>NC_139017.1:47495146-48713559 GCF_964374135.1 Grampus griseus
TTTATTTATGGCTACATTGGGTCTTCATTGCTGCGTGCGGGCTTTCTCTAGTTGTGGCGAGCGGGGTTTACTCTTCATTGCGGTGCACAGGCTTCTCATTGCAGTGACCTCTCTTGTTGCGGAGCACGGGTTCTAGGCGCGTGGGCTTCAGTAGTTGTGGCTCATGGGCTTAGTTGCTCCGTGGCATGTGGGATCTTCCCGGACCAGGAATCAAACCTGTGTCCCCTGCATTGGCAGGCGGATTCTTAACCACTGCACCACCAAGGAAGCCCTATTTGATATTTTTAATTACAATAACAACTTAGACTTGTGTAACAAATTTTAACAGAAGGCATATATAAAATAAAACAGTAGCTCCTTGCCTCTAATCTACCTTTCCCCGCATCCTATTAATCATTTAGTATGTATCTATCCATAGCTTTCTATGTATTGCAGGACAAGCATACATATAATATTAAACATATAGTCACACACACAGGGTTGTTGTTTTTATACAATTGTGATCATACTATACAAAATGTTCAGTGATTTTTTTCACTTAAATTGTCATATTTTTCCACTTCATTACTTCACTCATTTAAAAACTGCCTAGTATTTCAGAGTATGTATGGATCATAATTTAGGCCAAGGGTCTTTTATTGATGGACATTTAGGTTACAATGTTCTTCAGCAATTATCTTTGTAAAAATGTATGTTTGAGCATATGTGTATTTCTGTTGGATAGACTCCTAGAATTAGAATCTAGGGTATATGCATATTAAATTTTGATACTGTCAAACTGCCGTCCAAAAAAGACAGTGCCAATTCAGAGTCTATCAGCAGTAAACAAGAGTTTTCCCCCACCCACTTGTCAACACTAAATATTATCATCAATCTTCTGAATTTTTGCCACTCTGGTGGGTAAAAGAGTGGTATTTTTTAACTTTGCATGTCCTTAAAAATTAGTAAGTTTAAGTGTCTCCCAAGGGTTACTACTTATCATTTATAAGATCTCTACTGGTTACTTATTCGTATTCTTTGCCCGCTTTTATGTTCTGTGTTGTCTTTGATTGTCTGTAGAGTGCTTTACACATAGTGGATATCGATCCTCTGTTATACGCATGCACTTTCCACCTGCCCCGCCCTCAACCTCAGCTTTCCCTTCATACGCACACCAGCTCTGCTGCACCATGTCAAACCCGAACCATCCAGCCCCCCAGACTCTCCGACAGGGGCACCAAGTGGCAGGGTGTGTGATCCTCATTCTAGTTTCACAGAAGGCGGTAAGTAGGACCTAGCAGCTAAGAGTGTGATCTCTGGAGTCAGGCCTGTATTCAAGTCCCAGTTCTGCCACTTACAGACCGTGCTTTTAGAGATGAGCTAAACACCTCTCTAAACACTTCAGTGGTAAAACAGAGATAAGAGTAGTATCAATCCCGCAAGATATTTCTGTGTGCTAACGTTTCTTGAGCCCTTAATTAGTGCCATAAATGCATTATAATAATGTACTATGTGTGTTAAATGTAGTATAATAATGTATTCATTTATTAACCTCCCGATGATATGTTTATTTGCATATTCGCAAAGTGCTCCACAACACCACCAGGCGAGTAAACCTTAGCTTATAGTGTGAGCGTTGACAACTCCGCATGGCAACGTGTGAATCTGCTCCCCTCTGCCTCAGGATGCTCTTTTGACCCCTGTGGTCAGTCCACACACGACGGCTCCTGTTCAGCAGCCCATTCCCTTGGCTTCCACTGTGGCTCTTGTCCCTTTGGCTGCCTTTCTCTCGATCCCCTACAGCTCTACCAGGGTTTTGTTGGGGTTCACCAAACCTGAGCCCAGTGCCCTAGATCCTGTGCACGCAGATTCTACAGTTCAAACTCAGGACGTCAGGGGGCAACATGGCACAGAGCAGCCTTCTCTGGCCTTTGACTCACACGTTAACTCATCCATATACTACCTGTGGGGCCTTAGATGAGTTATGAGTGACTTGGCTTCTCTGAGCCCCCGTTGTACTCATCTCATAGCTCATGATTTCCTAAGCCCTATAGAGCAGCCCCTGCAGGTGCTCAGCCAATGCTGGTTCCCTTCCCACTTCCCCCGCCTCCCTTTTGTTCTGACTCCCTTTCCAGGGCACTCTATTGGCCTTTGAGGCTAAGTTAGCGGGTTGTACCAAAGCCTTTAGGAAAGAGCTCACCCTTGCTCCCCTTCCCGACTGGTAACTGACGCTTAGAGACACATACCTTTCAGAAGCTTCTGAGTCACTTCTCCTTTGGCTGGTTTCCTTCTGGGCGGTGACACCCATTACAAAATACCAGCCCCTGTTAATACTTTGAATTCTCTTCCTCTGTCTGTCTGAAGCGTGGGAAATGTTTGACGAATGAATAAATGAATGACAGAATCCTTGGTCTGTATTCATGACCCATCTTAATCTTGCTTCCTTTCTAGGCTTTTCTCTCTCCACACTCTTCACCTCACCCTTCCCTGAAGCAAACCATCCACCTTCTCCACTCCCCTGTTCCCAGAGCTTTGATATTTCATTTCCTCCTTGGAAATATCACCCCCAACTACCTGTGTCATTTCCTCAGGGCCCAGTTGGATTGGCAGCTTCTCCCCCAGCCCTGAATTCTCACAGCAGTTTCTTGGGGCCTCTGCCGGGGCACTTGACATTTTCTCTCTGCTGTAATCACTCCCCCCTTTCCTTTCTCCCCTGATGACTCCCTGGAGTGGGCTCCTATTTGTTTTGTCTTTTGCCCTGGGCAAGGCTCTCGTGGCCCAGCGAGTTACACCCCAGTAGATAAAGCATTTTTCAACCAGAAGGGGCCTTGGGTCTTTGGGGCCCAGATGGCTCATCCTCTAGTTGGAAAGCCAAGACTCAAAGAGGGGAAGTAACTGGCCCAAGATCACACAGTGGCAAAGTGAGAATTAGAACCAAAACCTCAGGACGTCCAATTGAGAGCTTTTTCCCAGTACCAGGCAAGTTCAAGCTGACCAACTTTTGCTACCTCGACCAGGCAGAGTCAGATCAAGGTTAACTCAATGCACCTACCGCATCCAAGGTCAGAAGACCCAGGAGTTGGGAATAGTATATATGTGTGTGCGCGTAAGGGTCGAACCAAGGAGCCAGTTAAGCATAATTCCCTGAGACAGTTTTGCTTTATCTTGTTAATAATCACAATATATATACATATATAATTTATATGTATAAAACAGACATACAAGTATTTTTCTCTTATAGGAACAATACATGTTTGACATGTGTGTTGTTAAAAAAATTGGAACGTACTAAAAAGTATAGAGAACAAAGTTAAAATCATAGTTTCCTACCACCCAGAATTAACCACTTACGTTTTTTATATATTTCTTTCTAGATCTTTTTCCATGCAAGTAGGAATTCATTTCAATACGGGGGGGCGGTATGGTATGTACAGTTTAGTGTCTTCTGTTTTTCATTTAGATCCTGTGGTGTAAGCGTTTTCCCACGTTATTATAATATGCTCACAAACTCCATTTTAACGACTGCTTAATAGTTCATCGTGTGCCATGATTTTTTTTTTCTTTATTGTTGGATGTTTATAAATGACGCTGGGAAAGAACATTCTTGAACAAGAGGCTTTGCCTGCGTTTCAGATTATGTTTTTAGGACAAATTCCTAGAAGTGGAGGGCAGGGACATGTTTAAGGCTCTCAATACTCTGTGCCGAGCAGCTTTCCAGAAACATGTACCAGTTACACCCCCACCAGCTGCATTAGAGAAGAGCCTTTTGATTCTGCCAATGCAGCAACACCTCGGGCTGAAGGAAGGCCACTCTTCCATCCAAAGCCTCTCAGCAGTCCTAACAATGGACCCCTTGTCCCACCCCCATCTCCTCTTCCCTCCATCCCTGGCTCCAGGCTTGGAACACAGGCTGTCTGCGAGGCCTCTGTTCAGTCCAGTCCAGCCTTGGTGCTCCACGGGGTTGGTAGAGCTGAAAGGTGAGAGGTGTGCCTGTCCTACAGGGCGGGGCCACCATCCTTCCAGCCTCAGAGAGACCCCCGGGGGGGGTGCGGAGGTGGGTGTGTAAGGGTTGCTGAGTCATCCGCCTCTTTTGGAGAACAAACCCATCCGATCCCAGGACAGAGTTCTGCACATGACAAGGGGAAAGTAGAGACCAGCCCCAGTGACAATGGCCACAGGGTTACTCTGGCCAGCATGTAGATGACTTCTGTTTCCCTACAGGCTCTGAAGCCCCTCCATGAATCCTCAGAAGAAGGTGGACCTCAAGCTCATCATCATTGGATCCCTGGGGTAAGCCAAGTTCAGCTCGGGGTCTGGGGGTTGGGAAGAAGCCCCTACCCAAGAACAGTGAGACGTCCTGTATGTGCTCCCACCTTGCATGGGTCCCTTTCTGATTCAGAGTGGCACCAGGGAGGGCATTCCACCCCAGGGAAGGGAACTGAGATGGGAGAAAGAGACTGGGAGTCAGGCTACCTGGTTTCTGACCGCAGCTCTGCACTTAACTCTTCAGTAACTAGGTGTGTGAATTAGGCAAGCCATTTAGCATCTCTTTGCCCTCCTACCTCCTGCCACATTCAGGAAAGACCTGAACCTTTTGCTGTGAGGCACTCAGCTCTCTGCAAACTTCTCTGCTCACTTTGGTCCCTGCTTCTTGTGTCCATTCCCTAGTATTAGCAAGCTACTCAAACTGCAAATGTTAGAAATTCAAAATCTCAGAGAGAGACAGTGGTGAGAGGGTCATGGTAAGATGTTGAGAAAGGTATGGATATGTGTGTGTGTGTGTGTGTGTGTGTGTGTGTCCACATGTGTCTGGGTTTTTTCCTTAGTGTTGGAAAGACTTCCCTCCTCCACCGATTCGTGCACAAGACATTTTATGAGGACTATCAGACCACACTGGGAGCTAGTATCCTCTCCAAGATTATCATACTGGATGACACAACTTTGAAGCTACAGGTGAGCTGCCCTCTCATTCCCTCTTCAATATACACACCTGACTATCACCCCACATTCCGTGGATGGCCACTCACACAGCAATGTGCACCAGGAGCTAGAAGAGTCTAGAACATAGATCAGAAAACTTTAATTCATGGGCCAAATCTTGTCCGCCATCTGCTTTTGAAAATAAAGTTTTATTGGAACACAGCCCTGCCCGTTTGTTTACTCACGGTCTCTTTGGTTGCTTTCACAGTACAACAGCAGAATTGAGTAGTGGCAACAGACGGTGTATAGTCTGCAAAGCTTACGTTATTTACTATATGTCCCTTTACGGAAAAATTTACTGATCCCTGATCTAGAAGGAAGAGCATTAATCCAGAATTAAGAGGCCCCACCCTAAGGCTCAGGTTCCCTGGAAAACTTGCCAAGTGGACTTGGGCAAGTCACTCCCAAGGTCCAAATCTATCAGGTGGAAGAACAATGACTGTCCTGACGCCCCAGGTGGAAAATGAGGACTCAGATGTGAAAGTACTCTTGGGATGTTAAATATTACTGCAGAGATTCTATAGTGTACATGGGTGACAGGGTGTGTGATGCCCATGTGTGAAAGGACCTCGTGCACCTGTGCCAGGGCTATCTGCCCCCTACCCAGAAAAGGAAGTTTTGACATGATGTGACCTGGTTGGGCATACCTTCAGCCACTCATCACAGCCCCATGGAGCCTCTGTTCTTCCCCTCCAGATCTGGGACACAGGAGGACAGGAGCGATTCCGCTCCATGGTGTCTACCTTCTACAAAGGCTCTGATGGCTGCATCCTGGCTTTTGATGTCACTGACCTGGAGACCTTTGAAGCCCTGGAAACCTGGAGGGATGATGTTCTGGCCAAAACCATTCCAATGGAGCAGTCCTACCCCATGGTGGTGCTGGGGAACAAGATCGATCTGGCAGACCGGCAGGTACCGCTGACTCATTCATTCATTCATTTACCAAACATGTGAGGACTGGCTATATGCCAGGCACTGAGTTAAGTCCCACACATACAGAGTTGAATCAGGCAGGGTCCTTACCTTAAGAATTTCACAATCTAGTAATGGATGCAGATAATTTAAAGACACTTATGATACAATAAGATAAATCATAAGCAATCATAGAGATACACCTTGGATATTTGGGGACCATAGTGAAAGGGCATCTATCTACTTAAGCCCAGAGTATAGAAAGGGCTTCCTATAAGGAAGTGGGTTCCAGGCTGAAGAAACAGCAAGAACAAAGGTAAGAAATAGAATGATGTGAGCTGAGAGCCGAAGGCAATTTTGTCTAGAGAGAGGGAATGGAAGAATGAAGGCATCAGAAGTAGGCAGGTGGGATTTGAATTAACCTGTAGAACAGTATTTCTAACCAGGGTCAGATAGGGGGTCTGCAGTTATGAATTCTTGAAACTACAAATTTTCTGGGAAAGTAGTAATACAGTATTTATTTCTTATTAGCTTAAGCATATTCTATATCACCTGGCCAGCCACTTGACAAATGATCTGCTTGCTCCATGGCTGCGGTGACCACACTTATGTAGGTGTTCACCACTGCAGTGGCATTGAGTAGAGCTCTGTTCATCGTTGCCTACTAATGAGAAAAGAATAAAAGTAGACAATTTATAAAAGATGCTCTTGTGCCAGACAAAGCCCAAAGGACACCAAAAAGAGCGTCTGAACAAGTTGTCTTAGTGTTTCAAATAGAGAAAATAAATGGGGTTCATATTTGAACCACATTTTCACAAGTGTTCAAATGGAGAAAAGTGATAGGAGAACTGAGGCATCATTTGGAATGATGGGTGAGTGGGTGGATGAATGGACGGTGGTGCTTCCAACTAAACTATTACCACCATAAAGAAGAGTCTCTTGTTCAGAGAGAGAGAGGAGTTTGGTTCTGACACGCTGAGTTGGAGGAGCTTGGAGAACAACTAATTGGGAATGACCAGTAAGCTTTAGAACACATAAGAATGAAACGTCAAAGGAGAAGTCTGTGCTGGAAATAGAAATCTAGAAGTCATCAATTCTATGGGAACTTCAGGTTGCAAATTTAGTGTCAATTCTCTAATTACAAATATCCAATCTCAAATAAGAATCAAAGTCCTAAGTTCATTCACAGCCAAGGGGTCTCTCTTCTTTCCACTGGGGCCAGCTGCAAGTGAGAACACTGTTGTCTAGGAGGGGCATCTCATTGCCAACTTTATGTGTCCACACTTCCTCCCCTTCTCAGGATAATTTTGGTTTCAGACCCCATCAGGAATGAAGCAAAAAGAGGGATAAGAGGTCAGGAGAAGCGAAAACACCCTTATTTGACTGGTACTGTCTTAAGATAGTTTGTGCTCTCCGGACCCAACAGGTATTTCAACTTGTCTCTTGGTGGATTACTCCTTTGGGTCCTAAGAAGCTTCCACTGGGAACATTTAACTGTACCTCCCCTGACAAGGGTCTTGCATATTCTTCCTCAGCTCCTAATGTAGGAGCTTAAGAGCCATCCTCCACTCCATGGGGTCCCCTCCTCCTGCAGACACTCTTCCTGATGGGGTTTACAACAGCTCCAGGCTGGCTAGCTCTCTGTGGAGCCCGCCTCTCTTTCATAAGGCACACCCATGCATTCTGGCTCCATTGTAGGGCCAAGGGTAATTCGTTCTCAGTGCAGTCTGTCCTCTCTCTGCCCTGTTGCCTTTTGCCTTAAATCCCTCAGATGCAATCAGATACCAATCCACTGTAGCCACCAAGCTCCAGGGGTCATATGTTAACCTTTCCAAGTGGCCTCTTTTGGCCAGAGGTGAGGCCTTACATGGTCTCCCTCTTGGGAGGGGTGTCCCCCCAACACAACTCTCCGCCCCCCCCAAAAAATCCTTTCTAACCTCCTTTTCAATCCTTTTATTCCATGCCGGGGTGTTAGAGTCATCTAGCAGATTCTTGGTCATGAACGTTTGGAAATGTGAAAGGTCCCAGGGGTGGTCTGTCTCCCAACCAACCTGATACCTGGCATCAATCACACTGTAGTGTCTCTGCCAAAGCTTCCATTTCACATCTTGCTTCATATACCTGCAAGTCGTGGGGTGGGCAGTCGAGGGAGTTCAAGACTGAGAGTCCGACGTTTCCTCAGTGAAATAAGAGGCACCATCTTCTGTTGAGAAGGGAGCCCAGGAGGAGTCTCCAGAATCATGGTGAAGTTGTGCCAGTCACTCTGCAGAGCAACGGGTGAAGGGGCTAGTCAGGGACAAAGACCAGAGCTGATGGGCAGAGCAACGGGTGAAGGGGCTAGTCAGGGACAAAGACCAGAGCTGATGGGCAGAGCAACGGGTGAAGGGGCTAGTCAGGGACAAAGACCAGAGCTGATGGGCAGAGCAACGGGTGAAGGGGCTAGTCAGGGACAAAGACCAGAGCTGATGGGCAGAGCAACGGGTGAAGGGGCTAGTCAGGGACAAAGACCAGAAGTGATGGGTGCCACCAAGGGCTCAGGAGACCAGGAGTTTGAAGTGGAGTCTATGTTGTGTTTTTCTTCAACCGTGGTACATGGGGTAAAAGCCAGGGACCTGATGGAAGGTTTTTCCAGACAAGAGTAGCTGAAAAACAGAGCTGCAAGGGGACTCACTGAGAACCCATGGAGGAAAGAGGAGAGACAAGAAGAGGCTGAAGAACCAGGAGGCTGTCAGAGGTTGAGGAACAGGGCAGAAGGAGGGGGGGGGAAAGGAGACCAGACAATGGAGGCCCTGGGTCTGGGCCTGGGAAGGAGAGGCTGAGTGGAGAGAAGGTGAAGACGGCTACAGGGGAAGGAAGTGTGAGGCTCTCGTGAGCGTTGGGGGCTGCATGCAGAGGAAGCTTCACGAGATCGCAAGTGTTCAGTGAACCAGGGGGTACCTGGCAGGATGGGAGGCATAGGTGACGACTCAGAGGGGTAGAGGGGGTCCGATCCCAGCTGCAGGGAGATGAGCTTTGCTCTGCAGAGAGAGGAAGAATAAAAGTTTGAAAGAAGCAGCAAAGACCCAGGCAAGCCCATCCAGGTCTCTGGGGTCTGTACTGAGTAGGGTGTGGAAATAACCCGCACTGGAGAGGGTGACAAGGGAAGGGCTTGAAGGGAGGCAGGAGGAACAGAGGTAAGGAAGTGCTCGCAGCCATGAAATGAGCACAGGGAGGTGGAGAGGAGGAACTGGAAGTGGGGAGAGCAGAGGGACTTCAGTCCAGAGACCCAGGATCGTGGAGCTAGAGGTGAGGCTGGGAAGCGGCTGCCCTCAAACGGCACAGACCCAGCAGGGGACACCGCCAGTTGCTGAGAGGCACACCCTGGGCTTGGAGATCCAGGCTGGAGACGCTCCCCGCTTGCACAGGGTTGAGTGGATGAGAGCTGAGGGCCACCGGAAGGGGCACCTTCTCTGGGCTCAAATTCATGCTCAAATTCGTGTGTGTCCTTGGCCAGTTCCAGCTTCTTTGTGAAATAGAGACCAGACTCAGATTTCATGAGGTTGTTTGAGGATTATAGGCAATGATGCCTACAAAGCACGTGGCAATCTTAATACATGGAAGTGACTGTTACCCTCCTTAATTTAATATCTCCAAGGTGTGGGCTGGGAAGATCGGGAAGCTCTTCCTACTTAACAAAATGAAAATGAATATTTAAAACATATATGCTAGATGTGGGATGATGAAAAAGCTGTGGAAATGAGCAGTGGTGATGGTTACACAAAGATGTGAATGTACTAATGCCACTGAACTGTACACTTAAATATAGTTAAAATGGTAAATTTTATGTTTATGTATATTTTACCACAATCAATCAATCAATACCTCACCAGGATAATTTTAAAGAAATTACTGACTTAGATTTTTCTTAAAACGCCTACACCTTCTACACAAGGTAAAAGTGAAAAAAAAATTAGTTTATTGGAAAGAACAGTTCTGCTAGCATCTATGCTGCAAGGAATTTATTCACTAGGACGTGAATTCTTTGCTCTACACTCAGGCAGTTTCTAACTTACTGCTGATTCATAACATTGGGATTATGTTTTCTTTGTTATTTTTGATTGGTTTAAGATGTATCGGTACACTAATCTTAACACACACAATTGATCATTTTAAATGCATATGAAGTATGGGGATATATGTATATGTAGAGCTGATTCACTTTGTTATAAAGCAGAAACTAACACACCATTGTAAAGCATTATACTCCAATAAAGAGGTTAAAAAAAAAAAAAGGAAAAAATAATAAATAGGGGCTTCCCTGGTGGCGCAGTGGTTGAGAGTCCGCCTGCCGATGCAGGGGACGTGGGTTCGTGCCCCGGTCTGGGAAGATCCCACATGCCGTGGAACAGCTGGGCCCGTGAGCCATGGCCGCTGAGCCTGCACATCTGGAGCCTGTGCTCCGCAACGGGAGAGGCCACAACAGTGAGAGGCCCGCGTACCGCAAAAATAAATAAATAAATGCACATTAGGGAATTCCCTGGCGGTCCAGTTGTTAGTACTCCGTGCTTCCACTGCAGGGGGCACAGATTCAATCCCTGACTGGGGAACTAAGATCTCACATGCTATGTGGTGTGGCCAAAGGCAAACAAACAAACAAATTAATTAATTAAATGCATATGAGATGGAAAAGCATCATAAATTAAAGTCTGCAAAGTGGACTAATTTTGTCAAACATCTGACTTTTAATGAACAAGCCAAATTGTAACAGGGAAAGTAAAATGTTAATAGTATATTGTCGGGACTTCCCTGGTGGTGCAGTGGTTAAGAATCCACCTGCCAATGCAGGGGACACAGGTTCGAGCCCTGATCCGGGAAGATCCCACATGCCATGGAGCAACTAAGCCCATGCACCGCAACTACTGAGCCTGCGTGCTAGAGCCCGCGAGCCACAACTACTGAGCCCACGTGCCACAACTACTGAAGCCCTCAGGCCTAGAGCCCGTGCTCCGCAACAAGAGAAGCAACCACAATGAGAAGCCCACACACCACAACGAAGAGTAGCCCCTGCTCACCTCAACTAGAGAAAGCCCACGCACAGCAACAAAGACCCAAAACAGCCAAAAATAAAAATAAATTAATTTTTAAAAAGTAGTATAGGGCTTCCCTGGTGGCTCAGTGGTTGAGTTCGCCTGCCGATGCAGGGGACACAGGTTCGTGCCCCGGTCTGGGAAGATCCCACATGCCGCGGAGCGGCTAGGCCCGTGAGCCATGGCCGCTGGGCCTGCACGTCCGGAGCCTGTGCTCCGCAATGGGAGAGGTCACAACAGTGAGAGGCCCGCGTACCGAAAAAAAAAAAAAAAAGTAGTATATTGTCAGCCAAAACAAAATCAATGGAAGTAACACTTTCAAAATTTTCATACTTCCCATGTCCCCACGGCTGACACCCTGAGTTTATTTCCACAGTCAGAGCCTAAATTATAAATAGCTTTATTTTATAAATAAAAGAAGACAAGATGATTTTAAAAATCATGAAGCTGTAACTAGAATTGGAAGGGAAAAGTGCTGTGTGGGTCATTTTCTTCCCAGGGCGACATTCTGAGGTTGAGTGGGAGAGGTGAGGGATATAAAAGGAATGTTAATTTGCAGCACAATCTCAACTGATATTCTAGAGTGTGTATTTAATCACTCCGTAAAAACCAGACAGAGAATGATCGGGGAGAAGTGAGAGAAAACGTCTGTCATAACCGGACTCTGGGCAGGCCCAGTCACTGTCAGTGGTTGAGAAGGGACAGAGAGATCTTCGGGCTGTAGGTGTGGGCTTGTCTTCCTAGCTTTGTCTCTGGGTGACCTTGGGCACCAGTCTGGGCTTCAGCTTCTCATGCCATAGCATATGAAGAATCTCCCTGCTTCTTGGAGAAGCAGAGACACTTGACTTCATTGCAATTTACTTCCATTTTTACTGCAACTCCTGAGCACCAACGATGTGCCCAGAAAAATGCTCATTAGCTGGTGGCAGTAGGATATAAAGAAGGGGGAGCAATAAGAAGAGTAAGTCCAGTCCTTGCCCTAAAGTCTTTTTTTTAAACTTTTATTCCTTTTCTTTCTTTCTTTAAATTTATTTTTGGCTGCATTGGCTCTTCATTGCTGCGTGTGGCCTTTCTCTAGTCGTGGCGAGCGGGGGCTCCTCTTCGTTGCGGTGCACGGGCTTCTCATTGCCATGTCTTCTCTTGTTGCGGAGCACGGGCTCTAGGCACACTGGCTTCAGTAGTTGTGGCGCACAGGCTTAGTCACTCCACAGCACGTGGGATCTTCCTGGACCAGGGCTCGAACCCGTGTCCCCTGCATTGGCAGTTGGATTCTTAACCACTGCACCACCAGGGAAGCCCACCCTAAGGTCTTTTAAAGAACTTTAAAAGATGCAAAACCTTTGGGATTCCAAAGATGCCATCAAGGTATTATTATAACATGTTAATTTCTAATGATTATTTATTTGTGTGTTACTAGTAAGGACAATAATAATCAGCAACTTGGCCATCCTTGATTCTTCATCCACATAGTTCAGGATTTTCCCCGATCTGTTAGGCTTCTTGGTTGTTCACCAGATCAAGGACATCTATGCTCCACAGAACAGAGCAGTTGTGGCCAGTTCGGGGGCCCCTCGCCCCAAAAGGCAGGAGGACCTTAGAGATCAGAGACCAAGACCATGGCCTGGACTCTCTCCCTGCTCTGCTGAAGTGCAGCAGCTCCAGGGAGACTGAGCGTGGGGGACCAGAGGTGTCATCTGGGCTCCCCAAAGGGCAGGCTGCTTAGCTACCCCAGTTTCTACCCTGCAGTCTTAGGAAGCGAGCCTCACAATACCAGAGCAATGCCACTGGACAACAGAGGCTTTGTGAAAGAGAGCCATGAGTCCCTGGGGCCTGCTGCCACTCCTGAGGCCAGGACAGCAAGGGCCAAAGAGACAGGGGACAGTGATGGTTCCTTGAATCCCAGTAAGCTAGGCTTTCCAGAACCTGCAGGAGACAATGTGACAAGGAACAGTCTCAGATCTCCCCCTGGCTGCCCTGGGTTCAAGGAAAGGGGCAGAATGATTCTTTCTCCATGAGAAAAACCTTGGCTCCCTTAAAGTGAAATAATGGTTAGAAAGTATCAGGCACAGCAAATATCAATATATGGTCATTCCCTCTTCCCCAAAATAATTGATTAGACTAAACTCAGGAACCAATGTCTTTGGAAGGAACCCACTGGCTGCCAGAGCATTCTCCAATCTAATCCTCAAACTGTGATTGGCGTTTGCATTTGGGTAGAGCCGTATTCATTCAGCCTGTACTGAGTGGTTCATGGTGCCAGGCCAAGAGCTAAAAGTCCTGACCCTGAGTTCAAGAAACCTGCAGTCCAGTGGGAGAGACAGACCAGCAGAATTCTTGTGCAGTGCCCTGAAGAGGGCAGTGCAGATGCCATGGGACCACTGAGCTGTGGCTGGATCCAAGTTCTGCCTTCCTTAGCTGTGTGATCTGAGGCAAGCTGCTGAACCTCTCTGAGGCTCAGTGTTCTTATCTATAAAGTGAAGCTAAAAAGACCCATTTCACAAGGTTGTTAGAGGATTAAGTGAGTTAATAGGATCAGATGTCTAACCTAGTATCTGGCCCAGAGTGGGAGCTTATCAACTGTTCCAAAGACTCTACCCTGAGGAAGAAGGGTTAACAGGGACCTGAGTCTCTGCCCAGCAGCGTGGGCCTGGTCAGCCAGCTCAGGAGAAGGAAGTCCTCCCTCCCTGGCTAGTGTCTGTTATGTCCACCTCCCTTTGAAGGAACTGAGGAAGGAGTCAATGGCAGGAAGAAGCTCCTAGTGTAGGCCTTAAGAAGATGGCATAGTTCAGAGGGCTCTAATTCTTCCAGGCCTGTATTCAAACCCTGCTCAGCCCCACACACTCCAGTCCTCGAACTCCTCATGTGTAAAATGGAGCTAACAATAGCTACTTCATTGGCTTATGTTAAAAAATAACACGTGGGGCTTCCCTGGTGGCGCAGTGGTTAAGAAGCCACCTGCCAATGCAGAGGACACGGGCTCGAGCCCTGGTCCAGGAAGATCCCACATGCCGCGGAGCCACTAAGCCCATGCACCACAACTACTGAGCCCGCGAGCCGCAACTACTGAAGCCCATGTGCCTAGAGCCCGCCCTCCACAACGAGAGAAGCCACCGCAGTGAGAAGGCCACACACCGCAACGAAGAGTAGCCCCCATTCGCTGCAACTAGAGAAAAGCCTGCGCACAGCAACAAAGACCCAACGCAGCCAAAAATAAATTAATTAACTAATTAATTTTAAAAATAATAATAACACCTGTAAACTTACAGACCCATGGAAAGTTCTCAATAAATGAGAGTGGTGGTGGGGAAGGTGGGACTGTGATAATGGTGATAGTCATGGTGGGGATGGTGGAGATGGGGACACAGGAACAGTGATCATTTCTTCCCCTCATGCAGGTGCCACAGGAGGTAGCCCAAGACTGGTGTAAAGAGAAGGATATTCCCTATTTTGAAGTCAGTGCCAAGAATGACATCAATGTGGTACAAGCCTTCGAGATGCTGGCCAGTCGGGCTCTGTCAAGGGTGAGTGGCAGCTGCCAGCTGCCCCCTAGGATGGGGCAACTCAGGAGCGTCCAGAAAAGTATATATTGGGAGGGACGAGGGTGGGACAGGATTGCTCATCATCTTAATTAATCAGCTGTTGAATGGGCTCAACAGTATTCCAATTCTGGAACCACAGAATACCAGAGGCATCAAGCTTCCTTAGAATCCATCATCAGTGGTCCCTCAATCCGGCTGGTTATCATTTGTGGAGTTTCTAAAAAATACAGTTCGATACCTCACCCCTGGAGACTCTAATTTAGTAAGAGTTTGAAAAGTAATGCTCTAGTTCAGTCCTCACTGATGGGAGGGAAGCCCCAAGGTGCCAAGTATTGGTCCAAGTGGAATAATGAAGCCTGCGGGAGTTGCTGACATCCTCCAATCAAAATGATGGATAGATGTAGACCACTTGGTGCAGTCTCTCAACAAGCATGTGTTGAGTATGTCACGTGTGTCAGGTCCCGTCCAGGGCTCCGAGGTCCCTTGCTCTCATAACGGAGACAGATCGGCACAGGAGTGGCTGCAGTGCAGGCACTGTATGGTGGGCAAGGACTGGTGATGGGGCCTCAGAGGAGGGACACACAGCCCACACTGCAGGGGAGAGAAGAGGGAGAGAGAAGAGGAAGATCAGAGGTCACCTGGAAGTATTAGCAGAGTTTTAATGCCATTCTGATATAGAGTTCAGAAACTCTGAAGAGGGTCCGTGAGAGATTTGCACAGGGAGGGGCTCAGCATGTTTCATTATTCTGCCATATGCAATCAAGGTGGGCTTCTTGGAAGTGGGGAGGTCATCACGGCAGTGATTCTGAATTGAGGAAAGGAGCGAATGAGGATGGGCAGTCGGAGGGCTCCCCTCTGTGGAAGGGCCTGCCGTCACAGGTCTGCCTGGCCCTGCCCTGTGGGTTGTCCACAAAGGAGAGGGACAGCAGCCACCCCTAGCAGCTGCCCAGGGAGAGGGCTCGAGCCTGCCACCCTTACACCCCGTTGCCTGCATCTCGGAGGTTGCCCCCGTGTGCTATTATTCATGCTTCCCCTCCCGGCCCCCAGCCCTCACTGTGTCATGTTAAAAGGAAGAAGAGGGGTGTCTATCTCTAGCACATGGTCAAGAAGTGCTGCTCTATCACACAGTCGGTGACACAGGTGTGCCTGCTCATGCCGTCCCCTGGAAGGTGAGGGATGCTCTTTGACCTCATAGCGTGATACGTGATCACTGATCCTCCACAAACACAGTGCAGTGATCGCCAGGTGCTCAGTCACAGGGAAGCTCCCTCAACCCACAGCCAGTGTCTGTGTGTAGTTAGCAACTGTCCTTTCTGGAGAAGGAGTGTCCTTCATTCTTGAAACTATGTCCTTCCTGCTGTGTCACTTTTATGACACAGTGATGTGAGTGGATGGTAGTTTGTCTGCTTGTTTTTCTTTTCCATTGTCCTTACTTGGCAAAAGAATGGATTGGCGACCCCGTGTCAGTCCCTCACAATGATGGGGGAAATTTACCGATGAGAAGTTTGGCGTTCACGGGTGTGATACCCGCAGTCAGACTGACCTGGGTTTGATCCCGTCCTCATGCTTTCAAGTGGACCCCTGGGCAAGACATATGACTTCTCTGAGCCTCAATTTCCTCATAAGATGGAAATAATTCCATCCCATAAACGTTCTTGAGTTGTCAGGCTAGGGCTGGAGATGTGGACTTCAGTGGCCCCACGGTCAGGTAAAGGAGTAAGGCATCCAAAACCGGAGGTCATGCAGAGAGAACAGGCTTGCGGTTGCCAAGGGGGAGGGGGGAGGGGAGGGAAGGATTGGGAGTTTGGGACTAGCAGATGCAAACTCGTATATATAGAATGGAGAAACACCAAGGTCCTATTGTATGGCACAGGGAACTGTAGTCAATATCCTGTAATAGGCCATAATGGAAAAGACAAAACATATAGATTTACAAAAGAAAAAAGAAAACAGATAGACTGTCATGGAGTGAGGTAGGTGCCATAGGCTGGGGCGGGGAGGGGACACAGCCAAGGCATCGAGGTGACTCAGAGGTGCTGGTGGCGAAGGCGGGCAAGGATGCCTGCCCAGAGAGGTGACATGTGAGTTGGAGGTTGAAAGGTCATATGCAGTTTGCGTGGGGGACACGGTAGGCCGTTGAAAGCACAAGCAAGAGCCGCAGAAGGGCGGAGAGAAGGGCGTGGCAGAGGCCCAGGCGTGAGTCCACAGGGCTCACGTGAGGGACCACTGTGGGCTCCGTCTGTAAGAGGAAGAACCGTGGCATGGAGGGAAGTGGGGCCGCTGGGCCGAGGTGAGCGATGGGGCTCTCAAGGCCAACAGCACCAGACCATGAAGGCCTGGTGAGCCCCAACCAGACCTTGGACTTCATGCTGTAGGCCCATGACCTCTAGACCCGCTACCAGACTCCCAGGGCACACAGGGGCCCAGTACGGAGGCCAGCAGGGCGCATCTTCCAGCAATGTCTCTATTATTCAGAAATCTGGAAGGGAAACATTTCACCCTAAAATAAACATAATTACTCGAGCACTGAATGTAAAAACTCACACGGATTTTTAAGGTGAAACTGGAGTTTCCAAATCTATACTTTAAAATCAAACAGGAGTTTTCAAGGACATTTCCTACAAGTAGCTCTCCCCTCCTTCCCAGGGAGGTCATGTGCTCATTCACACCAGCCCAGAGTATTTGGAGAGGAAGACGTGAGAGGTGCTGCTAGAATAAGGAGGGAGCCGCAGCCTGGGGTAGGAAGAGCTGGGCTCTGAAGCCGGGTGGGTCTGGCTTATTTCCTGGCTCTACCTCTTACTCACTGTGTCCCTGACAAGTCATACAGCCTCCCCTAAGCCATCACTTCCTTCCCTTTAAAGTACAAGTAATAGTATCTTCCTCATGGGGCTGTTGCCAGGGCTAAATAAAATAATATGGTAGCACAGAGAAGGCATTAAATAAAAGGTAGCTATTTTTAAATGAAAGCTATGGCTAAGGGCTTTCAGCAGGGAAGTTTCATGCTGCAGGGAGGATACGCTTGATGGGTGATTCAGAAAGGTCCAGGCATGAGAGGATGAAGACGGCAAGGACGGGGTAGATTAAAGAGACTTTGGAGGGAGAACCATCAGGGATTGATGATGATCAAATGTAGGAGAGAAGGAATCAGGAGCTGTTGAGGTTGATACCGAGGTTTCTAGCTTGGCAAACGGAGGGATGATTGATTAGTGATGCTATAGACCAAGATAGAAAAGAGAGGGGAAAGCAAAAGTGTCACACGAGGAGGAGGCAATGGAGCACATGGCATTTGGGGTTCCTTGAGGTTCCTTGGAATGTCTGAGTTCTGCAGTGAGCTCTGGATGGAAAGAGCAGCTTACAGGTAGAGTGCCAGAAGAGGTACTCGGTTTACATTTTGAAAGGAGAGAAGGTAGCTAGTTACGTTAGTTTCCCAATCTGGCCACTTTCAAGGATTAGGGTATTTAGTTATTCCAAAATATGACTAAGAATGCCCTCATAATCAAAGAAGGGACACCCACCTGCTTTGGGGGATTTGGGATGAAGGGATTTTGCTCTTACCAACTTGGCAATACCATCCCTGCTGGGGCCCGGCGTGAACTGCAGCACGGAGGCCGGTTCCTTTTGGATTAATTAGAGAAAGACAAACTTGCCACATCCGGGAGGGAAGCAGGCTGACAGGCAGGTAAGCTTAGTGAAATTATAGGACTTTTATGAGGTCCTCAGGATGTAGGATCTAGAGTCAGGGCTATGAGGTGGCCAGGCTTGGAGGGGCAGACTCCCACAGTCACATCCCCTCTGAAATGTGCATTAGGACACTATGGTGTTACTTTACAGTTAGACATGCACATACTTGCTAAGATGACTGGGGTCTGGAGAAAAGAATTACACAGGAAATCTAATAATGGACTGCCAGTGACTTGGAAGGTTTGCAGGAAACCTGAGGAGGGAGATGATGCCCTTATCGAGTGAAATGATGTCATAAATGGGAAGAGCTCAGGGCTGACTTGGACCTGGGGAGGATGTGACTCTTATTGGGTAAAGAGAGCTGGCATGAAGACCTCAGGCTTTGCCGGTGTGTAATGAACGAGGGCGTTTCTCACACCCTCAAAGGCAGCATTGTTTGTTCCTCTAATAAAGTGCAAAGCAGCTCAGAAAGCCCTCAGCTTAGACTCTCCCTCCCAAAGGCTGGCCTCGAGGACAAGGCACAGGTTCTGTTCATGATCCCAGCTGGGCCTTCTGTGGACGTGAGGGTGAGGCATACTCAGGGGTGATGAATCAACAGGCCCTGCCCCCTGGGTCCAAAAGACCCAGCTAGGAGAGTTCCTGATCCCAGGCAAGGTCTCTTTGATGTTTATGGTGAGAGGGGGACCAGGAAAACACAAAAAATAAGAGAATCTTTTCAAAAGCCTGTCTTTCTGGGAGAAGTGGATCAGTCAGCTTAAAAAGGGACTTAAACAGCAATGCTCTGCTCCCCCTCATCTCTCCCTGTGAGGCTCAGATTGTCAGTGGAGTGAGTGGGCCCTGCAGATGGGGCCAGCTGGAGGACTGGATGGTGTCCCGGGCGGTGCAGCCCCGAGCCCGCACAGCAGACCTGGGCAGTCCTGGGGGAAGGAGCCTCAGGAAACTCAGGGGAGGACTCTGCTCTTTCAGGGTGAGGGGCTGGGGAAGGCCTGTGGTGCGCTGGGCCGGCTCTGCCAGCAGTGGGCTAGGATCCTCCCCAGCGGAGGGGAAGATGGAACTGGGGTGTGGAGACATCCCCAGAGGGACAGGCTTTCATTAGGAGACACTGCCCCTGACTCCCCAGCACTAATCTTTCCTAATGAAAATATATATATATATATAAAACAAATAAAATTCTAATAGCTCCAAAGAATTTGCTGAGGGCTACTCAAGGCCCATCATCCCGGCTGACTAAGGGTAGCTGGTGCTCTGCTGGCCCGGACACCCTACCAGGGAGCGGGTGAGAAATGGGGGCTCTTCAAGAAGCAAAGGGCTTCCCTGGTGGCGCAGTGGTTGAGAGTCCACCTGCCGATGCAGGGGACGCAGGTTCATGGCCCGGTCCGGGAAGATCCCATGTGCCGCGGAGCGGCTGGGCCCGTGAGCCATGACCGCTGAGCCTGCGCGTCCTTTGCCTGTGCTCCGCAACGGGAGAGGCCACAATAGTGAGAGGCCTGCATACAGCAAAAAAGAAAAAGAAAAGAAAAAAGAAGCAAACAGTGGGAAGAAGGGCTGGGTCCCAGGCCCGGTGCCCTGAGCTCTGTGCTGTCAGGCTAACCTACTGCTTGCTGTGTGGCAGCAGCAGCGAGTGACGGGGCATCATGGGACCTTCTCATGTGTCTTGGGGGGTGACCATCATGAGGGTGCCGCAGGCAGGTCTGACACAGCCTCCTGGGGTCCAGAGTCACCGGCACTAAGGGTTTGGTTGACATTCGCCAGCTGGGCACCATAGCCGGAGCCCAGGAGCCATGGAGGAGAAAAAAATCAGTGAAGGCACAACCACTCTTCTGGAAATTGTCCCCTCAGAGGGGCACTTCAGACAGACAGCCCCACAGGGGGCTCTGTCCAGCTCAGGTCTGCACCAGCGTGTCCACTTACCCACCTGCCCTCACACACACACCACTGGCTGCGGGGAGAACATGAATGCTGGGAGCTCGGAGACTGGGGGGAGGCTTGGCCAAGGAAAGAGATGTGATCCCTCGAAGAAGAGACCCTTCAGTGTGTAGAACCCATCTCCTTGAGGAAGGACGCCCTCACCCTTGAACCAAGCTGGTGGGCCATAGGTGAGGAGTGGCCAGCTGCGTGGGGAGAGGCTTGTTAGACTGAGAAGGGGCTTCCTCTGGACCTCGTTGGGACAGGAGACTTTGGGAGGGTGGGCAAGGAAGCAAAAAGCCCCGGTAGAAACATTGAGTCTATTTTAGGGAGGGATCCCTGGACATGGGAAGTTCAGAGGATGGTGGGAGGTTGAGAGGTGGGCACGGTGAGAGAAGGTTGGGGTGTGGGGACGTTTGCAGGGAGAGGTTTCCTGCAGAAATGAGGAGTGGGCCGTCATCATCTCTGCCTGAGGGCAAACATCACCTCAGTTGTCCCCTCTGGAGAATGGCAAGTTACGGGACCTGGTTGGAGGTCAGGAGACCTGGGCCTCTAATGCAGCCGCCCACCTGCTCTGGGCTCCTGGGAAGGAGCTGGAGGAGGAGGTGAGGAAGGAGGGGGCGGGGAAGACTTCCTCCCCACCGGGCCTCAGTTTCCCAACTGCACAAGGTGGGGGAACAGAAAGCCAGACCACCATTGGCCATTAAGAAATAGAGGGCAGTGCTTCCCTGGTGGCACAGTGGTTGAGAGTCCGCCTGCCGATGCAGGGGACATGGGTTCGTGCCCTGGTCCGGGAAGATCCCACATGCCGCGGAGCGGCTGGGCCCGTGAGCCATGGCCGCTGAGCCTGTGCGTCCGGAGCCTGTGCTCTGCGACGGGAGAGGCCACAACAGTTAGAGGCCCGCATACCGCAAAAAAAAAAAAAAAAAAAAAAAAGGAAAAGAAATAGAGGGCAGGTGGAGCTCTGCCTGCCAGGATGCGAACGCTGACTCCTCTTTTCCTTCTCCAGTATCGAAGCGTCTTGGAGAATTACCTCACAGACTCCATCAAGCTCTCACCAGAAGACCAGTCCAAGAGCAGTTGCTGCTGACTTTCCAGACTCCCGCTCTGCACACCCAGGGACAGAGCACGCGCAGGGCCTGGTCATCCTGGGCCCCCACCAGCCCCACTGCCCACCCAAGCTCAGATGGCAGTCCAGGCTCTGCGGCCAGAGCCCTGAATCCCTCGCATCTGCACTGGACCCAGAACCAGAGGGCGGCCCTGCCTCAGGCTGAGTGTAGAGAGGCCAGGGCTGGGCCCTTGAGCCTGGATGAAACTCCGAATGTCACAGCCAAACCCCAGAAGAGTCACGATTCCCTCGCGGACTCCAGCTTTCTTGCCACACTCCCTTCCCAGCCACACCCCTGCTCTAGAACGCACATCTCTGCAGACAGGCCGCTCTCTCTGGAGTCCTGTTATATTCTCCTATGGACTGGCCTTCCTCAGCCCATCCACCACCACCCCCAAGAGCCACAGCACAGCTTTGGACAAGGGTGCAGCTCAGGCTCCCTCGTAACCGGGGCCAGGGAGTGAGGGTCTACCTCAACCCCTGGCAGCAGCTGTTCAGGCCTGGGACACCCCCTGTTTGTCCCCTCCAGAATGCAGGACTGAGGGAGCGCAGGAAAAACCCACCGGGGACTGGTGCCTTTCTCCCTGCTGGTGCTCAGGCAACTCCCATAACTCTCTCTGAGCTTCAAGTTATTCATCTGTCAAATGGGAGTTGCATGTGCCCTGCCCACGTCAGTGTGGTTTTGAAGACCAGAACCTCTGCTTGAATCTCAGTTGCTCTTGTTGAGATACATTTATTATTCTTTCAACAAGTATTTTTGAGTATCTACTATGTACGATGCATTGAGGTCCAGTGACAAATGTAACCAACCTTGCTCTCCTGGATCCGACATTCTGGCGAGGGAGAGAGGCAGTAAACACAGAATTTAAACAGGTATTTTCAAATAGCAGGTAAGTGCTTGAACAAAGTGAAACAAGGTAATGGGGTAGAGAGGGACAGGGGGTGGGGTTGGGTGCTGTTTCAGACAAAGTAGTCCATGAAGGCTTCCCTGGGGAGGTGACATTGACTCAAAGGCTAGAGAATGAGAAAGGGGCTGCCACCTGAACTCGACAAAGAACATTCTGAGGAGAGGTTGCAGCAAGGGCCAAGGCCCCAGGTCGAGGACAAACTTGCATGCCAGGAACAGTGAAAAGATGAATTTACCTGAGGACTCAAAGCTGCTGTCCCAGAGAAAAGCAAAGGGGACCCCGCCCTCTGGATGACTCCTTGAGTCTCTGTCAACTGACCAACAGAGGGCAGCAGTGATCCTTTCCTTCCAGCAGAGCAGAAAGCGGAAGCTCCACAGGCCCATGAAGAGCTGCAGTTTTCCTGTGTAGATGCTCACAGCTTCTTCTCGGGCTCTGGGCATTTTCAACCCTTCGAGATTTGTGGGGCAGGAAAATCCCAGTTTCTTAAGCCTACAGAGAGATGAGCAAAAACTGCAGCATCAGTGATTCAGGCAAGAAATCTGCATCAGTGACAAATACTAGAAGAGGGGCCTGGAAAGCCCATGGAGCCTCTGTCCCTGCAATCTCTACAGCCATAATCTTCTTTTTCTTCTGGCGATAAACAACACAGATAGAGCCCAACCTGAAGGGAATAGGCAAGATGACCCCGCAGGGTCTCCCATGACCACATCCATGCCCACCACAGAAGTCTCTTGTCTACACAGAAGTATTCTTCCCTGAGCTCCCAGCAGAGCTGGGGATGTTAGCCTATGACTTCCAAGTGTCATCTGACACTGAAGATATGAGGTGGGAGTCAGTAAGAAAGTCTGGGGAACCCCTTCTCCCCACCCAGCTGTGAAGTAAGAATTGCTTGTCCTGGGCAGCGGTATGGACCTGACATAGGAGCAGGTGGCCTGGAGCACACTTTTGTCTCTGTGTCCTTCATGGGGGTGGCACCCTGCACATCACACAGGCTCTCCTAGGAGTCTGTCGGACTGTGGATTGGACGTGTGGTGCATGGGCGTGTATGCAGCAGCCCGTGCGCTGCAATGGACGTAGGAACCATTCTAAACGTGCACAACAAATAACAAGTGTGTCTTTCTTCGTTTTAATCTTTTGTGGTGTTTAGTTTTTAAAGTTTTTTTTTTTCAATATCCCCATAGTTCAAAATTCAAAAGATAATAAAAGGGAAGACAGAGACAACAAAGAGTATAATAGGAACAGTGATGTAATTGGCAGGGCCCAAAATGAAAATGCCCCACCCCTTGGCCAAAAATCATGAGGAGTTCCGAGACGGTGACACTGGATCATTAAACCAAGCGTGGGGTCCTTCTGAGCGCAGGGGGCACACACCCAGGAAACTGCGCCTGAGTAAGCACTATGTTTTCAGTGCCCTCCGGAATGACAGAGCCCTGGCCAGGCCCACCTGGGCCGCTTGGAGATAAAAGGTTCTGTCTTTGCAAAAGCCACGTGCCCCAAACCACGCATTCTGAATCTTCCCCAGAGTCAGGAGCCAGGACTGAATGTTCACATGCGGGGTGGAGAGTGGGGACCTGAGGCCCACGGCATCCCTCCTATCAAGACTAGGGGACATGCTGGTGACCAATCTCCAGGGCAAATGGAACTGAGCCAAAACACTGTGGGCCGCTCCACACCCCTCCCCCACTCCTGAGTCTGAGACTGACCCTCGGTTCCCAGCCAGTAGGGGCAGGTATTCGCAGAAAGAGGCAGGATGTGGGGCTGCAACTCCCGGCCAAAGGGAGCCCACTAGAGCCTGGCGGGGGCGGGGGGGGGGGGCGGGCAGCATGTCCCAGGGCCCTGTCCTCAGCATTCTTTCAGAGAAGAGGACCTAGATTAACAAGACTGCTCCAACCAGGCTGCTCCTCTACCCACTACAGCCCTCCTCCGAGGGGCAGCTCCAGGCTGCTAGTGAATAATCAAGAGAATCCAGGCCAGGGCTCTGGGCAGCACACGCCCATGTGGCTTGGAGAAAAACAAACCCAGATCTTCTCGCCAAATAAACCTGGCCGGGCCCTACTGGGCGCCATGGTGCCCAAGGGGATTTGGGGAAACGCTGTTTCTGCATTTGCTCTTTGCTCAGCAGAGGCTCCCACTGCATCCACAGCCACAGGCAGATGCCGCAGTCAGGCCCGTGGCAGGTGCCCACAATGGGGTCCTGCTCCCAGGAGCGCACAGTCCAAGGGCAGCCTCAAAGCAGCCACGCTGGCAACAACACCAAAACTAGGTGCCGCGCACAGCAGACACAGCTGTGACAGCGGACTTGCGTGAGGCCAGCCCTGCTGCATGCGCACCTGGAGGCTCCCTCTGCAGTGTGTGCTGGCAAGGCAGGAAGTTTAGTTCCAGTAGAGGGCAGCGGCCTGTACCAGGACACTCTGTGCATGCCTGTTGGGGGCGTGGGGGGAGCAAGGGCTTAGAAGATCAGACAGTAGTTTTCCCTTGCTGAAGTACAGAAAAATTGTAACTAAGCTCATAGGCTTGGAGGGGAGCAAACAAAAAACCAGGTGAAGGGGTGCTGGCAGTGAGGGGACAGAAACCCTGCCAAGAGCCCTCCTCATACCAGTGAATCCTCCACAACAGCCCACGGAGGAGGGCATTGGCCTCATCTTTCAGATGAGGAGACTGAGGCTTCCTCTCCCGCCACTCACATCCCGCCATGTCCTGTCAACACCTCCTCGTCCTTGTCTTGAATTCATTTCCTTCTCCCCTCATCTTCTGCTCCAATGGGTCCAGCCGATCACAAGCCTTGCCTAGACCACACTTCCTTCCCCTTGAGCCCTCTGCCTGCCCTCTTGTCCCTTTCCTAACCACTCCACGTGGCAGCCATCGCAGTGGCCTCCACAGGACAAGTGCCTCTTGTGACCTACAAGGGCCCACCGCCGCCAGCCACTGCCTGCTTGTCAGGGCTCAGCTCTGGCCATAGTCTCTCTCGACGCTGCAAAGGGAGGACTTTCTCTCAGTCCCCAGGGATGCCTCTCACCTCCCTGCCCCGCCTGGCAGGGGACCTCTGTTGGGAACTCTGGCCCCTCTCTGGTCCTTCACCAGGCCAATTCCTCCTTAGCTGTTAGTTATCAGCTAAAGCATCATTTCCTTCAGTAAGGATTCCCTGATACCAAGACCAGGTTAGGGACCCCACCATGTGCCCTCCCAGCCCCCCTTATCACAGTGCCAGAACAGTAGCTCCACTAGGGGCAGGGATTTTCATTGGTTTTATTCACCACCGTCTGCCTCATGCCCAGAGCAATGCCTGACAAGGGTTAGGACTGGAGAAATATTTTTGGAAGGAAGAGCTCCTGCAGTATTTTATCATAATTGTTTGTCTGTTTGCCCTTAGACTATAGTGTCCCTGAGGGCAGGGCTTGTTTTTTTTTTAAATTAACTTCTATTGAAGTGGGCCTGTTTTGATTAATCATTTTAACCCCAGCACTCAGCATAGAGACTGGTGCATAGTGGATGATAAATAAATACTGTGGAATAGAATAGAATACTGCATAGGTATTTTTTTAATAACAATAAAATGTTCTATGTAATGACTTGGAATAGATACCTGAGATTCATTGTTATGTGAAAAGGTAATGGCAGAATCATGGGAATAATATGCTATCTCTTCCATAACAGGAGGCTTAAATAAGATTTTATGTTCATGTTTGCTTGTACATAAAGAAAACTCTGGAAGGATGCATGGAAAATGGATAAAAGCAGTTACCTTTCAGAGGGGGACTGGGCAAGTGGGAGTCAAGAGTGAGAGCAAGACTCTTCCTTGTATAATTTTATACTTTGAACTTTGAACTCTTTGAATTATTACATAATCAATAATTTAAAAGAAGGAAAATTAATATTGGTGGGAAAAAGTACAAGCAGGGAAAGAAGCAAAACTCCAACCAGGACCTAGCTGCCTCCAGTCAGTCCATCCTATGGCCTTGAATCCAAGGCTGACAAACTTGGATTCTGCCACCAGAGGGTACACGACTAAGAAATGCTCCAAGCTCACATGCTCTGGCCAAGATGCCAAGTCCCTTGGGATGTGGTGAGATCATCTCAAATTCTCTTGGTTCTCGTGTGTCCTATCGGAGGATCCTGTCTCCTGGGATGTTAACTAGTAACTGAGCGATCATTTCCAACATCAGAAGCTCAGTTCTGGAGATAAACTATCAAGTCTGTGCACTCCTTTGTGAATTACCACACTTAGAGGTAGGAATTTCCCAAGGTTAATCTCAGGGCTTACCAGTTTGTCAACACCCTGGAACCCCCTTTCCTAAACCCAGCACTGACCCCTGGAAAGACACTACTCTAGCTTATAGGCTCCAAAGTAAACTGGTACAATTTTTTTTGGATATATTGAGTAAGGCACCACATACAGGCCCTCCAAACCTGCAATTCCACCCTGCACATGCACAACCCTTGCTGGTGCACCAGAGGTCATGATCAAGAATTTTCTCCCACAGTCAACATAATACTAAACAGTAAAAAGCTGAAAGCCTTCTTGCTAAATTCTGGAACAAGATAATGTTGCTCACTCTCGCCACTTATATTCAACACAATATTTGAAGTCCTAGCCACAGCAATCAGACAAGAAAAAGAAATAAAATATATCCAAATCAGAAGGAAGAGGTAAAATTTTCATTATATGCAGATGACATGATACTCTATATAGAAAACCCTAAAGACTCCACACAAAAAACTATTAAAACTGATAAATGAATTCAGCAAGGTAGCAGGATATAAGATTAATATACAGAAATCTGTGGCATTTCTTTACACTAGCAATGAAATATCAGAAAAAGAAAGTAAAAAAAAAAAAAAAGATACTGTTTAAAATTGCATTAAAAAAAAAATTCCTAGGAATAAGTCTAACCAAGGAGGTGAAAGGCTTATATGCTGAGAACTATATATAAAACATTGATAAAGGAAATCAACAAAGATTCAGTGAAATGGGAAGAGCGTATCCCATGCTCTTGGGTTGGAAGAATTAATATAGTTTAAATGACTATACTACCCAAAGCAATCTACAGATTTAATGTGATCCCTATCGAAGTATCCATGACAATTTCCCCAGAACTAGAACAAATAATTCTCAAACTTATATGGAACCACAAAAGACCCAGAATTGCCAAAGCAATCCTGAGGAAAAAGAACAAAGCTAGAGGCATAACCCTCCCAGACTTCAGACAATACTACAAAGTTACAGTAATCAAAACAGCGTGGTATTGGCACAAAAACACATATAGATCAATGGAACAGAATAGGGAGCCTGGAAATAAACCCACACACCTATGGTCAACTAATCTTTGACAAAGGAGGCAAGAATATACAATGGAGAAAAGACAGTCTCTTCAGCAAGTGGTGCTGGGAAAGATGGACAGCCACATGTAAATCAATGAAGTTACAAAACTCCCTCACACCATACACAAAAATAAACTCAAAATGGCTTAAAGACTTAAATATAAGACATGACACTATAAAGCTCCTAGGAGAGAACATAGGCAAACATTCTCTGACATAAATCATAGCAATATTTTCTTAGGTCAGTCTCCCAAGGCAAAAGACATAAAAGCAAAACTAAACAAATGGGACCTAATCAAACTTATAAGCTTTTGCACAGCAAAGGAAACCATAAACAAAATGAAAAGGCAACCTACGGAATGGGAGAAAATATTTGCAAATGAAGAGACAACAGGGCTTAATTTCCAAAATATACAAACAGTTCATACAGCTCAATATCAAAAAAACAAATGACCCAATCACAACATGGGCAGAAGACCTAAATGGACATTTCTCCAAAGAGGACATAACATAACATATGGCCAACAGGCACATAAAATATCCTCAACATCACTAATTATCAGAGAAATGCAAATCAAAACTACAATGAGGCATCACCTCACTCCAGTCAGAATGACCATGATTAAGAAGTCTACAAATAATAAATGCTGGAGAGGGTGTGGAGAAAAAGGAACCCTCTTACATTGTTGGTGGGAATGTAAATTGGTGCAGCCGTTATGGAGAACAGTATGGAGGATCCTTAAAAAACTAGAAATAGAGTTACCATATGATCCAGCAATCCCACTCCTGGGCATATATCCTGTAAAAAACATAATTGGAAAAGATACATGCATCCCAAAGTTCATAACAGCACTATTTACAATAGCCAAGACATGGAAGCAACCTAAGTGTCCATCAACAGATGAATGGATAAAGAAGACGTGGTATATATATACAACGGAATATTACTCAGCCATTAAAAAAAGAGTGAAATAATGCCAACTGCAGCAACATGGATGGACTAGAGATGATCATACTAAGTGAAGTAAGTCAGACAGAGAAAAACAAATACTATATGATATCACTTGTATGTGGAATCTAAAAAATAGTACAAGAGAACTTAATTACAAAACAGAAACAGACTCACAGACATAGAAAACAAACTTATGGTTACCAAAGAGGGAAGGGGAGGGGGAGGGATAAATTAAGAATATGGGATTAACAGATACATATCACTATATATAAAATAGATAAACAACAAGGGTTTACTGTATAGCACAGAGAACTACATTCAATATCTTGTAATAACCTATAATGGAAAAGAATAATATAGATAGATAGATAGATAGATATAGATATATACATACACATATATAACCAAATCACTTTGCTGTACACCTGAAACTAACACAATATTGTAAATCAACTATACGTCAATTTATTTTTTTTAATATTTATTTATTCATTTTGTTTTTGTCTGCATCGGGTCTTAGTTGCAGCACGTGGGATCTTTCGTTGTGGAGTGCAGGCTTCTCTCTAGTTGTGGCGCACAGGCTTCTCTCTAGTTGTGGCACGCAGGCTCCAGAGAACCTGGGCTCAGTAGTTGCGGTGTGCGGGCTTAGCTGCCCCACGGCATGGGGGATCTTAGTTTTCCAACCAGGGATCGAACCCACATCCCCTGCATTGGAAGGCGGATTCTTAACCACTGGACCACCAGGGAAGTTCCAACTATATTTCAATTTAAAAAAAAAAGAATTTTCTTTGTAGTATTGTTTGTAATAGCAAAAAAAATTTTAAAGAAAGAAAGAAACTAGAAATGACCTAGATATCCTACAGGAAATTGGATAAATAAAATGTGGTATATTCAAACAATGGAATTTCACAGCAGTGGAAATAAATAAAGCCACATATATCAACTGGGTGCATCTTAGAAGCTTATAGAAGATAGCAAGCCATAGAAGACATACTGTAAACCATTTATGTAAAGTTCAAAACTAAATGGTTTATCTTCATACTTATTTATCACAAATGTATGTGGTAAAACAACATAAAGCAACAAAAGGCATGCAAACAACGGACTAATGGACCCCAAATTTAGACAGTGATTACCTTGATTGGGGGTCGGAGTGGGGGGAAGCAGAGGGATGCAATAGGGGCCAGACATACAAGGCACCAGGACGATGCTGGGAATGTTCTATTTCTCCATAGAGTTGTGGAGCCACAGGCAGTCATTTTATTATTACACCTTGCATCTTAGATGTATGTTACAGGCATTCTTTTTAATGACTCAAGTATTCAAATTTTAAAATTTCAACCACAGCCTGAGCTTTGGCGTCAGGCCCACCTGGGTTTGAATCCTGACCTTCTTTTCTTAGCTGTGGGACCTTGGGCCTGTCACCTGACCTCTCAGAGCTTCCACGGTCTCATCTGTATGTGGGGATAATAATGCTTACCTTGAAGGGTCATGCACGTGCTATGCCTGCTCGTAGTAGATGCTTAATAAATGGTGGTTATTACTGGATCAGGAAGAATTGCAAGGGTGTTGGTTTAAATCTCTTATTTAAATAATAAAGTGAATAAAGACATAGGATTCTGGGATCACCATTGTAGGTTAAGGGCACAATAAATGAGGATGCAATGAATAAACAAGTGAGGGAACAAACAAAAAAACTCATTCATCCTATTTGTACCTCCACATCTTCTCCCCTCAGTGACTTCTGGGACTCAAGTTGCCTGGTTAGCATTGTGGTCACCTAAAACAAAATCCAATTCTCACGCCTACCCAGGGCATCTGAAAGCAGGCAGCTGACAAGCCTAGCCCCAGGAAGATTCTGTCTCCACCCTCCAATCTGGACCAAAGAGAGGACCTTTGGGAAGAACTCACTGCATTCTCCCTATGCCACGCACCTGGCACAGTTCTGGGCCCATAACAGCTGCTTTTGGGGAGGAGAGGGCTTTGGTCAACAGGGAGCTCCCCAGACATTTGCAGCCTTGGATCCATCACTCTTGAATCTGTGGGAGATTTCCTTGCCCTTAAAGTCTCAGCAACATTTGTTTTGTATACAATGACAGCCCATGATTGGAAAAAATTAAGTGGATTTCCAAATCCTGAAAATGGGAGAGACTGATGTTTTTAGGGCTTCTGAGAATCTCTGCCAGTCTCTGATTTTATTTTATTTTTTTTCCTGTTTCAGGCTAGATCTAGGGGAGAGAGTTACCTGTGGAATCATGGACAGAATCATTGATTTGAAGTCAGGTTATTTTAACCAAGCTTTTGTGTGGTCTTGAGCCATTGTGCCTAGCCTCAGTTTTCTCCTCTGTAAAATGGGGACAATAATTATTTCTTGAGGACTTCCCTGGTGGTCCAGTGGTTAAGACCCTGTGCTTCCGTTGCAGGGGGCACAGTTTCCCTGGTAGGGGAACTAGGATCCTGCATGCCGTGCAGCACAGCCAAAAAATTATTATATCATTATTTCTTGGTCGTTTCACAGGGAAAGATAGAAAAATGATAGAAAGATAAAATAAAATCATGAATATGTTAGTCATTTGGAAACTATACAGCTCTACATAACATGGTGTAGAGAGAGAATGCTGGATTTGGAGTCAAAATACCTTCGTTGGTTGGTTGTTTTTAAGCTACCAAATATATTTTGAGGCTTATGATGTACCAGGCACTGTTCTGAGCACTTTATGAATGTTAAGTCATTTAGTCCTCACAGCAATCCTATGAACTAGGTGTTATATTATCATCCCCATTAGACAGATGGGGAAACTGAGGCACAGAGAGGTTAAATCCCTTGTCCAAGTTGCACACTAGTATGTGGCAAAGCTGAGATCTAAACTCAGGCTGTCAGGCTCCAGAAGCTGAGCTCTTAGCCAGCTATTCTGCCTCCTGCTTGAGAGGTTTGAAGCCTACACCAGCCTTTCACTAATTCTTTCTTCTATCTTCCATTCATTCATTCCATACATATTTACTGAGTGACTACTATGTGTCAGGCACTGTTCTAGGAACTAGGGATGGAGCAGTGAACAAAACAGACTGTTATGGAGCTTGCATTCTAGCCTGGGAGATGGAACATACACAGATAATCACGTAAGGTGTCCAGAGCAATGAGTGTAGTGGAAGAAGGATAGAGTGGGTGTCTCAGGCTGTTCAGGCTATTGTAACAGAATACTAGACTAGGTGGCTAATAAACAACAGAAATCTATTTCTCACAGTTCTCGAGGCTGAAAGTCCAAGACCAGGGGGCCAGTATGGTCAGGTTCTGCTAAGGACCCTCTTGTGGGTTGCAGATGGCCACCTTCCTACCGTGTCCTCACAGGGTGGAAGGGACAAGCTTGTTCTCTGGGGTGTCTTCTATAAGGGCACTAATCCCATTCATGAAGGCTCCACCCTCATGACCTAATCACCTCCCAAAGGGTCCACCTCCTAATACCATCAACTTGGGGGTTAGGATCCAGCATATGAATTTTGGGGGAATACAAATAGCAGGGCAAGGAGATATAGTGTGACCATGGGCCAATGATGTCATCTCTTTGAGCCTCTGATCTCTTATTGTAAAATGGAGCTGCTGAGGCCTTGCCTACTTCAACAGTCTAGGAGCCAATCAAATAAATGACAGAAGTGTACATGGTACATAAACTGTAAAATGCTATTCCAATGCAGGGATTGTGGAATTTGTTGTTATTTCCTCTGTTCCTTTGGTACTTGGTTCCTATCTCTGTTTTAGTATGTTCACCATTGTTTCATAGTTGGCCATGCAGGTCACTGTGTCTCTCAATAAACTGAAGTTTTGAGGGCAGGAACAGACTCATGTGCAAAGTAAGTATGAAACAAAGATGTAATTATCCATGTCAATAATCTCTATTTAATGAGCCCCTACTAGTGCCACACACTTCACCTTCAATATATCTTATTATCTCTGTTCCCAGAAAGAGGCTCAGAGGCTCAGGGAGGTGAGTATCTTGCCCGTGGCCATTCACCAGGGAGTGACAAAACCAGCATGCGAACTTGCATCTCTCTGACTCCAAATCTATGATCTATCACCAACCCCAGTCTGTCACTGGGTGTTATTATCCATCACACAGCAAATATTTAATGAGCACCTGCAATGTTCTAGGTGCTTTACCGTGTGCTGGAGACATGGAGATGGATGAGGCAGGTGAGGTATCTGCCCATATGGAAGACAGAACCGGTAAGTTATCAAATAAATAAGAGAGGTACAGCTTTGATACTCCGGGAGTCCTATCCAGGTGGGGAGGCAAAGGAGGACCTGTGTGAGGAGAGGACTGCAGAGCCGAACCCTGAGCGATGAAAAGGAGGGAGACGCAAGAGGGAAGAGATATGGGAACATATGTATATGTATAACTGATTCACTTTGTTATAAAGCAGAAACTAACACACCATTGTAAAGCAATTATACTCCAATAAAGATGTTAAAAAAAAAAAGAATCTGACTTTCAGAAGACCTTGGAGGAAGAGCCAACAAAGAAAAGAAGCTGAGGTGTGAATGAGCTAGGAATGTTCTCCAAGCTGTAGGGCAGCCAGGGGCCTGAAGAGTCATGAGAAAGGGGACAGTGGTAAGAGGTGAAGTAAGAAAGGAAGTCTGGATCTGCACCGTGCAGGGCTTCATAGACTGTGGAAAGGAGCATGGGGACTAACAGAGGCTCCCAGGCAGAAGAGTAATGTGATCTGAATGTGATTATTTTTAGAAGAGATATTATTATTAGTTTAAATAGCATTGGAGTTTGTGAATAGTAATTATAACAATGTTTTTTTAAAAACATGTTTAGAAGACAAGAGACAGAGGGGAGAAGAGGTCAGGGAAGGCAGACGTAGGCAGGGAGTAGGGACAGTGGTTCAGCAAATGATTTTTGCAGGTGTTTCCCTTCGCCCGAGCTTCGGCAGAATTCAGCCTCCTTTATCTTATATACCGGGTTAGCCAAAAAGTTTGTTCAGGTTTTTCGTAAGAGTGTACGGGAAAACCCAAACGAGCTTTTTGGCCAATCCAGTATACTAATAATGGGCTGTAAATGGAAAACACTAGATTTCCGGGGCGCCACTGTGAGAGGGATCAGGTTTCTTCCCCTTTCCCTTCCTACCCCGAAGAGAGAGGTGGCCTAGAACCCCAGGGCTGAGGGGACCCATCTGCTGCTGTCTGGAGCAGTCTGGAGGATGCTTCTTAAAACCAGCCCTTTCTCCCCAGGAGCAAGGCTGTTGATTTCTAGATTCAGTTCAGTCTTGGCCAGAATGTGGCCTGGGAGTCGGGCCTTCTGGGTTCTTATTGTGTAGCCTTGGCTGCCCTCTGGGAAATGGGCGGACAAACCCAGCCTCATTCCTGCTCTACTCCCATGAATTTGTGAGTAGAAAGAAGATCCCCACAGAGTAGGGACAACAGAAAGGGGAGATGGTACTGCTGGGACCTGGCAGAGGCCTCAGATGTCTACACCACCCCTTTTCTCCAGTTCAGATGTCTACACTGCCTGTCTTCTCCACCCCATCCCTTTTACTATGCTCCTCCCCAGTCCTCTTCTCCCTCCTGGAGAGGAAGCTGATCCACATCTTAGGAAGCTGACAACAAGCAAAGGAAAGAACACTCCAAGAAGGAAGAATTTTAAGAAGCAAAAAGATCTAATTTGAAAATTTCTGGACAACTGAGTAATCTCACCCATGCAAATTACACAAGATTATGCGAATTGTAATGTAAATCAGTGTACTGGCACATTTCCTCCTCTATTTCCAATCTCAGCTCTTTGTACTCCTGGAGGTGTCTGGGGTGAGGGGATCCTGGCAGAACCCCCGGTGCTGATGCAAATCTTGCAGGTTTGAGTTTTCCAACCTCTCCCACTCCCAGACTGCAGATTTCTTTTTTTTTTTTTAATACATCTTCATTGGAGTATAATTGCTTTACAATGTTGTGTTAGTTTCTGCTGTACAACAAAGTGAATCAACTATATGCATACATATATCACCACATCCCCCCCCCCCCCGAGCCTCCCTCCCACCCTCCCTATCCCACCCCTCTAGGTCATCACAAAGCCTTACTTTGGTTCTGTTTCCCTCCACTCAGGCCACAAGGCATCCCTGGAAGGGACCTAGGAAAAAAGCCTTTACCAACCCCCAGCCCCCAAGACATCCCTTGTCCTAGTGGCTGGACAGCACATTTATGTACCATATTCAGAGATGATGGGGCAATTTTGAAGGAGGGAGGAGCTTAAAACAGACTTATGCAAATAGAGCTCCTTTATGCTAATGATATGCAAATACAGTTGGTTTTCTCTCCTTGGTCCCTGGAGCCAAGCAATGACTTGTCTATGTGCAGTGGACCGAAAAGAGGCCCAGAGAGAGAGCTAGAGAGAAGGAAAGGGAAGAAAGAGGCCTGAGAGTCCTGGCTGACAGTCCCCACCCCAAAGTCATCTGACCCCTGGGCAAAGAACAGCTGACAAGGCAGCCCAGGCCGCCTGGAGGAAGCACAGAGCTCAGATGGGTGGGGGTGGGGAAGTATCACCTGTGCCCTGAGCTTTCAGGACAGGTGCTGTCCCCTTCTTTCCCTGTGGGGAGTGCCTCTCACCACCTCCCTCCATCTGTATAGAGATTGTCTCTCTCTCTCTGTTATTATCTCCTACAATTGCTCATAAATGACAACACCCCCCAGCAGCCCGCCCAGCACTTGAACCCCTTCTGGCCCAGGAGGCTTGCCTAAGGATTAGCTCCTCTTTGGAGAGTCCACAATAGCCCTCCATATCCTTTGTGCCACTGTTTGCTGCAAATATTGAAGCTCTCTCCTGAAACCCCATTACAGGCCATCGGGACAAAGGCTTCCCACGGGTCTCCAGGACAGAGCCAGTGCCAGGATGTTCCTCGATACTATACCCGCTGCCTCACCTGCTGCTTCTTCTCCAGTTACCCCCAAAGGGAAATAATCCACATTCACACCAGGCATCCCTGCGCAAGGCAGTGGGCAGGCAGACGCAATGGTGCTCACTCCCAGGCTTGCCCATCAGAGGGGAAGTGGGGAGCTGGGCATTCTGGGGGTGAAAGGGGTCACAGGCAGTTGGGAGATGGAAAGATCTGGGGCGAGAGAAACTCGGGTGGAGCTGAGGACATAGCAGGTGCGCCATGCGCTCCTTTGCCATTGGGCCCTCCCAGATGCTTTACCTCTGCCTGGAACATTCCTCCCTCCCTCTCCCCAGCCTAATTTTCAGGGGCTAGTTTTATTCATCCATCTGGTCTCACCTTAGATTTTGCCTCATCACCTCCTCCAGGAAGCCATCCCTGCTTCCCAAACTTAGGTGTCCTTCCTCAGTACTTGTACCTGGTATTATAACTGCCTGCTCACTCTCTGCTTCCCTTGTCCCTCCATCACCCAGACCTCTGAGGTCCCCAGGGCAGCTCATCATTGCGCCCTCATGTGGCACAGCTCTTAGAGCATGGCAAGTAAATATGGCTGAATAAATGAATGATTGAGTGAATTCAATCAAGTGTGGGCTATGCCTGGTCCTTGAGTCCTCAGAATTCTGACTAAAATGGTGTTTTAGCCCCATAAAGGGACCTGGGGAGGGAAGGACCAAGAATCTCTCAGTACTTTCTACGGAGACGCCTCCATTTAGTGAAGGGCACTGGACTGAGTCCACCAACCAGGAGACACTGTACAAGTCTCTGATCTCACCAGAGCCTCAGTCCCCTCATCTGGCAAATGGGAAGAACGATACTGGGAAGGTGAAGTGGGAGAATGCTCTGAAAACGGCAAATGAGTTGATACACGAGCGTTACTTGAAGGGATGTGAAGGACCTTGGCTCGGGGTGAGGGGACCACCTCACGAGAGGAAACAGAGCAGTTTTTCAGGTTGGCACCCAGCTGTCACCCAGGAACAGGTGCTGGGTTGGAGACACGGGGTCCTGCTTCCAGGTCTGAAGGTGGCAGGTGCACCTCTTGGGAACCTTGGGAGGCAACCCTGGAGTCTGAAAGCCAGCTGGCCCTGCTTTTCCACCTGCCCTTTCACTCTCCCAGTTACTGTAAGTGAGAAGCCTGGTCAGACGGGCCAGGGGCTGAATCCAGCCACTTAATGGGCAAGTTCTTCATTTCTCTTTGCCTCAGTTTCCTCCTCTGTAAAACAGAAATAATAACAGTGCTACCTCACAAGGTTGTTGTTAAGAAGCTTAGTTGAGTTAACTATACAAAGTATTGAGAACTGCTTCCAGCACCTCACAAGCTCTCCATAAACACAAGCCATTGTTCCTGTCTGTCCCCGTACACACCCTCACTTTGTTTCAAGGAAGCACAGAGATCACCCTCCCATTTTACAGAGGGAGAACCTAGAGAGGTTCCACTGGAACCGGAACTTACTAGAAGTTAACAGTGGTTCAGGAAAGGGAGTTAGACAGAGACCTAAGGTGTCCCAGTTTCTACTCCCATTTCCTTGTGGTTTCGGACTTGAATAAAATTCTCTCATTACTTCATGTCTATTAGCCCTGGCCACCCTATGAGTCAGCGACAGAGGTTTCTCCTGTGTCCCTCTCACCCTCTTAGCAGTGCTGGGCTATAGACACCCTCGAAAGATAAATAGTGGGATGGCTGATGTATTGAGAGATGGACAGCAAAGCAGAAGCAATCCCCTGATCTCACCAGGCTCCCCAGGGAAGCTGAACTATGGAGCCCAGCGCTCACCAGGGGTGTCTGGGAGCCCAGATGTCCAGCGGTGGACAGCAGTGTCCAGGTGACTCTGGCAGCCGCAGGGGCTCAGGGAGGGTACCTGACAGGCCTGGCAAGTTGGGCCAGGGGCACTGGTTCTGAGACAGGAGATTTCCCCAACAGGACTGTCAGAGGTGAGGGCAGCCTGGGCTGCTCAGCCTACCGAAAGGTCTTTAGTCATATGGAAGGAGGACCCTGTGGAAATGTGGCGGCATGTCTGAAAACTGGCAAGCAGTCAACTCTCTAGATGTTTCCCTGCAGGAGCACGGGGGTAGTTGGCGGGGAATGGGGCACCGCCACCCAGGAGTCTGCCCTGGGCAAGCTTGCTCCACAAGGAGAAAGGCTTTCCAAACAGAAGGGACTCTCCACTCGACCTCCAGCTCAGGGGGACAAGTCCTTGCTCGTGGCTTCCCCCTATGCTAAGCAAGTACCAGGCATACAGCAGACAACAAAACACACCTGAGGAATGACTGAATGAACTGTCCTCAAAAAACACCGGGATAGAAGCTTCCACAGCCTCTTCCTGGACCCGTGTCAGGACCTCACAGGTCCCTTCCTCTCATCTCACCTCAGTCCTTTCAGCTGCCATTTAATCTCTGATTGCTGGGTCAAGAGTCTAATAAATAAGCCTCTCTAAGTTCTTGGATGGTGATAAGGTGCCCCCTCGGCCTTCTCTGGAATAAGTAATCCTAAAAATATCTTTCATCACTTCCTTGGCTCTCCTCTTGGCCCATCTCCAAGGCCTTCCTCAAATTTCCTCCTTGGACCCAAACCTGAGTGTTCCTGGCTGGCTCTGCCAGGGAGAGAGCTCTTGTGTGAAGAAGCCTGGGGTGTGGGGGGGACGGACCCGGAGGTGAGAGCAATTTTCCACTTCAAGGGCCTCCAGCCAGGGGATTGCCTCCCTGCCTGGGTTTCTGAAACTCTGCTCATTCAACCGGTCTTATCTAACTGCCACCAACCCAGACTCCTTCCCGGCATCCTGGGAGATGAGTCCCTCCTTGGCAGGGTACAGTGTGATGATCGCATGCCCTGGCTCTCGGCTCTCTCCCTTTACCATTCCTAAGAACTCCCCCAAGGGAGCCTGTTCGAATGCAGATTCCCAAGCCCCATCCTCAAAAATTCTGATTCCAAGGATCTAGGGTGACGCCCAACCAGCTTCGTTTTAGGAAGCCCCCCAGATGCTGACGGTCCAGGAATACTGCTCATGGACCATCTCCCCAGGAGACCAAAGGGTCGAATGAGAGGTGGACAGCTCCTACAAGGAGGCAGAGACCTAGTCTTGCTGCCCATGCCAGGCAAGAGGCAGATGGCGAGCTGGGGGCCAAATAGAAGCAGGATCTTGGAGCTGGCCACCTTGGGAAACGGAAACCCTCTCGCACCAGCCCCCAACTCAGGTCCCAGAGCATCAGGAAGCCAGAGGAGAGAGGAGCAGGAAAGCCCCCAGAGGAGAAGAAATGCTGAGCAGCTTCTGCAGTGACAGAGGTTTTCCTCCATCCCAGGGCAATGACGGGGCAGAGACTGGCTGCCTAGCTGATGAAGTCTGGTTGCTGGGTGATGGGGGAGGATGGGGCAAGGGGAGCGAGTGGCCCCTTGGTGACCTGTAAGGCTGTCCAGTTATCCCTCCAGTCTCTGCCTCTCTGTCTTTTGGAGTCATTCTGATCCCTGAAACTGACAGCCCAGCTCAAGGCTCCTGAGCTTCCTGACTGCCCCTCCAGGTCGCCAGCCCACAGAGGAGCAGCAAACGCCCCACCATCGCCCTTTCACCCCATTGGTCTCAGGACCCTCACCACAGTCCCACAGTCCCGATCCACCCTTGATTCTGTTAGTCTCTGTGCAAACCCACCGCACCCAAGGGGAGCTGCCTTCTGGGCAGCCTGGTGGATTTAGAGTTGGGAGGCCTGGCCCGCTAACTAGCGGTGCGAGCTGGGGCAGCCTCCCGGCATTTCTGAGCCCCAGTTTCTTCATCTGTAAAGTGGGACTAATAATCCCCACCTCCAGAGTGCCCGTGAGGATCAAATGAGTGCTTGGTCAGTCAAATGCACGTTCTGTTGACTAGACATCCCCTGTTCAGCCTCAGCTGGCCCAGCCTCGTCACTCTTCCTCAGATACCCTACCCTCTACACCACCCTCACACCTTCCCTGTACACACCCAAACCCTAAGCATCTCCTGAAGCCTGCAAACTCCAGCCTGCAAGGAGTTCTTCTATTGCTCCCCAAATCAGGGTCACCTGTCAGTCTCCTCTCCCCACCTAGACCCCATGCTCCCCAGGTGCAAACTCTACGACTTGCCTGTTTGATCCCAGCTTAAATGATCAGATTCCAAAGAAGTCAAATGTCATAAAAGACACATCACACAAACCATCCCCAAATTCCTCCCTCTCTAGGGACCTGGAAACTAGCTGAGGATTTTATAGTATCAGGTGATCTCATGGTGGGTGGCCCAGCACAGAAATTCAGGGTTGGGGGCATTCCAGTTGGTGGCCTGCCAATCAGTGTTCACGATTCCTATTTGGGGGTTTTGGAGAAAGAAAGAGACCCTCCCTGGTAGTGCTGGCTGCTGGCAGAGACCTTTGTGCTTACAGCCAAATGGACCGGCTATGAGGACCTGGGGCATTTTACTTTACTTCACTTTTCAGAGCACACAGAACGTTAGAGCTGGAAGGAGTCTTAGGGGCCAGCAGGTCCCACAGCCCCTCCCACCTCCACTTTACAGTTGAGGAAACAAGGAGTGTCCGGCCCAAGGTCACCTCAGGAGACAGGGACAGAGCTAAAAGTCTCGATTGCCTAGCACTCTGGTCTCACTGGGAACTCCACTGGGAGGGAGAGAGGCTAAAGAGCTATGAAATGTACAAAGCACTCTAACATTTGTCTTTTATTTAGTCTCCTCTAACCTGTGAGGTAGGTATAATCAGTAGCATTCTAATTTTACTGTTGTGGAAGGAGGCTCAGAGCAGTTATGGTACCTGCCTAAGGTCACACAACTGACACGTCTGGAGCTCTGTCCTTGGAGCCCATCATGGCAAGCTGTATTACAGACCTGAACGCTTTTGTTTCATTGGGCTTAAGGGAAAAGGGCCCTTTGCCTCCTAAGTGGGAGTGGGAGAGTGGCCATTATAGGAGGTGGGAGGAAACCTCACTCCATAAAGTCTTACCTTCACAATATCCTGAGGAGACCGTCCCCAAAGTTACAGAGCCCCTGTAAGTTAGTGAGTGGTAGCTCTTGGAACCAGGCAACATGGAGATCTTCTGTTCTTGGGTGGTTGCCTCTCTCTGTAGTCCTCCACCTGTACATAAAAGTCCCATAGCAGGGACAGCTGCTGTGACCCAGAACCTACTTATTCATTCACTTGCTCATTCAACAAACACCTACTGAATGCCATGCACGTGCCAGGCAGTGTGCTGGCACTGAGGATGCTCAAGTGACTAGGACAGTCAGCAGAGCTCCTGGTGGGGCTGAGGTCCTCCCCGGTCCTCACCTCTTGGCCATTAACCTATATTCTAGTGAGGGAGACAGATACATAAATAAGGACTTGACCATTCACTGTGGTAGGTGCTCTGATAAGGCTGTGCAGGGGCTCTAGGAGCCCAGGGAGGGGCACCTGGTCCAGGCTGGGGGATGACAGATGGAGAAAGTGGGCTGAATTCAGAAGTGTGTGTAAAGGTAAGCCTGGCAAGAGAAAAGAAAGGGCATTCCAGGAAGAGGGTGCAGACAGCATGAGCAAAGGTGTGGGGAAACAAATAGCATGGCATGTGTAAGCTGTTTGTGTACACTTAGAGAAAGATCTGGAAGGGTGTATCCTCAACTGCTAGGGCTGGTTATCTCAGAAAATTAGATTACGGAGGCTTTTGCTTTCTTATTTGCACATTACCATTTTGTTTGAAATTTTTACAGTGAGCAGGAATTACTTTCATAAGCAGAGAAAAACAACACACAAAGAAAGAATGTTTTGTGTATGATAGATCTGAAAAAGCACGGTGTTTGGGGAGTGTAAAATTGGAGGAGAAAGTACAGGGAGCTGTCAAAAGTCCCCAGGGCCTGGAACAGCAGCGGGTCTGACTCTAGCCCGCAGGCAGTACCTGGAGTGCTCAGTAACTGGGTGAGTCCTTTCCTGAGAAGGCTCAGGGCAGCTGGAGCTGATGTATTCCACCTAGAGCTCCAGGGAGCAAGCAGATCCCTGGGGTTCTGGTGCCCCTCAGCTAAAGCTCCCACTTTCCTTTAGGTTGGGACCCGTGCTGAGCTCTGGCGGAGAGGTGATTCCACTGGTAGCATGAGGGGTTCTAGGCTCCTAATCGGGGTGTTTCTCTTGGCCCCTGTCTCTGTTTCACTACCTCACTCCCTAGCCTGGAACTGGGCTAGACCAGTGAAGGACGAAATACCTGAAGCTCTTTAAACAAGGTCATTTACAACAAAAAAATATTTTGATCTTACCGACCTTTCAAAGGAGTTTTCTATAGACATCATTTTTTTTTAACACCCTCAGTATTAGTAGGCTCTTTCTCTATTTGTCCTTTGCCAGAGAAGAAGGAAATAACTTGCAAGCTGTAACTCAGGTATATCATTCAAACACACACATACACTTACAGTTCCTTCATCCATTCAGCAGGGTCTGTAGGAAGGGGCTGCAACAATGTCTCCAATCCGGAATAACCTCTCCTTCACTGGTGTTTGGAATTTTATTTTAGGCTTAGGTACTGCTCATCCTCTTCCTATAGCTTCTCCTTTTTCTCCCCCCCTACTACAAATGCCTGGGAAGGTTAGGCTCGGGTTAGATCTCAGCAACTTAACGCAGGTTTGTTGGTGGTGCATATTTTCTCTGCAGAGATCTCAGACCAAATTGGTATTATTGGTTCCCCTGCTTAAAGAGCTCAGAAGGGGGAGGATGCCTGGGGACAGATCAGGGGGGTACGGGTTGGTGTGCCTTACCCATGCCCCCCTCCCAGTGGGGACTGTGAAGAGTCTCCCAAGAAAAGAATGAGAGAGGTCAGCTGTTCAGAGGAGGAGCTTGGTTCAGAACCAGTCCCCAGTATGATCACTTCCCTTTTGGTTAGAACTGGGTGGAACTGCTCCCTCTCCCCTGAGGGGAGGTCTGCCTTCAGAGCCTCAGTAGATGAGGATCAGCTCCAGGAGACAGGGACATGTCTTATTCAATGACACCGCTGATGACAGAGATGACAAGTTTCAGTATCAGGGTGGAAGCAGCACAGGAGACAGAGGGATGTTTCAGAGAATATTTGATTTTAAAAGTGATGATGTGAAAAATCATCCATTACCGATCAAAATCACATCACTTGTGCCAGGAGACAAAACACATATTTGGGAGGCTATTGAGGGAAGAAGGGCGGATTAGGGGTAAGGCGGGGTTTCCCTTACCTAGCTGTGTATTTGAATAGTTTACAAAATACTCATGACCATGTCCCCCCAGACACAGGGACTCTGAATATCTAGGAACAAGGCCTAAGAATCTGTACATTTATTTTCTGAACCCTCCGGGTGGTTCTAAAGTACAGCCAAGTTGGACAAACTTAACTGTGGTTAAAGTGAGAGTGGAGGCTGGGGGAAAGAACCACTGGGTTAGGGCGGAAGGGGGAAGGGAGCCCAGGTCTGAGAGGGAAGGACTGGAGGGAGGAGGGAGTTCTGTGTCCCGTCCTGGTGACCTCCTGATGCTGAGATGAACCCGGACTTGTTTCAGAAAGAAATTTCCCACAGCTCATTCAGCCCCCCCCACCACCAGAAGCAGAGGCTATGATGCGGAGGGGGTGGGGATGGGAGTGGGGTTTGCAGAGAGGGGACCAGCCCACTTAGCACACTCTCTCACAACCAACGTCCTGATAAAAGGGCCAACTTGAATTTCCCTTCGGGGCCAGGAGAATGGACTTAGAGTGGTTTTCTGGGTCCCTCGGATCCCACTTCCCATTTCCCGCCAGTGCCTGAAACGCCTTTGCCCAAGTCTCAACCACAGGGCCTCCTGGGGTTAGGGGTCGGGGAGTCAGAGAACGCAAGCCAAGGGGAAAACCTGGCAGATCCCAGAGCCTTGTGTTTACTCAGCGATTCTGCAGGGTGTTAGGCGGGGATGGGGGCCGGGGTGGGGCGGCGCATATTACAAACAAAACTCAACACAGGGGGTAGTGGGATGCCTCATTCACATGAGCTTTTGAGGAAACACACAATGCTTCCCTGACACTTCTCCTGAACCTGTTCGGGTCCCCCCTCCCCCCTTTCCTAACTTTTGTTATTTTGAGTCTTCTGGCAGCTGCCTTTAGGTCTCTCAGTATGTTTAAACCTTTATTTAGTATGACTATTTTTTACATGTCAGCTCTGGATAGTGACACACCTCCCCTCAGGGAAGGACGGGAACCGACACCCGACAGATCAATCCGCCCCCGCGCCCCGCCGCGCATCTTTCTCCCATCACAGCATTGTCTGTATCCCATCAGAGTTTCCGTGCTGTACCCGTGATTAATTCTAAGAATGACTAAAAATCTCTGGCATGTATTTAAAGACGCTGCGCCCACTGAGCACATCGGCCCCTGCGGGGACGCGGTCAGGACTCCCTGTCCTTAGGGAGCCTCGGTGGAAGTCGGAGAGGCACAGGGCTGGGAGCCTGTCGGCCCCATTCGGAGATAAAAGTCGGAACAAGTCAATACCGGTAGAGGCAGCACCTCGGTGGAAGGCGGTCCAGTTACAGTGTAACCGGACTATCAGTTATCTAGTGTAAATGACTGGTTATCAGATCCTCCTGGTGTGGGTTAGGGAGGAGGGGGAGGACGAGAAGAAGGCAGAGTCCTCAGAGCCTGGGGTGGGAAGATGTAAGGGGTGGATGTGCCCGAAAGGGCAGCTCCTTCGCAGCCGCAGTAGGAGGCTGCGGTTGAGAAAGCTTGCACTCCCTCCACCGCACGCTCAGGTCTCCGGAGGGGGTGGGGGTGGGGGGCAGCCCTATTCACCTTTAGCCGTTCAAGGACACACAGAATGGGCGCTGAGATGTTGATCATGCCTTTGTAAACACGGTGTCCCTGCAGGTAATGAAGATTAGATTTGGGGACTTGTTTTCTGGTGGTTAGGAAAAAAGTCTGACTTTGTATAAAACAGACTGTTTCACAAAGAATGCAGGACCCATTATGCTAAGGGAAAGAAGCCTTCCCAAGAGTACCTATTGTATGATTTCATTTAGTGAATAAAGTTACAGAAAGGCCAAACTAATCTATGGTAGAAAGAAATCAGAAGAGTTGTTTGGTTTTGGTTGGGGGGGGGTGGTACTTATTAGGAAGGGGCCTGAGGGGACTTTCTGGAGTCATCACCATGTGCTGCAGCTTGATACGGATTTGAGTTGCACAGGTATATGCGTTTGTCAGAACTCATCTCTGGCACACGAGATCTGTGCGTTTCGTTGTGTGTAAAACTTATCACGAAAGAAAAAGATAACTACAACAAATATTGACCTCTTGTTCATGATGTGATGCTGACTGACGTATTGGCCTAGATGGATCCTGATGTCTGCACCTCACTTTATTTTTTTTATTTTGTTTTATACTTAACTATAGCTGATTTACAATATTGTGTTTCAGGTGTGCAGCTTCAGATTCTTTTCCATCGTAGGTTATTACAAGACACTGAACATCGTTCCCTGTGCTATACAGTGTGTATCTATTAATTCCATTCTCCTAATTTATCCCTCCCCCTCCCCTTCCCCCTTTGCTAACCATAAGTTTGTTTTCTATGTCTGTGAGTCTGTTTCTGTTTTGTAAATAAGTTGATTTGTCATTTGTTTCATTTTGAACAAATTAGAAAGAAAATTAGAGGAAACTAGAAGGAAAATTAGAAAGGGTGGTGCTAATTATTCATATGGTAATAATTTTACAGTATAAGGAAAACAAGCAAAATATGGCATTTGTGTATACCTATCTTGCTTGTGAATTTTGTAGTCTAATATAATTGGCAAATTAATATTATGAAGTAGTTAGAGGACTGATTTCTAAGACAGACTGCTTGGATTTGAATTTGAACTCCATTATGTGTTACCTTTGCGTGCCACACACGGGGGGTACTCTTCATTGCAGTTTGTGAGGTTCTCATTGCCGTGGCTTCTCTTGTTGAGGAGCACAGGCTTTAGGCGCGTGGGCTTCAGTAGTTGTGGCACATGGGCTCAGTAGTTGTGGCTCGCAGGCTCTAGAGTGCAGGCTCAGTAGTTGTGGCTCATGGGCTTAGTGGCTCCGTGGCATGTGGGATCTTCCTGGACCAGGGCTCAAACCCGTGTCCCCTGCATTGGCAGGCGGGTTCTTAACCACTGCACCACCAGGGAAGTCCTGAGCACCATTTCTTCTTAATCTCAGTTAGTAACACAACTCCATTTCTCACCTACTTGCTAGTCCCAGGGAGACTACAAGACTAGAAGCTACCAACCCACAGGGTTCTTTCTCGACCCTAAAGACTCCCAACCCTCCCCCTATCTTCTCATTCTAAGCAGGAGACAGAGGTGAGGCAAGCAGGAGGGCTGAGCCCTCGTCCAAGGAGGCTCTCCTTAACTGGGGATATCAATTATAAAGATTCTGCTGTTGGAGACATAGAGAACCGACATATGGTTGCCAAGGGGGAGATGGGGTGGGGAAGGAAGGATTGGGAGTTTAGGATTAGCAAATGCAAACTATTATAGATAGGATTGGTAAACAACAAGGTCCTACTGTACAGCACAGGGAACTGTATTCAACATCCTATGATAAACCATAATGGAAATAAAACTGAATCACTTTGCTGTATAGCAGAAATTAATGCAGCATTGTAAATCAACTATAATTCAATAATTTTTTTTTTCAAAAAAGAGAGAAAGGGAAAGGGAAAAAAAGATTCTGCTGTTGGTGAAACACAGGGCTGGGAGTCCCAGCTGCCCCAGACTGGGATCCAGAGACTGGGTGTGTCTGATGAGCTGGTGAATCAGAGGCCCTCCAGTCCTCTATTTACAGGAGAGGAAGAGTTCCTTTGGTCAAGTCTCTGGGGCAGAGAAGGGGAACCCAGGAAATGGGCCTCTACATCCTCTCTTCTGAGCCAAGCCCTGGGGATCAATCCAGCCCTTACACAGACAGGGTGCGGGACTCCAAGCAGAGGCTGAAGGGGCTGTGTTCTCATCACACTCGGGGCCTATGTGTACGTTAAAGCCTAAACTGCCATGCAGTGGAGAGAGAACCCCAGCACAGTGGATGGCAGAATACAGGAGTTCTTCTCTCCTACAGCAGTCTCAAGGTGAGCAGGCTACTGGAGCCCTCAGCTTCATGAGGTCATTGATGAGCTCAGATCCCTTCCGTCTGTTCCTTCCCCACTTGCCAGGCCTTTATCATCATGCATGGTAGGTGCTAGGTCACCAGTATGGCTGGTGGAGGAAAGAGCGTGGAGAAGACACGCCCAGCACCTGAAGGCCCAGACCTGGAAGGCACTCACCTCATTCTAGGCTGCATGCGCGAGGGCTCAGTCACGGGGTGAGGGAGGCTGGGAAATGGAGTCCAGCTTGCTGCTGGGTGCCTCACAGTAATGCTGGCTCTGGTGGTAGAGGGCTAACAGTCTGCACCACGGCATCACCAGGGTTGGGCCAACACAACGTGACACAGACTGGAGAGAAGCCACCACCCATGCTCCTGCGGGACACATGGAGTGGCTGCCAGACACAGCGTGCACTGAGACATTGGAGCCTCGAAGGCGGGAGCTCCGGGAAGCCGCAGAGCAGAACTCCCCGGAGGAGCCATCTCTCCATGGTGAGGGGGCAACAGACAGCAGGGATGAGTTTGGAGCAGAAAAAGCCACCCAGAGACCCCCGGAGACTCCCAAGCCTACCCACAGGAAACTGCAACCCAGGAGGGGATTCAGGCCCTGAGTCAGAGGGAGGGCGTTCAAGCAGGCAAAATGTGGGTAAGTCACAGTATTATGGGCTCACCAGCTGGTGGGGTGTGGCTGCAAATGAAGCACCTCTTTGGAACCCTTGGACCTTCACAGAGCAAGGCTGAAACCACAATAAATGATGGTTCTTCTATAAGTGCCCTGCGGCAGGACCCAGGATGGGCTCTCAGTCAATAGGTAAGCGCTCATTTTAATAGGCTTAGTAGATTTTGGTCTGTGAAGGACACAAGAGAAGCAAAACACCCAAATCCTACGCTCCAGGAAGGTAGGCTCGTGTGAGCCATCAGAGCCAAATCCCTAAGAGCACCTGGTCAAGTGGTCAAGTGTCTCGTTGCGGTTATCACCTGAGAGAACTACAGGAGTGTGAGTGCAATCAGAGCAGAAAGGGCCGGCTTCACGGAGGAGATGTGGTCTGAGCCGAAAGACCTGGAGAACTGAGAAGGGAAGGGAGAACATTTCAAGGTGCATGGGGACAGCGTATAAGAGAAAGGACAAGGTCGGGGGGGGGGGGCCTCTGGAAATTGCCAGACCCTGTGCTAAGTGCACTTCGTGCGTTACCTTGCTTAATCTTCCCGATATCACTCTGAGGTAGATGCTGTTATTCCTCACATTCTGAAGATGAGGAAACTGAGCTCAGAGAGGTTCCGTAACTTGCCCATAATCACACCGCTTATTCCTAGGGAGCCAGAGCCAATCCCAGGACACTCTGGTGGCAGAGTCTGCTCTCAGCCTCCTTGCCAGGGCCAGCAGTGGCGTCAGAACATCCAGGCGGACTTGCTGCTGCTCTTGGCAAACAGCCCCAAGGGTCACATCGAAGGCCGAGGCCCCACTGCTCTGAGCTCCCTTCTCAGTGGAACAGTCCAGGTCCTGCCCGCAAGCCTGGCACCCTCCCTGCCCCTGAAGACGTCTTCAGTGGGAATCACAGCCAACGAATGTACCAGCAGGACAAAACAAGCTAAATGCTCAAGAGGCTCCCGGAGAACAATGAGGCTCTGTGAGCAGCCCAGGCCAGAGCGCAGCCCTGGAGGGCTGACAGGAACTAGCCCCGGCCAACTGAGTTGTCCTGAGGATTCCACAGAACCCGTTCATGCTGTGGCCTGTTCCCTGCACTCCAGGGCGACAATGTGTACTTCTTGAGCCTTGGACCCCAGAGCCACTCAGCCACCCTCCGTCATACCCACCTCTGCCTGTTAAGCTGGGAGACCCAGAGAAGTGCTCCCAGCTGAGGTCCCAGCGGGCTGGCCCCTGGTCCCCTCCTGCACCGTCACACTGGGGCCACATTCTCAGGGAACTCCATGAACGTCTCACACCCCCCTGACTCCCAGAGGGAGAATGGGGTTCAGGCTGGTCAGGACTGACCAGGCTGAGAAGCCCCGAATGTGTCCCAGGCTGAAGCCCTGACTTGGTCCCAATCCCCCACCCAGAATGGACAAGCCCTTTCTTCAGGGCTGAAAACCTACCCCTGACCGTGCTCCTACCTCTGCCTGAGCCTGTTGTGAGTGGTTCTGGGGAAGGAGAGGGAGGAATCAGGGTGCTGTGTGCCCTGACCTTGGAGGGTTGAAAAAAACACAGCAAAAGAGGCTTACTTTGGGGATAATTTTCTGGACTTGTCCCCCAAACACAGCCCCTGGGGAAAAACTCAGGGTAGACACCTTCCCCTCAACCATCCCTTCTCTCCAACATGAACTGAGGGGAGTCCCAGCTGCAAGACTCTGTTCTTGCAAGGGCTGCCCACACCGAGTGCAATTCAGCCCTAGAGAGTCTGGTTTATTCCTTAGGCAGGAGGGCTCCAGGACCCAGAGGGTGAGGGGACTCACCCCAGCCCAGCCTCCCTCAGCTACAGCAGGGCGAAGCAAAGCACCACAGGCAGAGGGTCATTGGGGAACGTGTGGGATGAGGAGGGAGCAAAAGCAAGGGTGTCCCACTCCCTTTCAGGAAAGCATCCCTGTTCTTGTTCAGCACCCACATCACGGACACAAACACCCACATCACAGACACAAACACCCACATCACGGACACACACCCCCACATTCCCACTCACACACTCTCCACTTGGCACCTCCCAGAGGCAGGAGGGGCATAGGGATGGGAGCTCCAAGGCCCAGGTACAGATAATGTCCTGATGGTTTTGCTCTGTTACAGCAACCTGGGAGAAGAGCCTTCTCGAACCTATTCTGCCACTTGGCTGCATCCCTGGGAGACTGGGAGGGCAAGGCCTGCGAGTAGGAGCTCAACACTCCTGGCTCTTGAGACAAGGGAGCAAGGGTCATTCATGGTGCAAAGGTGATAAAGGTTGTCACCTGGCTGGGGTGTGGCCAAAGGGCTGAGAGCAGTGGGTAGTGGAGAGATGATAGAGATGGGCAAACGGCCGGGCGGTCATGCCTGAAGGAAAGGAACTTGCCTTACAAAAGCACTTCCCTTTCTGCCATGTGTCCCGTTTTACAGATGAACAAACTGAGCCTCACAGAGGTTAATACTTTGCCCGCGATCACATGACCAGCAAACCCAGAGTCAGGATCTCAGCCTAAAGTCTTGGTTCTTCCCACTGTGTCCTGATGCTTCTCAAGTACATGTGACACAGTCACTGACTTAAAAGAGCTGTTAGGGAGACAACACCTAGAAGACATAGAACACCTCACCTTTGGCTGGTTGGGGTTCAGGGAGCACAGCTGTCAGCACTTAGAGAAGAGAGGCCTGTGTGGTCAGGGGTGATGGGAAGGATGATTTGGGAGGACTGGACTGGCTGGTGAGTGACAGATACCTTCCAGTTTTACTCTCCTGGAGAATGTGGGTTAGGAAAGGGGAGACGAGGAGGCATCATTTTTATCGATAACTTTCCAAGGTCAACAGAACTCCATCTTCTGACCAAATTCTCTTGCTGCCCAAGCTAGACCCTGGAGCTAGGGCAAAGCCCTGGAACCAAGATTGTCAATTCCATGTTTCTCCAGCTATCTCAGTTCTCCTAGAATTGGGGGTTTAGTTCCTCTATACCCCACCCTTGGAGGCAGCCCCTACACCAGGTTAATATGTGCTTGGCTTACGGGCCCGAAGTCAGAATTGCAGTCAACATGAATCGCCTGGAACTCACCCCCTCCTCACCTCCAGCCTCGTTTGCAGCATTCCCGGGGCAGCGTGAAGTGCCTTGAACACCTTCACCCAGTCCACCAGTTTCTGGTTCTGAGCAGAATCGTCTCCGTGCGGAGGCTGCAGGACCAGGGCACCTGGGAGCCGCATCCCCTGGGCTCCCAGGCCCGACACTGTAGACCTGTTTCCCCCAAACCTCTCCCTTAACAAAGTGGCTGGTGCCCGACGAGCAGGGCAGTCCCTCTGCAGCCAGCACTCTGGATATCCAGCGTCTCTGGAGAGTGACCAAGCAATACTGAGAAGGAAGGGGGGAGGGGTCACCAAGTAGTCTCCTACCCGCTTTGTGGAGAGAGAGCTTGGTTCGGGCTTCAGGGCCAGGCTGGAGAGCTAGTCTGGGGTCCCGGGTCGAGTCCTGCCTTGGCTCTGACATTGCCTCTCTGGGTGACCTTGGGCAGGTCCCTCCTGTCTCTGGGGCCTCAAGTCTCTCATCTGTAAAACGAGGGAGGTGACTCAGAACCCTAAGACCCATTCTTCTTCTCCCAGTTCTATGGTTCAGCGACACTCCCGTTCCTCTGGCCTCAGATGCTGGGGGGTCTTGGCCAGCTCTGGTCTGACTTTCTCCAGACAGGTCCTGTCCTTACCCTCCACCCTTCAGAGCCCACCCTTAGGTTCCTTCCAAAATGCTGTCCCCAAGCCCTGTGACCGTGTGTATTCTGGGAAGCCTCCCTCTGCCTACTCTTTTCAGAGTCTTGGCCTCCCGAGGACTGGCTTTCATAGGTCTTGGTCACCAGTACTTAGCACAGTGCCAGGCACATGGCAGGAGCTCAGGTTCTCTGAGTTAAAAGACCAAGCACAGGTTGGCGTCACTGCCACTCACCTCGCCTCCCCTGTCTCCTGGCCGGTCTAAGATGCTCATCGCTGGGGCACTGAGCCCCTGGCTTCCCTGGGAAGAGAGGTGAGAACTGGCTTCTGCTTGGGTATCTCTGCAGCCCTGCCAGATCCCATGCACTCAGGAACCTGGCAGCCACAGGGCCAGGTCAGATCCTGCCACTGCAGGCCAATGTGCTGAAGATCTTCCTGTCTCCAGCCTTGAGGTGTTTGCTTAAGCCACTGGGCTGCTCTGCCCAAAACATGATCCTGCCCACACCCTTGGCCCAGGCCCCATGCAGGGCACAGGTGCAAGAAGCCAGCAGGTGCAGATAAGGCCAGGTGTGGCAGGATTCATCTCCTTCTTGGGGTCTAGCCTCAGTTTGCTAATCTGAAACCTAGCTCTTCCTTAACTGGACCAGCTCAAAGGTGACATGTGTCAGGAGGGAACTTTATCAATACTTTGGCTTTATCTGCGTAACTCAGTAAATCCCCAAAATCTGTTTGGTATGAGTGTATGTGTGTTTGTACACGCGCGCGCTCTAAGATGTGTTGAAGAACAGGGCTGGAGCTCTGGTCAGACGGGAACTCAGGGATGGGCTTTAAAGAGAGAACCTGGAATGGAGTGGGGAGTCAGACTCTTGGGGACAAGCTGGGACTCTCCCTATAAAAATAGTACTTCCAGGACAGTCCCTATCCCACTTCTTCCTGGGAGTGGCCACGTGGAGTTTAGAACTCAGGTCTCAGGCTCTGGACGTGATAGGCCCTTCTATGTCCTCTCCTGGGGAAAGCCTTTCCCAACCCCACCCCATCTCCTCAGCCTCTCCTCTGCATGGCCATGGCACTCTGTGTTCCCATGTGACAATGGTCTCTTCACCTCCCTGTCTTCCCCCCAGAGTGGGATCTTCTCAGGGCAGGGGTTGGGCCTTATTGATCTCAGTATCCCCAGGGCAGCATCCTGGCACTGGATAGTGGTTTTTAAGTGAATGAATGAATGGATGAACGAATACAGTTTTCAACTCTAGGGGTGAGGCTGGAGTAGGTTGTTACCAAAGGAGAATCTATACGCTCCAGAGAAAGGTATAGGGTTGATGCTTAATTGCCTTCACCATGAAAAACAGGCAATGATTTAACAAAAACCAAGACTGTGAGCTGCTAAGATGTTGATGTGCTCTTTGCCCCTTGCTCTTGGTTTCTGAGTCTGCCTCTTCTTCTCTGTGTTGTCATTTCTGCCATCTGTCTGTCTGTCTCTCCATAGCTTTGTTTTCCCTCCACCAGCCCTAACTGTGTCCCATCATTTAATTCTATCCAAGATACCCTTCTGAGTCATCAGCCTCTCTCCCTCCTGTCCTCTGCTTCTCCAGCCTCTGGTCTGGCTTCCTCCTTCCTGGGCTTCCCTCCCATGACTGTCCCCAGACTCTGAGGCCCCCGCCCATCTCCCTTGGTGACTTCAGAGAACCCTCGTGGCTCATCTATGCTTTCTGTCTCTATTATACAAGATCTGCCTGCCCAGAACTTTGCTGAGACAGTTGGAGAAGGATTAGGGAGGACAGTGAACAAGTTCCCAGCCCCAGAACATATTCTGGACGCCTCTGCCATCTTCATCCAAGTTACCTTGGGAGATATACCTGATGGGGAGGCTGAAAGTGTCTAAAAGGTGGAGTTTCATAAGGTGACTGCCAGCCTTCGCTTTGTAGGTTCAAAGATTAAAGTGATAATATGGATTAAGCATAGGATTTGAAGCCATAATATCCAAATTAGATTCCTGCCTCTTCCATCCAGGTCTTTGTGACCTTGGGTGAGTTATTTCACTTTAGTCAACCTGTTTCCTCCTCTGAAAAATGAGAGTAACATGCCTACATCACATGGTTGCTATGAGAATTAACCCAGATAACCTGTGTGAAAACCCAGTGTCATTATCAAAAGTCAGTCAGACTCAGGGGAGACTGATTCACATGAACAAAACTCACATTAGACCAATCAGTAGACCAGAATGTTCATGGGTCATTTAAAAGAGAGAAATGTACCTGCAGGCATCCCCAGATGCTCCAGTAATTGGGCAGTGCATTCTCTGCACTGAAGGAACCAAAGTACAACCAAAAGGGTTTCCCTGGCAGGCATGGTATCCAAGCAAGGGATCTTAGTTGTTTGATCTTGGTGGCCACTGTCACCTGGCTATAGGGGGAATCTGATAACTTGTCCACCATAGTTTAGAACAGGTCACGCTACCCATGCCACTGGACAGTGCTGGAGATGAATGGGCAAATTCTGGCCCTCTGGTTCTACTTTGTTTGAAGATTCCATCACACAGTCATTCACCCATTCCACGAATCTATATTGAGCTTCTACTAAGTGCCAGGCACTCGGCTATGCGGTAAGCATACGGAAGTGAACGAAACAGGCGCTTCCCTGCCCTCCTCATGGAGTTCACAGTCTTTGGAGAAAGACTGACAATTGAACGCATAACTTCCATCCATCGTGATCAGTGTACTGTTACCATGGTGAAGCAGAGGGAGCCATGGGCACATGGCAGCTAAGCCAGCGCAGGGGCCTGGGGAAGGGCTGCTGGAGGAAGTGTCCACCTGCCCTCAGCAGGTGGCAGGACACGCTTGGGTGGCTTGCCTTCCAGCTTTCTTCGGTCATGTTCAGGCGCCTAGGTACACCCTGACAACTCTGAGTGACCTTGGGTGTTTCCTTAGTCCCCACAAGCAATGCATCTACAGACTCTCCCTTGGGCTGGGCTTGCAGACAATTCATTCTTTTATTCATTCAACAAATATTTATTGAGCCCCTATAATGTGCTGAAGCTAGCTCATTTCTCAGCGGGACTTTCTCCTTAACTTCCAGGGTGCCTTACTGAAGCCCCCTGTACTGATTCCAGCCCACCTCAGAGCCTCTGTTGTCTTCTGGAGAGGTGGGAGGACAGTTCAGGCTAAGGCAGTGCAGCCCCAGATGCATGAAGGAAGGGGCTCCTGGCACCAGCTGGGGACTCCCCTTCTCAGGAAATATGTCAAGAAACTGCCCCAACCCAGCTGTCTGCCCTTTCTGAGGTTCTCCCACCATGCTCAGTGAGCACGGGGTGGGTGGGCAGCTCTAACCCAGAAGGCAGGCAGCAGCCTGAGCAGAACCACAACCGAGGTGGACATTCATTCATGGAAGTGACAGAGGCCTATGAATTAGAGATTTGCTAGCCTTCAGGTCGCCTTACATATGATTGTTGTAAGTCCAGTTTCTTGAGCGCCTTTACCATATCCCAAACCCCCATGCACCCCTTGCACCCTACCTGGGAAGTTAGGAGGGCAAGGAATACTTTCCCCATTGCACTGCTGGATAGATCAAGGCACAGAGCTTACAAGTGACCTAAGGCTGAGGACAGAGCTGGGAACCAGGTCTCCACCACTGCCCCAAACCTCTCAAGGACCCTCAAGGCCTTCCAAAACATGGCTTGTGGCCTTCCTCAGGGGTGTTCAGAGGTCTACTGTCCCCCTTCAACACCCCCCTCTCTCCAACGTTCAAAGCAAGCAGCCCCAGGACCCCACCTCCCTGGGGGCCTCAATGGGTCCCATTGTCCAAGAAGCTATTTGGCTTGACCCCAGCCCCATAAGCAACAGGACGCAAGCTCGGAGAGGGGTCTGCCTTGTCCCCTGCTCAGCCTCGGCTGGCCGCCTTGGGGGAGCCTGTGAGGCCGGGGGCCCCGCTGAATGTGACCTATTGTCTTCAGGGTGGATTTAGGAAGTGCCAAGCTCCCATCAAACAGCCCTGCTCCTCAGGTAAAACAAAAAAAGGGCTGTTCATTTGGGACCTTTCTTCCCTTATCTCCTTTTCCTATCTCCTCAGGCTTAGCTATGGTGTAGTGTTCAAAACCACTTCCCCTCTGAGCCAATCGGAAGCCGGGGCTCACCCTGTGGCCCTGAGGTAAAGTTATTTATAAACGCCTCCCTGGATTATTTGAGCAGAGCCCTTTCGCACACCTCTGGAACACCTTTCGGCTGCCCGCTCCCCAGACACACCTGCAGCCCTGCCCAGCCGGCTCTGCTCACCCACTGGTAAGCCCCACCCAGCCCACCCCCTGGGCTGGGGGTCATCCCTGGAAGAGGGCGGGCACCGGGGGCAGTGAGAGGAGGGATGACAGGAACCAGCCGATCATGGCGGTGGCTGTTTGCCAACCTGGGCACAAGTGGGAAGGAGGCTCTGGGCCCCCTGGGTCTGAGAGCAGCCCCCAGCCCTTCACCTCGGAGAAGCCCATTGGGTCCTCACTCCCATGTCAGGACCTCAGCTGCAGGGCAGGGGGCCGAAGGGAGCTTGTGGGATGGAAGGTCCGGTGGAGGAGGTCTGCTGGACCCCCAAATGGGGTGAGGAGAAACAGCCAGCTCCTTTGCAAGGGCTTCTTTCCTTTGCAGAGGAAACAACAAAAATATTGGAACTTCCTCGGGGCGCCAGCCTTTGAAGCTGCTGGCTGCACCTCTCCCTTTCTTTTCAAGTCTTGGAAGCCAGAAGCTCTTAATGCTTGGCTCACCGGCCTGCTCTGTGTGGCTGTCTACTCCCTCCTTCTGCCCCCCAGACGTCCTCTTGCACTCGTTCGCTTCTCCACCAGCTCGAGGCCCCTGCATGGGCTGCGTGTGTCCCCAGTGTCTCCATGAGTCCTGAGAGGTTGGAGGAGGTGGAAGGAGGGGAAAGTGAGGATTAGGAGAGGGTGAGCAAGGGACTGGCTCCGTCAGGCAGGCAGGAGCAGGACCCAGGGACCCGACTCCCAGGTGCCTGCTTCAACTCAGGAGGAATGGGACCAGCTCCACTGGCTCCCAGCCTCCTAACTCCTCATCCTGCAGCTTTGAGGGGCCCCAAATCACCCTCAGGCAGTGCCCCCACTCCTCAAAATCAGCCCACGGGCTCCCCAGCCTAGGCCAAGCAAATCTTCTATCATTCTAGCACAACCCACCACCACCACCACCACCCCCCGCCATGACACTTGACTCCACTGGGTCTGAGCACCGGGAGGAAGACCAGCTTTAAGGCCGTGCCCCTCAGGGTGGCACAGCACCCCAAGTCAGGCAGACAAGAGGGGGGCTATCCCCCCGATGGCTTCACTCACACGGACACCCCTCTCCCAGAGCCCCACGGCCCTCCCCAGCCCTCCCTTGGCCCTGGTGTTCAGAACCTGGCAGGACCCTCCTTGGGCAGCACTGAGACCAGCGCACATGGCTCCTTCACCACCAGGATGGGCTTCCCGGGCACCTCCCAGAGCCTGGTCGACTGTCCGGAATGCTCAACTGTATAAAGCCTGGGGGTAGAGGTAGACTCCTTTTTTTATCTCTTGATGTCCAGAGTCTTCCCAGGGATGGGCACATACCAGGCACTTAGTGAGCGTGTGCCGAACTGAATCAGACAACCCAAATCTGATTCCAGTGAGCTCCCTGAGGGAACGAGGGGCCAGCTCAGCACTGAGCAAGCTCTTCATTCCTTGAACCAGAGCAGCGGGCCCATTACTGGGGTCCTTGTACACTGGCCTACTTCCAAGTGAGACTCACCCTAGTCTCCTTACAGACCTCTAGGCATCTAACCTTAAATGTCCATTTCGGGGACCCATGACCTTGGTCAGGTCTCACTGCTGGAAAATGCCTTTCTGCTGGAGCTTATTTCCTCAGCCCAGCAGCCACCCCCAGCAGGGAAAGCAGAGAGGAAGGGGTGAGCAGGCTTAGAGATAAAGAGTGGGGATTTGGGCAGGTAGCAGTGACTCTCTCCCCTACAGGGGATACCAGTCCCTAGAACAGCCAGAGAGCAGGAAGGCAGCACAGGGACATCTTGTGCTCCCCTTCACATTACTGGATTAGGCTGGGGTGAAGAGGGGGTGGGAACTTTTCCCAAGAAACATGGGGACAGTAGAAATAAAAAGAGTAGTGATAAAATGCCTTGGAAACTCACAGGCCTCTATACCCTCACTCCTTCCTGCCAGGGATGTGGTCACCAGCTGAGACCCCAGCTCTCCTCTCCTATCTCCAGCTCTCATCCCACCCACGCTGTCACTCAGAGGTGGCCCTTTCCCTCTGGTTCCCACCCTGGATGAGGCGGGGAGGAACCAGCAGCTAGAGCAAAGGGGAAACCTGAAAGTGACCTTTCCTCTGCCCAGAACACAGCGATCGCCCAGGTAGGGACCAGTGATAAGAAGCCTGAGCTGCATTGGCCGAGCTGGGGTTGCTCCCGTGCCTGGCACATGTGCACATCAAAGAACACCCCCCAATCTCACACACACACACACACACACACACACACACACACACTCACTCACCCGGCAAGGCTGAGGAGGAAGCCAACCTGGGCCACAATGACAGGATCACCTCCAGACCTACTGAAACCCCACAGATGGGTTCCTCGTCTCCCTGCTCCCCAGATGTCCTGCCTCTTCTACAAAGATTTTTTTTCCCAGTCCCGGGAAATTTTGAAGGAACAAGGGCATCGGGAAGGCAGGGCGGGCGGCATGTAGAAGCAGATGGGAAAAGGAAGGCCAAGAAAGTCAGAGTGACTTGCCTGAGGTTGCAGAGGAACAAGGAAGAGACCCCTCCAGAATAATTGGAGTAATAATAACAGTCTGAATTTGTTGCTCACGTACTGTGGCCAGGCACCATTCCAAGACTTTCTATGTATTAACTTGGGCACTGTGCCCAAGCCCATCTCTGCCCACTGTATTCTCATGGGCAATGTGACAGACCTAGTCAGAAATATGACTTGGAGGAGATTCCAGTGGGCTTTCTATTGAATGAGTTCACTGTGGGGGAATTAAGATTTTGATGAAGCCCAAGAGGGGGGCCTGCTCTGGTCTGTGCCCTCCCCACAGAGTCCATTTCCCCTTTGTTCCACCCCCAGCTCCTTAGCTCTGCAAGACTTCCAGATCCCCCTTGCCCCAGATGTGACCCCATTCCCCTGCCAAGCCTGGGGAATTGTCCATACACCCACCTCTCCTCTTCCCTTCTCACCTTCTACTTCCCCTGAGCCTCACGGGCCCCCCTCTAGGTCTCTCCAGCAGCTCAGGACCCGCCCTCCTTACCTCCACAGTGGGGGAGGGGCGGGGGCACCCTTTGTTCCTCAATATTGTCACATGGCCCTGCTGTTTCTCCCTGATCCGGTGGGGGATGGGAAGCAGTGGAGGGGCTGACACCGTTTGACGGGAGGCCAGAGCCGGTGATACACACCTATGGCAGTAGAGCCCTCGACTTTTCAGCCATGCTGACATCATTTGGCAAAGGCTGTGTGTTTGTTTAACTAGGGATCAAGTCTTCACGTTCCCTATACCTCTCTCCCCTTATTGCCCCCTCTCTCACCTTCCCACCCCTAACCTAGCACTGTAGGAGCCCTCTCTGGGGGTCCCCGGGAGCCCCTGAACTCTCTGAGAACGCGGGGATCATCTGGGAGAGGCGGTGCCCCCACCTCGTTGCCAGCTCACCCTTTTCCGCCTCTCCCTCCCATCCCCCTCTCCTCCTAGACCTGAAGGACTGGCTGGGGATGAAGTAACCTCCCCGCCTAAGCCCCACCCTGCCTCAACCCCTATTCTTGGAATGAGTAAGTATGATGAGGGTACCTCCTCACCAGGAGCCGGGGCAGTTGCGTGGTTGCAGATTTGCCACTCTGTCTGTCACTATCCTGGGAAAGCCAAGGCCAGGAGAGGAGTCAGAACCCCCAGCAGAGCCCTCGCGAAGGTCCTGTATCACTGGCTGGGATGGAAGGTCACCAGGGTTGTCTGATGCCACTCAGGGATGCCAGAGGGCAGGATCAGGGTTGTCTCTGGAAGGTCTGGGCCCCTTCCAACAGGAGCACTTGAGTTGGAGTCAAAGGCCTGGTTCAGTTCCCATCCCGCCTCTGAGACTCAGTTTCCTCATCCACAAAATGAGAGAGCTGGACTTGCCTAGACCTCAGGTTCCCTCTGGGCCAAGCTTTCTGAGGCTGACGGGCTGCTGGGCTCTCATTTTTGTACATAGTGCACACTCAGGATTAGGAAAGCTCCCAGAGCCTTCTCCCCTTCAACACCCTATTTCTGGAATAAGATGAGGAGCGTATGGGAAAAGGGGCAGATTTTGCATTCCAGTAAAGCAAGGGATCTTCTCTCCTCTGTCAGCCTGTGTAAGAGGGAACTCCCGTAGCATCTCACCCCATTTGTATAAAGCCTGCCCACAGGGGCAGAAACAGTCCTGCGTCATCCAAATTCATCTGTGCTCTCAGAAGAATTTCCAACACCGTCACCCGCTTTCCTGCCTCCCTTCCCTGGAAGCCAACGGTGGTGCACAGGCTGGACAGGTCCCAATAAAGGAGATTCAAGGAGAAAGAGATCCCAGGCCAGGGTGGTCAGGAAAGTCTTCATAGAAGAGGAACAGGTAGGCAGGGAGCAGGAAGAGAGGGAGGAGAGGGGAGGAGGAGGAACCTAGCAGGTCTTAAGGAGGGGCAGGGCTAAAAAGGCAGAATGAGTCAGGACATCTCAGGTAAGGAGGAAAGAGTGGACAGAGGCCCTGAGGGGAAACCGAGGAAGCTTGCTCAGGGGATGCTGAGTGGACAGCTTGGATGGAGTGGGCAGACCCAACCTACAAACCTACTGAGCCCACCAAAACAAGGCCAGGTGCTGTAAGGACGAACATGCCAAAATAAGGAGTCTGGGCTTGATCCTCCTGGAAATGAGGAAGCTGAGGTTTTCTGAGCAGGGGGTGTGGGCTGGGGAATCGGTCAGAAGGCTAATGCAGTAGTCCAGGTGTGAGATAAGACCTGAGAGAGACACCGGAAGGAAATAGCAATGGGATTTGATGAACTACTCAATGTGGAGGCTGGTGGGGAGGGAGGGAGAAGTGTGCAGGGTGGGGAAAGGTGCCACTGAGGAAATGGGGGAATGGGGGGGGAGCCGGGTTAGGAGGTTTAGTACGATCAGACACTGCCAACCCCTCTGCCCACAAACACACCACTAGAACTGGGAGCCTTTGAAAGTAGCCTGGGAAGAGGCTTCGGGTATCACCGCCTGCTGCTTAGCAAGGAAACAAGATCTCCCATCGCCTCCTCTTCCCTCTTCTGCTTCAGCCCCCTTGACAATTCTGGCTATTGCTTTGCAAGTGGTCTGTTCGGTGGCCAGGCATTGACTCCCCAAACGATGAGTCTTCCTCTGAAGCCGGGCTGGAGCTCTGGATTCCTCCAGAGGGTCACGATCCCCACTCATTGCTCCCAAAGGGCCCGCCAGGCAAAGCACCTAGAAAGTCGGACCCTTCCTGATCCGATGAGAGGGTGGGGAGGGGAAGGAGGTGCGAGGCCATCCTGCTTTACCGGGGCAAAGGGCTGGAAGCCTCTGAATAGTCTCTCCCAAGAGGAAGGAAGCGCTCTCCTATCTTAATCATAGTAATCATCGCCGTTCCAATTTACTGGGTGCCCTTAGGAGACCAGCCACTTCACAGACATGATCTCATTGAATCCTCATGGCAAACACCTGGGACTGTTATTATCCCCATTTACAGTTGAAGAAACTGAATCTTTGAACCCAGGTCACTCTGGCTCCAAAGCTTGTGCTGTTTACCTTATGCCACTCAGTCTCTCACTTCTCCCATTGAAGTGTCTCACGTGCCATTGCTCTTATTCTTTTCTGCCCATGTCTTCTCTGAAACAGCATTTATTGATTCACTCAGCAAGCATTTGTTGGGTGCATATTAAGTGCCCAGGCAAGGGCCTGGGCACAGACACTGTGGGCAGCCTCATTCCCCCACTTCCCTGCCCGTTGGGTAGCATCCGTGGGGTTTTGCCAGACACTCAGCCCAAGCTTACAGGTCCTGGTGGGCCTCAGGGTCCTGCGACCCCCCGAGTGGAATGCACCAGCCTGACCTTCATCCACCTGGGCACAGTCTCATCCACAACAGCAACTCGCGTTTGCATCACTCTTGACATTTTACACAAGGCTTTCCTGTCCATTTATTCATTTGATCCTCAAAAAACCTTGTGAGGTGGCTATGGTACCCCAGTTTTACTGATGAGGAATCTGAGGTTCAGAAAGGCAATGCTGCCCCTTCCACCTCACCAGTAAAGCCAGCACTAGAACCCAGATTTCTGGGCCCTTAGTTAATGCATTTTCCACCTCTTCCCCGGTATTCTCTTCTACAAAAGGCATCAACCAGCCTGCTCCCCTCTGATAACCTCTCATTCACCCAGGTTCTCCCCTAGGAAGCCAGTGGGGGAGCATCCTGAGACCCCCATGTGGTTTCTCACTCTTAACTCCATCTTGAATCTTTTGCCAAACTGGCCACGGCCATCCCACACTCCCCACCTCGCAGACGTAATCTCCCTCTAAGCCTGTCCCTTCTCTTTCCTCACCCTCCTTCTTCCTCTGAGGTCCTCCAGGTGGGCTTCTCCCAGCTCTGGGGGGCAGGGGACAGGAGAGCGGACCAGGAGTTTGAGGATGGAGGAGGGAAAGATCCCTGCAGGGAGCTCCTCTGGGCCTCAGGGGCCCTGGCACTTAGTCCTGCCCTGCTCAGCTCCTGGAACGTCAGCAAGGTTGCGCAAAAAGCTAGGAAGAGAGGCACCAGTACACAAGGGTGGAGGAAAGTTAGACACAGGAAGCCGTGGGAGAGCCAGCCGCCGCAGACCATCTTGATTTCCCCAAACACACCATTGTCCCCCTGGGGAAATCTGTTGGTGAAGTCCTAGGCGGTTCCTTTAAGAAGGGTCCTCTTGAGGTCACCTCAGCCATCCCCCACCCCCCCGCCCCCAGGCAGGCTGTTTTCTCTCTTTCTTCCAAGCTGACCGGCTGAATGGTATGAGACATTCTGCCAGGGAAACTGAGGTCTAGGGAGGCAGAGGGGCTTGTGGGGACACCAGGGGACGATGTGGGGAGGGTGGTAAGGGGGAGGGGGCAGAGGATCAACCTGCTGAATCCCAGCTGTGACTCCTGCCCTTGCACTCCTACCTCCTTTTTGCCTGGTGTTCAGCGGGGGTGACGGTGATGTAACAGGTGTGGAGTGCCAGCCACGTGCTGGGCGCCAAGCAAAACAGCCAGGGTGAGTGTATGCATCATCCGTGCCTGGGAGGCAAGGCCACCAAAAGAAGTGAGTCTGGTGGAAAGACTTGAAAGAGGGAAGGGAGGCACCTTGCTGGCTGGGGGCGGGGAAGACAGAATAAAAGTCTGCTGAGCTAGGATTAGAGAGAGAAGGCCCAGGCCGGCGCTGGGAAGGGATGCCCCTCGTTCTTCCCTACTCTGCTTCTCCCAAAGCTTGTAAATGCCCCAGACATGAGCCAGCCCAGGCCCCGCTACGTGGTAGACAGAGCTGCCTACTCCCTCACCCTCTTCGATGATGAGTTTGAGAAGAAGGATCGGACGTACCCACTGGGAGAAAAACTTCGCAATGCCTTCAGGTAATGTGGCCCAGAGCCCAGACTCCTCTCTCTTCTACTCCTCACCAAAATCTTCCTGTACCAGGCCATGACTCCGGTACCAGTGTCCCTAAGACAGGACGTGGGGAAGCCTCGGGGAGGTGAGATTCTGAACCCTGAATGTGAGATCCTATGCCTCAGCTCTACTGAGACCCCCAAGGAGGATGGGGAGTGGAAGCAAGGACCATCCACAGGCTCAGAAGGGCTGTAAACCATCCCCAACCCCCTGCGTGAGGTCTCGTCATATTCTCAGTCCACTCAAGTCTCTCCTGGGATCTTAAGGGAGCTGGAGAAGGGCACGCTACCATATGCGGGTGGGGAGCTGCAGAGCCTCTGCTGCTCCTGTCCCTTCTCCTGTCCTTTCCTTATCAAGAAAAATCTGAAGCCTCCCCCACCCCCATGCACTTTGTCCTCTTTCCCTCCTGGGTGCTCCTTCCTTCTCCTGGTCCAGACAATGCCCAAAGACAGCCGCTAAATTCCTGGGCTCTCCTAAAGGGTACCTACCAGGATGTGATCTCACCAGCCCCTGGGCTCTTTCCTCTCTCAGATCCCTGGCACTGTGCTGGCGGGTAGTGAGACCATGCCTATGAGGAGGGGGCTCCACAAGGGGATCTATACCCACACTCCAGGAGCCTGAGGCTACGAGCTTTATCTTCCCCCTTCCCAGACGTCTGGCAGACCTCCCTCAGGCTTCACCGGGGTCTGGTTTGCTCTTCCTCACTTCCCTGGGGAAACAGCTGATTCAGTTACCTGAATTGAGGTCACTAGCAATGGCTGAAGTAGAGATGCAGGTGGAACTGGTTCAGACTGGGGGAATCACCCAGCTGAGTCTTCACGAAAAGCCCCAGCCCAACCCTACCTCTCCTGGGAGGCTCCACCTCTGCCCGGTTACAGTCAAGACCTTGGGTGCCACAGCTGTGTCCCTCAGGCAGGCGGGCTCTGCAAGTCTTTGTGCCCAAAGAGTTTAAGTTTGGGTTGTTACTGTACTGGAGGGATGAGGGTACCTGCTGTTGTCCTAAAAGATTAGGATGATGGATAACATAAGGCGATGCAGGGAGCTAACAATTCCCATGTGGCTGGCAGGAGAGCCTTGAACAGTGCCTGGCACACAGAAGGTGCTCCAGTAAATATTTGTTGAATGAATGAATGAATGAATGTCTAGAAAACCAACCTCTCTCCGTCCACTTCCCGCCTGGCTTCCGGAACCTCTGTATGGGTGTTTGGCATCTGTTCCCAGTTCTTCTCTCAGGCTTCAGATTGCTTTGCTCAATATATGGCAGGCTTGCAAGTAAGGCTGGGCATGCACAAGCCCTCGAGTGGGTTGTTTTTCTTCCCCAGCCAGCTCTCCGTTCACGAGTCCGGTTTTCCCTGCCACAAACAAACATGAGAGAGTTCCTGCAGGCCTGATTCTCTCTTAGGACAAGCCTTTAGAGATACTTTAAGCTATCTACTACCAGTCCAACTCCCCATCCAGCATCCCAGGGATGGGAGAGGCACTACCCACCACAGAGGAGACCGGGGAGTCAGATGGTGATGGTGATGCGGTTCCGTGAAGCACTGGTTGGGACAGAAAATCTACCCAGACTTTACAGGGTACAAAGCATTGCCTGTGTTGATTTCAGTTTTGGGTGACATCCAGGGGACCCAGTGTCAGGGAAACTATTGTTGAGCAAGAGCAAAGAGCAGGAATTGGTGCTGGGCAGGAAAGGAGGCCTAATCAGAGAAGGCCAGTGAGTCACCCGATGGGCCCTGAGTATTTGAGTTCCCTCAGCTGGGAGAAGAAAAGCAAATGCCTGCCCGCCCCCCTTCTAGTCATCAATCCACCAGCTGTCACCCTTGAGATTGAAGGCCCTTGTTTTTACCACTCCTGAGTTTCTAATGAAAGGACCTCAAGGTGCTCAGCAAACAGGGGAGGGATCAACTCTCCCCACCCTGCGTTAACCAACAGTTTCCCCATTCTTCCCTCTCCTGATGAATGAACAGGGGAAAGAACTCCAGCACTCGAGTCATCACACACAAAGGATAGCAGGTCAGCAGAGGTGCACCCTGCAGGGACAGTGGAGCCTTCCTTTGGGGGGAAGTTCTAAGAAATATGGCAGCAGCCCCCACTCAGACTGAGTTTCAATTCAGGCCCATTCTTTCACTTATTCATTCATTCATTTCTTCAACAGATATTTACTAAGCACCCCAGTGTAATGCACGAAGTATTCAAAGCTGAGCAAGAGAGCCAGACTTCTCTCCATGTTGGGTTTACTGTGTAGTGGGAGAGATAGATGAAAAGCAAGAAATTACAGCACAAGGTACACACAATGCTGCAGGAGCCCAGAAGAGGGTGCCCGGGCCTGTGTTCAGTCAGACCAGAGCAAGGCCATCTGAGGTGGAGGCTGGACTTGACACCTCGGCAGGCTCAGCCACCGCAAAATCCATGCCTTTAGGCCGAGTCTCATAGACTTCCCAGGTGAGCAGTCAGCAATCAGACCTCCAGCTAGCGCCTAGGGCATGGTGACGGCTCTCAAGAGGAAGTCCTGCCACACAGTGTGGGTGCTCACTGAATTTTGCGTGAATGAGTGAACGAATGGGTGAATGACCAAGAACAGGATATTATAATCTATTCCCGACTCAGAGCATCCAAGCTGTGCAGTGCTGACCGGAAACCTGCCCTCTTCCCCTCCAGATGTTCCTCGGCCAAGATCAAAACCGCAGTGTTTGGGCTGTTCCCCGTGCTCTCTTGGCTCCCCAAGTACAAGATCAAAGATTACATCGTCCCTGACCTTCTGGGTGGCATCAGCGGTGGATCCATCCAGGTCCCACAAGGTAAGGGGATCCCCTCAGGCAAGCCTATTTCTCTCCCCACCCCACTCTCTGTGACCTCCATAACCCAACCATGCCCCTGGATGTTCACGGTCTCGGTCTTCTGCAGGCATGGCATTTGCTCTGCTGGCCAACCTTCCTGCTGTCAACGGCCTCTACTCCTCCTTCTTCCCCCTCCTGACCTACTTCTTCCTGGGGGGTATCCACCAGATGGTGCCAGGTAAGGCCTCTCCCCTCTCAGCAGGCAGCTGACCTGGACCACAAGGATGGGTGGTGGGTGGCGAAGGGGGCTGGGGTGATTTCCCATCTGCATTCTCCTCTAGCTGGTGCTGCTTGGTCCTGGAGGGACCATCACTGTGCGTGTCAGTCCCAGGTCTTCTGTGACCTTGGAGAAGCCACTTAGCTTCCATGAACTCAGTTAGCATGACCTGTTGGGTCTCCCTCCCTGGAAGGTGGGGAAGACTTGGTGGAATAAGATATGCCATGAAGTGCTGAACAGATGTGGGAAATTACCATCTAACTCCCAGACTGGTCCCAGCGGACCACTTCAGGGACACATGGAGTTCTCTGGTGCTAAGTGAGATGGAGAAAAACGGCCTGACCACAAGGCCTGTTTCTGGCGCAGGCTCTGCTTATATTTCCAAGCCCATTTCCTCATGTGTCCAATAAAACAACATTAACAGATGGGGTGAAGGCACATTGAAGAGTTGTAGATCATGGTTGGATGTGAACGGTTACTGTTATGCTGGAGAGGAGCCTTGGAGGCATGGGGGTTGGGAAGCGTTCCTGGGCCCCTTTCTGGTTTCCACGGGTGTGGTCCAAACCTCTGACTTTTGCTGGCTGGGTGGGGCACCACAGGTACATTTGCCGTTATCAGCATCCTGGTGGGTAACATCTGTCTGCAGCTGGCCCCAGAGTCGAAATTCCGGGTCTTCAACAATGCCACCAATGAGAGCCATGTGGACACAGTGGCCATGGAGGCCGAGAGGCTGCACGTGTCGGCAACGCTAGCCTGCCTGACTGCCGTCATCCAGGTGAGGGGGGCGGTCTCCATCTCTGCCGGGGCCCCACCTCAGGAAGGCACCAGCCCACCCTGCCCCTGCCTCAGAGTCCCAGTTTTGACATTAAAGCTGACTTAGGGCTCTACGTCCTCCCTCTTCCCCACTTCGAGGCTACAAAGAACCTTGAAAATTCAGAGCATCTCTCCTTCCCTGTCTCCAGCAGGTGCATAAGACCAGCATCTACACCTAATAAAACTGTCCTGAGCTAATGACTGTCTAAAGGACTTCTGGCCTCTCTCCACTACCCTTTCCAGTGCCCAGCTCTCTGCCAACACAGTCTTCCAGTTTCTCTAACATCACTTATCCCCCTCCTGGGAGCTTCTTCTGCTCCAAGCCACAGCATCACCTGCATGACATAAATTACATTTCCACCACATGCAAAGGACTCTGCTAGGTTTTATGAAGGCAAACGCAGCAGCACAGAATGTAAGAGCAGGAAGCAACCTTGGAGGTTTCATTCATTGATTCATTCAGTTAATGTTTTTTGGTTGTTTCACCGTGCCAGGAACTGGGCTAGGCTCTGGGGATCAAAGATAAGTAAGAAAGAGGCCCAGTTCTCAAGGAGCTCACAGCCCAGCAGAGGAAGTAGCCATATCAACAGATAGATGTATAGGCAGTGAGGTCAGCAACATAACGGGGCTATGTACCAATAGCTTCAGGAACGCCAAAGAGAAAGTCAGGGAAGGCCTCTCCTCAAAGAGAGGAGGTGACATCTGAGCTCAGTCTAAAAGGATGAGTAGAAGTTGACCAGTAACCAAATGAACAAGGCATGGAAGGGACAGTCCAGGCAGGGGGAATAACACCCCCAATGCACTGAGGCCTAAGAGAGTGTGAACTGACCAGGGAATGGCAAGACAAGGAGTTTGGTATGGCCAGAGGGAGGAGGCCTTTGGGGAATGGACCAGAGAAGAAGGTAGAAAGGTAGGCAGGGGCCAGACGATGAAGTCTGAAGTCCGTCCCCTAAGCAGTGGCTTTGGGTCTGACTGGCGGTCGGTTTGGACCACTCAGACTATGGAGAAGATGACGGACGGGAGGTAGATGAGAGTCAAGGCAGGGGACCTGTTGGGAGATTATGCAGAGGTCCAGGCAAGAGTGACAAGTGCCTAGACCAGGGTGGCAGCCAAGGAGATGAGGGGGTAGACTTGCAGAACATTTTGGCAGGAACAAAATGAACAGGGCTTGGTGATAGATTGGAGATGGGGGGTGAGGAATGATGGCTCCCAAGTTTGTGGTTGGCCAGCTGGTGGGCAGGGGTATCAATTACTGAGAGAGGAAACACTGGTGAGTACCAGGAGGAAACTGGAGCCAACGAGGTGAAGTGTCAGAGGCTAAAGGTCTGCTGGCAGGAGAGGGCGAGACAAGGTCATGATGGACTCATTTCCCTAGAGCTGCTGCTGTCAGGGCTGCACGGAACTCCAGCCCTGGGTTTGAGCCAGGCAGGTATGGGAGCTGCTGACCCACCTTGGTCTCTCCCCACCACCCCTCTCCTCTCAGATGGGCCTGGGCTTCGTGCAGTTCGGTTTTGTGGCCATCTACCTCTCTGAGTCCTTCATCCGGGGCTTCATGACAGCCGCTGGCCTGCAGATCCTGATCTCCGTGCTCAAGTACATCTTCGGACTGACCATCCCCTCCTACACAGGCCCAGGGTCCATCGTCTTTGTGAGTCTAGGAACGCACCCCTGTGAATAGAGAGGGGCTTGAGCAGACACATGAGCCGAGTTCACTGTCTTAAGAAGTTCAGAGAGGATTCCAAGAAGTTCCCGCTTTAGGAGGGAGTGTCAAACACGTGACCTTGAGGGCTTGCTGAGGTTCTCTGTGGTTAAACCCTGCAGAAAAGCAGAGGTACACTCTCCATCAGCTCCCCGTTCCAGTGCCTCAACCCCTCCCTGCCTGGGAAGTCCTTCCTTATGTCTAATCTCCATCCCTCCTCCTTTAGCTTGAACTCTTTCTAGAGAAAGAGGAAGGGAATCTGCATTCCCATCCCAGTATGAGCTCCAGACATGCCCTGTGGGAGAGGGTGGTGGAAAGTGGAATCCTGAGTAGGATCTGGATTCTGCTTTTGGTGAGAGCTGATGACATCCCTTCATTGGCTCAGATGCTGGGTGGGAGCCCATGAGCATGATGCTGTCTCCCACAGACCTTCATTGACATTTGCAAAAACCTCCCCCACACCAACATCGCCTCGCTCCTCTTCGCCCTCATCAGCAGCGTGTTCCTGGTGCTGGTGAAGGAGCTCAACGCCCGCTTCATGCACAAGATCCGCTTCCCCATCCCTACAGAAATGATCGTGGTAAGGACCTTGCCCAGGGGTGGAGGGCTGGGGCCCAGGCAAGAGAGGCTGTGAGAAAAGGAATCCGGCTCCAGTCAGAGCCAGGGGAGCCCCTCTACCCAACCGGCCCCCGGCCCACTCGCCCACTGTGAGCCAGTAGGACAGGAGTCAGGGGTGAATCTACTCCTTCCCCCTGTGTATGGCTCCCACTCTCCCTGATCCTCAGGTTGCCCCCTTCAAGGAGGCAGGGGAGTGGGATCTGGGGTCCCCAAAGAAAAGGGAAGGCTTGAGAGGGACCCCTGCCCTGGCCCCAACTTAGAGCCAATCCCAATTCTCCACTTTGGGGTTTGCAGGTAGTGGTGGCAACAGCTATCTCTGGGGGCTGCAAGATGCCCAAAAAGTATCACATGCAGATCGTGGGAGAGATCCAACGAGGGTGAGTCCAGGTGGCTGGGAAGCCTGACCCCACCCCCACTGCACCGCCCCCAGGTTCAGAGTCAGAGATGAAATGAACTCTATGAAAGTACATTATAAACTCTGTGACACTGACCAGCTATGAATTATTACTATTACTTACTATGGAGAAGAGCCGCACAATCCTGGCTGTTTCCTGACGGTGAGTCATGAAACACTCCGCGCGAAAGTCTCAGTTGATGGAGGCTGTTAAAGCAAAGCCGCTCTGGTCAGCCCCTCTCTGGTTCTTTGCCTTGCTCTAATACATTGGCTCTTTTACCCACGTGGAAAGGAAGCCGTTAGGACTAACAAAATTCACTGAGCGTCTACTCTGTGCCAGGCACCACACTGGGCCCTGGGAGGGGAGGGGAGGTGCTTATGCTGCAGAGTTGGAGCAGGCCATGGAGAAAAGGCCCACAGCACTGGGGGCTGCGGATATGCGGACGAGTGCGCGTAAGGAGTCCAGAATCTGGATGTGAACAAGTAAGGCCCTACCGCTTACTAGCTCTGTGACCTCAGGCAGGTTATGTTCTCTAAGCCTCGGAGTTTTGCTTTGTCAAGGGGAGTGACGGTAGCGGCCCTGCAGTGTGGTACTGAGGATTCAAACCGGAAGGGCTAATTCATGTAAAGGCCCTGGCACAGAGTGGGGCCCAGCCGGTCCCTGTGGGTTGGTGAAGGTCGCGGTGCCCTCCCTCTCCTCACACCCTTGGGCCCTGCCTCCTTTCTGGCTCCTTGGCAGGTTCCCCACTCCCGTGTTGCCTGTGGTTTCACAGTGGAAGGACATGATTGGCACAGCCTTCTCCCTGGCCATCGTGGGCTATGTCATCAACTTGGCTGTGGGCCGGACTCTGGCCAGCAAGCACGGCTATGACGTGGATTCTAACCAGGTAGGTCCGGCCACCCCCCAGCAGGGCTGAGCAGGACGGGCCAGGGCCCACAGAGGCCTGGCAAGAGATGTTCTGGGGCTCTGGGCTTAGGTGAGGAAGGCTGCCTGCTAGTGCGGAGAGGGGGACTCTAACACCAAGAGGCTGCCTTCTACTTGATTGGGAGAACGTGGCTTTAAAGCAGTAGGGTCACTCTGAAGTTCAAGATCCAGCTTGCAAGGCCAACTGTGTTTGGTCTGTACCCTGCACCCCAGCCCCAGCTTCCAATCCTGTGCCCACAGGAGATGATCGCCCTGGGCTGCAGCAACTTCTTCGGCTCCTTCTTTAAAATCCATGTCATTTGCTGTGCTCTCTCTGTCACTCTGGCTGTGGATGGAGCTGGAGGAAAATCCCAGGTGAGCGCTGCACCAGGAGAGTGTGGGAGGGGTGGGGGAGTAGCAGAACAATTGCCCCGGAGAAGCCAGGCCACCTGCTTCTCCAACCTTCCTCTCCCCTCCTTAGCCTCCAGTCCACCAAAGGCATCTATTGGAAACAAAACAAGAGCGAGAATTTCACATCTATGCCCTGTTTCCAAACCCTTTCTCTGAATAGATGTCAAGCCTGTGCGTCTCCCTGGTGGTGATGATCACGATGCTGGCCCTGGGGTCCTATCTCTACCCTCTCCCCAAGGTAAGAGCACAGCACAAGAGCAGAGGCAGTGAGAGACTCCAGTAAGAGCAGGCCCTGAGGGCTGTGTGGTGCTTTACAGATTACCAAGTGCCATCGTTGTCACACGTTGTCCTAGTCACAACCTGTGAAGTAGTAATGCAGGTTTTACTCTCCCCATTGTACAGGTGAGGGAAACTGAGGCTGAGAGGGTCTAGGTGATCTGCTTGTGGTGACAAGGCTCACAAGTGCAGGGCTGGTCACAAACTCCAGCCTTCTGACCTCAGAGTCCACACCCAAGTCAGTGTTTACAAGTCGGTGTGGGCGCCTGGCTAGGAGGGCTCTAGGCACGGGCCGTGTGGGGATGAGGGAAAAGAGGACGGGCAAAGATGGGGCCAGGGGCCCTATGACTCTAGCACCTGCACTCCAACCCTAAGATTGAATGCAGAGATTTGGGGTCTCTGTCAGCAGAGATGTTCTAGAACTGCAACTCTGTCCTGCCAGGTTTCAGGGTCAGGTGTTTGCAGGAAAGGCAGGAAAAGGGGACACCCCAGGTGACAAGGAACAATGTTCTACTTCCCCAGGCTGTGCTAGGAGCCCTGATTGCTGTCAACCTCAAGAACTCCCTCAAGCAACTCGCCGACCCCTACTACCTGTGGAGGAAGAGCAAGCTGGACTGTGTAGGTATTGGGCGGCCTCTGGGTACCCGTTGTGCCCTTGCCGCCTCCTCCAACCCCACAGCCCTGTCATTTCTTCTGTCAGTGATCCCTCTGGTCGGCTGCTCGCTGATTAGCATAACCGAGTGCTGACAGCTCAGGTTTTGTTTGTTTGTTTGTTTGTTTTGTTTGTTTTTTTTGTGGTATGCGGGCCTCTCACTGTTGTGGCCTCTCCCGTTGTGGAGCACAGGCTCCGGACGCACAGGCCCAACGGCCATGGCTCACGGGCACAGCCGCTCCACGGCATGTGGGATCCCCCCGGACCGGGGCACGAACCCGTGTCCCCTGCATCGGCAGGCGAACTCCCAACCACTGTGCCACCAGGGAAGCCCCAGACAGCTCAGGTTTTGGAGTGAGACATCTTATGTTCAAATCCTAACTCAGCTGTTCACTGGCTTTATGACCAATGGCAAGTCCCTTAACCTCTCCGAGTCCTGGCTTTCTCATCTGTGAAATGGGTATCTTATACTCTCTACCCCCCACCTCAGGATGCTTATGAAATGAGATAATACAAGTAAGGAGCACATTGTCGAATTGTATCTTGTGTTCAATAAAATTTAGCTATTATTATTTTTATGATTTATAGTTCCAAAGAAAGCTAAATGAAATCATTTTAAAAAACAAAAAAAACCTAGAACATAAAGCCAGCAGACCAGGATCTTAAGGAAATTACCAGACTTCTCTGGAGTTCTGTTTCCTCATCTGTAATGCGGGTGATGGTCATGGCTGCGTCACACACTGGCTCTGAGGATTAAATGAGATCATAATGGGAAAGCCCCATGTAACCATAAAACAATCAGCAAACATGAATTATTGTTTTGATTAGTCACATTCCCAACGCATCTTCCACTGGGCAGTTGAAATGAGGCTACCATATACTGACGACACTGCCTCATCCCCACTTGAGCCCCACCATAAGATGTGAGAAAGGATTTACTAACCTCCTTTCAAGATGCTGAAACCAAGCCTCAGAGAGGTTTAGTAACACATCAAAGGCCACAGAAGTAGTAAGTGCTAGAGTCAGGACTGGAACCCCAAATCTTAGACTCCAAACCTCTGGACTGGACTGTCTCCTAGGGGAGAAGGTACACTTGCACAGTATGAGAAGGAAATCCTTAAAGCCAGAGAAGTGAGTGGTCCATCTGGGGTCCCCCAGGGAGTGAGGGATGAGGATAGGGAGAAAAATGGCGTCCCAGTTCCCACCCCGAGAGATCTGCTTTTATCACATCCCAACAATCCCCCCCACTATGACAATAGTTCCTGATATTTACATAGTGCTTTGGGTTCCCATCTGATCTTCACAATTCTGTACAAGAGTGTGGGCAGATTTATTTCCTTCAGAGGAAAATGGGGGACTCTAAAACACCACAGGAGGCAACTGTCAAAACTGCATCCAGGACTTTCCTGGTGGCGCACTGGTTGAGAGCCCGCCTGCCGATGCAGGGGACATGGGTTCGTGCCCCGGTACGGGAAGATCCCACATGCCACAGAGCGGCTGGGCCCATGAGCCATTGCCGCTGAGCCTGAGCGTCCGGAGCCTGTGCTCTGCAACGGGAGAGGCCGCAACAGGGAGAGGCCCGCGTACTGCAAAAAGAAAAAACTGCATCCAATCCTGTCCCCAAACGCACACAACCAGGCCCCAGGCTATCAGATCAGGAAATGTAGCTGAGCACATGTCCGGCACACAGCTTACTATCAGATGGAGGAATGGAACTCAGGTTTACTGAGCACTCACTGGGCGCCCATCACTAAGGCTAGGACCTTATCTTCCTTAACTCTTTAATCCTTTCATGAAGCTGGTATTATTATTCCCCCTTTGTGAATTAGGCAACTAAGGATCACACAGCTAGTAAGGAGGAGAATGAAATTTGGAACCCAGGCATATCTGACCCAAGACTCATACTCTTCTCACTGAGCCATCCTGACTCCCTGTGTATGCTGGGGTTGTCTATTTACAAGCAGACAAGATCAGGGAGCCACACTCAATCTAAGGGAGATGGGCAAGTGTAACCGAAGCTCAGTTACATAAAACAGTGCAAAAATGGCATGAAAAGGGAAGGGTGGGTCTGAAGTTGTGCTAGCAGAGAATGACCTAGGCTGGTCCAGGAAGACTTCCCCAAAGGGGCAGTTTTCTCCCCAGGCCCGCTTTGACGTCTCTCTCTTCACAGTGCGTCTGGGTGGTGAGCTTCCTCTCTGCCTTCTTCCTGAGCCTGCCGTATGGTGTGGCAGTGGGTGTCGGCTTCTCCACCCTGGTTGTGATCTTCCAGACCCAATTGTAAGTAACAGCCCCTCACCCCAAGGCACAGCAGTGGGGCCCCTGGGCCAGTCTGCCAAGAGCTCCCACGTGAGGCCTGGCCCAGCCCACTGCATACTGTCACCTTCTGGACCTGGCACTGGAGGGGCTGCCAGGCCCAAGGAGAGCCTGGCCCAGCCAGGACTTTCGGCACAGGCTGGGCTACCTGACTTCCCACATCCTGAAAACCCAGGGGAAGCCATCACAGTCTTGGAGGGCTGGGGGACCAGAGAAAGTGGGAGTCAAGCAAGTGGGTGAGACTCAGTGTCCTTTCAAGGGTGCTACTAGACCCCAGACCAAATGGAACCCCACCCCAAGGGAACAGCAAGTCAGAGGACAGCTACGTCCTTGCTATAAAAACATTAAGTGGGCTTCTCTGGTGGTGCAGTGGTTAAGAATCCGCCTGCCAACGCAGGGGACACAGGTTCGAGCCCTGGTGCAGGAAGATCCCACAGCTGCGCTCTAGAGCTCTCGAGCCGCAACTACTGAAGCCCGCGCACCTAGAGCCCATGCTCCGCAACAAGAGAAGTCACCTTAATGAGAGGCCTGCGCACCGCAATGGAGAGTAGCCCCCGCTGGCCGCAAATAAAAAGAAAGCCTGCCCGCAGCAACAAAGACCCCACGCAGCCATAAATTAATTAATTAATTAATTGATTTTTTTAAAAAAATTAAGTGAAACAGACCAGGGGGTCCAGGTCAGGGCAGGAAGGATGCTGAATATCCGGGAAACCCTGTCTTCTCTTCCTGAGAACTCAGAACCAGGAAGTGGTGACTTTAGGACCCCGTAAGCATGTCACCTTGTTTACTCCCCACCCTTTCTCCCCCCTGAGCCCCAGCCTGGGAGCTACGTCAAGGAGCTACCTGTCAACCCTCTAATTATAGCCCAGACACAGGCCATCAGGCATATGTCTCCAGTGCAGAAAGACAAACACAAAAACCCCAGGGTGAGGAAGGGACCCTCTCCTGGCCTGCCTCTGCCCAGCCCCCAGCCCCAGTGTCCCTCCAGGCCCATCCGCTAATAGCATTCTCTTATGTTTTTCTTTTCCTTCTTCATCCAGTCGAAATGGCTATACTTTGGCCCAAGTCATGGACACTGACATTTATGTGAATCCCAAGACCTATAATAGGGTGGGTAATCCAAGATTGTGACCTCCCTCTTTTGCCCTACCCCCACCCCAAATAAAAGGGTTTAAAAAAAAAAAGCCAATAAAGATATTGCTGCTAACTGAACCGAGTCTTCCTGCCACAGGCCCAGGAAATCCAAGGGATAAAGATCATCACTTACTGCTCCCCTCTCTACTTTGCCAACTCGGAAATCTTCAGGCAAAAGGTCACTGCCAAGGTAAGGCTCGGTCCTCTGGTGACCAGAGGGGCTGGACAGAGCGTGCCTGGAAGATGCAAGAAAAGGAGCTGGGAGCTGAGAGCAGGCCACTTCCAAAGAGGGTGGAGGTTAAGACTGCTCTCTGCTCTCTCCCTACAGACAGGTGTGGACCCCCAGAAAGTATTGCTGGCCAAGCAAAAATACCTCAAGAGGCAGGAGAAGAGGAGAAGGCTGCCCATACAACAGAGGAAGTCCCTATTTATGAAAAACAAGGTGAACTGAGGCTAGAAACAGCCCATGCCCTCTCCCCTGCCGTCTCTGATCTTGTTACCTGGTACCCCACCTCCCAGTATCTTTGAAGTCAAAGATATCAAGTCTCTGTGGCCACTGCCTGGTGGGTATTGCCTGGTGGATATCTTCTCCTTCGATGAGGAGCTGTCAGCTCTTAGGGTAACCACTGAACTCCCACGGCCCGTCCTCATTTTCTGGCTAAGATAGGATACGCCCGTGGACTTACAAGCAATCCCATACGGGGAGCAGCAGTGAATTTCCTGGGGTACCCATCCAACCTAGATCTAGCAAGGTGGATGTAGGTGTGGGAGTTCTGCGGAGAAGGCAGACATGGATAAATGCGAAAAAGGAGCTCAATTGTTTCCGAAGGGCCTTTCTCTCAGAGCAGAGTGGGCTGAGGCTTCGGTGCCTCTCTTGGAAGGGTTGTGGGAGACCAAACGTGCAGGCCCCACCTAAGGAAGGGGCTATGGGAGATGCCGGTCCTATGGGCTTTTGGGGGCTTATATTCACCACCACCAGGTTCAGTTACCTCCACCTTCACGCCCCTTGCCCCAGCTTCAGCCACAGCAAAGTCTGACTGAGTGTGATGACCCCTGACTCTGCCCTCCTACTCCCGCCCTCCAGACTGTCTCCCTGCAGGAGCTTCAGCAGGACTTTGAGAATGGCTCCCCAACGGACCCCAACAACAACCAGACGCCTGCTAATGGCGCCAGCGTGTCCTACATCACCTTCAGCCCTGACAGCTCCACAGCTGCCAGTTGTGAGCCCCCGGCCTCTGCTGAGCCCAGTGACATCCTGGCCAGCGTCCCACCCTTTGTCACCTTCCACACCCTCATCTTCGACATGAGTGGGGTCAGCTTTGTGGATCTGATGGGCATCAAAGCCCTGGCCAAGGTGAGGCCCTCGGGTGGAGGGAGTGCCAGCCCACCCCCCAACCCTAACCGTCACCCCTGCCCCCCTACACTCCCTTTCCTTGGAGCCCTCATTTGAACCAGCTGAGCGAGACAGCTCACCAAGGAACCTAACAGCTCCTAAGGTCCCTCCCTGTTCCCCAGATGCTACCAGGACAGAATGCTCTCTGCAGAGCAGGCCCAGACAGCACGAGGCAATGCCTGCCTGGGGAGGGATACCAAAGCCAGGCCGCTGGTCCACCCTGTCCTAGCACCCCTCTGTAACAGAGTCCACCCCAAGTTCCCTCTCAGGCTGCCAGGAACCCACCCCAGGGTCCTCTGAGGAGAGTTCAGCTTGGCCCTGGTTTGTGGTCTGCCCTTCCTTCCCACACTCACCCAGACACTCTAGCGTCAGCCGGTTCTGGCCAACAGAGGAAAGAAGACATTATATCAGTGCCTCACATCCTTAGACCAGACACACAGCTCACAGGATACCTTGAATAAATGTATCCACGTGATAACTTTTCAGCCGCCACTTCCAATGACAAGGAGTCAGTAAACCTCAGAGGCTGGCCCAGAGAGAAGCAGCCCAGAGAAACCGAGGGGTACAGAGGGCACATAGGCTGATGGCATCACCAGCCAGGTGCACAGAAGGCTCCATCCCCAGCCCTGGGCTCAACCTGCTTCCCTAGCCTGGACCTGGCATGAAGCCGGGCAAAGCAGTAGCCTCTCTGGGCCTCGGTCCTCCCCTGCAGTTTCTGCCTGAAGCCACGATGTCAGGAAAGAGGTGGAGTCCAGGACTCTAAGCAACTGAAAGAAAAGATCTGGCCCCATAAGAAGGGGTCATGGGGACTTTAAGTGGCTGCCTCATTGGCAAAGCCCCACGTCCACCCCGCTGTCCAGAGGAGCAGTCAGCCAGCACTCCAGGGAGAAGTGCTGTGCTTTGCTGCTATTTTTATCTTTGGCTGCCAGGGCTCTCGGGGCTACTTATTTGTTTGGCTCCCCCTCTGATGTGCGTTTTGTGAATCGGTTTTCAGGCCCACTCAGAACATTCCTTTCCTTTTGTCTCCCTACCCAACACCCTCCCGACTCCTCTAGCTGAGCTCCACCTACGGGAGGATCGGTGTGAAGGTCTTCTTGGTGAACATTCATGGTAAGAGAAGGAGGACGTGTAGGCGACTGGAAGGCTGGCAAGGGGCTGAGGTGGGAATAGGTGGGTGGGATGCTGAATAGTGAGTGGGTAGAAATGAGAACAGCCAAATGTTCCCCTAAACTACTGGCTGCTCATAAGCGTTTCGGGCACAAGTTAGAAGAGACTACAGCCGGGTTAGAGAACATCCTAGGGGTCTCAATTAGAGAGTGGGGGGATCATGGAGTTAAGAAATGACAAGTAGGATTCTAATTTGCCCACCACTAATTTGCCATGTATCTTTGGCCAAGTCACTTCATCTGTCTAGGGATCGATTGCCACCTACATAAAATGAGGCCGACTAGATAAATTTGGGAATCTTCTCCAAATCCAAAAGTCTATGAATAAGCACAAAGCATAGATACACCATAACCATCCAGGGAAGACACAGATAACACAGTGTTATACGCACACAGTCTCCAGGGCCCACACACACAGCCCCAAACCGTGTCCACATCGCAGTGGACTTTCACCTCATCGGCATGTGTGCAGAGTGCAGGGACACGGACACACAGCAAGAGTGCACAGACACACGGGAGAAAGGGAAGGGGCACATACTGGCACACCCCGTTTCCCGCGGAGGGTCAGCAACTTCCAGCAGGCCTAGCCAGCTTCGGCGCTGGCCTGAGCACAGCCCAGGCTCTGTGCAGGCTCCGTTCAGGAAGAGAGTCTGCACTGGCAAGTGACCTGCTCTGTGTGTGCTCCAGAGTTAGAATCAGAAGCTCCCGCCGACCCTCACTAGACACTCCTCAGGAAATCATGTCCAGGATTGGGTAGGAATAAGGGCTCTTCCACACACTGGACATTGTAGGAAAGGTCTGGATAAACAGCAGGAAGGACGAACCCTCAAGGGACAGAATGGGCAAACGTTTTAGCCTTTCCCACTCGAATCACCACGAAGTACCAACTCCCTGAATCAAACTGCTTCCTTCTGCCCTGGGGTGAAGGTTCAGCATCTTCAAGCTCATGTTGCCCTCTGCTGTCCAGAAATGATACTGCAAAGCCAACGAGAAGGCTCTAGGATATAGCAAGAGCACAGCCCTCAGGCCTCTCTCTCCATCTCCCTCAGGCCCTCTCACCATTTTCCCCCAACCCCAGGTCCTGTCCACGGTGGTGTTAACCTTTTGAAGGTGATCTTTCCCTCCTTCCAGCCCAGGTGTACAATGACATTAACCATGGTGGCATCTTCGAAGATGGGTGTCTAGAGCGCAACCACGTCTTTCCCAGCATACACGACGCAGTCCTGTTTGCCCAGGCAAAGGCCAGGGAAGTGGCCCCAGCACGTACCTTCCAAGGGGTAAGGTCCCTGCACCTGAGGAATCCTAGGCCATGGGTCACTGAATTAGCGGGACGGTTTGGGTTCCAACACCAATTCTGTCAATTAACGGTTCTGAATCTCAGTTTTCTTATCTGTGGAATGGGTACTCTAAGGTAACATTATCCACCACGGGATTTTTCTTTTGTTTTGGTTTTAAGATTAACTGATACTTGTATCTTTTACGTCACTTGAAAGAGCTTTGTATATTACAAAATCCTTATTAATATCAATTTCCAGATCACACAAACACCCAAAGCACAGCGGGTTATGCCTGGCATTCTGGCATTGCTCATCCCTGCTATTCCTTCACTCTTTCTACAAGAGGCTTTGGGAAAGGGAGGGGAGTAAGCCTGCCTGTTTTAATTTAGCAGAGCTTGGAGATTTCAGGCTGGTGATGGATGAAGAGTGTGGATCAGAGTTTTGTCTCAGCTTCTTGACATTTAATTTACTAGCTCAGTAAGTGGTATGCAAATGAGCTACAAATAACACTGTCTACAAATAACACTTCAGAAAGCTGGGAGGCAGAAAAAGCCCATTCCACTGGGGTCCCTGCCCAGGCATCCCCAGCCGACGCCACCTCCCAGGCTCCCCTGCCAGCTCAGCTTCTACCCTTGGCCTCCCAAGACTCTGTGCCCCAGTCCATGAAACAAACCTCTTCTGCCCTCTGTGGGTCATAAGAAAGGCTTTTCTGGCCCTAGAGCAACCATTTGCTGTTTGCTTTAAGAGACTGATGAAGGTGAAGCCATCTGTTCTAAGCGCTGAAAGCCTGCCCAGGGAAACACGGGGCCTGGCGCCTGCCTACCACACAGAGGGAAACTGTGAGAGCAGCGGCCTTTCTAGCCTCATGCACCCTGTCACCAGAGCAAAGAGAGGGCGATTCCAGAAGAATCCTCATCATCCGTTATTGCACAATGTCCACTATTTACAGTTTATATATTCTTAAAAATGTATATTATATGTATTGTATATTTAACTATTACAGAACATATTCATATCTATAAATGATACACACACACCCCCTTTTCAACAGCATGGTGAGGGAGAGAGCCAGCAAAGTGAGTCTGATTATCCTACTTTTACAGATGAGGAAACAGATTCCCAGAGAAGGGAAATGGATTCACAGGTCAGGCAGCTAGCCAGTGATCCTTGTAAGCTAGGTAAACCTTCCCTGCCTCTGAAACGCCCACCAAGGAAGCCCACCCTGATGTACACCTGTCTGCTGTGAGGAGGAAAACCACAGCTGTGCTGTATTTTGAGAGGCAAATGAGGGAGGTGAGGGAAAAGTCAAGAGGGCAGGTTATGCATCAGAGCACATGGTGCCCCTCACCCACCCCGGAGCCTGCCATTTGTGCCAGACCGTCACTCAGTTACTGCAGCTCATTTTGCACTTGTTTCCCCCATCCAGGCTCCAGTGGACCCCGAGCTCTCTTCGTATGATTCGGAGGAGGACAGTCCCAGCTGCTGGGACTTAGAGCAGGTAAGCTGAAGGCTGGGGGTCAGGAGGAAAAGGAAGGAGACCTTCTCAAACCCAAAGTGTTGGCTGGGCTCTCCCATCTCCAAGCCAGAGCAGTCACCTTGAAGGCAACAATGTATCTTTCTCATCTTTCTTTTAATAGCAGATCTTAATTCTTCTCACTCACTGAAATGCATCATGGGGGAAGGGAGAGTCACTGGACCAAGTCCTGGATAACTAATATCTATTCTTAACTCTCCAACACACCTGCTACTTGACCTTCGGCAAGCCACATAACACCACCAGGCCCCAGTGTTTATCATTGTGAAATAAGGGGAATATGGGGAATACCTTGTCCCATCTACCTAACAAGATTAGTGGGGGTTGCTTTTGTTCTCTGTTAATTCAACTGGTATTTATGGAGTGCATACGACTTGCCTGACACTATCCCAGGGTGGGCACACAGCAGTGAACAAAACAAAGACCCCTGCCCTTGGAAAACTTACATTCTGATAGGATCAGATGAATTCTAGGGATACATGAGGGATACAAATATTACTGCACGTGGATGGGCTTTAAGAGCTAAGAGCTATGCAGGTGTGAAGTCTTACTTCACGTAAAGCCCTATGGTCCTGACATGAAAAGTAGCCCCACCCCAGTGCCCTGAATTAAAAGAAACCAGATCACTAGGTTTAGAGGAATTTGGCTCTGGGTCTATTAGAAGTAACATCTCACTTTGTGCCTCTTCCCATTCTTTTGGGGTATGAGTTCCATGGTCCTCTAAACATGTCTCTGGGGGTGCTGAGGGCATGCGGGAGGCATTAGGAAAGAGAGCCGGGGCCACAAAGATTTGGCGGATGGATTTCTGGGTCCCTGTGGAATCTCCAGCACATTCCAAAAGCCTGGGTAGGACCAAAATAGCTTATCAGAGCAAGAAAGGACTTCAGAGCTTGTCTGATCTCAACCCTCATTTTACCTAATAAAGAAAGTGGAACGATAAAGGAGGGCAGGACCTGTGAAAGTCACACAGCACACCAGAGGTGATTCAAAGTTAGATTTCAAGCATCTTCTCTTGTCAGCTCTGTACCAGTTCACCTCTTAGGCTGACCCTGCCTCTCCCCGGTTCACATACGCACGTGCACACACTCGCACACACTTCCTCAAAATGCCTCTTTCTGGCCGGGGGTTCATAGGGTCACCTGGCGATTGCCACCACTCTGAACCCAACAGGTCTGATGCTGTCTCTCCCCCTCCCACTTCCTTCCTGTGGCCCTGCAGGAGATGTTCGGCAGCATGTTTCACACAGAGACCCTGACCGCCCTGTGAGGGCCCAGCCAGTTCCCATGCTGCCTGCAGAGCACCTGGTACCTGGGACTCCCATGAAGGATGAGCCTGGGATCATGGAGAGTGGCGGGTAGAGGAGAACACCTCCACCAGGACTCCAGTACCTCTCCACCCTCCTCCTCCTCTCTCATTCCCCTCCCAGCATCTCTAGAGCAAGTCAATCTCAATGGCAGGGAGAGACACCTCTTCATCCTTCTGCTGACCCTCAGGGCCCCAGCCAGCAACAAGCAAGCCTCCTTCTCACTCCACCGCTCCCACCCACGCCCTGCCTGTGGCAGCTGACAGGACCCCCGACTGCTGGACTTTAAGACTGAGCGAGGAACAGAGAGGAAGCCGTGTGCTGACGTAGAGTGCAAGCTTCGAAAGTGTCCTGGCGCCAGCATGGCTTGGTGTCAGATGGTGTCAAGCTGTCACAGGACACAGAGACGAACTTGCTTAGGACTGTGTGGTTGCCCTCCCCAGCTGCCCAGTCTGTCTCTGGCAGCTCTGTACCCCTGGGACCATGTGCTCCCACAACCCAGGTATCTCTGTCTTGGTGACTATGTCCCCTTCTTCCTCATCTCAAGGCTGCTGAGACCTCCACTACTACTTAGCACATCAGATTCTAGCCTGGGGAGTGGCTACCAGAGCTACCTCCCCAGGGGCAGCCCACCAAGGTAGCCACATCAGCCTCCTGAAACATTATCACTCCCCCTGCCCTCAAGGGCTGCTTCCTTCTACTTGAGACCAGGTAGGAACCCAAAAGGGACAGGGGGGTAGCTGGCAGAATCCTCTGGCAACCCAGCAACAGATACTAGTTATTCTGCACAAAAGCTTTCCCTCTTTGTACTGGAGATGTGGAGGGGCAGGGGGCGCTAGTACCAATCCAGGGCCAACGGGTGGGACCTGGGCCCCGACTGTCTCCCTGACCTTAGAAATGCGTCCCCCACTTGGGAAATCTGCCTTGTTCTCTTCATTTGGCAAAAAGCCAATGAGTTTAACTCTCCCTTATCAGCTTGGGGCCTGAATCGTTCAGCCAGGCAAGGCAGGACACCCCACCAAGGGCGTATCCCAGCTGGGTACCAAGCATGGAGAAGGGCTGATCCAGACTGGGTCTTCCTCCACAGGGATTCCTTAACAAACTCAGGACCTGAGGCCATCTCCTTCCAGGAGAGATGAGAAGAGGGGTTAAGTTCTCTCTATATATAAGAAGGTAGAGAAACCCCACTGTTGACTTGAAAATAAATAGGTTCCATGTGCAAGTGTTTGAGAAATTTTCCATGGAAGTGCACCAAAAACATTTTGGCCTCTCCCCACTGATTCTCCCAAGTTCCTTCAATGAATGATCCCTGCCCAACAGGATGGGCTGGCCCAGCCTGGAAAAATGTCCGAATTCCTAACTTCAGCCTGACCTCCACTGTGTGCCTGTGCCTTGAGTGAGCTGGTCAACTAGCAAGTCTTCGCAGAGTTAAAGGAGGGGGTGCTGGTGAAGAGCCAACAGATTCTTGGCCTACAAGCATTGCTTCTTTGTGAATTCATTATGCCATCTGGCTGCCAATGGAACTCAAAACTTGGAAGGCAGAAGACAATGTTATCTGGGATTTACCGTGCCCAGCACCCGAAGTGCCAGATTTCGAGAGGACAAGAACCGTAGCCAATGAAAACTCACCCTCCCCTGCTCCACCTCCTGCAGAGTCCAGCTCAGGCCCAAGAGGTGTGGGAAGAGCACAGAGCCTCAGGACATCCCAAGTTAGAGGCGCCTTGTGAACCAAGTGTCTAGAACCCTTGAGGACTTGATGAAGTGACTGTTAACCCCCAGGCCAGCCCCAGACCAAAAGGTGATTGCTGACTCACAGTGGCCTGGAGCTGGGGACTCAAGGAGGGATCCTGAACCATGTCCAGGGGTGTAGGTACTCACAGAGACCACAGTGGATGTAAGATCGGAAACACCTGGGGTGGAGGGAGGCCTTGAAGAGAACTTCACTGTTAGAATACTTTGGAAAGAACATAAATTCACCCAGACCACTCACTGGACATGACTGAGGCAGGAAAGGAGAGCAAGATAGTCAAATAATCCAGGATTTCAAAACTTCTGAATGTTCTTAGTTATACTGACCAGCAATGATGTGGTTCCTGGAGAAGACCGGGACTCTTGAGATATTTGTGTAATTTATTTAATTTAAACACCATTCTCCTTTTGTTCATTTTGCTAATAAAGTGGTTTTGAAATGTGAACAAATGCATGTGTTCGGGTGGTTTTACAGAGAGGCAAAACCAGTCACCTCCAGGAAGAGGCGGCTTGCTTTGCCCTGTCCTGGGGAAAAGAAACAGAAAGCTAAGACTTCTTGAATCTCCCAGCTGCTCTCCAGGTTCCGGTTTTCCACTCCTGAGAAGGAATAAACGTCCACGATCCAGCTGAAGAGCAGAGATTGGGGCATGACACCTGGACCAAGGGATCCCCATACTCAGGACGAATTCCCAGAGCCAACTCTGTGATTTCTGTGGCTATCAGGGAAGTCAAACTTCCACCATCTCTTCTGTATATGCTTCACGTGCTAATTCTTCAACATTCATGAGATGTCTGTTAAGGGCCAGTCCCATCAATACTCAACAAAGCTTTCAGAGTCCTTGGTTTGGAGGAGCACACAATCTCCGACATTTCCCTCCCCTGTTTGTGAGACAATGCAAGGAGCAAAAGGCCAAAGGACTCAAGTGTCCAACGAGCTAGGCTGATTCTCAACTTTGTTTGCTAACTGTAGGAAATGGGAGGAAATAAGAGGAATCACAGGGCTTCCCTGGTGGCGCAGTGGTTGAGAGTCCGCCTGCTGATGCAGGGGACGCGGGTTCATGCCCCGGTCCGGGAAGATCCCACATGCCACGGAGCGGCTGGGCCCGTGAGCCATGGCTGCTGAGCCTGCGCGCCACAACAGTGAGAGGCCCGCGTACCACAAAAAAATAAATAAATAAATAAATAAATAAGATAAAAAGAGGAACCACAGAAAAAGAGCAAAGGCTTGAGGGAGACAGAAATAGAATGAAGTGGAAAGAGATGGAGGGCTAGAGATAAGAAAGATCAGCGGGATAGATGCATGGAAACAAAGAGATCAGGAGAGCTAGAAAAGGGAGAAACAGGTGAAGGAGGAAGAGGATATATTGCAGGGGCAGAGAAGTCACTGAGTTCCAAAATGATAATTTATGTAAAATAAACTAATCTTGCTTTATCATGCTATTCAACTGCCCTGCAAGATCTGAGTAAACTGGCAATTAGCATCCCTCCACTTTGAATTTTATATATGTTTTTAATGATGCTATCTTAGCCTGAACCCCTCCCCCCGCCAAAGTAGAACATGAGACAAAAGCTTCCATACAGGTATTTGGGAGGTGATCCCAGCAAGCGGGAGTGAAAGGCAGGAGGAGTGAAACAGGGAGGGAGGGAAGGCCAACAAAAGAATGAGTTACTGAGATAGCCTCTGTGGAGGGCAACTGGGGCTCCCACCTCCTACGAGCTCTGCAAAATGCATCTCTAAACTGTCCTGGAGAAACATTTAACCATCATTCCCATCTTCTGTTGGTCAAGGGTGATCCCTTGGATATTAACTCTCCAAAAATTATGGGTTGCATGGACGTGAGCACAGAGCAGTTCCAAAGGGGTCCAATGCTGTGGCATCAGGGAAGCGCCCCCAGGACAGGAAGGAAGAGGTGTGCGTGAGACCAGCAGGTAAGACTGCTCAGAACTGTTACCCCAAAAGAGGCTTCGTAGGAGAGTTTCGAGTGGCGTAAAAGTGGCATCTAAATCAGATGCATTTCTTTAACTTATCTTTAAAACACATTTTTACCTTTAGTTGTAAAACTACAACATGGCTTTAGCAGTCTTTGGGGGAGTAGTGTCAAAACTTCTATGTTAACTAGACGCTGTGGTGATCATTTTACAATATATACAAATATCAAATCATTATGTTGTACACCTGAAACTAATATAATGTTATATGTCAATTATATCTCAATTTTTAAAATTCTATAAGATGATCATCTCCCCATTCTACAATGGAATGGAGTATTTTAAGACTCTGCCTTCCTAAACATAGTTTCTAATACAATTCCTTGTTAAGAAGAACCAGGGCCCCTCAGAGCAATGGCTGGTTCCAGGGCCAGGGTAGGGTAGGCACAAAATGAGTCTGAAACAACTTTTTATGCCAGAAGGCAAGGAACTGTTAAATAAAAAAAAAGATGGAGGCATATCACAAGGACCAGATTCAAGCACCTTCTACTAACTGAATGTAGGGTAATTTGGGCACCAAAACAAACACAATGATGAATTTTAAACCAATAAAAACAAGAATTGATTCTATACCAATACTAGATAGATAGATAGATAGATAGATGGACAGAAGATAATTCTAGAGGATTTCTAGTATTTTGTAACATCTGGAAGCTTTAGTCCCCACCTATAACATTTACAGTTTTCTTATTCAAGGATATAATATTCCTTTCCATTTTAATCTCCTTTTGATAATCTAAATAGTGTCTTCTCATATAGATCTTACACATTTCTCAAGTATATTCCTAGTTATTTTTTACCTTTTTTATTGCCTTTTCCATTATAAATGGAATCTCTTCTTATATTTTCTAACTCGTTGGTGATTGCATATACAAAGGCTATTGACTGTTGTATATTAACTCTGTACCCAGATTACCTGCTGAATTCTCTTCAGTACTAATAGTTTTGTAATAGTTTGGCAGTCGATTATTTCAAGTTTGCCAGCTATACATCCTATGTGTACAAGTAATAAACATTATCAATTTATCTCCTTAAATCTTTATACTGCTAATCTCTTTTTCTTGTTTACTTGTCTTGTCTAGTACCTGCAAAAATAATATTAAATAATAGTGGTGATAATAGACATCCTTTTCTTGTCTCTGACTTTAATGCTAAAGTTTCTGCTTTTTTCTCATTAAACATGATTCTGGCTTTAGTACTGGAAAATATATTTTATCATTTTAAGACTTTTGTCACAAAAGGATGTAGAACAATCAACGTCTGACTTGACAGTGTGAGGAGTTACACTGATCAGCTCCCCAGTGAAACTGGTAACCATTTTTTTAAAAATTTAAGCCTGTAGATATGGTCCTAAGGGCAAACAACATATGAAGAAATATCTATTCAAGAAATAGCTATTAGAAGAATATAGATATAAGACATTAGAAGAAAACACAGAGGTAAATTTTCATGACCTAGGATTTGGCAAAAAAAAAAATTCTTAGATATGACACCAAATGCATGAGCAAGAAAAGAAAACACAGGTACATTGGACTCATCACAATTAAAACTTTTGTGCTTCAAAGGACACCGTCAAGAAAATAAAAAGACAACCCACAGAATGGGATAAAATATTTGCAAATCATACATCTGGTATCTAGAATATATAAAGAACCCTTGCAACTCAAAAATAAAAATACAAATAACCCAATTTTAAAATGGGCTAAATATCCAAATAGACATTTCTCCAAGGAAGATATTCAAATAGCCAATAAGCACATGTAAATATCATCATCATTTGTCACCTGGGAAATGCAAATCAAAACCACAGTGAGTTATACACATACACACATTCTTTTTTTAATATTCTTTTCCATTATGGTTTATCCCAGGAGATTAAGTATAGTTCCCTGGGCTATACAGTAAGACCTTTTTGTTTATATGTGTGTATAACTGAGTCACTTTCCTATACAGCAGAGATTGGCACAACATTGTAAATCAACTCTACTTCAATTTTTAAAAATTAAAAAAAAAAAAACACAGTGAGGTACCACTTCACATCCACTAGGATGACTAGGATCAAAAAGTCAGATAATAAGTATTGACAAGGATGTGGGGAAATCAGAATCCTCATACATTGCTGGTGGGAATGCAAAATGGTACAGCCACTTTGGAAAACAGTATGGAAATATATCAAATGATTAAACATAGAGTTACCATATGACCCATCAATTCCACTCCTAGGTGTATATCCAAGAGAAATTAAAACATAGGTCCACACAAAATCTTGTACATGAAGGTTTATACCAGGATTATTCATAATAGTCAAAAGGTGAAAATCCAAATGTCCACCAATGTATGAAAGGATGAATAAATGAAGTGTGGTATATACATACAATGGAATATTATTCAGTCATAAAAAGGAAGTACTGATACATGCTATAATATTGATGAACCTTGAAAAATATAAGTGAAAGAAGCCAGACACAAAAGACCACATATTATATGGTTCCATTTATATGAATGTCCAGAATAGGCAAGTATTGATATACAGAGACAGAAAGTAGATTAGTGATTGCTTAGGTCCAGGGAGAGTAAGATGGGGGGAATTAGGGATGATGGCTAAAGGGTACAGGGTTTCTTTTTGAGGTGATGACAATGTTCTGAAATTGACTGTGTTAATGGTTGCACAGCTCTGTGAACATATTAAAACCATTGAATTGTACACTTTAAAAAAAAAAGAAATTTGACATCTAGACACCTTGTAGTGAAGCTTAAGAACACTAAAAACAAAGAGGAGTCCTTGAAAGGAGCCAGAGAGAAAACAGTTCACGACAAAAGATCAATAATTACATTGTCAGTCAACTTCTCAACAGGAAAGATGGAAGCCAGAAGACAGTAAACTAATGTCTTCAAAATGCTAAGAGAAAACAGCCATCAACTTAAAATTGTTTGCTCAAGAAAATTATCTTGCAAGAATGAGGATGAAATAAAGATATTTTCAGATAAGCAATAATTGAGAGAGTTAACTGTCATCAGACTTTCAGTAAAGTAACTTCAAAAGGATGAACACTGGGAAAAAGAAAAATTATTCCAGAAGTAAGGTCTGAGATTCAAGAAGAAAGATTAAACAAGGAAACTGGTAAACATACTGGTAAATATAAAGAAACTGTCTCTATATAATAATAATAACTAATTTGTGGCATTTTAAAAAATAAATTTAAAACCTAAAATAAATAAAAAATAAAATAATGAACAACAATAGCATATAGAGAGAAGGAGACCAGGGTTAAAGCATTCAAATGTCTTCACATTTTTCAGAGGAAAAGGGTTACAATATTAAATTCAAACTTATTAAATATGAGCACTAAAATTTCAATAGTAAATCATAACACAACAAAGAATATAATTTCCAAACCAGTGGGGCAGAGGAGAATAGAATAAGAAAAAAACCCACACGATGAAAGTTTAATTAATTGTTTAAAAAGGCAATACGTGGGGAGAAAGAAGCATAGAAAAGGTAGTGCTAATAGGAAGATGATAGAAATAAGTCCAAATACAGAAGAAATCACGGAAAAAATGTAACTAAACTAATCTCATTAGTAAAAGAAATTGTCTGATTAGATTAAACTTTAAATTCAGAGGTCCTTCTAAAACATAAGGACAGGGATTCCCTGGCGATCCAGTGGTTAAGACTCCATGCTTCCAATGCAAGGGGCACAGGTTTGATCCCTGCTCGGGGAACTAAGATCTCACATGTCATGCAGTGTGGCCAAAAATGTTTTTAAAATGAAAAAAATAAACTAATAAATAAATTAATTAAATAAAACATAAGGACACAAGAATGGAAAAAACAACCTATACAAGATAAATATTAACCAAAAGAATGAAATAGCTGTATTATTAGCAGACAAATTGGTTTTAAGACAAAGAGATTATGAAGCATAAAAAACCACTATGTCATGATAAAATTTTCAACAATTCTAAACCTGAATGTACCAAATAAAAGTCTCAAAATAAATAAAGCAAAATTGATTTTTTTAAAACTGAAAATATGACAAATCCATCAACAAAATGGAAGATTTCAATATACTGTCTCATTAAGTCATACAGATTTTTTAAAAGTAAGGTATGAAAGAGTTAAGCAATAAAATAAACAAACTTGATTTAATAAACAGATGGAATTGTACACACAACAATTAAAATTTACACTTCTTAAGTACACATGAAATATTTACACAAATTTACACTAGGTCCTAAAGCAATTCTCAAAAAATTTCAAAGCATAGGTGTCATTCCACATTTTGTGACATAATTCATTGAACTTAAAAATCAGTTAGAGGGCTTCCCTGGTGGCGCAGTGGTTGAGAGTCTGCCTGCCGATGCAGGGGACACGGGTTCGCGCCCCGGTCCAGGAAGATCCCACATGCCGCGGAGCGGCTGGGCCCGTGAGCCATGGCCGCTGAGCCTGCGCGTCCGGAGCCTGTGCTCCGCAACGGGAGAGGCCACAACAGTGAGAGGCCCGCGTACCGCTAAGAAAAAAAAAAAAAAAAATCAGTTACAAAAACATAACTTGAACAAAAAAATAGGCGTTTAAAAAGTTTTTAAAAACACTTCTGAAAAACTCATAGTCAAAGAAGAAATTATATGGAAACTTTAAAACACTTAGACCTAAACAATAATGAAAATACTACATATCAAAACTTGTGGTACATAGGGAAGTATGCTTCAAAGTAAACTTATAGCCCTAAAATGCTTTTGTTAGAAAAGAAAAAAGACAAAAATTAATGAGCCAAATATTCAACTATGGTAGTTGGAAAAAAAAACAAAGAAAGCAAAAGAAAGGAGATAGTAATAATAGAATAGCTAACATCCATTGAATGGTTACTATATGCCATGTACTCTTCCAAGCCCTTTACATGTATTAACTTATTTAATCTTTCCAACAATTCTGAGAGGTACATACTGTTATTATCCCCTTTTTACAGATGAGCAAACTGAGGCTCAAAATTTTAAGTAAAGGGCTTCCCTGGTGGTGCAGTGGTTGAGAGTCCGCCTGCCGATGCAGGGGACACGGGTTCGTGTCCCGGTTCAGAAGGATCCCACGTGCCGCGGAGTGGCTGGGTCCGTGAGCCATGGCCGCTGAGCCTGCGCGTACGGAGCCTGTGCTCCGCAATGGGAGAGGCCACAACAGTGAGAGGCCCGCGTACCGCAAAAAAAAAAAAAAAAAAAAAAAATTTTAAGTAAGTTTCCCGAGATCACTCAGCACAACTCCATGAATGTAGAGCGCCTAGGAATTTAACCCAGGCAATCTGGCTCCAGAGCTTAAACTCTTAGTATAAAGTTGAAAACTTAAACAAAATGAATAAATTGCTAGTAAATATAATATACCAAAATGGAATCAAGAAAACAGTAGAAAGCCTTAAAAATCCTATAACCATTAAATGAAACCAGCAGTTTAAAAGCTTTCCACAGAGAAAATACCAGGTCGAAATTACTTTATTTTTTAGAATTATTAGAAAAATATCTTAGGTTTTTGGTCCTACTTTACATACACACTCTTCCAGAGCATGCAAAAAAAGGCGGGGTGGGGAGGAAGGTCAATCCTTTAGTAGTTTAAATGTGGTAGAAATTTCCCTTTCCTTCCCCTTCCCACCTCTCCTTCTCTCTCTCTCTCTCCCTCCCCCCCCCACCGCCATAAAAGCAGATCATCACGGTCCAACATGGCTGCTAGAGCTGCAGCCATCACATATGAGAATGGAGGAAGAAATTTAAGCAGAATGTATCTGCTTATCCTTCATTCTCCACATTCAGTCACATGGCAAACCTGGCTGCAAGGGTCTGGGAAATTTATTCTTTTAGCTGGGTATCAATGTGTTGAGCTCAAACTCAGGGTTCTTATTACTTAGAAAGGGGGAAAGAATATTGGGGCAGCTAGAAATCACTACAATATTCTCTAATTAGATTTCTACTATTCACTTGATATCAAACCCAAAACAGAAAAATTACAGGCCAATCAAACTTACAAACAGAATTGCAAAAATCCTAAAGGAAGATGCAGCAATGGGTTTATCCAAGTTGAGTTTATCCCAGGAATGTCAGGGCAGTTTACATATTTTAAACTTATTAATGTAATTCATTACATTAACAGGCTAAAGGAGAAACATGCTCTACCTGACTTTGAGATGTATTTTAAAGTTATAGTAATTAAGACAGTCATATTAGCATAGAAATAAACAAAGCAACCAATGGAACAAAATAGAAAGCCCAGTTTTCATTCATACATGAAAACTTAATAAATGAGAGAGTTGTCCTTGCAGATCACTGAGGAAAGGACAGACTATTTAATGGATGTTGCTGGGAAAATTGGTTACCTAGTTGGAAAAAAATAAAATTTGACCTGACCTCATACCATTTACAGAAAAAACAATTCCAGATGGATTAAGATCTTTGATGTAAAAGGCAAAAGTTTAAAATTTTAAAAAGAGAGCATTGGGCTTCCCTGGTGGTGCAGTGGTTAAGAATCCGCCTGCCAATGCAGGGGACATAGGTTCAAGCCCTGGTCCAGGAAGATCCCACAGGCCACGGAGCAACTAAGCCTGTGTGCCACAACTACTGAGCCTGCACTCTAGAGCCTGTGAGCCACAACTACTGAGCCCGTGTGCCACAACTACTGAAGCCCGCGTGCCTAGAGCCCGTGCTCCGCAACAAGAGAAGCCACTACAATGAGAAGCCTGCGCACTGCAACGAAAGAGTAACACCCACTCGCCGCAACTAGAGAAAACCCACGCACAGCAACGAAGACCCAACACAGCCAAAAATAAATAAATTAATTAATTAATTTTTTTAAAAAGATAGCATATCCTGGTACTGGCACAAAAACAGAAATATAGACCAATGGAACAGGATAGAAAACCCAGAGATAAACCCATGCACATATGGTCACCTTATCTTTGATAAAGGAGGCAAGAATATGCAATGGAGAAAAGACAGCCTCTTCAATAAGTGGTGCTGGGAAAACTGGACAGCTACATGTAAAAGGATGAAATTAGAGCACTCCTTAACACCATACACAAAAATAAACTCAAAATGGACTAAAGACCTAAATGTAAGGCCAGACACCATCAAACTCTTAGAGAAAAACATAGGCAGAACACTCTATGACATAAATCACAGCAAGATCCTTTTTTGACCTACTCCCTAGAGAAATGGAAATAAAAACAAAAATAAACAAATGGGACCTAATGAAACTTAAAAGCTTTTGCACAGCAAAGGAAACCATAAACAAGACAAAAAGACAACCCTCAGAATGGGAGAAAATATTTGCAAATGAAGCAACTGACAAAGGATTAATCTCCAAAATATACAAGCAGTTCATGCAGCTCAATATCAAAAAAACAAACAACCCGGGCTTCCCTGGTGGCACAGTGGTTGAGAGTCCGCCTGCCGATGCAGGGGACGCGGGTTCATGCCCCTGTCCAGGAGGATCCCATATATGCCGCGGAGCGGCTGGGCCCGTGAGCCATGGCCGTTGGGCCTGCGCGTCCGGAGCCTGTGCTCCGCAACGGGAGAGGCCACAACAGTGAGAGGCCTGCGTACCGAGCAAAAAAAAAAAACAAACAAACAACCCAATCCAAAAATGGGCAGAAGACCTAAACAGACATTTCTCTAAAGAAGATATACAGATTGCCAACAAACACATGAAAGAATGCTCAACATCACTAATCATTAGAGAAATGCAAATCAAAACTACAATGAGATATCATCTCACACCAGTCAGAATGGCCATCATCAAAAAATCTAGAAAAAATAAATGCTGGAGAGGGTGTGCAGAAAAGGGAACCCTCTTGCACTGTTAGTGGGAATGTAAATTGATACAGCCACTATGGAGAACAGTATGGAGGTTCCTTAAAAAACTAAAACTAGAACTACCATACGACCCAGCAATCCCACTCCTGGGCATATACCCTGAGAAAACCACAATTCAAAAAGAGTCATGCACAACAGTGTTCATTGCAGCACTATTTACAATAGCCAGGACATGGAAGCAACCTAAGTGTCCACCAGCAGATGAATGGATAAAGAAGATGTGGCACATATATACAATGGAATATTACTCAGCCATATAAAGGAACGAAACTGAGTTATTTGCAGTAGGTAGATGGACCTAGAGACCGTCATACAGAGTGAAGTAAGTCAGAAAGAGAAAAACAAATACCATATGCTAACACATATATATGGAATCTAAAAAAAGAAAAATACAAAATGGTCAGAAGAACCTAGGGGCAAGATGGGAATAAAGATGCAGACCTACTAGAGAATGGATTTGAGGATACGGGGAGGGGGAAGGGTAAGCTGGGACAAAGTGAGAGAGTGGCATGGACATATATACACTACCAAACATAAAATAGATAGCTAGTGGGAAGCAGCCACATAGCACAGGGAGATCAGCTTGGTGCTTTGTGACCACCTAGAGGGGTGGGATAGGAAGAGGGTGGGAGGGAGGGAGATGCAAGAGGGAAGAGATATGGGGACATATGTATATGTATAACTGATTCACTTTGTTATAAAGCAGAAACTAACACACCATTGTAAAGCAATTATACTCTAATAAAGATGTTAAAAAAATAAAATAAAAAATCCTTCAGTCTTAATGTATTTGCCTGGAGTTGCAAAAATGCAGTGTTAACATTGATATCAAAAACACTTTCAGCGAATTCCTAAACAGACACAAACATTCTCATCTAATATACTTCAAAACAATGTCTATAGACAGAGCAATATTGTTCCAATTGAAATGAAATCAAGCCTGGGGGTGCAGAGCTTCCTCAATGGAATCTAAGGGAATGGTAGTCAAGCCCTAAGCTTCAGAGGAAGCGAGAAGTAGATAAAGGTCTGATAAACTTTGTTCATTTATTTGCCTTTTCCCCCTTTTATTTGGTCTGTTGTCATCTAGAAAGGGATTTACGAGTATCTCAAAGCAGAAGATCAAGTGCAGGCAAGACCTTGCACTAACTTGCCTGGAACCCTACGCTACGAGCTACAGGGCGAGAAACCACAACCCCCAAAAGGCCTTGCGGGCCTGGGGCGGGGCCGTCCCGTGGATTGGTTGTCCTGCATCTCCAGGCAAGGGATGATTGGCCAGCCCTGGGAATGGAGTGAGACTAAGGCAGTTGCGGGAATTAGAGCAGTGACAGGCCGAAGATCGCCGGCTGGCTATTTAGGTCCAAACTCCAGCCCGCCGACTGGCAGCGAGGAATTGAGAGAAACATGGCTCGGCCGTACGTTTGCCTGCTGACCCTGGCGGCTGTGCTACTGCTAGGTATCGCCACCGTCTCCAGATCGAAGGGCCTGCGGGGCAAGGGCAAGGGGCATCAGAGGGCGCCGCGAATCCCTTCTCAGTTCAGCCAAGAGGAGCGCGTCGCAATGAAGGAGGCTCTGAAAGGTGAACCTGGGTCCCCTTCACCACTTATTCTCATATATAGGTCGCTGTCTCCTCGGGCCAACCCGCGACTCCCTTCTGCCGCCACAGAGGTCGGCTACTCGAGCTCGAGCTCCGCAACACCCCACCGCCGAGCCCTGGCCCCATTCACAGCACCTCGTGCCCGACTTGGGGAGCCCATTCTTCTCCTAGACCTGGCTTCTGGGGACTCCAGCGTTCCCAGCCTACCCTGGAAGCTTCAACTTTGCCCTTATCCACACTACCCCACCCCCACCTCCGCTTGCCTGGAGCACGGGGGTTGGCCACAATCTGATCTCTTTTGGAAGAGGTGGCTGCCAGTGTGTCAGGGGGTCATCACTGCCTTGGGGAGGACGGGGCAGGGCAAAGAATCCCTCCAACTCCTGCGTGAAATCTCTGGCCCCATCCCTGCTGGAGGTTGGACTGGATACCCTCCTCCCTCATTTGGGGGGTGTTGCCCCATCACTGCCCAGCTCCTCCGACTGACCCCTTGAATTCAGGCTGAGGGTACTGATCACTGCCAATGTAGGACTTGCTGGAAGATGGGGATTCTTGCCCCTCTCCAGGTCTCCTCCTTAGGTGAAGTGATAAAGGAAGGGTCTAACGTCTTTTTAAATGGCACAATTTTAGGGATCTGAGGGTGCAGTCCCTTCACCTGACACTGGAGGGGACCCCCTAAACTCTTCCCCCCACACTCGAGGTTACTGTGTGGAGGGGGAGCAGGGAGATCTAAGCTGTGGTGTGAAAAGGTAGGGAGAGATGCTGGGGGTGAGGGTGCTGTGTTCTAGACCCCCCATATTATCCCAGTATCCCCTGCCCCCTTTTCCCTCACCCCATGCCCCCAGTTCTGTGGCAAATCCAGATTGTGAAAATGTACAATAAATGTGTAATGAGTAAAAAAAAAAAATACAACAGCTTTTAACTTTGAGAGTTTTCACTTGTTAAATCACTTAAGACTAAATGATCTGAATCTTATCTACAGATGAGGGAAATTGAAGTTTAGGTCAGTTAAATGATCTTCCCCAGCACCCCGCACCTTGGAGTAAGCACTGGGTGACAACATCTAGTGCCTGTAGTTTCTAGATGGCTCCAAAAAGAGGTGTGGGAGTGTTGCCGGGGTGTGAGATGTTCCTGATTTCTTCTCCTAAAGGACATCTCTCCCCTAGACCGTAAACCAAGGCTAAAAATTTATTTACCTTCCCAATCTGCGTTTTCCAGGAGAAAAGAAGAAAGTTTCTGTTGAGTGCTAGATCCTGTGGTATAATGAGATCCTTCCTCACCATTGGGCTTAACGCCAGTCTTTTCCCTTCCATTAAGTGATGGATTAAAAGAAACTGCCTACGTAAACATGTGCCGGCAGATGCAAAAGCTAACCCTCATTGTTAAATATAAATTGTGTTTGTGCTGGAGCGATAGGCCTGGGAGGCAGAGCAGGGCTTTCCCAAAGCATCATAGTATAAATAGTTCTCTGAAGGGCATTGGGCAAGCAGCTCACTAGAGTCTCCCTGCACAGAAGAAAGCAAAAGCTAGATTAGAACCTAAAAAAGGGGCCTCATAGCAACATGGCTTAGAATGCTGAGCAGGGGACAAAACACCTGAGTTCAGAACTCGAGTCTGCCTCTCCATCTCATGTAGGCAGTTTTAGTCTTTTTGAACCTTGGCTTCCCCAACTATGTGGTAGGCTATGACGCAGGGTTGACTCTTAGCAAAACTGAGTACAGAAGTCAGAGGCCCTCCCTTGACATCAAGCTGCCCTGGGTGCATTTGTTCCCAGTGTTTTCGGACAGCCATCTAATCAAATAATTTCATGATCCATGTGTTTCTGCGCCCCTCCTCCCCCCCCCACCCCCGCTGTTTGCATTTGATAGTGGAACTCTTTAAGAATGTAAAGCCTTCACCAAGGGATCAACCTAGTGGCAACTCAGCAACTGAGACTTCCGGGTAGAGTGGATGAGATTGTTTATGACTGAAGAGCTTGTTTGGGAGCTTCTAAATCCACCCCTTCCCAGGCATCATGTGCCCAAAAAGCTGGCCTTGGCTGAGAGAACAGTGAGACTCTGGATGAGCCAGTCTAAGAGGAATATGCCTACTCTCTGTACAGAAAAGCACACAAAGCTTCATTCTCGTAGGGACCCAGGACAGCGGGCTCCTTAGATTCATTGAAGGGAGGGTGGCTTCAGAGGCAGAGTGAGACCTTAGAAGCAATTTATAGCAGCTTCCCACTCAGGGTCAGGATATAAAATCTACTCCTGTCTGACCTCCCCCACCCCATCCCATCTCGGACTTTATTTTCCTTTAAGAACCATATTAGCCTAAATAAATTCAAAGAACTTGAGTTTAAATCCCAGTTCTACTGCCTGTTTCTGGACGGTCTTGAGCAGCTCACCTAACGCCTGTAAGCTTGTTTCCTCAGTTTCGAATAAGGGAAAACGACAGTGCCTACCTCAAAGGATTGTATTGCCCTCCACCATAAGATAATGAATGCAAGAGAACTTTTTATGTACAGAGGGCTGTGGAAAAATCAATGGTTGTTATCATCTTCCATCTCTGACTCTGATAGGTGCCGTCCAGATTCCAACAGTGTCTTTCAGCCCCGAGGAGCTCAACACGACAGCCCTGGCTCAGTTTGGAGAATACATTCATAAAGGTCAGCCACAAACTGTGCACAAGGGGCAGGAGGGGTAGCGCTGGAGACACGGTGCTTTTACAGAGTGATAAAGAAGTTAATTTGTGACTGACCACGGGCAACCTAATTTGTATGGGCCTCTTTTGACCAAAGTTTGTACATAGTGGGGAGCGATAGAAGGGAGACTCCAGGAGTTAGAGTGGACACAGAGTAGAGACTATAGATTTGCCCTTTGAAGAACCAAGGCACATAGCTGTTGGGTTGGAGTTTGAACTCTCCCAATCTTTGCCCTAAATATGTCAGTCAATACATATAATCTAATCAAAAGGTAGGACTAGGAATTCCTTCTCCCATAGTTGCCAGAACTATGCTCCATGCTCCTCCCACCCCTACCTCCATACACATACCTACAGCCCACACATGTGCACATCCCACCTACCCAAGCCCTACTCCAGATTCATTACTAACACGTTTCTGAGCTTCTAGGCAGTCGACAGCTTTGAACTGTCACATCAGTCCTCTCCCCCTACCCCACTGCCCATGAGCTAAAGAAATATGGGTCAACGGAAAAAAGGAGACTTGGAGCTCCCCCTCCCCATAGAAGAAGCTCATGGAAAGTAGTGAGGCCACTTTCCTAAATCAAATAAAAAACAGCCCCCCTCAAGTCTCAGGCGGGAGGGGCTGGCAAAGGCACGGCAAGGAGCCCCCTCTCTAACACTCTGGGGACGGGTGGATCTGGGGTCAATCCAGCAGGCTGAAAGTCTTCACTAAATAGGAGATAAAAATCAGGAAAGAAATGTACAGTAAGAGTAGACTAGGTAAGCTGGCTGACAAGAAAAAAGCATATTCTTTATTTTTGTTTGGTTGGTTGGTTTTAGGTATCCACAGAGGTATATATGGATTCTTCCAACACAGCCCAGAGGGAGATCAAAGTTCTTTCTCCCATGTTTCTAAGGCCGCCTGTGTTAATACTTATCTATAACCAGAATAGTTGACCCTGGGAACACCCACACCTGCACACAAAATTGTGGTCATATGCTAGACAGAATAATCTTTTATCTCCATATAACACAAACATTAAAAGTATTGTTTTGTAAAAGAAAACTATCTCTGATTTTTTAATATATATATAGTGGTCATGTTTGGTTCCAAGTAATTTGGATACTGGGGCCTATTATATTTAAAATTTAACATAGTCTTCATCTCCGTCATCCTGTAACGTGTATTTGTGACAACATTAGAGGTCAGACCAAGCCAGATCTTAAGCTCTTATCTGTCATAAGGGTGGGGTCTTGATATGCAGGTTATTACACAGTAATAGCACATTATAATATAGGGAAGAGGTATTTCAGAGATTGGGCAAATCAGGAATCAGACTGGCTTTGTACCAGAAGGCTTCCTAAAGGAGGCTGCATGTTTTAAAGGGAAAAGAAAAAAGCAGGGAGAATCAAATGGTAGGAAAACCAAAGGCAACTGTTGAATCTGGCTTTCTCTCATTGCTTTTCATCTCTCTGCTTCTAGTCTTTCCTACTGTGTTCAAAACCAGCTTTATCCGGCATGAAGCTGTGGGAGAGTACAGCCACCTGTTCACTGTCCAAGGCTCGGACCCCAGCCTGCAGCCCTACATGCTCCTCGCTCACATTGATGTGGTGCCTGCCCCTGACGAAGGCTGGGACGTGCCCCCGTTCTCTGGGTTGGAGAGTGATGGCTTCATCTATGGTCGAGGCACACTGGACAACAAGAACTCTCTTATGGTCTTTAAACGCTATGTTCCCTCTGCCTTGGAGTCCTAAAGATTAACCCAGGAGGGGGGTGCTTGGCTAACCCCTGGGAGGCAGGAGGCTATGGTAGAAAGAACCTAGGCTTCAGGATACCTCGGTTCCAGTCATCAGTTTGTCACTTCCCTAGCCCCGATTTCTCAAGTGTGAAATAGGGATTAGAGTAGATGATCCCCAGGTACCCTTTCAGCTCTGACACTGATATATTTATGCTTTCCTCTAGGTGGTAAAAGTTTCATGCAGAGCTCTGCTTCCCTACATCCCATCCCCTGGGACCATTTTAATTTGTTCTCTCCAAAGAGAGTCTATCACATCCTAGTCCCATCAGCCCTATTGCCAGCAGCCAAATGTCTCTGATGCCCGTTGGTGCCACACCTTAGAGAATAAGCCTTTCTCCTCTTCCATTGTCCTTCTGTCCCCCAGGCAATCCTGCAGGCCTTGGAGCTTCTGCTGATCAGAAACTACATCCCCCGAAGATCTTTCTTCATTGCTCTGGGCCATGATGAGGAGGTAGAACCCCCTCATCCTATACCTATCTCTGGGTCCCCTATTGGGGGAGGGAGTATGCTTCACCCTGGTCTGGTTTGCTCCCCGGCTGCACTGTCTCCAGGATATGGCGTGGTAATTTGCCAACTTCTCTGGGTATCTGTCGCCAGAAATATCTAAGGACTTTGACCAAAATGCAGATGCCTGGGCTCTGTGCCATAGATCCGAATTTGTTATTTTTAAAGACTTTTTTTTTTTTGTGGTACGCGGGCCCCCCACCACTGCAGCCTCTCCCGCCACGCAGGCCCAGTGGCCACGGCCCACGGGCCCAGCCGCTCCACGGCATGTGGGATCCTCCCGGACCGGGACAAAAACCCACACCCCCTGCATCGGCAGGCGGACCCTCAACCACTGCGCCACCAGGGAAGCCCAAGACTTTTTTTCTTAAGAGCAGTTTTAGGTTCACAGCAGAAATGAGAAGATACAGAGATTTCCCTTATTTGCACGAATGCACAGCCTCTGCCAATATCAACATCCCCCACCAGAGTGGTATGTTAGTTACAAATGATGAACCTACACATCATAATCACCCAAAGCTATAGTTTACATTAGGGTTCACTCTTGGTGTTGTACATTCTATGGGTTTGGACAAATGTGTAATAACATATATGGTATCATTATGGTGTCATACATATTTTCACTGCCAATTCATCCCTCTCTCCTTCCCCCAAACCCTGGCAACCACTGCTCTTTTTACTGTCCCTGTAATTTTGTCTTTTCTAGAATGTTATATAGTTGGAATTATACAGTATATAGTCTTTTCAGATTGGCTTCTTTCACTTAGTGATATGCATAGATCTGAATTTTTAACAGACTCCCTGGTAATACCTGAGGCAGGCACGTAATCCATCAGATACGCCTAGAGAAGGACTGGTGTGATGGGAAGAGAAATAACAGGGAGATCAACGAATGTGTTTTATTTCCAGTGATGCCACTTGCTTTGACCCTGGGCAAATCACTTCACGCTCTGGGTCCCAGTCTCTTCCCTTGTGAAATGAGGGGCATTGGGCCCTTCCAGCTCTGACACTCCAGGATTCTGTGAGGCAGGATTGTCAAGGGCCCTGCCCCCCAGGAAGAAGCCTGGGTGGGGAGGCTCTGGAGCCCCCAGCTATGCTGAATGGGTCTCTATGAGCTACCTCTGGAGGTCAGGCTGAGAAGGACTGTGGCTCTGGGTTCAATGTCTGCAGGTATCAGGGGTAAAGGGGGCTCAGAAGATCTCAGCCCTCCTACAGGCAAGGGGCATCCAGCTAGCCTTCATTGTGGATGAGGGGAGCTTCATCTTGGATGGTTTCATTCCCAACCTCCAGAAGCCCTTTGCCATGTGAGTAAAGCACCCCAGCCCCCAGCTTGGAAGGCGTTCTCACCCCATTAGAGTTGACCTCAGCCTGGTGTCTCTAGACCATGCGAAACAACTCTTTATTTTACTCCTCTTGCTTTAATCACCCCGATCTTCGACCAGGTCTGGGCTTCCCTTTCCCTTCCTCCTCTAGAGTACATTTTGTTAAGCAGCATGAAGCTGACCCCCTGGCCCACCAGACACTGCACAGATGGGCCTGGGGCCTATGGGATCATTCAGGGTGGGAGGAGGTCAGGAGGGCCCTCTCTGACCCTCTGCTACAGGGTTTCAGTCTCCGAGAAGGGTGCAATTGACCTCATGCTGCAAGTAAACATGACTCCAGGCCATTCTTCAGCTCCTCCAAAGGAAACAAGCATTGGCATCCTCGCAGCTGCTGTCAGCCGGTAAGCAATTCCTGGCCCTGCTCCCTTGCCAGACTCAGGCTGGAAGACCTGGCATTTTCCCACTTTGAGTGTGAGGAAGCTAAGCTTCTTGTCCTGAAGCTGGGCTGAGAAGCCGCCATGGGGGCTGCGGGAAGGACAGTGGGTTAGACATCAGAAGAGGATCTATCCATTATGGCAAGTAAGGGCCAGCAGACAAAAGCTAGGTTAGGTAGCTGGAACAGTCCAAATTCCAGGCCTGAAGTTAGAGCTCACAAGCTGGAAAAGAACTGTCTAAATTCTCCACCTGCCCTGGCAAGATAACTAAGGCAAATAAAGGCTGCTGGCTGTGGGTCCGGGTCTATAACAGCAGAGCTTACCTCTGGCCGGTTTTCTTGCAGAGTAGGAAGAGGAATTATATTCATTCATTTAAATATTTAACTATCTACCATGTTCAAGACTTTGTGCCCAGTGATGGGCATACAGACAGTCCCTTTCCTCTAGGAACTCAACAGTTAGCGAAAGAGACTGACAATTTGGCTGCAGTGTGGTAGGTGCAATGAGACTGGGGGTGCCTACCTTGGGCTTGGTAGACAGGGACAGCCCCACTTGTGCTTTGAGATCTTGGAACGGTTGGATTGGTGGAGGTGATGGGGAGGTGAGTGGGAGGCCTCCTGGCCAGGCCTGTTGAAACATCCTATCTCTCTCCTTCTCTTCAGACTCTGCTGGTCTTAGACTGAGTTGAGTGAGTCTTGAGAGCTCCATTTCTCTTCCAGACTGGAGCAGACACCAATGCCAAACATGTTTGGAGGCGGGCCGTTCAAGATGGCATTGCAGCAGCTGGCAAACGAGGTATGAGAAGGAATCTCGCAGACCCCTTGTCAGCTGTGGAAGAGGAAGAAAGGGTGGCGGAGAAGTTGCCTTTCGAGTAATAAAGGAGCCCTACTGCTGACCAGTGCTCTGCCCATTCTCCCCTGTTCCCAGCCTGTGGCTGAGCCCAAGATGTGGGGATCCAGCTTGTTCTTTGGGGCTCTTGGTGCTCAGGCTGAGAACCTGAGATCTAACACCGGGCAGCCTGAGGGAGCTGGTTCCCACTCATCCTTGAGGCTACTGCCAAGTGCCCTCAAGGCAGATCCAAAGTAGGGAGAGACGCAGGCCCCAGAACAGTGAGCCTGTTATGCTGACCCCTCTGAAATCCTGCTGACCTGCTGCTTTCCCTTTCAGTTCCCCTTCCCGACCAACATAGTCCTGAGCAACCTGTGGCTATTTCAGCCCCTTGTAAGCAGGTAAAGTTTTATCTTTCTGTCCCTCATATCCCCCACCCCAAACCTACCCACTTCCCAGTCCCCTCTCTTTGGCTTAACTGGGCCTGACGAACCATCCTTCAGCCACCAGACACTACATCTAATTCGTACATAGGACATCCCTCCTTGTCTTAAAGATCTCCAAGGTTCAGGAAAGGGGGTAGTCCAACAACCCATTCTTTCTTTCCATTGTACAATGTCTTACCTTAGTCCTTCTGCTTTAGGTTGATGGAGAGGAATTACATAACCAATGCACTGGTCAGGACCACCACGGCACTCACCATGTTCAATGCAGGGGTCAAGGTAACACCACCTGGTTCCTCCCACACACCCCTCCATCCCTTGGCTTTATCTCCTGGCTTCTCCTTCCTTCTCTGGTTACAATTTGAATAGTAGGAAGGCCCAGTGCTGAACTGTCCTGTGTCATCAGATGGGTAAGCCTCAAGAGCAAGCGTTCTAAGCTGACGTCTACAAACTCCGTGAAATTGCTGGACAAGTTTCATATATGTGCATTTCAGGGGCCCCCTCAGGTTCTCTGGGTCTGTACCCCTTCAAAAAAACAACCATTACGCTGGTGTGAAGAGGCATTATTTGGGAGTTAATTCTTGTGACCTATACTCATTCAACATGTAATATATTAATTTAGCATTTTGGTCACATAGGCTTAAAGATTCCCAACCTCCCTACCACCTTTGTATTATTCTTCCTCATATTTTGGAAGATTTATTCACCTCACAAATTAATGAATGATGAATATATTTTCCCCTAGTGTTACCCTGAATTGAATGAGAGAAACTCACCTGCCATTTAAAAAATCTATATCATTTGTGATATACATAACACTTAAAATACATACACTGTCATTCCCCAAAATACAGTAAATATTGGGTGGCCTTTGCAAACGTAAATTCTATGAGGTTTACTTTTTTTTTTGGCCACGCAGCGAGGCTTGTGGGATCCTAGTTCCCCGACCAGGGATCAAACCCCGGGCCCTCAGCAGTGAGAGCGCAGAGTCCTAACCACTGGACCACCAGGAAACGCCCGAGGTTTACATTTTATAGAAATAAGTTTCAGGTGGACCACTACTTTGATAATTTTTTTTCCAAGAACTACTTTTCAGCAAATTGGTCTACTTCCAGTTGGACCAGCCACTAAGGGGCTTGTCTGTTTGAACTAGCCACGCTAGCTCGCCTGGGCTGAGGCCTTTCTGAAATCTGGAAAGGAGTTAGACCATTCCAATTTCTACCAGTACCACCAGCACACATTCAAGGAGCACCATTCACCTAGAATACAGTGTGGCCTTGTGGAGCCCTGGTACTGTGCAGCCCGGGTTGAGTGTAAGTGAATGGTGCCTCAGAATTCACTCCTGACGTAACTGTGTGTGTCAGCCAGGCCCGAGTGTGTCTGGCGTGTCAGCCAGGCCCGAGCTGGCTTCACCAGCTGCCTAGAGAGTTCACCAAAATAACAGTACTGTGTCCTTGCATTTGAATGGTGTTTTTATCTGTCCAGAATACTTTCACATTTGTTATTCCATTTGGTCCTCCTCACAGAGGATTATTGCCCCAATTGCCAATTGAAAGACAGAGACACAAAGAGGTTGTCATTATTCAAAATCACATGGCTAATTTATAACAGCCAGTTCTCCTGTCCCTAGCCTGGTGCTTTTTTTGCACGATACCAGTTCAAAGAAAGATAGGCAATTGGGGAATCTGTTCTCTCGCGGGCTCTGGGGAAAAATTCCCTCCATAGCTTAACTCTCTTCTCCAATTAGTCTTGGATTTTTCCTGGTCAAACAGAGAACAGAGTCAAATTTTGCAGCTGGATGTGGGAAATCACCATCACCGTCACCACCACCATTATCATGATCAACCCCCTGAGAGCCATGATGGGGCCTCAGATGCTCTGGGTGCCCTATCCTGAGTAAGGACTAACGCTGACCGCTGCAGAAATGTCCTGGGTGCCCTGGGAAAGAGCACACACAGAAGACTGCCTGTGGCACTGCATGGGGCCAAAGCAGAGGTGTCCGTGCACTCCCAGAGAAAGCAGTCTTTCTCTGAGCATCTCTCTGTGACCCCCTCCAGGACCAAGAAGCATGAAAGTCTGGCCTGAAGCAGAGACACACCTCTAGCGTTGAACACATGTCAAGGGCCCAGAGAAGACAGGGGCTGACTGAAAAAATTAAGCCTTGGATTTTTCAATCAAATCAGCTTCCTCTCCCCTTGCAGGTGGTAGTTGGCACTTCCTGGGCAGGGGTCAGGTGTGGGGGGCTTGAAGTCGGCTCAGCCAGGATTTGTGGGTCTCTCTCTAGGTGAACGTCATCCCCCCTGTGGCCCAGGCCACCGTCAACTTCCGAATTCACCCTGCACAGACAGTCCAGGAGGTACGTACCATGTGTTCCTGACAACTGAGTCAGCATCAGTGAGATGTGTCTGTCGGGACTGCGGTGGAGCTGCAATCCCAGGGCTGGCCCAGGCTCTCATTTGTTCAATGATTTTTCAAAGGCTTCCTATGTGCCAGGTGCTTGGCTGGGATAGGAGATCTCTGGCTTGGGGGAACTTGGAGTCTGGGGATGGGAGATGAATGATAATAATAAGTGACAAATAGGAAATGATAACAATAGTAGCAAACACAGGCAGTGAACTTTCTGTGCTCTTGGCACTGTTCTCAGGTAGACATGTACTCATTTAATCCCTACAACCACTCTATGAAGTAGGAAATATATTATCCTCATTTAACAGGGAAAACAGAGGCACAGATAAACAGAGGAGGTAAATAACATGCCCAGGATTATACATCCAGCACTAGTTCCGGAGTCTGTGCTTTTAGCCACTACACTATACTTGGATTATAACAAATAGGGCTGAACAAATTACCACAGGACCAGTGCACAGAAGGGGGCTGATGCTACCTCTGAGGATCAAGAAAGTCTTTTGTGATCACTAGAAATTTGAACTGGGACTTAAAGACAAATAGGACTTTGCTAGAAGTAAGACATTCAGAATTCAAATAAAGTCTAAAGAGTTGGATAACTTGGGGGAGAAGTAATGGAAGATGAAAATGGAGTTGTAGTTTGGGGATCAAGGCCTTGTATGCCATGCCGAGGAGTTTGGGCTCTAATCTGTGGACAAAAGGGAACTGTCAGAGGTCTTCAAACAGGGCTGTGATAGACTCAGATTCTTTTTTAGGGAGACAGTGCTAGTGGTGATGCTGAGGAAGCCCTGGAGTAAGAAGAAACAGTTAAGCTGTTACAACATCTCAGGCAGTGGGTATAGAGGTTTGAACTAAGGCTGTGGTCATGGGGTGAAGAAGGTACCCACCAGAGGTGGGTGTGAGAGTTGGGTTCAGCAGGTCGCTGTGTGTAATGGATGTGGGGTGAGTGAAAGACAGGACGGCCCCACGGTTTTAAACCTGGGTAGTTGGCCAGGTGCTGATGCCTTTAACCAAGATTGGGAATTCAGGAAGAAGAGCAAGTTCACAGAGAAATAAAAGGGTTTAGAAATTTGAGAAGCTTCTAATATATTAATAGGCAAGTATAAATACCTCAGATCTAGAGAAAGAATGAACTAGAGATAGAGGCTGGAGTATTATTAATTGAAACCTCTACAGCCAATAAAATCCCGCGGGAAGGGTGTGTGGAGTCTGGAGAGAAGAGGGTTGCGGACAGTGCCTTGCAATGTTCTGCTATGAATATCAATTTTAAAATTATAAAAGTGAATGTATAATTGCAAACCATGATGAGTGCTATGAGGAAAGGGGGCCGGGTGCTATCACAGAATATAACAAGGAACCAGACCTTGTCTGTGGGGTCAGGCAAGGCTTCCCTAAGGATGTGATATTTGAACTGAAAGCTAAAGGGTGAAAAGAAATACACAGAATGTTTGACATCTGTAGGAAAGGCTAGCTTATTTAAACATCAGGTTGAGCTAAAAAGAATTTCGAAGGTAAATCTGATCCTTCTGAAAAGGATCAAAAAAAGCAACCTAACAACTGTCAGATGAATAATATGTTCCAGGATTAAGCAAGGTAAGGGTCAGGTCATCGAGGGTCTGCCACATTTAGACTTCTGTGGTCCTTTCTCCCTGGGGCCTTCCCTACAGAGGATGTTGTGTGTCCTCACACAGGGCGGGAGGCACACCCCTCATTGCAGGGGTTGGGGGGATGAGTTGACAGCCAGCCCAGAGTCACCCAGCATTGGCAGGGATCTGGGACAGTGTAAGCCCTGGGCTCTGCTGCTTTTCATCCAGTGCCAACCTTTGTCCTCTCCCTGGGGACTCATGGGACCAGGAAATCACTGAATTCCCCTCACTGAGCTTCTTTCCACCAGTTTTTTTTCCATCCTCATTCCAACTCCATGCCCTTTCCACGGGCTGTTTTCCACCAGCTGGGGCTTTCATCTCCCCAGGTTCTGGCACTCTTCCCTCCTCTCCAGTCCCCTGCCACAGTGGCCTTCCTTCCCGGCCTATCTCCGGAATCCTTAGGCCCATCCTGCTCACCTGCCCCAGGGAGGAATGCAAAGCCCCTGTCATCCCAAAAGCACGCAGCACCTCTTTGTCCTGGTCACTCCTCTCCCTCGTGCCCCAATTCCATGCATCAGGGACACTGCCTGCTGGTCTGAGGGCCGAGGGTGCAGAGCCTTGCGCTGGATCCGATGGAAACATAAATGGCTCCCAGAGCCCTCTTCCTCCATCTTTAGCTGGTCTCTCCCATGTCGTGGATGTAGATAGGTCTCCGGCACCCATCTGTGCGGAACAAGCGCCTTCAGAAATGTAACAGGCTTCCATGTGGAAAGGAAAGTTTGTTCTGCATGGGCCTCAGGGAGTAGAAATAAGGCCACTGGGAGATACTTCAGGGAGCCCCCACTTAAAGGAGAGTTTGGGAGTATGGCATCTTGGATGGTAATGAGCTTCTCAGAGGCTGGATGTCCACCTATCTAGAGTGTTTTACAGAAAATTCCTTTCTTCCTTCACTGATTCATTCACCAAGTGTTTATTGAGTGGCCACTATGGGCTAGACATTCTTCCAAGCACTTGGGAAAATGGGGAACAAGCCAAGATTCCCATTCTAAAGGGGCTTAGGTGCTAGTGGGTAGAGACAGCAGGAAGCAAGCGATCAAACTGAAACCCAAGAAGGAGCAAAGACCTGGGGGCAGCATTCAGGCAGCAAGAGCACAGGCCTCGAATCTCAACAGAGATGAAATCCTGCTGATGTGTCTTGTACTATTTTATCCTGTGGACTCTACAGAATATTTAAAAAATAAATAAAAAGAGGTGGGGGGGAGGTTAGATGCTACAGGAAGCCATATCTCAGTTCATTATTAGGAAGACATTCATAACAGGGTTGTTCAAAGGTGGAATATATTAAAACACATGACGGTGAGCTTTCCGCCCCTGGAAATATTCAAGGACAAGCTGATGACAGCCTGTCATAGACGATCTAATGAACAGCCTTTCAGTAGGATAGAAGCTGGTCTTGCTAACTCTAAAAGACCTTACCAATTTTAAGTACACATTGTCCTTGCCTTCAACGAATTCATCATTCACTTGAGAGGAAAATACAGCTTCGCATAAAATAGAAAAGAGCTCAGAGAAATGAGGGATCAATGTGCTCTACAGTGACCCTTGAGGTCCCTCTTACCATTGATGAGTCCCTTCTCTTAGTCCCATCCTTGTGCCTCTGATTATTGCCCAGGGTGGTCCCTCCATTCTAAACAGGCGAATAACAGCTAACATACATGGAGTGCCAGGAACCAGCCTAAGCACGTTACATATATTCCGGTAGTGGTAACAACCACCTTACCAGGTAGGTGCTACTATTATCCTCCTGTTAACAGATGAGCAAGCTGAGGCACAGAGGTTAAGCAGCTTGCCGAACATCACACAGCAGTAAGCGGCTGTCTGTGGCACAAAGTTCGGTGTTACTCCTCAGTTTTTGTACATGCCCCTCTCCATGCTCAGACTGCCTCTTGCCTCTTCTCCATCAGTTTCATATCCTTCCTTCAAATTCTGGCTCAAAATTCATCCCACAAAGGAATCCATCTTAAATGAACACCCCGCTCTTGCTGGCTCTGCTCCACGCCACCTCAACCTGTAGGTACTTTGGAAGCAGTAAAGCATCATCCCGGTAAAGTCAGACCACGTTCAGATACCCAGCCCAGCAATACCAACTGGATAAACCTTGGGCAAAAGCTCCTTAATGAGACAACTCCCATTGTTACTTTTATTGGTTCACATCTTTTAAAATGTGTGTATCCAACGTTCATTGCATGCCTTTTATGTTCTTCGTGCTAGAAATATAGAAATGAGGTGTTTGGGTCAGGACCTATCCTAACAGCTGGTGGGAAACCTGGGCTCTTGTGCTCATTGAGGGTGGTCCAATCTGTGTGCCGTCTTCAATTTCTGGAGGCAGGAACCTTAAAGTGAGTTGGGACAGGGAGCAGCAGACACTTCTGGGGATGACTTCAGGAACCTTTCCAGTGGGTCAAGAATATATCCAGACTATATATTAATTCTTGTAGCAGAGTATTAGGGACATAAGTGCTAGAGTGAAAATAAGCTCTGACAAGTGAATTGGCTCCTACCCCTAATCCAACAGCAGGGAATTTGGTTTGCTTTAAATGGTGGTTTCGAAGCCAGAAGTAGGAACCCTCATTTTCTTCCCAGACTCAGCTCATAGCATGCTTCTAGGGGACACTGACCTAAAAGTGGTCTTCTTGAGATAATGCCCCCAAGCTGTGAGACAGACACTCCCCTTTCTAGGGCAGAGACAGTTCTAAAACAACTGCTGATCAGATGGGTTGAGACTACTGCTGGGACTTTCCCTGGGTGGCTGAGTGGGCTTGGGGGGCCACCCTAAGTCAGCTGCCTGGTCCATTCCCACATGGCTCCACGGGACCTGATCCTCAGGGTCTGGTCTACATCCTGCCTGGGACCAGGACTTTTGCTGAGTTCAGCTCTAGTTATTTCAGACTGAATTTTCTAGAAGCTTCCTCAGGTTCCTTCCTGAGGAAAGGAGGCACAGAGAGAAAACTTGAATACCAGTCCCCCAACTCCTGACTTCTTGTCTGTTGAGCTCATCTTCCTGGCTCCAGTGCAGTCGGTTTCAAAGAGGAAGCAGGGATGCCCAGAGAGAAGAAAGAAAGAAAGTATATGACCCTGTCACCATCCGTCAGAGACTCTCCCTGGCTGAAGTGAGGTCATCACATCTATCCCCCTGTCTCGAGATGGTTGAGATTTCCACTGTGCTGTCTCTTCTACATTTTCACCCAGCCCATGGTTCTCAACCCAAGGGAAAGGACCCAATTTCCTGATTTTCCAATCCCCCACCTGCCTCGTGGCTGTTAAGGCAACCTCCCAAACATTTAACCTAAATCTACCATGCTGTAGATTTCCAGGAAGACCAGCCCTTCTATCTCCTACAACCAGTCGGCTGAAATTGAGGTCCCAGTGCCAAAGTGAGTCTCCTCTGTAAACTCCAGGGCTCTGCCTTGCTGGAGAGAAATCAAGACTGTTTAAATTCATACAGTACTTGGATAGCAGATTAATAAATCGAACTCCCTTTGTTTCCTCCCTCAAGGTCCTAAAACTAGCCAAGGACATTGTGGCTGATGACCGGATCCAGTTCCACGTGTTGAATGCCTTTGACCCCCTGCCTGTCAGCCCCTCTGATGATCAGGCCTTGGGCTACCAGCTGCTCCGCCAGACCATACAGTCTGTCTTCCCGGAAGTCAACATTGTTGCCCCAGGTAATGACTTCATCAGCTGTGGCTGGGGGGAGGGGGAGCTGGAACTGTATCCTGTCTAATATCCACTGCCCCACCCCCACCCCAGCTGTTCAGCCTGGAAACAGCTGGCTGCTTCCTCTCCTGATGGGACTGGAGCTGTATTTTCCCCTCTGAGTAGAAGTGAAAAAGCAAACAGGAAAGGATCAGAAACAATAAATTAGGTCAGCCAAGCCTGGGTCCTTGCTTAACCTAGGCCAGCCAGTCTGGCATGGAGGAGAGGATCGGCTCCGACTCCCCCTCCTCTGGAGGAGCCCCAGAGGGGGCCAGGTTCCCCATCTGGTTCTGATCCATTCTAGGATAGCAGTTCAGCAACAGAGCTCAAAATCCGCAGCCCAGAAACTCCTCCTGGCTGTACCATCTGAATTAACCTCCTTCACCTCTCCCAGTAGCAGCGCCGCTACACCCCTTTCCCAGTCTTCTGACGTACCTTCCAAGTCTATGCTGTATAGACGGTGGTTCTCAAATTTAACAGGAGAAGAGGATCACCTAGGGAATTTATTAAAATGCAGATTACCTGGACCCACTCCCAAGGATTCAGGTTAACCAGCTCTGGAGAGGACCCTGGAATCTGCCTTTTTAACAAATACTCCAGGGGATTCTGACACTGGAATGATGACTGACCACAGTTTGAGAATCTGTGGTCTGTGATGTGAGGAAGAGATGCTCTGATGTGAAGACCTGTGTTCACTTTCCTTTTATCTAGCTTTAATCATGGATTCTCTCATTTTCTAAGCTAATATTAATACTTAGGACCTGCCCCTGTGCTAGGCATGGGCCCTTAAAGAGATTACAGTGAAATTCTGCACCCATAAGCTCCTCGGGTGTGGGGAAAAAGAGCAGCCTTGTTTTTTAATCAACTTAAATCAGATCCACTCCTCAGAAATTCAACCTCAGACATTATTGAAGCCTCCAAGCACCACCACCACCACCTGAATCAGGCCCTTGGGGTCTTATGCGACAGCATAGCATCAGGATCCCTTAGTCTGTGGTCATCGGTCCTTGTGGTTGCCTCTGAGACATCCATTATCCTGGCCACAAGGTCACTTCAGGTTGCAGATTTCCTCGGATTCCCTGGCCTGTCCAGGGGGTGAGATCTTTGACTCTAGACCCAAGAACATACCCTGAATGTACCCTCTGAGATTTGCCACCTGCTTGGACTCCTGCCACAGAGCGGGGCCTGGGTCCCCACCACCTAGGAACCCTCGCTTGCACACTCCCAGATTCTCCTCTCTTGGCCCTCAAAGGCTCCCTATCTTACCCTCTCCTTTCTGGGGCACCTGCCATAATCCCATCAACAGAGTTGGGCTTTTACAGAATAAAGATAGGCAGGCATCAACTGGCAGAAATCCCCAAAGCCAGGAATTGTGAAGGGGCTGATTATCCATTTAAAACCAGGAGTGAAAAGTAGAACAAAACACAAATTACCATCGCAGATCATCCCACCACACTTTAACTGATGTTCCAGGGGGTCTTTCTTTAAAGAACACTCCTACTGGGGAATGGGGTGACCTGCTACCTTCAGGAGAGGGGGACACTAGAGAGTATCCTGGGACTTTCCAATCCTGAAGTTTGACTCTAGGAAGACAGAGTCATCCTTCAGAGGACAAGAATAACAGGAAATTATGTTCTACTTGAAGAAGATTGCATTTTATAGCAGTAAAATTCCCCCAGAGAGTGTTTATTTCTGACCTGGGTGATATACAAGAAAACTCAGGCAATAAGGAAGATGTACTTAGATTTCTGGATATCTAGATTTCTAGAGTAACCTGGCTATGGGTATGAAATGATGCTGTTGGCCTCCATGGTCATCACGGAGAGAGGGCACTTTGGACCATTCAAGGGATGTCTCATGAATGCCTTTGGGAAGATAGCCCATGTTCCTGGCTGAAGTGGTGTTTTAGAAAGGTTTTGAGAATGGGTAGCCTGAAGGACAAAAATTCATAGTCTCAGCCTTCCAAGGAAGGGCCAGACATCTTCTGTGGTGACACAGGGGTCCCAGTTTCCCAGGTAGCCCACCTGCCACCACTTCCCTGGCTTGGCTGCTCACATAAAGCCCCATTCCTCTTGATTCTTCCTTTCTAGGTACTTGTATTGGCAACACAGACAGCAGACACTATACGAACCTTACCACTGGCATCTACCGGTTCAACCCCATCTACCTGCAGCCTCAGAGCTTCAGCAGGTGAGTGAATGGAACAGGTTTGGACAGCTTGGTGGAGAGAGGAGATACATCTGACCTGTCCCTTTCCCACACCGTTCTTCTGACAGTCCACAGAACGGGAGAAACCCAGGGTTTGCACAAACTAAAATAAAGATATTATGGAACCCAACTGGCCAGTTTTCCTGAGCACCAGAGTCTTGCCACTCCCCTGAATGAGTGGGAATTGGTGACTGTTTCCAGGGATGGAGATAATCAGATGACCGGAGAGAACCTGGAAGAATTAGGACCCTTGAGCGCTAATCCCACCTCTTCCTCCCTTTGAGAGAGTGCTTCCCCTCTGGATCTCATTTTCTCCCCCAAGAGGGGGTACTCCAGAGTTCTCAATTTCCAGTCAGTGAAATGCAGACACATTTGAGGTCAAAGGTGGGCTTGTGCTTTGAATTCTCAAAAGAAAGCACAGTGTAGGAGTCTGAGACCTACGCACTAATTTCAACTACTGCATGTGAATTACTACTTTGTGGGTTCTTCAGCAAATTTTTAGTCCTGGGGTATGGGGGGATGATTGCCATTTACCTCTCTGCTCTTTACCATATCCAGCTCCGATTTCCTCATCATAAGTCAGTTACCAATAAAACAAAAATATTTCAATATGAGCTTAAGAACAGATTTCATGGGGGGGTGTTCATTTTTTAATGGGGGTAGGGGAAGGTAGCTATTCTTTATTTCCTTTCATCTTTGAGGTTACATGTGTGGTTATGTTGTGTTGTGTTGAGGCAGGTTGTGGGCATCGGATCTGGAGGTGAAGTTCTAGGTGAAGTAGAGAAGCCATAGGTACCCTGGGCAATTGCCCTCCCTATCCACTTGTGCCCCTAGTAATGTGGGGTGGGGGATGGCTGGCTTAGAGATAAGTCTAGCTGGAATTCTGGCCTTAGAATTAAAAGATAACTTTCCCTCAGAGGAGAAATTATCAAATGGATTCCAGAGCAGGAGATGATTTGCAGTCCCCAGGAGTTGATTATTATCTGCCCCCACTGTTCTTCGCCATGGACACGGATCCTGGAGAGATGACCAACATGTCATATGAAACCTCGCTTCCTACAAAGGGCTGCTCCCACCTTGCCCATTTCCTACCCCTGGACAGTCAAAGGCCAATGGCTTCAGGGGATGTAGGGTGGGGAGTGCTCTGTAATAACACTTGTACTAGAGCAATGGACTCTCCCGCCCAAATCTCTTTCCCTCAGCATCCACGGAATCAATGAGAAAATCTCAGTCCAAGCCTACGAGACCCAGGTGAAGTTCATCTTCGAGTTCCTCCAGAATGCTGACGCAGACCCAAGGCCAGTTCCTCACCTGCACGAACTGTGAGGTCGGGGAGCCAGCTGGATCAGGGATGGCTGATGCTGGGCCAGGACTAACCCAAGGGGGAAGCCAGTGTTGATGAAACTTTGGGTCAAAGTCACATTATACTGACCTCACCCACCTGCCTTGCTCACTCCTAAACTCACTCAACACTCAAGAACAAGGCCAGGGAGAAGGGGAAGGCCAGCAGGAGCCCAGCTTCTCCCTTCCTCCCGGCAACTCCATCCCTCAGCCAACCGGCATTTACTGCCTTCTTGTCACTACCTTAGAAGGTATCTGGCCTGTCTGTCTCACGCTGGTGATTTAACTGCTCCTTGTTAAGTCCTGACTGAACAAATGCAGATTTGAAAAATATCAGCCAGATTTGACCTTCTACAAGTGTTTAATTTAGGGCACGCTTGTTGGGCTGCCTTTTCCATGGCCTATATATTTCTTCTTGCTGTAATTTCCTTTCCTCCCCCAGCCCCCGCCCCGTCATCTTGGATTGTTTAGCTGGCTCTTCATCTCTCCTCTCCTGCCCCTGCATCCCTCCCCTTATCCTCCCTTTTATTCTACCCCTGGAGGAAGACTTAGTCAAACTATGATACTCCCATAATTGCCACAACAATTGGTCAAATAAAATGGTCTATGCTGCATCAGCTGGGGGGTAAAACAGAGGCAGGGGGCTTTGGAGGAACCCCAGACCTCCTGGTTCTGGAGGCTGGAGCCTCGAGAAGAAAGCCTCTGTCCTCGGGCTCCTCCAAAGGGCTCCCTGGGCTTTGCTCCCTCCCCTGCCCTGTTCCTGCCACCTGCTGCTGCTGTCCCACCCCAGGAGGCACTAATCTGTGGAAACATTTCCCTTGCACATCCCACGGGCTGAGCTCCCAGGAGAAGGGCAGCCTCTCTCTGGAGCCCAGGACCAGCAGGACGCTGGCATCATGTCCTAATTCAGACTTATCAAAGAGAAGTGGAGGACATGGGGTGGGGGGACTGCCTGGAGGGGCTCTGCTCTGGCTGGTGGGGCAGGGGGAGGGGCGAGTTGCCCTCCATTAGGGGACTGCAGAGCTCCTGTCTTTTTTCTCTGGAATCTAAGCCTGAGCGTATTGGAATCTGCTCAGTAGCTGTCAGGTGGGGAGCATTGAAAGGCAGCATTTCTTGGCTCAAGGCTGGGAGCTGTGCTTTGTGGATCACAAGGGAGTCAAGGTCATGGAGGGAGACACAGAGGGAGCTGAGACCTGAAAGACTCCCTCTTTTTTTCCTCTCCAGACAAGGACCTTCCATGCCTTCCTGGGGTTTGATGGCAGTGGGCTCCTTTTCCCTCCTCACAATGCCCGGCCCCTCCTGCCTGCCTGTGGATGTGAGCTGTTCTTAGGAGCTGGGGCCTAATGGAAAGTGTTAGAAACACAGTGCAGGAATTATTTGAGGTTTTCTGCTACTCCCCCTAAGATTCACATTCCTTCGCTCGCCCTCCCTTTTCTGGCCAATTCAGTACTCATTCAGCCTTTGTTAGAGGGTGAGCTGAAGAACAAAAAGGATTCTTCACATTTGGGCAGAGCTGTACAAAGTGCTTTCACAACACCTTATCTCATCGGAGCCACATAAGAACCCCCGTGAAGAAGGCATCATTTTTCTTACAGAGGAGGAGTTGGTTCTCAGAGAAGTTACGCATCTAGCTGGAGGCAGTTTCAAACCCATGTCACCTGGCCCCAAGCTCATTGTTATCCCATGATCCTTTGTGACTGATGAAATCTACTTCCCATTGATTATCTTATTTAATACTGACAATCACTCCAAAGGGGTTACTGCCCCTGTTTTTAACAGATGAGGCAACTGAGGCTCAGAGGTTAAGTAATTTGTCATGCAGGTGTTAGGGGCAGAGTCTGTCTGCATCCAAAGCCTGTGCTAATAGTACTGAAGAGGAAACTGAGGCTCGGAGAAGTCATTTGCCCAGATTACACAGTTCTTAAGGGGCAGCCTTAGAATTCAAATGCAGCTCAAAAATCCCCAAGTCCAGTGCTTTTTCAGTCACACCACACTGCCTGCCCCAAGAACCTGTGGTGTCTGGCTCATTCATTCTGACCCAGGGAGATCTCAAGGACAAAGACTGTTCTACTGTTGGATTTGGTTCTTAGCTCAAGCTCTCTGTTCCCCTGGCTGACCTCTCCCTAGTCACATCTCTCCGTCCGTCTGGCAGCATTCCTTACACACCCACCCCCTGCTTCTGGGTTCAGCTCTTCCCCCTTCTTGAGTTTGGGGACAGCCAGGTCTCTAATGATCTGTGGGATAACTGGGAGAAGAGTGAGCAGGGAACGCTGTCCCTGTCTGGTCTCACCACTCTCTTCAAGCATCAGAAACAATAGTGTTCTGAGCCCCCGGAGTGGGAAGGAAAGCCTTGAGAGGGAGCTGCTCCAAATCCTGGCTCTGAGAACACAGAAATTCCAGCCCTCTGTCCCCTGAAGTTTTCTGGAAAGAGCAGCTGAAAGTGCTGGCCAGAACAACGTGAGCCCTAAGATTCTGGGGAGGATGGGCCAATGAACCTGGGACTTTCCTCCACCCCTACCTTCATCCATCTGCCACTCACCAAGTCCACCCTGAAAGAGCTTCAGCAGATAATCACAAGTGCACAGCACACCCCCATCAAGGAATTAGCTCAAGCTTCTCACTCATACCTCCCTAAGGTTGGAAGGAAGACAAAATATTCATAAGCAAAGAGAGTGGGAAAGGAAAGGAGTAAATTTTGGCTGAAGTCCCTTGATTTTGAGCCTGAGTTGCTGAAAACTTGGCCATTCTAGACCCAGTATTCTTTTCTTCCAGAGGAAATAAGAGAGACAAAGTTCCTACTGAAGAGTTGGACACTTCATTAATTTTTTCAAATTTTAAACCTAATTAAATATTTTAATAACAATGAAACTATTTGCAATTTTTGTGTTCAGTGTCCATGAGGCTATCAATAAAAAGGATAAGTATCATTTCATATATGTGACATCTAGACCTACAAATGTAAGAATGCTATAAATTACTTAATGCTACAAAATGTTCCTCAACCACCATGTGCAATGTTGCAGATATTACACTAATTCATGAGTTCCTACAAAACCAGAAATTGGGACTCAAAGAGGAGCAAGATAATGGTCGCTCAGCACTCCTGGGAAATAACATGTCGCGCAGGAACCTATTACCGTCATGCTATCCAAGAGGAAGGACTTGACAAGTCAATTTTCTTTTCCCTTAGCTAAGCACTTTGACAGCTGAATTCCTCCCTGCACTCCAAAGCTAGTCTGTCTCCAAAGTTCACAGTGACACAACACACAAACCTTCAGGGCATTTCAGATGTAATTTTTTTTTTTTTCTGAAGACACAGGGCAATTTATGTAGAAAAGCGTTTCTCTGGGGCCTGAACTATGTTAGTCTTAGAAATATGTGTTTAGGGTGACAGGTGCTCTGTGCCAGCACTGAGTGCTGAATCCCAAGTGACAGAAACACCTCTAGGTTTTTAATAGATTTAGTTCTTTTGTGGCTGTAATCTATGGTACCTTCTAAAGCATGAAGCCCAGGGCAAGGAGCTCTCTTGCCCAGGTCTAAGAGATAAGGTCTTATTTTATATACCCGATGGTGCCCAGTCGGAGGAATCAGGAAGGCCTCTGTGGTAAGGAGGTCATGAATAAGCTAAGACTTCAAGATTGAATAAGAGTTAACAAGGCAAAGAATTGGGGAGAATGGGGTGGGGTGCGGTGGAAGATGCGCCAGACATAATAGAGTGTGCAAATGAGAGCCTGCTGCCTTCAGGAAACTGAAAGGAGGCCTGTTTGGGCCTTGTAAGTCAGGATAGGAATTCTGGAACTTGACTTAGGGACAATGGGAAAGGGAAAAATAGTTAAAAGATTATTTTTCCTTCCTTCCATCTTTCCATCCTTCTTTTCTTCCTTTTATTCCTTCTTTCTAACACTTACACAGTGATTACTCTATTCCAGGCACTGTTCTAAATAATTATATCTATGTATATCTATATCTAGATATAGATAGATTTGTGTGTGTATAATCATTTAATACTAATAATTACCCTAGGAAGTAGGCTGTTGCAATGTAACAGTTGAAAAATCGAGTCAGTGGATTGGAGAAAGGTAGGTGTATTAAAAAGTTATTTAGGTTAGTCATTAGAGAAATGCAAATCGAAACCACAAGGGATACCCCTTCACATCTACTAGGTTAGCCATAATTAAAAAAGAGGAAAACAACAAGTGTTGGTGAGGGTGTGGGGCAATTGGAACCCTGGTGCCTTTGCTGGCGGGAATGCAAAATGGTGCCGCTGCTGTGGAAAACTGTTTATTGTTTCCTCCAAAAGTTAAACGTAGAATTACCATATCACCCAGCAATTCCACTCCTAAGCATATACTCAAAAGAACTGAAAACATGTATTCACACAAAAGTTTGTACTCCTAGCAGTACTATTCACAATAGCCAAAAGGTGGAAACAAACCAAATGTCCATCAACAGGTGAATGGATAAACAAAATACATTGTATCCATACTGTGGACTCTTAAGTCGCCATGAAAAGCAATGACACATGCTTCAGCATGGATGAACCTTGAACTCATTATGTTGAGAGAAAGAAGCCAGACACAAAAGGTCACATATTACGTGGTTCCACTTTTACGAAACATCCAAAATAGGAAATCCATAGAGACAGAAATCAGGCTAGTGATTGCCAGGAGCTAGGGGGATGGGGGAGGGGGGAGTGATTAATGATTAAGTGGTTTCCTTTTGGTGTAATGAAAATGTGACTAAATAGAGGTAAGAGTTGCACAATATTGTAAATGTACTAAATGCTAACTGGATCGTATTTTTTTAAATTGAAGTATACTGATTTAAAATGTTTCACGTGTACAGAAAAGTGTACACGTGAAACATTTTTCTTTCATTTTAGGTTATTCTATTTTTTTTCAGATTCTTTTCCATTATAGGTTATTACAAGATATTGAATATAGTTCCCTCTGCTATACTCGTTGTTTATTTATTTTATATATAGTAGTGTGTATCTTTTAAACCCAAATTCCTAATTTATCTCCCCCCCTTCCCCTTTGGTAGTCATAAGTTTGTTTTCTATGTTGGTGAATTGTATGCTTTTATTTTATTCATTGAAGTATAGTTGATTTACAAAGTTGTGTTAATTTCTGCAGTACAACAAAGTGATTCAGTTATATATACATTCTTTTTTTAAATATTATTTTCCATTATGGTTTATCATAGGATACTGAATATAGTTCTCTGTGCTTTATAGTAGGACCTTGCTGTTTATCCATTAGCAAGTGAATTGTATGCTTTTAAATGGTTGATTTTGTGTTATGTGAATTTTACCTCAATTAAAAAAAAAATCAATCCAAAAAAAAAGTCTTTAGGAGGTGGAGCCAATGGATGGCACTTGGTGATTGATGGATGGTAGGGAGATGGAGAAATAGAGGAAGGAGTCAAGAATGACTCCCAGCCAGCTGACTTGAGCAAATAGGAGAGTGACTACATTTACTGAGAAGGGGAAGACTGAAGCAGGAGTAGATATCTAGGAGATGATGAGCTCCATTTCGGATATGACAAGTGGGAAGTGTTGAGGCACCCAAGTCCGGAGCTAAGAAGAAAAGTCTAAGACAAAGATATTTGGGAGTCATCAACATAGCAACATAAATTAACACTACAAGAATAAATGAGACTCAATATCTAAGGGTCTGATCAAGGAAGAAGAACCAAATTTGTAAATTTAAATTAGCATGTTAAAAGACACGTCTGATAAGGGACTGTTATCCAAAACATACAAAGAACTCTTAAAACTGAACAATAAGAACCCAAACACCCCAATTAAAAAATGGGGCTTCCCTGGTGGCGCAGTGGTTGAGAGTCCGCCTGCCAATGCAGGGGACACGGGTTCGTGCCCCGGTCCGGGAGGATCCCACATGCCACGGAGCAACTAGGCCCGTGAGCCACAACTACTGAGCCCGCACATCTGGAGCCTATGCTCCGCAACAAGAGAGGCCGCGATAGTGAGAGGCCCACGCACCGCGATGAAGCGTGGCCCCGGCTTGCCACAACTAGAGAAAGCCCTCGCACAGAAACAAAGACCCAACACAGCAAAAATAAATTAATTAATTAATAAACTCCTACCCCCAACATCTAAAAATAAATAAATAAAATAATCTTTAGGGAATTCCCTGGTGGTCCAGTGGTTAGGACTTGGTGCTTTCACTGCCGTGGGCCCAGGTTGGATCCTAGGTCAGGGAACTAAGATCCCATAAGCCACATGGTGTGGCCAAAAAGAAAATAGTCTTTAAAATAGTAGACAGTGTCAGCAAAGGCATTAAAAATTAATATAAATTTTAAAACATAAAGCCTCTGTGTTCAAGGACTTTGTAGCCTAGTTGGGAAAACAAACCCAACACATCAAACAATACGTCTTAAGTTGTGTAACTTAATCATCAAAGACTATATTTCATCGTTCACCCTCCACTTCTCTACATGCGCGCAGCCACACGTTGAAAACTCTGCTGTTCCTGAAAATGCCACAGTCTCCCTTGCTTACCTGCCATGTCACTCAGTTTCCTCTAAATAGAATGCTTTTCTCCTCTGTTTTCAATTCTTCTGGGCATATACTTAGCAGTGGAATTGCTGGGTGATATGGTAATTCTGCGTTAAGCTTTTTGAGGAAATATTGAACTATGTCCACAGCAGCTGCCCCATTTTACATTCCCACCAGCAAACGGACAAGGGTTCCAATTTCTCCACATCCTCACCAACACTTGTTATATTTTCTGGGTTTTGCTCCTCTTTTTTTAATGAGCAACCTAGTGACTGTGAAGTGGTATCCCTTGTGGGTTTTTTGTTTGTTTGTTTTTAATTTATTTATTTGGCTGCGTTGGGTCTTCGTTGCTGTGCATGAGCTTTCTCTAGTTACGGCAAGCGAGGGCTACTCTTCGTTGCGGTGCGCGGGCTTCTCATTGCGGTGGCTTCTCTTGTTGCAAAGCACTGGCTCTAGGCACGCAGGCTCAGTAGTTGTGGCACATGGGCTTAGCTGCTTCACGGCATGTGGGATCTTACCAGACCAGGGCTCGAACCCATGTCCCCTGCATTGGCAGGCAGATTCTTAACCACTGTGCCACCAGGGAAGCCCTCCCTTGTGGTTTTGATTTGCATTTCCCTAGTCACTAACCTAAATAACTTTTGAATACACCTACTTTTCTCCAATCCACAGACTTGGTTTTGAGCTGTTACGTTGAAGCAGCCTACTTCATAGAGTAATTATTAGGATTAAATGAGTCAATATGTAAATCCACACAGGAAGATTCAACTGAAGCATCTCCATGTCTTTGAAGACTTCCAGAGCCTTCCAAGTGTTCAGTGTTTCCTCCTATGACAAAGGCATATTGTTCTAATATGTAGCCTTGATTGAGAACCACAGGGTTGGGGCACTGTTCCCCAAACTGGTCAGATCATGGGAGTCATCTCGTGCACTAATTAAAAGGGTGGATTTCCTGGCCTGGCACCAGATCTTTGGAAACAGAATTTCCAGGAGAGAAGCCTGGAAATCTATATTTTAAAAGAAGTGCCCACAGGAGATTCCTATGACCAAGCCTGTTTAGGAAACCCTGGGCTAGCAGACAATCAAAGGGCAGTAAACACAGAGGGCATTTTGAAACTAGATAATCTGGTTTGCAAAATATGATCTTCTTGCATCCTGTCTCTGGAAAGATCAAGCTTACTCATCTTTGGCCGATAACTTACTACAGGAGTGCTGCCCCCCAGACTATCTCCCCACCCACGTCCATGCGACAGAGATGGTCCATCTTTAACACTTTGCAGTTAGGAGTGCCCTCACACTCTGTGAAGTCTAGACCTCAGTGTGAGTCCCAGAGAGAGCCTGAGCTGCCCCTTCCACATGCCTAATTCTTATTTGTGGCTCTTCCTCTTTGGTGAAATCGTACTAGTCCTTACCGTGTGTGGGAAATGTTCCAAATGCTACGGTATCACTAATATTCACAGCATCTATAAGAAAGAGAGTAGTGTCTCCATTTTTTAGATAATGGCTCAGAGACATAAAGGAGTTTGCTCAAGGTCACATACCTAATATGTGACTGAGCATGGATTCAAACCCATGTGATTGCAAAGCTGTGGCACATTCCACTCTGCAACTCTGCCTCTCTCACAGATTACTTCATCTCCCCAGTTATAGCTCACCAGACTATTTTGCTTGCTGTTAACTCTTCCCAGTTATACCCAGTAATTTCAGAACTGCAGTTCCAAAATACCGGGAACCATCCAGCCTAAAGGAATCCAGGAAGAGTACCCAGAGGGCTTTGGGAAAGGAGAGCTCAGTTAGAAGAAAAGGGGATGGTGAGAGCAACTAGCTTTGAGCACAGATGGCCACACTTCCCCATCCACCCCCATCACTACATCCTCCTAGAACTGAATAAAGCCGGAAGGGGATATCACCTTAGCTCAGGGCAGCAGGAAAGAAGTTGACCTCTGGGAGGGAGATAGCTGGGGAGGGGTTATAGCAAAGGGAAAAATGGGAGGGGGCATCCCTTCCCCAGCAGAAACAAAAGACAGAAAACTTTCCAGCCATGTCAGGCTAGTCTTGTGACTATACCATGCTAGTTAGGGGATCCAGGATTTACAGGGCTCTGGAATTTTGTAATGTTTCAGGATGGGCCTCCAGGTAGTTCGTGGAGAAGCCATTGGTAGATAGCGGCTGTTCCTGAAAGAAGGCCAAGGGACCTGGAGGACCTCAGGATGGAAGCTAAATGAACCATATATTAGAAAAGTGCCAAGCAAGACTGAAGAGGGCCGCCCACGGAGGTACTTCCCTCCCAGGCTCCTCCACTGGCCCCTGGCCAGTGATCAACACCTCCTCCTTCCCCCGAATCCTCCACCCCCGCCAACAATCTCATACTCTAAGCGAAGCGCTGTGCCTGCTATACAAGTGCCATTTCATGACACTTCATCAAACCCTCTCCGGCTAAACTGCTAAGTCCCCAAGCTTATCCTATATAGAAAATTCTGGAGCAGCTTCTAGCCTCATTGTCTTCTGGAGGGAGGGGATGCTGTGAGGTTTTTGCAGTGTTGCAAGGGAGCAATTTCTCTTCTGTAGTCATGGGAGTTGGTCAGACTTCTGACCTGACCTGGTATCAGCTATAGCTGAAGGAGGGGAAGGAGAGGACAGTGGAGAGAAAGATGGTGACAGAACACTGTGAGAGAACACAACAGGCCTGGGGAAAGACTTCCTGGAGATGAAGGGGCTGGCAGTGACTCAGTGGTCTTTCATCTTCACGATGGATATTATAGGCCATAACGAAGTTAAAGCCAGTTCTGAAGAAGAAAGTTCCTTATTGGGGAGGTAGGAATGAGACGCCACAACCAGTCTCAAGGCATCTCCTTTGGAAAGGAAAAGTGTAGAAGAGCTCTCTCAACTAACAAGCTTTAAGAGTAAGCAGGAGGAAAGCAATTATACCCCAATAGAGATATCTACAAAAAAGAGTAAGCAGGAGGGAATTCCCTGGCAGTCCAGTAGTTAGGACTCAGTGCTTTCACTGCCGGGGGCCCCAGTTCAATCCCTAGTGGGGGAACTAAGATCCTGCATGCAGAGCGGCTCGGCCAAAAGAAAAACAAGAGTAAGCAGGAGTAGCGCCTGCATGACCTTGGAGGCTTTTGCCATACAAAGGTCCACTGTGATGCTCAGAGACCCTTACTGTCTCTTTGACACCACCGCCCCCTCCACCTCCGAGTCTCTCCTTCTGAAGTATCTGGCTGGCTTGCTACCTGCTTGTAGTTCCTGTCTTTTCAACTGCGCCCTCTGCTCCCTACATCCCTGCTTCTCTCTTCACAGACTGTAGCTGTTTCTGCTTTTTTCAGTAGGGAAGGGCTGGGTGTCTTCCCCTTCCCAAGGTCACAGCTGGCTGGGCTGGAAGGAAATCTGCTCCCTCTATCCCCTTTCAGTGTTTGGCCCTAGGAATCAGCGCAACACAGGGCAGACTACCTGAATGAGTCTCATCCATCATTCATTCCACATATTTATTTAGTACCTACTAAGTGCTGGGAGCTGGGAGTACACTAGTGATCAAAATATAGTCTTGTCCCAGTGGCCCTGAGGCTTTGGAAGACCCCAAAACTGGGGCCTTCTGTATTTATATACTCATAGAAATATCTGCAGTACCCGTAACCAACAAAGAACTCATATCTGAAATGTATAAAGAAATCCTATAGGGCTTCCCTGGTGGAGCAGTGGTTAAGAATCCGCCTGCCAATGTAGGGGACATGGGTTCGAGCCCTGGTCCGAGAAGATCCCACATGCCGCGGAGCTACTAAGCCCATGTGCCACAGCTACAGAGCCTGTGCTCTAGAGCCCCTGAGCCACAACTACTGAAGCCCATGCGCCTAGAGCCCATGCTCCGCAACAAGAGAAGCCACCGCAATGAGAAGCCCACACACCGCAACGAAGAGTAGCCCTCGCTCGCCGCAACTAGAGAAAGCCTGCGCACAGCAACGAAGACCCAACACGGCCAAAAATCAATAAATAAAATAAATTAATTTTTTTTAATCCTACAAAGCAATAAGACAGAAAGCCTAATAGAAAGTGGACAAAGAAATGGACAAAGTACTTGAACAGATATCCAAATAGTAAATAAATATATGAAAAGGTGCTTAATCTCACTGGTTACCAAGGAAATGCAAATCTGAACCACCATGAGGTACCACCCACCAGAATGGCTAACATTTTTAAATCTTTATAGATCGACAGTACAAAGCGTTGATGATGATGTGGAGCAACTGGAATTCTAAGACGCTGCCAGCAGGAGTGTAAACTAACATGAGCACTCTGGAAAATGATTTAGTAGCATTTATTGACACTAAACATATAAACATAGCCTATGACCCAGTAAGTCTGTTCCTAGGTATATATCCAACAGAAATAGAAACATAAGTGTATCAAAGGACAGAAACAAAACGGTTATAGCAGCATTATTGATAACAATCCCAAACTGAGAACGACCCAAATGTCCACCAGAATAATAGAAAAATAAATTGTGGTATATGCATTTAATGGTGACAAAATAAAATTCATATTTTATTCCAAGACAGGAAAAATTTAAACAAAAAAGTTTTCTCTCCCATTTGGGCCTCCTCCTTCCCCTTTAGTGTGTATCGTGCGTCTGTATTAACCAGACCTCCTTAGGAGATAACATTCCTTCTCAATCTTGTAAGGGGTCATGATGACCCACTGCTTTATACTGCAGATCTGGATTGCGTAAACTGTCAATATGTCATCTGGTGTATAAACCTTTGTCTCAAAAACGTATATAACTGTGCTTTGACCTTTAATGGGCAGAACAGTCCTCAGAGGTTTCTGAAAAACTGTCTCCTGAGTTATAATCCTCAGGTTGCCTCGAATAAAATTTTCTATTTCTTTCTTAGATTGACTATTGATTAATTTTTTCATCAACATCTGCAATGGCATACCATAGAGCAATGAAAATAAATGAGCTACTGCTACCACAACAATATGCATGAATTTCACAAACATACTGAGTGAGAGAAGCCAGACACAAAATAGTACCAACTGAGGGACTTCCCTGGTGGCGCAGTGGTTAAGAATCCGCCTGCCAATGCAGGAGACACGGGTTCGAGCCGTGGTCCGGGAAGATCCCACATCCCACATGCGGAGCAACCAAGCCCGTGTGCCACAACTACTGAGCCTGCGCTCTAGAGCCTGTGAGCCACAACTACTGAGCCCGCATGCCACAACTACTGAGCCCGCATGCCACAACTACTGAAGCTCGTGCACCTAGAGCCCGTGCTCCGCAACAAGAGAAGCCACCGCAATGAGAAGCCCGTGCACCGCAATGAAGAGCAGCCCCCGCTCACTGCAACTAGAGAAAGCCCATGTGCAGCAACGAAGACCCAACGCAGCCAAAAATAATTAATTAATTTAAAAAATAGTACCAACTGAATGGTTTCATTTATATAAAGTTCAAAAGCGGATACAACTAACATATGGGATTAGATAGAGGTTAATTTGGGAAGGAAGGTGGCATAGTGACTGCGAGGAGACATGCGGAGGGCTTTGGGGGTGCTGGTAATGGTCGAATTCCTGATCTGGGTGGCCATTATACAGGTATGTTCACTGTGTCGTAATTTGTTGACCTGCACACTTAGGATTTGTGCACTTTCCCATAGGTCTGGTATACTTCAATTAAAAAAAAAAACTCACAGGAAAGGAGGAACTGTTAAAGGGGGATAAAAAAAAATAGGAGGTGGGAAGGGAATAGAAGGCATATCAAGATTTTACATACAGGTGGATTAGCTGCGGCAAGATGAAAAGGGAGCAGGGAAGACTGTTGAATGGAGCAGGAACTGTTTCCAGCCCCTGACTGAAAAGTCTCCAGATACATCAACCTTAATTCCCCACCCATCCCTACACCACCTATTGAAAAACTGATCCTTTGGAAGAAACCCAATGTTTCCTAGTCTAGCAGTTACTTCTGTCTCCAGGCGGAGAGACTCAGTGTTTGTAGCCAAAATTAGAACCCCAGTTTTGACACTGACATTTTCTCTACTAGGTGCTGTGAGACTTCAGGCCCTTGATGCAAATTCCCAGCAGCTAAACTGGAATAATCCTGAGGACTAGAGTGGGAGGTGAGGAGCTAGGTTGTACACGTTTGCCATCCTTGCCCAAGGGAATCACCTGCCTCTGTTGCTGTGTGTGCTGGGGGGTGCGTGTACTTCGGAAAGAGGAAAGCGCAGCCAAAAGCTTCATACCCAGCACTGTGTTCTCTCCCCAGGCACTCCTCTACTCCAAAACCCATCCAGGGGTCTAGAGTCATGCTCGAATGCACCCCTTAGCCACTTTCCGGGAGGAAAATGACAGGAAGGAACCACTGGTCACAGGTTCCACTGACAAGAGGGGAAAACCTGGGGGTGGCGGTTCCTTTATGGGGGAGGCGGTTCCTTTATGGGGGAGGTCACACCCCCTGCACAAAAACATCCCCAAAAGAACCTGTACTGAAATTGCGTTAGAGAGGTAGAGATACCCCAGGGAGGAAGTGGCAAACGGCGAAATGGGAACACCCCTCTTTGATCCCATAAGGTGCGTCAGGGAAAGTTGGACTTCGTTTAGGCAGGGACGGAGACATCTCTTCCCATGCTGCCACCAGGATCAGTGGGTCAGAGGAAGCCAGGCTACCCCCCGCCCCTACCTCAGTTGCTGCGTGTGGGACCACAGCGGTGAGTCTGACCTCTCTTCCCGCCCCTTTCAAGGCTGGGACTTTATTAAGGCCGGTTCTATCAGGCTGAGCCACGCGCTTGGAGGAATGCGGATTCTGGCGGAAGCGCGAGGAGACTAGCCAGCAGGAGAGGAGCTGTGTCCGAGAACAAGGTAGGGACGGTTCTCTCCGGGAACCGAGCGCGGGGTTAAGAGCACGGGGATGGCTGCTTGAGGCCCGGAGGTCAGAGCTGGCTGGCTCCACGGGGAGGTTTCCCAGTCTCCCCGGCTCAAGGAAACATTCAAGATGCAGGGATAGACGTGCACAGGCGAACACGGCTTTAAAGAGCGAGGAAAGGTCCCAGCGCGGCGGGGCGGGCCCGAGGGAGGTGGCAAGGCGCCTGGAGCGGGAACCTCAGGCAGCCGGCGGATGGGCGCTGGGACCCGCGAGCCAGCCTCTGGCTCCAGTCGCTCCTCGCACTGCGTTTTGCTGGCGCCCCGCCTCCGCGGCTCGAAGCGAAGGAAAGGGGCCAGGCCGAGTCTGAGCCCGCCCCCTCCCCCGCCCCCGATTGGCTGCTGCAGTTGTCCATCCAGAATCTATTTTTGATGGGGGGGGTGCCACCCAGTCTGCCCCAGATCACGTTTGCCCCTAGCAGCCAACCAGTCGGGCCCAAGTCCCCGGGCAAGAAGCGATTGGGGGCGAGTGAGCTCGGCCCCACGGTCCCCCGTCCGGGTCCCCCAGCCCCCGCCCGGGAGCAAGGCGGTATATCCTGCACTCCCTCCCTGACCACCTCCCCTTCGTGGAAGCGGAGCGGCGGCCTCGCAGTAACGCAGAGGCGAAATGTAGCGAGCCGGGTGTCGCGGCTGGACGCTCGCCTTGGCTGGGGGTGTGGGGGGCACGCCGTAGGCCGAGGAGGACTGCCGAGGAGGAGTGATGAGAAGAGGGGGATCCCTGCACCCCCCAAGACCACGGGTCCCTGCTGCCACACGCCAGGCGCCCCTCTTCCTCCCCAGCGAGGGGCAGGTCAGTCCTGTTGGGTCTAGAGGGTGGGTGGCGAGGGCGGGAGACCTGGAGCGCAGCGCATTTGCTGAGTCTGAATCGGGGAAAGGCGGGAGGGCCACCCAGATACCTCTCCCTCCCGGGGTTTGGGGATACTAAGACGGTCTTTTTTGTCCCCTCCTCAGGGCATCCTGGGTCACTTTTGCTTCTTTCATCCCATGGCCTTAGGCCCATCTGAAGTCTCAGTCACTGGAAGGAGTGGGGTGAGGGACTGGCTTCTCTTCCTTCGAGCCCCCCTTTCAGGTTAGGTGACCTGCCAGGAAGCCGGGAGGAGGAGGGAGGGTCAAGTTTTAACGGACTCAGAAACTTTTCTGGCAAGGGGCAGTGGACTCTCTTGCTCAGAGGTTTCCTCCTGGATCTCTAGTGAGGGTTTTTGAAAGAACCACAGGACAGTGTTTCAGGAGACTGGAAAAGGGAGTCCTGGTGACGTGAGTGACTAGAAAGAGAAAACAGTTCCCATGGGCCAGTTACTGGAGTTTGATCCACCCTTTCCCAAACAGGAGTTGACTAATTGTGTGTGCTTGGAATACTTAAGGACCTATTCATCTTTCCTAGGGAAATTCTCTTTAAATTTATTTTTTACTTGTGAGAGCTATTCTGGTGAGCTGGAATAGGGTGGGATCAAGGCCTGGGGATTTCTTTAGGCAAGAAAAGTGGGGCCGTTACAGCTAAAGAGACATGCAAGTGCATGGGAGCAAGTGCATTTTGGCTTATGCTGCTTTGCTTTTTATTTTGCTTTGTTTTATTTACTTATTTATTTGGATGGTGCTTTTGTTTTTTGTTTTTGTTTTTTAAGAATTACATTATATCCAACTCTCAATAACCCTGGGGAACAGGGTGAACCTAGAGAACTGAAATGTGTGCATAATAACCAATAGTTTTACCGTCTTTCCCTTCAAACTGAGATAACACCCTTGTCCTATCTGACAAGCTCACAAGGCCAAGAGCAGGGGGAGAGAAGTAGGAACAGAGGCCTAGATCCAAGTCAGCGTCTGAGCTTTCTGTAACACTGTTGACTCTCAAGGGCAGGAGTGGGTAGGCCTCTGGCTCTTGGCCTTGGTCTGGCAGCCTTGCCCCATTGCCCAGGAAGTCCTCCCAGTTGTTGTTTTTTTTTCCTCAGGGGCTCAGGGGCTGGGGCTTTTAGGGGTCTGGGGTCCCTCACTCAGTGATCAAATTCTCCCTGCTTATTTGCCCTGTGTGGCTGTAAACAATCACTTTCTACAGCAGGGTGGCTACAGGGAGCTTGTGACTGAATTTGTAACTGACCCCACTGGGAGACCACACCTTAATAATCTTGGGTTCTTAATGGGCATTCAAGAAGGGATCTCCCCCAGGACATCCCTTCCCATCCCCGGTCGCTGAGAAGGCAATGCCAGGGTCTCCTGCGCAGCATCTTCCTAATCCCAGGCTGGCCACATCTCATTGCTGTTGACCACAGTGGTGGTCCCTGTGAGGCAGTGGGTTGCCTGTTGGGAACATGGCAGGGATAGTGCCCTCTGGGCATCTAGATGTCACAGGGCAGGAATGGGTGATTTAATGAAAAAAAGGAAGGCAAATAGCAAACTCTTTATACCTGCCTTGTGGGAGGATTCTCCCAGTAGGAGCTGTCCTTTGCTGTATCATAACATTCTCTTTTTCTTGTCTTCTTTCTTCATACATAAGGTGTTCCATACAGATTCTTGTGACTTTAAGGACCAGGGATTTGGGAAGGTGCAAGGTCTTCCCAGGAAGGAAGGACATCTCTGGAAAAAAGGAGAGAGACAGCAGATAGTGCCCTGGGACCAGCAGAGCCCGAGGAGCTGTGGGAAGCTGAAGGAGCCCAACCAGAGGCGGGGGAAGGAGCCACAGCCCCCGGCCGAGGCTGCCTTCTGAAAGATCTGAACTCAAGCTACTTTAATGAAAGAAGGGCCACCTCAGAGGGCACCCCAGACTTAGCTGGGCTCTTCTACTCTGGATGGCCCTTGCTCTGAGAAGCCTGCACTGAGAACCAAAGAAGTTAAGAGGCCAGAGAAGCTTCCCCCAAGCACAGCGCTGGCCAGCTGGGTCAGGCTTCTGCACCCCTAGTGGCCGGCTGCAGAGTCTGGTGAGGAGTTTCTTGCTCCCCTCCAGCTCGTGGCTTCAGTGCTTGATGGGGCTGCCTGTTGGTGGATCAGTTTTTGCAGCACCTGATAGGAGCGGAGAGCCGTGGGAAGAGGTCCCGCGGCGACCAAGCCTGGGTTCACCCCAAGACTAAGTTCTTTCCAGAGTTAGAAAGGGAGAGAAAGCAAACAAAGAGAGAAGAGTTCCCCCTTCTCCTCCTCCCTTCCCGTCATGTCCTCTAAGCCGGAGCCGAAGGACGTCCACCAGCTGAACGGGACTGGCCCTACTGCCTCACCCTGCCCTTCGGATGGCCCCGGGCGAGAGCCCTTGGCCGGGACCTCAGAGTTCCTGGGGCCTGATGGGGCTGGGGTAGAGGTGGTGGCGATTGAGTCTCGCGCCAACGCCAAGGGAGTTCGGGAGGAGGATGCCCTGCTGGAGAACGGGAGCCAGAGCAATGAAAGTGACGACGTCAGCACAGACCGTGGCCCCGCACCACCCTCCCCGCTCAAGGAGACCTCCTTTTCCATCGGGCTGCAAGTGCTGTTTCCCTTCCTTCTGGCAGGCTTTGGGACTGTGGCTGCCGGCATGGTGCTGGACATCGTACAGGTAGGACCTGCGGAGGGCAGCTCTTGACCCTGAGCCCGGAGCCACCTTTTCCTCCCGGGAAACTGTCTCTTGGAGCTTTTCTTCCACCTCCCTGTCAGAAGCAGCTGCTGTTTCCTGCAGTACTTTTCCCTTTGGATCATGTCCTTGGCTGCTTCTTCGTCTAGTTACTTTCTACAGAAGCCTTGAGGAAGCTCAGTAGTCCCAGGGAGGTGGTCAGGGCAGTATTGCTTAACAGAAGCAGAATTGGTTCCAGAGCTCAGGCTTGGAAGAGGAGAGATGGAATTAGGGTTGTTACCTGCCGTCCCTCCTGGGCATTTCTGCTGAGCCCAGCTCAGTAGGAGACATTTAGATAGGTCTCCTCTTTATACTTTCTTTTCGCTTTACTTTGGGGTTTCAAGGATACCCACAGGAGAAAGCTCAGTTTCAAGTCTCCCCTTCATCCCCCTGCTGGGCAGGAATTTGTCTAGCTGCCAAGAGGGTCTCAAATTAAGTGGGAAGGTTCTTAAAGGCATTTTGTGTTGCTTGTCTGCCTGTAACCTTGGCAGGATCTTGCTGGGGATTGGGGGTGGGCACATGCTGTCTGATACATGATTTGCGGGGGTGGGGGGCGGTGTTGGTGTGATGAGACATAGAAGTGCTAATTGTGTGACATATATGGGGACAAAATATAATCTCTCATGGAATCTCTCAGGAGGACATGGAGTTCAGCATCCCCTCCCCTTTTCCCATCCAACCCTACCAACGATGCATGTGGTAGTACAGAGAGTCCTGCTGGCAAGTCTCACCAGGCCCTTGTCCCAGGAAACAGGGTGGTTGGTTCTAGGTGGTTCTTTCAATGCTGTCTACCTGGACCACTTTGGCTTGAGTCCTTAGGAGAACACTGCAGCTTTGGTTGCTAATGAGGATGACATTTATGTCATTCCTGCTCTCTCCCCTAACCTGTTATCTGGGGGATTGTTCCTCATGCCAGAAGCTAGGAAGGCAGGCTTTGGATTCCTCCCCCTGGTAGCTGCTCCTTCTAGGGCAGCGAGTGGAGGTAATGGGAGGAGGAGAAATGAGACCAGGGTAGCAGTTCTCCACCTCTTCCATCCCTTTCCTGTGGCCTTGGTTTTCATTCTAAGAGTTTTCCAGTTCTGGTTTGGTGCCTCCAAAGGGTATAGAACCAGGATCTGGTGGTGACCTGGGAAGGGGTTGTTTTCTTTTGTGGATAGTAAGAACGGTAGTGGGGAGCATCTGTTGGCCTCTTCTGTGGGCCCATGAGGTAGGAACCGTAACCATCTCCATTGTGTAGATAGGGAACCTGTGGCTCAGAGGGATTAGGTAACTTGTCCCTGGTCATCTGACTCAGAACCTATGCCATTAACCTCTATGGCCTTCACCATGGCTGTGGTTCGCCAGTTGGTTAAAGGCTCTGGGAGGGGTCTGCTCTCTTTGTCTTTCCCCGAAGAACAGCATAGACTGGAATCGGGAACAGCTGGAGTTACATTCTAAAATGAGCAAAGAACAAAAGTTCTTAGAGGGCCCCTCCCTCCCCCCATCTCACACACTGAAAAGACTTCTGACACCTTGCCCACCTCCACCCCTCACCCATGGTCCTGAGACACTGAGAAACCCAGGTAGGGAATCTTTGGAGCCTGACCAGTGTGCCCACAGAGGACCAACATTTGCCCACAGTGTGGCACCTAGGCCCACCCCAAAGCTAAGGTCCAGCTGGTATGGATGACAATGGCTGGTTTGTTCTTGTCCCCGTCCCCCCAGCCTCCTGCCACAGCTGGTCTGGAGCAGGCCCTGCAGATGGCTGCAGTTATGTCATGGCAGGGGTGGGAGCAGAAAGATCAGGGACCACAGGGAGATTCTTATTCCATATCTAAGGGGGCAAAAGCGGTGTCTGACAACCTCGGATTCAGGAAAAGCAGGACAATTTCTAAGGATTCACACGCATTCCCCCTTCACAAGCTAAGATGACCTTCAGTGGGACAGAATCTGGGGCCCTAAGAGGCTGGGGCCATCAGGAGGAGCTGGCTGTAGAGTATCCCCAGTGTCTCAGAGCAGCTGAGCAGAAGGCCGTGTTGGTACAGATGTCTCCTTGGTCCAGGGCACCCCCCTTTTTTCCCCACTGCTGCAGAAGCCCCAGTCTCTTCCCCAGGCCCATTTCTCTCTCCTCTTATCTGCCCTCCTCTCCACTCAGCCTGTAGAACCAGCCTCTGCAGTGAGATAAGGGGCTGGCCTACTGGCCAAAAGTAGGAAAGGTTTAAGTGGACTGCAGTCTGCTGCAACTTCCCCACCGTGGCTGAAAGTTCCCATAGCATTTGGGAAGGAAAGCAGGACTGGGCCCAGTGTTGGAATTGAAGGGGGTTGGGATCTGGGAGCCTCCATGCTGCAGATGCCCTGCCCCACCTCCTGGTTTGGTCCTAGGCGGCCGCAGAGCATCTCACTCCCCTCTTCTGTCAGCCTTTTGAGGGATGGGGGTGGCAGGAGGTGGTGTGCCAACCTTCACTGGAATCCCCAGCTGTGTTAAAACAGGTGAGACTCCCAGCTCCTTATCCTGACTCACTCCTCACTTGCTGAGGATCCCAAGGAAAGGAGACACCCCCTCCCCGAAATACCTCCTCCTCTCGCTTTTCTTTCCTGCTGTGTATACAGAAGAGTCTACAAAGGTGAAAGTGGATGGCAAGCATGGGCTTAGGGAAGTGGAGTGGGAAAGAAGCGTTCCCCTCATGGCTGGCCTGCCCCCGTGGCTGCTGGCATTCCTGGCTAGGACACTCAGGTTCCACATGTCCACCCCTTTGATCACACTTTGTACAGCCCTCTGTACCCGGGTGCTGCCCTGAGGCCCTTCTCCTTGGACACCTAGAGGATGTCTGCAGGTGGCGGGGGAAAGCCTCAGGTGAAGGTTGGGTTTACTCTAATCTGAGCTGACTTAGTCCTCACCCTGAAAGGTAACTCCAGCCCACCTTCCCAGGTTCTCCTACAGCCTGGTTCTCAGAGCTGCTGGGGATCTTAGTCTTCTTCATGTCCTTGACTCCAGCTTTTCCAGGCTGTGACTTTCTTCCCTGCTGCTGTCTCCCTGGAGGGGAAGGCTCAGGGCAGAACACTCAGAGGCAGGCAGGGGTCTGTCTTTGAGGCCAGAAGAGGTGAGGGATGGAAGAGGCAAGATGGAAGTATCAGGATGAAGTAGCAGCAGGGCCACTGAGGTGTGAGACTTAGGGTGATTGTTCAGAATTGGGATTATTTCTAAGTGTGAAGGGAACTGTCTCATCCCTGAGCCCCAAAATATCAGGGCCCAGTGAGCCCTCACTCCCCTGTATCCACGGACAGAGAAGGAAAGGGAAGAAGAGCTACATTTCTGAGAAGCAGTGTTGATGTGTTCTGTCCCCGCTTCCCGCCAAGTGCTTCCTGGAACGTGCCCTTTTCCATCCCCAGCAGAGCAGGAAGGTGTGGGTGAAGGCTTGGCTGACTGGTTTGACCTCAGGGGCAGGCACTTCCAGCCTGGATGAACAGGATGGGCCTGAATTAGGCCAAAGGAGGAAGGAGAGACACTGTCGGGCCCCTGCCCATTCTACCCACTCCTCACCTCAGGGCAGCCTGCTTCTTGGGCTCTCTCAGAGCCGTGTGTGTGTGAGTGTGTGTGTGTGTGTGTGTGTGTGTGTGTGTGTGTACATACATGTCAGAGGCTCCCCTGTCTGAGCTGTGTCTTTGAGAGGCTTTGGTGGGTGAAGAAAGTATGTGTGTAGGCATTGGCTACTTTGACCCGAGTGCCAGCTCAGGGCGTTGCTGGGTAGGGGCACAGGAGGTGTGAGGTTCCAGGCTGTATCCTGGCTGGCCGGGAAGACTTCTGCATAGGGCTGTCATTGCAGCCGCTGGTTCTCCTTTCCTGTCTGTCCCGAATCTTATCGCTGCTAAAACCCTATCCCTTCTAGGTCCTTGTGTAGTTGAAGGAGAGGGTGCCTGTGAGCTGGGAGACGCAGGGATTTGGGAGTATTTATAGTGGCAGCTGGAGGGGCTTAGCTGAGCTTCATACATTTTTTTTCTTAATCGTAAAGACAAACAATATACCTTACAAACAATTCAGAAAATATTGCTGGCATACACTTGGAGTATTTCTTTCCGTGCTCCTTCACTCTGCCAATAAGTACACATATTTTACATTCGCCTACCTGGAGATCGAAGCTTTTCACAGAGCCTGCGGCTTGGAAGCTGGGAGCGGTAGGTGTTATGCAGTGAGGAGGGGATACGAGGCTGGGCTCTTGAGCGGAGCTTCCAAACCACCCTTATAGGTCAGCCACCCTTATGAGGGGCGGGGAGGGGAGCAGAGAGAATTCTTCGTCTCTGGAGCTGCGTGTCCAGTTGAGGTGAGGGAGGAGGAGGTAGAGCTGAGCACGGCCTTGCCTGCTGGGAGCTGGTGCCCCAGAGCTATGTGCTGGCCTTGTCCAAGAACAACAGTCCCCGAGTTCCTCCAGCGTAGACGGGACTCACTGGGGCTGCCTTCTCTTTGGGGGCCCAGGGATGAAAAGGGATTTGCATCCCTCCTGGCTCTTCCTGTGGGTGCCTGAAAGCTCAGCAACTGTGGCTGGGGGACAGGCGGTTTCTTTCCCATCCTTAGTTTTCAGAAAGAGCCTTCCCTAAAAACGTCCTGCGCCTTCCACCAGTGAGGAGCTAGGCCAGGAGCTCAGGTGCAGATACGCTCCAGCCCTAATGAGATGAGCCCTTCCCCTGGGTCCTGGTAGGGACTCCCCCTGCCATCAGCACCCCACACACACCCACAAAAAGAACTCTGACAGGAAAAGAGAGGTCCTTGCCTTTATAGGACTCCCCAATGTCCAGCCTCCCCTGGACTCTAATCCTAGCCTTAGCCCCCTCTGATTTCCGTGCTCCTCTTTTTTTTTAACTGTGGTAACAAACACATAAAATTTATCATCTTAACCATTTTTAATGTATAGTTCAGTGCTGTGAAGTATGTTTTCACATTGTTGTAAAACAGATCTCCAGAACTTTTTTATCTTGCAAAACTGAAACTCTACACCCATTAAACAAACATGAACTTCCCTTTTCCCCCTCCTCCTAGCCCCTGGTAACCACCATGCTACTTCTATTTCTAGGAATTTGAATACTTTAGATGCCTCGTATAAGTGGAATCATATAATATTTGTCTTTTTGTGATTGGCTTATTTCACTTAATATAATGTCCTTTTTTGTTTTTTTTTTTTGCGGTACGCGGGCCTCTCCCTGTTGTGGCCTCTCCCGTTGCGGAGCACAGGCTCCGGACGCGCAGGCTCAGCGGCCATGGCTCACGGGCCCAGCCGCTCCGCGGTATGTGGGATCTTCCCGGACCGAGGCACAAACCCGTGTCCCCTGCATCGGCAGGCGGACTCTCAACCACTGCGCCACCAGGGAAGCCCAATATAATGTCCTTAAGGTTCCTCCATGTTGTTGCATGTAACCGGATTTCCTTCCTTTTAGGGCTGAATAATATTCCCTTGTATGTGTAGACCATGTTTTGTTTATTCATTCATCTGTCAGTGGACACTTGGGTTGCTTCTACCTCTTGGCTATTGTGAATAATATTGCTATGAACATGGATGTACAAATATCTCTTCGAGGGCTTCCCTGGTGGCGCAGTGGTTGAGAGTCTGTCTGCTGATGCAGGGGACACAGGTTCGTGCCCCGGTCCAGGAAGATCCCACATGCCGCAGAGCGGCTGGGCCCGTGAGCCATGACCGCTGAGCCTGCGCGTCTAGAGCCTGTGCTCCGCGACGGGAAAGGCCACAACAGTGAGAGGCCCGCGTACCGAAAAAAAAAAAAAATCTCTTCGAGACCCTGCTTTAAGTTATTTTGGGTATATACCAGACGTGAGATCGCTGGATCATATATTAGTTCTCTCCTTAATTTTTTAAGGAACCGCCATATTGTTTTCCATAGTGGTTGTACAATTTTACATTCCATCGACAGTGCACAAGTGCTCCAGTTTCTCCACATCCTCACCAACACTTGTTACTTTCTATTTTGTTTTGTTTTTTAATAGTTGCCATCCTAATGAGTATGAGGTGATATCTCATTGTGGGTTTGATTTGCAGCCTTGCTCATCATTAACTATAGAGCTGTCAGTGCCGGAATTGCCTTTAGGGACCATCTGATCTGGTCCCTGAAGTGTACCTTTTATAGTCAAGAGCTCAAGGCCCTTATAACTTGTCTAAGGTACCCCTGGCTGGTCTCTGTGGGAGGATGTTGGGGACACAGCATGAGGCCTATCCTTGTGGTCTCTTGTGCGAGACCCACGACTCTCAGTCCAGTGCCTTTGCTCATGAGAGCACTTTGCCTCCTGACCTTGATGCTCTGATCAGCCTGCGTACCTCTGTCTGGCCTCCTGACCCCTCGCCTCTCCAAACCTGAAGGCTTTCCATTCTAGAAATGGATAAAGGCACAGGGAAAGGAATCCACATTGCCCTCGGGGGCAACACAGTCCCAGCCTTTTTTGCAAGTCTTCAGTTTCAACTGCAACTAAAGTAGCTTTCAAATAACCAATCCTGGCTCCTACATTTTTCCTACTTAGCACTAAAGAGTGCAGTGCTCTCTGAACCTCAGTTTCCTCATTTACAATGTGGGATAATAATAGCTCCTACCTCACTGGGTTGTTGATAGGATCTAATGAGGAAATGCACGTAGAGCCTTAGGCTGGCACATGGTACAGACTTAAAAGATGTTAGCTGAAGAAATAGGTAGGAGAGCCAGGCCTGATGGTCTCAGGGCTGGAATCCCTGTCTCCTGACTCCCAGTCCAGGGCTCTTCCTTGCAGGGGTACACTTACCTTTCCTAACTGAGAGATTGGGGCAGGTCTGTAGGGTGAGAGAATGCAGAGGAGGAATGAAAAACCTCTTGCAGACCAACACTCTGAGGTTTGGGGGCCTTAATTCAGAGCCTGTTCTAAAGGAGAGCTGCCGTGGCTGAGGCACAAAGCCCTTGGAGATAGATAGAAACCAAACAAACTCTCTAATCTCCTCAACCCCAGCCCCATGGAGCCCAGTGCTCAACAGCTGAGACAACACTGCTCAAGGCTGAGGCCACAGAGAAACCAGACTGAAGACAATTGGAAGGGAGATCGCAAAGGAGTTCTGGGGTGTAAGCCAGCCCGGGGTGACTCAGCTGTGTGGGTCCCTGCCGTCTTCTCCCCCAGCTCCACAAAGCAGGCAGAAGAAGCAGAGACGGGCTAGGGCCTCCTGACTGGAAGGGACCCTCCACGTCTCCCCTTGTTCTGGGTGGCAGGAGGGGGGGCTTTGTTGTTTGGAGTACCACGGACTTGGTTTGCTTCCAGGGTTCCTGGAGGAAAGGCGTCTGACGTGCTCACTCCCTGCTGATTCCATTTTCTCCTCAAGCCCCTGCTCCCAGACTATCCAGTTGTAACCGAACAAGGGCTCGTGTGCCCACAGCCCAGAAAGCCAAACTCTGACAGCAGGTTCGCAGCAAAGTAAGGGCTGACTGCAGGGCACCGAGCAAGGGAGTGGGAGACAAGCCTCAGATCCACTCCCACTTGGTCTCTGAGTGAGGGGGATTTAAAGGGGAAGAACAAAGAAGCTGGGGTTAATCATCATCTTGTGACATTTCTTAATTGTACTTTTGGGACTCAGAGTTTAAGAGTCTATGGTCCGGTGGTCCATGACCCAAGGGTCTGTTAGCTCATTTTGACCTAGAGAAACAGCCTAGGTCTGTACGTTAATGATGTTATGATTGACCTCAGCAATCTTAGTCATCTGACTCTGGCTGATTGGTGTTCAGTTAGCACAGGATTGAGGTCAGAAGGGACAAGAAAGGGATTAAAGTTTTGGATAAAGACATTAATCATAACCTTGGAACAGGAACTCGCTTTTAGGAGGACTCAGTTTCACGTTCAACCTCGATGCCAGCCCTTTGGGGCCCTGAAATGCCTGGGTTCTGTTTTCACCTTGCAGCACTGGGAAGTCTTCCAGAAAGTGACAGAGGTCTTCATCCTGGTGCCTGCACTGCTGGGGCTTAAGGGGAACCTGGAAATGACCCTGGCATCAAGGCTTTCCACCGCAGTGAGTGTCCTGGCTGGGAGGAATGGGGCACACAGAGGACTCGGGGGCAGCACAGAGCCTGACTAGGAGATCACCACAGGCCTTTCTCAACTGTCCAGGTCTGCAGTGTGGGTCTGGGGTGGAAAGGAGTAGGGAGACCCCGGGCCGGTTGTCCTGCTCCTGGGCAGGAGCTCCCTGCCCAGAGTGGTTCCCAGGCTCGGTTTCTGGATGTCCCAGCCATCCTTGGCCTCTTGCCCCACCTCCTGCTTCGCAACCCGCCTCGTGACTGTTTGTGCAGCTTTGACAGGCGAGCATCATGCTGGTCCCTCCACCTGCACAGATGGGGGCCTCCTCTGATCTCCAGCCCTACTCTGCAGCTGGGCAGGAGCAGAGCCAGGCCTTCCCAGCCCCCCTCCAATCCCATTCCCTTTCCCCCATGGCAGGCTGCTCTTCTGTAAGGGAATAGATGAAGAGGGGCTTCTCATCACTCCCACCTCCCCAAACTCTTAGATCGGCCTTCATGGTTCGGAGACTGAACCAGATACAGGCCCCATGGGGTGGGAGGCAGGAAGCAGTACAACTCAGGAGCCCAGGGGAGCCAAGTGACAGGGGTGTCCCTGCACGGCCATGAGCCTGGAGAAGGCAGCAGAGAGAAGTGGCAGCCAGCCTAGCCCTCCCCAACTTGCCCTCCTGGCCGATTCCCATGCCGCCTCACTCCTTCCCAAACACTCTCGTGGCCTCCGTCCTGCACCAGCAGCTGACCTTTCTCCCCTAAGATGGCAAGCTGGCTTCAGAGCCAGGGAAGGATCAGGTCATTTTAACCCATGTGGGAATGAGCTGCCCAGGTGAGCAGGGCAGAGCATGGAATCGGCCTCTGCTCAGTGGCTGTCCTGAGAGGAGGGGAGAAGAGGAGGCTGCCTTGGGAGCCCCCTTCCCAACCCCAGCCAGAGGCAGGAGCTCAAGGCTCTTTTGCTCCTTCCCTCTCACCCCAGCCCCTCGACCCTGCTTCACTTTCCCTGGGGGTCACGTCCTGGTCCCAGAGTCTTAGGTCACATGCACTGCCTGCTGATCCAGGCAAGGTCCTAATGGATGGAGCTGCAGGCCTTTTCCAGCCTGGAGCTCCAGACCCTCGTCCTCCCTCTCGCAGGCCAACATCGGGCACATGGACACACCCAAGGAGCTCTGGCGGTTGATCACTGGGAATATGGCCCTCATCCAGGTAAGAGAGCAGGGACCAGAGACAGCGGGGCTAAGCTTCCTCCCTGGTCAGGAGTTTGAAAGGCTTAAGTCAGCCCCTGCCAGCTCCTGAGTAAAGCTCCAGCATCCTGCCGAGCTGGCTTCTCCCAAAGGGACTCCAGGAGGTAACCAGGTTTCCCAGGAAAACAGCCAAGATGGGGGAGACCCCAGTATCTCCACTGTCAGTTCTTGGCTTCCGGTGGTGCAGAGGGCTTGCGTCCCCACAGATCAGACTCAGGAGGAGACCCGGGAGTGCTGACGGTCCTTGACTGCTGTTGTCCCATCTCCCCATGAGGCCACACAGGTTCCGAACTGGGAGTCTTCCCCGTTGAGTCCCAGGCCTTGTGTCTGGACTGAAGTCTCAGGCTCTATTGAACCTCCCCCAATCCCCAGAGGGACACTCATTCAGCCAGTAACATGTCCTGGGTTCCTGCAGGGTGCACTACCCAGTACTGGTGTCTGGTGTGAAACTAAATAAATAAAGACATCATTCCCGCCTGGGAGGACTGGACAGGCCAGCCCCGCCTGCCTCCTGGGGCTGCTGAGGGCAGGAAGAGGTCTGGCTAAGTGCTCAGTGACCTCAGCTAAGACACGCTCTGCTCTCCGAGTTACCACTCCCCTCCTCAGGTGCAGGCCACGGTGGTGGGCTTCCTGGCGTCCATCGCAGCCGTCGTCTTTGGCTGGATCCCTGACGGCCACTTCAGTATCCCACATGCCTTCCTGCTCTGTGCCAGCAGCGTGGCCACGGCCTTCATTGCCTCCCTGGTACTGGGTAAGGAAGGGAAGGGAGGGGCAGGGGCGTAGGAAGGGCTGCCCCAGGGGTGTCAACTAAACCTCCAGTCTCTCTTTTTGTTGGTTGATACCCCATTATCTCTTCTTACCCTGGCTGGCCCCTCTCCTTCCTCCCCAGGCATGATCATGATTGGAGTCATCATTGGCTCTCGCAAGATTGGAATCAACCCAGACAATGTGGCCACGCCCATTGCTGCCAGCCTGGGAGACCTCATCACCTTGGCACTGCTCTCAGGCATCAGCTGGGGACTCTACCTGGAGCAGGGTGAGGCTGAGGCAATCAAGGGTGTGACCAGGGTGGACTCCTGGGTGGGACTGGGAGAGATGGTAGTGGGCTTGCACGTGTGTAAGGATGTCTTCTATGTTCTTAACTGTTTGGTGGGAGCACAGTTTGTAATAACTCCCTGCCTTAGAGAGGTGAGGCTAAGTACTTATCTCAAATTCATGCAGGCAGCGGGAGCAGGGGTGAAAGTATTTGAGAAATATGCTTGGTGCTGTCTATTCTCACTTATCTTGGAGGGGTAAGGGGGAAAGGAAAGGAGCTAGAGGCTGGAATCTGCTTGCAAAATGAAGAAGAAGAGGGGAGATAGGGATTTCTGGGGAATCTAAGCAAGAAACCTAGGATCTGGTCTGTGCCCCTAATAAGTTCAATATCTGAGGAGGTTTCACCTTGGTTTCCTTATCTACAAATGGAAAAGGCTGGCCCCATCTACCTCCCGGGTGTACAGTGAGCATCAAATGAGGTAATACATTTACTGGCATTGAGTGTGGTGTTACTGTTGGTCAGTTGGGGCATTTGCAGGCTGAGCCAGGGGGAGGCTGGGAGCAGGGAGCCGCAGTGCTCACCTCCCTCCCATCTCTGCCTCTCTCAGATGTCTGGCAATATATCTACCCCCTGGTGTGTGCCTTCTTCGTGGCCCTGCTGCCTGTCTGGGTGGTGCTGGCTCGACGGAGCCCAGCCACAAGGGAGGTGTTGTACTCAGGCTGGGAGCCTGTCATCATTGCCATGGCCATCAGCAGGTAGGCTCGGGCTCTTGATGCCCACCCTCCCCCTCCCCCCTCCCTTCCACAGACTCACTTTTAAGCCGCGGAAAGAGGAAGTGTGGCACAGACCCTAGAAATGCCTTCAACACTGGATCAGTCACATGTCCTTCCGGTGCAAGTGACAGAAGCCATCTGAAATGGGTTTCATTAGAAAGCAGAACACACTGGCTTAGAGAACTAAAGAGGCACAGCTGGATTCAGGGACATAAATGATATCATTAGGGCCCCAGTATTCTCCATGTCTCAGCTCTGCTTTTCTCTGTGTTGGCCTGCAGCTTCAGGTTTGCACTTCCTTACGCTTACTGATGCCAGCAGGGATTCTTTCTCTCAACAATTCTGCAGAGTCCCATTATAGAATGTCATTGGCTGTCATCCAGTCATGTGGCTATCCCTGAACCAATCACTGTGGCCTTAGGGATGTGCTGCTCTGATTGGATGGGCCTGGGGCCTCACCATCATTGGAGCAGTGTCACTCGAACCACAGTGACTGAGTTTGAGAGAGGTGGTTCCCTGAGGAAAAGCCCAGCACTGTTACCAGAAGGGGAAATCATACTGAGCAGGCAGAACAGCAGGCGGCTCCTCTAGCCAACTTGGGAGGTGGGTAAAGGAGACAGCTGCCTGCCCCAGTTTGCTCCGGGTGCTGCGCCAGTGTGTATGTCAGGAGCATCAGCTGGTCTGGCAAGGGGAGGCGAGGACTGGAAGGACAAGGGACTCCTGGGAGCCACCTTGCTGCCCACGTCCAGATGGACCTGTACCTCTCATCCCGAGGTCTGGAACAGAAGCCTTCAGTGGTCTTTGTGTCTTGTCTTTGTGTCTGTGTAGTGTGGGAGGCCTCATCTTGGACAAGACTGTCTCAGACCCCAACTTTGCAGGGATGGCTGTCTTCACACCTGTGATTAATGGTGAGGTCTTGGCATTAGCTGCCTAGGGGAAAGAAGAGGGCGGGATCAGAGGATTTAGGGGGCTTTGTATCAGTCAGGGTTCTAGCAGGCAAGAGAGTCCAGCTCAGATAGTTCACGACTTGAACTGCTACTTGAAACTGGTTACTGGAACCAGCGCATGAGCACTGGATGCCTGGGTCCACGCAGAGTTTTGGAGAGGGGCTGAGCCAGGCAGGGCCTTGTCCCCTCGGCTGTGTCTGACCGCAGGTGTACACTCTGCATTGATGGAGAAGGCAGGCTCCCTGAGTCTGCAGATCCACCTGTGTCCCTTCCTGCACTCTCAGCCGTGTTAGGAGTACGTGGGACTGCCACCTCTCCATAGCATGGGGGATGGGAGGAGCCTGGAAGACTCCCTGGAAGGAAGGGTGTCTTTGTCTTCCTTCTTAGTGTCTCACTCTTTTCCTGGGGTCTGGTGAATGGGTCGTGCCCTCCCCACTCCCCACCCCCACGTCTCAGGTCTTATGTGTCTCCGCAGGTGTTGGGGGCAATCTGGTGGCTGTGCAGGCCAGCCGCATCTCCACCTTCCTCCACATGAATGGAATGCCAGGGGAGAACTCTGCGCAAGCCCCTCGCCGCTGCCCCAGCCCTTGTACCACCTTCTTCAGTCCCGGTAATGCCAGAGTCCCCACCTCCTAGGTTCACTCCATCACTTCAGAAACAGCTGGGGCCTGCATACGTAGGTTCTCCTTCTCTGTTGGGCTGTATGTACCAGCTGTTCTGGAGGGCAGAGCCCAGGCAGGAAGGCTGTCCTTTCCTGGGTCACCCTGGGGGTTGGGGACCATGGGATGGAGACATAGGGATAGGCAGCTGTCTGCTGCCCTGGAGTGTAGCGTGGTACCTCCTGACTTCGAAAGGCCTCTTGGAGCCCGTTCTCCTCCTCCCCTTCTCCTCCTCACACCATCTCTCCCCTGGTTCCAGATGTGAATTCTCGCTCGGCCCGGGTCCTCTTTCTCCTCGTGGTCCCAGGACATCTGGTGTTCCTCTACACCATCAGCTGTATGCAGGGCGGGCACACCACTCTCACACTCGTCTTCATCATCTTCTACATGACAGCTGCACTGCTCCAGGTACGGACTGGCAGGGGCACGGGGGCGGGGGCCAGGGCTGCCCTGCACGGATGGGAGGAGAGGTCCAGGCTTGGCCCAGAAAGAGTCTTCCAACTCTTTCTCTGTGACTGTGTGGCCAGTAAACACTGGACAGGGGCTCAGGAGAACAGGCTGTAGTTCCAGCAAGGTCACTAACATGCTGTGTGACTTTTGCTCAGTCATTTTACTTCTCTGAGGCTCAGTGATACATTTGTAAATTGAGAGGAGTGGACCAGAGGTGGTGGACTTCAGGCAGGTGCCACCCCCCCTATCCTGGCCACACAGCTCCATGTGTTTCTGTTCACATGCTGGGGTTCCTTGGGAGATTTCATTTGAATAAAGGGTTTCACAGCTTGAAAACGTGTCAAAACCACTGCACTAGATAATCTGTTGGATCCCATCCAGCCTTGCCATTCTGTAATACTAGGATGCTTTCTCCCTGGCTTTTTATTACCTTTTTTTCAACTTTTTGTTCTGAAATAATTATATATTCTCAAGAAGTTGCCCCCCAAAATGTAGAGAGATCCCATGTACCGATCACCCAGTTCCCTGCAGTGGTAACATCTTGCATAATTATAGCACAACATCAAAACCAGGAAATCAGTGTTGGTACAATGCACAAAGCTATTCAGATTGCACCAGTTTTAGTATGCACTCGTGTGTATGTGTGTGTGTGTGTGTGTGGTTCTATGCAATTCTGTCATGTGTACATTCATGCAACCACCACCACAGTCGAGATACAGAACAGTTCCATCACCACAAGCCTCCCTTATGCAGCCCCTTTATAGCCAAACTCACCCTTAGTATCACATTTTCAATTTCTACAGATTTGCTTTTTGAATAGGTAATAGTAGTCACATAGTTCAAAAAATGTGTAAGGTTCATAGTGAAACCTCAGTGAAAAGTCTTTTCTCTGCTTTTTCCAGCCATCCAGTTCTGTTCCTCACAGGTCATTGGTGTTATCTGTTTCTTTTTTTTTTTTTTTTGAAGTATAGTTGATTTACAGTGTTGTGTTAGTTTCTGGTGTACAGCAAAGTGACTCAGTTTTTTATATATATATATATATATATGTGTATATATATATATATATGAATATATATATTCTTTTCCATTATGGTTTATTACAAGATACTGAATATCGTTCCCTATGCTATACAGTAGGACCTTGTTGTTTATCTATATCTGTTTCTTATGTATCCTTCAAGTTTATTCTATATTTATGGAAGCAAACATACATATTTTTCTTATTTTCCTCCTTTTTTTTAAACACACATGTAGCACACTATACATACTGTCCACACCCTGGTTTTTTCACTTAATTCATCTTAGAGATCATTCCACACCCATATGTGAAGAGCAGAACACCCTGATTTTTATGGCTGCATTTTCTCCTGTTGTGTAGACGTGCCACAGTTTCATTTAACCAGTCCCCTATTGGTAAGCCCTTATCCATAACTCCAACCCCTCATCCCCGACTTTAGAAATGTTGTGTGTTAGGACATCTTAGCAAGGGCTGGGCCAACCACATGCAGTTTCCCCGCGGCAGTTACCCAAGTTGCCACGTTGCATTGTGAGTTGGGGTGAAGCACACTCGATGGGAGAAGGGAAGGTGTGTGTACCGAGGGTCTGTGGCTGGAGGGTAGCCCTTGGCCACGTCGGGAAGGATGGGCCCGGCTTCATTCCCCATTGTGAACACGCTGGGGGACACTCTCACCTCTACTGTCTTCTCTAGCCTGTGCAGGGCCGGAGCACGGCACTTGATCCCCTCTAAAGGTTCTTCCTGACCCCCTCACTGCCCCCTCCCAGCCATGTGTCCCAGGGCCTGCTCGGGAGGCTGGAATGTGGGGACAGCTGCTGCCATTCCCTTCGTGGGACACGTCCCGAAGTCCTTCTGGCCACGCTCTTTATTTGGGATGCTTCTGCAGCTGCTGGCCAGGGTGTGAAGTTATGGGGGGCTGGCCCTCACCCAGGGCTGGGGCCAGGGCCACAGGAGTCCAAAGCAGCCGTGTGTGGGGCAAGGTGGAACGTGAAGGTGCTAGAACTGTAACCTCTGGCTTCCTTGGAGAGAAGACAGGAGAGCAACCAGGTTTGCCTAAAAATAGGTATCACTTCTGGCTTCTGGATCCCCCAGTGGCCCTGGTTCCGGCATCTGAGCCCCTCAGGGCAGAATTTGCATACCACAGTATTTACAAAGTACAGTCAGGAGTAAAACCTCCCAAATGACTGTGTTGGAGCTTTACCGTTAGAAACCGTTTCATTCTCACGCAGATGCAGTCATTTGGGGATCCCCAAATGTCAGGAATCATGCGGACTATATCAAAGACGCAGGCCAGCCCACTCCACCAGAATATTTTAGACCGAGTTTATCACCAACTTAAAAGTGCGTGTGAATCTTGTTAAAATGCAGATTCCGATTTAGGAGATCCAGCGTGAGGCCTGAGATTCTGCATTTTTCAGAAGCTCCCAGCTGTTGTTGATGCTACTGGTCCTGGGCCCACTAGCAAGGTTCTAATCTAGATCATTCTTAATTTTCTGTAGTAATGGAAGAAAAGCAAGGGCACAGATAAATCAAAGCAGCAGATAATCCAAAACGTCTTTTGAATTGGTGTGCACTGTCTGCTTTGTATTTAGCCGACTCATTCTTAATTCTGTTTTGCTAGGACTAATGTTAAAATAAACTTGCATTCTCTGAGCCCACAACAGCAGAATGGGAAGGGTCAGGAGGAAGGCAGCTTGGGATAATCAACTGTTACTCAGACAGCTGTGCCGGCAGCAGCCTCAAACGCCGTCCTTATTCCACTCTGCTCTGGGACAAATCCCTGTATGAAAGGCAAACTCCAACCCCCAGTCCCCTGCTGGGCTCCCAAAGAGGCCAACATGGCAAGAATTGGAGTGACCTGAGGATAGGATGACCCAGAATTAGAGGCAAGAGGGCTGAATTCCTGCAACCAGTGGGATGTCAATTAGGAAGCCTCTTGTTTAGTAAATTTGGGAGCAGAATGTAATGCTGATGTGGGAAACTCCACGGGGTAGGGGCATCTTCCTTCCCAAAGAACTCGAATTACTCCTGTCATCTGTTCAAGGTGGTCACTGTGGGGTGAAGGAACATAGAGGGGTTGCTGAGGCAGAGGGACGAGCTGTCCCAGCTTAAGGACTGTGGATAGTCAAGCCTTGTGATGCAATGAATGGGTTGATGGCATGGCCTCTGTCTCCCCCTGGAGAGAGGGGATGGCTGTAGGCTGGGCCCTTCTGTTTCTCCAGGTGCTGATTCTCCTGTACATCGCAGACTGGATGGTGCACTGGATGTGGGGCCGGGGCCTGGACCCGGACAACTTCTCCATCCCGTACTTGACGGCCCTGGGGGACCTGCTTGGCACTGGGCTCCTAGCACTCAGCTTCCATGTCCTCTGGCTCATTGGGGACCGAGACACGGATGTCGGGGACTAAGCCTGGTCACTCGGCCTTCTCTCCACCTCTCTGCACTTTCTGTGTGAAATTTTTTTTTGGTTTCTCTTCCCCCACCCCACCCCACTTGACACTCCCACCTCTTTCTAGGACTTCACTTTGATACCGAATTCTCATTATTTTCAATGGGAATTTTTATACATTGAGCCAAGTTTGTAGAGCAAGAATTCAGGCAGGACAGATGGACTGAGATGAATAGTACAAGTAGATTTTTGAGACAATCACCAAGTGCAATTTCATGGTGGGTGCCTCCAGGTGAAGTGGATTGGGGCAGGGGTTTCCATCTGGGATCTGGGGACATTTGGTTTAGCTTTAGCAAACTCAGCCTCAGTGAGTGGGCTCTGGTTTTGGGGGTTTGTCTTTGTTTTCTTTTTTTCTTTTCGGTTGAACAGAGAGATAAATGTCACTCTCCCTTCCCCTCCCACACACACATACTTTTTCTAGAAATGGACCAACTTCAAAGCACTAAGCAGGAGACAGCTGCTCCTGGCCCCAAATAATCCGAGCCCTATTCTCTACCCTGCTCTCAAAGAGAATGAGGTGAACTCCTTAAATTGTGTACATGCTCCTTACCCAATTGCCTGATAAATACCACCAGCCCCTCCCTTTGATCTTTTTTCCAGTTGATTGTCTCATCCAGGAAGATATGAGCAGTGGCCTGGTCTCCCTGTTGACCCGCGTCTACCCATAGTTTGCCGGGATCTACATCCTCCCTGGGCCCAGAGAACTGATTATCTCTGTTCAACCTTTATTTCTAATTACTTCTAAGCACGACCTTTCCCAGAGCTTGCCGGGTTGGGTTCCAAGATTAGGGACGGAGAATGGGTATGTGAAAAATGGTTGGGAGGTTGAGGGCAGCCAGGGGTGTTTCACTGCTGCTGTTCTCCTGAAGACATAATCACGTGGTCACCTTAGACCCTGTCACTTCCTGAAATCGCTCATTCTTTCATGCCATGGAGGTCATTTTTCCTTTCTCTTGGCTTCTGCCCACATTCATCATTCATTCACTCATTCATTCATTCAGCAAATACACAGCCTCCCCAAGAGCAGCTCTTCTGCAGGCACGGTCTGAAACATTTGTTGAGCGCTATCTGTTGAGTGCCTACTACGTGTCAGGTCCTGTTTGCACAGGCACTGACTAGCCAGCAGTAAGGGAAACACGGTTCTAACCTCGCCTCGTTCCTAGATATAAAGGCCATGTGCCCTTTTCAATCTGGCAGAGAGTTTCCTCGCTGTATTTCCATCTTTGTCACCGAGCCAGCTTCCGCCTCTAGATTCCACTCCTGGATCCCACTTGCGCACAACACTGACCACGGCTAGAGCCCCTAGCCCCATTGCTCAGCCACTGCTGATTTCCCTAAACTCCCCTTCCTCACCCTCCCTTCCCCCCATCTCCTCACCAGCCACGCAAAAGAGGATTCAGAACTAGAAGGCTGGATATCAACCAACTGCTTCCACTTTTCTCTGCCCAGCACAAGACTGGGAGAACACCGGAGTCTCTGCACCTTCCCCACACGTTACCGTGAGCAGATCAGGATTCTGTTGTCCACACTCACATGTACAAATCTGGGCATTTGGATGCAGGTTTTTTTCTAGCCTGTCTATCCACAGCTTTCCCTTAAGCCCTCCGCTCTGTAGCCTAAAGGGCCCCTCTCCAGGGGAAGACTAGGCAGTGACCCTGACTTTTACCACTACCATGCCTCATCCCAGGAACTTGCCCTTTACTTCCAGAGACTTTCCTCTCCCTCCATTTCCACCCAGGCCACCTTCCAGAGCCTAGAACTTTAGAATTGGAATCATAGAGGTTATGTAGCTGGGGTTGTGTCCAGCAGAGTTTATTAACACCAGCCTGGCCTTGTTTCTGCTCTTCCTCAGGCCTTCTTTCGTCTTGTCTTCCACCTCCAAACCCATTTGCACACAGACTCTTATACAGGCACCAAAACCAACTCTTCCGCCCCTGAGGCTGTGCCCCTGGGGTGTGCAGTCACCCCTGCCCCAGTCACTCACCGCTTCTTCATCTCTGGAGTTCAGCCAGGCTGCCCTGGGGGATTCCGGAGTGTCCTTTGCCACAAAAGCAAGAAGGTAGGCGTGCCCCAACCCCTGAGTGTGTGAGCAGAGGGAGGACTGCGGGGTGCGAGGGAAAGAAAATGGACTTCATGACTTTCATGGAAGATCCATTTCTTTTCCCCCGATTGCACAAACTGCATGGACTTGTGGCCCAGCTGTGAGGAGCAACATTGGTTTACGCTTCTATCCTTAAAAAGTTACAGAACTGTGTCCTACGACAATTATTTATAGTGACTATAACTGAATTGACAAATGTCAACGTAACTGATAAATTATATTTGGTAAAATAAAGAGGACGTTTATTTAGGTGGCTGGTGGTTCCTGTGTGTCTCATCAAAAAGCAGCTTCCACTGTTGCTTTGGGCCCCCTCTGTAGTCCCACCCCCTCCTCGCACAGAAGTGGAAAGGGGCCAGAGTGCAACAAGAAATATTTCTTAAATACAGAGATGCGTGATAGAAAACATCAGCCATTTATTGAGAAGCAATCAGTGCTGCTCTGGGACATATTCCAGAAGCCTTACTCTATCCTTGCTCTCCACACACTGACTCAGCCTCGGTTGGGGTATTGTGCAAAGGGTGCAAGCACCTATGGGTTAAGATTCCTTCCCGCCAGCGGTTTATAATCTGCTTGGGTCAAATAATAATAGCCATTCTTTGCTGAGTACTTGCACATGCTTTCACTGTGCTCAACCCTGTAAACTCTTAGCAATTTACAATTGACTGCAAAGGGTTTAGAGTCAGGCGTGAATTCAAATCCCAGATCTTCTGCATTGATCTGTGTGACCTTGAGCAGACCATTTACCCTCTCTGAGCTTCAGTTTCCTCATCTGTACTAATACGTATTTCCTAGGGTCGTTAAGCAACTTCAGTAAGATAACTGACATAAAGAACTAGACACTGTGCCTGGCATACACTAAACCCCAACATGCTAGTCAACTCTGAAGTGAGGGGGAGGTGGGCCAATGACTAGGCAATGTCAATACTATGACCATAGGGGTAAACCGAGGGTGGCTGGGGAGCAGGCAGACGGAAAGGACACCTAACCAAGTCTTGAGGGGCAGGGAAGTCTTAGAGGAAGCCAACAAGAATAGGAGCAGCATGTAGAAGGAGAACCATCCTGGAGAGGAAACAGTAAGCTAAGCAGAGAAGTGAGCCTGGTGCTTTGGGGAACTACAAATGGTTCGCATGACTGGGGTTTGGAGGGCAGGGGGTGATAACACAACCCTCTGAGACACGCACACGTTTGTGACGAAGCAGTTTTTCTGAGATGGCAGATAGGGAAGGGCAGAGTCACGGTGCAGTCTCACCCAGATCCGTCTGACTCCAAAGCCTCTGCTGGGAACCACTGCCCGAGCAGGACACGCTCCCCCAAGGATCCTTGACAATGATATAAATGACACAGTGCTGAGCATTACCCAGCTTGGTGATCAGCCCTTTTTTTTGAGATATAATTGACAAAGTTGTAATATATTTAAAGTATATAATGTGATTTAATATATGAGTACATTGTGAAAGGATTTTCCCCCCATTGAGTTAAGTAACACATCTATCACGTCACATAATTACCCTTTTTTTTCTAGTGAAAACATTTAAGAAATCAGCCTTTTATAAGGGGCCTGGACTCTGGGACTAACTCTTCAAAGCAGTAATATGTTAGTAAGGCCATTAAGGGTTAGTGGAAAGAGGATAATTGCTTGTTAATTATTATTTGTATAATATTTAATATATAGTATATTATACTCTATGATATACTTTTAAATAATAGCCTCATTTACAACTTCAATATTATCTCTCAAAACTTTGCAAAAAAGATATTATCACCTTTTTACAAGCGAGAAACTGAGGCCCAGAGGGGTTAAGTGTCTTGCCCAAGGTCATAGATTCACACCCAGGATTCTCTCAGCCCAGTGCTTTCCCACCATGCCTGGAGCCAGATGATAGAGGTGTCCAAGGTGTCCCTGTGTAGAGAACATTAAAACGTACTGAAATGGTCAAAAATACTGTGCCTGTTATCTGTTTTGCCCTTGAGACACCTTGTATTGCTGTAAAATGATAATTGTCTACAGAAATAGACAATATCTTCCAGTGGACATTTAAAAACAGGCCTCCCAGGCGCCAGCCTATCCCTGATGATATTTTTGCAACATAATTACAGGCAACACCACCAACCCTGAGATCAGTCAGCTGACAGTCTCCTGAAATCCCGCTGTCTCCAGCTAAAATTCAGTAACTGAACAATCACAGTATAGTGCTGTTTAGTGCACTATATGTTATTACATTATCTAAAGATAAAATATTTTAATATGACTCCCAAGAAAATATATGGCTTGATTAAAAAAATTTTTAAGGGCTTCCCTGGTGGCGCAGTGGTTGAGAGTCCGCCTGCCGATGCAGGGGACGCGGATTCGTGCTCCGTTCCGGGAAGAACCCACATGCCGCAGAGCGGCTGGGCCGGTGAGCCATGGCCGCTGAGCCTGCACGTCCGGAGCCTGTGCTCCGCAACGGGAGAGGCCACAACAGTGAGAGGCCCGCGTACCACAAACAAAATAATAATAATAATAATTTTTTTTTAAAGCTAGTAAGAAAACCAATTGCAGGGAGTTCCCTGGTGCCCTACTGGTTAGGATTCCCGGCTTTCACTGCTGTGGCCCGGGTTCAGTCCCTGGTCGGGGAACTGAGATCCTGCAAGCTGCGCGGCATGGCCAAAAAAATCAAAAAAAACAGAAACAGAGTACCTTCCTGCTAGGAGGAATGGAACAGCCTAGAAGGCTGGTGCCCCTGGGCCTGAGGAATAAAATTAGCCTGGGTGGTTAATGTTAGTGTTTCTCCCCTTCCACAGGGTCTCTTTGACAATAGGAACTGTCTGACTTGGTTACTTCTCGTGAAAACACCTCAAACCCCTACCAGCTTGAACTCTCAGTTGAAATATTACATTTAAAGGCCAGACAGAACCCAAATGAATGGATGATTGCGTCACCTTTCAAATATCACTTAAAAAAAATCTATGTAGTGAAGACTCAATTCCTTTGGGAAGGAGCAGGAATGAACTGTCACCCGTATCCTCCCTTGGCTTCGATTTTGTCTCTCTCCCTCTATTACTGGCTTCTCTGCTCTCTCCCAGGCTCCCCCTTCCCTTGTCTCCCCACCCCTTCTTCCCATTAAAAAAAAAAAAAAAAACAGAAACAAAATGCAGGAATGTGAGAACCAGTTGGCCAGAGAGAAAACAAATTCTAAACATAATTTGAAAGACTTTATGGCTATATTCATGTTTAGTTATGTTGGGTTGACTAATATTGTCCAGTTATTGGTGTTTTCTTTTACAAAGTTAAATGAAAATAATCCCAAATAAGTAAATATTTTGTCATATTCAGAGCATAGTATAAGTTCCTTATTTTGAACATACTAGAACAAATTACTTATGTTGAACATTACAGAAATTATTTTCTCTTAGCTCCTATCAAAGAAATGTTGAGCAAGTAGATAGAAAACCTAGCTTTAAGGGAGCTCCAAATTGTGACCTGCCTGGGACACCCACATGTTTATCCATCCTTGACTCTGCACAGACTGTCATATGTGTGACTTTCAAGTACATTACCTAAGTTGTTGACTACCTCACAAATTACTCAGAAATCAAGTATGTATCTGGTTTTTAGGAGTTAGAAATCTGTGGGAAAAGTAACTAAGTCAAATATGAAATATTAACTAAGATTACCAGGCCAAAAATCAAACCAGCCTTCGATACAGTTTCAGGAAGGTGCAGGGGAGAGATGTCACCATTGCCTGAGGTATTCTCAGGGGACCCAATCCCAAGCCTGGAACACAGCCACTGATCTTCTCCCTTGGGACTCCCATGCTATGGAGGACAGAACAGCACATCACGTGCCCACCTAGGCTTCTACATTCTCTATCTTTTGCTTTGCTTAGCATCCAGGTTATCTTTTCCCTGTGTCAGGGTCAAAGATGGTGGCCAGAATCCTCTGGGATACCCCAGGGCATCACTAGAATTCTCCTACTCCTCCAGTGAGGCACAACTGCCCACTGCCTTCTCCAATCAAGGCAGATTCTTATTTTTTGAGCTCAATAAGTAAGACTCATCATGTCCACTTTTGGAATGAGGCAACTCTTGGAAAACATGCTAAGGATGCTATACTCTTCTTCTGAGAAGTCATCACCCTACTTTCCTCACACAGCTTAATTTTAAATATAATAACAAGCACAAGCTTTAGAGGTAGACATAGGTTTGAATCCCAGCTTTCTCAGCTCTTTTGATCCCCAGTTGTTCCTTCTGTAGAATGGGACAGCAATGCCTTCTCTGTGGGGCTGTTGAGCACACAGAAGTTTCAATAAACAGAAGCTCTTATTATTATTATACAATGTTGATTAAAACGAGAAGAGAAATACTCAGAATATAGAGTTTGGGATGATATGAAGGAACTAGTGAATTGAGAAGTTAATAGACCCGGACCCACCCTGGATTCTGCTCATTAGTGCCGTGGGTGCAGTTGAAGTTGGACAAAGTTGTGCAGTGTGGCAGACCAGCCAGGTTCATAGGTCTCTGTTGGGTAAGTGCACTGTGACCCTGACCCGGCTTCATCTTCAGTGGCCCGAAAACTCAATCCCATCCAGAAGTCATCTCAGGGAGGCTGACTTAGGCCCACAAACTCACAGAGGCCTGTGCATAAGACAAGATGGTCAGTGGGCCTGACACACATGTAAGCCTGACCAGCACATTCCCTCCCTGGAAGGAAACTACCCAGGAAAAAGGTGATCAGAAGGTACTCAGAGAGTTGGGAATCTTAACAGAGAAGTTTGTTTTATAACTTGAAAATATAATGGTGTCAGGCCTTGTTAGTCAGCTGCAGAGTCTCCACAATAGGGACACCTGACAGACAGCCAGATATTCCCTTAAGACTAAGGTGTCTGCCAGACAGAAGCCAGAGATGTGTAGCCACTCTTCTCCTCTCAATGTCTCCTTTCTTTACTTCTAAGACTGACCAACTTCCCTTCAGATCAACACATTTCTGCTTTAGATATGTTCATACTCCAATCAGTCTAGTCTTCTGCCTAGGAACCTCTCATTACATGTTGATTTTAGAGTTTAACACAGTATTTCCAAGTTCTTGGTGGAGGGGTGGGGGGTTGTCAGTGGGTAACTAAGGGTGGCCTATGGGTACAATAGTCTCTGGCTTGCTCCCCTCTTACAGAGTTGAAAGGTCATAGAAAATTAGAATCATCTGTGTTAGAAGGGAATGCCTTCATTATACAGATGCAACTTTCTCAGTGACACGTTGACAGTTGGGGCCACACACTCAGCTCTTTAAACCAAAAATTCTCCTCTACCCCTTTTCCTATCTTCTTTCCCTGGTTTTATTTGGGGTGGATGGGAGGGTATCCATGGAAGAAGGCAAATGTGGCAACAAAAGCAGTAAAAACTAGGTTATAATGTTTTCCCTGGATACTTCCAGGCTCAAAGCTAGCTGCAGACTCTTGGGTACAAGTCCGCAGAGGAGTGATTGACACGTTGCCCTTTGAGCCCACCAGCCTCTCTCCAGAGGGTTTCCTAGGGTACCTTGCTGCAGAAACTTCTGGCTGAATGCTTAGCTGGGTCACAGGCATTCCTGTGCTTCTGCTTCCTGTGCCCAAAGCAATCACCACAAAGTTATGATTACTTAAGTGAATCTGGAGTTTGGGGCTTAGGGACAGCTGCAGCCCCATGGCCTAACCCTTCTCTGGGTCCATCCCTCCCATCCGTGCTCCTGGGCCACTTGCTGTATCATTTCAGTCTCCATTTCATGTTACAAAGCATTTTTCCACTTTCTTCCTAGCACAGGGGTGGAGGCTATGGAGATTATATAAACTTTCTCTTTTTTTTTTTTTTTTTTTTTTTTTTGCCACGCAGTGCAGCTTGCAGGATCTCTTAGTTCCCCAACCAGGGACTGAACACAGGCCACAGCAGTGAGAGTGCCAAGTCCTAACCACTGGATCACCAGGGAATTCCCTAAACTCTTTCTCTTCTATTTGAAGTCAAGCTCCCAAGTTCTTAGGCGATTTCCTAGTGCTGGGTCACTTCTTTAATAAATATTTATTGAAATCATATGGTAGTCATCACCAACCTGAAATTAGTGATGTAATAAGCTATACACCACCTCCTCTAGGTAGGGCTCTTGCCAAAAACGTTTTTCCAGAATCTAATCTTGAGAAAACAATCAGACAACCCAGAACATGGGTTGACAACCCAGACTCTCTACAATACAACTCTTTAAAAAGAAAGTCAGTGTTATGAAAAGCAAAAAAAATGGCAAGGGATTACTGTAGATTAAAGCTCTCCAATAGAACCGTCAGTGATAAGGAAAACAGTCCACGTCTGAGCTGTTCAATATAGTGGCCACTATTACATGTGGCAACTGAGCACTTGAAACGTGGCCAGTGTGACTGATGAGCCAATTTTAGATTTATTTAATTTCCATTAATTTGAATATAAATAACCACATATGGCTACTGGCTCCTGTATTGGACACAGCATAGTTCTACATTAAAAAAAGACTAAAGAAACAAAATGACCAAATGCAATGCATGAACTTTTATTGGATCCTGGATCAGAGGAAGGGAAGTGAGAAAAAAATATTTCAAGGGATATAGATAAATGTAAATTTTTTATGATATTATTGAGCTAAAGTTAATTTTTTTAGGTGTGATAAGGGTAACGGTATTGTTACCAAGTCCGAGCTCCTACTGCTTGCCGCACAACAGGCCAATAAATGGAGAGTTGAGTTCTTGGGGCACGGAATAGCGACTATATTTGGAAAGCCAGATGACCAAGAAGATGATGGACTAGTGTTCCAAAGAACCATCTTACCCTAGTTAGAATTCAGGCTTCTTTTATACTAACGGAGAAAGTGGTGTGGTTGGTTGTTGAAATGTCTTGGTGTTGGTGATGTAATCCTTTGTGCTTGCAGCTGTCCACATAGGTCAGATCACCATGTTTCTATAAACCTCCAACAGGACAAATGTTATTCTCTGTTCTGCAACTTTTTATCTCTATATGAACGGAAAAGTATTATACTTACTTTTAAAGGTCAGAGCCTGGACTTCCCTGGTGGCAGAAGTGGTTAAGAATCTGCCTGCCAATGCAGGGGACACGGGTTCAAGCTCTAGTCCGGGAAGATCCCACATGTCGCGGAGCAACTAAGCCCGTGCGCCACAACTACAGAGCCTGTGTGTGCTCTAGAGCCCGCGAGCCACAACTATTGAGCCCACGTGCCACAACTACTAAAGCCCATGTGCCTAGAGCCCGTGCCGTGCAACAAGAGAAGCCACTGCAATGAGAAGCCCATGCACCACAACTAGAGAAAGCCCGCGCACAGCAACGAAGACCCAATGCAGCCAAAAATAAATAAATAAATTTATTTTAAAAATAAATAAATAAAGGTCTGAGCCTTGAGAATGCACTATCCTGTATATTTCAGGTGATAGGCAACATTCTTAACTTACAGCAAAAGTAACAAAATACAAAGGTTAAAGTAAAAGAAACAGATCTAATATGGAGTCAGATTTGTTCTTCCTTATACAGTATTTTGGTTTTATAGGAGAATTTAATTATTAGGGCCTACGTACTAAAGTATTTAGGGATGAAGTGTGTGCTACTTACTTTCAAAAGGTTTGATATGTATACACAAAGAGACAAAGCAGATGAGGCAAAATGTCAGTAATTGAAAATCCAGCTTTAGGACATACTGATATACATTATACTCTTCTTTTAACATTTCTATGGGTTTGAAATTTAAAAAAAAAAGTGGGAAGTAAAAAGGAGAGAGGCAGGCACCAATTGGAAGTGTGATAGTAACAGAGCAAGGCTGACCACTTCCCCAGCTTCCAAAAAGCTGTGTTCCAAACATGTACATGTAAATCTGCTGTTGGCACTCTGAATGTGCTTTCCCTCTCTCTTATTTATGACTGTCTATCTGGGAGACTGAAGCTTACTATCGAAGAAATACAATACCCCTACCCCCACCAAAGGAATTGTCACTCCTTTAATAGAAACTCTGTGACTTGGGGGGATACCAGGAACTTGCTAATCTTCCCTCTTAAATCCTCACTCTTCACACTTCTGATTTGGCAAACTTAAAGTAGCTCCTCTTACAGACAACCGGGGCCAAAGCCAAAATTTTGTATTTGAAATGCTTGTTTACTTTGCAATGTACTATTTGCATATAAGTTAAATAATTTTAAATTGGTCACACAGTTAAAGGAACACAGATCAAACCGATTGTAAATGCTCCAGGTGATGAATAAGGGCTGCAATCATAAGGGAAATATTCCTAAATCGGTTGATGCATAAGTCAGGCTTTAAAGCAGCATTTCTCAAAGTGGAATCTGGTCTGGGTATCACCTCAGTACTTGACAAAAAGGCAGATTCCCCTGGGTTCTACCACAGCCCTGCAGAGTCAGAATGTTCATATTTAACAAGCATCCCCAAGTAATTCTTATGCACACTAAAGTTTGAGAACCCAAAGTATGGTAAGATTTAGGTGTGTGAAAAGAAGCCTGATGGGTATTCTGATAGGTGAAGCACCCTGAGCGAAGATACAAAGTAAAAATGAAATTGGGCTTTTAAAGAGCAGAAGGAACATCACCCTTTGGAGGGGGAAGATTCCCGTTTGAGATCAGGTGAGATAGAGTTGTTAGGTAGGGTGGGGCTTTGGACACCAATTCAGAAAGGTTGGACAATTTTTGGATAATTGGTAGACAATGAAGGAACAATGATGTTTTAGGAAAATCATCCTGGCTGGTTGTACAGGATGCACTGAAGATTTTAAAACATTAAAATCAGGGAGATCAATAAACAGGTTTCTGAAGATGATCCAGGTGCGAATAATGAAAGCCTGAACATGAAAGTGGCACTGAATACAAAGCATAAAGGATGGGTGGGAGAAATGTCTTTGAAGGAAGGATCAGTAGGATGTGGTGACTGACTTTTTAAAACGGAGGGGCTGTAGAGGAATGTGTGTAAGAGGAAATATTAATAATGCTCACTACTACACACTACTATATATAAAATAGATAACTAATAAGGACCTACTGTATAGCACAGGGAACTCTGCTCAATACTCTGTAATGACCTATATGGGAAAAGAATCTAAAAAAGAGTAGATATGTGTATATGTATAACTGATTCACTTTGCTGTGCACCTGAAACTAACACAACACTGTAAAGCAACCATACTCGAATAAAATTTTTTTTAAATGCTCAAGGTCTACAAGCAAAAACAAAAACCTAATAACATAGTTTTAAAATTGGCTAAGGAGTTGAATAGATTTTTCTCCAAAGAAGACATACAAATGGCCAAAAAATACATGAAAAAACATTGAATGTCACTAATCATCAGGGAAATACAAATCAAAACCACAATGAGATATCACTTCACACCTATCGGGATGGCTATTATTAAAAAAAAAAAAAAAAGACAACAAGTGTTGGCGAGGATGTGGAGAAATTGGAACCCTTGTACACTGTTGGTTGGAATGCAAAATGTTGCAGCCACTATGGAAAACAGTATGAAGTTTCCTCAAAAAACTAAAAATAGAACTATCATATGATCCAACAATCCTATTTCTGGGAATTTATCCAAGAGAATTGAAATCAGGATCTCAAAGAGATGTTGGCACTTCCATGTTCATTGCAGCACTATTTACAATAGCCAGGATAAGGAAGCAACCTAAATGTCTATCAAATGATGAGTTTAAAAAGTAGTATATGCATACAATAGAATATTATTCAGCCATTACAAAGAAGGAAATTCGACAATAAGCGACAACATAGATGAACCTTAAAAACATTATGCTAAGTGTAATACCCAAGTCACAGAAAGACAACTACTGCATGATTCCACTCATACGCGGTATCTAAAATAGTCAAATTTAAAGAGTCAAAGAGTGGAAGAAATAGTGGTTGCTAAGAGCTGGGGGGAGGGGGAAATGGGGAGTTACTAATCAATGGGCTTAAGGTTCAGTTAAGCAAGATGAATAAATTCTAGAGATCTGCTGTACAACACTGTACCTCTCTTGCACACTTAAAATTTTGTATTTTTTTGTATTGTATTGAATACTTTAAAACTTAAGAGGTAGATCTCATGTTAAGTGTTCCTACCACAATAAAATAAAAATGTTCAGGTCTGAAGCCTGAGTGAAAGGAAGAAATGATGAGGCCAGTGACAGAAATAGCTGTTTTTGTGGTGATGCAGTGAGAGGGAGGCTCTGGCACGACAGCCAAATGGAGGCACCTTTATAGCAGTTGAACAGAACTGACTGGAGATAAAGATATAAATAAAATTTAGACAAAGAGAAATTTGAAGCCAAGGCAATTCACTAAAGTAAAAAGTTTAAAGAATGATCAGCTCAAGGACCAAGACTGAAGCCTTAGGGAATTCTTAGGGAGTGATGGGATGGAAGGAAACCATGAAAGAAAAAGGCGATCATCACAGAAGTAGGAGGCTAAACAAGAAAAAGTGTCACAGAAGCCGCGTGAGAAACAAATTTCAAGGAGTTGTCAACTATGTTAAAGCCAATGGGAATTGAGAAAAGACCATTGGAAAGGGAACTGAGACATTCGGAAAAGATGAGTAGCCTAGCCTGAACTTCCTTACCTGGGTAACAAATATTTTGGGCTAAATATATTCATTGTGAACCGTGCTGATGTTCTCTCCTCACAGAACGTAAGAGGTAGCCTATCAAGAGATCTAACCAGGGCTGTTTTCCCATTGCCCTGTTGCTTTTACTTCTATTCCTGGGAAAAGTATAGAAAATGGAACTTATTTTCTTTGCCGTGAAGCTCATGTCCCCTTAACTGCTACCTAAAGGGCAGGCAGGTCAGAAAAGTTACAGGCTAAAAAATTAAAAGTATTTGCAAAACTGTAGTTTAATCGTTATTCATGAGCAACAGCAACAACTGGAGGAGGGCTGCCAGTGTACTCCAATTAGCTTCCAGCCCAAATGATGTGATGACTAGAGATTGTGGAAGTGAGGATGAGGAACCGTCTGTTGTTTTCTATCTTTACTGCAGTAGCTAGTTATTAAATATTAATAACTAACATTTAACGACATGGGTTTTCCTAAGAGTCAGCCTTTTAATCTGTCCTTGAATTTGACTGATATTGGGTCTTTGGGGAAAAATATAAGAGCTAGGCTTCATCATGTTCACAAGATCCTGGATATGTCCATCCAACTGAAAGAATAGGAAATAGATTTGGAGCATGAGGGATGAGGCTTGAGCTTTTATTAGTGGAATAATGTATGGCATCTATGGAATAATTTTTAATCTTAGCTCCATAAAACTTTTAAAGATAGTGAGAAATCTACCTGGGGACGGATTTAGGCAGGTGAAATCATGTCGAACAAATCGCTTCTGAAGGATCTTCTCTATTCCAGAATTATTTTAAAATAAGATTCCAAACGGTTCAAAGGATTTGAAACTTTGCGTAGTTTTTTTAAAAAGAAAAATAGTGCATTAACTACGCTTCCCAGGAGGCCAGGCGGGCGAGTCTCCTCACTCGCCTACTTCTCTTCACCGCGAGGTAAGATGGGAAATGTAGTGCCTCAAGCAACGCTGCACGTGACGCACGCGGAGGAAGGCGAGAGGGACTGCGCCGCCTGGTGCGGTATGAGGTCTGGGGAGTCTGGTTGTGAACGTCTTTTTCCCCAGAATTTGGTTTTTGCAGTGCGGGGAGGGCTCCCATCTTCTCCCTGACCGTGAAATGAGCTGGCCCGGGTTCATTTGCCCGCCGGAGCAACTCCGGGGAAGTCCCGGTGGGTGAGACATCGTGGTGCCTCATCCAGTTTCTCGGTAGCCGGGCGGGGAGGGGGAGAAGGTGAGAACAGCAGGGGGCTAGCAGTTTGCGCCCTGCGCCCCACCCAGGCTGCGGCCGCCCGGGGAGGAAGCGCGTATAGGTTGAGTGCGAAGTTTCCTTTTTTGCTTTCTCGTCAGAGAAGCCCCAACGGGCGGTTCGGCGGGAATGCCAAACTTCAGTTTGAGCGGGGTCGCGAGCCAAAGGGTTTAAAATAAGTTACTCCCCCCACTTCCCGCCGCCGTATAACGTCCATCCCGCTAGCCATGGGCAGCCGCGATCACCTGTTCAAAGTGCTGGTGGTGGGTGACGCCGCAGTGGGCAAGACGTCCTTGGTGCAGCGATATTCCCAGGACAGCTTCAGCAAACACTACAAGTCCACGGTGGGAGGTGAGACGTCGCTGCGGGGGCGGGGTAGACGAGAGGCCGGGATCACGGGACTTGAGCCGCGGACTCAAGTGGGGTGGAGAACGGGGGATTTGGTGTCTTTGGGTCCTTCCTCGGGCCTGGAAATAGGTGTCTGGGATCCTGAAGGGAGGCATGCTGGTGTTTGATTTGCATGCCTCTCTTGGGTTTCCCCCAATTAAGTTTTCCCAGCCTGAGCTGATTGTCTGGAAAGAGAGCAAAACTGTGACGATGGGAAATGAGGGCGGGTGGATGAGAAAATGAGCGATTCCTGCGTTTCGCTAGGGAACTCAAGTCTCCTCCTGCAGCCTTCCTAGCGGTCACAGGCACATCTCTGCGATCAGCAGAAGCAGCTGAGACCCTTTGGAGCGCCTGGTTAGGTACCAGTTGGGGCTGTTGTCCTTCCTCTCACGGGAGTTACAGACAGCTGTTGAAGGAACAGAAAGGTGTTTAACCTGGCCTCACGGAGCCTAGCTTTGTTATGGAAATACCTGCATGGGAGGGCCCCTTGGCCACACAATCAGATGCTTATCAGGGCTGAAGAGCTGTGTGTTTTTTGTCCATCGATTGCTTAAATAAAGACTAGGAATTCTTCCTAGTGTAAAATATACCACTTTTCTGACCTATCTTCCCACACACACACAGCTTTTTCTCTCAAACTGGGGAGATGAAGGAGGCAGGGAAGACAAAGAGTTAATTCCTTTCTTTCCAGTTTGGCCTTTGGACTCAACTGTCTTTTCAGAAGTAGAAAAATGCCTTCTAATTAGAAGTTTAGATGGGAAGAGCTGGTGAAGAGGGAAAGTAACAAACATTTATTTATCTCCATTAAAAGAACATTTTTTAAGGAAAAAAAATTGCAGTAATGTAAGTTTTGAAATTGTGTGCTAGTGTTCATTCTGGAATTTTTTTAAATTAACATGCATTTACATTGCAGTTAAAACACCCTCCTTAAGAACATTCATCAAGGGTTTCCCTGGTGGCGCAGTGGTTGAGAGTCCGCGTGCCGATGCAGGGGACACGGGTTCGTGCCCCGGTCCGGGAAGATACCACATGCCGCGGAGCGGCTGGGCCCGTGAGCCATGGCCGCTGGGCCTGCGCGTCCGGAGCCTGTGCTCCGCAATGGGAGAGCACAACAGTGAGAGGTCCGGGTACCGCAAAAAAAAAAGAGCATTCATCAAAATTAAGGGTTTAAAGTTTCAAACAAACAAAAGTTTCAAAGATTGTTTCCTGACCATTCTGCCCCACACTGCTCAATAATATGAGCGTCCCTATTTCATGGATTTGGTTTAAAAGTATCCCACTAATTTTTAGCAATTGTTGTAGTTTTCCTTTAGTAGAGAATATAATTGACTGGCTAATTTTTTGTTCAGTGTTTATTCTTAATTTTCCATAGCTTTTATTTCTGTCATAGACGTGGAGAAATGTATTTCCAAATCTCAGAAATTATCCTGTTGCTGTCCTTATCAAAAGCTCTCCCCCGCAGCCTTAACTCATGGACTCAGCATCTACAGATGTGGCAGTAGATTCCAGCACTGTTCTTAAGCATCATCCATGGAGTATCTTCTTGCTGGTGAATCCTCTGGGACCTTTTCACTTTATCCCATTCCTGCCCAAGATAATTCCTACGGCCTTATGGAGAATGTAGAATTCCCTGAGGGTGTGTTTTTCTCATAATACAGTTGGACTAGAAACCAACACTGAAATGTGGAAGATGCAAAAGCCAACCCACTTACCTCATTTCCCTCTTCTACCCCATCATCCCTTCCCTGAGAAAACCCCCTAAATCTCCCAGAAACTGTTTAACCTGAGATTAGGAGTTGTTTTTATAATTACTCCCATCCTCCTATCCCCAGCCTTAGAGACAAGTAGGATCAAATACATTGATTTGATGAGAGAGTAAAAACTGGAGATGCCTTCAGAGATGCATGTGAATTACCTGTCCCACACTTAATACATGAGTGTGGGCTCATCTCAGTCCATTGAGGGCTTAAAAGTAACCAAACAAATAAATAATGAATGAATGAATGGGATTGGAGTTGTGTGTCTCTAGGGTTGTAATTGCATATTTGATATGACTTTGTGGATTTTTTAAGGTAAATTTAATTCAAGTATATTATACATAAATTTTCAGTGGATTTTGCTCTGAAGGTTCTCCAGTGGTCTGACTCAGAGATGGTGCGCCTCCAGCTGTGGGATATTGCAGGTAGGATGGATAAGACTGGACAAGAACAAGGAAGACATTTTGGTTTAACCAACAAGCTCTCAGAGAAAAAATGGGACAGGGAGACCAGAAGTTTTTTCCTGAAGCTGGAATGATTGAACTGCTCTGAGGACATATAAGCTGAATAGATGTAGAGCTTTTGTAGATGTTTTCTGTAGATGTTTTGCCCTGAATAAATGTAGAGCAGTCTGTGTGGTTGAGGGTCTGGCAAAGTAGTGAACTGTCCAGACCGTAGGTAGATGCTCCCACAGCAGGGGGAGGGGGTGCTCTTTCTAGGTTTTCAGCTGACCTTGGTGAGAAACAAGAAAAGAGAAGACAATAATAATAATAGCTAATCCTTATTTATTATGTGCCAAGCACTTTTCTGAGCATTTTAGATTCACTGACTCATTATTAATCCTTACAACTATCCTATGATAAAAAGCTACTGCTTGTTTCCCCACTTTACAGATGCTTAATCTGAAGCACCGAAAGCTTGACTTGTCTAAAGTCACATAGATAGTAAATGACAGAGCAGGGATTTGGAATTGGGTGATCTGGGCGCAGAATCTGGACTCACCCACTACGCATACTGCCCTCTTTCCCACAATGAAGATGGAAAGGGCAGGGTGTCAGGGAGGGTTCCAAGGCTGGCTCTCAGGATCACCTTCTCAAGAACCGTCTCCTTACTTCCCAGGGCAGGAGCGCTTCACCTCTATGACCCGACTTTACTATCGGGATGCATCTGCCTGTGTTATTATGTTTGATGTTACCAACGCCACTACCTTCAGCAACAGCCAAAGATGGAAACAGGACCTGGACAGCAAGCTCACACTGCCTAATGGAGAGCCGGTGCCCTGCCTGCTCTTAGCCAACAAGGTATGTGGTTGATCTTGGAAAATGGCCCCTGGCCTCAATCCGTGGGCAGAGAGTAAGCGTGTCTAAACTGCACTCTGATTGTGGGTATCCACTTGCCCTTCTCTACCTCCTTTCAAGAGATGTTGAGACTTTCTTTGGGAAGAATGTTGGCTGTAGATTTCAGATGCTGCTGTTCTAGCCATGGGTGGAACTGTTTTAAATCCACACGTATCTGAGCAATGTTTCTATTCCCAGGAAGTTTATGGTGTTGCCTTTTATTTTCTTTGCCAGTGTGATCTGTCCCCTTGGGCAGTGAGCCGAGACCAGGTTGACCGGTTCAGTAAAGAGAATGGTTTCACAGGTTGGACAGAAACATCAGTCAAGGAGAACAAAAATGTTAATGAGGCCATGAGGTGAGTAGCTCATCCTGTTCTAGGGATAGGCACGCAGATTTTCCCATCTTCCACTGCAGCCCCTTGGACCTCCTTTCCTTGTTTCTGAGCAAACAAGAACAGACTGAGCCACTGGAATGCCAGCTCCTGAAGGTCAGGGATGCTGTCTTCTCTCCTGAGATAATTGGGGACAAAGGGGCATTTAAACCTTGTGGCTTTACTGAGTGCCACCTGGTGACAAGACAGATAATATCTGCCGTTTCTCCATCCAGCTTCTCAGGTTTGTTTTTTATTTGTTTTTTAGAGTCCTCATTGAGAAGATGATGAGCAATTCCAGGGAAGATATGTCTTTGTCCACCCAAGGGAACTACATCAACCTGCAGACCAAGCCCTCTTCCAGCTGGGCCTGCTGCTAGTAGCGTTTGGCTTGTTTTCCCTCCCAGTTCTAGGAGATCCTTCTCTTCCCTTTGGTTGCCCACCCAGCAGTTTTACTAAGTACATTTGAACTGTCTGCTGCTGACGGTCCAGTAAGGAGGGCCATCATCACTAAGAGAAGACACGTGGGACCCATGGGCATTTCTGCTGCCTCTGCTGCAAGTTGCCTGTCACTTGCTGCTGGCTCACGGGGCCCAGTCAGTGCCTTCTGTCCAAAAAAGATCATCTCATCTCTCAATTTGTGATCTGGGATTTTGTGGGAAGGATTAGAAGTCAGCATCTGTGTTTTACGGATCATAATTCTCACCTACTTTTGAGCATATTTTTCCATTTAATGTATATTGATATCTCAATCTGATAGGACTTCAGATTGCAAGGAAATGAGATCAAAGGTCATTTCCCAAATTCCTTGTTGATCATTGCTTTCAGATTCTTTCTGTCTTGGACTTTGAATTTAAACACCTGATTCTGAGATACAGGAGAAATGGGGCTGGATATCTATGGGTTTAGGGCTACTGGAGGTAAACCAAAAGTCACTATTTCTTTAAGCTTCTCAAGTCATATTAGCTTTCTTTTGTCTTGGTTTTAAAAATAGTTAACCTTTTAAATGATCTGTCTTTGGTTAGAGAGATTCTTTCCCCCAAAAATTAATTCTCACTTTAAGGTTTTCTAGTGTCTCTCTCCCAGTGGGATGGGGACAGGGTTTGCAGGTTGATGTCTTGCCACGTAATGCTGCAAGTGACATCAGCTGGCCGTGGTACCCTGAACTAGGTCTATTCCTCACAGCTCTGGGAGTCTGAATGGAAGAAGAGGGTCAGGTTAACAGAACAAAATCCTACGGGGCAACTTGCTTAGGAGCACTTTGGGTGTCTAGCACTTAACAGCCATAGAAAATAAATATTATGTGTAGACCTTTGCCTGGGGGTGGAGAGTAGATAGACAGAAAATCATTAGGTAATTTAAGTGCTAAATTGGGTGGAGTTTTTAGTATCAAATCACTTCTAGACAGTTTAATTTGTTAAATTCTCACAGGATGGTGATTTATAACCTGCCCAACGTTATGAATATTCTTAGTGAGCTCAGGCTTAGAGCTCTTTGAGAGACACTTACCTAAATAAGTGTTCTAAGTCAGTGGTTCCCAAATCTGACTAATGAGAACCACCTGGGAAGTTTAACGATTTTAAAATAAAATGTTTTAAGATTTCTGTTTCCCAACCTCAAACCTACTGAACCAAAATGTCCAGGGATGAAGCTTGGGGATTTGTTGTTGTTGTTTTTCAGAGTTTCCCAGGCAATTCTGCTCAGCCCAGTTTGGAAACCCTTGCTGGAGAACGTGGTAAAGATGCAGAGACCCAGGCCTTCCCTGGGCTTCTGTAGGCTCCATTAATTCTCCAGGTGATTTTGACACACACCAGACTTTGAAAAGCACTGTCCTAAGAGAGCTCAGAGGCCAAATATCAGAGCCCTCGGTGGTTTGTTTGTTTTTAATGCCAGTTGTTATAAATTTTGCATAATCTTCTGAGACCTTCAGGTTCTCTTTTGTATTACTCTTTCCAGGTAGGGTTCTTATTACAATGATTCTGAAAATAATAGTGGAATAACAAGTTCTCTGTGAAAATAAAATTGATTTTTATTCACTGGTTTGAACCCCTGAAAAATCACAAATAAATGGGAAATAAGTATTGTATTGATAGTAGTTATTGGCCTTCAATGTGACTTTGTTATTTTATACTGATAGAGTATTGTGGAAATGGAGACTTTATTTTTTAAATACCTTCTTTAAAAATGAAGGTAAGGGCTTCCCTGGTGGCGCAGTGGTTGAGAGTCCGCCTGCCGATGCAGGGGACACAGGTTCGTGCCCTGGTCCGGGAAGATCCCACACGCCACAGAGCGGCTGGGCCCGTGAGCCATGGCCGCTGAGCCTGCGCGTCCAGAGCCTGTGCTCCGCAATGGGAGAGGCCACAACAGTGAGAGGCCCGCGTACCTCAAAAAAAAAAAAAAAAAAGAAGGTAAGTGTTATTCTGTTTATCTGTTAATTTACCAGTACTGATTGCCTCATTCCAATTCAGAACTTGATGTAACTTCTCAAATACTGCAATGGTGACCATTTAAAAAACTTGAATATGCTTTCTTTTCCCACTTGCTGACTCAGGATATTCCTGCCTTTTCAAGCATTGCTAGAGGCTGGCCTGCCAGCCCTTCTGATTTTCTCTCCCAGTTGGTCAACGTTATGGCCCTGAAACTAATTAAAGAAGAAAGTGAAATATTTCTCCTTATGTTCCTATCTATAAAGAAAAGGGAAAGCAATTAAGATAAGGAAGAAGAAAATATTTACATGGTTAGAAATGTGATTATACTAAAAATAATTAGATCCTATCATTTGGATGCTACCTCTTGGGTAAAAATTGTTTGGAACATGGATATCATTGTAGCCCTTCCCTAGAGAAATTTCCATATTTGAGACAAGATACCCCTTCAACCATCCACCAGGTCTGTGGCCAAAGAGAAAACATAAGCATTCCCTGCAGACTGTTCTAAGAGACCCAAGGAAAGGCTGAGAACAGAGCTGTGGGACTGTGACTGCCCTGGCTTTCAACTTTGAACAGAATAGCTGAGTGATCAAACAAGCCAGGAAAGGAACCCTAAGTCAAGGAAGGCCCCTAAGCATAAGTGATGGTTTGCTGTTTTGTACTGCTAATGAGCCGGAATTGCTCCAAGATGCTGTTACTCACTTTCCTTTCCTATTGCTAGGGAATATTTGGGTTCCTTATTTTTCCCTTTTATCTCCAGATTTAACTGTTTTCTTTAGATGGTCTTTCTTCTGTCCTCAGGACACTGTCCCATCTAACAGGAGGCTCTTCCTGCCTGTCGTCCTTTTGTAGGCAGTGGCCTGCTTTTGACATGATCTAAGGCCATGGTTAGAAGATGTAAAAATCTCCATGGTAGGTATTCTGTAAAATCTAGTGACTAGATTGCTCAGGGAAATAAACCTCTGTGCCCTTTTCTCCTTCACCCCGCTTGGTTCACTATGTATAGGAAGAGGCCTCAGCTGTGTACATGACTCATTTATTAAAACCAAATAACCCCCAAGTTGGAATGGATAGGAAGCCACTAGACAATGTGCATTGGGGACTTCCCTGGTGGTACAGTGGTTAAGAATCCGCCTGCCAGTGAAGGGGACACGGGTTCAATCCCTGGTCTGGGAAGATCCTACATGCCGCAGAGCAACTAAGCCCGTGCGCCACAACTACTGAGCCTGCGCTCTAGAGCCCACAAGCCACAACTACTGAAGCTCGCATGCCCTAGGGCCTGCGTGCCGCAACTACTGAGCCTGTGTGCTGCAACTACTGAAGCTCGTGTGCCTAGAGCCTGTGCTCTGCAACAAGAGAAGCCACCGCAATGAGAATTCCGTGCACCACAACGAAGAGTAGCCCCCACTCGCCGCAACTAGAGAAAGCCCACGCACAGCAATGAAGACCCAACGCAACCAAAAACAATGATAAAAAAAAATGTGCATTGGAAAGAACTTTACATGTATTTTTGATTCAGCCATAAATACCAGAGACTTGAGAATATATCTACATATGACCTTTGTTGTTGTTAGAAAACCCTGCCTTCTCTTTGGCTTTCAAGCATAATCTGAATTCTGTTCAGTTTTATCTGCAGGTTTCAGTATAATACTGGTATTGCTCTGTTTAGGGTTCTCCAGGGAAACAGAACTAATAAGATGTGTGTGTGTGTGTGTGTGTGTGTGTGTGTGTGTGTATGTAAAGGGATTTATTACAAGAATTTGGCTCATGTGATTATGGAGGCTGGCAAATCTAAAACTTATGGAGCTGATGTCCCAGTTAAAGTCCCAAGGCTGGCAGACTGGAAGAGCTGATATTCCAGTTCAAAGGCCACCAGGCAGGATAATTCTCTCTTACTCAGGACAGGGCCTTCAACTGATTAGGTGAGGCCCACCCGCGTTAGGGAGAGGAAACTACTTCACTACATCTACCAATTTAAGTGTTAATCTCATCCAAAAACACCCTCACAGAAACACCCAGAAGAATGTTTGACCAAGTATCTGGGCACCCCATGGCCCAGTCCAATTGACACACAAAATTAACCATTTCTTGCACTTAACGGTACTTTACTATGTGATGGTGCTGTTTTGATAACTTTTCTTCACACTCAACTTTAATTTGATTCACACTCATCTGATTAGGAACTAACTATTAATGGGAGTAAAGAAGAGAAAGCAGATAGGAAAGGAAGACGATAAGATAGACATTTTATGATTTATCATGATATGATAAGGGCAGCCCAGTAGCACTGGATACCAATATCTGACTTGGTATAAACTCTTCCCTCAGCTCTGTGAGTTGTGTATGCTTCTTACACTACCTTGGAAATAAGAAAGCAGATAGTTCTCATTTTATGTTTGAGGGAACAAATATCTCAAAATTTGACTAACTGAAAGGCAGCTGGTTGAATTCGTAATAAAGCCAAGACATAACTGCAAATCTTCAAATTCCCCATCTCCATTCTGTCATTTAGGTTTCTGTGAAGAATTTGACCTGAAAAACCTATTTTAGAAAATAAGCCCAGACATTTAGAGAAGCAGAACTGGCCCCTTTTGGGTTTGAAACTCTTAGTTTGTGTTATATAGACTTTGAGACCATGTTCATGTGTTGAATAGACACATGTGTGTAATTAAATTTGGAGCCAAATTAAGTGCAGGTTGAATAACATGCAGCACAGATATGTCCTGAGATGTTTGACAAGTTCCGCTTACTATGATATGTCACCCAAGTGCAGTGACTGTTATTTAATTTTGAACATCAGCTTTCTTGTTTGCAAATACAGGGGTTAAAATGTTTTTATTCTTTTCCATTGTAGTTTATTACAAGATATTGAGTATAGCTCCCTGTGCTACACAGTAGAACCTTGTTTTTTATTTTTTATATACAAGTACAGGGATTTTAACAGCCATTTTATTTTCGACTGTTGTTGCCAGTAGTTGACATCTGAGTGTTTCTGTAAGCCAAATACATATTCTTCTAAGCACTTCACATGGATTATTTTTATTTTCACAATGACCCTATGAGTCTACATATATAGACATTTAAGGCACAAAAATTAAAACTGCTCAAGGTTAGACAGCTAGGGAGTGGCGAACGGATTTTTTTTAATATTGCTTCTGGTTTTTTTTTAATGTAAATGCGTTCATTTTTGGCTGCGTTGGGTCTTCGTTGCTGCGTGTGGACTTTCTCTAGTTGCGACGAGCAGGCAGGGGCTACTCTTCGTTGGGGTGCGCGGGCTTCTCATTGCGGTGGCTTCTCGTTGCAGAGCACGGGCTCTAGGCACGTGGGCTTCAGTAGTTGCAGCACACAGGCTCAGTAGTTGCGGCACACAGGCCCTAGGGTGAGCGGGCTTCAGTAGTTGTGTCTCGTGGGCCCTAGAGCGCAGGTTCAGTAGCTGTGGCGCACGGGCTTAGCTGCTCCATGGCATGTGGGATCTTCCCGGACCAGGGCATGAACCCGTGTCCCCTGCATTGGCAGGCGGACTCTCAACCACTGCGCCACCAGGGAAGTCCCTGCCAAACTGATTTTTAATCTTAAGCAGTGTGACTCCAGAAACTCCCTTTACTATAATACACTGCCTACCATTTTGTATGTGTATGTTTTGATGGTGGCATCCTTGAAGTTTTCCCACATAAATATTCAGTAAGGTGGGAACAAAGAGTAATTTATTAAATGGATATACAGGTTTTCAAATACTTTTATGATGAAAAATTTAAGTCTACTCATTAAGGAAAATGGAGAAAAGAAGGAAAATCCAAACCACTATAGACCCAAAACCCAAACAAAACCTCTATTTACATTTTGATAAATTTGTGTTCAGTCCATTGTTTTTAATGCAAAGATTTTTTTGTCATATATTTGTATTTACACTTAAATCATTTCTGATTACATACCTTTTATGTATACAGTATTGCAGTAGGAGTTGTGGGGGATATAGAGATCTATGCCATAGAACTTCAAAGAAGGAGGGCAAGAAAGGTTTCTTAAAGGGAAGTAGGACAGGAGATGGACACCAATCGAGAAAGAGGTGGGCTAGGATTTCAGGTTGGGAAGAAAGGGGGTTTCGAATTTTTACACAGGTTTGAGAAGTAGCCAGTAGACCAAAGGGCTCATGTTGTAGAGCAGTGGGAAATAAGGTTAGAAAGACTGTGGACAGATTATATAGGTCATTAATTAAGCAATAGTGGCACACGTACCATGTGCCAGGTACTTTATTAGAAGCATGGGATGAGGCCTGGGGAAGAGCGTTCAGACTTTATCATGGGAGCTGTAAGGACGTATTGAAAATTTGAGTATAGGAATGCCATGAGTGCTGTGCTTTAGGAAGGTAGCATTGTCTGTTGTATCTACCACATATTCCAAAAAGAGAAGAGAAGCTGTCGCAGTAGTTTAAGCACGAACTGGTGACAAGGGCCATGGCGAGTGAAAAGTGAATTTGAGAAATGCAATGAAGAAAGAATCAAGAGGTCTCTATACTGAAGACAGTGAGGGCTTGGGGTGGAGTCAGAGGCACCAAGGGGTTGAGCTCAGGTGATTGAGAAGAAGGTGCTTCTGGCAGAGGTGCAAGAGTCAGGAAAAGAATGTGGGTAGGGGAGATAATTTGTTTGGCATAGATAAATTGAGCTTGTGGGTATTCAAGTGGAAATATCTGTTAGGCAGTCAGGATGCTCGCTGGAACTCAGAAGCAGAGGGGCTGGCAGTAGTTGGTAGAATGATGCCCATACTGGGCATGGTCGGAATACATCAGTTCTCCTAGGAATGGTTAGGAGATAGTGGAGAAAGAGCGACAACGCCTTGGACATTCACCGTGGTCAAACATGACTGTCATCACTGTCACCTTTTCTCCATCTGTATGCTGTGGGCAGTGTTTGTTAACTCTGTTCCCGGGGCTCAGGGATTGTTATGTTCTAGTGGAGGAACAAACCAGCTGTTGGATTTGGGGGTTTTCCTTCAGTGAAGACAGTGTGATCCATGCTGCCTCCCAGAGTGCTTCACAGTGTCCAAACTACTATACCTTCGCAAGGGATCCCTTTTTGTTGTTATTGTTATGCCAATCATGTGAAGGCTGTAAGGAGCAATATAATTATCCCCATTTTACAGGTGAAGAAGCAGAGGCACAGGAGTTTAAAATTTGCTGAAAGTCACCTAGGTAGTAAATCACAGTGCTCAAGGCCAGTAGTTTTCATTACAAGTTCAGTGCTCTTTTTTGTTATACCTTGGGGTCTCCGCTTTCAGCACTGTTCACTTAAAAGTATTTGTTGGTGGTTTAGATGGATAAGGCTCTGTCTTCTTCAATGTTACAAGGGCAAGTTTTCTATGGATTTTATTGGTGGTGAGCAAAGCAACAAGTATTAGTCTTCTGGGGTTTCTTCTTCAATTTATACTGGATGTCAAGTTGTACATCCTTTTTATTTCAGTGGTAGAAACCCATCTAAACTTAGGTCTTAACATTCTAAAAGTAGAGAGGAAGATGGAAGTCTGGAGCAGAAGAAATATACACTTGAGAAAATGAATGTAAAAGTTAAAACTGGGGACTTCCCTGGTGGTGCAGTGGTTAAGACTCTGCGCTCCCAATGCAGGGGGCCCGGGTTTGATCCCTGTTCAGGGAACTAGATCCCACATGCATGCCACAACTAAGAGTTCACATGCCACAACTAAGGAGCCCATGTGCCACAACTGAGGAGCCCGCCTGCTACAACTAACAAGCCTGCCTGCCACAACTAAGATCCAGCAAACCAAATAAGTAAATAATTTTTTTTAATAAAATGAAAATAAATAAATAAAAGTGAAAATTGACTTTGGCCCAGTTTTTTTCTGGCTGTGACCTGAGGCAAGGGAGCATCGTCTTTAACCATGCACCTATCTCCAAGCAGGTTTTTGGCCTCTGGGGTTACAGAAAGACTAACCAGACACACAGCTCTTCTATCCCACCCTTTCTTGTGAGTATTGTGATGGGGCAGAGAGTCAGCAGGTTGGAAGTAGAAGAGTAAAAAAGAAAATAAAGCCTGGAGAATCTTTCTTTAACTTCCCGGCAGGGTCTTCAAAGACAGGTCCCTTTCTGAGCTCCTGTGGTCAGTAGAAGCAGTGTCTATCTTTAGACCTCGTTGGTTGTTTTTCATGAGGCCACAGAACTGGAAGTCCCCAGCACAGAGTAAGTGCTCGAAAATTTTTACGAAGCTCCTGGCACCTATAGCATATCCTTGAAGGAAGTGGGTCCTTTTTTTTTTTTTTTTTTTTGCGGTACGCGGGCCTCTCACTGTTGTGGCCTCTCCCGTTGCGGAGCACAGGCTCCGGACGCGCAGGCTCAGCGGCCATGGCTCACGGGCCCAGCCGCTCCGCAGCATGTGGGATCTTCCTGGACCGGGGCACGAACCTGTGTCCCCTGCATCGGCAGGCGGACTCTCAACCACTGCGCCATCAGGGAAGCCCGGAAGTGGATCTTTGATAGGGATAGGGAAGAGCCATCAGGCCCATCACCCACACGCTGCCAGGTTTTTTGTTTGTTTTTTATTTATTTATTTGGTTGTGCCAGGTCTTATTTGCAGCAGGCGGGCTCCTTAGTTGCGGCATGAATGTAGGATCTAGCTCCCTGACCAGGGATTGAACCTGGCTCCTTGCACTGGGAGCTCAGAGTCTTAACCACTGCGCCACCAGGGAAGTTCCTGCCACTTCTTACTGTCTTTAACATATGCAGGGGAGAAGGAAAAGGCTACTTCTCAAAATATAACTAAAATCATAGGAGAAATTAAGCATTGGGTTTCAAAGCCCATTAAATCTCATTTCCAGGGAGAAAGAATAACTGTCTTTTCTGTCTCCTGAGCCTGTTTCGTTTTCACAGTTTCTCATAGTTTTATTACATGTATTGTCTCTTCAAGGTTAACCGACATGCATCTAAGATCTACCCTGTCATATGATCAGTGTCTTTCTTCAGTTTCCTACACACTGGCTGTGCTTGAGACGTGTCCAGGGAAGATTCTCTGGGGATGCACTGGAAGGATCTGACCTTGGAGGTTGCACTCCAGGTTCTCCTGACAGGCAGGGAAACAGTGCCAGGGCTCTTGTAGGCATAACTCTGTACTTGCCCACTAAAAAGTAAACTAGAAGTTCAAGTCTTACGTTACTTCCTTCTTAAGAGACAGTGTTTGTTGAAATACTGAGCGAATAAACAAGCACATAGAGGGAAGACTTTAGCCAAAGCTGAGATGAGGAGAGATAGAGGCTATGACCCTCACCTTGGAAGAGGAAGAGCCTTCATTCAGTGGCCATCTATATATAGGCCTTGAAGTAAACTACAATGCCAAGGCCTGGAAGACCCGTTCTGAACTTTCCACCTGCCTGGACATGTAGACTATGGCCAGTTCCTTTCATTACCTAATAAGTAAGTAACAAGAATTCCTCTGCCTCATCTCACGATAACAAATATTGGTATTTGCTAAATAATGGCAACCTGACCTAATAAAAGAGCCTCCAACAAAGTCACTCGTGATCACTGCACCACTCCAGCTTCTGCACTGGCATTTTGACAATAATATGGATGACAATACACTTAGTCAAAACAGATTCCAGCACCCATTATGCCCCATCAAAAAAAGCAAAATAAATGTTGACAAGATACGGAGAAACTGGAACGCTTGTGCACTGCTGGTGGGAATGTTAAATGGTGCACGTGCTATGGAAAATAGTATGGAGATTCCTCAAAAAATTAAAAATACAATTACTATATGATCTAGCAAATCCACTTCTGAGTATATGCTCCAAAGAATTGAAATCAGGGGCTGGAAGAGAGACTTATACACCACATTCATAGCTGAAATTATTCACAATAGCCAAAATCTGGAAATGACCCAAGTATCCACTGACAGTTGAATGGATAAACCAAATGTGGTATATACATACAATGATATATTATTCAGCCTTTAAAAGGTAGAAAATTTTGATACCTACTACAACATGAATGAACCTGGAGGACATTATGCTGAGTGAAATAAGCCAATCACAAAAGGACAAATACTGTATGATTCCACTTATATGTGGTTCCTTGAGTAGTCAAATTCATGTAGACAGGAAGTAGAATGGTGGGTACCAGGGGCTGAGGAGAGAGGGGATGGGGAATTAGTGTTTAATGAGTATAGAGTTCAGCTGGGGAAGATGAAAAAGTTCTGGAGATGTGAATGTACTTAATGCCACTGAACTACACATGTAAAAATGGTGAATTCTATGTTAGGCATTCCTTTTTTGCTATCAACAATAGCATTCAGGGGTGAAAGGGTGGAGTGACATGGAAGAGGAGATATATATATAACTTTTTTAATGCTTTACTGGTGGACTGTGCTATTCTCTTCCCTTAGGGAAGCCAGATTTTACAAGGGGAGACTTTCAGGAGGCAATAGTGATGGGTTGGTTTGTTTGTTTATGGAGTGTAGCTTCAGTTGGTTATTAACAGGCTGCCTGTGATAGGGATTGAAGTCTATTTTACAATGGTCAGGTAAACCTTGGCCGTTCCCATAGGGATCCTGAGCTCTGCCTCTGAGAGTTTTATGCATCCAACAAATGTTCATGGATTTAAATGGAATGATCTGAGTTACCCTCAGTTATTTGACTTGAGTCTTGAGGCAGCCCCTCCCCCATCCCCACCCAGGGATAAGGGACTGAATTTAACAAATACTTACATTGCACTTACTGTCTGCCAGAGACTGTCCAAAAGCCTTTTCATATATCAACTCATTTAATCCTAATAATCCTATGAATTAAGTACTATTGTTCCCCAGTTTACACATGAGAAAACTGAGGCAGGCACAGAGAGGTAAAGCTATACAACTGTTAAGTGGTGGACCTAAGGTTCAAACTGAAAAACCTTCTGGCCCAGCGCTCATGCTCCTGATCATTAGGCCCCGAAGGTCCATGTCTGGGACTTTAATGACCCTGAAGTGATCTCAAGGTCCAGAATGGAGAATGGAAATTGGTGGTTAAATTATTCCTTGCCTGTGATCCTGCCTCCCTGCTCCAGCAGCGGTTGGGCTCCTGAGGTCTAATGCTTAAGCAAGGAGAAGGGGCTTGTGGGTTTAAGGTCAAAATTTTTGAACCTATGGAATTTCCCTCCAATTCAGAAGCAGCCCCTTGCTGACGAATCAGCTGCCTATCCCACGGGTTTTGCTATCAGTGGAGTTTCTAGATGATCAAGGCAGGCGAAATGATACATCATTAAGCGAACATTAAATGATATTAAACTCTTAATAAATCTTTTCTCCTAGTCATCCTAAGACGCAAGCCAAGACGAATCTGCAACTCTGGAGTGGAAACCAGGGGGCGGGCCGAGCAGCGACCATTTTTGTTTTGCGGCCGTGCGCTCTCAGAGCACCTTGACTAACAGGACCTCACGGAGGAGGCGGAGCCTATCAGTGAGTGGGGCGGAACCTGGGAGACGTGATGATTCAAACGGACGAATGAGCTCTGCGCATCTGGCAGAAGCCGCCAATGACCGGTCGTGTTGGGGCGGAGCCCACAGGCCCTAGTGGCTTTGGTTGTACGGCGGCTTTGGCGCATTTTCGGCTGGTTTGATTCATCCATTTTGAAGAGACAGGGGAGCGGGGGGCTCGTCTGATTAAGGGGCCCTGAACCAAGGAGCAGCGGAGTTTGAGAAGCCAGCAGCTCGGGGTTCGGCGGCAGCGGCCCCCTCGGCCGAAGTTGGGGGGGGTGGGGCGCCGAGCGCGCGGGGTGGGGGGGGTCCTGGTCTTTGGCTTCTCGACTCGGTCCTGTTTCGACAGCGAACATGTCTCGGCCTGTCAGGTCAGTGCGGAGTCCGAGGCCTGGAACGGGTTGGAGGGGGTTGGGGTGAGTGGTGAAGGAGTGGGGGACAGAAGCCTAGAGTCGGCCCTCTCCTGTGCCACGCGCGGCCTCCTCCTTTTCGGGGCCCGCGCGCGCCCTTGAGCGTAGGGGGCCTTGCTGGCCCGCGGGGCTGCGTGGGGGTAGCGGCCGCGCGCCCATGCGCGCGCTCCTCCCCGCCCCGCGCCGTTGCAGGGCTCTGGGCTGCTTTGCTGCCTCCCCCACTCGCCGCACTGGAGCGGGCGGGGTGTTCCCTGAACCTCCGTCGGTCGGAGGGGGAGGGGTGTGAAGTCAGCGCCCCCACCCAGGCCCCACCTCCTCCGGTCCGGCCCCTTGGAGCCGGCCGCGGGGACCAGCGGACTGGGTCTCGGACCCCACCTTAATGGGGGGGGGGCGGAGACGCCGTATTGTCCCTTCCCCCCTCGGCTTGCGTGGGGGTGGGGGGGGACTCAGCCCTTTTTCTCTAGCGGACGGGGGTGTTCCATGCAAAGCAGGAGGGGCAGCTCTGCCGCCGGGCCCCGCCTCCGTCCTCCGGGTCGCTGCAGAGCCCCGCCTCTCGGATCAGGCCGGGCGTGGGCGGGACGCGTTCTTTTTCCCTCCGCAGCCGAGAGAGTTCGGGACTAGGCCCTGGAAAATGACTGCTGTGTCCCCCCCAACTCGGAGTTTTGAGCTGGTTAACCCCCGCTACCCCGCCTCGAGTTCGCTCTTTGCCTCCGACTAGAAATGTCCTTCCTCGGAAATGTCCCTACTCAGGGAGGTGTGGGTTAACTGCACGACCTAAATCCCGTGTGGTTCTCGTTCCCGCTACCTCTCTTCCTCGGCGTACACGTCTCGGATGTTTTTGTAATCTTATCTTTACCTTGAATAACTTTAATAATAAACGGGCTAGATTCGGTTAATCGGTAGACTTTATTCTGAGAATTTCAACAAGTTTGCTGTTCCCCAGCGGACGGTGGAATCGCCCTTGGCCGTCCTCCCGGCTATCGTATGGAATGTGCCATTTATGGAGGGGTGTGGCTTAATCCAATCTGTTGAGGCCTTACGAAGGAGAGCTGTTGCAAATAAATATTACTTTTAATATAATGTCCTTGGCGCTTTCAATGTAAGGAATTGGCTGCTTTGCATAGTGCTTTATGGATAAATAGGTTTAGTTTCTAAATGTTTTAATAGTTGTTGCTTCCCCTTCTTCATACCAAGTTGTGAGGAACGGAAGTATTTTGAGCTAGAGCTCTAAAGGGAGGTTTGGAACCCCGGAAAGGGTTTTGTGCTACACCGTTCTGTCTGCAGACTAGAACAGCAGTCTCCGGCTGGTGGGGGTATGGGGCTGCATGCTCCTACGCTCGGGGTGGGCGTGAGGAGAGTGCTAACTAACTACCTGACAGCTTTTCTGCCTAATTTAAACCCACATCTCCGATAACTCACCATCGCCACCGGGAAGAGTTTTGCCTACTTTTTGGCACGGAGTCTGAATAGATACTGCAAATTATAGTTTGCATACTTTTTTTGGCATAATAAATGACCAGTGTATCCCATCAGTTTATGAATAAATGACCAGTGTATCCCATCAGTTTATGTAGAGTATTTTCTTTAGGATCAGGAGAAATAGACAATATCATAATAAAGATTTGTTTCATCTGGATTGGATCTTCTGTCTTCTGGGAGTAAATTGCTGTGTGGTGAAGTTGGACTATTACTTTTCTTTACCTTTTAACTGCAGTTCACTAGGTTTTGATGACTTTTAATTTTATTGTTGTAATTTTACTCATTTGCCTGAGTTTGTGCTCCCAAATTTAGACGCTGGAACACGAACAGAACTTTTTTTTCTTGAAAACTTGGATTTTTAATGTCACCGGGTAGGAGTAAATATATTAAGCACGTTCTAATCAGTTTTTTGAAGGCATTGGGATTTGTGCACAACTTTTTTCTTGCTCAGTCTGTTAAAAGTAATTTTAACTGTATATTTGCCCCTAATTGAAGAATGGAGTTAATATATTGTGGGCATTTTTGGGTCACTTTCAAGTTATTAATTTTAAAGCAACTTGGTTTTTGATTATATATTTTAGTGAAGAAGTCTCTTTGTAACTTTTTTGAAAGCCTTTAACATACTCTTGACCAATAATAAAGCAGAAATAATTAAACTTGACTTTGGTGGTTTGTTAAATTTTGCAATAAAAAAAGTTCTGCCTTAGGGAAGTGCTTTTGTAATTGAAGAGTCTGTGTACTTGAGGGAATGTAACAAAAAAAAATAGATGTTGACCCAATATCAGAATGATCAACCTTGTTTAAAAACAAACCAAAAACAAGAAAAGCATGTGTTGGAAAATGTGTCCCTGCAGCTTCTTTTGGGATATGTTTCTGCCCTTAGGCCTGTATATAATTTTGAGGATTTTCTGCTTTTCATTTTTTACTGTGACTATTATTTTCATTTTAATATTAACCTAAGCATTTAAGGAAGATTTAGAAATGTACTAATGGCTGCTTGACACCAGTTTCCAAATGAATGGAATGATGAACTGACCGGCTACAGCAGGGTTTTCCGTAGATGTGTGCAACACATATCTAAGTAGTTTTGTTCACACTGTATTGCTTTCACCTTTTACAGTATCTGACTCATATATAAATGAGAGCTGAAATATTTTAGGCCTTGGATTCAAATTTATAGCGTAAAATTGCAGTCTTAGAGCCAGAAAAAAAATTAGGCAAATTCATTTTACGAGTGACTTAATGTGGGGACCTGGACAAGTGAAGTGCCTTGCATCACACACTAGTAGATGCCAAGATTGGGCCTAGAACCTAGATTCTTAATTTACAGCCCTGCTTATCCTCATCCTCCCCCCTTTCCACATAATCGCTTGTTTCTTCTACCAGATAAGTGTTGATGTCATTTTAGTGTATGGCACTTTTAACTTTTCAAAATGCTTTCATGACTCTTACCCTTGTGAGGTAGGGAAGAAAATGCTGTTACTTTTGAAAGAAAGCTCAGAGATTTACTAACTTGCCCAGCCTAGAAACCAGGTTTTTTGAAATTTACCTTCGTATATTCTTCAGAGATCTTCCTCCCTTATTGAAAATGGTCCAAATCACTCAGATCAGTCTGTTTGCTCCTTTCTTTATAATGTAAGTGTACCTGATGTCTTGTCTTCTTTTGTTTAGTACTTGAGACTGCAAGGAACCTTTAACATTGAAAGTTTAGATGTGAAAGCATAGACTTTTACAGATTGATATAAAATTTTTTTGGTCATTTTTTATTTATGTTGAGAATCAGCTTCCCCAAGATTCCAGATTGCTTTCTTTTCAAAGAGAATTCGGTTGGAATGTGTGTGGATTTCTGAAAAAAAATTGATATTTTCTCTTACCAGAAAATTAGTTTCAAAAAGCCCTCGGTTAAAGGGAAAAACTTGGAAACCTGAAAATTCAAGGTAGCTTGGAATTAATGATACACAGGAAGACACTTAAGAGTTTAGTATACTAGTAAATGTGGTTTTAGATGAGCGTGGTTCCTTGTATCTGATCTTATTCTCTATGTCCAGGTCGTGTGTGTGTTTGTGTGTGAAAGAAGTGTGATTTTATTAACCTTTGATCTGTACATTTATTATTACTTTCATGTCACTTTCTTCTAAAAAGACATAAACTCTTCTGTAGACTTTACCTTCAAAGATATCTCGCATAATAACTTGGAAAGCCTGAATAATGGGGGAGTTAATTTTATAACAACACTTAAGTATTCAACATTTCCCAACATATATGTCTTTAATCTGAAAATTACAAGAAGACAATGTTGGGAATTCCCTGGCGGACCAGTGGTTAGGACTCAGCACTTTCACTGCCGGGGCCCAGGGTTCAATCCCTGGTTGGGAAACTAAGATCCAGTGTCCGGCGAGGCCAAAAAATAAATAAAATGCCCAAAAAAAAAAAGACTTTAAAGTTTGATTTTTTTTTTTTGGAGTAATTACCAAATAAACATTTACTAAGAGTAAGTGCAGAGTCAGGTACAGAGGATTTCACTTTATCTTGTTTTATCCTTATTACAACCCTGTAATAGAGGATTTTTTTAAAATTCCCATATAGTAGATGATGAAATAAGCTTAAATAATATGTTACTCAAGGTCACAGAACTGTGAAACAGCCAAGATTTGAACCTAGATTTTCTGAATACAATGCTGGCATTCTTTCTGTGGTAACACTCTTCCCTTCCTAGTGTTTGGCATGAAGATGGTCAAATGCTATTTTATTTTGTAATCTCCAAATAATGGTGAGTGCATTCTGTATGCACTGGTTTTTAAGCTCTATGTAGAAAATACTTGAGGGGAAATATATGGCCAAAATATTTTAAATAGCAGTTTTTTCAACTTACTCTTCAAAACAATTCTCAGAATAAGTTTTAATTAAAAGCTTTTTTTTTTTTAACTAGAACTGAGATTAAGTCCAGTTCCTTCAATTTACTACTGATGACTTTTAAGTCTAGGAGCTAAGGCGTAGAAATGACAGTAAAGCTGGATTTAGACTGCATGAGTCTTACCTATTTAACTCTCCATTAGATTTACATTTATTATATACATTTGATTCACGTAGAATGTTTTACAGGTTCACAATCCTTAGTTTGAAACCACTGGGGACTATATGTGTTCAGAAGTTCAGATTTTTTCAAAAATTTAAAAAATGGGGGCTTCCCTGGTGGCGCAGTGGTTGAGAGTCCGCCTGCTGATGCAGGGGACACGGTCATGCAGGGGACACGGTCATGCCCTGGTCCAGGAAGATCCCACATGCAGCGGAGCGGCTAGGCCCGTGAGCCATGGCCCCTGAGCCTGCGCGTCCGGAGGCTGTGCTCAGAAACGGGAGAGGCCACAACAGTGAGAGGCCCGTGTACCATTAAAAAAAAAAATTTAAAAGATAACAGGGCGCCTATACTGTATATATAATGTACCATCACCAGGTCTGGGGCAGTGCTCCTATAATCAAACACATTAATCTCTGTGGTAAAACCTAGGAATTTTCACACTAAAAGAAAATCCTAAAAAGCCCCTCTTGTTTGCCCCACATGTGTTTACCACCATATAAATTATGAAAAGACTTGGTTGGCAGAACTTTTTGAATTTCTAAATTGTAGATAAGAAGACTAGACCTTTAACAGCACAGTTCCTTTCTCAACCTTCAATTTTAGAAAAAATAAAATTACTCGAAACTCAATAGAGCCATCACTTAATGAGCAACACTTTTTGTGCCAATTCTGCCGGATACTCCTCATGTTTTTCAAAATCTTGAACAACTCTGAGCAAGGTATATATTATCCCTTGTTTCATATGTGAGAGGGCTGAGGCTTAAATTAAGTAACTGATCCAGTTCACCTAACCATTAAAAAGGAAGCAGGAATTCAAATAGAAGTTGTGGCCAGTGTGGTCTTTCCAATCAGACACTGCCACGGGGTGTTAACTCTTTCTTGTGGTAGTAGCACATTTGGGGGTCATGGTTCATAGCAGGACTTTGGTGGGGAAGACCAACTTTAAAGTGAGCGGGGGAGGGGCGGGGTGGGTGGAGGAAACGAAAATTTTTTCGAAGGAATAAGAATATGAGAAGGGGTTAATTAAAGGAAAAGACACCTGAACGTAGAGGAAAAAGCACTGAAGTAGTGTGAGGCTTTAAAAGTGGGAGGAAACATGAATGTTAGATAAGTGGCATTTAAGTGTATACATAATCAGGGACATTTCCCCCTGACCAAAGTAAGTGAATAGATTCCAAAGCCACCTAAAGGACACCACAGAAAATTAATGGGCTCATTTTACGTACATGTATAGATGCAAGAATGCCAAACAGTATTAGCTAACTGAATCCAATATGTATTAAAAATACATATGATCAAGTAGCATTTGTGCCGGGAATAAAACTTAAAATCTGTCACTGATTCATATTAAAAGACCAAAGGAGAAAAACCATAGCATTTGAAAAGATTCAGCACCTATTATAAAACTCGTCAGTGTATTACAATTAGAAGGAAATTAAGATTAATAAATTGGGGTTGATTTAACTTGACAAAAGTTACCAAGATAAGTGGTTGAGTTTTAGTGTTTGAAATCATTGCAATACAACTAGTTAATAAGGAGAAAGTAGTTTTGAATAAAGAAAGGGAGATTGATTTTATTTATGTTTTTGATCTGTTTTCCCCAGAAATATAAAAAGGCCACCGTTCTGTGTAACTCTGGGACACCATCTGTGTTACATCCACATTATAGTCCATGTGAATAGTGCCCCTCTGGCACTTAGAGACTGCGGTGTTGTGGTCAATAAGAGAAAACATTTGATTTAGTATATGACCACTTTGGTCAAAATGGGGCATCCCTGTGTTTTGTTTAAAAAATATTACTATCTAGGTTCTAGGAAGTGGAACTGATTGTTACAGAATTACATTGCCATATTTTAAAATAATATCTAAATAGCCATAATTATAGGTCTTTAAAATATTTTTGGTGAAGAGACCACAGGTTGCCAAAGTGTTTCAGCTGGCTATAGCATGTTTTCAGGTGCTTCTTAGTGCCTATCTACTTATTGAACTGTGCACCTGTTCAGTTACCTGCAAAGCAGGGTGATCTTCAGGGAGATTTCATGTGTCAAGATAAAATGGCCCAGAAGATGAATTACTTGAGAAACTAAAACTTAGCTCCACTGAGAAGTAAAAATCCAGCCGGCTATTCATTGGGCTGGGATAACAGACTATCTTCCACAGATATGCTACAACTGGCAAGATTCATAACAATGCTTCTTTGACTACTGCTTTCCTGCTACGAAAAGATTCTCTAAAATCAGACTGTCAGAAACTTACGCTATTTGAAATTATATCAATCAGAGTGAAACATCACACTTTTGTCAGGAAAAGCTAACTCCTTCTGACACGGAGAGCTATCTTGATTTAACATTTTTAGAGCTTCAAATGAGGGGTTGCTGGGCACAAAATTCACATCTACCTAAACTTCTTTGCCAAGAAATAGGACCCAAGGTCCACTTCACTGTCTAGACCTGATGTAGACCCCTTTTCACACAGTCTGCTGTGCTTTGAGCCTATCAAGGCACTGCTTCATTTAAGTTTCACCTAAATTGTACCCTTCCCCAAATCCTTTTTAAGTTTTCCTCTGTTTGGTGAGATGCTCCACACTTCTGATGTTCCATTACCTTTATTGTAATGAGTCAGTAAATCTTTTTCAGGCTACAGATTTGTCCCTGGTAGTTGGGTTAAGACAATTGGAAGAGTTCACTGAGAGTCCCAAGACTCTTGCTGCAGACAGGACTACTTGGTAATGTGCTCATCTGAGACCCCTTTAATCTCACCTGCTTGAGGTTTACTCTGTTCCTAATTGCATAGTTTTTGCACTAAACTTCCTGTTGGGAAAAACCTAGCCCATTTTATTTACAGAATACTTTGTTATACTCAGAAATTTGTGTGTGACTTTTAAATAAAATAGTATACTATATGGAGAGAATATGGTGGAACTGAATGTATTTTGGGAATAAGGAGTGCCGTATAAGAGTTCATATTTATTCATCTGGACTGAAATATTGGCAAGTTGATAAATTTAGGAGGGCATTGTGACAACTATCTCAAACATATACCTGGCTCGTCATTCAGAACTCCTTTATTCCCCTTTTGTGCAGAAATTTACTTTTTCCATTTGAAAAACTTTAAAGAGCTATTTCCTGTAATGTTCTTGATTTTAAATATTTACTTTAAAATTTTTGCTTTCTTGTATCTTGTGACTGTTTTTGAATTCTGTTTAATTGTAGAAAGCAGAATGATATAAGATGCAGTCAAAGCAATATATCTTAGCCAAAAGGAACGTGAAGCTCAAAATAAGCAACTGTGAGAAATTAACCTGAATTGAGTTTAGGTATCCCGGCTTCTATGAACTAATTTTCTTATATCCTGAGAAAACTTGGCATATGAAGAATCTTGAGGGATAGAAGAATGGAGAGAGGTAAATGTCCTAAGTTTTAAGGACATTTGATATGCAGAAACTTTAGTATTTAGCCTTGAAGAAAAAAGTGGAAACTGTCGCACAAATTTTAAGGGCTGCTCTATGCAAGAGGGTTAGGATTTAGACCATGGTGATCCCAGGAGCTAGACAAGACAGAATTGGTCAGTGGACTTTAGAGGCAGATTTCACCTCGCTGAGAACTGTCTCATTATCCGGTTTTCTTGGAATTATTTGCCTTGGGAGATCATGAAAGGTTCTCAGTCATGCCCTTCCAGGGACATTTGTTGATAGAATAACACGTTTTGGGTAAGATTGGATTAGATTGTCTAAGGTCCAGTAGCTGTAATACACCTGGTGGTGTATCACCCTTCCCTCTGTCCCCCACGGGCCACCAAACTTTGATAGGTGTTATGAGTGCTTAAGTTTAAAAAAAGTGGTTTTCTTTTTTAATATTTATTTATTTATTTTTGGCTGTGTTGGGTCTTCGTTTCTGTGCGAGGGCTTTGTCTAGTTGCGGCGAGCGGGGGCCACTCTTCATCGCGGTGCGCGGGCTTCTCACTATCGCGGCCTCTCTAGTTGCCGAGCACGGGCTCCAGACGCGCAGGCTCAGTAGTTGTGGCTCACGGGCCTAGTTGCTCCGCGGCATGTGGGATCTTCCCAGACCAAGGCTCGAACCCGTGTCCCCTGCATTAGCAGGCAGATTCTCAACCACTGCACCACCAGGGAAGCCCCAAAAAAGTGGTTTTCTTAAAACAGTGAATTAAAATAGGAAGAGATGTTATACTTTTGTGGCCGTGGATTAATAACAAATCGTTTTTTGTAAAGGTCAAACTAAAAACTACTTTGGAAATCATTTTATTCTATAGCAGTGGCTCAGACTTTTTTGATGAAGTTCCTATAAGATATACATTTTGCATTACAATTTGCTACACACAAGAATACAAATACCTGAAACAAGTTTCAGGAACTTGCCAGTTATTTAGGTGTAATTTTCTCTGATATTTTCTATTTGCTTCTTTTTCTTTTAAAATGCTGGTTATAGGGAATTCCCTGGCAGTCCAGTGGTTAGGGTTCAGTGCCCTCATTACCAGGGGCCTGGGTTCGATCCATGGTCAGGAAGTAAGATCCCACGCGAGCCGCAGCCAAGAAAATAAAGTGCTGGTTATACATCAGTAAATTGATTTCAGGACCCAATAGTGGGTTGTGACCAATAGACTGAGAAACATTGTTCTAGATGTTTATCACTTGGGTGATTAGTGAAAAGAGCTATGTTAGCTATTTTGGGTTTCTCAAAACTTAGATTTCAAGTGCACTTTAAGTGCCTAATGAGAAAATTGCTGAATTCTAGAAAATTAGCTAGGTGTTTCTTCTTCCCTGCATTGGTCAGAACAATAGGACTTCTTCAGGGTAAAAATGGAAGATAGCTTGATTGAGCTAAATAATGTAGTAAATTGTCAAAAAGTCTCTCTGATTTGCCTTGAGAAAATGATTTTGTGTTCTTTAATACAAAGCTTAGGGTGTCAATAATTAAATGTGGGTTTCTATTTTAAAGTTCTGCTTCCTCACCTGGAACTTAATTGTTTCTCCATATTTTGATGTGCAGGTTTGTTAAAGAGTAGCACTTAATTTTGTGGTTTTAAGTTGTTTTCTCATGTTTAAGGTTCAAAGGGTTAGATGAGATCATCTCAGAAAATGTGGTAGTTTCCATCTCTGAAATACTGTTGATCCTTGATTCTTTAGAATGTTAGTTTTACATACCTCACATTTCAGGAATATTATTGATTTGGTCTTGGATGGTTGCTGCTGTAAGAAAGAAAAGGCATTTTGGGGGGTAGACTTACCAGTATTTAGTAAAAAGAAGTTGATGATTAAGAGAATGGAAGAAAAAAAATCCTATTGCTTGAGTTATCCACATTTGGTGCCAAAAATGGATCTTTTAGTGTTCTTTGTCTAGCTTCCAACTTTACCTTTCATTTTTGCACTTTGATGCAAAAGTAAGGGCTTAATCTCAAAGCCCTCTGGTGATCATCCAGGAATTGGTTCATTTGTGACCAAGGTACCTTTAGGATCTAAATATAGCGATTATATCAGCTTTTAAAAAGAGCAGGCACATAATTGAAGTTTTTCTTTTTCTTTTTTTTAAACTTATTTATTTATTTATTTTTGGCTGCGTTGGGTCTTCATTGCTGCGTGCGGGCTTTCAGTGAGTGGGGGCTACTCTTCGTTGTTGTGCGTGTGTGGGCTTCTCATTGCGGTAGCTTCTCTTGTTGCAGAGCACGGGCTCTTAGGTGCACGGGCTTCAGTAGTTGTGGCGCACAGGCTTAGTTGCTCCGTGGCACGTGGGATCTTCCCGGACCAGGGATCGAACCTGTGTCCCCTACATTGGCAGGCAGATTCTCATCCACTGTGCCACCAGGAAAGCCCCTTAATTGAAGTTTTTGTGTTCTTATAGTTTCTATTTTAAACATTTGTTTTCCTTACTGGGTTACAGTTCTCTTTTCTAGTGCAAACTTTTAGACTTACTTAGATGGAACTCCAGTTGATCTGAGTGATAGAAATCGATCTAACTTAAATGGTGGACTTAAAATAGCTACTGTTGCTACTTTCTCTGGCCTAAATGGCAACTGAAAACTTTATCATAAAGTTGGAAATAATATAAAAATAGGGGGGTATTTTTATATTGCATTTTAATGAAATGAGCAACAAACTCTTAAAGACAATCTTTCTAAATAGCACTAGAATCAGTACTCTAAGACATAACGTTTTTATTTTATTTTATTTTTTAAGACAATGGTTTTAAAAGGAGCAGCTTAATCGTGCTGTTCTAATAAATAAGAGTGTTACTTGTGTATTTACATGGGTTCAAGATTGCAGTAGTAGTCTGGGTGGAACAAGTAAGTGCTTACAAGAAATAATGGCTGCTATTTATTGGATAATTGTGTACCTGGCCCTCGAAACAATCTTGAGAGATAGGTATTGTTATTCCTATTTTACAGGTGAGGAAACTGAAGTTCAGTGAGGGCAAGTAACTGGCAGAGCCAGGATTTCAACCCAGTTTTAAAAATCTGTGTTTTTAACTTTTATGCTATATTGAAATTTTGTGTTGTCCTCCCAGTTCCAGTTTTTGATGCTCATTTTACACTGAAGAGTTGGTTTAGCTTTGGCATTTAATTTAAGTAATAAAAATGAGAATGTTTCTTTGTTTTTAGCTAGAGGTAGGACTTCCTATGACTTTAGACTTAAATATTGACTTCTTAATTTCAACTTTGCATAGGAATAAGTTCATCAAAAATGTATATCAACCCTGAATAAGGTAAATCTCTAAGTAGTGGAAAACAATATGTTTTGAATAAGCATCTTTAGAAAGCAAAAAATGAACCAAACTATTATTATAAATCATTATAATGAGTTTTTGTGAATGACCCTTGTTATCATAGATCTTTTATTTAAATTATTTATTTTTGGCTGTGTTGGGTCTTCGTTTCTGTTTGAGGGCTTTCTCTAGTTGTGGCAAGCGGGGGCCACTCTTCATCGCGGTGCGCAGGCCTCTCACTGTTGTGGCCTCTCTTGTTGCGGAGCACAAGCTCCAGATGCGCAGGCTCAGTAGTTGTGGCTCATGGGCCTAGTTGCTCCGTGGCATGTGGGATCTTCCCAGACCAGGGCTCGAACCCGTGTCCCCTGCATTGGCAGGCAGATTCTCAACCACTGCGCCAAGGGAAGCTCCTTTCATTTAAATTATTTTTTCTTTTCCCCTCTTTAGCATTTATAGATGGATTTTTTTTTGACTAGTTACCCTTAAGGCAAGAGTGCTTCTATATTCATATTTTGCTTTACTCAGGTTTTAGTTTTTGTGATAAATAATATTTATTATGTAAGATAATTCTGGCCATTTTCACATAATTGAAAGTTAAAATATTTTGTGTTTCAAGGGAAGCAGTAGTCTTTCAATTTAGTTTTGAAATTTTTTAATTTAATTACTTATGTAATGTCAGTATAGTCTGTGTGACATTTCTGTAGTTTTCCTGTGTTGAAAACTAGGATAGAAAAAAATGTACTAAATAATTGCCTTTTAAATCTTTCTTCTTATTTTTGGCCGCACTGTGCAGCTTGCTGGATCGTAGTTCCCTAACCAGGGATTAAACCAGGCCACCGCAGTGGAAGCGCCGAGTCCTGACAACTGGACCTCCAGGGAATTCCCCTTTAAAATCTCTTAGATTTTAAATAACAAGTTTTTCAGTTTGGAGAAAACTAAATTTTCTTTTGTCGTTGGCAGTGGGATTAAATGTCTGATAAGTTGAAAACTCCAGTGGTACATGCATCCCCTCTACTGATTCCCTTTCCCACACTAATCCTCTGCAGATGCCAAGTCCAAGTCCATTCACTCATCAAGCCTTCCTTGAATTTGGTGTTCCAGATGAAGGAGAGACAACCCCTGTCCTCAAGATGTTCACATTTAATAGGGAAGACAGACATTTAGTAGTTTATGTAGTATCAATAAGGGAGTAAAGTTGTTGAGAGGTGAGGTTATATCTGATATGAGTGAGAGTGATACGAATAGCATTCTAAGCAAGGGAGCTGCATGACCAAGTGGTAAAATAACAACCTGATTGGTGGAATTAAGCCTCCTGGGGTTGCTTGCTTGTTAAGTGGCAAGAGATGAGATCTTAAAAATCTTTAAGGAGATTGGATATTATCCTCTAGAGTATTTTCTAAAATTAGGTTTCTAACAGAGCTCTTAAAATTCGGTCCTAAGAGCAAAAAGTTCAGAAAACATTTGAGTGCCTACTTTTTACCTTGTTCTGTACCAGAAATGTGGATATAAGACATGATTGTTACTTTCAAGAAGCTTAGATTAGTGAAGAAAACAAATGGTACAGTGGTACATGTTAAGATGTATGGTGTGCAAAAGGATAGTTGACCATTTACAATTGAAAAAGTCGTCTTTTTCATTAAACTTTGATAATTTTATTTAATTTTATAGAGCAGCTTTTTAGATCTGTCAAGCAACGTAGGTCATCAGTTCCAACAGATGAGGAACTGAGGCCCAGAGAAGTAAGTGATTTGCTTGAAATTCTAGAACCCAGGATTCCTACTAACAGATTCTTTATCTTGTACTATATAATTCCTTTTTGGAGTGTTTCTAGTGATAGACTAAGGAAGTAACTATATCATTAGTAAACTGTTAGGAAGTTCTTTATATTGAACCCACACTTAATCTGATCACCAAAGCTAACATGTTTTCCCTTTTGCAGGTTAAAAATCCCAGTTTATTCAGTAGTTCTTCATATGATCCTTTGCCATATGGTTACCCTCCTTTATATAGTCTCGTAGGATGTATCTGTTGATATCAGAAATTGATACCGGAAATTGTACCAGTATTTTAGCTGCAATTCCACCAGCTAACCTAAAATTATTATGCCCGCGATTTCAGAACCTGTACATAATTGTTAGAGATAAAGATTTAAAACTCCCTCTTCTGGCTCCTTTCTCCCTAGTTCCATGTCCCATTTTCCTTGATCCTAAGTAATGCAGAAAATGGTCATCTTTGCACTGTGTTCATAATACTGTTTTTCATGGCATCTGTCATTAAAAATCCCTATTTCCTGGAACATGATAAGCATTTGGTTACTAGCGGCCCCCAAATAGGGTTTTTTTTAAGAAAAAATATTTTTATTTTATTCTTTTTTTTTAAATTGTGGTAAAATAACATATTTACCATTTTAACCATTTTTAAATGTACAGTTCAGTAGCGTTAAACACATTCACATTTTTGGGCACTCAATTTCCAGAACTCTTCCTCTTGCAAAACTGAAACTGTACATACCATTGACTCCCCATCCTCTACTACCCCACCCCTGGCAACCACCATTTTACTTCCTATCTCTATGAATTTGATTAGGTAACTCATGTAAGTGGAACTAATAGCAATATTTTTGAAATTAATTTTACTAATAGAATGGTATCTTTAATATATAAACTCATTTTCTTATAACAAAATATAGTTACAACATATTTTATAGTTTTGCATCTTGACTCATTGAGGCAGTAAAGTCAGAAGATAATTCATTGTTGGTAGACTAAAGAAAAACAGAATACAAAATTCCTTAAGAGCCTTTCTTTTTTCTTTCTTTCTTTCTCTTAAATCAAGGATGTGGCTATACCTTCCTCCACATCTAAGCCCCAAACATGTGTTCAGCATTCACCCCACCCTATCATTTTTTGCATATTATATAGAAGTTCTGCCTGCACTTGAATTCTGACTCTCCTGTTCTTGCATTTAAATGGTGTCTTAATCTATAAAACCAGGAATAGTCCTCGACTTAGGTTTAAGTGTAGTTAGTGGCATGTTTCCCTTATAGTTCTTTCGGTTCACTTGTTCAGTTTCCATTTAGTTACAGTACATCTAAGGCTCTTTTAAGTTCCAGGCTGTTTGGATACTAACATGGAAGCTCTTATATCTCTCTAAGAGAGGAATTTTAAACTTTTAAGTTTAGAATATGAAGTAGGAAAATGGAAATCAAATTTGTTTGAGATATTAAAGATGCCTTACCTAGTAAGAAGTACTTAAAAATCACTGAGTCAAAAAAAAAATCACTCAGTCAAGTAAATACATAAATTTGTATCTTTAATAAATGCTCTTTAGGGAGTTCCATGTAGCCTAGTAGTTAGGATTCCAGGTTTTTCACTGCTGTGGCCCGGGTTCAATCCCTGGTCAGTGAACTAAGATCCTGCAAGCTGCGCGGCATGGCCAGAAAAAAAAAAAAAAAGGTCTTTAATAACGAGCATCTTTTGAATGAATCCATTTTTTTCCATCCCTTCCTATGTAAGGCTTAACTTACCGTCACCATAGTGACGGTAAGTTAATTAAATATAATTAACTATTATAATTAAAAGTCACTTTGCCGTGAAAAAAACTCAGTACTAACGTTATTTATCAGGTGTACACGTGTGTATATCAGTAAGAATAAAGTAACATTTACAGTTTTGGTTTGTGTGCATATGATATCATCTCTGTATAATGAATATTTATGGTAGTTTGGCTTATTTTGCTGTTTTATGTACTTGTGGGAGGTGGGAGGTTGTTTTGTAGGAAAGGATAGTATTTGGGCTATGCCTCAGATGAGCAATATGAGAATTGTCATTTGAAATACTTTGGGTTTAAGCTATACTTTCCTGTAACAAAATGTGACATTTTTTGGCTGAGTTAGGGGCTTGTTGAAAAATAAATTTCAGAGAGCTAGTTCTAATTCTGTTTGTGAAGTAGAAATGTGGGTTCTGATATCTTAGAAAAGTCCTACATTTTTGTGATCTTAATTAGAGTCTCTTCTTTCTACAGAAATAGGAAGGTCGTTGATTATTCACAATTTCAGGAATCTGATGATGCTGGTAAGTTTTGTGATTTCAATAAGTTGTAAATTCGACTGACTAGTGGAAGAATACCCAGTTTCTGTACATTCTTATTATTCTTTTGAAATAGGTTTCATTTTTTATTTTTAGACTGTTGGTGTATATAAATTATGTCAATCTGTGTCACTCAAAACAAACGTTGAACTTGCATGGATTTTAACTTTTCCTTAGTAAATCATTGAAAATAAACACTTGAATAATTTTTTTCTTATCTGGTTTTGGAGTCCAAAGTTTAAATGTGCGATAATTCAGATGCAGTGTTTATTAGTTTAATATATCTCCTGCTATAATCACGGTAAAACTCATACATTTTAATAGGGAGTATGTAAATTTTTTGCATAATAAAGAACGATGAGAGTATTTTGTGAAATACCTTTGATTTGTGAACTAACTCAGAGTGAGTAGTGCATCTTAAATTGTAGCCATAAAAGGTCTTTTTAGGGTATGTCCTTACTCTCATTTTCCAGATGTGTTTACTATTCTTTTTCCTTTATTTTTTTAAAATCTAATTTTACTTTATAAACATAATATGTACCTTGAGAAAACCTAGAAAATGCAGCAATGTATAAAGAAGAATAAAAACATAATCCACCCTCCCAGAGGTAATACTAATATTTATTAAATGCTTACTAAATGTTTGCACTTACTCATTTAATCCTTAGATCATTCCTGTTAAAATGGGATTATACTATTTTTATTTCCATTTTACAGATAAGGAAACTGAGGCAGAAACATTATTCAAAGTCCTTTAGCCAACAGATGGCCATTTTAACTTTTTTGTCCTTTTTTTCCTTTTAAAAATATAGTTGACATCTTGCTATAGAATTTTGAGTTCTGTGCCCCTCCCACCCCACCCCTACTTATCTTTCTTGTGTTACTAAAAGTTTACGTTGGTTAATGGTTGTATGGTATTCCATAATTTATAATTATCCAACCATTTAATAATTGCTGAAGCTTCCGACTATTCTAGATACTCACGATTATATATGATGGTGTAGTAAATAGTTTTGGAATAGTCACTTTTTAAGGTTTTATAGGACTTTTTAAATTGGAGGTATTTTCCTCAAGTGCCAGAGTGTGCTATATATAATACTTTAGTTTAAAAGTAATTTACTTGATAACAGTAATTGTGTTAGGATTGTAGAATTGTGGGTTCTTTACAGTCTAAAATGCTTGTAATATAACCAAATTACTATAATAGTTTCCAAATAAATATGAAGATGTGGAAACATGTAAAAGTCTTTAACAAATTAAAAGGCTAGAATATAAAGTAAGATATTTGACAGTGGGTATATTAAAATATACACATGAGGACTAGAGAGTAATATGCAAAAATGGAAATGATTGAGTTAAGGTGGAACTGGAGTAGAAAAGATTTTTTTTTTAATGAAAGAAAATTATTTAGGAAATTCTGCCCTCTCACCTTTTAAATAGCATGAGAGAATTATCAGTAAATAGAGTGGTAATTTTGACATGTAAAAATCATAATATAGTTCATTGAATTTGAAAAATACTTTGTTTAGATGAAGATTATGGAAGAGATTCGGGCCCTCCAGCTAAGAAAATTCGATCATCTCCCCGAGAAGCTAAAAATAAGAGGCGATCTGGAAAGAATTCACAGGAAGATAGGTAAGAGGCATAAGTCTGATTCTTCTTACACTGTCACCACTCAGATGAGGATAGTGTCTGGTCTCTAAATTGGTAGAATCTTCAGTTACTTTGGGAAAGTGCTTATTGTTCACTTAATGTTGTTTTGCATGTTCCATGTTATCTCAGACAGTGCTTCTGAGTCTAGAGGTTAGCCTCTTTAAGGTCATGGAATCCAAGGTGAGCTGCAAGTATGCCAGAATGACTTTGGTGCTACTTCAAACCTCTGAACACAGGCAGAAAGATTGTTTAAGTATATAATTTGTTGCCCAAGGTTAGTATTGGCATTTTCATTGTAGAAATGGCAAAGAATAAGTGGCCTTTCCTATTCAGTCACAAATCATTGGCAGAATCATAACTAAAGCTTATAGAATGTTGCATTGCCTGCCGGGTTTTACTATCTATAGTCAATTCTACTTTGTTTAAATAATTTAATCATTTTGGGCTGTTTCCTTTCCCTTAGTTTTATAAATGAATTCAGATGAGTTGTATTTTTAACTGTAATTGCCTCATGAGACGAGGGTATTGTAGCTTTCATCTCTGCTCTTACAGCTATACACATGGATTCACTCTCGTACTCAGTGTAGCATAACTTTAAGACCTCCTTGATGGTGGTGGTGGTGATGATGATAGTTACCGTTTATGATTATTATGTGCCAGTATCTATTATATGCTAATTTATATTCATTATCATTTAATTCTCACAAAACCTTTATTAGGGTAAGTAATATTAACTTAGAGGGGTCAGTGATTTATCCAAGGACCAGCAAATAGACGAGTAGGTTTTGAAACCATGTCTGTTGGACTCCAAAGTCCATTTTTTTAACCATTAGGCTATACCACTTCCAAACAATACTATTAAGTATGAGCAGTTCAAAGAAATGAAATAATAATTCTCACTAGTTCTTCTAAGTTATTTACTTTTGAGCACTAAAACCACTATAATTCCTAGGCAGAAATCTTTCCATTCTGAATTCACAGAACGCTAAGTTTGTAAAAATAATACTAATTAATAAATGTACCTAAGTATTTTCTGTTTGCTTGAATCGCTAACATCTAGTATTTTCTTTCCTGGAGAATTTCAGAAATCTGGAGAAATTTTGAGGAAAAATAAGACAAAATTATACTGTAGGGAGACACATTTTTCATAGTTTCATAATATATCTCTCTAATCCAGTTTTATATAGCAGCCCAACTTAGAACTATCTTTCATTATATTTATTTTATTTCTCCTAGGAATGAGCATCTTCATGGCCTCTTGTAATGTCTCATCAATATAATTGATATCTAGCCTAAATTTTTCCTTGTTGCAGTCATCTGGCTTTATTACTCTCTGCTAAGTGTCCAGGAATGGTTGAAATAAATATAGCTTTTGTTGCCATTTGTATTAAGTGCCTTGTACGTTTATTCCCTTAGACCAATATTATGTTGCTTTTTGTGTTGGTCTCTACTTAAACGTTTAGCTTTTACTTGACTTCACTGTAATGGTGCTCAAGGATTAATGGTCTCTATAAACTCAATAATAAAAGAACTAGAGGAAATGATACCGTTCTTCATCATTGTAATAGACTTGTGAATTAAATGCTTACTTTGCATAAGATATTTATATAGAACAGTCATAGATTTCAGAATTATAGTATATTTGGATCAGATTACTTAGTAAAGAAATGTGTTCGGTTTTTCTTTTTGCTTAGGAATCTTGGGTTCAATAGGTGGTCATTTGAGTGTGGTCTAAATTACAGGAATACCAAAAGAGATTTACAGGATCTGCTGTTTGAGAAAAGAAAGCTATCAACTTTTATGTGACTTTCTTTTTTTGTTTGTCAGGATTTCTCATGGAATCATAAAATTTTAGCGCTGAAGAGTACAAGTGATTTGCCTAAGATCATACAACTAAATAATTCATGACAAAGACAGAACTCTAGAACCCAGATTTCCAATTTAAGATTTGTGAAGATATAAAATGTGCATCTTTGTGACCTAAAAAGTTATTTTATAAAACTTTTCATTGAAGCTCGTTAACTTCTTATTTTACTCTGCAGTGACCTTTAGCTAGCTTTTATTTTCTCCATGATACAAGGCAGGCCTATGTGTTGAGGTTTCTGATGTATAGAAATATTGGATCCTAAATATTAATATTAGGAGGTAATTAATTGATTTGTTTTCATTTTGTTTTAGATAATTTTTTTAGGCATATTGTAATTTATATAACTAAACTCCAGTTTCCTTTAATAATTATAAAGGTGTTTTCTACATCTATATTTGGGGCTATCCATTTACTTGCCTACTTTACCACCATTGATACATTATATAATTTATTTTCAGTATATTCATACTTTGCCTCTGACAACAAAAAATTTTTCTTAGTAAATGTTCTCCTGAACCAGGTCTTATCCATAGGTGAAAAGTTTTTAGCCTGTGTTGAGATACCTTCTTTTTTTCCTTTGGGTCTTCAGAGGGAGCAGTGTTTTCTAAAAGTAGATAAAATTGTTCTTAATCACCAGCATTCCTATGAAGTAGGGAAATAATGCAAGCAAGCAGTTTCACTCCTCAGCATCTGTTTGAATATTTTATGTATAAAAGAGGTTTTCTTCGGCGTTCTTCTCCAGTCAGATACCAGAGATTTACGTTCACTTGGATTTTGATCTAAGATTTTTAATCTTTTCCCCCTTCCGCTTACAGTGAGGACTCAGAAGAAAAAGATGTGAAGACCAAGAAGGATGATTCTCACTCAGCAGGTAGTAAAGAATTTTTAATGTAATAGGTGTAATTCTATTTATATATTTATTTATTGGGCATTTTAATAAGTGGTTTTATTATAATGCCAGGCTCTGTGGTAAATGCTGCATTACAAACATTATGTGTTTTCATCTTCAAAGAGCTCACAGTGGTTCTCAATCCTGGTGGCTTATTGCAGTTTCCTATGAAGGAGATTTGTTTTGTTTTTTGTTTTATTTTGTTTGTAGGTTTTGTTTTTAGTTTTTTTTTTTGCGGTATGCGGGCCTCTCACTGCTGTGGCCTCTCCCGTTGCGGAGCGCAGGCTCAGCGGCCTAGCCGCTCTGCGGCATGTGGGATCTTCCCGGACCGGGGCATGAACCCGTGTCCCCTGCATCGGCAGGCGGACTCTCAACCACTGCGCCACCAGGGAAGCCCTGTTTGTAGGTTTCAAAAAAAAAAAAAATTTTTATTTATTTGGCTGCGCCAGGTCTTAGTTGTATTGCCGCGTGCAGGATCTTCATTGCAGCGTGTGGGATCTAGTTCCCTGACTAGGGATCAAACCCGGGCCCCCTGGATTGGGAGTGCAGAGTCTTAAGCGCTGGACCACCAGGGAAGTCCCTATGAAGGTTTCTTTGTTTTTTTGGTTTTTCTAATTTATTTATTTATTTATTTTTGGCTGCATTGGGCCTTCATTGCTGCACGCGGGCTTTCTCTAGTTGTGGCGAGCGGGGGCATCTCTTCGCTGCCGAGTGCGGGCTTCTCACTGCGGTGGCTTCTCCTGTTGCGGAGCACAGGCTGTAGGCGCGCAAGCCTCAGTAGTTGTGGCACACAGGCTCAGTAGTTGTGGCACACCGGCTTAGTTGCTCCGTGGTGTGTGGGATTTTCCCGGACCAGGGCTTGAACCCGTGTCCCCTGCATTGGCAGGCGGATTCTTAACCACTGCGCCACCAGGGAAATCTGATATGAAAGTTTTTATAATGTACTTAATATCCATCCCATCCCAGGACTTCTCATTCAGTAAGGTCTAGGTGGGATGTTGGGGCTTTGTTTTGTATAAGTATTTACAGATTATTCTCATGCATAGTCAAAATTGAAAACCATTTACATGAACAAATAAAAGATATCAAACTAAATAGAATAGTAAGAATAAGGGGGAGTGATGACTCCAGGTTGGAAAGCAAACAACGATTAGTTTCAATCTGACTCTTTTTAGCTGGGAAGTAGACCTTTGAAACAGTAGCCACAGAGAAAGTTTTTTTGTAAGAATTCTAAATTAAAAGAATTAATGAGGGGCTTTTCTGATGGCGCAGTGGTTGGGAGTCCACCTGCCAATGCAGGGGACACAGGTTCGTGCCCCAGTCCGGGAAGATCCCACATACCGCGGAGCGGCTGGGCCCGTGAGCCATGGCTGCTGAGCCTGTGCGTCTAGAGCCTGTGCTCCGCAACGGGAGAGGCCACAACAGTGAGAGGCCTGTGTACCGCAAAAAAAAAAAAGAATTAATGAGGAACTGACTAAATTAAATGTTAAATCCTGATTACTCATTGGTATTTATTTTTTAAAATGTAACTCTTAAAAGAATTGAGAGTTTATCCCATCTTGCTCCGAACCATTTTAGTTGTGGTCTATATTCCCCTGCTTTTGCCTTCCTGGATCCCCCTTTAAATGAGACTGCTGGGCTTCCCTGGTGGCACAGTGCTTGAGAACCTGCCTGCTGATGCAGGGGACACGGGTTCGAGCCCTCGTCTGGGAAGATCCCACATGCCGCAGAGTGGCTAGGCCCGTGAGCCACAACTACTGAGCCTGCGTGTCTGGAGCCTATGCTCCGCAACAAGAGAGGCCGCGACAGTGAGAGGCCCGCACACCGTGATGAAGAGTGGCCCCCGCTTGCCACAACTGGAGAAAGCCCTCGCACAGAAATGGGGACCCAACACAGCCAAAAATAAATAAATAAACAAACCAATGAACCGACATTTTTAAAAAAAAAATGAGACTGCTATTTAGCTAATATGTAGAGAGGGTAGACAGAGTTCCACTGGATTCACTCCACTGAGCTATTTTGCGTTCGTTTTTTTCTCAAGTCTGCTAATTGTCTGAAAATAAATTATATTAACCTTTTGCACTAGTGCTGTTGTGATAATGTAACGTACACTTTTATTCATCTGCCTTGTGAATCCTAATTTGAATCTCTTACATTTGTAAGCATTTGAGCAATTCAAGATGAATAACTCTGTACTAGTGTTAAGCTACTGTGAGGTGCGTTTAGTTTTGAGTCTACCAAAGTCAGTTCCGTTCCGTATGTCTATTTGTCTTCAGGTGAGGTTTTGGGTAGTGAAAGTGATGACTTGAACACTGACCATGGCAAAGCTTATAAGACTTGAGTGTTTCTGGAAGAGTAACAGCTAAACCTTAACAGAATAAGGGAGCCTCAGAGTCCAGGAGAAGGGCTGTAGGTAGAGACTAATAAAAATATAACTTGGTCTAGAGCCAGTAGGCTGGCATCCTGTTGTTTAACCAGATTTATGCACAACCACAACTGTGTGTTGAAAAGAACTTTTAATTAATAAACTATAGTATATGAAAGTAATTTTTTTATAAAATTGTATTGAGATCTAATTGATTTTAATATGTGTTTTAAAGATTTCCCTCAATCTCCTCTAAACTGAAATGGCCACACCTCATTCATTGAAAAGGGATAGTAGTTTGGCATTATTTTAGATTCTGTATGTTTTATATCTTAGAATAAATATCATTGGAAGACAATCTTCCCCTGTTCTACTATTTAAAAATATTTTTCTAACTAGTTTCTAAAAACTGTGTAGATAGGTTTGAATGTGATTGCGAATTTCAGGGCAAAGCAATGATACAAGTTTAAAGTATGTTATAGGAAACATGTGCTCACACCTTAATTCAGCTTTATTATTACTTAGAACTACATGCCTAAGTTATTTCATATGTGCTAGTGGGTGCACAGTCTTATGCAAGCTCATTCTTTGAATTTTAGCTCTTTTGTGTATTTTGTAGAAATTTTTAGGGATAAAATTTACCCTTTTTGAATGAAATAAAGCTGCAGGTTATATCTCATGTCGGCTTTTCTAGTCAGCTGTCAAACCCATAACTCTTTGATCATTGCATTATTACTTGGATATTGCAGAGGACAGTGAAGATGAAAAAGAAGATCATAAAAATGTGCGCCAGCAACGGCAGGCAGCCTCTAAAGCAGCCTCTAAACAGAGGGAGATGCTCATGGAAGATGTGGGCAGTGAAGAAGAACAAGAAGAAGAGGATGAGGTGCCATTCCAGGAGAGTACGTAAAGCTGCCTTGTTACTTTGGTCATGGTTGTAGTTTGTGACCTCGATTACTTCCACATTTTTGTGGATGCTCAGTGTTAAAATCAGTTGCTTAAATTAGATACTAACTATTAAAAGAGATGACTGTTTTGATATCTGTGTATATTTTAAAAGGTTCAGAGATTCTCATGATCGTTATGTCCATCATTTCTAGTCAGATACTGAGTGAACAGTTGTTAGACTAACAGTTACATGGCGGGTGTTGTGATTAAGATTTGTATTTTGGCTTGGTGGAGAAGGGTGTAGACCTCTCCTTGCAAAAAAAGGTGTTAACTAAATTTAGATGTTTCACAGGTTACTCACATTAATTAATTACATGTATATCTGCTTTGTATGTAGTTTTCTTACTTCATTTGTTTATACTTGGGCCAAACACACCAAATCAGTTGTTTCATTTCCCTGGTCTCCTCAGGACTATATAGGAGTGATGGAACTACCAAAAGTTACTTGATGGCTTCAGTTTTTATCCAGATTAAGTCTTATCTTTTCCTGTTTTCAACGTACTCTTCAAACAAGCCAGTCATGTAACCCTCATGGTGCGTGCTAAACCATTTTACAGGTGGGGCCAGTGACAGCTCCAACCAGATTGGTAGTATCTGCAAATAGAATCCAAGAGTGTTTGACTTCCAAATCCATTCTCCATTCTTAGCACTCTCTCCCTTTGTTCACTTGGAAGGCTGTATACATTAAGTTGGACGTTGAAATTCTTCTTTCCTCTCAGAAGATTCCGGCAGTGATGAGGATTTCCTAATGGAAGACGATGATGATAGTGACTATGGCAGTTCAAAAAAGAAAAACAAAAAGATGGTTAAGAAGTCCAAACCTGAGAGAAAAGAAAAGAAAATGCCCAAACCCAGGCTAAAGGCCACAGGTGAGCTCTGCAGAAGTCAGATTAAATTACTGCTTTGAAAAATGTGAAGAACCAATAAACCTCTACAGAAGTTCTTCATTAGGGCTTGGCATTGGCCACGTACTTAACAAAAATAAAAGGATCCTGTGTTCTATACCTGGAAGTATCACTTATTTATTAATTAGGACTCCAGCCCCTCTGAAATTCTGGTGGCTTAGCCCTGTTCTTCAACTACTGCCATACGAGAGGCAAGATTTGGGAATGACCTATTAGTGTCAGGTACAGTGGTAGAAACACCCCACCAGCATAGCTGTTACTGCCCTTTTCCCCCACTGATATCACAATCCCAGCAGCTAGTAAAGACTTGAAATTGTGAAAATACACACCTACAGTAATACATTTAAGTTCTGTGTTCTGATTCCTACACCATCTTCTGTGCTAGCAAAATAAAACCACACTTGACAGCAAAGATTCATTTTCTTTAGGCCCTTGTGGTTCCTACCAGGTATTCTCCTATTTGAAGCTAGTTTGTGATTAAATCAGAAAGCTGGATTTGCTTTTTCTTTATTCTAGCAAATAGAACTTTTACTCATCATGTCTTACTGTTAGTAATGATGGAACTGTTAAAAGTTATTTGATGGCTTTAGTTTCTATTCAGGTTAAGTTGCATCCCCTCTTCTTCACCCAAGTTTTAAACAAAAACAATTTTTAGTTTCACAAGCCACTAAGGATGATGTGCAGTTTCTATAGCATCCTGTTTCTCTATTGTAAACATTACTGCTAACATAACATTACAGTGTTGGTTAAAAGGGTTGGGAAACCTATACCCACCTTCATTTTTAGTAAGTTAGGGTGTTGTCTTTATAGATTTTTTTTCTTACAGATTATTTTCTTTAGTAGCTGATTTTGTTAAAGATGCTTTCTTCCCTTCCCCAAATTGGTATTTTTCTTCTTTCAGTGACGCCAAGCCCTGTGAAAGGCAAAGGGAAAGTGGGTCGCCCCACAGCTTCAAAGGCATCAAAGGAAAAGACTCCTTCTCCCAAAGAAGACGACGAGGAACCAGAAAGCCCTCCTGAAAAGAAAACATCTGCAAGCCCTCCACCTGAGAAATCTGGGGATGAAGGGTCTGAAGATGAAGCCCAGTCTGGGGAGGATTAAAAGTGATGATGGTTTGGGGAGAGATTTTATTAAAAAAAAAGAGAAAAAAAAGAGAAAAAAGAAAAAAAGAGGGAAAAAAAAAGAAAACCTACTTAAGATAGAATATGGTTTTGGCTATGGCTTGACTCATGGGCTTTCAATGCTTTTTTTTTTCCTTTTGTTGAAAATAACATTTTCTTTTTCTTTCCTTTTTTTTTTTTTTTTTAAGAAAACCATTGTATGTTTAATTTACCTTTTTTGTCTATGGGTCTCTTTGTCACGACCCCCTCTTTTCCCTCCCCCTCTTTCCCAATGAAAGCCATGTTAAATTAATCACTGGATTGACTGCTTCATCTTTTTATTTTTAATGGAGGGTATGCCACAGTTGTAAAGCAATAAGATTTGAGGTGAACACTATGGAAATTTTGCTTTTTGCTAAATGGTAGCAAGTTAAACAGTAATCAGAAAACATAGAAGGTTTTAGTTAAAAATGATTGTTTCTCTACCTGAACTTTTTAAGAAAACAGTTGTCATCTAATACAAGTTTATATTCTATATACAAAAATATGGATGTCTAGAAAAATCATGACTTTAAACTTCCACTGATGGGGTAGGTAGGAGATAAAGATGAATTCAGAATTGTTACTAAAAGTATTCATGTTTTTTTATCTTGGGGCAGCACAGGGAATTGAGGTTACCTGACCTTGTTTGAGGGTGTGGGTTATTTTTTTTTTTTAATTTCATCACTTGTTATCTCTAAGAGACTCGGAGCCAGTGATCCTTTATCCTGCTACAGTCTTTAAGGAACTTAAAAAAAAAAAAAAAAGCAAGGGCCGCCAAAACTTAAATCTTTCTTGATTTTCTATTTCATTCTCTAATGGTTCATGTTTTAAAATATATATATGTATCTATTCTGTTTCTTGGATAAAATTTTACCAAGGATCAAAAGAAGAAACCCTAGAATTTAAATGGGGAGATCTATATATCACAGTGGATTTCTTCTCAAACTGACAATGTTTAGGTTTTAAGCAAATAAAGTACCAGTTAATGTGAAACTCAATCACAAAGACTTGACATTTTTGCTTTATGAAAACAGAGAATTGAAATTCTTGTGTGCCATAAATGTGCATTCAGATCCCATGAACCATACTCTCTTTTTATCTGGGGATAGAGCGTTTTCCTTTTCATACCCCTGTCTTCCCATTTCTTCGTAGAAACATGGTATGAAGTCATCTCTTGGATTCCTGCTAGGACATAGGACACTACTGCACAGCCCCACCACTAATGTCTACCAGCCCTGCTCTAGGACATGAGTTCTCCTGGCTCTGTTCTTCACTTACATTACATCCTGTGCTTGACGGGAGTGTGTTAAATGCTGCTCCAACACTATTCAGTCAGCAGTTATCTTTTTACTGGTGCCCTTGCTCACTGCTCATGTTGCTTAAAGCAGGAGTTTAAGGGGCTCTGAGGGGCTGGAGAAACCATGTATTCAGGAGGTCTGTGTGTAGTTGATAACAGCCTTGTTACATGCCTTATGAAGGCAGTCACAAGACAGATCTGTAGGTTTGCTCCTCCACATTCTGGTACCATGAGCTAATGGGAACAAGGTTTAGGGGGTCTTAGTGTGCTAATAAGTCGAAAAATTAGTGAAATTTAACCTCTGCCTTTTTATCTAGATTTGCTTCCTCAATATTTACGACGCAGTTTTCTTTTACCTATTGAGTTACAGCATAGTTTTCTCTCATACAACCTGGTTCTTACAGATGTTCATAGAACAAAGGTTATTTAAGGAATATTTTTACTCTGATTTTTAAGACAGTGTAAGGAATATCCTTATTCTGTGATTTTTTTTTTTTTTTTTTTTTAAGAAAGCTCCCAGTGGCAGAGAGTCATTTCACTGTTGCACTATGCGTGTTAAAGAATGAATTTGGAGATTTTAGTACTCGGCCAAAAATGTAAAACTTGAACATTAAGTAGCAATTGGATTATTATCTTTCATGAAAGTTAACTTTATAGTTGTGAACTTTGTAATGAGGTGTTAAAGATTATTCTATTTGCTATATGGGTTTGTTCAGGTATTTTAACAAGAAGGTTTGTGTTCACGTACTGAAAAAACCTATCAGTGTTTCCACCATGCACTTCTATTTGTAGGGGTTTATAACTTTGAGTCTTACATTCCTAGTAACATTTGTGCTTTCCTTAGATTATATTTCGTGAAGATTGGGGGCAAGTGTCTTTTAAAACTTTAGCCTTGGTATTTTATGTAACACAGTCTCTGTAATATATTAATCTGCACTAACATCTCTGTGATATATGCACATCCTTTAGGGGTAATCACATCTTCTAGGTTATTTGTGTGCGTTTGGTTGGGCTTTTTGTTTGGGATCCCTTTTTTAAAGATTAATTCACGAGATTGAAAAATGTATTATATATTTCTAATAGACTGGACAAAGGATCTGTGTCCCCAAGAAAGACAGGCTCTGAATGACCTTTGTTTTCTCCACTTTTTGCTAATGATTTAAAACACTCTGGTCTTCCCCTCAAATCATGCATGCCAATAGGACAGTTGTGGTGTCTCAACTGGAAACAGGTGCTCAGTAGTCAGGCTTGATAGTGATGTCAGAACAGGTTACAAGCGATAAGCTGATAGCGACTGGCCATTGGCACCACCCTTGACTAAATGCCCTCTTTCTCTAGTGTGCCTATGGTGAGGTGGCAGTAGCATTCACTGTCTTGCAGTGCTCAGGAAGTGGGACATTCACTTTGAACGTGCTTGTTTGTATTATCTCAATTCTCTGTGTTAGCTCTGTTAGGTTTACCTCTGGAACATGGATTTCGGCAGCTATGCTAACTGACACTACGTTCTAGTTCTTAAGATTCTTTTTTTCAGACCTCCCCAACACGCACGCACACGCACACACACACACCACACACACACACACCACACACCCCCAGAAATGGGTAGCTTCCATCTTATTAAATCTATTTGTAGCCTGCTGCTGCTTTTAGCCTTCCCCACCTCAGATTATAATCAATGGAGTGGGCCCAAAGGATACATTTTAATTTCAGTAATGGTATATCTGTCCTGCTTTCTAACACATCTCTCCCTTTCATCTCTCCATGCCCTGTTGAGTCCATGTAGGAAAATTAATGGCTGTGTCCTCCTTTATGGAGGTAGTGAGTGAAAAATCTTTAAATCTGGAAGAATAGTAGTTGATTTCCCATGTTGGAGCTTTGATGCTTTTTTTTTTCCTCACAATAACTGGTTTGCTCCAGGTTCAACCCTCAGTTCAATACTTACTCTTGGTACTGGTTCACATAGCATTTTCTTACAGGTAACTAATCAAGAGTGGAATTTGAGGTTACAATCCAGTAGTTTTTGACATTCTTGTGGATATGATCAACTAAACTGAACTTGACACTTTTTCTTTAACGTTTTATTTTTTTTAATCCATGAACATTCAATAACAAGTGGCTTTTAGAGTAGTGGTTGAGGAAAGGGAATAGTGCTTTTTCCCTTTCCCTAGGAGATGTTTTGACAGTGTTAGAAAGGCAGGAGCAACAGGGAAAGCTTTATTAAAGGTCATGTGGCCGTTGTGGCTTTTATGAAGAAAGGGAGTTTTGATTTGAGCAGTTCTTTCTGTGCCTGCATCGCCAGGAGCTATGCTGAGGAGAAGAAACTATCACTTTAGGAGTTTGGAAAGGAAGAAACCTGGCCTGTGGTTTTTATGGCATAGAGACAGATACTTAGAAGGAGTGACGCTTTCTGTCACGGGATAGCTCTTGAGGTTGGAGAGTTGTCCTTTTCTCTGTGCATGGAGCTGGATTTATTTGAAAAGGGAGTTAGTTTATTTGAATATTGGGATATCAAACTACCCAGAGCCAAATTTCAATGTGCAACTCATTTTCCCTTTTTCTTGAGATAAGCTTGATACAAAATGAGTCTTTTTGAGTCCCAAATCCCTAAATTACACTTTTTTTCAAAGCCTAATTCACAGAATTCACAGTGGTGCTGTGTATTAACCACTATTGGGAAAAATCTTGTAAACCTGCCTGTTGCCATGCCAATGGAGTGACTGAACTGGTGACATCTGTTTGAGCATGCTTTGTGGCTGGTGGAATGCCACCATTGTGCATACACTTTGTACATCAGGGGTGAAGGGAGGGTTTTCTAGATTATGGGGGGAGGGTAAAATTGGGATTTTTTTTTGTTGTTCTTTTTTGGTGGGGTGTAGGGGTATAGTACTCAGCTTATGCCCTAAATAACTTGTATAAAAACCCCTGAAGTATTGTGTGGGTGTGTGTGTGAGTGTGTGTTTGTTACATGTCTGGCAGTTAAACCTTTGTCTTCTGGAAATTAGTGAATTCTTTTCTTCTTTTCCTCCAGAATTATTTGTTACAAGATTTGTAAATAAGAGCTCTACTTAGTTTGTTTACCAAGAACATGTTGCAGCAAACCTTCTACACCTGATTCCCTCAAGGCTGAAGGAAAGACTTAAGACTTGCCAGGTTAAGCAGCAGCCAGGTTCTCAGTAATTGTTCACCTTAATTCATCTTTCAGACTCCATTTTGCCAGCTCTAAAATTCCCAGTCTTCCTTAATTGTAGTCCTTAACCTTTTACGTTCTGAGCAGGAAGGGTAAAAGAGAAAAACCTGCTTAAATGTATTTAATTGTCCTTGGGCTGAGACCAGGGCATCCCTTAATACTGCAGTGTTGCTGGGTACATGTGATCAGACACCGAGGGTTGGGCATTCTTGCAATACCTTAACAGTGCTGAAATCTGCAGCATGGTACTAAGGAAGTTAAAGTTTGAATGTAACCACTTTATTTAAAAAAAAATTTTTTTTAATTTAAATGAAAAGGGGTTGAAGTGAACATGATTTTGTTGACCATGTTCGTGAATTATAGATGCAACATGCATTGGTAGACTTGTGTGATGGTCTTTTGTGATACTTAATTTTTACATATCCCAGTCTCTGTATGTATCTACATAGACAAAGAAAAAAACAAATTCCTGCTTTCTCTTATTGAAGGGTTTCCAGGACTGCGTGTCTGTTCCTGAGCTCTGTTTTAAGTATGTGTATCCTTTGCTTGTATTTTGTATTAAAAAATAAGAAAAAGAACCCTTTATTGTTGAGCATGTTGGCATTGTCCCTTTTATTTTTTTCTCTTTTTGGGACACATGAAGCAAGTTATTCTTTTTCTGTATCTTTTTTTCTTTTGTAAACTTTTTTTTGTTTTGTTTAAAAATGGCTTTATAAAAGGGCTTTTGTAACCCAGATGCGTGCTCTGTGTACTTCTTGTAATACTCTGAAGCAAATACACTGACTTACTATACAGCTGATCACCTTGGTCTGTCAGCTCCCAGTCCAGCCTGACTTTAGGGGAAACCCACCATCTGAATGAATTCTTTAGAAATTAGCAGTGACCGTCACTGGTGCTGGTAACAAAAGTATGCCTTGTCTTAATTAGTACTTCGGAGTAAGGAATGAAGAGAGGCAGTATATTCGTTAACTTGATTAATCAAGGGAGCACTGGGCTTGGTGCATGAGGATCCCTAGTTAGCGTTGCTTCTTGTGTTCATGTCCAGGTTATGAAGTCTTATGGAGGGAAAAATTCTTTAAATAATCACATATAATAAAGGATAGTATTTAGACTCATAAAACAGACATCTGCGTTCAATTTCAAATACCTATAAAAACTACACTATCTTGCAATTTGTAGTTAAGTATTATCTCTTAGATGGAGAATATGGTACAAGATACTGTAGCTATTAGGGATTTTATCCTTTTCAACCTTTCCCCTTGTTTACATTCTTGCCTTGTCATCTGAATATTGTAATTAACATACAAACTCACCTTGGCTTTGAAATTGAGTGCTTTTTGCATGCTGTTAACCTTTAGTGACTAGCTAACTTGGCATTTATTTCTTACATTGTTGTTTGTCCCAGGTCAAAGTTTACTTCAGAAGAACGTTAACCAGCCACTTTTCCTCATAATCTTCAGGTGTTTTATGATTAACATTATCAAATTTCTGTTTCAGTACAATGCTGAAGAAATAGAGTCTGGTTTAAAGGACTTCAAAAACCATCAGGTAGGGCTTCCCTGGTGGCGCAGTGGTTAAGAATCCGCCTGCCAATGCAGGAGACATGGGTTCAAGCCCTGGTACGGGAAGATCCCACATGCTGTGGAGCAGCTAAGCCCATGTACCACAACTACTGAGCCTGCGCTCTAGAGCTCGCGAGCCACAACTACTGAAACCTGCGTGCCTAGAGCCCGTGCTCCGCAACAAGAGAAGCCACCGCAATGAGAGGCCCGTGCACTGCAACGAAGAGTAGCCCCTGCTCGCTGCAACTAGAGAAAGCCCGCGCTCAGCAACAAAGACCGAACTCAGCCAAAAATAAAGTAAAAAGTAAATAAATTTAAAAAAAGAAAAAAACCATCAGGTAGACAAACAGACTCATAGAGGTTGGGTTTGGTAAAAAAACCATTCAGAACTCCCTCACTCGACTCCTATCCATGAGCATTACTCTACAGTAACTTAACACTGTAGCTGTACAGCACTTTGCAGTTTATGAAGCTTTTTTATTTACATAGTACCTTATTCAGTTTTCCCAGCAACTGTGACTGCTCAGGTGTTGTTCCTCCAATTCTGTAGAAAATAAACTGGCTCAGGATGTGATTTGACGTGGCTAGTATGTGGTACAAGGCTTGAATCAGGTCGTTCTTTAAATTGTCACAGCTGTTCTAAAACCAGCTCCCATTATCTTATGTAAATGCGTCCCTTGGGGCTTCCTACTGATAATAAACTTTTGAACATATTGCTGTTGTTCAGTATCACTAAGTAACAGTGATACTTGAACCAGTCCAATGAGATATCAAAGATTTAATGGGAAAAATGTCTTTTCAATGAGATACGAAAATTTCTCATTAAATACTTAAATTTACTTGAAAATCCCTGTGGTCCCTGCATACGAAGCTTCAACTTATGTAAAAGCTTTCATTTCTTTTTATTTTTGATTATGTTTTAAGGTAATGGCTATACAGAGGAAAATATGTCATCTTGACTGCACCGCCCTTATCCTTTGCCAGTAGAGGGCGGTATTTGTCCTCCATATACTTAGCTACTGGGACCATTGCTTACCCCATCTCATCTTTAGATACCGACTCCTGGGCTCAGCGACCACAGGTTATCGGGACACTCTACCACCTGCTTGGGTTAGAGATGTTCTGTGATCAGTGTGCCCACTTATCATCCTAGTGTATGCAGCAGCAATATTTTCTGATTTCAAGTGCAAAAATAGGATCTCGATTCGTGCACATCTGTCTGCTTGTGTTGTTCCCTTTTAACAGTTCTAAAAGATGAAAGTGTATGTTGAGATTTCAAAAATGCATCTGTGGACGAAGTGAGAGAGTGGCATTGACAATATATACACTACAAAACGTAAAATAGATAGCTGGTGGGAAGTAGCTGCATAGCACAGGGAGATCAGCTCTGTGTTTTGTGACCACCTAGAGGGGTGGGATAGGGAGGGTGGGAGGGAGACGCAAGAGGGAGGAGATATGGGGATATATGTATACGTATAGCTGATTTCACTTTGTTATAAAGCAGAAACTAACACAACATTGTAAAGCAATTATACTCCAATAAAGATGTTAAAAAAAAGATGCATCTGTGAACTCTTGGCCCCGTTTGGAAACAGGTGTTGCCTTTTGGAATTGCCCTCCAGCTCAAAAGCCTCATTTCTTGCACAGGCAGCACTGGTAACATGTTCGTGTACAGCAATACTGAGACTTCTTTTCAAGGTAACGTGGTACCTTGTGTTCCTTTATCTGGCTGGCATGCTTCTCTTTCCCTCCATTATTTTAGTAGAATGGACAGATACCCATTCGAGATGCTTTGGCTGGGCCACCGTGAGGAGAAATCAGCATTGCTCGTGGGTGTAACCCCTGTTTCAATATTAAAGTCCTGGACAAATATAGTGAAATAAATGCTGTGTTGATCCTGAGGTCAGAGAATGAGAGTGCAGCCAGAGTTTACATCCTAGTAAAGAAAATAATTACTTTAAAATATGATAATATAAAATGTTAAAAGTAATAGTTTGCCTTGATTTAGCTCTAAGTTGGCACCCAGAAGTGATTTGTTTAAAAATCTAACTTTGGGGGCTTCCCTGGTGGCACAGTGGTTAAGAATCCACCTGCCCATGCAGGGGACATGGGTTCGAGCCCTGGCCTGGGAAGATCCCACATGCCTTGGAGCAACTAAGCCCGTGCGCAACAACTACTGAGCCTGCGCTCGAGAGCCATCGAGACACAACTACTGAGCCTGCGTGCCACAACTACTGAAGCCTGCGTGCCACAACTACTGAAGCCTGCGTGCCTAGAGCCCGTGCTCCGCAGCAAGAGAAGCCACCGCAGTGAGAAGCCCGCGCACTACAACAGAGTAGCCCCCGCTCGCCTCAACTAGAGAAAGCCCGCGTGCAGCAATGAAGACCCAACACAGCCAAAAATAAATAAGCTAATTAATTTAAAAATAAAATTTAAAATCTATCTTTAAGGAATAAGTAGTAGATCAAGGAAGATCACATATATATTATTATTATTGGTAATGTTTTAGCTATTAAGTTGAATACATATATAGAGAGAGATAGGCATACACACACACAAAAACCCTTTTAATAGAATGTGTGAGACCACTTCCTTGGCCAATGTGGAATGTAATGTGTCTAATGGATGATACTTTTTCCACCTTGACTAGGAACAAGAATACATAAGGCTCTCCTGACTACATGAGATTAGGGCGGATGAGTTAGCTAAGGCTCTGAAGGAGGTAGAAAGTCACTGGAACAAGAAAAACGATGGATGGCCTAAAATTTGGGGGAAATAACAATTTGGTAACTCTAGATGATTGGTTATGTGATAAAAATTGATTCTCGGGCTTCCCTGGTGGCGCAGTGGTTGAGAGTCCGCCTGCCGATGCAGGGGACACGGGTTCGTGCCCTGGTCCGGGAAGATCCCACGTGCCGCGGAGCGGCTGGGCCCGTGAGCCATGGCCGCTGAGCCTGCGCGTCCGGAGCCTGTGCTCCGCAGCGGGCGAAGCCACAAGAGTGAGAGGCCCGCGTACCGCAAAAAAAAAAAAAAAAAAAAAAAAAAAAATGATTCTCATCAATGAACTCAATGTGTATAGTGATATAATTAATAAAAAGTAGATCGTAAAACAGTTGTCTTTACCCAAAAAGTGTATAGAGACAGTCACATACACTGGGTCCTCACTTTGTGACTATAAATTGGTTCTCTAATACGACTTAATGGAATAAGGTACTGATCATTTAAAAAATATGGTTTTACATCTAAAGTAGTTAAGAATGAAATAGCAAAGCTCTTTTCAAAGACACTAAATGTCTTTAGGAGTCATAGAGGACTCAGCTAACATTCTGTTTAGATCTTGGAACATAATCTGGGGCTTCAGTAACCTAACTTCATATCTAATGCATGCCACATCTCAGTTACAAACTCCAAGCTCCCCCTGTTTGGTCTTTTCCTCCTGCCTCTGACCTAATACACCACTATCTCTCTTTTCCTTTTTTTTATTTTTGTGAATGAACAGTTTCTATGGCGTTAGTGTTTCTGAGGTAAATATATTGTTTATACATGAACCAGATAGCCCTAGAAGTGGTTGGGGAACCAGCTGTCCTGTAGAGAGTCACACAGTTGGCCCAAGTACAAGATAAATAGCACTTCCTGTTAAACCTGGACCAATGCAGAACTTAGACTCCAAAGCTCCACTGTAGGGCGCTGCTGCTGTGACCTCAGGTATGCAGGATATACACGGTGCCTAGTCAAAGAGAGTGCTTGCTGCCCTAGACCTTGCACAATGGGCCACTCTTGGGTTATCACAAAGCAGGTCACTCCTTTCCTCATCTTGCTTTCCCTCATTCTCTTCTCATGCCCTCAAGTGAAGTAATAAGACCTAATATTTGGCTCACGGGCCACTCACTCCAAAGTCAACAGCACTGAGCAGTCGCTGAGAAGCAGATGCCCTGCTCTGGGAGATCCAAGTCCGAGCACGGACACACTCCTAATGCCAGACAGTAGAAAAGGGAGTTCCTACTACATCTGTTGCTTCTAGAGTTCACCTCTGAATTAGCCAGCCATTTTCAATAATGAAAATTATGGTGACTATATTCCGAACCCAGAATTGGGACCTGTGGTATGATGGAGAGTTTTGTCCTACTCCTCATTAGGAAAAAAGTCTAAGATACAGTCTGGATCTCAGAGTATTAGCATTTCTGTGATATTTTTATAGTTTAAGGAACTAAAGCGTGAAATATTTAAAATGGGATTACTCCAGGAAATGCATGTGACCTGTATAAAAAGTGTAACAGGGCTTCCCTGGTGGCGCAGTGGTTGAGAGTCCGTCTGACGATGCAGGGGACGCGGGTCCGTGCCCCGGTCCGGGAAGATCCCACATGCTGCGGAGCGGCTGGGCCCGTGAGCCATGGCCGCTGAGACTGCGCGTCCGGAGCCTGTGCTCCGCAACAGGAGAGGCCACGACAGTGAGAGGCCCGCGTACCGCTAAGAAAAAAAAAAAAAAAAAGTGTAACAGGTGTTAACAGCAGAGTTGAGAATAGCACGTAACACCTACTAAAGCATGAGTTTGTTTTACTGAAGCCCCCCATCGCCTTTCCTCATCTTGAGACCTGCTTTAAGAGAAGCTTTGTGGCTGGTTGTGGATGAAGCAGATCTGTTTAGAGAGTGATCTTGGGCTAGTCACTTACCCACCCAGCCCCCCATCTCTCCACACCCCATGCCTGTTTCTCCTTTTTATAAAATGGGGATAATAAGAGACTGACTTTCCTCTTCTTCAAAGGGACGCTGTGAGCATGAATGAGGCTGTGTGCACGTAACACCTGGAACCTAAGTTGCTGCTGGCTTTGTAGACTAACCGGCCTCAAAAGCAGCAAAGTACCTCTAGGCAAGGTACAGGGCCGGTGAAACCCTTATTCCTGCAGAACTGAAATCCCTTTAGCTTTGTCTTTGAAGTACAAATGAGTTATTTATTAGTGAGAACACTCTTGCAAAAGGGTAAACTTTAACCAGTCCATAATGTAGGGTGGCTTTAGAGGGGAAGGAAGAGTGACAGTAATTCCCAAGTCACCTACTCTAGTGAAAGGGTTTTTTAATAGTGGAGGTACACAGAACTGATTGGCGTTCAAGTGTTTCTTCAGCTTCTCATAGGAAAAAAAATTCCACCCAGTGGTTACAAACTATATTCCTAGTTATGGGACATACATTTCAAATGAGGGAACACTCGTTTTCACTGGAAAACTGATGTTCTCATGATCCTGGAGGCTCACTAGGACGCTTTCTGTGGAGGGCCGGTATCAGGAGACCCTGATGTTTGTTTCTTTTTCTGTTTCATCTTTACAGATGAAGAGCATCTTGCAACCAAACCCCAGGGATGAACTGCAAGATGGATGCCTCCCTCTTCCCCCACAAATTCTCTTCAGTCTGTGGGGGAAAAGGACCCAATTTCAACAGATAGGGAAGAGGCCTTTATTTTTATATTTTATTTGTTTTAATGTATTTATTTATTTATTTGGCTGCATTGGGTCTTTGTTGCTGTGCGTGGGCTTTCTCTAGTTGAGGTGAGCCAGGGGCTACTCTTCGTGGCAGTGCGCGGGCTCTAGGTGCGAGGACTTCAATAGTTGTTGCATGTGGGCTCAGTAGTTGTGGCTCGAGGGCTCTAGAATGCAGGCTCAGTAGTTGTGGTGCACGGGCTTAGTTGCTCCGCGGCATGTGGGTCTTCCCGGACCAGGGATCGAACCCATGTCTCCTGCATTGGCAGGGGGATTCTTAACCACTGCGCCACCAGGGAAGTCCAGAGACCTTTTTTAAAAAGTTCAATTTGTATAAGTTGAGTAACAGTTGGACTGTACAAATACTGAAATTCTGGTCAGCCTGTTATCCTGTAATACTCTCTTCCATCAGATTTTTAAGAACACCATTTGTGCTTCTTGTGTAGATAAGATAACTCCCAGAAGTTGAAAGTCCCCCTTGTCATGCTATCTTGCCTAAGGAGATAAAACTGGTTATCGGGGCTTTAGTAAAATTTTCACTTTTCTCAACCCAGTTAGCATCTCTGAGCTCTGTTAATGTGCATGACACATGCTTCCTCCTCATTAGGCGTTTTGGATAAGTGTCAGCATTTAAGGTCATGAGAACTGGAATTTTGTTCCCTCTTAAGAGTTTGGTATTAAGAAAACTTAGTTGTACACTGGGATAGCTCTCTCTCTCTCTCCCTCTCTCTCTCTCTCTCTCTCTCTCTCACACACACACACACACACACACACACACACACACACACACACACATGCACCAGGCTTAGCTTTCACAACATTCTTGTAGAGTCAGAATGCGGGCTGGGGGCAGACAGACAAACAAGGCAGTTTCTCAATAGGAAAGCATCCAGTGGTGAAGCGCCAGCATGAAGAATAAGGAGCCCGCCTTCTTGAGCCCCATTTCTCTAATCACTTGACAGACCAAGTCAGTTCTTGCGTGTGTCAATCAGACTTTCAAAAGAGATTATTTGTTATGGGATGTTTGTTTCTTTTCCTGTTTTCCATATGAAATTCTTAATTGAGACTACACATATTCATTTTCTTATCAGTGTAATAGAGTTAAATGACTAGTAACTAGGACTTCCCTGGTGGTGCAGCGGTTAAGAATCTGCCTGCCAATTCAGGGGACACGGGTTCGAGCCCTGGTCCGGGAAGATCCCACGTGCCGCGTTTGAGCCTGAGCTCTAGAGCCCACAAGCCACAACTACTGAGCCCACGTTCCACTACTGAAGCCCGCGCGCTTAGAGCTTGTGCTCTGCAACAAGAGAAGCCACCGCAATGAGAAGGCCGCGCACTGCCACGAAGAGTGACCCCTCTTGTTTTTAAGTGCTTATGTGTAAAGAATCCTCTTGAGTGTTTATCATCCCTTCTATCATTGAATCCTCACAACAGTCCCATGAGGTCCAGGTAGTATCACTATCCCCAATTTACAGAGGAAGAAACTGAGGTCTAGAGATGGTTAAACAATGTGCTCCAGATCACATCTCCTGACAAACACAACATTCTGCTACTTTTATTTTTCTGCTACTTTTTTATTGACTAAGGCCAACGTTGATCAATTGCATTAGGCTATTCCCCAGAATACCCAGCCTGTAGCCCAAGTATCAGGGAGCAGTGAAATGACCAAAAATAGATGAACAAGAGTGATATCATGAAGAAAAATAACAACTTTAGACAGAAAGTCAGGGATCCGGGTTTGAGTTCTCGTTCTCCACCAACCAGACACTTACTTTCCCAGAGTCCCAGTTTTCTCAGACTGTTAACTATGTCAGTAACATCTACTTCTCAGGGTTGTTATGGGGACCATAAGTGAAACTGCCCAGCAAGAGGCCTCATGGTGGTGTTTCCCCCCAGGGGGGCAGGGCTGTGGAGGGGTGTGGGATGAGAAGCCAGTAATGCTTCACTAGCACGAACAAGAAGCAGCCTCAGCTGCTGAGAACGGGAGAGCCCTTCATGCGTGCTGCAGAGGGGCGCTACATTTCTCTGTGTTTTCTCTTGCAGGTGGGATGATGGTGCAGTCCAGGTGAATGAGGGGATGGGAGGAAGGGCTGGGAACCACCCAGCCAGCTGGTCTCAAGGCTCCTGGCTGCCTGTCCTCTGTGCCTCCCAAGTGCCTTGCTTCAGGCACTGTCTGTTTATTTATACTCGTCTTGTGAGATAGCTGGCAAACAACAGGCTTCTTATGTACATTTTGGTACTTGTGGATGGAGCCAGACAGGGGTCTCTGCTGGAAATGCCCTAACATCCAGGAAGGACACAGGCCAGGCCTGCCTCAGAACAACATTCTCTCGGCTGGTCAGATCTCCTTGGTTAGGCAGTGGGGGTGGTGCATGGTGGAAACATAGAGGAACATCTAATATCCCTGCTCTGACTAGGAAAGAGGACAATAACAGTGTGGGCTGGAGAGGAGGGGGGATGGTTGGGAGGGGTGTGAGTTCCCACTCAGCCCTCCCCCTCCGATGCTGCAGCTCCTATAGAGGAGGAGGGCTGGGGTGGGGAGGCCTGGAGTTTCAGCCGTACCTCGGTGGACAGGCTACAACTGCCAGCCTAACGCAGGCCTGTGGGGTCTCAGTCTTGGGGGAAGCGCTGGTGGTGAGTGGAAAGCGACACGAAACAGGAAGTGGGGAGGTAAAGACCCCAAGGTAGCAGCATCCTCTAGGAAGTTGTTTATGGCTGGCAGGCCCTGCGTCTGCCTGCCTCCTGAATCCATCATGGCGTGCTCCTAATTCAACTAGATTTCAAAGGTATTCCATATATTCTAGGACACCTAGTATTTCTTTTTCTGAGTGTGTGTATGTATAAGAGAGAAACAGGCAGAGCCTCAAGTGTTTGTGTGTTCTGGAGGCTGGGAGGCTGGAAGGCGGGGGCTTCTCATCCCTCTGGAGCCCCTCCTCTCTTGTCAATGTAGCCAAAGGACCCGTTGACTGCGGGGTCCTCCCATTTCCCCGGGCTAATTACATGCCTCTTTATGAAAGGAAATAGTTTCTCCACTGAGCTGGGAAACCCAGGTCTCTGGTGCCCCCTCTTCATGGGTATCATGGGAAGGACAAGAAAGGAAGCAGCTGCTTGCAGTCTTCCCTGCCTTCCCTGGCCTCTCCAGGAGCGCCCAGCCCAGCCCGGAGACACGGACTAGCTCCTCCCCGCAGAAGCTCCTGCAACTGCCACTGGGCCTGGCTGTGATGTGACATGGATGCTTTGAGGAAACCCAAGCAAAGGATGTGATTAGGTGGTGGATACAGGCTGTATGTAGAAAGGACCCTAAGGAAGTTGAGTTGTTTATTCACAGCCCCTCAGCTGCTGCCTGGGAGTGAGAGGGAGTGTGGCTGTCCCCACCCCGGCTGTGTACAGCTGCTGGGGAGGCTGCTTCAAGCTTGGCTGGGGGAGGGGGTGCGGGGGAGGGTGGGGAGGGAGGACAACCCAGTGTGGGGGCGGGGGAGGTTGGCTGAGGTCCCAGGACAGGGCTGCAAGATCTTCCTCTCCCCCAGGCCCTCCTGTCAGCACAGTCCCTGGGAGGTGGTTTTAGAAAATAGCCCCTGGTGGGACTCTCTGTGAGAGGGATGCAGAGGCGCAGTTATGGGAGCAGGAAACAGCTGGGCTGCTGCTTCCCTGCAAAGGTTACTCATGAGGCAGATTCCAGGATGTGAGGGTTACAGGCACCTTTCCTCTTTCCACCACTGAAGAGACAGAAAGACAGACGGATGGGCGCAGAGAGACACAGAGAGGAAAGATCCCGAGAGCCACAGTCTCTGCAAGACCTGCAGTGAGATGGAGGAAGCTGCTCAGCTGGGAGAGAGCCGGGCCGTACCGAGCCTCAGGAGAGACCATCTCTCCACCTCTTCTCTGTCGCCTTTCTCTGACCGTTTAATCTCAGGGCTACCCCCAAGGTTCCAAGAGCCTCTCCCTCCAATTCTCCTTTTATTTTTATTATTTTATTGTTTCATTTATTTATTTTTGGCTGCATTGGGTCTTCATTGTGGTACACGGGCTTCTCATTGCGGTGGCTTCTCTTGTTGCAGAGCATGGGCTCTAGGCACGTGGGCTTCAGTAGTTGTGGTCACGGGCTCAGTAGTTGTGGCTCACGGGCTCTAGAGCGCAGGCTCAGTAGCACGAGCTTAGTTGCTCTGCAGGATCTTCCCGGACCAGGGCTCGAACCCGTGTCCCCTGCCTTGGCAGGCAGATTCTTAACCACTGCGCCACCAGGGAAGTCCCAATTCTCCTTTTAAAAAATGTCAAAGTTGGAGTTCCCTGGTGGTCCAGTGGTTAAGACTCCACACTTCCATTGCAGGGGACACGGGTTCGATTCCTGGTCGGCGATGTTGTGTGAGGAAATCGGGAATGGGGAAATCAGGAAGAGGAGTGAAGGTTAACCTGAATTTGTGGCCTTTCAAAGACCATTCAGCAATCTCCTCCGTGAAGAAGATCAGCCCACTCATTTATTATGCCTCAACTACATTCAACGCAGAGTGCGATAAAGAGGCAGAGAAAAGACACAGAGGACACGGTAGAGACTGTAAGCCCCTTGAAGGCAGGAGATCTCTCTCTCTCTCTCCCATATTTGAAATTTTTATTGAGATCATTGCAAATTCACATGCAGTTACAACAATAAGATTCCTTGTACACTTTGCCCAGTTTTCTCCAAAGGTAACATTTTGCAAACCTATAGTGTAATATCACAACCAGGATATTGACCCTGATACAATCCACCAAACTTATCTAGATTTTCCATGTTACTTGTGCCTGTGCTTGCATGTGTGTGTGTGTGTTTAGTTTTATACAATCTTATCGCCTGTGTATGTTGAGTCACAATCCAGAGTCTGAAGTGACAACATGACAGGGAACAAGGATCCTTTGTGTCCCCCTTTTATAACCCTCCTTCCCCCCCATTCCTGGCAGCCACTATTCTGTGCTCCATTTCTAAAGTTTTATTTCAAAAAATGTTATATAAAAGGAATCACATAGCATGTGTCTTTTTGGTATTTGCTTTTCTCTCAGCATAATTCCCTGAAGATCCATCCAAGTTGTCGTGTGCATCAATAATTCATCCCTTTTTATCCTTTTTATTGGTGAGTAGTAATCCATGGTATGTTGTTACTAGAGTTTATTTAACCATTCACCTCTGGAAGGACACTTGGGTTGTTTCCAGTTTGGGGCTATTACAAATGAGGCTGCTATGGACTTTTGTGACCAGGTTTTATGTGAACATCACGTGGTTTTTCTATCCAGTGACAGCATTGAGTGGGCACACAGTGGATCCTCAGTCGATGCTCCTTGGAGACTGAGGACATTCTGCGATAGCACTTCGTCCAGGAGAGAGTGAGGGAGGACGGGAGGATTATGGTGCATGCGAGGAGTTACCCTCAACAACGAACCAAAAATCAAGGCACCCTTTGAAGAAAGAATTGACCAAAAGACACATGGTCATCATTGGCATTAAGCAGTTGGGACAAGGAGGGCAAGATTCTATATAGAAACAAAAGGCTTCATAAGACTGTGGTGAGGATGAGAACAATTGACAAGCAGCCTATGACAGTGTGAAACGATACACAAGGAAGTCATGGGGATGCTGAGGCAGCTCTAAGAGTGAAGAGAAGAGGGGCTTGGGAAGCAGACCTGATTCATATCCTGCCATCACCATTTTTTAGCTGTGGTGTTCTGGGCAAGGTACTTAAATGTCTCTGAGACTCCACTTCCCAATCAGTAAAATGAAGATAAATATCCTTCTCATAAGAGTAATAGGAGTAGGGCTTTCCTGGTGGCGCAGTGGTTGAGAGCCCTCCTGCCAATGCAGGGGACGCGGGTTCGTGCCCCGGTCCGGGAAGATCCCACATGCCGCAGAGCGGCTGGGCCCGTGAGCCATGGCCACTGAGCCTGCGCGTCCGGAGCCTGTGCTCCACAACCGGAGAGGCCACCACAGTGAGAGGCCCGCGTACCGCCAAAAAAAAAAAAAAGAGTAATAGGAGTAAAGAAAAACAGGGTATATAAAGTTCTTGACTCACAGCAGCCCCTGAATAAATGTTCATTTCCTTCCTCCCTCCACTCCCTAAAGAGAGGTAAGGGGAAATAGATATTGGAGCGGGGTTAATCGGAGAGACCTCAGGAGTCTGGCTTAAGGGAAGCCTGTTGGGGGGCATAAGAGTAACAGGGAGGATCTGAGCAAAGGTAGGGACGTTGGACCCAGCAGTGGACTGGGTTAGATGAGGCACCTCTCTTCAGCATCAGCGTTGACTCCAAGTAGAACAGGACCCGGCAAATGGTACTTGGCCCAAGGGATCGCCAGTTTCACTACCACTTGGCTGGATACAGCATGCTGGTTGTTTCCACTTTCAAGGTGAGCTTATCCTTGCTTTATTAAAGGCCTGAGATGAACAGTGGGCATCCCTCTTTGGAATGGCTACTGGATAGAATGACTTCCCCGCCAAACCCTTGCAAACTGTCCACTAACCTACCCCTCCCTTCAAATTCCAAACCCCAAGCAGCCAAAGTCCTTGGTGCCTCCAACGCCTTCCAGAAACTGCCTGGCCCCTGCACAGCCCTCCTCCCAGTCCGGCCTTTGATCTGACAAAGATGCTTAACCTTTTGATCCCATCATGGGACTTTCCCCAGGCCTAGGCCACCAGAAAGGGAGAAAGAGAACCGTCCTTTCCTTGTTCCTACTCTTGTTTCTTTTGAACAAGGAAGAGAAGGAGATTACAGGCTCTTGACACCCCGTTCCCTGTTCCCATCCTGCCTCTGGCGCCGCCCAGGACCAGGCTGGGTCCAGAGGTGTGCCGGGAAGAGCCCCCGGCCTTTGAAACCGGTAGTTGGGGGGCAGGGGGTAACAGACCATGGCCCTTCCAATTGCCTTGGTCTTCTCACTCTGCCACTTCTCTCTCCCCTGACCCTTTGGGTCTCCTCAAATGTGGGGGTGGTGGCGGAGACAGGAGAGGGGAGATGGAGGCAGAGCTCCCCTTGGGTGTGGCCGGTCCCAAGGAGCCCTTCCCACCCCGTTCAGGGCCCTCCAGGCCACTCCCGTGGTCACAGCAAAAGTCCGGTCCTGTTCCAAACGTCTTCGCACCATCATTACTGTTTTCACTGGAGTTATTGATACTTCTCCCTGCCAAACTCAGACCTCCCAAAGTGTCCTTTAAAAACATAAATGAGATCACCTCACTCCTCTGCCTGGCTCCTTCTAGAGTCCTCCTGTTGCCCAAGAATGAAATCCACACAGTCTGGTTTCTGCTCACTTACCCAACCCCATCTCTGCCTCCTTCTCTTCCCCTGGCTCTCTCTCCATTCCTGCACTCATCTGCCTCATAGGCTGGTCCTGCCTCAGGGCCTTTGCATTTGCTCTTCCATTTTCCTAGTCCTTTCCTCTCAGATCTTCCTGGGGTGGGCTCCACCTTAATTTTCCAGATCTAGCTCATATGTCACCTCCTCAGAGGGTCCTCTCTTCCTTGACCTCCCTCCCCATCTCCTCCCCACAGACCCTCTAACTCATCATCTTGTTTTACTTCCTTCATAGCCATCTGAAGTTATTTAGCTACGAGTCTGTGTGGTTTCCCTCTGGAATGTATACTGCACGATGTAAGGACCTATAGTGTGTCCCCAGCATCTAGAAGGGGCTTAGCCAATATTTTGTTGGATGACAGATGGATCCTCTGAGGTTGTAGCTGGGCTGAGAGAGGCCCATAGTGTGGGCAGAATGCTGGCTGCAGAGACTAGAAAACCAAGTATAAGTTTGCAGCTCAGCTTTGCCATGTATTACCTGTGCGGCCCCAGACACGTTGCTTTACCTCTTTGCATTTAATTTTCCTCATCTGTAAAATAGAAATGCTACCACTTGGCTTCATGAGATTGTGGTGAGGATGAGAGAATTATGTGAAAGCACAAAATAGATATGGAATAAGTCCTGGTTTAAAAATAAATCTAAAAAAATAAAAATAAATCTACATGGTTATCCAAAGAGAGTAGAATAGAGCCTAGGTACTCTTTCACACGAACCTCTTCACTTCTTTAATCAGCTTGATCATTTTTATTCAAGGAGGCTGGCACACAGGACAACTCTAATGGGAGGCTAAACAGAAAACTACCACCCGCAGGCCGAGTCCAGGGCACTGCCAGTTTTTGTACGGCCCATGAATGATGAACGGTTTTTGCATTCTTAAGTGGTTAAAAAAAAATCAAAAGAAGACTATTTCCTGACACATGAAAATTGTATGAAAGATTCAAATTTCAGGGTCCATAAATAAAGCTTATCAGAACACAGCCATGCCCACTTGTTTATGTGTTGTCTGTGGTTGTTTTTGTGCTACGAGGGCGGAGTGGAGCTGTGACAGAGGCCACCTGATGGTCCCTAAAATATTTACTATTTGACCCTTTAAAGAAAATGTATGAGGACCCCTAGCTGATTTTAAAAAGTGAAAGGGCAGGTCTGAGAGGCTGCCTGGAGACAAGGAGAGGGACAGCATGGCCCCTGGGGACCGCTCCTCTTTCAGGGCTCTCTGTTGCTCGCTGTGGAAAGCCCTGTCTCAGCCCTGGTCATGGAGGCAGCACCAACTTCCCCGAGTCCAGAGAGGCACTGAGGGCAGCCGTGCATCTGCAAGCCTCTGAAGAAGGCCCCCCACGGGGGTGCCCCACGGAGCCCCTTGCCCGGCTGCAGCTCCTCGGACCTCCCTTTGCTTTACTTCTAGAACCTGGCGGGGTGGAGGTTAAGTGGCTTAACTTCTGGGACATCAGCTCTCAAAGACAAAGGTAACCTATCCAAGGGAGGACCCCTAGGCACCCTCTTTCCTCCCAGAAGCTGTTCCACGTCCGCACTGCCGGTCCCCGTAGAGCAGCCTGCAAGAGCTCTGATAGATTCTTCTTAGAAAAAAACAGGAGAGCTAGCTGCTTCGAGGATGTGGAAAGTCTGCTCTTAATGACAGGCCTCTCTCTCCAGGGAGCTTATAATCACCTTGGGAGGCTCCCCCTTCCTGGCAGAGACTCAGGGTTGATGGGGCCTCAAGATCAAGGAGGCTGCTGTGTGGCCTTGGGGGCGGGCTGTGGAGGGAAGTGACGAGTCAAAATGCAAATGCAAAGGCTCAGGCCTCGAAAAAGCTGGGGTGCTGCGGTGAACAGGAAGCCAAGAGCAGGAGGGGTCGGGCCGCCGTCCTAAGGTCAAGGCGGGGGCTCCGTGCAGAGGGTGACACCCCGTCTCTCTCCTGGTCCTTCCTCCACCATCTCTGGGGGGTCGGGAGGGCGGGGCCAGACCCCCCACTGCTCTGCTCCTTCCAAGGAAGAAAAGGTCCATTTTACCAAAGACTTCTCGGGGAGCAGAGACAGAGCGTGTCTGTCTCCCTGCGCTCCGGTCCCAGCACCCAGCAGCCTGTGCGCCTGTGACTCACCTTCCTTAGAAGCAGTCATGGCCAGAGGGCCAGGGGTCAGGCCAGGCTCCAGCTCATATGGCTGTGTGGCCCTAGCAAGTCACTTTCTATTTCTCCAAGTTTACGTTTCAGTCCTTTACCTGTCTCCCAAGGTCATCGTGAGAACCAAATGACACGCTGCACATGAAACCACTTTGAAAACCATGAAGCCCAGGAAGGAATGTTCAGGGGAACAAGCTGTGGTCTTTGTGCCCACACCACCCAACAGATAGGGCGATCCTACCGTTACACTAACAGTGAGACAGGGCCCAAGTGGCTGAGTGACTTGGAAATAACCTAAACATAACATGCCCTGAGCAGAGTTAGGGGGGCTGGAGGCCTTGATTAGTGAGGGAGGAGGGCCTGTCCCAGAGCTGGGAGGCCCTGAAGATGCTATCACAGCCTCACATGACAGTCAGGCCCCTGCCCGTGGTCTGATCTCAGTATCTCTCTGGTTGGGCCCAGCCTTCCTGGGGCAGCCGCAGCAGTTAGGCAGAGATGGCGGTCTGCTTCCTGCCAAGGCTGGTGCAATGGCTTCTCCCGGTCCTTCGCTCTCTGCTGCTCATCTGCTCAGGGCTGGGAGGGTGGAGAACAGGTTGTTGGTGTGTGGATTTCATGAGACACCCGCCTTCCCCTCCTTTATTCTGGGAAGGTGTTGGTAAAATTCTAGAGCCCTCACCCGCTACCCTGTGTGACCACTGGGGAGCTCAGCACCAAGGGTGTGGGCCTTGGGTTCTAGTCCGGTTCTGCCACCCTGTAGCCACATCACCCTTGGTAAGGACACACCCTCTCCAGGGCTGTGTCCTCGTCCTATAAAGTGCAGAATTGACGCCTTCCTGTCTGCTGCTCAGAGTGGTGAGGAGCACATGGAAGGTGTCTGTGCAGGTGCTTTGAAAACAGGACTCCTATTGTCATGGAATGAGGGATGGGGAAGATAGGGAAGACTGGCAGGGCGTTGGGGACAGGCCATGGCCCTGAGCCTGGGGTTGGAGGCAAGGGACACTGGTGGGAGGATGGACCAGGGTAGTGATTATTTACTGCTCTGTGACAAGCATGAAACTCAGCACTCTGATTCTCACACAACTCTGTGGGATGGGTACCAACATCCCCATTTACAGGGGGCGACCTAGGCTCAGCAAAGTCATTTGCCCCAAGTTTACCCCTAGTGAGGCCAGCAAGCCCAAGCCTAACTCCAGAGTCCATGATCTGTGTACCCCACCAAGTACCTGGTCCTGGTCCATCATAGGTGCCAGGGCTACTGCCAGCCCCTAAAGTGCTTTCATGCAAATTAGGGAAAGGTAGATGCAGCCATGAGCCTTGGCTAGCTGTGCTTGTGAAGTGAATAGCGTGTATCTATACAACTGCACCTTGTAGCCCTGGGAGGGACTTTGAAATTAATTAAAGAAAAGAAAAACCAAACAAAATCCAGGATATAGATTTTGTGGCTTGTTACCCCTCCATTTCCTGGCCTGGGAGCCCAGCAGATGGGCCCCTCCCACCAATTCCTTCTTTCCTCTGGAGCTCCAGAGTCTGGGGGCTGGTAGCCCTGCCCAGACACCTGAACCAGGCTGTGCCTCTCTTCCCCACAGGCCTGGGGATAGATTGTGCAAAACTGGCACCATAACCTAAGGCAAGAGGTTAGTTCACAATCTAGTTATTAATTACGCACTGGCTTAGTATCTTGAGCATTGCATCAGGACCGTGAGAATGGCTTTATAGACACTTACATTAGTATCAGCTTCCCTATCCCCCCAGACACACACACAGGTCCGGGTACAGCAGTAAATCCTGCCAAAAGTCACTCCAGCCTCAGCCTATTGCCCACAGCTCCTGGCACATTCAGGCCATCCCTGCCAGAGTGGGAAACGCTGCCTAGCCAGCAGGATCCCCAAGGGCAGCCCCCGGAGATGGGGCCAGCTGCAGGTCACCTCACCCTGACGCGAGGGCTGTGCACTGCACTGGACTTGGAGAGCTTGGCGGGGGGTCACTTAAGGAAAGGAGGTTAGAGATTTCACACCTTACCTCAGATGCCCGGGGAAGTCCCTCCTCCAGTCTGACTCCCATCCCTCTTGCTGCAGTTCTAGTGTTTTTCCCTCTTGTTTGGCCCCCCTTGTCTCTGGTTGAGTAAAGACTGTGAGAGCACCTATCAGTGGGGATAGCAGTCTCCTCCTTTTATTCCTGCCTTGCAGTGGAAAAGTCAGCCCTACAGGGAGAATGGGAACAAGACTTTGAGGCCTTTTCCCTTGTGCCCTCCTGCCCCTCACATGACCCCTCTATCTTCCCCACTCTGGAGACTGTGGAGTCACAGCTGGCAACTAAATCCCCTTTGAGCTCCTCGGCCTCCTGATCTGGACTTTGTCCACCTGCTGCTGCTGGAACACAGCTGAGTGAGTAAGCGCTGAGCTCTGCCCTCTGCTGCTGGGCAGGCAACCAGGACTTGGATTCACCCAGATGAGGGGCCTCGGGCCCTCCCTTGCTTCAGCTCTGCCACCTTGGGCAAGTGACTTGACCTCAGTTTCCCCATCCATAAAAGGAGGTGGCACCTGCCTACCTTAGAGGTACTTGTAAGAATCAAACCTACTGATGTCAGTGAAAGTGTTTGTAAATCCTTAAGTGTAGCACAGAAGCAAGTAATTATCCCTCACCTTCACCAGCCTGCTGGCCTTAAAAGCCCAGCTTGGAACTTCCCTGCTTCCCTGGATTTATCCCAGGGATACATGGGATAAATGAACTCCGATCATGTTTGACCTCTGGAACTCGTTTATGGCCTTGACATTTTTGCACTTGCTGATGTGTCCCACCACTTTCTAGTTCCCAGAGAAGACTAACCTCCATGAGGTACCTCATATGTCCTTCCCATCTCCTAAATCGCATTTAGGATTCTGTACATAAGACAGCATGTACGGGACTTCCCTGGTGGCACAATGGATAAGATTTCGTGCTCCCAATGCCAGGGGCCTGGGTTCAATCCCTGGTCAGGGAACTAGATCCCACATGCCTGCCACAACTAAGAGTTCGCATGCCACAACTAAGAGTTCGCATGTTGCAACTAAGGAGCCTGACTACCTCAACAAAGACCCTGTGCAACCAAATAAATAAATAAATAAAATAATTTAAAAAGAAAAATAAAAGACAGCATGTACAAACATGGGTTGAGATTCTCCTCTAAATACATTATTTATGCAGTAGCCTTGCATTCTTCCCAACAAGCTTCCTGCATAAGAATTAAGACTCTGAGATTAAATGACTTGCTCACAGGCATAAAGTTACTATACCTTAGCACTGAGCCTGATTCGTAATTGTTATTTAACAAATGTTTGTTGAATGAGAAATGAATGCCTGGATGCGTAGTAAATAGCACTGGATCTGTCTGATTCCAGAGCCCACATTTTTTCCACTGGAGCGTAGAGCTTCTCAGGGGCTAGCTGGTGCAAGATCTCCGTGGGGGGGTGGAGCTGGCAGAGCTCTGTCACATCTGGCTGTCCCTCCCCATTCTCCAACCAAACCCAGCCCAGTAGCCCCTCAGGCAGTCTGAGCTCCACAGTAGAATCCTGGGTATTCACAGTGACATAATCACCTCCTTGCTCCAGGCATTTTAGAACACAGCCCAGTTAACTAATTGTCTCTCCCGCTAAAGACTTATAGGGGAGTCGTCTGCTTCACTCCTGAACCCTTAAGGGGAAGGAGACAGCATCACCTTTTTGCCTCTGCCTCACTGCCCTGAGCAAGTCCCGTGAAGCGTTCCACCCCCAGTTCCAATCCTTCCTGTTACTTAGGTTTCTAAAACTAAGCCGTCGCGGCTCCAGTTCTGTGCTCCTTGACTGGGAGCTTTCTGCTGATGCCCCAGGAAAATCTAAGAGGCTAAAGGACTCAGTTGAGAGGAAAGTGGGACGGGTTTCATTGGTTCTTAGAGCTGGAAAGGGCTATTGTGTTCATCCAGGCTCACGCCTTACCTGGTGCCTGAGAGCCCTGCAAATGTCCCCGCCACGCTTAATCTGTTGAAAGCGGCTTGGGTCCTGCCCCTTTGTGAACTCACCTATGATCTGACTCCCCCGTGACTCTCTCCGCTGGTCTAGGCTGGCTGGCCCTCTGAAGCCATTCCCTTTTTTTTTTTTTTTTTGCAGTACGCGGGTCTCTCTCGCGTTGCGGAGCACAGGCTCCGGACGGGCAGGCTCAGCGGCCATGGCTCATGGGCCCAGCCGCTCCGCGGCACGAGGGATCTTCCCGGACCGGGGCACGAACCCGTGTCCCCTGCATCGGCAGGCAGACTCTCAACCACTGCGCCACCAGGGAAGCCCTGAAGCCGTTCCCTTTTGACAGTGACTTTGCTGTTGCCTGGAAAAGCCAACACCTTTCCATGGAAGAACAGGCTCAGCATTTCCCTCCCTCTGCTCCCCACTCAGCTGGATTTCTCTGCTTTGGAGGTAATTTTGGTCTCTCCCCCAGTTCCCCATGGACCTGGGTGGGGCACGGGGAGGACTCAGAAGGAGGTTTAAATCCAGAGGAAAGTTCTCTTCGTAAAAGAATTTCTGTTTTTTCACGGTCAGAGGGAAGTTTCCTGAAGAAAGTACCCTTGAAGGTGTTTGTTGTTGTTTTAAAAACTTCCCTGCGTGGGGTACCACTCAGATTGGACTGTCCCCAGCTGCGAGGTGGGGGACCTCATTCGCCAGCAATTTTAAGGCTCTGCCTTGTAGCAGTGATAGTCAGGGGGGAGTACGGAGGACCTCAGGACCTAGAGGCCATGGTCATTCCCAAGCTTGAGGTTTGAGAGGGAAGATGCAGCTGTCCAGTTCTTTCAGTGGTTTCAGTATCCTCCTCACTGCGCCCACGGAGTGCTGGTGATGGTGGCAATACCGTCCAAGTACGAGGGTAGACCCCCTCCACCCTTCTCAAGCTGCTTCCTCTTATTTCTTCACCCAATCCGTTCTAAACGTCTCAGTTAAGGAGGCCCTGGGGCTGGTTTTCCTTCTCTGGTCCCTGATCTCCCCAACCCCTAACCCTCTGAACAGAAATGAGGTGCAAGAGTCCACACTGGGGAGCAGCCCAGGGGTGACTTCTCATTCCTCTTTCTTCCTCCTTCGTTTTATTTTTTCCTTTAAAAACTAATATTTGTTCTTTTTTTTCTGTTTACGAAAGCAATTTATGATCCACATAGATTTGGAGATACAGAAAAATTTCCCTAGTGCCTCCTCCCCTCAAAATCATCCGTTCTGTTCATTGAAAACCAGTATTCAGCTTTTGGTTATGTGTCTTTTTTAAATCATTTCTTTTCTATAGATATACACCTAATTTTAAAACTCTTTAGTTTGTAATAATTTTAGATTTACAGAAAAGTTGCAAAGACAATAGAGTTCCCATATACCCTTCAACAAGTTTTCCCTGATGTTAACATCATAGTGCAATAATCGAAACTGAGAATTAATACTGGTGGAGTACCATTCACTAAACTGCAGATTTTATTCGGATTCCACCAGTTTTTCCACTTATGTCCCTTTTCTGTCCCAAGATCCAATCCAGAATATCACATTGCATTAGTATAAAACTAATTTTTTTTTTTTTTTTTTTTTTTTTTTTTGCGGTACGCGGGCCTCTCACTGTTGTGGCCTCTCCCGTTGCGCAGCACAGGCTCCGGATGCGCAGGCTCAGCGGCCATGGCTCACGGGTCCAGCCGCTCCGCGGCATGTGGGATCTTCCCGGACCGGGGCATGAACCCGTGTCCCCTGCATCGGCAGGCGGACTCTCAACCACTGCGCCACCAGGGAAGCCCCTATAACTAATTTTTAAAATGTGTATCCCACTATGTGCACTATTTTGTACCCAGCTATTTTTGTTGGTAATATACCATAAGCATTTCCCCATTCAGTTAAAATTCTTCTATGTCATTACCATTTTTTTAAAACATACTTATTGGAGTATAATTGCTCTACAATGGTGTGTTAGTTTCTGCTTTATAACAAAGTGAATCAGCTATACATATACGTATGTCCCCATATCTCCTCCCTCTTGCATCTCCCTCACATCCTCCCTATCCCAACTCTCTAGGTGGTCACCAAGCACCGAGCTGATCTCCCTGTGCTATGCTGCTGCTTCCCACTAGCTATCTATTTTACATTTGGTAGTATATATAAGTCCATGCCACTCTCTCACTTCATCCCAGCTTACCCTTCCCCCTCCTCGTGTCCTCAAGTCCATTCTCTACAGTCATTACCATTTTTAATGGCAGCATAATATTCCATTACATGGATTTGCCGTAATTTGCTTAGCCAATGGCTTATTATTCCACATTTAAATTGTTTCTAATTTTTCACTCTTATAAAGAATGATGAGAGATTCCCTGGTGGCGCAGTGGTTAAGAATCCGCCTGCCAATGCAGGGGACATGGGTTCGAGCCCTGGTCCGGGAAGATCCCCCATGCCGCAGAGCAACTAGGCCCATGCACCACAACTACTGAGCCTGCGCTCTAGAGCCTGCAAGCCACAACTACTGAGCCCATGTGCCACAACTACTGAAGCCTGCACACCTAGAGCCTGTGCTCTGCAACAAGAGAAGCCACCGCAATGAGAAGCCCGCACACCACAATGGAGGGGTGGCCCCCGCTTGCCGCAACTAGAGAAAGCCCGCATGCAGCAACGAAGACCCAGTGCAGCCAAAAATAAATAAATAAATTTTATTTAAAAAAAAAAAGAATGATGAGATGAACATCTTGTACATACTTCTGATATACGTATCTCTGGTTATTTTGCCATAAGAGAAATCCCAGAAATGGAATTCCTGTGTCCAGGGGACCGATCCTCCCCCCTTCTAAGTCCACGGTGAGGATTTGGGCCTGTTGATGGCCTTTATGCCTAAAGAGACTGTTGACCCCTCATCCTGAGACGGGCAGGGGAAGAAGCAAAGAACCCTCTCAAAGGGGACCACCACCTTTGGGTGGTAGAGATAGCAAGAGGAGGAGGAAACATCAAGGGAACTCCAGGTTCTTCATGGCTTCTCAGGCTTTTTCCAGGCTACCCAGCCCCAGATGGGTATCTTATCTCGGTAGAAAGAGGACGATGCTCGCTCTGAGCCCAAGGATAATGGGAAGGGGCTATGGGTGGGGGTTGGAGCAGAAGCTGCTAATGCATTTTTGCCGGCATCTTTGGTTTCTCCAATATCCAGCCAGACTATTAGCAGTTCCCCAAGGATGCCCTTGCTCCTCACGTCATCCCCCATTTCCTATAAATGGGAAGTGGCTAGGGAGTAGGGTGTGCGTTGTGTGGTGGGGGGAGGGAGCGGGGATGAAGGGAAAGGGACGTGGTGGTTTTCCTACAGCTGACTTAGTGGGGAACTGAAACCCAGAGAAGCTGTTACTAATCCAGAACGACCCAGCATTGTGGGGAGTAGTTTGGGTGTTAGGACTCTCATTAAGGCTTGGAAGTCACTGGTCAGGATAGATGAGGGATTGCTGCCTCTGCCTTGTTTCTGGGGCCCAGAGACTCTGTGTGTGTGAGTGTGTGTGTGTCTGTATTAGTAGTAGCAGTAGTGGTGGTAGTCGTAGTAACTGGACTGAGGGATTGCTTCAGTTTCTTTATCTGAAAATGGTACCCATCTCTTGAGTTGTCACAAGGATTGAATGAGTTAATACATGAGATGCATTTAGAACAGTGCCTGGCACAATCAGTAAAAGTTAACTATTATTACATGAGGCTACACCAGCAGAAAAAGGGGAGGGAGCATCTTCCCAGCAGAAGCCCCTACAGCACCCTGTGCTGGGTGGGGCCTGGAGACTACATCCAACTGGCTTGGTAAAGAAGGGTCACCTGCATTAGGGAGGGGTGAGCCAGGAAAGGGGTCGGTGGCCGGCCAGGACGACGCGGGGTTCTCGGGCGCAGGCCAACTTGCTTGGGGAGGAGTGAGGAGTTATTAAGGAGGGAAAGGTGGCTGAGCCCTGGCACTTCTTATTCAGGTGGCCAGACCCGCTGGGTGGAGTCCAGTATCTCACAGTAGGCTGTGTGCTCACTCTCCCAAGCCCTGCTCCCCTTTCCTCGTGTGGGAGGGAGGGTTCCTATTCCTCTGAGGTGGGACAACTCCCGCCTGCTCCCCCAGTGCTCCTTCCCCAAGCCTGGAAAATACCACCATCCACTCTCTCCTGGCTCAGTAATTTTCCAGCTGACCTGGAATTCCCTCTGACTCCTGCCCCCTTTCCTGGGGCAAAGGAGACACCAGCTCAGGGACCCAGGACTCCACCCAAGTCTCTCTGCTGTCCACAAATGGGTGTGCCAAAGGCTTTGGAAAGCCACTGGGGCACTGGAGGGTCACCTGCTGGCAGGTGGGGGGGGCGAGTGTGCCCAAAGACGCAATGCTGAGACCGTTCTCAAGTTAAACTTATTCAGTGACCCAGAAGGTAGATTCTTGGTTTTTCTCCCTCTGCTCTCTCCTGCACCCACTCTCTCTTCCCCACGGCCACCAGGGCTCCACTATTCCCCCCTCCTTTCTAGATTTCCCATTCTTCTCTGCCTCCAGTTGGAGGTGCCCTTAGAGACCCTCTGGCCAAGTCCTTCTTACCAAGGTTCAGAATATGGGAGGGACTTGCCCAACATCACAGCCGGTTGGTGGCAGGGCCAGCACTGGAGCTCAGTGCCCCAGTGCGCAGTCCATGGCTCCAGTCAACGAGGTCCTCCCCTTCAAAGCCATCTTCCTCCGATTTTTGTAGCATTCAAGTCAACGATGCACAAAAATTGGAGTTCTCTCCACGCTAATAAAACTCCACGGAGGAAGAAAGACACAGCTGGGCCTCCCACCCCAAGGCCAGCCTGGGCCCCCAGTGATCTCCCACTTGCATTGTTCACTCTTGTCAAGGCATTCTGGAAACAGGTATCTTTTGGGACCTTGCTCAACAGCTGACAAAGGGAACATTTTACTGTCAGTGTATCACCTCCTTTCCGCATACACACCCTTAAGGAAAAAAAAATTGAAATTTGGCTTTTAACTTCAGGAAGAAGGGCTGAGTTAGCTATCAGGAAGCTCTTTATGCCTCAGAGAACAGCAAACAGTAGGAAGAGTAACTCCGGGAGAATGTGACATCTCCTTTCAAGGCTGGTCCTGGATGGGTGGGGTGCTGCTCGGACCGGGGACTGGGAGATGGCCGGAATAGCGCGTGGGGGTAATGGTCGCAGACTGGCTCAGGGGAGGAGAGGCGCCCCGCGGAGCCGGGCAGCTTTCACCTAAATGTTTTGGTGGCGAGGGGGCGGCGCACTGCCCTAGGTAATGATAGGGCAGTCTGGGAGCCACGCGGAGGCTGCCCGTCGCGGTCGCGGCTACAAAGACAGCTTGGAGACCTCCCGCTTTCTTCCCTTGGGTACCAGCCCCACCCCTCCATACCCCCTCCCAGCACCCCCACCTCCGTCCCGCCTCGCCCCGCCCCCTCCTGGCCGCCCCAGCGCGCATGCTCTCTCCCCCCGCGGAGTAACCTGGAGATTTAAAAGCCGCCCGCTGGCGCGCGTGGGGGGAGGCGGGGGGGGACGAGCTCGCACGCGCGGGCCCCGGGTGACAGCCGCGCGCCTCGGCCAGGTAGGGGCGCGCCCGCCCTTCTCCGCGGGGAGGGGGTCCCGGCGCGGGAAGGGGAGGGGCGCTGCGCGGCCGAGCTCCGTGGTGTCGCGTGTTTTGCGCCCCGCGGGAGGGGGCCGCGCCGTGGCTGTCCCGGACCCGCGCGTCCAGCCCCGTGAGTCCCAGGGGAGCTGACGGGGCTGCGGGCGCCCAGGCGCGCCCCCTCTTCCTGCACCGGGCCGGCTGCGGGGTGCTCGGGTCTCCGCGGAGGCGGGCCGGGCTGGAGGCGCCGGGTCCCCCGCGTCCCGGGCCGGGCAGCGGGGTGGGCGGGGAGAGGCGCCTCCCCGGAGCCCCGGGCCGGGCAGACGGCGGGCACAGCGGCCGCTCGCTCCTGTTGCCGCCTCCCGCGTCAGAGTTTTCTTTGGAAAGTTGCATTTATTTTCTTCCCTTGTCTCGGCTTCACCGGAAAGGGGCAGGATGAGTCACCGTGGCGCGCACAGTCCGGGACCTGGGAGCCGGGAAAGGGGTCGGCGGTCGGGACGACGCGGGGTGCTCGGGCGCGGGCCAACTTGCTTGGGGAGGAGTGAGGGGTTATTAAGGAGGGAAAGGTGGCTGAGCCCTTTCGGACGTTAGTCTTGGGGCTTGACTCTGGGCAGAGAGTTGGGCTGGAGTGTGTGCCCCGTCCTGCGCCTCGGTTATTCCTCATGGGAGGAGGAAAAAGAGAGGGTGTCTTTATCCTTGCCTCCCGGGCTCAGGTAGGGATGGTGAGAATCCTGAGATCAGCAGACAGGTGTGATGAGGTGATATCTGGGCACCCACTACAGCTTCTCAGGGCTCTGGGCTTACGCATGGCAGGCCTGCTGGAGAGGGCCCCAGGGACCCGCAGGGTTGCTCCTGAGTGAGGGTCAGTCCTTCCTGTAGTCTCCTGTTCTCCCCAGGCGCTGCAGCCCTGTCAGTTGATCTTGCCCTTGACCTCTGAATCAGTTTCCTCTTCCTGACAGACACCCTTGACCTGCTCAGCTTTCCCCCGCTCCCCAGGGCCACACCTTCCCCTTTCTTTTTTCCCAAGGGGCCAGAGTGGAGGGTAGGGAGGGGTTTGGCATGGTGGGTACCTGCTGAGGACTTGCCCTTCAGCTGTTACACGGACCCGATCCCAGTGGAGCAGGGACTAAGAATAGCCCAGCTGCTGTCTTGCTGCCCTGGAGTCTGCAGCCGGGCACAGCCAGTGGACCGGGGCCTAGAGTGACCCTTGCTGGGCTCCTGAAGGCGTTGCTCAGGGGTTGGGGTGAGGCCCTGGGGGCTTCTGGCTGCCTTTCATGATGCACGTAGCACTTCAGAGCAGGACAGCCTTGGTGTTGGACTCACCTGCCCAAGGCCTGGGGAACAGGCTGGCATATGGGGGTGGGGAGGGCAGGGCCAGGAAGCGTAGGCTGACGATTTCCTCAGGCTTCCCTACAGAGCAACTTCTAGGGTGTGAATACAAAGTTATTTGAGGTCACAGTCCTTTTTGTTGGATGGGTCTCATCCTCTCATTCCTCCCTTATCTCCTCCCCACAAGCTTGTCTGGAGCTGGGACTCTGTTGTTCTAAAAGTGCTCAGAAAAATGGAGCTCGAGTCAGCAGGATGAATCTGAAGGTACAGATACAGTTGTGGGTGAACGTACAGCTGTGGACATTCAGGCCCCACCTTAGTGGAGATGTGACTGGGGCAGGGTGGGGGGAGTTTTCCTTCGTACTCACGGGGTGTATAGTGAACTCGCCTGTTCCTCCTGGCTCTGAGGTGTCCCGAAGGAGGAGCTGGACAGTGATCCTTGGTGGCCCAGTGAGGTACCTCCAGGCCACTGGGTGGTGGGAGGATGGCATGGATTCCCCTCTCTCAGCCTGGGTAGGGCTCTGGAGTCAGAGAGGCAGGGATCGTCTCAGGACTCCAAAAGTGAAATTAAGCTCTATCATCTGGACCATTGGAGCCTGATAACACAGCATTATGGATAACAACCCAGACTGTCAGGTGTTTGTATCCTGGCTGCTCCAAACTGGCTGTGGGACAAAGGGCACGTTACTTAACCTCTCTTAAGTCTCAGTATCCCTGGCTGCAAAATGGGGTTGATAGTAATAATGATAATATCTACTCTGTAGCTTTGTTACTTATTAAATAATAAATAGAACAAATGTATATGTAAATATATAATTCTATATAATCTAAAACGTAAAAGAAACACTATAGCTTTATTAAACCGTACATATAGAGCACTCGACTGTGTGCCTGATAGGTAACAAGCGCTCAGTAAATATTAGCTGGTATTAACTATATCTACTATATCTACACCTGTGACCCAGTGGACAGCAGCACAGCCTGGGCATCTGTTCTTGGGTTCTCCTGTAGACCTTTGTTTCTTTGGGACCAAGGCCTCCTGGACTTCGGGGAGTAGGTATGACTCATTGAGACTGGCCTCTAGCACTCAGATGCCTGGGTCTGAATCCCATTTCCTCTTGCACAAGTTACTTCACCTCTCTGTGCTTCAACTTCCTCCTCTGTAAAATGAGGATAACAGTACCTGCCTGGCAGTATTGTGAGGCTTCAGCGAGCTGATTAAAGCTCTGAGCCCAGCAGCTGCAAGTAAAAAGAGCTTGATAAATGTCAGCTGCTGTCATTCGGTAACAATGGAGGCAATCATTGTGGCTTACACTCAGGAACCAAAGTTTCTTAGCAAGGGAATGATACCATATACAACTGTACATAAACTGTGAATGACACATTTGCAGTTGAACTTGTGGTCTGGTGCAAAGAACACACCAGGACTTGATGTCCTGGTCTCTCCCCTGTCAATACTGTGTGTGGTTTGTTTTTTAATCAGTCCAGAAAGCCCCGCCCTGCCTGTTCCCTCAAGACGGAAGAAAGTGCCGTGAAGTGATGGAGGTGAATATATATCCTGCAAGGCTGAGTGCCTTCTATGCAGAAAAGGTTATTTGTTCTGATTTTTGGAGAAGTTGTATGAGAGGGAGGGAGTGTTCTGCTCTGTCCTCCCCACCCCCCCACAACGCTTGGGATACAGTATCTTGACACTGCTTTCTGGTGTCAAGAAGAAAAACCCAGCCTGGCTTTCTGTGAACAGTCAGTGGCCCTGTTTGTTGGATAGCAAGGGTGGAGGCTGGACCAGTTGGTACCAGGCCCAGTGTCTTGAACGCTGATGCCACTTGACTCCTAGCAAATAGAGCTGGAGTGTGGAGCTTTGTCCAGTGTATTAAGTGTCCCTGCTTGGGGGCAGGGGCTGGTGACAGAGCCATCACGGGATGGTCCTGATGTCTGGCCAGAACTTCCTGTTTAATCCCTTTTTCTGCTACGTGGTCTGTGTTTCCTCCTCCATGGGAAGAAGTCCACAGTTTTGTCACTGACCCTGAACGACTTGTGGGGCTTCTTGTGTCCGATGTTGGAGACAGGCCTATACCTCACCTGTTGGCCTTGGTTTCTGTGTCTGTAAAATGTAGATGATAATATTCACCTTGCAAAGTCATGGTGAGGATTAAATGAGATCGCCATATTTAGCAAGGAGCCTGCATAGACCAGGTGCTCAGTACAAGTTTGTTCCTTTCCCCTTCATTGTTAATTCTGGAGATCACTGTCTCTGGGAAGCTGGGATGAGCCAGCAAGAAGGAGGTTGAAGACTAGTCAAGGTTTGGGAGAAAGGACTCCTTGACAGCTCGAGGTCCAGGCAGCCCTGGAGGAGGTGGAGGACTTGAGCTGGACAGGGTTCAGGTGAAAGGGAGAGGAGGTCCAGGGGAGGTCACTGGAACTGATGAGTACTTTGAAAGCAAAAATAGGCCCAGTGCTGATGAATAGCCCCGTCTTGGGCCCATGTCTCATGATTTGGGGTCTGGTATTCCTTGCACCACCCCTGACTGGGGAGGGGCTAAAAGGAGAGGTGGGTGCATATAGAAATCCCAGGCTCCAGCAGCTGTGTTTTGCAGACATCTACCCTTTGCATAGTTCCTACCTACTGGTCTCTCACGGCTCAGCCTCCTCTAGGAAGCTCTGGAGGCACTGAAGGTGTCCCACTGTAAGGACTTGGGTCTCAGCCCCTGCGCCACCTCATGGTGCTCTGGCTGCACCTCGGCCCTTCTTCTGAAGCGCTGAAGTCTGTTGTTTCTGAATCCCCAGCCCCTTCACAGCGGGCTTGCACACGCCCGGAGCTCAGTAGCGGTGGGTTGGTGGGCTTTAGTCTCTTTGACAATTCTCTGGGGAAGGTGAGATTGTAATGCACTGAGGTACACTCTCTTCAAGGGTGGGCAAAGTAGGGCTCTTTAACAACGACAAAAAACCACATCTTTTTTGGAGGCCCCTCATGCCCTGCTCACCACTGAGTGGACTGTTTTGGAGAACACATCCCTAGGACTGAGTCCGGCCCAGAGCCCTCTGATGATAAATGGGGCTGGTCACAAACCTTAGGATAGCAGCGCTGAGAGAGCCTGGCCTCCTTCCTGTATCCGTCACCTTCTAAGGGAGGCCAGGCAGCAGGGAGGGGACAAGGATGTGCATGGCTGGGGAGAGCTGCCTGGTCTCGCTGACTGGCAAAGTTCAAGTTCACTAGGAGGGAGGCTGTTCAGGTTTCACTTTGCAGGAGCTATAGGGAGCAAGGGGCGGGGGGAACTTCCCAGTGGCCTGAACGTGCCAAGCTCCCCATTCTTCTCCTGCGTTCCTCTGCCCCCACCCTGGGCCAAGGGATTTCTTGGTACCATACCCCCACCTTGTAGGAGAGTGTTTATTGTGGCCCAAGTAGAGAAAGAATTTAGTTACTGATTTCTGCCAGGAACAGAGTCCAGCTCTGGGAAGGAGTAGGGAAGAGGGCAATTCTGCCCCCAGATGTCTTGGTTACTCGGATCAGTTTCAGGTGACCGCTGACCCTTGGCACTCTGTTGTACTGGAGCAATGTGTAGGCAGGTAAAGGATGGGGTAAGTGCAGCTGGGGAGCCCTTCTCTACCTGGTTCTCCTTGGCTCTCATTGGTGGAAGGCTATAACCACGCCCCCTCCCCACCAGTGCCATGTGGCCTTGTCAGTGAGCACTCAGTGGGCACCTGTCCCTGGTGAGCGCCCTGCCTGGGGCTGGGGGCGTGGGTGTGAGGTCACAAAGCTGCACGGTTGTAAAGAACCTGACAGCATCTAGACTAGCTCTCATTTTACAGGTGCAGGAGCTGAGTCCCAGAGAGGTAGAGTGGCTTATTCTAGGCTACACAGTTATAAGAGTTGCTGAAACTGGACTACACTGTCCAGGCTCCTACTTCAGTGCACTTTCTAGAATTTTCGAATGGTTTGAATTTTCCATTCAGCCCTTTTTACCTGTGCAACGTTGGGTGTGTTAATGAATTTCTGAGACTCCATTTTCATCCTTGTGAAATAGGAATATTCAATAATTTGTAGGATTGTACAAATGGTATGAATTAGAGAAGGTTTGGCAGGTACATGCAGACACCTCCTGGACGGTTAGCGGGTGTCAGCCGCCGTGATTATTTTCCCTGTGGCTGGGAACCACCCTGTCTCCTCACTGGGGTTGTTTATCCCACCTTTCCTTTCCCTTTGCAGCCTCCAGCACCAGGCAGGTCTGCTGAGCGACCTCTGCTCACCTGCCGGGCCAGCACCTGGGGACGCATTTACATTCCTGGCATTCCTCTTGCCTTTGGGGGCTGAAAGAGGCACTGGTGCCCAGGTGGGAGGCACGTGGGTGAGGGGGATGGAAGCTGAGAAGAGGATCAGTGTTGGTCCCCCTCCGACCTCTGCTGCTCCTGTTGGGAATGAGAAACCCCCTCCCAAGTTTCTCGGCTGAGGAAGCCCAGACAACTGAAGAAGTGGTTGCCAGAAACTTCCACATACTTCCTCCAAACACACTACACGACTGGGAAGTTGGTGATATTAAGCTAAGTTGCCTCGCCTGTCAAATGGGTATACTCATCGTACCCGCCTCGTCAGGCGGTTGGAAGATTAAAACGCTTGGAAGAGGGCCTAGCATGCAGTAAACCTCAGTGTTAGCTGCTGTTAGTAAGTGCAGATGAGGAAACTGAGGTTTAGGGAGGTCAGTTAACAAGGTCACATAGCTACAGTGACATATGGAGATGGCACGCGAACCCATGCCAGGCCTCGGTCACCCTATAGAATGCACTGGGTTCGGGAATGTCTGGGCTCAGAGGCCTGTGACACCTGGGGTGGGAGAGAGCTCCAGGTTGAAGAATACGGATTGTCTTGGTTTGGAGGGCACTTGGTCAAGGTGACCCCGGTTTGGAGGGCACTTGGTCAAGGTGACCCCGAGTGACCTTGGGTCGTAGCTGTTTGCGGAAAGGAAGTCTGATTGGGAGACACAGTTGCCTGGAGTCAGATGTGTGTCTGTTTTGACCACCCGCAGGGGGTGGCCACGTGATTCTGGGAGGGGTGCTTCGCCTAGACCAGCCAAGGTGAGGGTCAGGCCAGCCCCAGAATTCCTGTCGCTGGACTGGAGAGGGGAGGGGAGATCAGAGCAGGCTCCAGGGACTGCCCGCTGTCCTTTCCCCTCCCCTTCCCCCAACCTCCTCTGGCATGTGTTTCCTTTCAGAAGCTGTGCTGGGGCTCTCAGACGGGGCAACAAAAGCAACTTCCCTCCAAGCCACTGCCACCTGTTGGGTTTTCATACATTGGGGGTGAGCGGGGGGAGGGAGCCGTTGCCCTTTTCCCAGTGTCTGCAGGGTGCCCCCTCTGCGCCCCCAGGGACTGGGATTCTCTTTGCTGCCCAGTGTGGCGGGGCTCGGGAGCTGGAGGGGGTGGGGGCCCGCAGCAGCTGGAAGGGGAATCGAGCGGGAAGGGGCCGGTGCTGGCAGCCGGGAGGGAGTTTGATGGATTACTCTGCAGGCCGAGAGGTTTCTCCCTAATCCCCCTTTGTGTCCCGGCCTGCCGGCCCCTCACTCTCTCTGACAAGCTGCTAAGCAGAAGCCTTCCAGTCCGAGGGAAGAAAAGGCAGCGCCGCAGGGCGGACTCTAAATCCCTGGCCTCTGGGCCCTGGGGAGGCAGGAGCTAGGGAGCAAGTCTGGATGGGGGTGGGGCCTCCTCTCTGCTGATGTCGGGGTGGAGAGGTTGCACTCTGAGTGGGGTTCTCAGGTGTCTGTGGGAGCACTGGGAGGTTGTGGGTCTTCGCTCCTCGTGCAAATCACTGTTGCCTTCGGTAGGGTAGGCTTGGGGGGAGCAGACCCTTGCTTCTTTGGAAGTACGCGTTTGAGCTCAGAGAAACAAAGACTAAATATGTGTTGGAAGGCATGGAAGCCGTGCTTAGACTAGTCCTGTGTCCCCCTCTCCCTAGCTGCCCAGGCAGAAATTCCCACAGCTCAGCATCCCTGACGAGGGGGTCTGTCACGGTGGAGAGCTCATTGCCTCACAAGGATGTTCATCTCCAGTCTGCTGTCTGGCCAGCGCAGGCTCTTTCTGGGCTGTCCCAAGACTCCTGTGGACCTGCCGTGAGGGCAGAGCTCATTTTGGGAGTGCCATATGCTGGGTTTTACGAGGTAAGACCAAGGGCACTGGTCCCCTAGGACTTCTTCTGTGCCCCCAACCTAGAGGATCTGGGAGAGCACAACTTGGAATGAGATTCTGGGGTCCAGCCCGCTGTGGAGGAACAGGGGTCCCCCTTCCCGTGCAGTCTCACGTCCTCTACCTGTGGGCTTCTCCCCACCTGCAGTCCTGGCCTGGGCCAGATGGCCCGGGCTGGGGTGTGCGTTAGGGAGATTGGCCTGGAGTGACCCCACCCCTTTCTGCAGCTGAGTCATTATTCCTCGTGGCTGGCCTACCCCATCCCCAGTTTCCCTCTCTGCAGGGAGGGGCTTCCCAGTGGCCGCGTGAGAAAGAGCACAGTCTTTGTGAGCGTGGAGGGAGGACGCAGGGTCGTCGGCTCGCGGGGTCAGGGTGCGGCCGTTTGATGTGCCTGGCCGGCTGTGGGGACGCTGGCCCGCATAAAGAGGCCATAGAATTGCTGCCTGACACTGGCCCACTGCGGGGCTGCCCCCAGCCCGGCTCCCTCTGACCTCTGTCCTTCAGCGGAGGGAATCTGCTCCCCCAGCTCCACCTCAGCCGCGAGGGGTGGCAGGAGCCCCTTTGAAAGCCCTCAAAGGCCTCTTTATATATCCCTCTGACACTCCCTTCCCAGAGGAGCTACCAGGAGGTGCCTTTCCTCCTGCCTCCTCCACTCTTGAATTCTGGAGAAAGTTCAGGCCAAGTTTGTTCCTGTTGCTCAGTTTCATTTCCCTGTGCTCCCTGCTGAGGTAGCGGGGTGGGCAGGGATGGGGCATTCCAGCCTGGGAGGCTCTGTCCCATCCACTCACCACCTTTGAACCCTTAGGAGAGCTGCCCCCTCTGGGGGTCGGGCTGGAATTTCCTTGGTGCGTGGGGGGATGGGGGCAGGCGCTTAGGTCTTTCCTGTCTCTTCCGCCTCCCACTCCCAGGCTGCTTTCAGCCATCTATCCTGTAGGTAAGCATTTCCCAGGCCCCTTCTCATGCTAGGGTGGGTGCTGGAGAGTTGCAGTGGAGCCTACAGCCTGCTCTGGGGGTGCACTCGAAGTCTCCCGGTGTCTGGAGCTGGGTAGGTAAAATGCAGGTTCCCCGAACGTGCCCACGGCTCTCAGTCTCCAGGGCTGGAGCTCTGCTCCCCCAAGGGTGAGGGAAGATGGCCTGGAGCAGAGCTCCCTAAAGGTTCCCAGAAGTCTCGGGTTTCCTCCAGCTTTCTTGCTGTCCCGTTATCAGGGGGCCCAGGAAAGGGGGGAGATATTTGGACCTTGAGAGGGACTTGTCCTCCTTAGAAGGCTGCTTTCACAAGGTTAGGCCAGACTCCCCCTTTCAGGTACCTCCACTTCCCTCCTCTTCCCGCCCCCTCCCCACCAGGTGAGCACTCAGGGGCTGGCTCTTCTGGTTGAGCTTCTGTTTGCCGGACCGGGCGCTCCAGGAGCAGTGGGGCAGGAGGATCTGAGTCAGAAGCATCTCTGAGGCTGGAGGGGAGGGTTGGATCCTGTTTCCCCGTCTGTATTCCTGAGGAGGCGGGGGAGCCCCTGAAACAGAGGGACCCAACGGGGATCTGTCACTTTCAAGCTTTGGGAAGAAGTGTGCCCTGGGGCTGTGGATTGCAGTGGGTGTGACAAACTGCTTCCTGCTCCCCTCGGAACCTGGGAACCTGGGGCCTGGGCTTTTCTGTTTGTGTCCTTGGGAAGAAGGCCCTGGAGGGGCCGCTGGTGACTTGAGCTTGTGCTGTGGGTGTCCTCTGTAGTTTCTTCCACGTGAGGGGATGCAGTGGGGGAGGCTGGGGCACTGGGGAAGCTGTAAGGAGGAGAAAGGGGGGACTTTGGAAGGGAGAGTATTCTTATGGGCTTGGACTTTTCTCGGGCACTTCTGGGCTGGGAAGAGTCAAGTCTGTGGTGGCAAGAGTGCCCAAAAGAGGGAGGACGGGCTCAGCAACCTAAGAGGAGAGGGGTGCAGAGCAGGGCTGGAGCCCGCCCACTTTCTACCCAACTCCTTTCAAGGAATTCCTTACCTGGCCCAGCCCCTGGTCACTGGGTAAAGCACCTCTGGGGGTAGAGAGAGGGGCTGGGAGGGGGAAGCAGCTGGGCGGGGGAGGCGCTGGGCTGTAGGAGGATTTTGCCTTTCTCCCTCGTGGGCTGTGGAGGTCCTGCTTGGTGCTGGGAGTGGGGAGCTGGATTAAAGGAGGGAGTAAGTCAGGTGGGGTGATTAACGTTTGCTGGAGAGCTGCAATTTATTTAAACCACAGGGAGCAACCAGGGCTTGGGTGCATGTTGTGGGAGAGGCTGCGTCTGATAAAGTCTGTTTACTCAGGGAGGACCTGGTCCCTTTAAAACCCAGGGCAGGTGAGTCTCCAAGGCCCTCCCAGACTTGGTGGAACTTGGGGGAGGCGGCTGCCTAGCCTTGTCTGAAGTCCCTTCCTTGGTCTATAAGCTGCAAAGCCCTGGAAGGCAGTTACGGAACGGACACATCTTACCCAGGATTGATGGCCGTCTGTTTCCTTTGTGGCACAGCTCAGAGAGCAACCTACAACATGCTTCGTAACACAAAAGTCCCTGCGGGGCTTAGTGATATTTGAAACGATAAAAGAAGTTGAAGCACCAAGTCATGAGCTCTGAGATTGGAAGAGGACAAGAGTGAGGGCCGAGGGTGCTCCAGGAAGGCTCTTGGGTGGGCCCAGGCCCTTGGCAGTAAACCTTGCACAGGAGCAGTGCTCTTCAACTGTGTCAATGGGGTTGAGTCGGTGAGGCCGGGGAGGGCACTCCAGACTCCAGCCATAAGTGGCGTGAAGCTCTGTCCACCCGTCTACGCCGCCATGGGATGGATGACAGGTTGGGGGACTAGGCCCCACCCTCTATACCTTCTCTGCATAGCTGACTTGATTTCCCCTCTTTTGTGGTCACTTGTAAACAGCGGACTGCAGTGGGTGCCACAGTCAGGAAGCAAGACCTGGAGGCCCACTGCCTGTGGGTGGAGGACCCAGGGTGGGTACTCCCCTGGTGGGATGTGTCTGCACAGGAGGCCTAGCAGGAAGGGCTGTGGGGACGTCTGCTGAGAGTGGAACCAGGTGGGGAGAGAGGAAGTCTGCCCCGGGGTCACTGACATCATCGCAGTGGCCGCCAGGTGGTGCGGTTTCATGCCCCTGTGAGGCTGGAACCTGGGACCGGTCCCACTGTCCCCTGACAGTTGAGCAGCGCGTGTGGGAATATGTCCTCCCCATGGACGTTGAGCATGGAGAGAAACTCAAGGTAGAGGTTTTCAGGCCTAGGTTCTTCCCGGGGAGCGCTTTTTTTTTTTTTTTTTGCGGTACGTGGGCCTCTCACTGTTGTGGCCTCTCCCGTTGCGCAGCACAGGCTCCAGACGCGCAGGCTCAGCGGCCATGGCTCACAGGCCCAGCCGCTCCGCGGCATGTGGGATCTTCCCAGACCAGGGCACGAACCCGTGTCCCCTGCATCGGCAGGCGGACTCTCAACCACTGCGCCACCAGGGAAGCCTGGGGAGCGCTTTTTAAGTGGTTTCAGTGAGAGGTTAAAACCCAACCCGACGAACCACAGCCTCTCTGGTCTTCCTCTTTGCCCTCGTCCTTGGGGTGGAGTTATGGTGCAGCATGGCTTGTGGCCAGGTAGTATGGAAGAGGAAGTGTGACTCTTAACGAAGGGGAATTGAACAGCCCAGCTTTGGGAAGTAGAGAGAGAAAAGCGAACAAACCAGGCCTGGCAGAGGGTTTCCAGGGGGCACCTTGGTAAACAGTGCCTCGGGAACTGGGAATTCAGTTGGTTTGATTTTTTTTTTTTTCCTTCAATACTAGGAAACAAGGGCAATTGCAAAGATATTCCAAAACAGAGAATTACTGACATCTAGTTGGCTCTGGAGTGTACTGAGGTTTAAAAATCATATTTACCTTATGAATATGTCAACCTTAGGCTAGTATTAACATGCACTTCCTGATTGGCCAGTAGGGAGTGACACCTGGGTGGCAGGGCCACACCATCAGCCCGGGAGTGAGCAAGATTCAGAATTCAGAGCAAATCCTGGAGATCAGATTCACGGGAATCTCTGTGTGTGTGATTGTCCCAGCTCTTTTAGGATCTGAGTGTTGAGTTATGTCCCCACCGAGGCACCCCACGACGACAGACAGGCGGTTAGCATGGCTGAGAAGCTAGACCTGCACGGAGGGCCTGCAGAAATGGGTTTCTGGCTGAGTCCTATGCAGTCGGTGGCAGCAAGGAGGAGAGGCCTGGGCATCTGGAGCAAGGCTGAGATGGAGCAGTCCTGGAGTGTGTGAACAGGCCGGAGCCCTACCCGCCTGGCGCATCATGGTCCAGAGGCTGGGGGTGAGCCGCCTGCTGCGGCATCGGAAAGCCCAGCTCCTGCTGGTCAACCTGCTGACCTTCGGCCTGGAGGTGTGCCTGGCTGCGGGTATCACCTACGTGCCACCCCTGCTGTTGGAAGTGGGGGTAGAGGAGAAGTTCATGACCATGGTGCTGGGTGAGTCCCTACATCCTCCTTCCCTCCTGCTCCAGATATGTGTCCCCTGGGGAAGTAGGGCGACAGGGCCTCTGCCCAAAGAGCTGCTTGGAGGCAGAGGTGGCTGCCTGCTGTCCCTGAGCCTGGTGGGTCAGCCTGGCTGGGGAGGGGGTGACCCTGGGCTGAGGGGGTCTGAGAGAAACAAAAGGGTACAGGGACGTTCCCTGGTGACCTCTGTATCTCTGGTCCCTACGCCATGCATGGCCCACAGGAGACACTGGAGAAACTGCCCTTTGTAATTCCTATCTGTGGTCTCATTTAATTCCTGCAGCAACGCTTTGAGGTTACCCATTTCACAGAGAGGATGATGGAAGCTAATAAGCCGTCAGGTGACTTAGGCCGCTGGACGGTAGCTTAGCTGCTGATTAGGAGGGTCGGGACCACCCTCGGCCCCCACCGCCAGGGCTCTTTCTTGCCGCTAGGGCAGGGGCTGGGCTCCTAACTGCGGACGAATTCTGTAAAAGCCACGGAGGGCAAATGTCACCATCATGTGACTCCCAGGAAGAGGGGGCTCTGTCAGGATGACAGGCTCTGGGGTCCGACTGCCCGTTGAAACCGTGCCTGTGCACGGCGATCACTGGTCAGTTGGGGCACCAGTGATCCTAGTTGTGAGCAGTAAATTGGGGTCCTGTGAAGTACTCAGCACAGCCCCCGTACACAGTGGGCCCTCCATGGGATATCATCATCATTTCCACCCTTCTCGAGGCAGTTGGTACCCTTCCCCCTGCCCCTTCTGGGCCCCAGCCTCCAGCTCATACTACTTGCCCTCCTTGCAGGCATCGGTCCGGTGCTGGGTCTGGTCTCGGTCCCGCTCCTAGGCTCGGCCAGCGACCACTGGCATGGGCGCTATGGTCGCCGGAGGCCCTTCATCTGGGCCCTGTCCCTGGGCGTCCTGCTGAGCCTCCTCCTCATCCCGAGGGCTGGCCGGCTGGCGGGGCTGCTGTGCCCGGACACCAGGCCCCTGGAGCTGGCGCTGCTGATCCTGGGCGTGGGGCTGCTGGACTTCTGTGGCCAGGTGTGCTTCACGCCGCTGGAGGCCCTCCTCTCTGACCTCTTCCGGGACCCAGACCACTGTCGCCAGGCGTTCTCCGTCTACGCCTTCATGATCAGCCTGGGGGGCTGCCTGGGCTACCTTCTGCCTGCCATCGACTGGGATGCCAGTGCCCTGGCCCCCTACCTGGGCACCCAGGAAGAGTGCCTCTTCGGCCTGCTCGCCCTCATCTTCCTCACGTGCGTGGCAGCCACACTGTTTGTGGCTGAGGAGGCAGCGCTGGGCCCAGCCGAGCCCGTGGAAGGGCTGTCGGTCCCGTCTGTCCCACCCCACTGCTGCCCGTGCCACGCCCGCCTGGCTTTCTGGAACCTGCGCGCCCTCTTTCCCCGGCTGCACCAGCTCTGTTGCCGCATGCCTCGCACCCTACGCCGACTCTTCGTGGCCGAGCTGTGCAGTTGGATGGCATTCATGACCTTCACACTGTTTTACACAGACTTTGTGGGCGAGGGGCTATACCAGGGTGTGCCCAGGGCTGAGCCAGGCACCGAGGCCCGGAGACACTATGATGAAGGTAAGGCTTTGGCAGCCCGGGGCCCTGTTGTGGGAGCTGCCCTCCCGTGGATGTTCGGGTGCAGGGAGATGCCCACAGCCTGTGCCTGGGCTGGAAGCTGTGCCTTGGGCCCCGATTTCCCCATCAGGACGATGGCCCCGTGTGCAGCCTGCGTGTGCAGCTGCTCAAGGAGCGAGTGGCTTTGCTGCAGTCGCAGCAGGGCCTTGGGCTGATCGGGGAGTTTGATCAGGCATTGCCCCAACTTGATGGAGGACGAGGCTGGGCTTGTTTAAGGTCCAGAAGCTGGGCCTTGGGTTCGCCTGGCCCGAACTTCAGTGTGCCCTTTGCTCCCCTACTGACTTTCCAAATCGCCTTGCCAGCCCCTTCCAGCTCAGGCGTCTGGAATTCTATCTTGGAGCAGAAATGTCTTTGTGTTCCCTCTACCTCTCCTGACAGGCTGAGCACAGCCAGCCCTTAGAACATCTTCCTCTGCCCTTAGCCCGTGGCTTTGGCCACATTCCCTGAGGTAGTGGAAGAACTTACACCCCCGTTGCTATGGGCAGGGCGGGAGATGCTGGGGAGCAGTTCCGGAAAATAGCAGGTCTTGGGCAGCAGGTGCCTGTGGCTCCTGATTCTGAGCACCCCTCCCCCCTCATGGTATTGGGTCCTTTTTCCCTACCCCCTGTCTGATGGCCTCTTCCCCCTCCCCACTCCAGGGGTCCGGATGGGCAGCCTGGGGCTGTTCCTGCAGTGTGCTATCTCCCTGCTCTTCTCTCTGGTCATGGACCGGCTGGTGCAGCGATTCGGCACCCGGGCGGTCTATCTGGCCAGCGTTGTGGCTTTCCCCGTGGCTGCCGGCGCCACGTGCCTGTCCCGCAGCGTGGTGGTGGTGACCGCTTCAGCTGCCCTCACTGGGTTCACCTTCTCTGCCCTGCAGATCCTGCCGTACACGCTAGCGTCCCTCTACCACCGGGAGAAGCAGGTACTCGCCCTGGCCGCTGAGTGGAGTGGGGTGGAGGGGCAGCTGACCAGCCCAGGACCGGTGTCTGGCAAGAGAAGCTGGAGAAGGAATTCTTTGATCAGAGAGGAAGCCTGTTGTAGCCCCAGGGCCAGAGACTTGGGCTGCGGAAGGAGGGTGTAGATTAGATTCTGGGAATGACTTCCTGGTGTCAGGACTATAAAGCACTTAAAGTGGATGATTGCAGGAAATGTGAAATCCTTCTCTGGAAATCCTGAAGAATCAGGCTAGCAGAAGGCCTCAGTCAGGGCTGAGTTGTTCTGTGCAGAGGCAGGGGGCTGGATCAGATGACCTCTGGGGCACCCGGCTTCAGCAGCCAGTGAGTGGGAAAGGTCTGGTGTGGGCCACGCCTTCCCTTATTCAGGGGGGGACCTTGTGAGTGACCCAAACCTTGCTTTGGTCTCGGAGATGGGGAAAGCTCCCTACCGCCCCTTCCCCTCTTTTGGTTTGTCTTCCTTTTCTGTTTAATTCTCTCTTTTCTTTTCCTGCCTCACTCCTTTGCCTCGTCCCCTCCCCCCGCCCCCATGGCGGATCTCTGAGCCTGATGCGCCTGACACCGCTCGCCTGGGCACTGTGTAAGTTGGGGGGCCTCCTTCCTGCTCAGCCCCACACTAACCAGCCCCTCCAGGGGCCCCCTTCTCTGGGAAGCCTCCTGACCAGGCTGTGTGGTCACCTTTGTTGTCTCCATTGGCCTCACTGAGCTACAGCCCTGGGTGCAGAGCTCTGCCCAGAGGGCAAGAAGTTGGGGCGTCCCAAGGAAAAAGAGATGCAGCCTGGCTTCTAGACTGTAGGAAAGACATAGTCTGCCCCTTGTAGGACATGGGTGGGGTAACTGCGAGGCTGGTTAAGCGAATAGGTAGCTGCAGGGGTGGGGGTGGAGGTGGGGCTTTGGTTTGGGGGAAGCTGGTCCCCGAGTCCCCTGTCAGTGCATTGAGAACCTTCGTCATCCTCCACGCTCTCCCGCCCTGGTTGGGCTGGTGTCCAGAAGCCAGGCTTGGGCATGTGCCAGGGAACGTGCCGAGCTGGTGGTCTTCCCTTCAGGCTGAGAACACGTCTGTCCCCAGGGGCCTCTCCAAGCTTCAGCCACACTGATCTTTTGTGGGGTGGCAGCAGGAGGTGAGGTTCCAGGCATGGTTGGCCCCGCACCCCATCTACGTCTGCTTTGTCCACTTCTGGCTGCACCACGAGCCTTGGGATTCCCTGGTGTCAGGCTTGAGCTCTGCTGTGGCTCCCAGCGCTCATGCAGCTGACCCTGAGAGCTCTGTGTTAGGCACTAGTGGGCCTTGGAAAAGCGGTCAGATGAGTTCTGGCCTCGTCCTTAGATAGGAGGGAGGCTCTGGGACATGGCGGGCAGGGCAGGGGCAGGTCACACTGATCCAAGGCAGACAGTGAGAAGGAACAAGAAGGCTTCGGCCTCAGCACAGCTGGACCATGGGAGTCGGGAAGAGGGCGACTCTTTCTGTTCCTCGCTTCCTCTAGGCTGAGTCTGAGGACCCTCCCTGCCCCAGGCTGGGGCCGCAGACCTCACAGTAGGGCAGCAACTATAGCCTGGGCCTGGGACCCACAGTGGGAAGGGAGCGTCTCTCTCTGGTCTCTCTGGAGGTTGACAAGGGTGTCCCAGTAGTGAGGTGGTAGGAGCAGAAGGAGGAGGGTTAGGAGCATCTGTGTGGGGCTTTGGGGCCTTTGGGGCCCCACCTTTGGACTTTGTTCCTCTGCTCTGACATGTCTCTCTGCCCACCTGTCTTCATTCTTCTGTGTCTTTCCTTTTCCTTGGGGTTCTGTTCTCTTCCTAACCTGCAGTAGTGAGTTTGTCTGTCACTTACTGATTCTAGGAGAGGCTAGAGGAGACCTAGACTTCTGGTTTCAGATGTCCCCTCCTGGCCCCTGCCCGCCTTCTGAGGAGAATCCTCACTAGACCCGGACCAAGCAAGGTCTGCTCAGTTTTCTGAACTGCTGCCCGATTTTCATTAAGGCCTCGTGCCTGGTTTCTTCTAGCCCCTGGGATAAAGGCCAGGGCCTGTTCTCCTAGTTGGGGGATCCCATGCTTGGGTACATACCTGTCCTTGTGTGTTCCCCTCCCCCCAGGTTTTCCTGCCCAAATACCGCGGAGATGATGGAGGTGGTACCAGTGAGGACAGCCTGATGACCAGCTTCTCGCCGGGCCCTAAGGCCGGATCTCCCTTCCCCAATGGACACGCGGGTGCTGGAGGCAGCGGCCTGCTCCCTCCTCCACCTGCACTCTGCGGGGCCTCTGCCTGCGATGTCTCCATGCGTGCAGTGGTGGGCGAGCCACCGGAGGCCAGGGTTGTTCCGGGCCGGGGCATCTGCCTGGACCTTGCCGTCCTGGACAGTGCCTTCCTGCTGTCCCAGGTGGCCCCGTCTCTGTTTATGGGCTCCATTGTTCAGCTCAGCCAGTCTGTCACTGCCTATATGGTGTCGGCTGCAGGTCTGGGTCTGGTTGCCATTTACTTTGTCACACAGGTGGTATTTGACAAGAGCGACTTGGCCAAATACTCTGTGTAGAGTACTTCCAACCCACTGAGGGAGGACCTGCCTCACTGGGTCCCAGCTCTCCCTATTCCAGTCCCCTGTTGGCCCGGTAGGGCTGTGGGCTGGCCTTCCAGTTTCTATTGCTGCCAAAGTGGTGTGGCTCTCTGCTGCCGCCCTGTGGCAGTGAGGTGTATAGCTGCACAAGTAGGGGACTGGGGCTTCTTCCCTCCCACCTCTCCTCAGTCTTTAGGGCTGGCTGACTGGAAGCTCTCCAGCAGGCTTCAGTCTGGACTTCCACAAGGAAAGAAGGGCAGGGCATTTAATTAACTCTGTGCACTGGAATGCAGGACTCTGCCGGGGGATCACCCAGGCTCAGGGTTAACAGCTAGTGTCCTGGTTGAGAAATACCCAGAGAAGGGATTTGGGGAGCTGAGTAAACTCAGCCACCTCGTCTCCTACAACCAAGGCCTCTTATCCCATAGGTTCTCCCAGTGTCGCTGTTGCATGGGAGTTTGTGATGTGAAACGGCTCCTCTACAGGATTTGAAAGTATGAAAGTTATTGGGGGACGCGGTCCCGAGGGGAGAAGGGAAGCTGCCTAGCCCCACAGCGCCACCTCTCTCCTGTTCCCCCTCCCCTGCATTTTATTAGGACTTGGCTTGTTGGCCCCTGTGTTGCCATCACAGGGACACAGGTTTTTAAATAATTAACTTATTTATTTAAGTAGAAGGGGAATCAAGGTGTTTAGGGGTTGGGTAGGATGAGATCCCTAATGACTAGGTCCCCTGAGACGATTGGTTACTGGGCTGAGAATTGTCAGAATCTCCTTCTCCTGGAGTGATTGGTCTGGCCCCAGAACTGCCTAACCCTGAGCCTGGAAGCTCTGCTTACCCCAACTGATATCCCAAATCCTGTTACCCAAGGCGGGGAGGGCTGGGGAAATGTGAAGGGTGGGGCTTCAGGTCTCAGCAGCCTCCGTAGCCTCCCCTCCCCTCTTGGCCCTGCCGTCCCCCCCAGCTCCCCTCTGCTCCCTCTAGGACTGGGCTGATGAAGGAGCTGCCCAACCCCACCTTTCCCCACTGGCTCCACAGCCCTCTCCTTGGGGCTGTTTTGGGACCAGAAGCACAGAGTGTGGCTCCTTGAGCCTTTATCCGTCTCAGCCCCCAGGGCATATCTGTGCTTGGGGAATCTAGCACAGAAACTCAGGAGCACCCCCTGCCTGGGCTAAGGAGGTCTTATCTCCGGGGGCTTTAAGTGCCGTTTGCAATAATGTTATGTCTTATTTATTTAGTGGAGTAAATATTTTATACTGTATGTGAGCAATCAGAGTATAATGTTTATGGTGATGAAATTAAAGCCTTCTTATATGTTTAATTGGTCTTTGTGTCTTTTCTGAGCAGAAAAGACCAAATCTCTCTCAAATTATCCTCAGCTTCCTTCTCATCAGGACCGTTTTTTTGGCAGCTTCAGTTCCCAGCACCACCAGCAGGTGGAGCCATAGACCAACACTCTTTTGTCCTTTGGCGATTGGGTGTGGCTGTGCTTCCCCAGAATTGGGGAGTCCCTTTGAGGGTGAGGGAGAGGGCGGGAGAGTAAGAAGTATAGAGAGTGGGGGCATTTTCCTTCTCAAATGGCTCGCGGTGTGGCCAAGGAGATGGAGCAAGCACCCATTATCAACCACAGCAATAGGAAGCCCCTGGCATGTATGGGTGAGGATTCGACACCACTGTGCCTCGGTTCCCACCCTTTCCCACCTCCTTCACCCTTCCTGCCAGGCTCAGGTCAAGTTCAGTCTTCTCAGCCTTGCCATTTCCTCATCCCTCCAAACTTCACCGGCCTTCCTGTCCCTTAAATTCAAGTGGTCAGTATAGTTAACACCCTAGGCAAGGACTAGCTTTATTTTTAAAATGTTCTGTTTTGTTTAACTTTCTATTAGTTTTCAAACATACACAAGAAATGAGCCTGGTGATAATGAACCCAACTTCAACATTTATTAACATTCTGCCATTTTTATTTCCTCTATTTTCCCTCCCCCACCCTTACCCACCCCCTCCCCCGGGGGCTATTTTTAAAGCATATGGCAGATACAATTTCACTTCACCTGAAAATACTTCAGAATGTATCTTTAAGAAATAGGACTTTTAAACAACTTGATCACAATACCATGAATATATTCAACAAACAGTAATTCCTTATCATCAATTACCCAGCCCATGTACATTTTTCCCCAATTGCCTTGAAAATGTCTTTTTACAGCTGGTTTGTTCAAATCAAGATCGAAGAAAAACAACTATTAATTTGCATTTAGTGGTTATGCTTCTTAGGTTTCTCTTAATCTCTAACAGTTTCCCTCTTTTTTTTTTAAATGCCATTCATTGGTGAAGAAACAGCCATTTTTCCTACAAAATTGTCTACATTCTATGTTTGGCTGACTGTATCCTCAGTGTTATTTAAAATGTTCCTTCTTCCCCCCTTTCCCCCCATAATCTGGTAATAAGATCTAGAGGCTTGGTTAGATTCAGACTTGATTGTCCCATCAGAGGGACACAGGCCTTTAAATGTTTAACTGAATACCTCTGTACACTCCTACATAATTTTGAAGAAATTTCAGGTATCATATTCCATCCCTAAATATTTCAGGATGTATTTCAAAAATATAAGCACTTATTTAAAAAAAAACACACATAGTCACTTTGCTATTATCAGACCAAAAAAAAAAAAATTCCTTAGTATAATCAAATATCCAGTGTTCACATTTCCCTGTCTCATAAATTTTTTTGTATAGTTTTTGTTCAAACTGAAATAAGTTCCTTATGTTGCAGTTGGTTGATGTGTCTCTTAAATCTCTTGTAATCCACAGGTACCTCCTCAATTTTAATCTTTTTCTTTGCAATTCATTTGTTAAGGGAACTAGATTGTTTGTCCTATAGATCATCTGGATTTTGCTGATTGCATCCCTGTAGTGATATTTCACATGTTTTTATTGCCCTTCTATTTTCTGTAATTGCTCTTCTATTTTGGTAATTATAGTCAGAGACCTATTCAGATTTGTTTTTTTTGTTTTTGCAAGAATATTTAATAGGTTTGTGTACCTCATAGAAGGGAATATGTATTGTCTGCTTGTCTTCCTTTTTTGATGTTAGTAACATTGATATCTTAGATCCATTTTTTTCATAGGCATTGGAAAATTATGATATTCTTTTATTTCCTAAACAAATGCTGGACTCTTTCCTTATATTTACCAGTTTTCAAAATAATGAATTGGTTAACTCCTAGTGATGACAGAGGTTTTTCCCCTTAATGTCATTATGTATTCATGTGTTTAAACATATGTGATATGTTTCAATCCTTTGCATTTGCTATTCACGTTCAAATTTTTCCCATCTTTGGCCAGTGGGAGCCTCTTCAAGTTGATTTCTTTGAGTCCTTTTGACAAACTTCTAAGTGGTCTTTGAACGCTGCTTTGCTTTCTGGCATGACTAGATGCCCTGGCTCATCTTGTATATTTCTTGCCATAGACCTGGAATGAGCTATTTTCTCTAAGGGTCTCTGATTGCTTTTTATGGAAAAAGGTTTTTTCCCATGGAGACCATAATATCGGCATTGGGAGTACTTGTTACTAGGTTGATCATTGGTTGTAGGTCTTTTCAGTGGACAAAGCTAGGAAAAAAATCTTTTAATGTAAATACATGGTGAGTTTCGGCTGATATTTCCAATTCAAGTTCAGGATTATAGATTATATATGTTTATATATCTACATACATATGTATTTTACTTCTGTATCTAATTTCTACCACACTGAAACAGAGCTGAAGGCCTGGCCCAAGGCTTTCAGCATGTATGTGTGTATGTGTGAGAAGAAGCAAAAAGAACCACCAGTCAGTAATTAATGTCAGCCTGTCTGTGCCACCAGAACGTAGAACCTGGCCCAGAAGCCATGTTCATTCTTTCTCCTGATCCAAGGGAGAGAGAATGAACACTTGGGCAAACTGTTTCAGAATACACAAAAGGAGACTGGGAATCATTAGGGAACGGGAAACTTGGGCTCAGAGAGGCTTTTCTTTTCTTTCTTTTTTTAAAATTGAAACATAGTTGACATACAATATTATGTTAGTTTCAGTGTACTACATAATGCTTTGATATTTGCATACATTATGCAGTGATCACCCCAATAAGTCTAGTGACCATCTGTCCCCATACAAAGCTATTACAGTATTATTGACCATATTCCTTATGCTGTATATTACATACTCATGACTTATTTATTATATAACTGGAGATTTGTACCTCTTAATCCCCTTCATCTGTTTCGGCTGTCCCCTGGCCCCCTTTCCCTTCTTGTAACCATCCATCGTTCTCTGTGTCTGTGAGTCTGGTTTTGTTTTGTTTTGTTTTTTAGATTCCACGTATAAGTGAGATCATGCAGTGTTTGTCTTTCCCTGTCTGATATTTCACTTAGCATAATACCCTCTAGAGCCATCCATGTTGTCACAAATGGCAAGATTTCTTTTTTATTTTATGGCTGAGTAACACTCCAGTGGGGTGTGTGTGTGTGTGTGTGCATGCGTGTGTGTGAGTGCATGCACACATGTACATGTATACCATATCTTCTTTTTGTGTGTGTGTGTGGACCTGTACTGCATGGCTTGTAGGATTTTAGTTCCCTGAACAGGGATCAAACCCGGGCCCTTGGCAGTGAAAGCGTGGAGTCCTAACCACTGGACTGCCAGGGAATTCCCACCACATCTTCTTTATCCATTCCTCTATTGATGGACACTTAGGTTGCTTCCATATCTTGGCTACTATAAATAATGCTGCAGTGCACCTTGGAGTGCATATATCTTTTAATTCAAAATCAGTAATTCAAGTGTTTTTGTCATCTTCAGGTAAATACCAAGAAGTGAAATTGCTGGATCATATGACAGTTCTATTTTTAATTTTTTGAGGAACCTCCATACTGTTTTCCATAGTGGGTGCACCAATTTACATCCCCAACAATATACTAGGATTCCCTTTTCTCCACATCCTTACCAATACTTGTTGTTTGTTGTCTTTTTAATAATAGCCATTCTGACTGGTGTGAGGTGATATCTCACTGTGTGTTTTTTTTTTTTTAATTAAATACTTTAAACAATTTTTGGCTGCATTGGGTCTTCGTTGCTGCACGTGGTCTTTCTCTAGTTGCGGCGAGCGGGGGCTACTCTTTGTTGTGGTACACGGGCATCTCGTTGCAGTGGCTTCTCTTGTTGTGGAGGAGGGGCTCTAGAGCGCAGGCTCAGTAGTTGTGGCGCACAGGCTTAGTTGCTCCGTGGCATGTGGGATCTTCCTGGACCGGGGCACGAACCCGCGTCCCCTGCATCGGCAGGCGGACTCTCAACCACTGCGCCACCAGGGAAGCCCCAGTATGTTCATTTTAACAATGTTAATTCTTCCAATCCTGATCACAGTATATCTTTTCATCTGTTTGTTGTCTTCAGTTTCTTTCGTCATAGTTTTCCAAGTACAAGTCGTTTACCTCTGTGGTTAGGTTTGTTCCTAAGTATTTCACTCTCTTTGATGCAGTTAACTTCAGAGGGCCTTTTCTAGCACAAGTTTTCAATATTGGGGACCAGCTAAGCCAGCTCACAGGCTGTGAGGCCTTGTGTTGGTAGCACCTCAGTTTTGTTTTTTTTAATATTGGAGTATAGTTGATTTACAGTGGTAGTTCCTCAGTTTTAAACTACATTCTTCACAGAAACACCAACTTGCTAAGAAGTACAGAAGGGGAGGAAAGAAGCAGGAAGAAAGGGGACTCTGGAAAGGAGGAGGAAACTGCAAGTAAGCTCAAAGACGTCACAAATAACATTTACAGAGTCCTTTTCATGTGGGGTCTCAGACGAGTGCAACCTGGCCAGTGCCCTTAAGGAAAATTTAATTTAGGTGGAAAGGAATAAGCATGGATGAATCAAGTGTTCATAGATGTATCAGGTGGGATGTACGTGGAAAATTCAGAACATGAACCAAAGATACTAACAGAGTTTAGAGAAGGTAAAATGATTTTTTTGTGGTGGAGAGAGGAAGGCTCTCTGGCCTCATCATGCTGGATCCTGCCCATCTCCCAGAGGGGGATGGAGCCCTGGGTCCTGGCTTGTGGTCTGAGGCCAGGAATTGGAGAAAGAGGGGTTGGAGTGGGGTTAGATGGGCAGTGCTCCATCTTTGTACATTCATGGGTCTTCCTTTCTGGCCCGGGGGCCTCTCCCTGCAGAGCCGGTTACAGTGAGAAAGGAGAGCAGGAAGAGTAGGGGTGGAAACATCCCATGGCGGGCAGCTTGGATCTCGGGTTACTTCTTGTGCAGCTGCGGAAAAAGCCCTTGGTTTCCAGAATCAGATTTGATTACAGCAGCCTGGCAGTTTTGTCACTGTTGGCTGGAGGGCTGTTCAGAGTAGGAACTTTCTGACATCCAACACTGTCACTAGATCTCCACACACGTTAGGAGGTTGCTTGGTGTGCCCTGGCGACCAGGTCACTTGACCTCAGTCTGCCCCTTCCTAGCACTTGACCTTCAACAAGTCATTTTAGGGCTTCCCTGGTGGCTCAGTGGTTAAGAATCCGCCTGCCAATGCAGGAGACATGGGTTCAAGCCCTGGTCCGGGAAGATCCCACATGCCGCGGAGCAACGAAGTCCGTGTGCCACAACTACTGAGCCTGCGCTCTAGAGCGTGTGAGCCACAACTACTGAAGCCCGCGTGCCTAGAGCCCGTGCTCCGCAACAAGAGAAGCCACCGCAATGAGAAGCCCACGCACCGCAACGAAGAGTAGCCCCTGCTCACCGCAACTAGACAAAGCCCGCACGCAGCAAGGAAGACCCAACGCAGCCAAAAATAAATAAATTAATTAAAACAAACAAACAAACAAACAAAAAAACAAGTCATTCTACTATGTGTACAATGAGGGGGTTAATGGACCATCTCTACAGACACAGCTCTAGACTTCCATGCTCCACAGTTCCCTGCCCTGTGTTCCCCTCCCCAGGACACTGTTTAGCACTTTATAGTCCCCAGTTAATGCTCTCCCCTTCCCTCCTTCCATCAAATAATATTTGTCTATCTTCCTATATGCTGGACTCTATGTGTGCCCTGGGGCTGTGGCACTGAAGACTCGATCACTGGCAGCTCAGATGGGGCTGTGAGGAAGCAGACTGGGAGCAGCCTCCTGCCCGCTGAGGGGCCTCCATCCTGGAGAGGAAGCGGGCTCCAGGGAAGCAAGATGTGGGTCCGCCAGTGAGCAGCCGCCCGCACCCTGAGACCACCTCACCGTCTGGCACGATTTCTCCCAGTGACGTGGAGAGAGCAGGTAGGCAGGGGACCCTGTTATCCTTCTTTCACCAGTGACAAAACTGAGGCTTGCTAAGATGATGTGACTTGTCCAAGGGCACACTGACTCAGGGCTGTTTTTGTTCTACCGTCACCAATTTTAAATGGTGGAGGTGAGGGGTATGTAGGAAGCCTCTGTGTTATCTTTGCAGCTCTTCTGTAAATCTAATATTATTCCAAAATAAAAGGGTTCTTTCGTCTTTTGACCCATCTCACCACCTTCTGAAATATACCAACAAAATCAGTTAGTCAACCATTACTGTTCACTGAACACCGGATAGGTATAAGGCTCCATGGTACATATAACCAAGGGGGTAATGAATATGTATCAAACGTGGTCCTTGCTCTCTGTGAGTTCTCAGGTTTCCCCATAGAAAAATAAGACATGTTCAAATGAAGTTATTTCTAATGGTACAAGGCAGTTTGATAAGTGCCAACAATACATAGGAGTACAAGGGAGATGGGGAGAGAAACCACTGCTAGGAGGATGTTTTTTTTAATAGGGAGAAAGATTATTTCCTTCTACAAAACAAGTTCAGTGTTTTTTTTTTTTTTTAATTTTTTTTTTTTTTTATTTCTCATTGCGTTGGGTCTTCGTTGCTGTGCACCGGCTTTCTCTAGTTGCAGCAAGCGGGGGCTACTCTTCGTTGCGGTGCGTGGGCTTCTCATTGCAGTGGCTTCTCTTGTTGTGGACCACGGGCTCTAGGCACATGGGCTCAGGAGTTGTGGCACATGGGCTTAGTTGCTCCACGGCATGGGGGATCTTCCCAGACCAGGGCTCGAACCCATGTCCCCTGCATTGGCAGGTGGATTCTTAAGCACTGCGTCACCAGGGAAGCCCCAAGTTCAGTGTTTTTGACTTAATGAACACTTTTGAAATACATGAGCACTTCAATCGATAGTACATACATTTTCTCAGGTTTCCTGCATTAGTTATAAAGAAAACCACCAAGTCATATTGATTCTACATCCTAAATATCCCTCACACTGATTGCCTCACTGCTAACCTCACTGCCACTGTCATGTTGTCCCTCTCCTGGACCAATTCATTAACCATAGCCATCTCCCTTTATCTGGTCTAATCTCCACTCACCCTGACTCCCGCCGCCATTAGGTCCATGCTTGTACTGCAGCCTGAGTTAGTTTCCCATGCACTGAGCTGACAGCCCCATGCTTGGGTGGCAGGGGAACCTCAGGAGACTCACCTGAACATGACTCCTTCACATGTGGCTCCGTCCACCTCTTTATCCCCTTCATTGCCACCTCCCCATTCCCCCAGCCCCTGCTGGGGTTCCCCCAAACCCTGCTTCAGCCATAGTGAGTTTCTTCCCACTGCTCAACCAAACTTTGCTCTTATGAGCCTCAGTGCCTTTGCCATTGCTGCACCCTCTTTGTGGAAAGCCCTCTGCCTCTTCTGTGCCTATGGGAATCGTGGTTATTCGCCAACCCTCAGCTTAAAAATTCCCTTCTCTTGTTCCCTGAAGTTAATCACTTCCTTCTCTGTCTTCCCATAACATACTGCTACTGTGCAACTCATGTATGTTGGACAAAAACTTGGCTTATCCACAGGATGGGGGAAAATATTTGCAAACGAAGCAACTGGCAAGGGATTAATCTCCAAAATATACAAACAGCTCAGTAACTAAAAAACAACCTAATCAAAAAATGACTGGGACCAGAGGACAGACAGCAGAAGTAAGAAGAACTACAATCCTGCAGCCTGTGGAACAAAACCCACATTCACAGAAAGATAGACAAGATGAAAAGGCAGAGGGCTAGGTACCAGATGAAGGAACAAGATAAAACCCCAGAAAAACAACTAAGTGAAGTGGAGATAGGCAACCTTCCAGAAAAAGAATTTAGAATAATGATAGTGAAGATGATCCAGGACCTCGGAAAAAGAATGGAGGCAAAGATCGAGAAGATGCAAGAAATGTTTAACAAAGACCTAGAAGAATTAAAGAACAAACAGAGATGAACAATACAATAACTGAAATGAAAACTACACTAGAAGGAATCAATAGCAGAATAACTGAGGCAGAAGAATGGATAAGTGACCTGGAAGACAGAATGGTGGACTTCACTGCTGTGGAACAGAATAAAGAAAAAAGAATGAAAAGAAATGAAGACAGCCTAAGAGACCTCTGGGACAACATTAAACGCAACAACATTCGCATTATAGGGGTCCCAGAAGGAGAAGAGAGAGAGAAAGGACCCGAGAAAATATTTGAAGACATTATAGTTGAAAAATTCCCTAACATGGGAAAGGAAATAGCCACCCAAGTCCAGGAAGCACAGTGAGTCCCATACAGGATAAACCCAAGGAGAAACATGCCAAGACACATAGTAATCAAACTGGCAAAAATTAAAGACAAAGAAAAATTATTGAAAGCAGCAAGGAGAAACGAAAAATAACATACAAGGGAACTCCCATAAGGTTAACAGCTGATTTCTCAGCAGAAACTCTACAAGCCAGAAGGGAGTGGCATGATATACTTAAAGTGATGAAAGGGAAGAAACTACAACCAAGATTACTCTACCCGGCAAAGATCTCATTCAGATTTGATGGAGAAATCAAAAGCTTTACAGAAAAGCAAAACTAAGAGAATTCAGCACCACCAAACCCACTCTACAACAAATGCTAAAGGAACTTCTCTAAGTGGGAAACACAAGAGAAGAAAAGGACCTACAAAAACAAACCCCCCAAAATTAAGAAAATGGTAATAGGAACATACATATTGATAATTACCTTAAACGTGAATGGATTAAATGCTCCAACCAAAAGACACAGGCTTGCTGAATGGATACAAAAACAAGACCCATATATATGCTGTCCACAAGAGACCCACTTCAGACCTAGGGACACATACAGACTGAAAGTGAGGGGATGGAAAAAGATATTCCATGCAAATGAAAATAAAAAGAAAGCTGGAGTAGCAATACATTAGATAAAATAGACTTTAAAATAAAGAATGTTACAAGAGACAAGGAAGGACACTACATAATGATCAAGGGATCAATCCAAGAAGAAGATATGACAATTATAAATATATATGCACCCAACATAGGAGCACCTCAATACATAAGGCAACTGCTAACAGCTCTGAAAGAGGAAATCAACAGTAACACAATAATAGTGGGGGACTTTAACACCTCATTTACACCAATGGACAGATCATCCAAACAGAAAATTAATAAGGAAACACAAGCCTTAAATGACACAATAGACCAGACCAGATAGACTTAATTGGTATTTATAGGACATTCCATCCAAAAACAGCAGATTACACTTTCTTCTCAAGCGCACACGGAACATTCCCCAGGATAGATCACATCTTGGGTCACAAATCAAGCCTCAGTAAATTTAAGAAAATTGAAATCATATCAAGCATCTTTTCTGACCACAAAGCTATGAGACTAGAAATCAATTACAGGGAAAAAATCGTAAAAAACACAAACACATGGAGGCTACACAATACGTTACTAAATAACCAAGAGATCACTGAAGAAATCAAAGAGGAAATCAAAAAATACCTAGAGACAAATGACAATGAAAACACGACGATCCAAAACCTATGAGATGCAGCAAAAGCAGTTCTAAGAGGGAAGTTTGTAGCAATACAAGCCTACCTCAAGAAACAAGAAACATCTCAAATAAACAATCTAACCTTACACCTAAAGGAACTAGAGAAAGAAGAACAAACAAAACCCAAAGTAAGCAGAAGGAAAGAAATCATAAAGATCAGAGCAGAAATAATTGAAATAGAAACAAAGAAAACAATAGCAAAGATCAATAAAACTAAAAGCTGGTTCTTTGAGAAGATAAACAAAATTGATAAACCATTAGCCAGACTCATCAAGAAAAAGAGGGAGAGGATTCAAATCGATAAAATTAGAAATGAAAAAGGAGAAGTTACAACAGTCACCGCAGAAATACAAAGCATCCTAAGAGACTACTACAAGCACCTCTATGCCAATAAAATGGACAACCTGGAAGAAATGGACAAATTCTTAGAAAGGTATAAGCTTCCAAGACTGAACCAGGAAGAAATAGAAAATATGAACAGACCAATCACAAGTAATGAAATTGAAACTGTGATTAAAAATTTTCCAACAAACAAAAGTCCAGGACCGGATGGCTTCACAGGTGAATTCTATCTAACATTTAGAGAAGAGCTAACACCCATCCTTCTCAAACTCTTCCCAAAAATTGCAGAGGAAGGAATACTCCCAAACTCATTCTATGAGGCCACCATCACGCTGACACCAAAACCAGACAAAGATAGTACAAAAAAAGAAAATTATAGACCAATATCACTGATGAATATAGACGCAAAAATCCTCAACAAAATACTAGCAAACAGAATCCAACAACACATTAAAAGGATCATACACTATGATTAAGTGGGATTTATCCCAGGGATGCAAGGATTCTTCAATATACGCAAATCAATCAATGTGATAGACCATATTAACAAATTGAAGAATAAAAACCATATGATCATCTCAATAGATGCAGAAAAAGCTTTTGACAAAATTCAACACCCATTTATGATAAAAACTCTCCAGAAGGTGGGCATAGAGGGAAGCTACCTCAACATAATAAAGGCCATATATGACAAACCCACAGCAAACATCATTCTCAATGGTGAAAAACTTAAAGCATTTCCTCTAGGATCAGGAACAAGACAAGGATGTCCACTCTCACCACTATTATTCAACATAGTTTTGGAAGTCCTAGCCAAGGCAATCAGAGAAGAAAAAGAAACAAAAGGAATACAAATTGGAAAAGAAGTAAAACTGTCACTGTTTGCAGATGACATGATACTATACGTAAAGAATCCTAAAGATGCCACCAGAAAACTACTAGAGCTAATCAATGAATTTGGTAAAGTTGCAGGATACAAAATTAATGCACAGAAATCTCCTGCATTCCTCTACACTAATGATGAAAAATCTGAAAGAGAAATTAAGGAAACACTCCCACTTACCACCAAAACAAAAAGAATAAAATACCTAGGAATAAGCCTATCTAGGGAGACAAAAGACCTGTATGCAGAAAACTACAAGATACTGATGAAAGAAAGTAAAGATGATACCAACAGATGGAGAGGTATACCATGTTCTTGGATTGGAAAAATCAATATTGTGAAAATGACTATACTACCCAAAGCAATCTACAGATTCAATGCAATCCCTATCAAATTACCAATGGCATTTTTTATGGAACTAGAACAAAAAATCTTAAAATTTGTATGGAGACACAAAAGACCCCGAATAGCCAAAGCAGTCTTGAGGGAAAAAAATGGAGCTGGAGGAATCAGACTCCCTGACTTCAGACTATACTACAAAGCTACAGCAATCAAGACAATATGGTACTGGCACAAAAACAGAAATATAGATCAATGGAACAGGATAGAAAGCCCAGAGATAAACCCACGCACCTATGGTCAACTAATCTACGACAAAGGAGGCAAGGATATACAATGGAGAAAAGACAGTCTCTTCAATAAGTGGTGCTGGGAAAACTGAACAGCTACATGTAAAAGAATGAAATTACAACACTCCCTAACACCATACACAAAAATAAACTCAGGGCTTCCCTGGTGGCGCAGTGGTTGAGAGTCTACCTGCTGATGCAGGGGACAGGGGTTCGTGCCCCGGTCCGGGAAGATCCCACATGCCGCAGAGCGGCTGGGCCCGTGAGCCATGGCCGCTGAGCCTGCGCGTCCGGAGCCTGTGCTCCGCAACGGGAGAGGCCACAACAGTGAGAGGCCCGTGTACCACAAAAAAAAATAATAACTAAAAAAATAAACTCAAAATGGATTCGAGACCCTAATGTAAGACCAGACACTATAAAACTCTTAAAGGAAAACATAGGAAGAACACTCTTTGACATAAATCACAGCAAGATCTTTTTTGATCCACCTCCTAGAGTAATGGAATTAAAAATAAACAATGAAATTGTTTAATGAAATTTAAAAGCTTTTGCAAAGCAAAGGAAACTACAAACAAGACAAAAAGACAACCCTCAGAATGGGGGAAAATATTTGCAAACAAATCAACAGACAGAGGATTAATCACCAAAATATATAAACAGCTCATGCAGCTCAATGTTAAAAAAATAAACAACCCAATCCAAAAATGGGCAGAAGACCTAACTAGACATTTCTCCAAAGAAGACATACAGATGGCCAAGAAGCACATGAAAACCTGCTCAACATCACTAATTATTAGAGGAATGCAAATCAAAACTGCAATGAGGTATCACTTCACACCAGTTAGAATGGGCATCATCAGAAAATCTACAAACAACAAATGCCGGAGAGGGTGTGGAGAAAAGGGAACCCTCTTGCACTGTTGGTGGGAATGTAAATTGATACAGCCACTATGGGGAACAGTATGGAGGTTCCTTAAAAAACTAAAAATTGAATTACCATATGACCCAGCAATCTGGACATAATACCCAGCGAAAACCATAATTCAAAAAGACACATGCACCTCAATGTTCATTGCTGCACTATTTACAATAGCCAGGTCATGGAAGCAACCTAAATGCCCATCGACAGTTGAATGGATAAAGAAGATGTGGTACGTATATACAATGGAATGTTACTCAGCCATAAAATGGAATGAAATTGGGTCATTTGTAGAGACGTGGATGAATCTAGAGACTGTCATACAGAGTGAAGTAAGTCAGAAAGAGAAAAACAAATATCGTATATTAACGCATATATGTGGAACCTAGAAAAATGGTACAGGTGAACCGGTTTGCAGGGCAGAAATTGAGACACAGATGTAGGGAACAAACGTATGGACACCAAGGGGGGAAAGCCACGGTGGGGTGGGGGTGGTGGTGGTGTGCTGAATTGGGCGATTGGGATTGACATGTATACACCGATGTGTATAAAATTGATGACTAATAAGAACCTGCTGTATAAAAAAATAAATAAAATAAAATCAAAAAAAAAAAAAAAAGACTGGAAGATCTTAGTAGACATTCCTCCAAAGAAGATATACATTGACCTCCAAAGAAGGCCGAAAAGCACATGAAAGATGCTCAACATCACTAATTATTAGAAAAATGCAAATCAAAACTATAATGAGGTATCACCTCACACCAGTCAGAATGGCCATCATCAAAAAATCCACAAATAATAAATGCTGGAGAGGGTGTGGAGAAAAGGGAACCCTTCTGCACTGTTGCTGGGAATGTAAATTGGTACAGCCACCATGGAGAATAGTATGGAGGTTCCTTAAAAAAACTAAAAATAGAGCTATCATATGATCTAGCAATCCCACTCCTGGGCATGTACACCTGGAGAAAACCATAATTTGAAAAGATTCATGCACCCCAATGTTCAATGCAGCATTCTTTACAATAACCAGGACATGGAAGCAACCTAAATGTCCATTGACAGAGGAATGGATAAAGAAGATGTGGTACATATATACAATGGAAAATTACTCAGCCATAAAAAAGAACGAAATAATTCCATTTGCAGCAACATGGTTGGACCTAGAGATCGTCATATTGAGTGAAGTAAGTCAGAGAGAGAAGGACAAATATTGTATGATATCACTTATATGTGGGATCTTAAAAAAGTACAAATAAACCTATTTACAAAACAGAAATAGAGTCACAGATGTAGAAAACAATCTTATGGTTACCGGCGGGGGCAGAAAGGGGGAAGGGATAAATTGGGAGATTGGGATTGACATATACACACTACTATATATAAAATAGATAACTAATAAGGACTACTGTATAGCACAGGGTAGGTACTCTACTCAATACTCTGTAATGACCTATGTGGGAAAAGAATCTAAAAAAGAGTGGATATATGTATAACTGATTCACTTTGCTGTACAGCAGAAACTAACACAACACTGTAAATCAACTATATTCCAATAAAAATTAAAAAAAGAAACTTGGCTTATTCATCTAAAAATTCGTTTCACAAACAATTTTTAAGTAGCTACCATGTGCCAGAGTTGTGGCAGGGTGAAAAGATAGGAACAATCCCTGCCCTCTTGGAGGTCCCCAACGAGTGAGGAGTTTGGAGATACACAGAAGCAATTACAGAATGTGTGACAATGCTATGACAAGGGGCACAGGGCTAGGGCAGTGCATAGAGGGGCCCTTGCCCGGTCTGGGATAAGGCTTGGTGGTAGCAGGTCAGAGAGGGCTTCCCAGGAGAAGCAATGGTAAATGAGATGGGCCCAAGCAGGCATTTGCAATCTGTTCCCCCAGCAAGTTTTTCCAGGGCTAAAGCTGCATCTTATTCATTGTTGTGTTGCCCCATATCTAGGTCTGTAGCTACACATAGTAGTCAATGGGTCCTCAGTAAATTTGCTCACTTGATTCAATGAATTGTTAAGCAAACAAAATCGATGGGCAAATGAAAGCCATCTTACTATTAAGCAAGTGGAAAACCTCAGTTTAACACCCCTGCTTCAAATATCAGGTGGTTCGTCTGAAGATGAAGGCTGTGTTTTGCCTTTGCATTTTTTTGACCTTTAGATTCAGTTTAGTAATACTGTGTGAGTGGTTTCACATTTTTTTGGAGAGAGTTTGTGACTTTTGTTTCAGTATGCTATAGAAGGAAGTCGTTAATTTAATTTATCAATGTCTGTAAATTTTATGGATAATATTTTTCTTAAAATGCTTGTAAAATTTTCTTAACATAGAAAAAGAAAAATTAAAGTTGTGAAGTGGGAGTGGAAGGAAATTGTAGGGGTAGTGGGCAGGTGGTAGGGGGAAGGGGTGGAGTTAAATACCAAGGATGACCTTGCCTTTATGTCCGGGATTTCAAAGCCGTTTCCCATCCGATCTCTCTCTTGTTCACAACCAGGGCCAGGCCTTTTGAGTGACCATACTCTACTTCTACGAGTGTGATGGTTAATTTTATGTGTCAACTTGCTGGCCACAGGGTGCCCAGATATTTGGTTAAACATTATTATGGGTGTATTTGTGAAGGTGTCTGGGGATGAGATTAACACAAATTGGTAGGTGGAGTAAAGCAAACGTGGGTGGGCCTCGTCCAATCAGCAGAAGGCCTGCATAGAACAAAAAGGCTGACCTTCCTCTGAGTTAAACGGAGTTCCTTCTTCCTGACTGCCCTCAAATTGGGACATCAACTTTTTTTCCTGCCTTTGGACTCAAATGGAAACATCAGCTCTTCCTGGGACTTGAGCCTACTGGCCTTCAGATTGGAGCTACACCACCGTTCTCCTGGTTCTCAGGCCTTCAGACTTGGACTGGAACTGCACCACTGGCTCTCCTGGGTCTCCAGCTTGCCAACTAACCCTGCAGATCTCAGGACTTGTCAGTCTCCATAATTGTGTGAGCCAATTTTTTATAATGAATCTTTCTCTGTATATAAATCCTACTGGTTCTGTTTCTCTGGAGAACTGTGACTAACAGAATGAGGTCTTACTAACACCAGGTAAATCATCAACTCACAGACGCCAGAGCTGGGCATCAAACACCTCCCTCAGTTTATGGATGATGAAACTGCAGCCCAAGAAGGAAGCGTCTTCCTGTGGCATATACTCCACCTACCATGTTCACTACTTAGCTGATGCTTGGACTCTCCTTAACTGGAAACCATATTTACAAAGAATACTTAAAATGCAAATATCTCTGGGAGAATAATATACTGATATGAATTCATAAGAGAATATAAGTGACTTGATGAAATGTTTTCTGAAGAGCAATTTTTGGTGGGGGAAGGCAAGAGTACAAGGTGAAAAGATAGACATAGTTCCAACCCTCTTAGAAAGGGGGTCCTTGATGAATGAGAGTTTCAGAGATGGACAGAAGCAAGCCATGCACGATGGGCATAGTTTGGTTTTTAAAAGTGAAAGGAGGGGCTTCCCTGGTGGCGCAGTGGTTGAGAGTCTGCCTGCCGATGCAGGGGACACGGGTTCATGCCCCGGTCCGGGAAGATCCCACATGCCGTGGAGTGGCTAGGACCGTGAGCCATGGCCGCTGGGCCTGCGCGTCCGGAGCCTGTGCTCTGCAATGGGAGAGGCCACAACAGTGAGAGGCCCGCGTACCACAAAAATAATAATAATAATAATAAATAAATAAAAGTGAAAGGAGGAGGCATTTGGGACAGTGGGAGGTGGGGTCCAGGAAGGGCAGGGCAGGCCCACAGACTTTACCTCCTTATGACCTTGAGAGCTGGTCCAGACCACTGTCGTCTATGTTGTGCTGGGAAGCTGAGACTTCACACTTCTGAGGGCATGAGTGGCTGGAGCTGGCCCAATCCTTAATTTCAGTGAGCTCACAAGAAATTTCTGGAAATACAGACTTCTAGCAGTAATGCTTGCCTTTTTAAAAAAATAACATTTTGGGGCTTCCCTAGTGGTGCAGTGGTTGGGAGTCTGCCTGCCAGTGCAGGGGACACGGGTTCAAGCCCTGGTCCGGGAAGATCCTGCATGCCGCGGAGCAACTAAGCCTGTGTGCCACAACTACTGAGCTTGCATTCTAGAGCCCATGAGCCACAACTACTGAGTCCGCATGCCACAACTACTGAGCCTTGAAGCCACAACTACTGAGCCCATGCGCCACAAATGCTGAAGCCCATGCACCTTGAGCCCGTGCTCCGCAACAGGAGAGGCCACCACGGTGGGAGGCCCATGCGCCACGGTGAGGAGTGGCCCCAACTCGCTGCAGTTAGAGAAAGCCCGCGCAGCAGCGAAGACCCAACACAGCCAAAAATAAATTAATTAAATAAATAAATTTAAAAAAAATAACATTTTGTGTGCATGCGTCTGCCTTCCTGGCTACATTAGGATGTGTTGTGGGTAGAGTGGGCAGAAGCTGTTTGGAGTCATGAGGTGACCAGAAGCTTATTTTCAAACCTTATGTGTAACTTCTCTGCTTTTTGCTTGTATAAAGCTTCTGATTGAGTTTTCTCTTTGGATCAACAGCTTGAAAAAGAAAGCTGTGTTATGCCAATCTGGCCAGTATCATAATTGTCCTTCCTGTTTAGAGCAAGGGCAGCAGGCAAGATGGTGAGGATACTTGAAATCCCATTACACAATGAAGGTGAAGGAAATGGGGATGTGTTTAGTTTGGGGAAGAGACTCCTCAGGGGACTTGAGAGCAGTCTTCAGCTATTTAAAGAGCTGTTCTGTGGAGGAAGGAATGGAGTTGTTCTGTGTTCTTCTGAGGCCAGGGGGCTGGAGGAAGATTACAGGAATACAGATTTTGACAGTCAAGAGTAAACGGGCTGCTTCAGGAGGTAGGGAGCTCCCTGCACTGGAGGCACTGGAGCATGGGCTGGATGAGTGCTTGGTGCAGGGTAAGCATTAAGGGTTGGTTGGTCTACATTATCTTTAAGCACTTTCTAACCCTGAGATTCTGATATGAAGCTATGGATGATGGTCAGTTGTAACGGATAGAGGAGTCTGAGGAAGTTTGTTATGAGCATTCATCCAACCAAACATATTGGTCTGTTGTGTATGAAGCACTCTATTCAGCATGAGAAACTAAAGTCCCCGTCCCAAGGGCACAAATGGCTGTAAGACAAAGTGGAATGTTGTATAGGCCGTAAAGAGGTACACACTTCCCTTTCTCTTCTATTAGATATCTGAATCTGGATGAGCAGGCAGAGTTAGGCTAGCACCTAGGAGATTGTTTTAAGATGGCTAAGGAGAACGTGTCAGCAGAAGAGAGATGGCCACGTGGAGGCTGAAGGGGGGACCGGATGAGGAAGGTGTTGGGGGTGATCGGTCCCATGCTGTTCAGAAGGGGCTCCCTTGCCAGTACCCTGTTGTGCAGCTGGCATATCTAGTTACCATGTGCTATGGTCTGAATGTTGGTGTCCTCTCAAAATTTGTATATTAGAATCCTAATCCCCAAAGATGGTGGTATTAGTAGGTGGGGGCTTTGGGATGTGCTGAAGTCATGAGGGTGGGGCCTTTGTGAGTGGGATTAGTGCTCTTACAAAAGAAAGTTCACAGAGCTCCCTCGCCCCTTCCACCTTGTGAGGACACAGAGAGGTGTTGGTTCTGACCCAGGAAGCAGGCTCTCACCAGAATGCAACCATGCTGGTGCCTTGATCTTGGGCTTCCCAGCCTTCAGAACTATGAGAAATAAATTTCTGTTGTTTATAAGCCATGCGGTCTGTGGTATTTTGTTATAGCAGCCTGAATGGACTAAGACATCGTGGAACATTTGACTCATTTAGCCCACTCCTCTGCCCAGACACCATGCTCACCAGTTAGCATGATGGTCATGATTTGGCTTTTCATGTTAATTTCTCTACAGGAAAGGTGTATGACAGAAGGACCCCATCGCAGCACTTATCTTAGTGTTCTAATCATTTGCTGGTCCATCTGTTACCTAGACTGAGGTTCCTTATGGCTCTCTCTCTTAGCTCAGGGCCTGGTACTTCGCAGGAATTCATGAAATTTTTGTTAAGTGATGAAGGCTGGAGGGAACAATCACATCTAATTGGGGTGGAAGTGGGCAGTGGTCAGGAGAAATAGAGAAGTAACATTTGAGAGCTGGGCCTTCCTTGAAGTGCGAGTTCCTCATTCAGTACTTACTAAAGCCCCTATTATGTACCAGGCACTAGGTTAGGAGACACTGGGTATATAGAGATGATTGACACAGTACTTGCTTTAAAGGAATTCCATGCGATGGAGGAGACATTCCAGGCTGAAGGAGCTACATACACAAAGTCCTGGAAGTGCCTGATGTGTTTGAGGGGCTTTAGTGTGTGAGGCTGGAGATTAGGCTGAAAAAGGGCTAGACTGTAAAGGGTCACTAATCGAAATAGGAAACATTGAAGGATGATGTGGCCTTTCAACCTTGCTCTTCACAGGCCTGTCAGGCCAGAGTTAGGACTTTATCCTGGAAGCAGCAGAGAAATCAATCACTGGACATTCTAAAACGGATGAGTGACATAATTGAATGTGGGTTTCAGTAAATTTCCTTGTGGTAATGTGGAGGATGGGTTGGAATGCCTGGATACTAGGAGAGAAGTTAGAAGGCTACTGCAATAGTCCTAGCAAGAGATGGTTAGAGCCTTTGGGACAGGCATGAGGAGGGGACAGATGTGAGATATTCCAAAGATTAGATACAACAGACCACGGTGACCAGTTGTGGAGGGTGAGGAAGAAGGAATCATTAGAGATGACTGAAATGTCTGGGTAATGCTTTCAACTGAAATTGGCAAGGAGGATTTGGGGAGGTGTGGCAGGTGCTGGTAATGAATTCAAGTTGTATATTCTGAGATGGAGGGCAGGTCATGAGGACATCAGGTGAAAAAATCCTGTAGGAAATAGGAAACATGGATTCAGAGTTCAGGGCAGAAGTAAGGGTCAGAGATAAAGTTTAGGGGTCATTAGCCTTTGGGTAGTGAACAAAGTGTTGGAGAGAATGAGGTCCCTTGTGGGGAGTGTCTTGAGGCACAACAGCCCAAAGACAGAACTCTAAGGCAAGGATACAGCCCATTCTCCAGAGCTGGTGGAACAGAAGCCCCCAAAGAGACAAAAACTGGCCAGAGAGATAGAAGGAGAATCATGGAAGCCAAGAGAGAACTGTGTTTCAGGGAAGGTGCCAGGAAGAGACATCTAAGCCTGCTTTGGAAGTCAGGGGATGTTTACCTAAGGAGGTGATGTCTGAATTAGTCTTAAAGATGGAGAACAGGATGATGCCTGGAAAGGGGAGGTCAGATCTGGCAATTAGGATGCCTGTAGCCTCCACTAGGGAAGAGTCAATGGTGGGGCCAATAGACATATTCAGTGGATTGAAGAGTGAGTGCAAGGTGAGAAACCATAGGTGGCAAATATAAACCATTATTTTTTGAAGCTTGATACTAAAGGGAAGGAAAGAGAGGAAAAAATAGGCTGAGAGTTGAAGGGGGAAGTTCCCTTAGGATGGGTGGCTTGAACCCCAGTGCACTTCTCTGCGTCAGGTATGTTCATGCCCTTTGCCCAGATGATCTAGTCATTCCGTGAGTATATTGAGCAGCTCTCAGGGTAGGGACTGTGTTGGGTGCTGGGCTGCAATGAGGAACAAGACCTCTCAAGGACCCAGTCCAAAGGGTTAAAGAGACAAATAAGAAATTTCAGGTCGGTGTGGTGAGTGCCACAGACAGGGTCAGTATGGGACACGATGGGAGACACTGGAGGTCACAAACCCAGCCTGGGGTTTGGGAGGGCTCCCTGGAGCAGGTGACATCTGAGCTGAGACCTAAAGTAGAAGATAGCCAGGTGGGGCAGGGCAGGGCAGGGCAGGGGAAAAGGCATTCCAAGCAGAATGTTTTTCCTGCAAATCCTGTCCCCAATTTTCTGTAAATCCTAGACACCCTGGATGCCCGAGGAGCCTCCTGCTGTTTTTACCCCTATTTAACATGCTTTCCTGTGTCATAGTGGTTTTTACCCCCTCGTCTGTGTGTCTCCTGAAGCATCTAGTGCAGTGTTCAGCACATGGCTAATGCTTAAAAAAAATTTTACATGAAATCTTCCCAAGCCCAAGGACCACTATCGTGGCTAATACATTTTCAAGGGGCCCCTGGCAAGGTTAACAAATAGAGGTATAAAGGGAAAGGAAAAGTAGACATAGGAAGAAGAATAAGGCTGAGAGAGACGGCTGGGGTGGGAGGTGGGGAGAAAGCAAAGAAACGAAGATCAAGTGTGCATAGGGTGGCGAGGGATACAATTCCAAACAAAATCTAACCAGAACTCTCTGCTCCACGGAACCTTGCCTTTGGATTCTTTTCTGTCACAGGCAGAACCCCCTATTCTCCCTCTACTTTAGGGTTCTCCCACTGGAATCTGACTTCTAGACATATTTGATCAGTTATATGCAACACTGCTGCATTTTCTCAGGAATGGGGAGAAGCTGAGAGAAAGAAGGGAGGAAAAAAAGCCCTCCAGACCCAACAATTTTCCCACTTCACAGGGTAAGCCAAGACAGAATTCAAATTTCCTTCCCTTGAGAGAGGGAAGCTGGGGGCTGTGTCACACTTCTAAATTGGGTACACAACTCACTAGCTAAGTTCTGTAGCACAGCAAAACTCATTTTGTTTTGCAGCTGGAAAAAGTAAGGAAGAAAAAAGCTGGCATTACAGATTTTTGAATTGGCACCATGTCTTTCGAACTCCACCTCTTTCAGGAAATGTTCCTTAATGCAATGGGAGGTGGTAATTTCACTCCCTCTCCCAATGCCTCCTCACCCCAAGAAACCCTGTTTAGAGATGCACTTACCCCTTCATTTGTCGGCCTGACTTTGCTTTTCCCATCATCTCTGGATCCTTTGCTGAATTCTTTGTCTATGTCAATAGGATCAACATAGATAATGTGAAAGAACTCTAAAAACAATGGAAGTCGTAGATAGTAACGATGGTCTCTGAGGGTGTCAGTGTCACTGGTCCAAGACTGAAAGTTCCTAGGAAAAAGAACAAAGCCTCTTTGAGTTTCCTCTACAGTAAACAGCTTAGTATTATGCTGAATAATAGTATTGTGGTTCCTGAATTAACTGTAATTGAAAAAAAAATTTCCAGCCAGTTATCACAATATATACGAGAGGAAACAAAACTTCTAATTTAAAATTCAGAGCAATATGTATCCTACAAGGAGTTGGATAAGCCACCTAGAATCATACAGTTACACACAAGGTGGATTTCATGAGCTTTTGTCAATTAAGTTATATCTTTTCTAAAGGGCAATTAGGAATAAAGTTCCCTCCTCTTTCTCTAGAACATACTCCATATCAATTTTCATGAGCCTAGAGAAAAGCACATTTATCAAAGACCAATAAAATTATTATTTTTACATTTTATTTATTATTATTTATTTATTTGGCTGTGTTGGGTCTTAGTTGCGGCACATGGGATCTTTTGTTGTGGTGTGCGGGCTCTTCGTTGCGGGGCACAGTCTTCTCTCTTTTTGTGGCATGAGGGCTCCAGAGTGCACAGGCTCAGTAGTTGCCGCATGCAGGCTCTCTAGTTGTGGCGTGCGACACGGGCTTAGTTGCCCCACGGCATGTGGGATCTTAGTTCCCTGACCAGGGATTGAACCCGCATCCCCTGTATTGGAAGGCAGATTCTTAACCACTGGACCACCAGGGAAGTCCCCCAAAACCAATAAAATTATTTTAGGTTGAAAATATTAGTGGAGGAGGAAAGAAGTAGCCCGGGTGTAGGCTCTAAAGATGAAAATTATATGAAGGTGTGTTTGTGACAGGTCATTAAATGTATTAGATAGTTGCTATGCCCCAGGCACGTAACTGCAATAACTCATGTCTCGTCATGTTTCCCTCTCTGGGAAAACAATGTGTTGTGTGAAGATTACAGCTGGGGCTGAAAGATGTTGCCATGAGCTTTCCTCATAGTCTAGAGGCCACGAGTACCTCGTTCAAGGACATTTTCAGGGATTTTTCTCTGGACCTTGAATATTCTCTGATTATTGGGGATGAAACGTATTTGCCCAGAATAACAGTCTTGGTGAAAAGACATTTCTAACCATCATTTCACTGTTTGTCTTTGGTGAAGTTTAGGCCCTTGACAGGTAGTGCGGCTTAGCAAATGCTGGCAAATTCTATAGACAACTAACATGTATTTTATTTTCAAATAACTTTTCCTCTATCAAGATCTCAATTCTCACAAATACAGTAACTATAGGATCATTTAATAAGAGTCCAGGCATAGTCTGATCAACCATCTTTTTCTTTTACTCTATGCACCACAGACTAGAAGCGAAAGGTATGACTTTCTTTTATCTTCAAAAATGTTGAAAGTGAGGCCCAGGAAAGATAAGGATATTATTTCCTTAGGATTTCCTCAAGAGGATTTCCTCAGGAGGATCAAGCTTTGGGAGACTGAAAGGCTAGAACCCAGAGATCCCTGATTTTTCTTCTTTCATCTCAGACATGGTGAATTTTGTCTCACATCTATCCCTAGGGGTTGTTGGTGCTCCTTTTGACTTAAAGGTTATCTCTTCTTTATTTCGCTGCGAGACATGCCTGAAAGACACACCAGGCAACTGGATGGCTCCATGCTTGCTCAATGAGTCAGAGCGCATGAAATATTTCTTTAGGAAAAAGGGATACAGTCATCCCTCAGTATCTGTGGAGGGCTGGTTCCAGGACCCCCAAGGATACCAAAAGCTGAGGATGCTCAAGTCCCATATATAAAGTGGAGCAGTATTTGAATATAAAGCACATCCTCCCATATACTTTAAATCATCTCTAGATTACTTGTAATACTAATGCAATGTAAACTCTATGTAAATAGTTGGCATGCAGCAAATTCAAGTTTTGCTTTCTGGAACCTTCTGGAATTTTTTTTCAGAAGGCTAGTTGAATCCGTGAATGTGGAACCCCTGGATACAGAGGACTGACTGTGCTAACTTGGTGTAATGATGAGGCAGTGAAATAGAAGAGAGGGAAGGGGAAGTTGCCTTAAGAAGAAAGGATCATAACTTATTGTTATTGTTTCTTAGAAATGTAATTAAATTGGGGGAACTGGGGTGGCAGGGCTGGGATAACTGTAAAGATTAAAACATACAATCTAGGGCAGATCAGGCAGGAGACATGTGTTTAAACACTCAAAAAATCTGCAAATTATATGTGAGATAGCCCTGAGTAGCTAAGGCTAAGCATGAGAATCCATCTATCTGATGGGAAAATGACAAACAAGATAACAAAAAAGCATCATCTTTTTGGTTGACCAATATAACCACCATGGAGTTTGCAAAAACAGAACCATCTGTTGTGTAAGGACCCATGGAGAGAGATTCTGTATTTATAGAATCCCGAGTGGGAAAAACAGGCACATTAATAAACTTTTTTTTTCAATTCACTAATCTGAAATCCACTTTTCTTCTGGTTTCTCTGCTGTCAACATATACCGTGTTTAAAAACAAACAAACAAACAAACAAAAACCCAGTCAATTTAAAAGCAGACAGACTTGCTATGACTAATTTAAGAACTCCCAAAGTAGGCTCTTTTCCAAAAATACATAGCAATTGACAATACTGGCAGCTCAGTCTTCGGGGTTATGATACAACTATAGACCCTGAGGCTGAATCAGATGTTTACTGCTAGTTTGGGCACAGCAGGGTAGTTTGCAGAGGAACTCTACAACCCTTAACTGTTCCTGGTATGGGGCTTTAAAATGAAATCTTCCCATAAACAAATGTTTCCAATGTGTGTACCTTAAGCAGCCTACCTTAATAATTCTTATTTTTTCCTCTTGATTTCTTTTTTTTTTAAATTAATTAATTTTTTGGCTGTGTTAGGTCTTCGTTGCTGTGTGCGGGCTTTCTCTAGTTGCAGCGAGCGAGGGCTACTCTTTGTTGTGGTGTGCAGGCTTCTCATTGCGGTGGCTTCTCTTTGTTGCGGAGCACGGGCTCTAGGCACGCGGGCTCAGTAGTTGTGGCTCACGGGCTCTAGGCACGCGGGCTCAGTAGTCGTGGCGCACGGGCTTAGTTGCTCTGCGGCATGTGAGATCTTCCCGGACCAGGGCTCGAACTCGTGTCCCTTGCAGGCGGATTCTTAACCACTGCGCCACCAGGGAAGTCCCCCTCTTGGTTTCTAAGATGGAAGTTTTTCAAGGAAAAAACTTGTAGTGGGGGCCAAGAGCACTATTGCTTTTCAGATGTTGCACGTTCCTTTTAAAACACCTATTTCTTAGTTGCCTCCTTAGCGCAGTAGGCAGCATGTCAGTCTCATAAAACACATATTTCTTAATGAAAATATGTCATAAAATTATTTTCGAAAAGCTAACATCTTTAGCTGGCATTGCTTTTCCACGAATACCTCTATGTGTTATAATTACTCTGTATTATGATGGAGGAGGTTGGAAATTAAAGTGATGATTCTCTTCCCAAAGCCTTCAAAGGGATGATAGGATCACATTTCTTTTTTGTCCATTTTATTAAATTATTTTTCTAGGAATTTTCCCTTCAACTAAGTTTTCATATGTATCTTCATAAAATTATTCATAGTATTTTGTTATCATGTTTAAATATCTATAGGATGGATGGTGATGTCTCCTTTTTCATTTATGATATCGGTTATATTTTAAAATTAATTTTTATTGGAGTATAGTTGATTTAAATATTGTGTTAGTTTCTGCTGTACAGCAAAGTGAATCAGTTATACATATACATATATCCACTCTTTTTTTTTTTTTTTTCCGGTACGCGGGCCTCTCACTGTTGTGGCCTCTCCCGTTGCGGAGCACAGGCTCTGGACGCGCAGGCTCAGTGGCCATGGCTCACGGGCTCAGCCGCTCCGCGGCATGTGGGATTTTCCCGGACCAGGACACGAACCCGTGTCCTCTGTATCGGCAGGCGGACTCTCAACCACTGAGCCACCAGGGAAGCCCTATCCACTCTTTTTTATTCTTTTCCCATATAGGTCATTACAGAGTATTGACTAGAGCTCCCTGAGATGATCCCATTTCACTCAGTGAGTTCAATTAATTTTGCCATGGGGAACTCCCTGGGGGTCCAGTGGTTAGGACTCGCTCTTTCACTGCTGTGGCCAGTGTTCAATCCCTGGTCGGGGAACTAAGATCCTGAAAGCTACTTACAGCGGCCAAAAAAAAAAAAAAATTTTTTTTTTAAACCATGAATTCAACTGTGGGGACGAGGAGGAGGCAAAAATAAATGACATCACCACTTACTGGGTGTCTACTATGTGCCAGGTAATGCACTAAGCACATTACAGACTTTATCACATTTTATCTTCCCAGCAATGCTGCACATTATTATCTTCATTTTACATGAGGGGACTTAGGTTCAGAGTGGTGAAGCAACTCATTGCAGGACACACAGCTAGTAAGACACTGGCCTGTCCTTGGTTTCCTGTTAAATGGGATACACAGTATATTTCTTGGAGGTTTTGTTCAGCATAAGGTTATACCTTCTGCTGCTAAATTGTTCAAGCAGTTTCTTGTACCAAGTGTGACCTGGTTCCTTAAAAATTGTTATTTAATGAGAACCTATGGGCTAGACACTCCGCGAGGTGATTATGCACCTTATCTCCTTTAATCATTACAGTTCTAAGAGATTGGGTTCTCTCCATTTTACGTATATTGAAACTGTTTTGGGAGGTAAAGAAAGTTGCTTAAGACTGACGAGTTAGTGAGAGGCAGAGCCACGGATGGATTCCAGGTCTCCAACGCCAGAACGAGCTTTCCCCAGGACACCAGTGTTTCCATTTGTCAGTTCCGGCACTAGAGAACCACAGTGCTGATTTAATGTTTGTCAAGTGTTCATAGTGCCCTGGGATCTGGCACTTCGATGAGAAAGCTGTGGCAATACCGACCTCTCTGTACACCCAGCCAAGAAGGCAGGACGGGAGGCCTGGAGGGAGAAGCCCTCACATTTAAGTTTCGCAACAACAGAAGTGGTCCCCTGGAGACTGCTTGGCGAGCGCCACTTCTTCCCTCGGGCGGGGGAGACACGGAGGGGCCCCATGTGGCAGCTTCGGAGTGCGGTTTCGGGTCGTGGGCCTCAGTAAACAGCAACTGGCTAGTAATCCAGCGGAGAGTGCAAAGCGGAGAAACCCAAACAGCACCCTCGCCGCGCCCGCACCCCTGGCCCCCCAAAACCGGGACGGGGATGGGGACGGCGGCGGAAACTGCTACGGCGGCGGCTGGCAGAGCCCCTGTGCTATTGGCCCCTCCCTTCCCGCCCCCGGAAGTGACGCGCGTCAGCTCCGGCGTCGGGGAGGGGCCCCAACGCAGCCGGGGGGTTTGAGAGTGGCGGCGGCCGCGGAGCGATTGGCAGGCTCGGCCGCGGCGAAGAACGCCCCGAGCGCGCGCCCGGCGGGAAGCGGCCCCGACGACCCGCGCCGCCGCCGCCGCCGCCGCCGCCGCGTGTGGGGGCGGGGAGGGCGGGGCGCGAGGAGCCGCGGCTGGTGCGGCGGCGGCGGGAGATGCGGGCGGCTGCGGGCACCCGGCGGGCTTGGCTCGGCCGCCGGTGCCTTCTCCGGCTCCGCCGCGGGGGTCGCAGCGGCTGCCGCGCCATCCTCGAGCTCCCAGCTTGAGAAGGCGGCGGGCGGAGAGGAGCATCGTGTTCGAGGCGGAGACCCAGAGGGAGCCCCGCGCGCGGCCTCGGTGAGCGGCCAGCCCCGCACGCCCCGTCCACCCCGCACCCCGTCGGGGTCTTGAGGCCCCCCCCAACAGCGGGGAACGCGGGCGGGGGCGAGGGGCTCGCTGCACAACAGGAAACGAGCGCGTGGGGGCGGGCGCGGGGGCTGCGGCGCGCGCTCCCCTAGGGATCCGCCCCTGCCCCGCCCCGCCCGCTCAGGCGGCCCTAGCCCCGAGGCGCGCAGGTAGATGCGGCGGGACCCGCTCCGCTCTCTTCGCCCCTTATTTGGTACCGCGAGGTCCCTGGGGCAAAAGGTCGCAGTGATGTTTTTTTGGGGGGGGTGGGGGCAAGAGGGGAGCAATTCTGACTTTCTGTAGTGACAGGAAGTTGGAAAGTGAAAGTACAGTAATTCAGTGCTTACCCAGGCCCGGTGAGGTTGCGGCTCTTCCCCTGGACTTTGATCTCCTCGGCGGCACACGGTCATCCGTGTCTCTTCCTGTCCCCAAGCTCGCTAATCATCCGGTGTCAAGTTTCATTTCTTTTTCTATTTCTCTCCCGCAAACCCCCTCCCCTCTTTACTTTCCGCTTAATGTACAGCTGCCGCGAGGCTGGTGGCTTCTTCATGTCTAAGAAGATCAATTGGAAACATCTTTTGGGGGCTAAATATTAACTGGCTTTGGCAGGAAATAAAGGGCATTGTTGGCTGAAGTAGTCAAACGATACACAATTGGCTTTTTCCCAAGCTATTGCTATTTGAAGTTTAGGGCATTTAAAGAAAGACTCTGGAATTTTATTCCTCATCAGAACGGTTCACCCATCTCTTTGGTTGGTGGATCAGAGCCTCCCTCCCTCTTTGCCGTCTCCCACTCACCGCCCCACTGCGTGGAAAACTTGATGCTTCAATATTTAAGACTGTCAGTGGTGTTTTCATTAAAATGTATTGTGATTCAGTTTTCCCCCTCAGGAACCCTCCCCTCTTTAATTTTGTTTAAATGTTAAAACTGCGTTAAGTGGAATCCATTTAGGGAAATGTTGTTTTTAAGTTTTATGGTAATGTAACAGTACACTTTTAATATTCTGTTAGTGTAGGATACTGTACAGTTAGATACATCAGATTACTTTTTGACAACTACGATGATTTTAAGTCAAAACTAGGCTTGATACATTTCATAATTTGCTTTTGTTTTACTTAAGCAGCACTCTGAATTTGGAGACATTTATTTTTGGGGTCTTAGCTACTGTTTCTGAAAAATAGTTGGGCCATGGGTCACCACAGCAACTGGACTATGTGTATTATAAACATGTTTAGGGTGGGAAAGTTTTCACTTAATAGAGGCTTCCTTTCCCTAATGAGTTACTTCAACATGCTCCTTTCATTTTAGCACAGGAACTAATCTACTATCTTTGAAGTGTTAAGTTAGAATCAGTTATGTTTTCCACATTTAATCCCTCAAAAATCAGATTCCTTCATTTGGATCAGTTAAGTATTTCCCTCCCTCATCATACTTCTACTAAAAATCTCTTTTAAAACTGTAACTTCTGGAAAAAACTGTAATTGTAGAAACATTGAGATTTTCGTGAGAAGAAAAATAAAGGGTTTGGGGGTTTTTTGACTGAGAATAAAAGTATTTAATATTTTTGACTTTATTTCACTCTTTGTAATTTTACATAACTGTCTTCTGTAACTTTTTTCCTTTAATTCTCTTTTATGGCTGAAGAAATTGTTGAATTTCATATTAATAGCACACTTTTAGGAACTAAAATGAAGAGGTTCAGCTTAACTATACGCCCAGTGGTTCACCACCTTTTCAGCCAAAGAATAAACTGTTATCAAAATTGAATGAGTAAAATATTCCTTTAAAGTACCCACTGAGGATGTCCATTTTATGTCTTTGTTAGTTTTTCGCAAAAGAAATTTTTTTTTCCGGTATGTAAGTCCAAAACCACAGTGCCCATTTTCTTTCACAGCCATTTCCCATCTCCAATGCACTGTGAAGTACACTAGAGAAGCTGCAGCGTTTTGCACACAGTTGGGTTCTGCCCTGCAGTATGCAACAGCCCCACCAGCGTTTGGCTCAGTACACACTCTCTCCTAATAACCAAAGGGAGAGGTGGAAGGTAAACCGACACCACCTTGGGAACACCTCCCATTTGCTCAGGATGGCACTTGTGTACTCACTGTGGAGATGTTGATGGTTATTTCCTTTTTTTTGCGTGTATTGCTTAGCCATTATAAACCTGAAGGGTTCAAGCACTGTCTGCATGATAGGCATTAAGACTCTAGGATTTGGTTTGGGGAATTTTTCCAAAAATAAATGGAATTACAGGCACCAAATCTGTAATAGTCTTGAGATTCCGGTTCTCTGCCGTGTTCACTTTCTTCTTTCCTCCTCTCTCCTCTTCCCCTCCTTTCTAGCTTCAACATCATCACCATTACCATTCTCTCACACATATTCACACACTGCTGTAAGCATTGTTGATAATGAAGATGATGTTTGGAAATGTGGAGACTGAGTTCTCTGGTTAAGCTGAAATTTACTGGGAAGTAGTTGTAACAGATTTAGACTAACAAATAATTGTTTAAATGAGAAACATATGTAGTTAAAAAGTAACTTGCCATGAACAGGCATTATCAGAAGAAAAGCCTCTGCAGTAAAGTCAGAGAAATGGCAGGGACCATCCCCCCCACCTCCCCGCCCAATACTTGATGGATATAATATAAAACCTCTATTTTAACCCAGCTTAAGTGAGGCTATGGGAAACTATGATTTCTAGTGAGCATAAAAGCATTAAAGTAGCATTTCATATTTGTACATTATTATCACTTAGTATCTAATAATGTAATACTTCTTTACAACCCACTGGTGATGTGAATGCTTTTATCCATCTAGGGAAGTGGTTTCCCTAATGAACAGAATATTATGACTGTGATGAAAGAGACTTAGATTCATGGCCTGTTTCTCCATTAACTCTATAAATGTGGGAGGCATCTCCCCTATTCTATTCTTTATCATTTTCCCAACTCTACTTTTGGATGACAGTATCTCTGTATAACCAGCTTCGAAGTGATAAGAGGATAATTGGAGGACCTTTTGAATGTCTCAGAAGTTACAGAAACTCAGATATTTTCTAGTATAGTTCCTCATCTTTGCCCTTTTTGGAAGCAGACATTGTTGACCCTTTGTGAGTTGTACATAGTTAGAGTTAGGTTTCTCAGGCCTAACTTTTGTATTGTTTGTAGTGTTTGTTTTTAACATCTTTATTGAGATATAATTCACATACCATAAAATTCACCTACTTAGTACAGTTCAGTGGTTTTCGTATATTCACAGAGTTGTATAACCACCACCACGATCTAACTGCAGAATATTTTCATCACCCCATTAACAGTCACTCCCCTTTTCTTCTCCCCACCCATTCCCCATTCCCAGCCCTAAGCAACCACTGATCAACTTTCTGCCTATTCTGGACGTTTCATATAAATGGCTGGCTTCTTTCACTTAGGGTAATGTTTTCAAGGTTCATCCACTGAAGTAGCCCATATCAGTATTTCATTCCTTTTTCTGGCTAATATTCCACTCTGTGGTTATACTACATTTTGCTTGTCCACTCATCAGGTGTTGGACATTTGGGTGGTTTCTACTTTTTTGGGTATTATGAATACCACCGTGAACATTCCTGTGTAAGTGTCTGTGTGGACATATATTTTCATTTCTCTTGGGCATATACCTACGAGTGGAATTACTGGGTCATATGTTAACTCTGTGTTTAGTATTTTGAGGAAACGCCAAACTGTTTTCCAAAGTGGCTGCACCATTTTACATTCCCATCAGCAATGTATGAGGGTTTCACTTTTCTCCACATTCTAGTCAACACTTAAATCATCTGTCTTTTTTTTTTTTTTTTTTTTGCGTTATGTGGGCCTCTCACTGTCGTGGCCTCTCTCGTTGCGGAGCACAGGCTCCGGACATGCTGGCTCAGCGGCCATGGCTTATGGGCCCAGCCGCTCTGCGGCATGTGGGATCTTCCTGGACCAGGGCACGAACCCGTGTCCCCTGCATCGGCAGGTGGACTCTCAACCACTGCGCCACCAGGGAAGCCCCATCTGTCTTTTTGATTGTAGCCATGCTAGTAGGTGTGAAGTGGTATCTTGTGTGGTTTTGATTTTAATTTCCCTAGTAACTAATGACAGTGAGCATCTTTTCATGTGCTTGTTGGGCATTGGTATTACTTTTTGGAGAAATGTCTTTTCAAATCCTTGGCCTATTTTCAGTTTGTTTTTTAATTGTAAGGATTCTTTATACTTTTTGATGAAAGTCCCTTATTATTTGAAAATACTTTCACCCATTCCAAGGATTGTCTCCTCACTTGATGGTATTGTTTGCAGCACAAAAGTTTTAAATTTTGATGTAGTCAGTTTACCTGTTTTTACAGTATTTTAACAGAATTGATTTCATTTAAGTCCTGTTCTGATCCAGTGAGATCTAATTCATAGATTTAAAAAGGAAGGTTTTTTGTTTTGTGTGTGTGTGTCAAGTTCAATTATAGACTTTTTAGAATGTGCTTATATATGGCCAGAGTTTCTGCCCTAAAGAATTCTTCCTGGGAGGGTGGGAGGGAGATGCAAGAGGGAGGAGATATGGGGATATATGTATATATATAGCTTGATTCACTTTGTTATAAAGCAGAAACTAACACACCATTGAAAAGCAATTATACTCCAATAAAGATGTTTAAAAAATATTTTAAAAAATTCTTCCTTATAAACAAGGTGTTTGGAAGTTTTTGTGAGGAAAATAACTTTGTGAGAACATTTCCTTGCTGCTCCATTGCCTAAACCAATGGTTGTTAACTGAGATGATATGGTCCCCCCAGGAGAACATTTGGCAATGTCTGCAGACATTTTGATTGCCAAATTGGGCAGGAGGTGCTACTGGCATCTAGTGGGTAGAGGCCAGGGATGTTGTTAAACTACAATGCACAGGACAGCGTCCTGGAACAAAAAAATAATCTGGCCCCAAATATCAATAGTGCTGAATTTAGGAAACTCTGGCCTAAATAGGAAGATCCTAAAACTTGAGATACTGAAAGATATTTCAGTTCCAGTCTTGGTAATCAAATAAAGGTTGCTAATCAAATAAAAGGAGGATCTATGCAGGTGGAATCCCTGTGGACAGAATGGTGACAGGACGTGTAACTTAGGGAACATTTTGCTGAATTTTCAGTGCTGCCAATGTGTGTAAATTACATTTATGATAATGGAAACTATTTGGAGGAGAAATACCAGTGGAACAAAAGTAGATTATTCCCTATACCTCTGGGCCGCCCTGAGACACACAACATATCCTGGCAAATAAACCAGCTGGGCTAATTTAGATAGATGCTGAAATGGTGGTCTCCTCAGAGAATATGACAATGAGTTTTTAAGATAAAATTTAATAACAGTGATACTCTACTGGTTGGCATTCGTCAGTCTGCTCCTGCAATTTATGAAACTAGCTTTATCTCACAGCAAGACTTTTCTTAAGCAGCGTGGCATGCTTAAGAGTTTGGACTCTGGATCCAGATTGCCTGCGTTTAAATCTCAGCTCCACCATTTACGTGTGTGACCTTAGACAAGTTACTTAACTCTTTAATGAATCAGTTTTTTCACATGTAAAATGAGGCTGCAGTAGTATCTGTCTTATAGGATTGCTGTGGGGATAAAATGAGTAATTAGTCTAATACAGTTAGAGTACTTAAAACAGTGTCTGACATATACGGTTGGCTGTTAATTGTGTATCTTACCCGATGCCTCTTTCAGCTCATTGCTATGGACAGTGCTATCACCCTGTGGCAGTTCCTCCTTCAGCTCCTAAAGGAGCCTCAGAACGATCACATGATCTGCTGGACCTCTAATAATGGGGAGTTCAAGCTTTTGCAGGCCGAAGAGGTGGCTCGTCTCTGGGGGATTCGAAAGAACAAGCCTAATATGAATTATGACAAACTCAGCCGAGCCCTCAGATACTATTATGTGAAGGTAATACACATCCACCTCAAAACAAGAATTGATCCTTCTCTTCTGGTGAGGTTAGAGGTACTAATGTCCTGGTTTATTTATTTATTAAAAGAAATTTTTTTAAATTGAGGTATAATTGACATAAAGTTATATTGGTTTTGGGTGTACAACATAATGGTGCGATATTTGTATACATTGTGAAATGATCACTGTTCTGGTTTAATTCAATTTATTTTACAGCTTCAGCAGTTTGGAATTAGGATGAAAGATGTAAATGTTCCAGGTGTATTTCTGCAAATTCTTATTCAGTACCCAGCTCCCATTGCTCATATATTATTCCTCATTACAGTTGTCTTTAAAGAAAACATGATTATAGAGTTGGAATAAGGAAAAGGAACTTTGAGATTCTTGAGGATAAATAAATACTCTTGTTTATATCATAATTTACTTTAAAAATTGTCTCATATTTACTCATTTTTTTAGCTCTACTTAATTTTTACTTTTTAGTTTAACCTGGAACACAAATTAATACCTTAAAGAATAGCTGTTAATACCTCGATGTGATTTCTTAGTTAAAACTTTTTTGTTTAATTTCTTATTATTTTGAATACATTCTTGGGCACTGAAGTGAAATAAATGGCTCAAATGGGTAGAATTAAAGTGAGAAGCTGGGATCTTAATTTCTTTCACCTTTGAGTGGTTGATGTTATCAGCTTTCCTGTATGGAGAGATGAGGTAAGAAGCAGCTGGAGTTTCTGAAGGAAGTAGGAACCTTAGCAGAAGTAATATTCTGAATTCCTTTTTGCTTCCTCAGCATGTGAATGGCTTGTACCTTTGGAGTTATTTGAGATTGCAGTTCAGAAATTTTTGACCTCATACAGATACTTAGCTGACAGTGTTAAGCAATTAAAATCTTTCAGCTTTGATGTAACATATTAGTTCAGTTGTTAATAAGACATTTAAATGTTTTTAACTTGTACTCCATAATAGTAGGAACTGTGTTTGGTATGGCTAGATAAATTTAGATGATTTTGAAGCTTTCACGTAAACTACCTGTCAAATAGAGAACCCCATTAGGTCAGCTTTTTCATGGGGGGTGGGTAAAGTTTAAGAAATGCTTAAGAAAAGTTTAAGAAAGTCTAAGAGTGTTTATTTTATTTATCTACAGAATATCATTAAAAAAGTGAATGGTCAGAAGTTTGTGTACAAGTTTGTCTCGTACCCAGAGATTTTGAACATGGATCCGATGACAGTGGGCAGGGTTGAGGGAGACTGCGAAGCTTTAAGCGTCAGTGAACTCAGCAGCAACAGTTCCAAAGATGTGGAGAATGGCGGGAAAGAGAAGCCAGCACAGCCTGGTGCCAAGACCTCTAGCCGCAATGACTACATACACTCTGGCTTATATTCTTCATTTACTCTCAACTCTTTGAACTCCTCCAACAGGAAGCTTTTCAAATCTATAAAGGTTGAGAATCCAGCTGAGAAATTGGCAGAGAAAAAATCTCCTCAGGAGCCAACACCATCTGTTATCAAATTTGTAACCACACCTGCCAAAAAGCCACCAGTTGAACCTCTTGCTGCTGCCATTTCTACTGGCCCAAGTATTTCTCCATCTTCAGAAGAAGCTATGCAAGCGTTGGAGAATTTGGCTTCCCCCAGACTGCCTTCTCTGGAAGCACCAACTTCTGCATCTAGTGTAACTGCCGCTTTTACCACCACACCACCTATTTCATCTGTGTCCCCTCTGCAGGAGCCTTCTAGAACACCTTCACCACCACTGAGTTCCAACCCAGACATGGACACAGACATGGAATCAGTGGCTTCTCAGCCAATGGAACTTCCGGAGGACTTGTCCCTGGAGCCTAAAGACCAGGATTTGGCTTTGCCAGAAAAGGACAAAACAAATAATTCATCAAGGTCCAAGAAACCCAAGGGGTTAGAGCTGGCACCAACCCTGGTGATCACGGGCAGTGATCCAAGCCCACTGGGAATATTAAGCCCATCTCTCCCTACAGCTTCTCTTACTCCAGCACTTTTTTCGCAGGTAACACTTTCTTTCTTATTAGTGCTGCATTTTTTTTGTTTTGTTTGTTTTTACTCACCTTTTAAAACAAATCCAGAATTTATAACCTCCAGTTCTCATTTGGCCACATAGGCTTGCCTTACAGAAGGTTATATGACCCTGTGAAAGTAACCCAATTCCTCACCTCAATTAGAATTGTCAAAATAAAAGGTTTGGAGTATTGTGTTAAAAAATTCATTGTTCTACAAGTAAATAAGTATTTGGTGTTTCCACTTTCTCCTAAAGAAAATAAGTATATTCTCTCTCTCGCTCTTTTTTTGGGGGGGTGGGGGGGGGTCATATAAAACAACAGTGATAATCTCAAGTTAGAAGACAACAGATCCTGAGGTCCTTACAAGTTTGTGCAGTTATTTTCATTAGCTATTTCTTAACTTGCTCATCTCATATAACATTTAAATAGTTAGATTACTCCTAGACCTACACATTATTAAGGGGAAAATATGTTTGTGACTCAGTTACCCATAATTTCTCCATACCAAAATTCAGATTGGTTTTGTTTTTCTATTTGAAAAAGATTCTACCAAAAACGGGTTAGAAAATATTTTGACCTTTATCTTACTTGGGTTGTAAAAGTAATTTCTGAGTTTTTCTTCATGATAAGATTTCCGACTTGGAGATACTTGGAGTGGAGAATAGGACAGTATTTGGATTCAGAGCTATTTGTGTATTACAAGGGTAAACATAATCCTGATAAGCCATTTAGTTATATTTTTGGTTTGTGTATTGCAGACACCCATCTTACTGACTCCGAGCCCCTTGCTCTCCAGTATCCACTTTTGGAGTACTCTCAGCCCTGTTGCTCCCCTAAGTCCAGCCAGGCTACAAGGTGCTAACACACTTTTCCAGGTAAATTACATAAAAGCTTGTCTTCTGTAATTGGGGTGTGGTAAATGAAGAAAGAGGCAAAAAGGCAGTATCCACTCTTCAGTTAATCATTGTAAAACTTCTACTTAATAAGTATTCCTTAGATTTATTTTTGAATTTCTAAGTGTTAATTTTCTGGCCAGCAGACAACTCAGATAAATATTCACGGCAGAGTTTCCTTTTCATTGTTTACTATCCCATACATTTGAATTAGAACAAGAATTGTTTAAAACTGTAGTAGATTTTGAGCCTATCCAATTTTTTTTTTGGTCATTTTAAATACTAGAAATCCTCTTTTCTAAAAAAAGAAAATGTATATATATATATATATATATATATATATATATATATACATATTTCTTTTTAGAGGGGTTTCCCCTTTTAACTGAGGACTTTAAAAAAATAGAGAAAACTCTTGAGAATAGTGTATCAAATACCCCATTTCACCCCTCATTCAGAACTGATATTCATCAGCATTTTAAATATATATATTTTAAAAAATGAATATTGTATTACCTCTTAACCAAGATCTTAGGAAAGGTCTCACAGCTTGCTTTATTTATTAAAACCCTGCAAGGCAGGTATTATTAATCTTTTTTTTTTAAGGTATTTATTTATTTATTTTTATTTAATTTTGTCTGCGCTGGGTCTTCGTTACAGTACGTGGGCTCTTTGTTGTGGCGTGCGGGCTTCTCTGGTTGTGGCGCGTGGTCTCTAGAGCGCACGGGCTCAGTAGTTGCAGCGCATGGGCTTCTCTCGAGTTGGGCTCTCTAGTTGTGGCGCACGGGCTTAGTTGCTCCGCAGAATGTGGGATCTTAGTTTCCCCGACCAGGGATCGAACCCTCGTGCCCTGCACTGGAAGGTGGATTTTTAACCACTGGACCACCAGGGAAGTCCCGGTCTCACAGCTTTAAACCATTTTTTTGCCCAGAACATCTAGACTTTATAACTTATAGGCTTTCTTGTAGTTGATTCATTCACTTATTCAAGGGTGACTCCCTGGGAGATTTTCTTAGATTTTGTAATTTAAATTTTCATTTGTTCTTTTGGAAATGGAATGGTAAGGGGGAAAAAAAGAAAGAAAATTAAAAATCTTACTACTTCTGCAATTTGTTTTTTGCAAAAACTTATAAATTATTGAATAGAGTGTTGAGAATTTTCCATATTTCATTTTACATTTTTCTTTGCCTCTCACAAACAGATAATTGAATTATAGAGAGAAAGTCATAGTGCTCATGTAGCTCCAGCCTGGAATCTCCATATACATTTGGTCTCAGAACACATGATGGGGAGCCCTTTTGTAGGATGAGCACCCTACAACTATTTGCAGCAGTTAAGAGATGGGCATCTCCTCTGGACCTCTTTTTGATAGTCTGTGATTTGCTATACAATTGAATTATACTCTGTAGTGCATACTGTCATTTACTGAGCTTTCTAAAACCTTCATTTGAAGTCAAGTGTGAACCTGTGTACCTTAGCATCTGAGGGAAAGTATAGGTTTGTTCTTTCCATTCCATCAAGGTACGCTGGAGGGTGTTAATATTTAACATATAAGACAAACAATTTTTTAAAAGTTTCTGTGACATCATATTCTTCCATGATAAACAATTACTGCCTTTGTCCTGTGAGCCACTGCAGGTGGATGTCATGTTCTGCCTCAGGGAATATAATAGGGACAGAAAGTGAAATTTAGGGTTGCATAATAGGATGATAATGTGTTTTATTTTCTTTCTCAGTTTCCTTCTGTGCTGAACAGTCATGGGCCGTTCACTCTGTCTGGCCTGGATGGACCTTCCACCCCTGGCCCATTTTCCCCAGATCTACAGAAAACATAACCTATGCACTTGTGGGATGAGAGAACCAAGGAATAACACCCAAGAGACACCCAACATGATTACATTTAAAGTGAGCAATTGATACATCACAATGCTGATAATAGACTATTGTGATTTCTGCTATTCTCCATTAAAAATGCTTTTTTAGGATTCCCTTTGAATAGGACTCAAGTTAGACTGTGTATAAAAATGCCTTAATTGGAGTCCAGACTCCACCTCCCTCTTTTTCTTTCTTTTTAAAAAATATTTTGAACTTTGTGTTAAAGAAATTTTTGGTGGGGTTTAGCAGCTAGCTATGCTTTGCAAGAGAATTAAGAACAAAGTTACTCCTCCTGCCTTATTGGGACCCTTTGGCCAGGAAAAAAATTATGCTTTGAGCATGTTATATAAAGAAATATTAGTTAAATGAAATTGGCCATATCTTTAGGACTTTAATGTGCTCTGTTGAATACTGAGTTGTGCATAAGCAGTAGAGGAAAAAGAATCATTCCTATTCACACCAAGTAAGATTGGAGCAGGACTATTGGGTAGATTCTGTTTTGCTATGAACTATAACATATGTAAGCAACTCCACAAAAAGCCATCTTATTTACATTTATTCAGGGTGGATCTCTTAGCCATATGTGTGATCTTGTCTGAACCTGTCAACAGAGCATGGAGCTAGTTTATTCCCACTTAGGGAGATTTTTAAACCGGGGACTTAAAACAGTATTTGGAACAACCAGTGAGAACATGGGACCCCATATCTGGCACAGAAATGTCATCTGCTCTCTAGGTGGTATGATTACACACCCACGGAATACAGTATGGTAAATGATGGCTTTTAGGGAGATGAACCTGGGGTTTGAAATGTTGAGGCATCTCTGAGTCGAAGATTCAATTGAATAACTTGAAACAACATGTAGGGCTTTTCTCAGTTGGAAGGTACTGGCACGAAGGACCCTTTTCTCTGTTCATTTTATCCCATTTTCTACCGTATATTTGTCTTTTAAATTTAAGGTTGTTAGAGGTTGTGATAGTTTTAACAATGTAATTAGGAAGATGAAAAGCAAAGTGAAGCCTCCAAATCTGTAGTGAAGTAAAGATATGCTTATTTCTTTGAGTTTTTTTTTTTTAATAAGAAAGGAGCAGAGTTCATTTGGCAATGCTCATACATAGGGATTGGATTATTCATATTAGTAGTGAAAAACCGAGGCCTTCATCTCTACCAAATTTATAAAATATTACCATATAGTAATCAGTGCCAGGTGCAGACAGATTTGTTGATCCCCTAAACTGATTTGATACCAACGTCACAGTTGAGTCTTTTGAAAAACTTGGCTTTAAAGTCCAGGATCAGATGATATGCTGCTACCACCACCACCACCCTGCCCATTAAACTAGTCTTTTAACCCTCGAAATAGTTCCTATAATTAACCACCTGAAGTAAATGGAATAAGGGAGTAGTAAGGACTTGAGGGCTCAAAGTGACACTGCTATAAACCAGCATCTTCCAGATACATAAAGTTCACTTTGTTTTATACAGTATGGAGAAACTCTAGCATAAGATGTCTATGCTAGTTCATTAGTAGCAGAAGGACAGTATTCAGGGAGCTGCCTTTATATTTGTAGTGTTGGAGACTGTTACTGGTTCATTTGTGGTTATCAGCTGAAAAGTTCTGTTCCTGAGATGTGCAATAGCAGTGTTGAAAGGCAGTGTTCAGTAGTGATGGGGAACAGACATACTGGATTTTCTTCCCACATTGAATCATTTCGTTTGCATGCCTCTTTGAAATTAGACTGCTCAGCAGCACTTTGGACTAGTTTTTATTAGGTTAATTCACATTTTGTACATTAGATAAGTAAATATTGATGGCTTGATTTAACTAGATATTTAAAATTTTGAAAGCACAAAAGTATCTTATTTTGAGTCAAAGGAGAAAAGCCATTGGTTTGTTTTCATAGATAGTATCTTTGATAATTAACCGTCTCAGCACAGGGGTGCCTGGAACCAAGGGCACCATGAAAACTCGGTCAAAGCAACTTCCTAGGAACCAGTTTTAGTGAGTCCTCTGCCTATAAACCTCTCCCAGAAGTCTCTGAGAGGTGTGGGCCTTAGGAGGTTGATGATGATCTGCTTTCTCTTTGAGATCAACTGTTTTGGGGAAGTTGGTGTGTGTGTTTGTGTGTATGTATGTGTTCACTTTTTTAAGTGAAATGAAACTGCAACTATAGTGCAAGTGTGTATGAGGCAGATCGTTCTATTTGTAAACTACCTCCTTCCTGGAAAAGTCTCTGTTTTGTTATTTTTTTGAACATCCACAGAGTTCTTCTTAGCATCAAAAGGTGACATACCACTTAAGATCAGTATTCACTGGAGAGACTTATATTTGGTAGCAGTAGCTGGTATCCATCACTAGTCACTTTGCCAGGATGAATGCTGGTTGGCCAAAGGAGCCCAAGTTAAGATAGGGGAGCAGGTTTAGTGAGTTTTTGCGACTTCTGCTGTGATTAGCTTAACTTTTCATTTGCTCTGGCCGATATCTAGTCAGTTGTATGCTGTGAGATGTTTAACCACCAGGCTCTCTGAAGGGAAAAAAAAGGCCCTTAAATTGTACCATTTGCTGATTCCCATCATGTAAGTTACTCCCTCTGTGGTTGATTTTAAGCCCCCACCTTGGAGTTGAGAAGGGGGGCACACAGTTGGCTCAGAGCCACACACTCAGCCAGTGAACCACTGCATTTATTTCACCCTAGGGTGGATTTTCACATAATTTCTAAAATAATTTTTTTCTTTTTGGCTTGTCACAGTGCTTTTGTGATATAATATTCCTCATGGCATATTTTATGTGTTCAAAGGTGGAAACTTCCATTGATTTTTTTAAAATTTATACATGATGGAAGAATCCAGAAACCCTCAAAAGGTCAGCCTTATGCTTCTTTGAGTTAAAATATAGGTTTAATTTTTCTACATCTTGGTGGTTAAAATACAGGTAACAGTAATTTTTTTCTTTAGATTTTGATGGGGAAAATAAGCCCATGAGCCTATAGTAAAAGGGTACTAGATTTTTTTTTTACACTGGATTTTTTTTACAATTCCTTGAAGATTTACATACTATAGTAGAGATCAAAGAAGGCAGCACTGACTGTTGAATCTATTTACATGGCACATTTTTAGTTTTCTCCATACTGTGTGTCACTTAGGCTTGGAGGAGACAGTAAATCAGAGGCTTGGAATTCTGGAACTGTAACTGCAGGCTGTTGATATTATCACTTCAGTGCCATTCACACTTGGCATTGTGTGATGTCTAGTCTAATGACATCATTTCATCCTGATCTCAGAACTTGTGTTATGATTCTAAAGTTCTCAAAGGCAGTTTTGTATGTTTCTAGTGAATTTATGTACATTAGAGCCATTCACTGGCATTTCAGAAAAGCAGTCTCCAACCTTTTTGAACACACACCTTGATCAATAAAAGGCTTTGAACACAAATACCCTATTGCAGATTTATATGTATATATGTTAAGTTATATACTGCTATACTAGAGTCCTATATATACTATAAGACATAACACAAAACAGAAATTAAGGATGGCATAAAAATAAATCTTGAGTAGAAATTCTAATATTTTTTTCCTGCATCCAGTAGATTGTCTTGTGCACTCCCCTGGAGGCATGTACTCTACTTTAAAGCCCCCTGACTCAGGGTTTGTTTGTCAGTCTAATCTTGAAAAATACAATGTGGAAGCTTTGGTTGTGATATATGGGGAAATCCTTTACATATTTGATTTGATTTTCATGTAAAATCTCCAGTAGAGATTAGGAATTTTTCAGCAGAGCTTGTCATCAACTTTCTGAAATTTCCTATTTCTTTTTCATGAGAAATTTCTTTTTCATACATTGCCAAATAGCCCATTACCAAATGTTTCCCAGAGCTTCATGCTTATTATTTTTGACAGCCTGTTGTCTCTTTCCTTTTCATATTAGGTGTGACTTTATAATTTACTTTTATTTTACTAGCTGCTCTCAAACTTCTTTTGGCCTTATTAATGTTATATTTTACCAACAATTTCAGAATTATTTCAAGTTGCTTTATGTTAAAATACATAACAACCTCCAGTTTCTTGCTGCATTGGTAAGTTTATTATTATTATTATTTTTTTTTTTTGGTAACATTTTGGCATCTGAACAAATAAATATTTTCTTGATGGGTCTGTTCTATCTATCACTTCATTTATTGTATGTATTTTATTTACCCATGCCAGAAATCTAGAATTGTGCTGAGGTGCCGTTCTTAGGTGTGTAAACAAGTATGGCGACAAGTGCAGGTCTCTGTGCAGAAGCCTGGAGCTCTGAGTGAAGGATCACAGCAACAGGAAAACTAGACTCTTCATGAAGTACGTAGTCTGTGATCTGAGGGTGTGACAGGATGGAATTGAGAAGTTAATTGTTCAATTCATAATAGTGAAGTGGAGGCCAGCCATAATTATCTTGAGCAGGTACTCTGACCAGAGAATTAGTTCGATGGAAAGTGTTTGGTTAATTATCTTCTTGGTTTGGGGTCAACAATTAATCAACAATTAAATAAACAGTTGTTACTGTTTTTAATGCTGCTGGTGTTGCCTGAAACAAGGTGCCCTGTTATTTCTCTGTGTCATCAGAATTCTGCTTACTGAAGTTGAAGTTTTAATCTTAGAATCTAGAATTCTTGTGGGTGGTGGTGTGTTAAGCAAGAAAAGAAGGCGGTTTGATTTCATTTCTCGTACTTGGTGGAACCTGTTAGGATGAAAGTCATGTTTTTACCTGTAAACAGAGCAGAACTGAAAAGGTGAGTTATTGATGTAGTATAAATGTTCCATTTGAAGCTGCCAGTTTCTTCAAGCTACTTTTCTGAAAAAAAAATTGTGGTAGATTGACAGCCTGCCAGAAATAGCAATTTCTAGGGTGCTGCCATCCACACTTAGTTGTTGTGAAGATGGAAATCAGAGTGGTTTGCGTGAGAGGGGAAAGGTTGGCTCTAAGCTTTCTATAGAAACCAGGAAATTCAGGCTGTTAACGTTTTAAATGAAACCTTTAACAAGAAAATTTATGAGGGATACAATCAAACATAGTCTCTTGAACTCTAATCTTTTGAGTATAATATAGATCAAGAAGTTTTATGAGGCTTAAGTTTTTATTTTAAAATATTTTGGGAAACTAGAGCATTTCTTTCCAAGTCATTCTGATCGGCTGAGTGCATACATGTGTGTGTATATATACTGATGTATTGACTGAGTATATGTTTGTGTGTACGTGTATAAATAAATCTATTTTTCAGAGGGAACATATGGTCATCCTAGTCTAGGATGGTTCCTAGGCTATTTTATACTAAAACTTAAAAACAAAAATTGGCTGCACTTTGCAGTTGTCACTTTTTAAAAATTAATGCCTTGCACATTTGTTTTTTTAAATGCATAGAATCATAGGCCTTAAAGACTAATTGCTTGTCTACTCTTTAGAAATACTGTACAGTGCCACATGTGACATACTCTAAGCAAAGTCATCTTAAACTGTTTTCTTATATTCATGTATTATTGAGCAAATAAGAATGTTCTTTCTAAAAACTTCTACATTTTTGTGTAAAATCCTTGTTACGTTGGGTTCTACGTTTCTCAGAGAGGAGGTTTATACTAGACGTAGTATTTCTAAAATACAGATTTAACCATGATTGAAATAGTGGTGGAGGAATTCTGGCATTGTAGCTTATTCATCCTTTTGAACTGTACATAGAAAGCATTAGCAGAAAACTCAAGAGTATCTTGGGCTGAATGGTCTTCTCAACTTTGCCTTGTTTCCCATCTCATAAGGGCCCGTTCTTGTTCTTGTCCCCTCCAAGGATTATGAGCCCTGCGAGGACAGGCCTGGGATCTTCTGGACGGGTTGGGGGTGGGGAGGTGCCCTGTGGCTGGGCCTGAGTTCTAGCCAGTCCATCATTCAAGCTTGCCTAGAGTTCAGGGGTGGGAATGCCATATACTGGTATGAAATCACTTGGCACTTTTTGGGACACCATTATTAGCACTGTTCTGTTTTTAATAACTGGAAGCACTTAATGATTATTTTGTTTAATTTCACCTTGAGGATATTGAGGGTCAGGGAAGTTAAGGTTTATTGCTTGCTTATGTTTTCTGGAACTTTACTGTTTGGAGAAGGGATAAGTGGATTACCCAATGAGCCATTCTAGGCTCTGTAAGGTATGCTGTTTTGGCTAGGATGCTTTAAAATAATTTACAAGCTTTTAATATTCTGCTTTGTAGAAATGTATGACTTTTAATGGTTTGCAGTTGGTGGATTATACTCAACTTTGTGAATTCGCCAAATTTAAGTTTCTTTTCTGTTTAATCATTGTTGCTTATTGTCTGTCAGGTAGGGGACACAGTCCTTTCTAAGACATTTCATGCTTTTTGTTTTTGATGGCAGTATTACCAAGGGCCTTTAAGTGTACATTACATTCATTGCTTATGTGATAAAGTAGCATATTGTATGAACTTCCCTGTTCAGTATTAGTGAAGTGAACTGAGATGCATATATGTAAAGATAGAAATGAATGCAATTAATTTTTGATTACTTGAGGCCTATTTATTTGGTTTGGCCATTCGACCTTTTCTAGTCACAATCATATGTATTTCTTCACTTTTACCTTCTAGCAGTTTCATTTATCTTTGTGGGTAGGGAAGATTAAATATGAAACTCAGTCCAGTCATTTTGCTACTGGCTGGCTTTGGTTTGAGGCAAATAAAAGTTTTGACTTAGTTTTTTAGAATTCTGCCCTTTACACTAGATAATCAAGTTGGCTTTAAAAAAGTGTACAATTTTGTCCTTTGAAGAACAAACTAATAATTTTCTGTGAGCCCTATTGGATCTTCAAGTACGGATAACACTTGAAAATTAAATACCGTTAAACTTTTGATTTTCGCCCACCCAATGTGTAAGTCAGAAAGAGAGCATATGTCTGCTGTGGTGTTAACACAGAGAGATGTATTCTTTTACCTCAGCGTCTTAGTTTGGCCTCTGTAATAAGAACTTGTCAGGGTGCTTTTCTTAAACTCCGATTCATTCAGCTGAGAAGACAGTTACTTCATTGTTTATTTTTCCCCTTGTTTATTTTATTGAAATCTATCTCTCATAATATCTAGTATCCACTACTTTTGTATAAACAGAATACTTACATATAATGCCAGTGCACACCTACCCAAAAGACTGCATTATTGTTAAAGTGTCATTAACAACTTGTCTTGATTAATCTGTTTAATTTACATGAGGGAGACCTTTGAAGTATTAAAATCACTTTCTTTTTCCTAAAAAAGCAATTCAAATGATGGTAACTGCTAGCATTTATTAAAATCACATTAATTGCTGATGCAGCTGGAGAGAAACTGCCACATCTTCTAGCTAAGCAGTCTGACTTAACGTGTTGGGAAACTAAGGGATGTTGTTTTAGGGTAATTAGTATGGCTGTAGCTGGAGCCTTCAGCTCTACATGCGTGTGGCAGAAAAACTTTACAGACTTTAGGTTGGCGAGGAAGAATATGCGCTGGCACTTTGAGGGCTTTATAATATGCTGCTTTTAGGAGGGAAAAGTGTAGTTGATACCCAGTGCACCTCCAGACATAGTAAGGGGTTGCTCTGAATAACCAATCAGGTGATCTTTTTTTTCTACGGCTTCAAGTTTTATGCAAAAATATTGTTAAATTCTGTAATGATGATATGCATCTTTTTAGAAAGATGATACATTTTTAAAAACTATTTTATATAAGAATTGTCAGAGGAATCTGCTTTGTATAATGGCAAGCTGGCTTTAAGAAAGCACTGTATCAAATTTACTAAAGTCCAAAATTATATAGATATGTTAATAGATGTATGTGCAACTTGATATGGACAATTGTATTTTTTTAAATAAATATTTTTAACAAAATGACTTTCTGAATTATTTCCCTCCTCTCACATCTATTGAGGTAGTCTTTGTGTATTATATTCCCGTCTGTGCTAAATGTGGGTAAGGAAAGTTCCAAAGGTTATCATTAAAACCTGGCCTTCAACTATTTGATGTGTATCTACATTAAAATATTTAAAGCCTGTGTTGAGATAGGTAGTGAAAAGGGGAAACTGTAAAATGACTGTTGATACAAAAAGGAATTAAAAGAGTACTGACTGGCTAGAAAAATTACTTTCCTTGTGAAATCTTTTTATTTTACTTTTAAAATTTATTTACATTTTTTAAAAGTATTTAAATTTTAATCAGGTTCTTTTGTTTCAGTCCTTTGTAAGAAGCAGCTCTTGCTTATTTCCGCTCTAGGCACTGTTTCTTCACGTAGTTTTTGAGATTAGAAACTAGAGACTTCAGTTTGTTCAGCAAATGAAGTTAGGCCTTTTTAGAACTGGTCTGATAAAATATACATGGGGGAAAGTGGGGTTAATAGGTGGCAGAATCACATCAGAGCTCTGTTTCATATCTCTAGATGAAAATAAGAGGAACAAACGGTTCCGCAGGGGACGACAGTTCACTAGCCCTGGTGAGATGTCCCTTCAGATGATGGGGCAGTGTTCGCTCAGCACAGTGGGTGGTAACCACTTGTGAGGACTGCTGGATTCCCCTAAACCAATGTTCCCAAAATGCATTGCCTAGAACGGTAGTCCCACGAGGGCGAATAAGTTTGGGAAATGGGGTCTTCACCGCTTGGAGAGTTGAAGTGCGTATCAGAATATTAAAAGCTCTAAGAAATCTTTTAGTAAAAAAAAAACCTGTTTAGGGCTTCCCTGGTGGCGCAGTGGTTGAGAGTCCGCCTGTCGATGGGTTTGTGCCCCGGTCCGGGAAGATCCCACATGCCGCGGAGCGGCTGGGCCCGTGAGCCATGGCCGCTGAGCCTGCGCGTCCGGAGCCTGTGCTCCGCAACGGGAGAGGCCACAGCAGTGAGAGGCCCGCGTACCGCAAAAAAGAAAAACCAACCTGTTTAATCCACCATTTTCTAACCTTTCTGACTGGTGACACGTCCTCTTTTGAGAGGCATAATGTCTATTTTGCAATTATCAATACTTTCTGTGTTTCACAGATGCATCTAATGATAAAACGAATATCCTAATATTGGGTAACTGGCATTATTAGGTAGGAGATAATCATTAACAGTTGTAAGATTTCACATTGATTGTCACTACAAAGCACTGCACTTACTGGAATACACCCTGTAACTGAAGGGAGTCCATGAAGTTGACTTCATTTGGAATAATTTTCCAATAAGAGGGCATTATATAATGAAAAATGAAACAGGGACGATAATTTCTAATAGCTGTGCAAGTTAGGTGGCAAGCATTGGTGGCAAGGAGGTTGCTGGAACAGAGTTGATTTTATGATTCTCGTATGTTTTGAATACACATCATTTGATAGAAACCCCTCTCTAGTCAAGGTCGCCTTCCGTATTGCCAAATCCAGTGGCCGATGTTCAGTCCACATGGGACCTTATAGCAGCACTGATTACTTCCTCCTTCTTAAGATATTCTTCGCATGCCTTCCAGGAAACCACATTCTCTCCTGAACTTCCTCCTGCTTCTCTGGTTGCTTCTCTCATTTACTCTGCTGGATCCTGTTCTTTTTTTCAAACCTCTCGGTGTTGCAGAATCCCAAGGCTCAATCTTCGATCTCTCTCTACATTTACTCCCTAGATGACCTCATTCAGTCCCGTGGCTTTAAACATTCTTTATATGTAGGTGACCACGAAGTTTGTATCTTCAGGCTTGACTTTTCTTTTAACCTCTAGATTTTATATCTATCAGCCTTCTTGACATCCAAGATAGCATCATAAAATGAACATGTCCTGAAACAACTCTTGAGCGCTCCCGTTGTCTTCCTTAAGGAAGACCATTTAAGGTCTTCCTTAAATGGCCTTATCACATGCCCATAACACAAGTCAAACGCCTTTGGGGTTATCCTTGATTCCCATCTTTCTCTCATGCCCCACACCTGATTTATCAGCAAATTGTCAGTTTGACTTTCAAAATATACTTTAACCCAATCACTCTGACTACTGATGCTACCAACATTGTCCAAGCTACCACCATCTCTTACATAGTTTACTGCAATTATACCCTTTCTGGTGTCCCCAGTTTCATCCTTGTTCCACAGCCTCTCTCTTCTTCACACGACAACCAGAGTATTACTTGTAAACATGTAAATCAGATCATGTCCCTTGCTGCCCACAACTCTCCCAATAACCTCACCTAACTAAAAAAAAAACCAAAAAAACAAAAAACTACATTCCTACCATGGCTTATATGATCTGAGCCCCCAGCTACCACCCCAACTTATTTGCTACTCTTCCCGCTTCCTCACCGCACTCAGCCACACTGGCCTGCTTGCTGTTCCTCAGACACTATAAGCATATTCCGTCTAAGGCCCTTGCACTTGCTGTGTCCCCAGCCTGACAGGAAATACCTCAGGTCTTTGGATGGCTGCTCCTGCCTCTCATTTCGGTTTCTGCATAAATGACACCTCTTTAGAAAGGCCATCGGAGCATCTCTTGACATTCCCTCTTCCCATCCACCTTCCCTGCTTTATCTTTCTTTATGCACTCAATTATCACTCACCCTGTGGCATGTTACTTGTTTACTGTCTTTGTGAGGCAGGGACTTCTGTCCCATTGTCTGCTGTATCTGCACCTGGATCAGTGCTTTAAACCTAGCAGGTGATCAATAACTCTTTTTTAAATGAATACATGAATTCTCTAAAAGACTTTTTATGTCACTGTGAATCTGGTATACTTCCAGATTCTGGTATACTGATGGGTTAGATTCCCACATCCAAGTGGCAGAAGGAAATCTGGGAACAGGGTGATTCCACAGCACTCTGAGATGTCAACACCCTTCAAAGAAGATCAGGAAAAAAGCCTACTTTCTCTGTAACTGATATTGAAGTGTGGTATAAAACCTACCTGCTTCCCCTTATTCTGATCATATGTAAGAGGGAACAGTGGTTCTCAGTCCTCCCTCAGAGTCTTGTTTCTTCTACAGTATCAGCCATGGGAACCTACAGTATGAGAGAGACCTGTCTTGGGGGAACATTTGGTCATTTGTTTCTGAGCTTTTATAAAAGGATCGACTGTCCTTCATAATGGACAACATGCTTATTAAATTTAAAATATTTTATTTTAGGAAAGGTACTCTTAGATTTGTTTCAATCTTGTTTTCTATATTCACAGATTAATCATGATCACCTTAGATACAGCTATTGATTCTTCTTTCTAAATCTGTATAAAAAGGACGTTTTCTTGAAAAAACCACAAGAAAAATATAGCTGCTTTCTTTTTCCCCGGGTCAGTCACTCACTCTGGTTAGATTGCACAAGTAACTCTGGCTGCCGTCTAATACTTTTAAGTATTTAGAGGCATAGTTAAAACTATACCCCTAGACCACCAGCTTTCAAAAGAATTTGGATCTGTTTGATTTACAATAAATATGTACCAAACATATGAACAGTTTCTAAGCTGCTAACGAGGAGGTTTTAAAGATAAAAATTGCTAGCAGTTATTAAGCAAATTTCTGTGTCAGGCATATGATAATTGCTTTACACAAATGCACTTAATTCTTTCAGAATTCCTTTGAGGTAGGGTTAAGGTTCTTTTAGAAATATCACTTTAAAGATACAAAAAAAAGCAAGGCTGGAAGAGTCTCAGTGATCTGCCCAGGGCCACATAGCTACAAGGTGAGGCCAGGGCTTGAACCAGGTCTCTCTCTATAGCCAGATTCTCACTGTGACACCATGTTGATGGCAGATGGAGCTGGCTAACATGACGATGCCGATGGTTCCAGGATAAGCCTTTGGTGTGGGGCATGTGAACTGCTCCACTTGGACAGGTTATTGAGAACCACGATCCACTTATTTTATATTTATACATGTACATTTGTATTTACACAGAGAAAGTGCTGGTAAACTAACACACAAACAGCCACTGTAACAGCCATTTCACTACTTACAGAAGTCTCAGCACTCTTAACTGCTCCAAGTTGGCTGAGTTTGCATCCTGTCTCTGTATTACTACAGGATTTGATCTGGACAGGAGCTGATACTCCCTGACAGACACTGCTTTCAGTATACTGCACAGCTCGAATTGGTCAGTCGTCCAGCTTTATGTTAAAGAAAATTCTGACGTGATATAAAGAGTTTTTTTCCCTATAGAAGACGTAAAGTTTAAATTAGCTATTTTTGAGAAATTCTTCATGCTGTTTCTATACCTTTTATAAGCCATTCAATGTCAGTAAAAGCAGAAACTCTATCCCATTCTCCCAGACAACTTCTGGACCAATTAGCATTGATGATTAGCAGTGCTATGCTGGTAAATGTTTATCAGATGGCTCTCCAAGGGGACAATAAAGCCATGATTTCTAGCTTTTGCCAATTTCTGTGGTGTAAATACTCCCACCATGGCTGATCTCAAGCCGCTAACATATTATCACTGAAAGTGGAGTTGGAAAGACATACACGGAAGCATACCTTTATATAATATTTCTACCCTGCAGGCACAATAAATAACTTCAAGAGCATAGGTATAAAAAAGTTAGGAAGTGATGAGTTTTGAGTATAGTTAAATTACATTAAAAACGAAGGTAATAAGTTTCTCTAATTTAATTTTAAATAATGGCTGGGTTTAACAACCAGCTCTCAAAATGAATACTTAACAATTGGCTTTTATAAGCTGGTATGAGCTAGCCCAGCATACCACTGAAGTGCCCCAAAGGTAGCAAGATTCAACTTTTCCTTTCGATGTTTTAGATGACAGACAAACTACTGACAGCAGCAGCAGGAGTTGGAGGGCCTTCGGACTATAATAAGGAAAAGCACATAAATCCTTTGAGCATGCCAGGGAATAACTTGGGATTTGTTTTGATTAATTTAAAGTCTATCTACATATAGCAATGATCATCGCTCTTTATAATTTCAACTTATTTTTTCAAACTTCAACCAAGAGTCATCTTCAAACCCAGGGTGTGGTCCATGAAGGAGGCGGCCAGTGGAGTGAAGCATCTAGCTGTCTTCTTCCTTCCCAGCTGGGTATCCTAGCCCGCTCTTACCAAAAGTCTGAGCCAGGGAAGAGGAGAGTAACTTGAATAGCCAGGTAAACATCTAATGATTTGCCCAGGGAGGACCCAGGTACCAGAACTCAATTTAATTTCTTCTACCCAACCGAGTATTAGAGAAGATCGGAACCAAGGCGTCGAGAGGTTGCCTCCGCTGCCACCCCAGCTTTCTTCAGCCCTTTGACCTGAGCTGGTGCGCAAGAGGCCGGAAGTCTTCGCCAGCCTCCTTCATCTCAGTTTTACCTCTGGTAGCACTCCAGGCTTTCCATTCCAAGTGCTTTGTCCTGGGTAGGAACTACAAGAGAAAAAACAGGTAGCATGTTTGAGCAGTTCTGATTAACTAGCCCTTATTCATCCCGACAGCTTACTCTTTGTTTCTCTGCCATTCAACGGTTCACATTAGGAGGCCGAGTGGAAAGTCAGACCTACTAGTTCTGGCAGACTAGTCGGTGGAGACAGTTTGCTGAGACTAGTGTCTAGGGCTTGGGGAATATGGTGGGGTTTTTTTTGTCTCCCGTGAACAGGGAACTCATGAAGTGTTACTCATTGGATATTCATCAGAGCTTTCTTGAACCGTGGCCTAACTGAAGGCCCTGTGCCGAGTGCTGGACTGAACAACTCTGGTACCTGCCACCTCAGGCACAAGGATGTAGTGTGTGCTGACTGGGGGGCCCACGCTGATGTTTAAAGGGAGTGTATGATCACCTACTGCGAGACAGGACCATGGATGCCTGACCCTGCAGTCTTTTTGTGATTGGTATTTTACTTTCTATGAAGAGGAGAAGGTTTCTGCCTTAAGAACTGGCTGTGTGGACAGCTGGTTCAGTTGCTGGGACTTTGAGAGCTCTGGGCGGAAAGGCAGGTGAGGGCTCAGGGTTATGAAAACAGCTTTGGGACTCCCCCTGCCTGGGGTCTCCAGGAGCGAGACTATTCTTAGGAGGTGTCTCTGCCCTGAAGGAGCTTTTCTTTGCCACTTGGCCTGAAGGACTTCTTTTTGAAAAAAGACATTTGGACTCGAGTCAAGTCCCAAACTGCAAAGAAATGGCCAATTAGGCTGCTGGGCCGAGTTCCAGCCAAGGAGGCAGGCTCTGCCTCTCCGTGCTCAGCACAGGCTGGAATGCGATTCTTGGCCCATGGTCCCCTGGTCTGGTGGGATGCAGGAAGCCAGTTCACAGACCATGCCCCTCTCCTGATGGAGAAACCATGAGTCAGCCTATCCCGTTCCCTCTTGCCCTGAGAGCCCAGCACAGACAATCGCAGGGCAAAGCAGGAAGAGGGGAAAAGGAAGCTGTAGAAAAATAAACATTTCCTTGCATTTTACTTGGAACAGAACAGCATTTGTGGCGTGCTAAGATCCACAGCGTCTCTCACGTGCCCCCCTGCTCTGTTTTCCTCCTCTTGTGTAGAAACAGATTCTTTCCTTACCTGATGAGAGTCCAGGGTGCATCCTGTGGAAAAACAGGAGCAAGATATAGAAGGTAAAAGCCAAGCCACCAAAGATCACGCCACAGACCAGGAAACTATAGCTGCCCCGAGCCTGGAATACCTGCCAAAGGGGAAAACACAGAGAAACAGGCCATCAAAACCTCACAGAAAGATGTATTGGAGGAAGCAGCCTTCTCGGGCCTCAGCAGGTTTTTCAGTCAAGTTCTGGCCCAGCATGCTAACAGACAGAAACACTGGTAGGAGGGACATCTTGGCCTTGTTTCAAGGTTATGTTTCTGGAGGTGGCAGAAATCCTGCTGTATGGCAGAGGTTGGACCCAGTGACCCCTGCAGTCCCTTTCAGCTCTGTGTCCTGGAACCTTTGAAAATCTCTGTATCTTCCTTAAAACTCCAATCATATTAGCTGTTTCTATACCCCCAAGCCCTGATCAGAACTCTGCAGAGGAGAGAGATATATCTACATATCCTTTTATTATGATATATGTGTGTGTGTGTGTGTGTATATATACATCCTTTTATTATGAAAATTTAAAACATATACTCAAGTGGCATATGGAATTCCCATGGACCCATCACCAACTTTAGTAATTAGTATGTTTCCTCTGTACCCCTCTGTACCTCTTCTTCCCTGCACTAGATTACACTGAAGCAAATGACATCACGTCATTTCAATGCAGAGGGTAGTGTAAGATGTAGCTCTTCCTCCTGTCCAGCAGGACAAAAGGGAAGGAGAATTGAGTAGTGATTAGAGGGATTTTGGAGACTGAAAGACATAAGTATGGACGTCATCTCTGTTGGTTATTACAGGTGTGACTGAAGGCAAGTTGCTTAATCTCTCTGAGTTTCAGTATCCTCCTTTGTAAAAGGAAGCATAACAATATCTTCATTACTGTCTTCCATAAAAAGTAGGTGGATTTTTTTTTTCCTGATGAACAAATGAAACGTGGGTATGTTTGAAGAGAACTGGGTGAGTTGGGCCCTTGATCAGGGCAGGAGTCAGGCAGGAAAGCTGGGCCCTTTGTAGGGTGGCCAGAGGCGAGGAGAGGTGGGGCAGGGAGTGGTGGATTGAGAGGGATGGAAAGGAACTCTGCCTGCAGCCCAAACCCATCCCAGGCTCTGAGAGCTAAACATTCCCACGGGGCCCTCTGGCCCTGCTCCCAGACGTGGCCTGTGTTTGCTTTGGACAATCCCTAGCATCCCTTTACATCTCCAGGTCCCACATTTGGAGGCTCAGCTTCCAAGGGTGGCTCGGAAACGGAAACAGGTGACAGAGACAGAGTGGGGCTCCCGCTTGCTGTGTGGGAGGCTCAGGGAAGGGACAGCCTAGGTTCAGACGGGGGCTGGCCACATCTTCTCACCTGCCTGGAGGGGCGCTCCCTGATTACTCCCCCCACCCCGAGTTTCCCCACATACCGAGCCAACCAGCATCTGGAGGGCCATCTCACCAACGCCTGCCCCTGTTACCAGCACTGTGGTCGCACAGCCTAACCAAAAGAGAAGGATCTGGCTTAGTAACAGCAAGTTAAGGAGACAGAAGTCAGCTGGCATAATCCAGGTTGTTTCCGGGAAGCCTCTGGAAAGCGGTACAGCTGCCTAAGAGGACTACTTTGGATCCCTGAGATCTCTCAGACTTTAGCTCTGAACTTTGCTTAGGTCCCGCTTGTCATTATATCCCTTCCTTGTTCTGAAACCTTCAATTGCTCACGATTGTCTCCAGCGTAAACTCCAAGTTGCTTAGCCTGGCATTCAGGGCCTTTCCCAATCGGAATGCCAATTACCTTTCCAGAAAGATTTCCTGACCTCCTCTGCCAGGCAGGCTAGTGTCCTCACTGCCCTGGCATCGTGCTGACCAGCCACACCTCTGGTCAATCCGGCAACATGGCACAGACCTTCGGAGCCCGAGCTTCAGAGTCAGACTTGGGTTCCAAGCCCGCTACATCACCTACTAGCATGGGACCTTAGGCAAGTCCTTCCCATTCTCTAGGCCCTGGTTTCCTTCGGTAAAATGGGCATGACAACACCTCTTTCGCAGGGTTGCTGTGTGGATAACTCTGACGCAAGACACACGTGAGCGCTCAGCAGAGCGCTGGCCAGTTCTCCGCTTAAACCCTTCAGCGCTGCCATCAGGATCAGGTCCAAATGCTTTAATGTGGTTTGCAGGGCCCTCTATAATCTGCCCCCGTTGAGAGCTCAGACTGTCACAGTATCTGCTCACAATCTACCCTCCAGTCAGGAGAAACTCTCTTCCGTTTCCTGACCCTGCACACACTCTCACCGCCAGCTTCTCATACATGCCTTCACCCCCTCCTGAACATTCCCCCTCTTCCTCTTTGTCTGGAAAACTCCTGTTCATCTTTTAAGTTGAGCTTTCCATCATAATCTTCTCCCCCCAGCCCCCATCCTTGAACCTGGATTAGCTCCTCCTCTGTGCTCCCTCAGCCCCCTGCACTCTACTCTCACGTGCCTCACCCACCTCCCACCTGTTTACCAGGCAGCCTCCCTCTACAGGCTGGAAGCCCACGAGAGAGGATGTGCCTTGAATTTTAGTTCAGTGGCATATACCACTGCTTAATATTAGCACAGTGGCCAACGTACGGTAGACATTTAGTGTTGTTTGAATCAGAGATCGCCATTGTCTCCTCTGTCCTTCAAGTTCCTCACTTACATTTATACCTGTCTGTGCCTTTGCTCTCACCCTGTTCACTGCCCCCCACCCCATCCTTCCCCAGAATGCCTTTCCTTTTTCCTCTGACTTTCCAAACCCTGGGGCAGTTCATGTTCCCTCCCCTCCATGAAGCTATCTCTAGATTCAACACTGGTCAGCAGTACCCACTGTCTATTCCACTCATACGTTCAAAAACCTTTCAGTACCTGCTGTGCATCAGGTACTGTGCTAAACACTGAGGGTACTCAGATGAATAATAAGAGTTAACGTATATACTGAGCACCTGTGAGCCAGTTACGCTGCTAAGTCAAGAGCTTTACATTTGCTCTAGTGCACAAAACCATCCTCACAGGAAGGTGTTTGCATCCCAATTTTGCACATAAGAAAACTGAGGCTCAGAAAGGGGAAGGAAATTGACCTGCACAAGGTCACAAAGCCAGAAGGTGTGGAGACAGGACTGACCTTCAGATCTGCTGATGACCTCAAAGCCCATGCTCTTGCCCTTGTCCCTTGCTGGTGCATTCAGGGAGCGTGTTGTCAAGGAGAGGACGCAGATAACATAGGTAGAAAAGCCTTGAGGTGGGACAAACAGGAGAGGCAGGTACAAAGGAGCGGGGCACACCTTCCCAGTGGGGTCAGAGAAGCTTCCCAGAGGGGGTGAAAGGGGAGGGACTTGAACAGGCAGATGAGAAGGTGGGACAGAAGAGAGAGGGCATTCCAGGCAGACTGTGGAGATACAGAATGGGTTTTGTGCTATCAGGGAATAGCAAGTAATTCAACATGGCTAGAATGCGGGCTCTGAGGGGAAGCAGGGAGGGAGAAGGCTGGAGAAAGGAAAAGCGCTCCACAGAAGATGTGAAGGCTGTGAGCAGCTCTGTGTTTCCAAGCAATCCCTCTGGAGCCGTGTAGAGGACGGCCCAGTAAGTGTTCCTCACCCTGGCTACACGTTACCATCACTCAGCAGCTCTGGACCAGTTACATCAGACTTCGTGGAGATGAAGCCCAGGCACTGGGCTTTGTTACAAAGGCTCCAGGTGATTTTAATGTGGAACCAGCAGTGAGAACCACTGATGGAGGCAAATCTGAAGGCCAGGAGACAAGCCAAGACCTGCCAAGGCAGGGATGGGAGTGATTAGAAATTACGAAAAGCTGGGCACCCTTAACTAATCCAGACAGGTTAAGTGGTTGAACTAAGGCCGGGATGGTGAGAAAAGAAGAGGACAGATTTGAGTGATCATTTGCAGCAGAACCAACCAACATAACATTCTTCTTCTTATTAAACTCTAACATTTGTGAATCACTTCAACCTCTGTGGGATATACTATGTGACAGGTGATACCAACATTACTTCATTACTTCCTTTACTCGTTTGAAGTTTGGGGATTATCCTTTGATTTCAAGGACCCAGGTCTCAGGATCAACTCAGCAGATGAGCGGGATGTAGCTCTCATTGCTCTGACCCTGCCTGGCGCCCCCCGCAACCCCCTACACCAACGGCCCCCACTTCTGCTCTAGAGAAATCACTCATCTTTAGTGCTGGTTTTCCAACACTCTAGGGCACCTCTGATTACTTCTGAGGGTAACGTTAAATGTTCAAAACAATTATTTTTAATTAACTTATTTTAAAAAAAGATCTTTGCTATACGCCCTTGGGAGGCTACGGAAAGGGAAGGAGACTAGTTGAGGGAATCAGAGGTTTCCGACATCAGGCACAACCCTCAATCAGGTGTGGAGTCATTGTTCTACTCCTCTGTTTCGAACAAAACCCACAACAACAACAAAACACAGAGGTCCTTTACTGCTAAGTTATAAAACCCCTTTCCTATGCTATAATTTTTCCTGTGCAACTCTGCTTTTCTTTGAACTTGTTATTTCCAGCACATGGGTGTTACACAAGATGCCAGCTGTGGGTCTGTAGACACCGCTACCGGGAAAAAGAAAATGGGAAAGAGATGCTTACTGTTTCTCTGTGGTCTGAAATCACATGATCCGGTATAACGTTGAATGGGGGGGGGGCACGTGGGCCAGAACAAGCCTGTTGCCCCCAGAGTCAGGAGGGGAGCCTTCACTTCTGTGAGGAGGAGGGGCAGGGACCTTGTAGCTGGAAGACCCCAGGAAGAGGGGCTTGCGGGGAGGAAGCAGCGCCCGGCCCGAGGGAGTGCCTCTTCGCCCTTGGGCGCGCCGGCTCACCTTTGTACTGCAGGATGTCCTCAGTGTAGGCCAGCATGCTGGGAAAGGTGCTGCTGAGGAACAGGCCCAGACTGGCTGTTCCCACGAACAGGAAGACGACATTGTAGGAGAAAACAAGAAGCACCAGGAACGTCACCACCACGCCGACCTGTCATGGCGGAGACGAAGGCGATGAGAAATTAGGGAAAAGCTGGCTGGTCATGGAGAAAGGAAAACCAGCAGTCCGTCTGCAGACTTGAAAAGTTCCTCTCCAGCCGCAGGGGCAGCGCTGTGTGACCCGTGCGCTCCCCTGTGGAATATGTGGGAACTGCACCTTCCCCAGTTGGTGTCGGCCAAGGAAACCCTGAGAATAGGAGAAAGGGGGGAGGGGAGCCCAGCCAGACATCTCGCAAACAGCCTACCGCGCATGCCTTAGAAACGCTTAGCTCCTACTCCGCTCCGACCTTACAAACAAAGGTTTGAAGCGTCGCCCGGAAAATCTCTAGACTTGGGAAGTTTTAAAAACACCTAACTCTTTTATGTTAGCCTGCATGACAGAAGACTGAGGATGCCAAGGGCGAATTAGCAACTCTGCCAACCAACTCTGCTCCCACTCGGCGTGGCCCCCTCCTCAGTCGGTGGCGCAGACTGGCTGTCAGCCTGCTTCTCACCTCCCTACCAGACCCTCATCCTCACCTCTGCACCGGGACACACACGTTCCCTCTCCCCTGCCCATCTTCTTCCCTAGCCAACTGTAAGCTCCTTAAAGGCAGAGACCTCATCCTATAGAACTCAGCACCCCAGCCGTTCCCCGCAGGGCCCCCCCACCCACGTGTGTACTCATTAACCAGTAAGTGGTTGTTGAGATCCAGGAGAACATCAAGAGCAGAGTGACCCTTAATTTTAAAATGAGCGGAATCTGGGAAGAAGTTGCAGTGAATTCGAGACATGGCAGCTGCAGCATCTGGGAGCTTGCTCAGGGCTGTTCAGCTGTGGTCCCAACAGGCTGCCCACGAAAAGTACCTGAAAAGCTTTAAAACAATTCAGGCACCCAGGTTCCCCTCCACACTTCCCCCTGCTCCCCGAATCAGAATCTCTGGGGTAGGGGCCCAGGAATCTGTATATTCCAAAAGCACCTCCAGTGGGTCTCATGTATGTGGGAATCACTTGCTCTAGGATAATGTTTTCCCAAACTTGCTTGATGACACGAACCCCCTAGAGTGTTTGTTGAATATAGAGATTGCTAGCCCCCTCCCCTGGACATTCTGATTCACCAAGTCTGAGCTGGACCCAGAAATCTGATTTTCCTTTTTAGAAACCAGCACCCCGGGTGAGTTTATCATCAGTGCCTAACTCATGTGGAGGCTTCAGACTTCCTTTTCTCACCAACCCAGAGTCATGCCCACTGTCTTCTCTCTAAGCAGCTGGCCTCGTGTGCTAGAGAGTCTGGCCACCAGCAGCCCCTGTACCCTCACTCTTCTCCACCTCACGGACCTCAGGAGTCTTTCTGCCCGCATCACGTCACCATCACCCCAGCTCCACAGAACAGGGGCCCTCTTCTTACTAAGCTTAGCCCTTCCTTCGCCTCTGTCCTTCGACCCCGTCCCCTCTCCCCTGGCCTTCTTCATTCACTTACTCTCTGACGTGCTAACCTCACAGGCCTCCGCCTTACAGGCTTCCTGCCTTTCTCCTCTGCCTACAAACACGCTCATACCACCTGACTCCTGTCAAGCAAGACTCCCTTCACAGACGTATTTGCAATTCTCACACCTCCACTTCCTTCTTACCCTCAACCTCTTTTTTTTTTTTTTTGGCTTCCCCTGTGCGGCTTGCGGGATCCTAGTTCCCAGGCCACCAGGGATCAAACCCGTGCCCCCTGCAGTAGAACCACTGCACTGCCAGGGGATTCCCACCCTCAACCTCCTGAGTTTGGCTTCTACCCCCTCCCCCCACCTCCCATCTACACTGAACAGAAATTTCTTTCTTGAAAGTCATCAACGAGCACAAGGCCAAATCCAAGGGCCTTTCTTGGGGCTCATGATCTTTGACCTCTGTGGCCTCTACATAGTTCCCAACCTTCTCTCCACTAGAAACTCAATTCAAGGAAGTACTTTCCGACAGTGGATTGGACTTCCTGGAAAGGTGGCGAGTTTCCAGTCACTCGGGGGTGTTTAGACAGACTGTGGACCCTTTGGAAGGGATATTACAGAGGTGATTCAATCCCTGGTCGGAGGTTGGGCTAGGCAACCTTACAGGAATCTGCAATCTGGACCTCTTTGTCATAGATGGTGGCATGGACACACATGAGGGTAAAAGTCTTAACCCACTTCTCAGGCCCAGACCTCCTGCCTCCGGAGAAGACCAGTTCCTTGAAGGCCATCCTATATGCCAGTCTGGCTACTTAAGAATCATCTGGGAGGGCTTCCCTGGTGGCACAGTGGTTGAGAGTCTGCCTGCCGATGCAGGGGACACGGGTTCGTGACCCGATCCGGGAAGATCCCACATGCCGTGGAGTGGCTGGGCCCGTGAGCCATGGCCGCTGAGCCTGCGTGTCCGGAGCCTGTGCTCCGCAACGGGAGAGACCACAGCAGTGAGAGGCCCACGTACCACCAAAAAAAAAAAAAAAAAAAAAAGAATCATCTGGGAGAGCTGCAAGATGTAAATTCCCAGGCCCCAGCCCAGAGATGGTGATTCTGAAGGCCAAGGGATCCCTGCCCTCCACTGGCCATAGGGCTCTGACCAGCTGGGCACCAAGGTGAACAAGGGAGGATCAAGGCCAGCACCTGCTTCTCTCTACTCCTTGCAGGCTGTCAGCTGGGATCTGCTCCAGACACAGCACTGATCGTCTCCTACAGCCCCTTTCTTCCATGGGTGCAAAATCAGAGGCCCACAGCGAGCACAGGACTTTTCCAAGATCGCACGAATAGGCTCCACCCCTTGGATTTCCATCCCTTCCCCACCAGCATCTCTCTCCTCTCCTCTCCTCCCTCTACTTCTACATTTCTCCCCTGCTGTCAGAGTCCAGTTCCGAACAAATGTCCTGGGGCAGTGCTAGGGCCAGGAGTGAATGGTTCTTCTGGGTCTCCAAAAAGTGAAAGGAGGCCACTTACCACATTGACGAAAACCATGGTAGCTGGCTTCACTCTTGAGGAGATGGGAATGGAGATGAGCCGACCCAGAGTGATGAAGCCCCAGAAGAGGCTGGGGAGGTAACCGGCCACCTTGTGTCCCACAGACAGCGGTTTCTCTACTGCATAGCTGTACACAAAGGCGGAGTATGCCCCCTGTGGGGAGACAGGTCCTGCTGAGCACACCTGCAGCATACCCCCGCAGAGGAGGCCTAGCTGGGGCAGGTGTGGTGTGGGCCGGCAGGGACTGGTCCTGCTGCCAGAGGCTTAGGGGTGGGCTTGGAGCCGAGACCACGCGGCACACACAGGCCTGAGCTGAGAGTGGAACCTGGGCACCACAGCTTACGGACGGTGCCTGCAGGAGCTAGGGGATCCAGGAAGGTGTCTCTGGGTCCCCACGGGAGTCCCAAAGGGTCTGGTCATGCAGGCTCTGCTCCCCCCTTCAACCAGAGCAGAGTTCCACTACATGCCTTATTTATGAGGATTCCACAGAAGGTTTTTTGTTGAAGGAAGGGTGCTACAGCTGAAAAAAAGGTGTGTCTAGGCATCTCATTTTACAGATGAGAGGGCAGAGGGAAGTGAATTGCCCAAGGTCACACTGAGAGTTGGAAGTCAACCAGTACCGTCACGAGTACTTTCCACCAGGTCATCTAGGTTTTTAGGGCCTTTTCTTTGGAGAGTCCCTCATATGGCAACCAGTTAATCAATCAGCCATTCAAAACTGTCCTAATCCTTAGAGATTCCTGGAGAAAGGCACTGAACAGAGTAACAGAGGTCATGAGTGGACCGAATAGCTGGGCCCAGATCCCACCTGTAGTTTGTTTACCACGTGGCTTGAGAAGCCCAGGCTTCGAATGTATTCCAGGAAGCAGAGTGCCCTAGAGTTTATATGGCATGACCTCTACCTGGGGGAAGAGGGCACTGCCCCTTTAAAAAATGTGGGGAGCCTACACTCAGTAACAAACCAGAGGCCCCTATCCACAGAGTTCATGAAAATAAAAACAACTGAATGAGACAGGAGACCACAGTTCCAAGGGGCTGTATTCAATTCTGGAGAGACTCTCCCCTGGGACTTGTGCTTGGTTTAAATTTTGGGGCCCACTGTAGTACAGGTGAGGTCTCTAGGAAACCTTGACGTTCCTCCTTTCTCTTACCATCCCCAGACTTGAGGCTCAGGGGGCGCAAGGGGGTGCCCAATAAGGGACACCGTCTGAGGGCAGGCTCACCGTCAAGCCGTCGGTCATGAACAGGACCAGGGTGGCTGTGATGTGGATGGCGAAGAAAGAAGAAGGGACTCCTTTGAAGTTCTTCCTCTGGCAGCAGCGGAACAGGTCCTCGTGCCCTGGATGACATACGAGAAGAGCAGGGACAGGTCTCAGCTCCTGCTCCCTTCCTCTGCGCACCCAGGGACGGTGGCCGGCGGTCAGGAGAGCCCTGGCAGAGGGGAGACCACTTACTGCCTCCCACCTTCTCCAGCTTCCAACTGTCTATTAGGAACAGCCCCTGTCCATCTCACAGTGCTGTTGGAAGCAAGGCTCAGAGAGGTCAGGTAACTCGCCCAGGGTCACACAGGAGGGGTTAGGTAGAATGCAGGCTGGAGCCAGAAGTCTGCCTTCCTCATCCTCTTGGCCAGTTTGTTCCATCTCCTGCCTCCCGAGACCAGCAGTGCCAAGGGTTCTTCCCCAACCATTCTCACCTGTGATCTACATTCTCCCTCTGGGTGGGAGGGCTTACCAGGGAAGCCTCGGTATGGGGCCATGAGCCTGAGAGTTCATTAGAGCCCCCACCTGGGTGAAACTTAGGGGGCAGCGAGGAAGTGTCTTCCTTCTCAGGAGGCTGCGTCTCCAGGGTGAGCTCATCTGCAGACAGGAGTAGGGGCCTCCTCTGAGGGCAGCAGGTCAGCAGCCGCTCTTTGGACAGCAGATACAGCACAGCCATGGGCACCGGGAGCTGGGGGTGGGCAGAGGGTCAGGAGAGCCCTGTTCCCGTGAGGGTCCCCATTTCCCGTGCCTGGCCTGCTGCATACACCTCCACGTGGCTGTGTGGCGAATGTCTGCACAGTCCTGGGAGAAGACAGCTCTTTTCCCAGGGTGCCCACCTGGGAAATGCAGCCAGGTGCAATTACACCTGGGCAGGCTTGGTGTAATTGCTGCCCGACTTTAACCACAGTCATTTCCCTGAAAAGACAGGTACTTGTCACATGCAAAGCTTGGACTCACACCGGGCCTCTGCTGGCACAGGAGGTGCTAAACTCCTTTCTAACACCCTTGTCCTGAGCAGGGCTGGAGCAGGGCCCCTCACACTCATTCATGCTGGTAGAGCGTGTGATGCTTTACAAAGAAGTTTGGCTTTTGTTCATCACAGTTCTGTAAAACGTGCTGGGGGAAAATCATTAACCCCATTTTCCAGGTGGGGCAACTGAGGCTTAAAGTTATTACTTAGTCAAAACTGTTACAACTGGAAGAGACGGTCACACAGCTGACTTGAGGCAGCGCTAGACTGGCGCCCGGGCAACCTGATTCTGACCAGTGCCATCTCCATGTCAGGGGCTGTTCTGGGTGATGTTATACCTTAGGAAGGTACAGAGGCTATCCTCAGGGAAAACAGAGACAGGGACTCCTTTGGATTGAAAAATGCATGCTGTGAGCAACTCACGTGCAGAGTCCAGTGTCATGTTCACTGATATTTATGTTAAGCCGCTTCAGTTTTATGAACTCCCCAGAGTAATGGGAAATGTCTCCTGTTCCTGAGGTTGCCCGGAGAAGCCTTCACCACCTCCCTCAGGTGCCTTGCCTGTGTCTAACCACCTCGCTGCCAGGGAGCTCTTCATCAACTCTAACCTCTGCCCTTCCTGCTGCAACTTCATCCCAGCTCCTTTTGCTTCAGAAAGAGAGGAAGCCCAGGGAACTGTGGAAGTGTCCCAGGGGCTAATGGGCTCCTCTGGGCTCGCAGGCGAAGCTGGCCTGGTAGACGGACATCAGGGGGCTGCCAGCCCCTGCCTAGTGCTGCCCTGGGGAAGCCTCCCCATCGCCCGGAGGAAGGCTGGCTCGCATAGACATTTTCCCAAGTCACCTGAATGCCACCCCTGTGCTGACACCTCCCTGTGGGCACCTTGGGAGCCTCCCTCCACTTATAAATAAGTCAGACACACCCCAGCAGCATTAGAGCCATAAATCTGGTCTGAATGGACAGGACAACCCCTGCCCTCAGGAGTCCTGGGTCTGATGAGGGAGGTGAAGCCCTCCCTCCAGTCTGATGGGAGAAACAGGAAACCCACACGAAGAGGCCTGTGGTAGCAGAATGCCTGGGGGAAGGCCAAGGGGAAACAGCTGTAAAAGAGGTGTGCTCACGCAGGTTGGGCTCTCCAGGGAGGTGGGTGGCAGGAAGGACTTCACAGAGGATGGGCTGACGTTGCTGGCAGGAACACACCGGATCTTTATAAGAAGCCCATTCGGGGAAGGTGGGCTCTACCTTAACAGTCAGAGAATGCCAGGTGGGCTGGCCTGTGTGAATGTGTTTGCCCACGTGCATGCACAGCCCATTCTCTTCTGGGGTGGGCTGTTTATCTTCAGACACAAACCAATGGAAAAAGTCCGGAAATCCTGCAGCAAACAAAGTGCCTCCACTCTGCACCCCATGGGGCAAGAGAAGGCAGACCTCACGCTTAAGCTGCCTGGACCTTCCGGCTTCCTGGTCCCAGAGTCTCAGCCTTGACATTGTACGGACAGTGCTCTTTGCCTTCGTAGGTCCCCTGTGGAGGGCACAGGCCCAAAGCCGCATTGTTTCCAAAACAATGATGGGCATGGGCAGAAAGGAAAAGGAGCAGAGGGAGAGGGGTATGTCTTTCAGAGCCCCCAGTGAAGAATCTCGTACAGGGAAAGTTACAAAAGAGAAGGGAAAATGAGCAGTGACTATAGGGCAGCTGTTCGGGGCTTGTGCTGGGGGTCAGGGTTCCAGCCTGGCCAAGCCTCTTACTAGCCCCTCATCAGGCCCTCGAGCCAGTGATGGTGTGACACCCCTGCCCTGCTGTTGAAGTGGGACTGGGTGCCCTCAACGGCCTCTTTCGATGCTACGTGTAGAGCATCACCCTGAGGCCCAGCCTTCCTGCCTCAGGAGGGCTAGGTAACAAGTCTGCCTAGAGCAAAGACAGACTCCAAGTTGGGGTGACAAGCCATGTGACACCTCCATCCCGTAGCCAGGTGGATGGCCACCTGCAATACGCCTCACCCCAGTGCACACCCCTGGTGTTCACGACCATTCTTCCCAAGCGGGGAGGAGCTGGCGGGCAGCGTGTCCCACCTCTCCCTCTGGCCCCAGCCTGGGCTAACTTGGGCCGCAGGGCACCAGAGGAGGTTTCCAGCCAGAGACCAGAGTCAGTTCTGACTTAGCAGGGGAGGATGAGAGCTGGGGTGCAGAGGGCCTTGGTATCTGACCCAGACACAGTGACGTGGTCTCCCTGTTCTGCTCCCACCAGGGCAGCCTTGGCAGGCAGGGTCCCTTGGAGGTCATCTTGTCTATCCTCCAGCCTCCACGGGGGCCCACCTCACAGCAGGCACAGGAGAATCCCACCAGTGACTGAGGACCCTGGAGAAGAGCCTGGTATGTCCGGCAGTGCTCTGTCCCAGGGTCTACATCATCTGGCCTTGGAGGAAAAGAGCTGGTTCCCCAGGGAACCTCTGATGACTTGGAAGTTGACCCTGGTCTCACTGCACTAAACCTGCTCACTGTTTCATCTCCCTTGAGAATCGCAATCCCAGGATGTCACAACTGAAGGACCTTAGAGGTGATCTCCTGCAACCCCCTGTGTTCAGATGAATCCCCGGGGGTCAGTCCTCCCCTCTTCTTGCCTTCCTGAAGGCATATCTCAGCCCTAGTACGTTTCTCAGAAACAGAAGAATCTGTACTGGGAGCTGGTATGGACTGGTATGGGTGACTGTCCACTAGTCCCCACCCAGCCCTGCCCCAGTGGCACTCACATTGATCAGGGCCATGATCCAGAAGGCGTAGGACACGCGGGCCCCTGCCCCGTCCTGTGGGGTCAGCGTCTGGTTGGACCAAGGCTGGGCCCCAGTATGGTGGTGGGCCAGGACCCTGGAGGCATGGAGCAGGTGGCTGCCGGAGGTGGCGTTGGCTGTTCTATTGGTAGGCAAGCAGTTGGCCTCAGACAGAAAGGGGTCAGCGATAAGGGGGCTCAGCAGTGCACCAAAGCCCACAAAGAAATGGAGAACCTGGGAAGGGAAGAGAATCGGGGTGGGTGGAGGCATGGCTCAGGCTTTGCCTGCCCCCCACCTTGTGTCCCATCTGGGGAGCCCCTGTCTGGGAGCAGTAGGGTGGGAGGCAAGAGAGGTGAGGAGTGAAGCTCCTGTCACCACCTTCCTGCCTGGGATAACTTGGTGACAGTGGCCAAGCCCTCCCTCTCTCTTCTTTCCCAAAGCTTAACCACCAGCTGGGGGCTGTTCCCAAGTTAGCATCCACCAGTTAACACCCCAAAGGGAAGGGGGCTTAATAAAGGGAAGGGCTGGACTGGAATCCTGGGTAACTGGGAGAAGGAAGGAAGAAGAAACACAGGGAGAGGAGGAGATGAGAGAAAACACCAAGTCCTTCCATCACGCCCTTTCCAACTTACAAAGAACCTTTTCTCATTAGCACTTAGATTCCTCTGACCACCTGCAGGCCAGGATCATCACTCCATTTTAGAGATGAAGAGACCTCAGTCCAGAGATAACGGCCCAGTATGGTCCAGCTGGAAGCGGTCACACTGAACTCGACCCTGCTACTCTCTCTGGGTCACCGTCCTGGTCTCGGGGAGGAGATGCCTGGCCCGAGGGAGAGGGCTGAGGGAGCTCCCCTGTGCCCTGCCCGCCCCCAGCCCCACGCCTGCTGGGGGCTCACCTGGAGGAAGACCGCCGAGTCCTTCTGGTAGATCCTCACCAGCTGCATGTTGGCCACGGTGTCGATGCAGCCCATGGCCAGGCCCGCCAGCGCCATGACTGAGGCCAGCACCTTCACGTCTCGGCAGAAGGGGATGGCGGCGAACACCAGGGAGATGGCCAGAGAAGAGGTGAAGAGGGCCCATAACGACTGGGCCAGGCTGCAGTAGCGGAGGGTGTGGTCAGTGGAGGGGGGCCGGAGCCCTTCGAAGGAAGACCCCCCCACCCCATCCTCCACTCACTGGGTGGCCCCCGGGGAAGCCGAGACGCTTCCCCCCGCCTCTGGTCCAAGGGCAAAGGGAGCTGTGGCAGAAGCTCTGTCACTTGTTAGCTACGGGTCGTGGGCAAGATGTCTTGAGTCTGCCCAGATAACAATCCCTACCACACGGGGTGCCTGTGAGAACTGTGTTAATGGACACTTCACAAAGCGTAACTGCTAATTTTGGACTCAGAAGTGAATTTGTATCATTTACTTAAACTTTAGATTGTTTGCTTATAAACAATTATATGCAAAGCTATATCCATCTCTCTCACGGAAGGTGTGAGGGGAATGGCTTTGAGCGCCTCCAGGGAGCCGTGCCACATGCGTGAGCCTGGAGGGGGGCCGGGGAGAGCTGCTGAGCCGGGCTGCACTGCCCTCCCCACACAGGAACGGAACACGCCAAGGCCCTCTGCAGGCACCAGGCCTGAGCTGCCCGAACCGAAGCCCACAGCCGAGGTATTTGGGGAAACTGGTGACCCCTCTATGGGCAGAGCTGTTGGACTCTGTGCCTGGCAAGTGTCCAGAAGGGAGGCCCCACTGAGAGGTGTCTGAGTGGTGACCTTCCCCAGAGGAGCCCACAGCAGCAGGCTGAGGGAGTGAATGGATGAGTGAACACATGGGTGGAGGCCTAAGGCTCTGTCCGGTCTCTCGGGTCCACTCCGCCCAGTAAGCAGACTCTCGGAGAAAGGAAGGAAGCCTCGTATTTTCCGGGGCCAGTCTGAAAGGCTAACGTGGGGGGAAGGAGAGTGGGCAGCAGGCAGCTTCTGGAAGGGAGAGGTTGTAGAGGAAAGTGTCTCAGATTATGAGAAGGTAGACAGCCCCAGGTGCCTCCGTCTGGCTGCCGGACCTGGAGCTGTGGAGGTGGGAGTGTTGGTATTTCTGTGACAAGAAGACCTGAGTTTCCAGCTCACCGAGGAAAAGGGAGAGGCCCCAAGAGACCCCCCAGTCTGTCTTTTCCCAGAGGTTCTTGCCTCTGACCCTGTTGGCTCTCAGCTTTTCATCTCGCCCCATCTTTGATGAAATCCTTTATGAGAAGGGCTCTGCTGGTAGCAGCAGTTCTTTATTTTCTCATTTTCTTGTTTCCAGGCTGATCTGCTGATTGGAGATTACCAATCATGACCCCTGTCTGTTCCCAGCTCAGAGCTGTGTGTGAGGGGGCAGGGGAGACTCACTTCACCCCGGCCACTGGAAGGAGAACAAGAGGCTCGTGTTGTGGAGAGGGCTGTTCAGGTCCCTCCCAGCACCCCCTTCCCGCTCCCCAAGCGTCCCTGCTCTGCCGGCCTCCAGCACCGACAGCCTGGACTGCTCACCAAGCTTCATGGCGCTTCTGCTTCCTGCTACCTGGTGGCCTGTCTCATTGGTGCTGGCACAGAGGTGATGCCCACACCTCTGCAGGCTGATACAATCGACAGGCCTCTCAGAATAGCTCTCTCTTTCCCCTTCCTTTCCCTGCGCAAGATCGACTAGGCAGCCTCCTGGGTGGCCTGACTTCAGGGATAGCAAGAGGGTCCCCATCTCCCTCAAGTGTTCCCCCCACTGAGCTGCTACATGGGCCTGACACTGCCACAACCTCACTCACCACTTGGCGGTAAAGCACCGACACCCCAGGTACAAAAATGCTCTCTTGAAGAATTAATACATTATCATTATTGCCCTGAAAAACCTGGATGACAGTGGTTAACCAGTCCTGTAGCACAGTCCTGAGGGCACGGGACCTGGGGTCAGTGAACTGAGATAGGCAAGAGCTGTGGGAAGGTGTGGGAAAAGAAAGGAGAACTAACATTACAGGGTACACGAAAACAACGAACACTTGTTTACAGGGTCCAAGACATTTGGTGTACGTGACAACGCTGTGAGGTAGACCTTGCAATTGTGCCTCGTGTGACCCACGAGTAAACTGAGGCTGAGAAGGGCTAAGAAAGTAGCAGACAGATCCCTGACCCAAACCCAGGGCTTCTGACTTGCTGTTCCCTATGCCATGCTGCTTTCCCATGGAGGAGTGTGCACGTGCGTGTGTGTGTAAAAGGGCTGATGCTGGGCCACGGACCCAGCCAAGCTGGAGAGGGGAGCAGCCAGGGAGCACGAGGCCAGATTCTTCAGAGCCTTGGTCTTAGGAAGCAATGGCAAACAGCTGTAGCCACTAGAACATGAGCCCCCCCCCCCAGTGGATCAGGAAGAGATCAGGAAGCCGGCCCAGACAGGGAAGAGAGCGAGTAATGCTGAGTGGGGACCCAGTTTCTGACTCCCAATCCAGGAAAAGGCCAGCGCGGTGTCGTGGAACGTCCCTCCCCTGGCCCTGGGTTCTGACGTTAATTCAGGCCAATGAGAGGAAGGGCCCCACTCCCCCAAGACAGTCTAGGGAACCCTTCCTCAGGAAGCCTGAGAAACGTCCAGGTTACTTTTTGTTTTTTTCATCTTTACTGGAGTATAATTGCTTTACAATGGTGTGTTAGTTATTATTAACGGCTCCACACGGAAGGTGCAAACGGGCAAGGGAGAGCAGAGAGCCAGGTGCCTGCCCCACCAGCAGGCTGTGTGACCTTGAGCACACTGCGGACCTGTCAGCCCCGGTGCTCTGCCTTACCCAGAGGGCACACGTGATCACCTTGTCCTGCCATGGGTGCCTGCTCTGGCCTTCCTGGTTCTGTGATAATAGGAGGGGCTGCTAGGCTCCAAAGCAGGGGAAGCGCTTGAGCAAAACAGTAAGATGTCAGCCAGCTGTCCAGCCCTCTGCTGCCCAGGGGTGGGGAATAATGCTGCTGAGGGCCAGCCCCATGCCACCGGGGTGAGCGACCCCAGGGCGGCACTCACATGCTCCTCACATTTTTACCTCAAGGGATTCCCCCTGTCCACCCTGGATAATCTCCTTCCCTGAAGGACCAGGGAAAGGGGCAGAATGCAGAACCAGGAGGGGTCAGAGGCATCCCCAGCTCCCCTCCACCCCAAAAGGGTCCGGCAGTCTCCCAAGAGAGGAGCGGGGCCCGGGACAGGAACCAGGGGACAGGACACCCCCTGGGAGTGAGGGCAGGCTGGAGACTGCAGCGCAAGCCAGGGCGAGAGGGAAGGGGTGACAGACTGAGGGAGGGGCAGGCGGAAAGGTCCCCCTCTAACTGGATCCCCCCACACTGACACCCCAGCTTGTTTGACACCCTTTGTTAAGGCTGGGGGGACCCAGAAGGAGGAGCAAGGAAGCCTGTCTTTGGGGGGATCCCTGTTAGACTCAGATCAGGGGAGCACCCTTGCATGACGACGTTCCCTGGCTCAATGGGTGCTGGACCCACAGGGAGTGCTCCTTACACACTGGTTAAACTTGCAGTTCCAGTGTCTGCCTGGAACACCTCTCCCCACGTTCTTTGCTTGCATGGCTCTCTCCTGTCATTCAGGTGTCAGCTCAGAGAGGCCTTCCCTGACCACTGAGCTAAAGTAACCCCCAACTCTGTAACTCTCTATCCTTACCCCGCCTTATTTCCTTCATTTCACTAAAATGATCCTTCAGAATGTAGGCTCCATTAGAGTAGGGACCTGTGTCATATTCACCCCCAAAACAGGGTCTGGCTCAAGAGATGATTGTTAAATGAGTGAATTAAAGGGTGGGATGAGTTTTGAGATTTTTTTAATTAAAAAAAATGAAATAGAATTTATATACCATAAAATTAATCTATTCAAAGTGTACAACTCAATGGGTTTTTTTTAGTATATTCAGAGTTATGAACTCATCACCACAATCTAAATTTAGAGCATTTACATCACCCCCAAAAGAAATCCCTTCCCCATTAGCAGTCACTCCCCATTCCTCTCTGCACCCCACCCTCAGCCCTAGGAAACTACTCATCTACTTTCTACCTCTATAGATTTTCCTACTCTGACCTTTCACATAAATGACACCATAACAGTATGTGGTCTTTTGTGAATGGCTTCTTTCACTTAGCATAACATTGTCAAGGTTTACCCATGTTATAGCATGAGTCAGTACTTCATTCGTTTTTATGGCTGAATAATATTCCATTGTGTGGAGAGACCACATTTTGTTTGTCCATCCATCCGTTGATGAACATTTGGTTTGTTTCCACTTTTTGGCTATTATGAATAATGCTGCTATGAACATTTATGTATAAGGTTTTTTTGTTTGTTTTTGTGGTACGCGGGCCTCTCCCGTCGTGGAGCACAGGCTCCGGACGCGCAGGCTCAGCGGCCATGGCTCACGGGTCCAGCCGCTCCGCGGCATGTGGGATCTTCCCGGACCGGGGCACGATCCCGTGTCCCCTGCATCGGCAGGCGGACTCTCAACCACTGCGCCACCAGGGAAGCCCCTGTATAAGTTTTTGTGTGGACATGTTTTCGGTTCTTTGAGGAATATACCTAGGAGTGAAATTGCTGGGTCAGATGCTACCTCCCATGAAGAGATGGATTTTTAAGCAAGAACCATGTCTGGTGTTAGACCCCTAGGAGACCTTCAGCCCACGTTTGCTACATGCTGAAAGGTGGACAAGCTGCTGGAGGGAGAGGCAGACGCTTTCTAGACGGGAGACTAACCCGGGTCTGGCTCAGAGAAGGGAACTGGCTTTTGTATTTTGATCCCAGAACCACAGGGGGCCAGCATCCTGGGGAAGTAGGTCAGATAGTGGCCTGGGGAACACTGCATGGAGATTGGGTTTCATGCAGTGGGCAGGAGAGAGTCAGAGGTGGGCATTGGGAAGGCAGGGCTGCAGGAAATTGAGAAAAAAAGAAAGGTAGAGAAAGACACAGTTAATATAGCAAAGAGAATAACTCAAGCCTTCCTTTAAGAGCATGTGTGCAGAGGAGAGGCCCAGGTGAGGCTGGGAAAAGGCTGGGGAAACTCTGAAAGCCATTTATCTGCCCTGATGCCTTTGAGATAAAGGGGTCTCCCAACCTGCCCAGGGTGGTTAAACAGGTCCCCATGAAACCAGGAACAAAACCCTAACCTTTTGTCTAAATACCCCTCCTCTTTCCTATCTGACAAAGCACATATCTATACACCCTGCCAACCAGGTGGCTTTGGGTTTGTCTCTTCTCTGAAAGGCTTCCTGCTCTCGATAAGCAAGGTTTTTCTAAGGAAGGTCTAGTCCACGTTTTTCTGGCCCTAATTGCACCCTGCTCCCTCTTGGCCTGCATGTGGTGGCCTCCTTCAAGATCTCTGTCAATGTCAGAAGAGAGAGAGAGAGCTGGTCCCATCCTGAGTGGAGGGCTCCTGCCCTCCTCTGCACCCACTCTAACATCAAGGCTCTCTACACCCAGTCCCTCTAAAGCGTGTCCCTTTGGAGGCATCCAGAAACTCTGCTCAGCCCTGGAACTCAGTCTGGGCCAAGGAGTAGGCAGGACTTGAGCAGGAACCCTAGAGAAAGAGTGCTCCCCTGACTCTCCTCTGCCTGGTGTGTGTCATCCTGCAATTCTCCCCACTCCCGCGCAACAGCTGGCCCTCCCTTCCCTATTTGTTAAACCAACCCTCCTCCCGCAGTACCAGACTAGCTGCACCAGCAGTAATCACGGAAGCTGAAAGCACTAGCAGTGGTATTAGCATTTTAACTTGTGAAGCCCCGAGGAATCAAGCTTTAGAGGCTGGTTTCAGGGCTGGTGGAGGTTCTGTTTGCTTTGGGGGATGGAGGATTGCGATAAGCTGTCCAGCCCTAGCTGGTGACGACTCCTGTCCACACACAGGCCACCCCCGTGATGTCCCTCTATTTCCACTGAAGGCTACTTTGCTCTTAACCAAGGGAAGAGGTTCTTTAAGACATTTTGTCTTTCGGTGGGAGGACTGAGGTTCAGAATTGAAACCTGAACCACTGATGGGACTACTCCCCCTATTCCACCCTACCCCCACCCCTCAGATCCCAGCCGGAAGCCCCAGAGGCCCATAGTTTCCTTCCCAGGAGTGTCAGCTCAGGAATACTCAGTCCATGAGTACACACAGGGATACTCGTGCCATGCCTTTGCCTGGTGAGTATGGGTTATAACTTGTACACTTCAGAGCTGAAGCTGACTACTATGAAAAAGCAAGAGGGATTTCCAAAGTATCTTGTTCTAGACACAAATGTGCGGGTTCATATCCTCACTAGCTTAATAGCTGTGTGACCTGGGGCAAGTTTCTCAACCTCCTTGTGCTTCAGCTTCCCTCTGCACAAAATGGAGACAATAGCACTACTCTGCAGGGTTGCTGTGAAGGTTAAATGAATTGATACAAGTGAGGTACTAAGTAAGAGCAGTGCCTGGCATCGCCTAAACACTCAATAAAGCTAGTTATTATTGCTACCGTGATCATTCTTTTCTGTGAGCCAGTTTCCTGAGGCAAGACCCTTTCCACTGCCTGTTCAGAGCCCCTCGTTGAGTAAGGAGCCCTGAGGGAGGCACAAAGCAAGTAAGGAAGAGCTGGTCCAGCTTGTTGTGTATCTCTGCTGTTTTCACAAAGCCTGACGTGCCAACCTGCCATTTAGAATGATCCTCATTCCCTTTCCTGTTCTTTGCACTACACAGGCTCCTAAAAAGTTCCAGGTAAGGGAGCTTTTGTAAGTCAAAATACTTGAAAACAAAACCAGAAAAATACCCTGACTGATTTCTAATTAAACCTCTAGGCAGAATTAGAAAGGATCTGGAGCTTTTTCTTAAGATTTTCGGAGTCCCCTATGCATGCAATCCTGTACAAAACCCACAGAAACACTATCGTACACAAGGAGACTTGCTTCTCAAGAGGACACTTGGGTTTCCACGAGGATTTTGGTAGTGGGGATAATCACTCCCTAACTGATGCTTTGTCAGTTGGGTGGCTTAATGTGGGGTCTATATGTATAGACACCTATGCTCCTCTCCATCAGCTCCAGAAGTGAGGTGGAGGGGGAAACCCACCTCACAGATACCTCTAGCAGTGAGCCAAAGGGCAGAGCCCTTGGTGCAGAATGGCTCCCTAGAGGCTTCAACTGTGGTTTTGTTCCCAGGCGTCTGCTCGCTTGAGTCCATGCAGTCCAGGAAACCACCCAGCCAGAGAAGCCAGGACTAGGGAAACCTCCAGCAGCCTCTGACTTGCAAGTCATCTAGCCCCTGCTTTGGGTCTGCTCTCCCAGTTGCACTAGGAGAGTGAATCCTACTGCCTTTCCAAAGGGCTCTGTGGAGGTGGCCCTGTCGAATTTGAGCCGGGAGACTGAGGCTCTGCAACGGTATCCAAAGGGGCATCTCTGGGGGCCATGCCAGGCAGAGGCCAGGGAGGAGTAACATGGGGTGGGGGAAAGCGGAGGGGGATCCTGGCACCAGAGCTGGAGTGTCACCTCACTAAGCTATGGGTGAGTCACCCTGTGCCTCCCCTACGTGAACCCAAGTGCTAAGGTCCTGTTTGTCTCAGAGGCAGAAGGGGGCCACCTCCAGGGGCCCATGCAGGAACCCTGGCTCCCTCAGGAGCAGGACCACACAGGACCCACCTGCCCCGTGGCCGCCCAGGGGAAGGGACCCCCTGTGTCAGCTGATTTGGAGCTGAGGATCTGAGTGGAGCACACCCCAGGGCACTCTGTCCAGCCGCAGCCAGCTCTGGCACTGGGCACGGCCCCCGAGGTGACACTCCCTCTCCTGCCACCTCACTTCCAATTCCGTCGCCCACCCCCGGCAGCAGGGGCTGCAGACAAACCTCAGGTCTGCCGTGCAAGAGGGCGACCCTCCCACCTCTGCAAGCTGCCTCACCCCTCTCCCTCGGGGTGTGGGCGGGAGAAGAGGGGTGAGAGCTGAGTCTATGCCCTCACAGGGGCGAGCGAAGGCGAATAAACAATCCAGAAGTCACCTTCAGTCTCCAGAGAGAGTTTTGCGGGGAGAGCTGGGGTGGGGGAGGGAGGCAGCCCTCCAGCTAAGGCTGCGCATGGCTAGCGTAGCGGGGAGGGGTGGTCGCTGCCTTCCAGAAGGCAGGGACAACCGGCGGCCCGAGCCCCGCGGGGGCAGAGACGAGCGTGGTGGGAAGGGTCGGAAGGGTCGGGGGGCTGCGGCCCTCGGGCGCGCGGACCGGGCACTCACGTCCTCTTGAAGACGCCCCCGAGGGCGCTGCCCAGCAGGAGGCAGAGCTGCTGCGAGAAGAAGACCCAGGAGATCTGGGGCAGCGAGCTGTGCGTCTGGCAGCGCAGGTCCAGCAGCGTGGGCCCCAGGAAGGCGATGCACAGGCCGAAGCTGAAGAAGACGCTCCAGTAGGTGAGCGTGGGCTGCAGGTTGCGGCGGAGCAGCCCTGACACGCGGACGTCGCAGCCCATGGTCCCGGCTGGCGGCTGCCGGTCAGGGCGCGCGCGGTGCCGAGTGCCGCTTCGCCCGCGGGAGAGCCAGCAGGGCTGGGGAGGCCAGGGCCGGGGGAGGGGCGGGAGGGGCGGGGAGGGGCCGCCCGGCGAGGGGCCCCGCCCTCGGGCCCAGGGAGCACCGGGGGCGCCTGGGCCGCCCGTGGGCACCGCGTTCGGGCCAGCGCCTTCCTCGTGCGGTGCCAGGCGCCGGCCTCCCCTCCTTCCTGAACTCACGTTTCCACCCTCCCCCGGCCTCGGGAGACCAACCGGGAGCCGCTCTTCACCGCCACCCCCGCTCCCACCCAGCTCCGCGTCTCTCCAGCCTTTTTATCCAGCCCCCCAGGGTTGGAGGGCCTGGACGCCCATTTTAGAGCTGGGCAAACTGAGAGCCTGAGACGTCCTGTAAGTACACCGAGAGGCTTGGGAGCAGGATCTTCCAGCGCTTCTCCTTCGGGGCAGCTGCAAACCCTCCCCAGACACCGATCTGGCCTGTGGTTTGGCGGTAAAGGAAACACCGAGCCCTCCCCCCTTAAACCTAGGGGCTTCACTGATGGACTTTAGGTCTGACAGCATCCCATCTTACCCTGGAACAGAAGGCAAAATTTCATACATACGTTTTTTTCTTGGTAGAATATTCATGGCTTTCACCAGAAAGGTAATCACTCTCAGCTCCACAGAAGGGCCTGAGAGCCGGTCTTCACCTGCCGCATCACATTGGCGCCCTGTACAGGTGCGGGATGGAGGAAGATGTAGACGTTCTTCCAGACTCCATCTCTCTCCCTTCTTCCTAGTTGGGGGAGGGGTGAGGAGAGGGCGGGAAGAGCAGGGCAGTGACTTGAAGGAATTCTGAAATAACCCTCTAGGAAAAGAAAAAAAAAAAGAGTTCTGAAGAAAATTGCTTTTTTTTGTTTGTTTGTTTTTTTGTTGCTGGAAAAAGCTGGATGGAGGGTGGAGTGGGAGGGTGTTATATTCCAGACTGGGAGTCCTTCCAGGATCCTGCAGCTGACACAGGCTGTTACTCCCCCCAAATGGCCACGGGGCTGTTGGGTCCCGTGTAGTCCTGCTCATGAGGCTGCCAGACACCTTTCCCGTGCTGACACCTGGAAGCAGAGCAGAAAGGTCCTTCAGGGTCACTCTGCCCAAGTGTCCTAGTAGTAGCAGGAGCCATGACATCATGACCACTTGCCCACCAAGGGGACCAGGGCTGAAAGGGCTGAGGAGATAGGTAGGTGGGTGTCCCCATGACAGCTTGGCATGTGGTGGGGCAACCAGCTTCTCTTGCAGGTACCCTCCCCCCTCACAGTGGCACCCTAGCATCTGCTCCATTCCCCTAGGTTGTGAACACCAGGGAGGAGAGCCCCAGTGTCCCTCTGGCTCAGTTGGTCTATAGGTGACAACAGTTACTTATTCAGTGGTGATAATGATGGGCCTGCACAGTACTTGCAATTAAGTAAAAAGTTATCCTCTGGGGGGAAAAAGCAAAACTAAGTAATAACTGCAAATGTTTGAGTCCTCTCTGCCACTCAAAGAATTCCAGAACCATAGAAGCTTCAGAGTTGGAAGGAGCCGTCTCCAGTTCAGTCCCGTATCCCCACCCCATCATTGCTGATAAATGCTTGTCAGTATTGTTCTTGACTGACACCTCTTACTGATGGAGACCTTACTTATCATTTCCTGGGGGGCTGCCTCCAATGTGGTTCAGCTCTGGTTGTAGGAAAGGTTTTATGTGGAACTGAAATGCTTCTCCCTGTGGCTCCCCACTGCCACCCACAGGACAAGACTATTGCTTTGTGCGTGTTAGCCCTTCACACACATAGTGATCTCACCCACCACCACTCCACCCCTGCCACACTTGGCTTTTCCAGCCCAAATTCCTGAAATTCTTTCATAATTTTCTTGGATGGTGCTTCCCAGTTACATCACCCTACTGGTTCAGATCCTCGGGCCCCAGTGGCAGTGACTCAGGTCAGTGAGGAAGCCTACCATGTCTGGAATGCTAAAAGCATTCTATAACTTGATCTGGGTGGTGGTTACACAGCTGTAAACATGTAAATATTCATTGGGCTGTATGCTTATGATTTGTGCCTTTCACTGTATGTGAGTTATACTTCAATAAAATAGTAAAAAGTAAAAATAAGTAAACAAAAACAAAGTGAGACACCCCCCTGTGAATGCAGCACCCAGTCACCTTATAGTGAAAGGCCTTCCCTTCTTCCCTCCCTCCCTCCCTCCCTCCCTCCCTTCCTTCCTTCCTCCCTCCCTTCCTTCCTCTCTCCCTTCCTCCCTCCCTCCCTCCCTCCCTCCCTCCCTCCCTCCCTTCCTTCCTTCCTTCCTTCCTTCCTTCCTTCCTTCCTTCCTTCCTTCCTTTGGTGGTGTGGGGCCCTTGATCGGAGAAAAACAGATAAGGAAACAAGCAGTAAGGTACATTTTGTAATAGTCATGCTTTGAGAGCCTGGAGGGGGGGTGGGCAGTGTCTAATTATGCCTGGGAAGGCTTCATGGAAGAGGTGATTACTGAATCAGGAAAGGCAAGTATGTGAAAAGGTTTTGCTTATGTGCTCTTTCTTCTCTTTCTCTATCTCCTCTGTTTTCCAGAATCACATTGTCCACCTCCTCCAGGAAGCTTTCTCAGCAAAATTCTATCCAGCCCCCAAATTCCAGCAAGCCCCCTCCACTCCTTTCACCCTCCAGTCTTCATAGTGTCAGCTATTACATTTAACCAAGTGTTAGCTTCCTGTTCCTGCCACCCTGCCTCTCCTGCAGCCAATTAAACTGTGGGTTCTTCCTTAAGAAAGGGCTGGGACTATATTTACCTATATTTCTAACTCCCTTCCTTTACCCTGTGCCTCACAGAACACCTTGCAGATAGCAAGTCCTGGATAAGTAGCTGGGAACTGAATTATTTATATAACACCTTTGCAATTATTTTTGATTTTCATTTACATACCATATCTCCCAGTAATAACAAGTTTCCCAAGGGCAGGGTCTATCCTATATTGCCTTTGTGCTGTGTATTCAAACGTCTAGCCCTAGCTGGGCACCCTTTGGTCATTCTTAAATTTGAAAGAAATTGGGTAGTCCCTTAGCCATTCTCTGATTTACCTCCTTCTAAATTGGAAGGAAATTACCCTTCCCTCTCACAAGCTCTGGAAAGCAGTTTGAGACCCAAAATATGGAAGACTGAATAGACTGGCAGAGAGAATCTGAAGGAGTGAAGTGTTCTCAAGCTCTTTCCTGAAATCTGTTCTTTTGCTTCAAGCATCGTCTCCTCCAGGAAGCTTTCCCTGACCTTCCTAGAGTCCCTCCTTGGGGCTCCCAACGTAAATCATTGCTAATTACCTGTTTACTGCTGCTTTTTCAAGGCAGGGGCCATGGCGTTGGTTCTTCACTGGGTGTGGGGATTGACTCCTTGGTGAGAGATGTTTGCACTACACTGACTCCTGCTAACACCTGGACGTTTACAAGCAATAAATCAACTGCATGTCTTGGACTATGGATAGGTGATCGACATCCTGGAAATACCCAAGGAGAAAGCAAACAAGATAATGTAACACAAAGTGAAATAAGAACCAGGTGCCCTCACCCTGATTCTTCTACATGCAACACGGCTGCCCGGATTCCTGAGTGTAGAAATGCACATGCTGTGCATTTTGTTTTTGTTACTGTTTCTGTTAGGATTGAAAACCTTAAATGTTAGGAAAATGTACAAAAAGAAAAGGTCTGATTGTAGGAGCCTAGAGGGGAGTCACTTGGACTTGGGCCTGATTTCATGCTTGGCAGGATCCTCTAAGTGACCATGGACCTGCCCTCGTCCCCAGGGCCCTCTGATTTCTGCTTCCCAGACTCTCAGGAGGCCAGGCAGGAGCAGTAGAGTGAAGTCTGCAGTTCAAGATCATTAAGCATATCCTGCAGTTCCTCTGGCCTCTCTAGGGCATGAGGCTGCCCCTCCCCTACTTCCGGATTTTGTGTTCTCCACATCATTGCCTGGCTGGCCAGACTTGGAGAGTGAATTGGCAGGCTCTGTCTGGGGGTGGCATGGGGTAGGTTGCAGACAGCTTGGTGCCAAGGACTGCACCCAGATGACCCAGCCACCCTACCACACATGAACTCAAACAGCAGAGATGGGTGTGTGTACAAATATCCAGGTGAACTGAGTTCTTATCTGCATGGAGGGTGAGTGGGGTGGTCGCTGCAGATGCCAAGGGGGATTAGGAGCAGGTGAAATGGCCCAGAAGCACCTTAAGAGTTAGACCAGTGACCACACGCATCCTGGAGAGAATGTTGCATAGCACCTGGCATTTAGTTGGTGCTTAAAAGTGCTAGTTGAAGCTAGTCTAAATTTGAGAGTTGGAAGGACTGTCTGAAATTATCTAGTGCAACCTCCCACTCAGAAACGGAATTCCATTTATAGCATCCCTGCAGGTAGCCACAGCTTCAGCACGCTCAGGCTTGAAGTCAGAAGAATCTAGTAAGAAGAATCTATAAGACCTGTGAAAAACTGAGCCTCAGTTTTCTCCTCTCTAAAATGGGGAGAATAATTCCTCCCTTACTGAGAGAAAATGTAGACAGAGTGTATAACACAGGAGCTAGTACCCTAGGTTCTCAATAGATTATTGTTAATATTATTACTATTATATTTATTATCATCAACAACAACTCAAAATGATCTCCTGGTCTTGTACGCTAGAACAGTGGCTAATGAAACTGAATCCCCCTAAAACTGAGTCCCCCTTCTGAGTTTATGATTAACCTCTCTGTCCAAAACTATTCCCCATCTTATCCCCTCTGGCCTCTATCCTGTGCAAACTAAACACTTATCACCCAGAGTCAGATGACTAAAATTGCTGTTGTCGATAATATCATTAATGTACAGACTCAGGTTGTTTCTTCAAGGCAAGATGAGCTAACAGACCCCTGGGTCATGGACCACCAGACCAGAGACACATAAACCTTTGGCATCCTGACTCCCAAAATTATGATTAAGAAATATCATAAAATGACTAATCCCAGCTTCTTTTCCTTCCCCTTTAATAACCCCTAACTCAAAGACCAAGTGGGAGTGGATCTGAGGCTTGTCTCCCACTCCCTTGCTTGGTGCCCTGCAATAAACTCTTATTTTGCTGCAACACCTGCTTTCAGAGTTTGGCTTTCTACATGGTGGGCTCATGAGCCCTTTTGCTAGGTTATCATTTGGCGACCATGAAGGGACCTCTCAGGTTCCTCTGAAGTTAGTGCCTGTGGTCTGTGGCCCTCTGCCAGTGCAGTCTTCCCTTAGCAGATCCGGCAGCTGAGGCTGTTTTGGCCAGGAGATCCAACTGGGGAATTCCTTTTTTGACCAAGCATCAGCGTAGGCAATATTCCAGGCTTGCGGTGAAGGAATGGTTTTTGGATTAGAAGACATCTACCGGTAAACAACCAGCACAATGGTGTAGGCCAAAAACTTTTAGGTTTGTATATTGATGCCCTCCTAGGCCCATTGCTGGGTATTGGGGGAGGGATTGGGTTTGATAAAAGTATGAGCCTAAGGTTGCTTTTGGAATTGGTTTGGCTTTAAACCTTTTGGAATCGGTTTGACATCTGTCGTGTGTGTGTGTGTGTGTGTGTGTGTGTGTGTGTGTGTGAGAGAGAGAGAGAGAGAGAGAGAGAGAGAGAGAGTGTATATTTCTGTCAAAGAAGATGCAGTATTTTAATTGGCCGACATGACAAACAAAAGTTCAGTTCCTAAAAATAGCCTTGTAGGATACTACAAATTTAGACCACCTTTAGTTATAGTTCCCCAAAACTGGGTTGCTGACTTGATAAAACATCTTTTCAGAATTCTGACCCTAAGGGAACACGTGCGTCTAGAAAAAACTTGCTTTTCTCTACCTGTGCCTTTGAGATGTAAATATTCTACCACGGCTCTCAGGAAATTTTATCTTCCTCTTATTTACACCATTTCCAATTCCTCAGACTGAGGGAAAAAAAGAGAAAAGAGACCGTTTTAAACTTAACTTATTCCAACTGTTATTTATAAACTAGTGAGTTTTATATTATAAGACCTGATTCATGACTAAGCTTTAAAATGAAGCTATGAGATTGTGTCTGTCTATATGTCTGTGTACATTACAAATATATGTCTTTTCCTTTGGATGGTATTATCAAAATTAATTTGTAAGGGAACTCTGTTTAATTGGCTGAAAGGAAATTAAGCACTTATTTAAATTCTCAGAAATAGAAAAGATATAAAATAAACTAATAAAAAAACAAGCACATATTTATTTTGTCATTAATATGATTCAATTAAAAACTAATGTGAAAAATATCCAAAAAAAAAAGAAAGAAAGAAATAGAAAAGAAACTAACCCAAATTAATTTCAGGTTCATGTGATCTGCAAAATATTCAGTATTAAATTATTATCTGGTATTAAATTTAGTTTAAGGAACTTCCCTGGTGGTGCAGTAGTTAAGAATCTGCCTGCCAACGCAGGGTACACGAGTTTGATCCCTGGTCCAGGAAGATCCCACATGCCAAGGAGCAACTAAGCCCATGCACCACAACTACTGAGCCTGCGCTCTAGAGCCCGTGAGCCACAGCTACTGAGCCCACATGCCACAACTACTGAAGTCTGCGCACCTAGGGCCCGCACCCGGCAACAAGAGAAGCTACCGCAATGAGAAGCCCGCGCACCGCAATGAAGAGTAACCCCTGCTCACTGCAACTAGAGAAAGCCCGCGCGTAGCAACGAAGACCCAACGCAGCCAAAAATAAATAAATAAATTTATATTTAAAAAAATTTAAAAAGTTAGTTTAAGCTTGTTGGTTTAATTAACATAGACATGTCTTTAGAGGCATCAACATTAATACTTTTATTATACCTAGGTTTACTGAAAGTCAAAAAAGATCTTATTTCTTCCTTTCTGTTTTTTCTTTTTTTATTGAGGTATTGTTGATTTATAATATAATGTAAATTTCAGGTGTACAATATAGTGAATCACAAGTTTTAAAGGATATACTCCATTTATAGTTATTATAAAATATTTACTATATTCCCTGTGCTGTGCAATATATCCTTGTAGCTTATTTATTTTGTACATAGTAGTTTTTACTTCTTAACCCTCTACCCCTATCTTGCCCCTCCCCCTTCCCCCTCTCCGTTGGTAACCACTAGTTTGTTCTCTGTATCTGTGAGGGATCTTATTATTTCTGTTACAAAAATTTCTCATCAAGAAAAATAACTTGATATAATGAAATTTTTATAAGTAAATTAAATGTAAATGAAATGAGAGTTTTTAGGTAAACTCTTTAGGAATAATTATGTTTTAGGAATGTCTACTTAAAAATAATTTCTCCAAAATAGATAACTAATAACCTGCTGTAGAAAAAATAAATTAAATTAAATTTAAAAAAAAGAATAAGTGGTAAGTCTTGAAATGATAGAATTATCTAAGAGAAAATAAAAACTTAAGAGGAAAAAAAATCTCTATATAAAATGTCATTGAGAAAATATTTCTGACTTGACATATTATCCTTCTTCACCAGTGTTTGTTAAAAAAAAAAAAGAAAAGTCTCTCCAGATTTTTGGTAGCTTGAAGCTTTAGAGTTTTGCTAAATTAAGTTAAATGATGGAAGTTTATTAAATATCTAGGTCACTTCCAAATAAAATAAGATACTGGAACATTAATTACTGAATGTAGGCTTCTTTTTACAGAAAGCTAAAGATATTTAGGATTATTAATAAATATTTTTGGTGCCACACCAAGATATTTTCTATCAGAAAGCATGTGTTTTTTGAAACAATAAGTACTATTTATGTTTGCCAGTCTACAGAATGCTAATGTAAAAGGCAAAAGATTTATATGACCTGAAGAGAAACATGAGTATGGATAGAATGCTAATGTAAAAGACAGTTCATAACTGTTTCCTTTTAAGTTTTCACTAGAAACTAAGGTTTTTAAAGGTTAAGAATTCTAATTAATATATGTAATTAAAACTACTAAAAATTAATAAGGAAAACATCTTTGTATGTGAGGGAAAAGAAGGTATTAGGAATGGAAATGCATTTTATTAAGGGAAAAGAGAATAATTTTGTCCTAAAGGTGATTATTTCTTTTTTCTTTAATTTTTAATATTTATTTTACTTTGGTTTTTTTTGGCCACGTCATGCAGCATGTGGGATCTTAGTTCCCTGACCAGGGATCAAAACTGTGCCCCCTGTGGTGGAAGCATGGAGTCTTAACCACTGGGCTACCAGGGAAGTCCCTCATTATTTCTAAATGGGAAAGAAAATAAGGGACAAATTAATATGAATATAGGAAGTGTACAAGGTTTATAAGAAAAAGAGAGTCTTTAGAAGGGAATTCCATGTGTGGTCAGGACTGACTAAAATTAGAGTACATTTAATTGATTAAGTAAATTTTAATATTAAAGATAAAATGGCACACAACTAGAATTTGTTTCCCCTGTGTTAAGAGTACAAAGTTTTCTTGGAATATTGAGCTGCTTTTGATAACAGACTGTAAGTTTCTTCACCTTTTAAGTGACCCGTTGTAACTTTCTGTATTTGCCTTTGAAATCATTTACTATCACTTTGGTTAAGTGAATAAGTGTTGTTTCACAGTGACCCATGATTCTATTTCACCCAGTGTTTTAAATTTTTTAAAAAATATTTTTGACAAACTTCCCAAATATCAAATTCTAATTGAAGTTCCTTTGACCTCCAGCTAACTTTGGGATGTTTCCAAGGACCTCTGAGGCATCTGAGAGAGAGATATTAAACTAATTTAGGATTACTTGGAATGTTAAATTACATGAGAAACATTGTCAAATGAGTGGTAATAATCATCCTTAGGTTATATTTCATAGGTAAAATGGCATTAATATAAATTTTCTAGAAATTATATGAAATTTCTAAGGTTTAAATATGTCCTGATATAATGTTATATTCCTTTAATATTGTATGTCACAAAAATAATCAGATTTCTTTGTCATTGCAATGTAATCAGATCTTTGTGCCTTTTTAAGTCTTTTGTCATTTATGGACAGTTATTGTTTTACACTAGTACTTTTGCAAAAATGCTTCATCTTCAAGAAGATTCATAGAAAGGACTTTCTGACAAGTCCAGATTTCTGATAACTTTCAGATCATACTGCTGAACTGAGTAAGAAATTAAAGAATTCTAATGGAAAACCCGATGGCTTCATAAAACTATTAACAAAAAGGATTAGTTACATAGGACTGAGTGATCTGATTAATATGGTTATAATTTTTAATGTTTTGTTGGTCTGAAATACTGCTGGCTTTTAATCTATGTTTTCCAAATGTAAGGAAAACATTCCCCTTAAGCTAATCATGACTTAACAGCAATTTGGTAAATTATACATTTGTAAGCAGAATCGGAACATTTACCTTTTCTCTCTACCTGATCCCTCTAGAAATTGGACACTCTTAAGTTCCCAATAGCCTTAACAGTTGAACAAGAAAGGCCACCTCCTTACTGGTACAGGAATCTCAAGATATGTTAGGGAAACTGAGAAGAGAGGAATTCACCCAAATCTGTAGATATCACAGGCAGAATCTGACGGCAAGTCCTTGGCATAGCTTTCCCAGTCTTGAGAGGCTTCTTAAAAGTTCAATCTGAGGTATCTTATGAAAAATTCCAACACAGCTAATTTAAAATAGCCTTTGTGAATTCCCTGGCAGTCCAGTGGTAAGAACTCGGTGCTTTCACTGCAGGGACCCGGGTTCGATCCCTGGTCGGGGAACTAAGATCCCGCAAGCTGTGTGGTGTGACCAAAAAAATAAAATAAAATAAAATAGCCTTTGTGATCAATTACATGTATGTAAATAATCAGGCCAAGCTTGAAACCAGACTTATGTTGCAAAAAAAATTGGTCTTAATTTGGCTGTATTTGGTAGAAATTAGGGTAATTTTAGAAAAAAAGATTATGTTTCAGTGGATATTAAATTCTAGTTTTGTTCATTGAGGTCTGTGTTTACTGCTTAAGACTCACTTCCCAGACAGCTCCTTCTTGGTATGTTACATTATTGTAAAGTTTAATTGAATTATTAAAAGTATACTCTGTTTGTTTCTGAAGCTTATCACAGCAATCTATCTTTGGATGAAGATCAGATACCCCAGAACTTGCAACCAAGAGATTATGCATATGGGAAAGGACTGCTCCAACTTAGAAGAAAGGCCCTGTAATAGGTCGTCCTAAGTAGCTCAATCTCAGTAAAACTGAAGGGAATTGACTTTTGACTTCATATTTCCTTTAAGAAGGGCCTCTGCCCTGATCAGGTCTATAGAAAGGGCTGATAACCCCAAGTGACATCAGCATAAAATGATGATGACAGGGCTTCCCTGGTGGCGCAGTGGTTGAGAATCTGCCTGCTAATGCAGGGGACACGGGTTCAAGCCCTGGTCTGGGAGGATCCCACATGCCGCGGAGCAACTAGGCCCGTGAGCCACAACTACTGAGCCTGCGCGTCTGGAGCGTGTGCTCTGCAACAAGAGAGGCCGCGATAGTGAGAGGCCCGCGCACCGCGATGAAGAGTGGCCCCAGCTCGCCACAACTAGAGAAAGCCCTCGCACAAAAACGAAGACCCAACACAGCAAAAATAAATTAATTAATTAATAAACTCCTACCCCCAACATCTTAAAAAAAAAAAATGATGATGACAGCAGTAGTAGACAGCTGACCCAAGAATCCAGACCAGACCTGTAAGACGCATCCTACTAGTTCAGTTGAACTTTTTACCAAAGGTATGTCTCCTTATCAAAAGTGGAAGCTATTATTTTACTTGGAACCATAGTATTGCCTCCAATGTTCAGGATCAGTGGTCCCCAAACATTTTGGCACCAGGGACCAGTTTCGTGGAAGACAATTTTTCCATGGATGGGTGGGGGATGGTTCAGGCAGTAATGTGAATGATGGGGAAAGATGGGGCGTGGCAGATGAAGCTTTGCTCGCTCGCTCGCCCACTGCTCACCTCCTGCTGTGCGGCCCAGTCTCTAACAGGCCACCGACCGGTACCAGTCCACGGCCTGTGGTTTGGAGACCCCTGTTCAGAATAGAAAGAAAATTCTCTAGTGAAGTTGTCACAGAGTATAACTACCCATGACATATATCACTGCTTGCTTTAAGTCTACTGCTAGAAGCACATGTACGATATTTGTGCGACAATTTGGTATAATTGGTAAAAATGTATAGTCTATAAAATGTTTCCCCACTAGCATACCTCTGAGCTTGTTCACTGTGTCTGATTAGTTTTCTCTCAACGTGATAACTAGGCAAATATATACAAACAAAAGGAGGCACCAAGGGACATGGTGAACCTAGGGCAGGCAACAACCACCCTGGCATTGGGGGACAAGTATTTTTGATCATCAATGCTTTCTATTGAAAGATTTGCAAACACAGGGGAAATGATAGAAGAAATTTTCACATATTGAAGAATTGGGAAGTCATTCTGGCTTATACATGATTTAACTTAAACTTTATGCTAATTAGAACCACCTGTGTTGTGGCCTATCAAACATGCATTGTACATCTGCTTTAACCATTAAGGAAAAGAATGCATTTTGAAATAAAAAATAGACTAACAGGGCTTCCCTGGTGGCGCAGTGATTGAGAGTCCGCCTGCCGATGCAGGGGACACGGGTTCGTGACCCGGTCCGGGAAGATCCCACATGCCGCGGAGTGGCTGGGCCCGTGAGCCATGGCAGCTGAGCCTGCGCGTCCGGAGCCTGTGCTCCACAACGGGAGAGGCCACAACAGTGAGAGGCCCGTGTACTGCAAAAAAAAAAAAAAAAAATAGACTAACATTGGTTCAGGCATCCAAAGTAGAGCTGGATGGTCATTGTGGATATGGTTTTAGACACTTTCCTGTATTATTGAAACTTGAATTTTCTGAACTGTATCAGACTCAAGGACATCATCAGCTATTCTCAAAAACAATATCTTCTAGCAACTGCAACTGCAATCTTATGGTCTCAAAATCTCCTCTTATATCTTTGAGAATAGTAACAAATGAAACAGCTCAAGTCATAGCCTCCCAGCAGAAGGCACTAGATTCTTTAGCCAGAATAGTACTAGACAATAAAATTGCTTTAGATTAGATTTTAGTAGAAAAGGGAGTCATATGTGTAGTGGCCAATAGCTCCTGTTATTTGTATATTAATACTACAACTGAAGTTAAAACCTACTTAGATAAAATTAGGCAACTCTTTACTATAAGTCTCTCCAGAAGTGCCAGGTTCAGACTGGTTTTCAGGCTTATTTTCTTGAATTTCTCAGGGAAGGAGATCTATTTTCCAAGATTTCTTAAAGTTCAAGTTACAAAAAAGGAAAAAAAGTTCAGGTTGTCACTCTTCCTCCTACTCCTAATTGGGTACCTGAGCATAAAATGTGCTATAAACTATTGCACCAAAATGGGTAGACCAAGGCACTAAGAATTTAATTATGCAAGATTTAGATCCAAAACCTGGAATGTGGGAATATTTCCAACTCGGTGTACAATATTTCCATTCCCCAAACTGAGGCAGGACTATGCCTCTTTTCAGCAGAAAGTAGCCAGAGCAGTCATTGCCCCATTCCCTCAAAGATTTGGAGAAAGTCAAAACAGGAGTAGGGATTGAAACTGAGTCCCCTCAAACCAAGTTCCCCTGCTGAGTTTATGATTAACCTCTCTATCCAAAACTTTATTCCCCATCTTATCCCCTCTGGCCTCTATCCTGTGCAAACTAAACACTTATCACCCAGAGTCAGATGACTAAAATTGCTGTTGTCTATAACATCATTAATGTACAGACTCAGATTGTTTCTCCTGGGCAAGATGAGCTAAAAGGCCCCTGGGTCATGGACCACCGGACAAGAGATTCATAAGCCTTAGGCATCCTGACTCCCAGAACTATGAGTAAGAACTGTCACAAGATGGTGATTAACCCCAGCTTCTTTGTCTTTCCCTTTTAAAAACCCCTAACTCAAGGACTAAGTGGGAGTGGATCTTAGGCTTGTCTTCCACTTCCTTGCTTGGTGCCCTGCAACGAACCCTTACTTTGCTGCAAACACTTGCTGTGAGAGTTCTGCCCTGCTCAGTTACACTAGCAAAGTGTGTCCCTGGACCAGCAGCAGCTTGGCCTGGGAACTTGCTAGAAAAGCAGATTCTTGGTCCTGCTGAATCAGAAATTCTGGGGATGCAGCTCAGTAATCTGTTTTAATAAGTCCTCCAGGGGATTCAGTGGCAGCTTCAGTTTGAGAATCACTGCCCTAGAACCACAAAGGAAATGTCTAAATCCCATTCTACAGAGTGCCATTGACTACTTGAAGACATTCTTCATGTTCTTCCTAAGTTTTATTGTCCCCAACATTCTCTCCACTTCCTTCAGCCATTCCTCATTTACTATGTGTTCCAGACCCCTTGCCATCCTTATCTCCCCATCATATCATGCTCTGATTGTCAGTGACCCTCTTAAAAAGGGAGGCTCCCAGCACCACACCCAGGGCTCCCAAGTGGCCTAATCGGCACACAGTGCAATGAGTTTGCTGCCTCCTCTTCTCTAGAAAAGGAGAGTTTTGACAGCTATTTATTGAGTGCCCACTGTGTGCCAAGCACATGACATACAATAACTTTTTGTTTACTTTTTTTAATCGAGGTTAAACTTACATACATTAACGTGCATGAGCCTTAAGTGAACACGCTGAATTTTTACATATGTATTTACATAGCCAGGTGACTCCCACCCAGATCAAAATATAGAACACTTCCAGCACCCACCCCAGAAAGAGTACCGTACTTGCTCAATGTTATGTCTATGAGAGTAGTAGTTCATTATTTTTCATTGCTATATAGGAGAACATTATATGCATACACCACAATTTATTTATCCTGTCTACTATCGATGGACATTCAGGTTGTGTCCAGTTTGGAGCTATTATAAATAAAGCTGCTGTGGACATTCATGTACTATTGAGATAGTGCCCAGAAGTGAAATTGCTAGGTTGTGGGGTTGGTTTAACTTTAGTAGATGCTACCAGTTACCCAAAGTGATTGTATCAGAGTACAAACTTACTAGAGTTCCAGTTGCTCCACTTCCTTGCCAACACTTGGCATTGGCAGCCATGTTCATTTAATCATTGTGTTGGTAGTATACCAGTATCTCAGTGTTTTTTTGTTTGTTTGTTTGTTTTTACAGTCCAGGTCTTTTATTTTCTTTACACCCATCATGCCATGAATTCATAGGGAATGGGTTCCAACAGTTTAGGCTCTTTTCCATTGGTTCTCATGAAGTGTGCTTCTTTGGGTGGAGCAGGCTGGAGCTTCAGTTGAACCCAAGTACCTTTCTCTTTGGCTTCCTTCTTTTTCTGATCATTTTCCTTCACCTGTTTCAGGAAGCTATCTCGACTCTCAGAGTGCTTAATATGCTTGATATGCACATTAATTCTCTTGGCAAGAATCTTGCCCTTAACTTGTTTGTTTACAAGGATGCCAACAGCATGCTGGGTAACATTGTAGACACTCCCAGTTTTGCCATGGTAACATTTGTGGGGCATTCCTTTATGAACAGTGCCCGTTCCCTTGATATCTACAATATCACCTTTCTTGTAGATTCGCATGTATGTGGCCAAAAGAACAACTCTGTGTTTCCTAAAAGGCCTAGAGAACATGTAGCAGGTGCCCCTCCTCTTTGTCTTTGTGTTGGTCATTTTGGCGAATTACTGGAAGATGGTGGTTCCAGCCGAAAAGAAGCTATCTCAGTGGTTTTAATTTGCATTTCCCTCACAAGAAATACTGCTCAGTATCTTATCGTGTGCTTATTGGCCACTTGCCTATCATCTTTTGTGAAATGCCCCTTCAAGTCTTCTGACTACTTTAAAAATTGGATTGTCTGTCTTTTAAAAACTTATTTAGGAGTTTTTGATATATTCCGGATATGTCTTGTCTCAGTTATGTGTAATAACTGAGTAATGTAAATATCTGCTTCTTGTCTGTACCTACATTATCTGTAATCTTCACAATGATCCTGTGATATAGGCCTTATTATCCCCTTTTTATAGATTAGGAAACTGACTCAGGAATGCACAGTATCTTGCCCAAAATCTCACACCTAGTAAGTATTGAAGCTGAATTTTGAGCCCAGGTATCCCGATTCCAAACACTGGATCCTTCCCACGACACCATCTGCCTCTCACACTCCTACTTACACACCTAAGACTTGTGCTTGAGCTTATAGCTATTAACATTTTCCCCCACAAGAGCTGCTGTTGAACCAAGTCTTCCCATCTCATTTATGAGCAGTCGATGTATTGAATCCAAGTATAAGCCTTGGTGTACGTTGAATAATGGAAAGAATCTGGACCTGGGAGTGGGTCAGGCCTGGACTATGTTCTGGGCCCACACTTGGCCATGACAACTCAGGGCTTGACATGATAAACCTAATTTTCTTCAATTGTAAAATGTCAAATTCTTACAGTGTTATGGTGGGATGAAATTAGAGCATATGCAAAGCCGCTGGTAGACACTCTTCGGTGCTGTTCACACTTCTCCATTGCCTTCCCCTGCTCCCGTGTCTCATTTAGCTTTGCTTTGGGTTCCCCTTCCCTGCCAGCATGCTTCGGGTTCCAATTCAGCCATGCAGCAGAAGGGCTACCCCTCCAGCTGTTCCAGAGAAGGATGATACCTCACATGCATAATGTATATTTACTAATACAATTGACCCTTGAGCAACATGGGTTTGAATTGCGCGGGTACACTTATAGGCAGCTTTTTTTCAGTAAATACAGTATTGAGGTTGGTTGAATCCTCAGGTGCAGAACCTGGGATATGGAGGGCTGACTATGGGACTTGCGCATCCACAGATTTGGGTATCCATGGTGGGTACTGGAACCAGTCCTCTGCGATACCACGGGATGACTGTACTCACCCAAATCACTGAGAAAAGTATTGAACGCACTGCACCATTCTCCACCCTCCTCTTTCTTGATGAACCTTTCCTCAGGGCTCAGATGAGCTATACGTTCTACCGGGAGCTCCCCACCAACTCAGGACTGCCTGTTTTGCCTGCCTTGTGTTCCCCCCGTCTCCTCACTTACCTCCCTTTCTTGTGGTCACCAGCTGGGGTGTTCATAGTGTGGATCAAACGTCAGCTCCTCGAGGACGGAAGTTGAGTCACACGTTAATGCTCAGGGGCACTATACAGCACCTTCCTGGCACTTAGCAGGCATTCAGAAAATATTAGCCATGCGAATATATGTTTAACTGTCATAACCTTGAACTTATGAAAAACTGAGGAAGAAATAATATTCATAGAGGATTCCATGAGGGATGTACAACTCATCTATTGTATTTAGTCGGTAGTTCTCAGACTTGGCTTCTTGTCTTACCATGGAGTTACGTCCCCATAAGCTCATTGTAAGTTGAAAATATCATTAAGTCAAAAATGCATTTAATAGGGAGATCCCTGGAGGCCTAGCGGTTAGGATTCCGGGTTTTCACTGCCATGGCCCAGGTTCAATCCCTGGTCGGGGAACTGATATCCTGCAAGCCCCCCCGCCCCCCCCCAATAACATATTTAATACACTTAACTTACCAAACATCATAGCTTAGGTTAGCCTACCATAAACGTGTTCAGAACACTTACATTAGCCATTAGGCAAAATCATCTAACAGAAAGCCTATTTGATAATTAAGTGTTGAATATCTCATGTAATTGATCGAAAGTTGTACTGAAAGTGAAAAACAAAAAGGTCTTACAGGTAAGGCATGGTTGTAACTGTATTGGTTGTTTACTTCTATGGCCCCTGGCTGACTGGGAGCTCTGGCTCACTGCCACTGCCCAGGATCATGAGAGAATATTGTACTGCAGATCGACAGCCCAGAAATCAAAATTCGAAACTCCAGGTACGGCTCCTACTGAGTGCCTATCACTTTCACATCATTGTAAAGTCAAAATATCAGGAGTCGAACCATCGTAAGTTGGGGACAGTATGTATGTTGGAATCTCAGAAAAGTCAGACTTTCTGGTTGATGGAGTCGTGGGTTGGTAGTTTGCAAAAGCTCCCCAGGGCTTTCTAACGCACAGCCAAGGTTGGAAACCACTGCTCCAGAGGATCCACATTTTATCAACAGGAGCCGCTCACATATCCTGCACCATTTAGGCCCCTCATTAAAGTGCCTTTACTGAATTATCCTTGGACTTTATGCCTAGTTTGAGCAACTTGAAGATATGTGACTGGAGTTATGGTAGGGATGTTGTTGCCAATGGACCATTATACAAAGACGCACAGAAATTCCTATTGGGCATCTGCACCAGGAAAAGCTGTGATTCTCCTGAGCAACCATTTCATGTTTATAAGATGATGCTGGGAATCATTTAATTATCACTACTTTCCAAGCTTGTAGTAGCTGCTGGGAAGCTCACGGTCAAAGTCATGATCCACCTTTATCACCTATATGGAATTTTACGGTATATGTGTTGTATACTGACTTGATTCCTCTTTATTTTCTGTCCTTTTCTCTTCATCCTCCTTTCCTCAATCTTCCCCATAATAATGCTTTTTAACTGAGATATAATTCACATACTATAAAATCCACTCTTTTAAAGTGTACAGTTCGTGGATTTTAGTATATTCACATCACCACTACCTAATTCCAAAACCTTTTCATCACCCCATTACCCATGCTCAATCCCTCTTCCCCTCAACCTGGCAATCAATGATCTACTTTCTGTCTATGGATTTGTGTATTCTGGACATTTTGTATAAACGGAGTCATATAATTATGTGGCCCTTTATGTCTGGCTTCATTAATTTAGCATAATGTTTTCAAGGTTCACTCACATGGTAGCATGTATCAATACTTTATTCCTTTTCATAGCCTAATAATATTCCATTGTTCAAAATGGATGTACCACATTTTGTTTTTCCATGGACATTTGGGTTTCCACTTTTTGGCTATCATGAATAATGTTGCTACAAACGTTCATTTACAAGTTCTTATGTGAACATGTTTCAGTTCTTTTGGGTATATACCTACAGGTGGGTTTGTTGGATCATATAGTACTTTTAAGTTTAACTTTTTGAGACTCTTTTCTCATTAAAATTTTTTTTTAATCTTATTGTATTGTACGTCTCTCTATAAGCCACTACAAATCCTTCTTTTTGGAAGGAGGCAGAGTATAAATAAATAAATAAATAAATAAATAAATAAATCACAAAGCACTCCCAAGCCATCTGTTTAATAATCTGTGCTAGAATTTTGCCAGGATTCTATATTGAGCCATTTGGTATATAGTTTCCAGAAATACCTTCTGTCTCTTTGTGAAAATGAACATTTTCTTATCTCCAATGTCCTCATCATTTACCCAGGTTGTTTTTCAGTCCTACCTGCAAGGTATTTCATGGCCCTGTGTCTAATTCATCTGAATCTGGCCCCCAGAATTCATCTGCAGCCACATAAGCTCTCATCTATCTTGTGATGTACTTAAATTTTTATATCCAAGTAATTCATGTACATGGTTAAAAATAAAGTAGAACAGAAGAGCCTGCAAGGAACAGTCCCACCTCATTCCTTCCCCCTCTAGTCCTGCTCCCAGAGGCAACTGCTTCTAAATCTTTTAGCTCTTTATTCTGGGAATGACTTCTATATCTCTAAATAATGCGCTTATGTGGCCGTTTCTGGATTTCTCAGTTTAAAACATCCTTTCTTTATTTATAACTATGAAAAATAAGGATTTAGTTCATATATATATCATCCAAATAACTCTCCCCCACCCTACTCACAACATGGTTGTATAACTGTTTTTATTTAATTCCTCTAAATAAAATAAAAATAAATCTGTTGATTACGTATGTTGCTTTAAGTAACATATTTATATCTTTATTTCTCATACCATCAGCTATGGATAGTAGTTTTGACTCACTATTTTGAAGGATAAGGATATCACTCCTACCTTTCCCTTTTAGCTCCCCTTCCCAGCTTCTGTCTTCTGAACATTTACTTTAAATGCTCAAAGTTGATTACCTGTATATATAATTTTCTAACCATAATTAAGTCTTCTGTGCTTTGCCTATTAGTTGGTTCTAAAAGTTTAAAACCAATAAATAATGTTTACATTTGTAACAATGTAAATGTTGTTTATTGCAGAGCCAGCAATGTCCTATAATTATGTTTCTTTCTTTTATTTGTTTTAGTATTTCATAGTTTCAGATTGCCTTTCTTCTCCTTCCCCTTACCCCTCCTCTTCTTCTCTTTACTTGCCATGATTATTTCTTCATGTTTGTTTCCTACTTTTCAGCTTATCGAGTATTCTATTTCTGAGGTTCCTCTTTCCCAGGGACCTCACACGGGGCCCTCTCCATTATATGCTCTAATTTGGGCGTGTTGCTTTTCTCTTACATAGCTGTTGGTCGGGGACTTCTTTTCACTGATGCCCTTGACGGGTCCCACTGTTTTCTCTCCCCTCCCTCCCTCCCTCCCTCCCTTCCTTCCTTCCCTCCTTCCTTCCTTCCTTCCTTCCTTCCTTCCTCCTTCCCTCTCTTGGTTTTTGTTTTTGTTTAGGCTATCATTTTGCTGCACCACATCTCAGGTAATTTCTTAAAAAGGAGTGTATGTGTGTGGGGAGAGATAAATTAGGAGTTTGGAATTAACGTATATATACTACTATGTATAAAATAAACAACAAAGACCTATCATATAGCACAGGGAACTATACTCAGTGTCTTGTAATAACCTATAATGGAAAAGAATTTGAAAAAGAATATATATATATATATATATATATATATATGTAACTGAATCAATTTGCAGTACACCTGAAGCTAACACAACATTGTAAATTTACTATACTTCAATTTAAAAAATTGTTATTAAAATAGAAAGAAAGAAAAAAAGGAGTGGGCGGTCTGTCATAGATTTTCTGAGTCCCTAGCTTCTCAAAGTGTTACAGCTCCACCCTCACACTTGAATGATAATTTGGATGGATATAGACTTCTTTGTTGAAAATGGCTTTTTTCACAGAATGTTGAAGGCATCAGTGTAGCCTTTGCTAATGAGAGCCCTGAGACCAGTCTGATTCTTATACTTTTAGAGGTAAATTTTCTTCTCCTCTAGGGAAATTTTAGGATCCTGTCTTTATCACCGTTATTCTAAAATTTCACCATGACGGTGCTCATATGTGGGTCCCTTATTCACTCATTGCGCTGTATTCTTGGTGTCCCCTTTACAAGTTGTCCTTCAGCTTTGGGGAATTATTTTATTTTCTTATCTGAGAATTTCTTCTCTTCTGCTTTTCTCTTTACTTTTTTTCTGGATGTTTCTCTTATCCAGACATGAAACTACTTCTCTAATTCTCTTACATCCCAATACTTTCTATTGAAATTTCAATTTCCATAATCCTATCTTTTATTTCCAGGAGCTCACATTTATTTTCTGGTCTTCCTTTCATAGCATCCTATACTTGTTTAGGGATGCAACACCTCCTCAAATCGCCCTGATTACCTATTAGTTACTGAAAATTTCTTTAGTCTTCTGTTTCCTAAATTATTTCTCTAAAGAGAAATAATGGAATATGTCCATTATGGACATTATGTTACCCCCCCACACCATTTATCTTTATTTTTTTTCATGCCAGAGGCTTTTTTTCAAATGTCTGATGATCTTTGTCTTTTCATATTTAAGAGTGAGGCTGGGCTGGTCAGGTGGCAGATTTCATTTCATTTCGGCAGTGAGCCTGCATCACACGAGGACTCCAGTATTAGAGGTGGAAGCCCCTGCTTTGGGACCATTGAACTGAAGCCTCCGACTGGAGATGGATCCCTGGCTGCCCTGTGTGTTGCTTGGGAATTGACTGTTCCATGTACCGTTGGCCAGTCCTCCTCACTTCAGTGGTGGCTATGTCTCCTGCTTCCTCTACACCGTCCACCCTCATAGCATCTCAGAGGCCTGAGCTCCACTGTGGTTCTGCTGCGGTAACGTGCAGCCGTCTCTCTCTCTCTCGCTGCCTGCTCCTCTGGGTTCACTGTCCTCCACCCACTTCATCAATGACCACTCTCTTCTCCATTTCTCAGCTCCTATATATTTGCTGAGAACGTTTATCCGCAGTGGCCTCCCTCCTGTTCTCTTCATCACTGGGAGGGTAACATTTGCTCATTGCTTTATAATCATTTTCGCGGGGTCAGGAAAGAGAAGTGTCGAACACATGTGACCAATAATGTCTTTTTAAAGGGGAATCTTCAGTTCCCTCTTAATGTGTCTGTTTTACCTTTTCCAGAGTGAAGGTCATTTTCCTTGATGTAGGAGAAACAAAGTAAGAGCATTATCATTATAATAAATGTCTCTACACTTCGAGAAACGAGGCTCCAGGGGGCTCCTTCCTTCTCTGTTTGCAGCTTTTGTTTCACCTTTTTACTTCAGATGCTATTTCCAGACCCACCCAGTCACTCTGTTAGAGACCTTTGCACCCTCACATCCAAATGCCAGTTTGTGTCTCTATCCTATCAGTTCTAAGTCCAGAATGTTTCTTGAATTCAGGGCTCCGGCTCCTCTGTCCAATGGTCCTGACCCATAGTTCAGTTCTAGGCAGGTTCCTCCTGCACTATTGCAGTGGCCTCCAAACTGGTTCCTGCCTGCCCACTTCTAATCCAGCCTCCTTACACTCTAAGTTCAGACCTGATTTTATCCCTCATTTACACCAAAAGAGGGACATTTTAAAGCAATTAGTATCACCTCTACAGAGGGCTGTTAAGAAATATGCATCAAAATTATAACTGCACCTGACCCTTGACCTGTAACTGCACTTCTAGGAAGCTATGCTGCATATGGAGTTTTACGTGTGCAAGACGACATATGTAGAGTTATTTATGGCAGCACTGTTTATAAATGCAAAAGATTAGAGAAAACCCAAATGACTATTAGTAGAGACTTGCTGAATAAATTAGAATACATTCGTATGATGGAAAAGTATGTAGCCATAAAAAATGAGAGGAGTTTTTATACATTCATAGGAAATGGTATCCAAGATATACTAAGTAGAAACTGAAGGATGCAGAATAAGTGGCTAACAATTGTGTAACATTTGTGTAAAGGGGGAGAAAATAATATGTTTATCTTCTTGTCTATGCATAAAACCCCTGGAAGGTTACAACAACATTTATTGAGTCCAAGGAGGAGAGCTAGATGGTAGGGGATGGAGCAATAGGGACATTTTCACTATATAACCTCTTGTGCCTTCTGAATTATGGAGCACACGAATGTGTTGTCTATTAAAAATAAACAAATAAAAATGAAAACTCCCTCTTTATAACATCTCAATTTAGTTTTCTTTAAAATGAACTATATTATACTAAGTTATTATATAATAACTTGTATGTTAATTGATATATTCTCTGAATTCAGATTATGTTCTAACATAACATAATCTTTTAATATGAAATATGCATTTTGCTATATTAATATGACTATATATTACATGTTGTATCTATCCTACATATGCCCTTTTTAAAGGTCTCTTATTTATAAGAAAGAGTCTGAAAGGAAAACCTCAGTGGTTATTTCTGGGTAGTTGACATATGAGTGATTTTAATTTTCTTCTTTATACTTTTTCTGTTTCTCTGGTTTTTTGTGTTTTGTGTTTTTTTCTTTTTTTTTTTTTTTGCGGTACGCGGGCCTCTCACTGTTGTGGCCTCTCCCGTTGTGGAGCACAGGCTCCGGACGCGCAGGCTCAGCGGCCATGGCTCACGGGCCCAGCTGCTCCGCGGCATGTGGGATCTTCCCGGACCGGGGCACGAACCCATGTCCCCTGCATCGGCAGGCGGACTCTCAACCACTGCGCCACCAGGGAAGCCCTGTTTCTCTGGTTTTTATGCCAAAGGTATATTGCTCCTAATAATCAGGGAAAAAATTATGTGTGTTTCCACTCCCCTCAGTCCACAGGGTAAAGGTCAGTGTCTTCAATATGTCTTTCGAGGCCCTGCCTACATTTCCATCCTCTCCTATCACCCCTCCCCCTGCCCCCCACAGGAGGCTTTGTGACCCCTGAACAAGTCCCCTTTGCTGTTCCCCACTGTCCTGTAGAAATGCAACCTAGCCTTCAGCGTCCAGCTTCAATGTTCTCCCGCCTAGAGAGAATCAGTGGCTGCTTGTGGCCTTTGTCTTATGAGTCACTGAGCCTCCGGGAGCAGCCCAGGTGCTGACTCAGGATGAACGTAGGGAGAGTGTGGGCCCAACGGCTCTCTTGTGGTTTCCTCCACCTTCTGTGAGATGGAGGTGCTAAGAGAGTTACTGTTGGCTGCAGTGCTCACTTCGCTTTGGTGTCTCCTTTCTGTTCGTGGGTTTCTGGGGCGTGATCTTGCTGTCCTGCCTGACCTGGCCGCAGTCTTTGCTCCCATCCTGGTGGGGCCCTCTACCTAGCGGCATTCTTCACAGAGAACTGCATCTTCCAAACCAATGGTGGGCAAGGATCAGTCCCCAGTGGTCCAGTTTGAGGAGAAAGGGCTCTCCCCAGGGTGGCTGGTCTGCCCAAGGGAGAGGAGGTATTTTCTCATGTCTGTTGGAAAAAGTGGGGCTGGGAGATGAGGTGACATTTGCCCTGAAGACTTCCAATCTCTTCTAGAAGCCTTCTGAGTCTTCTTGCCTGCTCCTATCGAGAGGGAAATTAGGCAGAAGGGAAGGAGATGATAGGAGCAGGAAGAACAGGCCCCACCCTCCATCCCCTTTCTTGGAGGATTTGAGCCTGTTACTTGCCTTTTCGCAGACTCACAGACTGTTACAGAAGCACAAAGCTGTCAGAGAATCCCACTCCTTCCCAGGATCTCAGAGTGCAGAAACCCAGTGATTTACCAAGCCCTACCCCCAGTTCACAGGCAACTGAACCTTAAGAGAGAAGCAGATGTCAAATTCCCTTCATATCCACCTATGCTTTCCCTTAAGCCCTGGCTTAAGAGATACTAATAGAGACTCTCCCCTAATCAGGCCGCTGTTGCCCTCATCCTTATCCTTATTCCCAAGGAGATTTACCAAGAGGATGAATCCCAGCTCAAGAACTCAGACACTTGGCCCCATGTGCAGCATTCCCTTTAGATGACAGCTAGGGCTAAGCTTGGGCTTGGTGGGCACACAGCCCTGGATGGACACAGGCATTTACCTATGAAATCCAGACTAGTAAATGTCCCAAATCCTTCCACTAATGAGCAATAATGACTAACATTTATTGAGTACTTAATATGTGCCAGACATGTTGAGACTTAATATGTGCCTGCATTAAAGAAGTGGATACGTTTGCTATTTCTCTGTTTGATACATAAGGAAACTGAAGCAGGTGGCACAAGGTCACTCAGCTAATGCATGGTCTAGCCAGGATGAACCCTCTGCCTCCGGAGCTTGTACTCTTAACCTCAAGGCGGTGCTGCCAGGGGAGAGGGCCTCTTCAGGTCCCCCTGGACTGCTTTCTTACAGCTGCTTGTAAAGTGCACCTATTCCAGGGGAGGGCCTCTGGCCTGCTTAGTGTACCCACGGGGTATGAACTGGTTTCTCAGATCTTTTCCCCGGAGGAAGTTAGCAGTTGGCCTGAGGATGACCCCTGGGCTTCCTGAGAGGGAAAGGGGGAAAAGGAGCCTCTAAAGAGGGCATAATGGTCAAGGAAGAGGGGATAGGGGTCCTTCGAGGCACCCAAGGGTGATGGGAAGGAGGAGAGGAACAGTTAGTTCCCCCAGCTCAACAGAGACAACTCCAGGGAAACAAGACTGAGTAGCAGTGAGGGCCATACGGGGAAGGGCCCCTGGGCTGACCTCTCGGAGCCCATGCTTATGGTGTGATTCTTGGTGTGAAGTTGAGGGTTTGGGAAGTGGATGGACAGGGGAGTGGAGTGGTGGAAACAGCCCTCCAGACACGACCTGGGCTTCAGGGTCCTTCAGACCACAGGGCTTCAGGGTTTCAGGGCTTCTGACCCTCTGAGGGTGTCCCAGGCCACTCCATCAGAGTCCACAAGTCATGATTCTGAATTCTAACCCCCATCGCCCAACCCAGCCCTTGGTTCTCCAACAGAGTGAAGTGGGTCTGTGGCAGCTGGATGCTGTTGGGAGCCCTGACAGCATTGCCTGAAAACTTAGAATCGGCTTCTTCCACCGCTCACCTGCTGCTGTTCGTTCAGCGCCCACTGTGTGCTCACTGGGTCTTCATAGCCAGGCGCAGAGGTGGACGGATTATCCTCATTTGACCTGTGAGGAGTTGAGCTCAGGGAGGTTGTCACTTGCCCAGGAGCGCAGAGTGGCCAAGCCAGCGTTCAAACCCAGAATTCCACACACTAAGTGTGGCGCCTCTTTCACTAGTCCGCAGCTGCACCCCAGGGATTCCCACCCAGGCTGTAGCTTTGGGGCCCTCCTGGGGTCCTCAGCTTCGGGAATTCCTTTCCTTCCCAGGCCCTCTGGCCACCAGTTCTCAAACCTCTATTTGCTTCAGAATTGTCTGGGAAACACATTTAAAGCAAAATGAGTTCACCTAGAGTTTACCCCCCAGGGATTCTGGCTATGGAAGTCTGGGATGGGCCCCAGGACTCTGCATCTTAGCAAACCCCCAGGTAACTCTGAAGCAGGAGGTTCCTGATGTATCCAGCTGTACTTGCCACCTCAGAACTTCAGAGGAGTCTGTCCCAAGCCCTTTCCCATAGCAGGGGTCCATAAAAGTCTGAGGGGTGAACGAGGGCCCCTTTATTCTGACTTTGTTGCTCAGTTTCCTATCTTGTGTGTTTCAAATATTATAAAGGGTGATGGGAGAATTTTCTATGCTGCAGACGGGTTCCCTTTGTCTTCTGAGGCTCCAGGCTGCTTCTCCTGGGTTTCACACATAGGCAGGGACAAATGAGGGGACAGGGCCACCTCCTGAGGTCTCAGCAGGGGCCTGGGGCTGCGCCTCTGTTTTTAGTCCAGGATGCTGCTCTCTTGGCTAAAATCATACAACGGAGACCAACCCCCAAGGCAGTGTTTCTCGACCTGTGGCTCAAGTGCTTCAGAATCCCCTGTTATTTGGCAAAAATGCAGATTTCCTGCCCCACCCTGATTTATTGCATTAGAATTGGGGAGAATGCAGGGCCCCAAAATCTGCATTCTTAGCTAGCACTCCAGTCAACTCTTATGCAAGTGAATGTTTGAGAAATCCTGCTGCAGATCGTGGACTGTCACAGACCTGAGTTCAAATCCCAGCTCTGCCATGAAGTAACTGTGTGGGCTGGAACTAATTCCTAACCTTTGTGAGACTCAGTTTCCGCATCTATAAGAAACGGCGTACTATACCTGCCTATAATCCTCTTGCTGCCAGGATTCAATCAAACCATGAGAAAACTGATGCAAAGCACCTGGCATCCAGGAACCGCTCTGAAGGCACAGCCAGTCTAGTGGTAAAGAGAGATGCATAAATAAATGCCTCCCCTGGGAAGGAAGAGCTGTGAGTTGAAAACACTGAGCATTACCCCTCAGCAAACACGGGACAGCTTTAAAACAATTCTGACCTTGCATTTCCCCTTGGGTGAGCACAGGGAAGCTTTTCAAGGTGACTGGGTCCATTCCTACCCTCAGGTGTGAGCCATCCCAAGTTGGGGTTAGGTGTTGGCAAACCTCAGGTCTGCCAAGGTCCCTGGGACCTTCAGCCTTGCCGTTGGCTGCCAGGAACCGGAAGTCTTCAAGTCTTTCCTTTCCCTGGCTCCCCCAGTCCGGCCGATCCAAAGAAATACCAAAGCTTGTAAAAAGCTTCAGCCATTCATAATGGGTCAGTTCCCTCCGGAAATGTTCCCCAGCTCTGCTGAAAGTTTGCCAGGCGACTTGGTGACGTCCTGCTCTCAGCCCACACAATGGGCATGGGCAGAACAATACAGAGTAGGAAAAACATCCCGCCTGTCCATAGGCTCACATCCTCCTGGGACCCCACCCCACGGCTCCCAAAGTTGGGGGTGGGGAGGGAGGGGTGCAGAGGGCGGCAAGAGGATGCCAAAGCAGCTGTGGAAGAGGGGAAGGGGAGTGGAAGCAGGAGCAAATGCCCCCATTTTGGCTGCATTCTGAACCAGCTGGGTGAGTCAGATTAGAAGTCAAATCTGCTTCTTCTGGCTCCGCCGTCAGCCCTGGGGGTCCCTGCTCAACAGCCCTGACACTGGAACGGATTAAAACCTGAGCTGGCAAGCAAAGCAGTTCACAGGGCAGTGAGGCAGGCAGGCATACCTGGTGGGAGGCCTTGCTTTGTCACTTAATTAACTATGTGCAAGGTGTTAAACCTCCCAGGGCCTCAGTTTCCACATCCGTTGAATGGGGTCATCCCACATGCCCTGTCTACCACACAGGGTGTTTTCAGAGCAAAATGGGCTACCATGCATGAAAGCACCTCAATAACTATAAATACATTACTTGGTCACCAACTGGTGTCATTATCCTAACAAAGCAATTGGGGAGTGGGATGGCATGCCTGGGGGAGGCACACTCAAGAGGACACTGCCCTCTTCAACCCAGGCAGCTTGCAACCTGAACCCAGAGAAGAGACCTAACACGTTGGAAACCTGGATACATGAGCGCAGACCACAGGCTGTGAGAATTTCTAGGCAGTCGGGCTGGGGGTGGTGGTGGTGGCTAGGATGGGGTGAAGTGCGGCCGGTGGGGGGGCGGTTATTGGAAAACTTACCTGGAGGTCACACTTCCATACTAGGCTCTCTGTTTTTCCTTAGGTTGTGTATATTTGGGTAGCCTCTTGGGAAATGGAGGTTATGAGGGGCTAAGGCCCCATGAAGCCTTGCGTCAGCCTATTTGGTGCCAGCAGAACTGAGCACATAGTACTCAAGGAGTTGATCAGGGAAGGCTTCCTGGAGGAGGGTTTGAGGCATGCTTAAAAGGAGGAGAGAGGAAAATGGCTCCCACAAAACCCTAAAGTGAGAACAGACAGGTTGATGTAAAATCAGGAGCAGGGAGGACACTCTGAGGGCATCTGCACCCCCCCAACCCCATCACTGTAGGGACAGGAGCACTGAGTCCCACCACCTGCCCGAGGCCCAGAGTCTGACTGAGCTGCTGCAGGAGGTGGGAGGGGATGTCCGGGCAGAGGTACGAAGGCTTGAAGGAAGAGGCACCTTTGGGGAAAGGTGGTCCTGGTTCTGCTAGCAGGAGCGAGGAGTGTGCAGTGGGTGATCAGGTACGGGACCAGAGAGAGAGGAGGGTCAGGGCTGGGACACAGAGGGCTGGGGCACTTGCTGGGGATGGGCACAGCCCCTGAGAGATGACAGTGGGACAGTCAACAGCGTGTCTTGAGTCCTCTAGGAGCTCCTCTGCAGCCCAGGGCCACATTGTTTTGAATATTTGGGGGGTCGGAATGGGGGTTGGAGGAGTATGGAAACACCTAGAAACAAGACCGGCTTTACCACGTGACTAAATGGCACTGTGTCTAGAGAGGTCTAAGCTCAAAGTAGAGCGTCACCTGGGGGTGCTCACTGGTGCAGGCAAGGAAGGGAAGGACTTGCAGAGGTGGGTTCCAGCAGGTTCCTAACGTATCAGAGGTTTCATTTCTATGTTAATTCATTTTCATTCACTAATATGAACTATGAAGCCTAGAGGTCCAACTCACTTTCTGAGGCTTGCAAGACTGATAGGTAGGTAGAGGTTGAGGAAGGGGCAGGGAGGCAGGCAAGTGACAAGCCCCCTGGGCAGGCCGCTCACACCCTCTGGGATTAGCTGCATCTCGCAGGTGCAGATAACAGCCCATTACTGTCAACATTTCTGCAATCGGCTTCTCTCTCCCAGACCAGCCAGTGAGTTCCTTGAGGAAAGAGAACTGTTTACTTAATTCTGAATCTTTAGTGCTTCACAGAGTGATTTGGACCAAGGAGATTTTTAATAAACGTCTGTTAGGGGCCCCTCCAAGCCCAGAGCCAATGTGGTCCCCATGGATCCTCCTCGCAGTGGGCAGTGACCAGGAGGGGCCAGCCCTGGTCATGGGAACACAGAGCCATCCTCTCTGTGAGCATCTCTCCAGACATGTACATCAGGGGAAATGGGAGTAAAAACTCTAGAGCCATGGAAACCCAACTGATAGAGACAATATAATCATAATAATGGCTTTTGTTGTCCTTTTCATTGACCATAAAGATAACCCATGTTCATTGTGAAAAATTGAGATAATGGAGAAATTCATGATGGAGAAAGTGATATTCACTCATCTGTATACACACTTCTAGTTGTTTTGTCATGAATACTTGTATAAATACAAAATTAGGACTATATATTTTACATACTGTGTATTTTTACAGCCAGTGTATTTCACCTATGTCATAACATAATTATGTTGTAAATAATTTTCATAAGAATGTCATAAGCAGTTTCCCATGAGTTGAAATAGGCTTTGAGAAGAAAGTGAGATACAAATTTTCCATACTAGCTATGTAATGGGTGGAAAAACATGTATTTATACTTCTCTTGTGAGATATTTATGTTGCTTCCATCTTTTTACTGTGTATAACAGTGCCACTGTGACAATCTTTGTCCCCAACTGTTGTAAACCTCTTACTATTTCTTAAGTAATTTGGAGTAAAATGGTGTGTTCATTAAAACAAAAAAGTCTGTTAAATTAAAAAAAAATTGTTTTCATTTAAATAATGTTTGTTAAGTTCACAGTACCTTGCCTAACATACATCTGTTAGGATAAGGGACATCAGAATTCTGAAACTCTGGTGACAGTTTGGCAGGATGGGTGGGTTCCCCTGGACAGAGAGGTTTTATTCACTGTTGTGTCCCCTACAACCCTTCCCCCATTGAGAGAGTGATGCCTGCTTCCACCCTAGAGGACAGGCAACAAAACAACAGCCAACACTCAGGCGGTGCTTTTCTACGTGGCCAATAAATTCTGAGCGCTTTCCATGTATTAACTCATCTAATCTTCACACTAATCCTATGATCACCCCATTCTACCTATGCAGAAACTGAGGCACGGAGAAGCCATTTTATGTGATCCCACAATTAGGAAGTGACGGAGCCAGGATTCGAGCCAAGGCACTAGAGCTCTGCTCTTGACCTCCACACGGCACTGCCTCTATTGCTTGGAAATTCCAACCTTTCCCCCTCCTCTGGTACCCTAAAGCTGGGCAGTCAATTCCATTACAGCCAGAGGTGTAGAGTCACAGGTGGTGGAGGGTAAACTTCAAGTCATCACCTCAAGTCATGAAACGGTACTGGGCCCATCCCCCTGCTCCAAGGCAGCCCTCCCTCCTGTCCTCATCAGCTCCAGCTTTAGGAATTCCCACACCCGAGAGTCAGCCCCAGGTCTTGAAAGGCCAAGGCAGTCTGGCCTCAAAGCAAATGGCCCAGTCGGATGCTCCAGGCATCCTGCAACCCAGGTGGAAGGGTGTTTGCAAGCCTGCAACCACTGTTGGCCACAGTCCTCTCGGCATCTCTGAGGAATGCTTCTTACCTGTGGGCTGTATCTTGCCGCCCTGCTTGGCAAAGTAGAGACCCAAGGAACATGGTCAGACCAGGGGCAGATCTGGCCTATCCCAAGACGGCTCCTTCCTCTGCAACCTGGTAGGACTTACCAGAAACAGTGCATGCCCCTGGAATTCCCAACAAGTGGTCTCCCAGCCTCTGCTTGGATGCTTCTAGGGACAGAGAGCTCACTGCTTCAGAAGGCAGCTGATCCACTGAGTGATACCTGTGACCCAGTGCCTTTTATCCTAAACTCTCTTTCCATGTTTACTTCCCCAGCTACATTTTAAACTCTGTGGAAACAAAGCTCTGGGATGAGGTAATCTTAAAGTCTTGCAAAATCTTTTAGGTAGAATATGCTTAATACATTCTTGCTAATTGAGATCTTATCAAGGGTGAAGAATACAAGACAAGAAAAAATATGATCTAATTTAAATGCCAGGACTAGGATCCCTGGGGGAAGGCGGGCGATGGAATTTCTGCTGGTGGAGAAGGGACTGGGCATGTGCAGAGTGATATTCATGCTACCGCTCACTGAGCACTCGTGTCAGGCCCCTCACGGGAATTCTCTCATGAATCCTTACAATCCCATGGAAAAGGTGTTGTCACCAACTCCATTTTACAGAGAAGGAAACTGAGGCACAGAGAGGTTAAGAAACATGCCCAAGGTGACACAGCTTGCAAACAGCAGAGCTAGGATTTGAATCCAGATTCATGGATTTTGGAGGCTTGGATGTGCAAGATGCCTCCCCAGGGACCCGGGACCCAGCTGATCTCTCCTCCAGGGAAAACATGGATGGTATAAAAAGTCTTTGTTGTGTCTGAAAAAAAAAAAAAAAGTAAAAGACAAAAATCCTTGGTAAATTTGAAAAAAATGACTAATGGACAACTCCCCTTCCCCCAAGAAACTGAGACCTCATGAGAGGGAAGCAAAGATCGCATCCTATCCGACGTTGAGGCTCTGAGCTCCTGCAAGTGGGGTCTAAGGGTCAAGTTTGTATCCCAGATACTGGAAACAGAGCCTGGCATGTAGTCAGGAAGTCTCAGGTGAATAATGAGTGAATGTGGGAGGGAGGAACTCAGAAGGAGACGGGAAGATGAGGGGCTGGGCTAGAAGCTTTGAGCAGGGAGGAGCGCTGACTGCGTCCCAGAGGACCGAGCCCTGTATCCGCCGCTCTGGCTGGATCTGCTTGCTCACACAGCTGCGGCCAGCGCACCGCCATGCCTCGTGTTGACATCACCAGGATGAGACGGACAAGCGTGCAGGAGGACAGAGATGCCGCCTGGCATCGAGAGAGCTTCTCAGGGATTTGGGGCTGGGGTGGACAGCTAGGAGAGGCTTCCCTCGGGAAGAGGCCCGGCCAGATGATCGATCTCTGCATTTGTGTTACTCAGGGCAACCCCAGCAAGAGAAAGGGACAGGTGAGGGGCAGAAAGAGGGGGTAGCAGAGGGAAAGCGGGGACAGGAGAGAGAAGGAAGTGGCTAAGTGGCATCTGCGGTCCCTCTGGAGCCGCCCACCCACCCTGTCCATCCCGTTGAGGAGAGCTGGCGCTGGCTCTCCGGAGCTGGGCACCGACCATCAGAAAGGATGCCGGTCACAGCTCTGGCACAGGAACTGGGGCCCCTGGTGGTCAACACTGCCTTTTGAAGCGGTGGGGAGGTTCGGAGGGTCCCGAGGAGGGGCTGGGTGATGGCAGGGCACATGTGGTGGGGTGGGCACAGTGACTTTCAGCTAACTCACTGGGACCTACTGGTCACCTCTCAGCCATGCCTGTAGGTGAGCGGAGGCTGCTGTTCCCAGTTCCCGGGAACCCAGCAGACAGTAAGGTGGAGACTCCTGTGCCCGCCCACAGCCACCTGGGAGGCAGACGGTATCGTGCAAGCACTGCACTGCTCAGGTAGGCAGACTTGGGTTTGAACTCTGACACTCTCCCTTGCTCTGTGTGGCCCAGCAAGCTACCTTGCCTAGAGTTTCAGGTGTCTCACGGTGAGTGCGGGGACAGCCCCCACCTCAGGGCACCGCCCCCGAGAAGAGGCTCCTCCTCCCCTCCTGCGCCCCTCAGCTGCAGCCTCGTCCTACTGCCTGTATGTGTGTGTGTGTGCGGGGCGGGTCCTTCCCTCCTCCGCCCATAGCACCCTCCTCTCGGGGGCTGCCTTCTCCTATTCGTCTCTCTGAGCCTTTAAAAACAGAGGTCAGTGGCTTCGCCATTCAGAACGAGATCCAGAGTCCCTTCCATGCCCCACAGCACCCCACGTGAGTGCTTCTCAACCCTGGCTATGCGGTTGGGGTCACCTGCAGAGCTTTTAAGAAACTACTGATGCCTAGCCTCACCGCTGGAAAATCCGTGTGAATCACTGGAGCTGGAGCTGGGCGTCCGTACTTCTTAAACGCTCCCTGGCGGATCTAACGCGCAGGACCACTGCTCCACTCCACGTGAGCCAGCCTTCCTGTCACCCCGCCCAGGTGCTCTGCTCCAACCTGGCTGCCTCCTTGTTCATCCTCAAACACCCTCCTTTCAGGACCTCTGCTGGAATACTCTGTCCTTGGGGGTCCACATGGCTCCCCCCTTACAAGTCACTGCTCCCCAATCTTATCAGTGAGGCCCCTGACCATACCGTGTGCCAGGCTCCCACCCTGTGCCCTCACATCTCCCCTGACTCTGCTTGCTTCTGTGTCATCACATTTGACCCCTGACGTGTCACATTTATGTGCGTTGTGCTTCCTCCTTCACTAGAATGCAAGCTCTGTGAGAGCAGGGACATGGCGATCTTACCTCATCCTCACTGCCCAGCACAGTGCCTGGCACACAGTGGGTGCTTGATAAAAATCTGCTGAGAGGAAGGCCGTCAACGCCAGGAGGTCTGAGCTCCCACTGCCGGAGAGCAAGGGTGGGGAGTCTTGCACCTCGGCGTCCTGGCACCCAGCACAGGGCCAGGCTGGGACCAGTTCACGGGGCTGATGATTTGCTCTGGAGACAGGGGCTCAAGGGGTGCTGTGGAGAGTCAAGACTGGAAGCAGGGGTCTAAGCAAAGACGAAGGTGGGAAGGTGGCCCAAAAGGAGCTGAGCTGCTTTGAGGAGGAAGGAAAGGTGGTCTGGCAAGTGTCCCACACCGGGCTGGCCCACGTAGCCTAGCAGGGCAAAGAGAGCGGTGGCCTGTGGGGCATCAGCCCTGACCACTGGGCCCAGACCAGAGGGACAGGGTGACTGAGAGCCCACAGGAAGGGTGGGGCAGGGGAGAGCCAGCCCCAGGTCCCACCAGGGCGGGAGAGGACTGGGGCAGAGCCCAGCATGAGAGCTGCTGTCGCCCTCAAATAGGACCTTTTGTCCGGTAGCTGCAGGGCTGCTGCAAAGCATAAACGACCCCGCCGAGTGGGCCCAGTCGGGGGCCCCAGGCACTCCTGACCCATCCCAGGAGCCCATGGCAAAAGTGAGGCCAGAGGGGGAGATGACTGGCTGGGGGGTTTGCCCAGGGACTCCAGCACAGGGGGCAGGCTGCTGTCTGTGAGAGCCAGCCATAAGGAAGCTGGGGGTGCCCAGGAAACAGAGGGCTCCAGGACACGTGCCCTGTGTGGCGGCAGTCTGGCCACCGGAGAGCCCGACGGCAACCCTCGAAGCCCTTCTGCCCCAGCAGCTCATAACTAGTTACTCCGCCCCTCCAGCTTCCTTCTCCAGAAACATCATTTTTCCTTGAGCACTAACTACATACAAGGGCTGGTAGAAGCCTGACCAGCTGAACACCCCCAAGCTTTCTAGGGCAGAAGCTCAGAGTGCCTTAATGTCTCCACAGAGACCTCCAAAGTCCCCCCACCCAGGTGAGCCTCCCTGGGGAGTGGGCTCTTAAAGGGGCAGAAGCCTCTGTAAACTGGTGGGCGCTGCTATGATACAACAGTGGTCTCTGGTGTCAAGAGGCACTCCAGCAAAGCAGCGTCTGCTCTGGGGCCTTCCCTGCTGTGTGTTTCTCTGGCTCCTGGGGCTCTGTCTGGTCTGCACCTCCCCTCCTCACTCCTTCTCCTCTTTGAAGACCACGGGCTGGAGTGGCAGACAGACCTGGGATTCTAATTTGCTACATGACCCCAGGCAAGTCCTCTAACCCCTGAGAATCTTACTGTCCTCAACTGCAAAGTGGGGAGAAAGGGGCTTGTTGTGAGGATTCAATGAGAGGCATAGTGCCTGGCACACAGTAGGGAGCTTAGCAAACCTTAGGTCTTGGCTAGTCTCCTCCCACATTCAACTAAAAGGCCGGACTCAGATGCCCACCAATGTGTCTCCTGGCCCCTGCCCTTACTGTCCTCCAGTTTAGCGACTGGCGGCCTTTAAGAGGTGAGGAGGTCTAGGCTGGCAGAATCCATGCTGAGAATCACTCTTTACTTCCATGATCTTGGGGGACATCACCCAACCTCTCAGCATGAGCCTCCTCAATTGTGCCGGCAAACTGGAAGGTTCTTACGGCCAGACATAAGGCCACTGGTCAGGTAAGGCCAGGAGGTTTGGGGCCTGACGTTCTCAGGGTGGTCTTGGGGAGAACAAACCTGGACACTGAAATGGAAAATGCAGCAGGATGCTGAGAACTCTGGGAGATGTGTGTGAAAGGAGGTATGGTCAGACCCAAGGTAAGAGGCCATCTGGGCAGCGGGAAGGGGAGTCAGGTCTGTGCAGTTACTGCTGGGCCAGAGTTATAGGGAGGTTTGTATCCTAGTTCTGCTGCCCTGGCCTTGACCATCCCCCATGTCAACCCTCTCTTGAACTTTGCTCCTTGCCCCCCTAAGTCAGAGAGCCACTTGGTTGGGGGAGCACAGGGTCAGCGACAGTAGCCAGAACCCCAGACCCTTCCCCAGGACCCCTGGCTGGCCCCACCCCTCAGGCACCAGCTTGGGCCACGGCTGGGACCCCAAGCAGAGTCCCAGGCCTCTTCTGCTCCCACCCCAGGTCATCCAGAGCTGACATCCAGCTGTGAATGCAGCAGCATCCGGAATACAGCAGGGAGGGTGCAGGGCACCATGCCCGTAGCCCAGGGTGGGTTCAGGGACACACACAAACCGAACTCTCTCTCCACTTCACGTACACATACAAGCAAGCCCCACTTGCACTCAGAGGCCCGGAGGGGGCCTTCTGTCCTCCATCTTCGGCATCAATCTGTCAAAACCAGCTTTTCAGCATGAGACTGCTCACTCCTTTCTGTACAACATGAATTAAATATATTATCTGTCTTTGCGCTGAGTCACAGGACATTCACAGTACAGTGGGGGAGGAGGGGAGGGACTTGTGGGGAAGCCAAGACCCTCCAGGGCTGCTCCTCAGGCTGAGGGGGGTGCGCAGGGGACCTGGCCTCCTCTTGGCCTCGCCATCCGAGATTCAGCCAAGTGCTGAGGAGACTTTGGGAATAGGACAGGTGTGCTCCACAGGGGTGGGGGCGGGGCCTTCTCACGGGGCCACGGCCCTAACACTCCCAGTCCCCTGGGGCCTGGGGCTCAGGGCTCGGGATCAAAGTCTATCCCGTCCTGTCCCACCTTCCTGTACCTCAGGCTGCGGTGCTGATCCTTTCTCTGGTGACCGCCCTCTGGGGAGGCCAGGGGCATGGGGAGGCTGGTGCCCAGATAGGGTGGAGCAAGGACAGAGCCACGGGGGCCGGGAAGGAGGGGACGAGGGAGGCTGTGCCAGCCCCAGGGAGCTGGCGGCAGCGTCAGGGTGACCCTGAATATCTGGGGACCGTCCTCGGGACCCTGGCCCGGGGCTGGCTTACCAGCGCTCAGGAATGATAAGCGGGAACCACTCTCGGGAAAGGGCGGGGAGGTAGCAGCTTGGGTCAGAGCTCCAAGGGCAGTGCGTGCTCTACCACCTGCCAATTTAAGGCAATCCCATTCGGACTGGGGAGGCGGGCAGGCCCGGCTGAGCTGGCAGGAGTGCAGCTGGCAGGACCAGGCCACCACTGGACTCAACTGGGCGTCCAGCAGCATACGGGGCCTCTGGCGAGGAGTGGGGAATGGGAACAAGTGGGGGATGATGAGAAGAGGGGGTGGGGCTACAACTCCCTCTGTTGCTCTGGGGACACCCGCCCCTCAGGTGGGGGTGGGCTTTGGCACACATGTTGGCACCCAGGATTCCAGAGTCCCAGACAAGGTGCCATGTTGCTTCCTGCTCTCAGGGGGGGAAAAAGGGGAAAGACGTGTGGGCTCCAAGGGGCCTGAAAGGGACTCGACCAAACTGGTGAGGCAGGCAGGTACCCCGGGTGGGGAGGCATGGTGGTGCCCATGTTCAAGACATAGCGCTCTGCCCGGCCTCTAGATTCTTCTGTCCATGTGGGTTCCATGCTGGTGTCTGAGCACTTTAGGGTGGGAAAGTGTCTGAGATCGCTCCCTGTCCCCTCACCTCCTCCCAGGGAAGCAGCTCATGCCCAGCCCCAGGGAAGGTGATGGAGGGGTTGGTGTCCAGGCCAAGGCCACTGGGGAGGCATGTGGGAAGAAGGGAGAGGAAACAGCCGTGGCCAGCAGGGCTGCCGAGAGGTCTTCTGGACCGGCCGTTAGCCCTCACTCCTCAGTCCTCCGAGGCCACACGGGCCCCATCCTGCCGCAATTGTGCTCAGTGTGACCTCTCGTCCCTTGGGCCACAGCAGGGTGGGCATAGCTCAGAAGATGCTCTGCCGCCGGCTCTTCCCTCGCCCTGGAGAATGGAAGGAAAGATGTGGGACTGCAGGGAGAAGTCTGGGCCGAAGGTCACCTGAGATCAGGAGGGACGGGCGTCCTCCAGAGCTACTCTGATAGAACCATCAAGAGCACGTGCTTGGGAGCTGGTCAGCCCTGGGTTAAAATCCCATCCCTGCTACTTACTAGCTATGTGAAATTGCACCTTAGCCTCCCAAAGCCTCAGTCTCACTGCCTGTGAAATGGGGAGCATTAACTAATAGTACCAATTTCAAGGGGTATTTTAGGATTAAATGAGATACTGCATAGAAAGCACTTATCATGTCTGAGGCCATCAGCTAGTCTAGAAACGAAGTATAGTTCTCCCAGGATGGAGGCCAGAGAGCTCAGAATTTGCAGAGAGAATGAACCAGGAAAAACGTGCACCTTCCTCAGGGCTACTGTCAGAGACAGCGTTCTGTCTAGGGTGGGGGTTGAGGAGGGAAACGCAGGAGGAGGAAGCCTGGCAAGGAGATAGGGAAACCAGTCCCTTCCCTGCTCCCCACGGGCCCCCGGAAGACAGGCCAATGTCAGGGAGGCCACGCTGATTCCCACGGCAGGAGGGGCTGCTGGGCCCTATCTCTGTTCCTCAAGAGGGGGGAGCCGCCTGTCCTGGCCTCCTCTAATAAGAGGAGGAGGTGGGGGAGGCATGAGCCCCTACCTGGCTGCTGAAAGGCCAGGCCCCGGTAGCCTGGGTCCTTCTGGAGCTGGATCTCCTTCAAGGAGAAGATGGAAGCAGCTGGGGTGAGAGAGAGAAAAGGCCAGGAGAGAGCTGAGTGGAGCTGGCCCTGCTCCTGCAGCCTAAGGCCCCCACACCCATCGAGCACCCCCTTAGTTAGGACTGGCCCAGGAGCACCTAACTGGGCCTTTCGGGCAGCACCTTGGATCCACAGGGTTTCCTCCCCTCGTTGCAAACGAAAACCCAAGGAGGGGCAGCCAGGCTGCTCAGCTAGACCCAGGGCCTCTGGCCTCTTCGTTCCGGCTCCTCTACTCACACCAGCTGCTCCCTTTCTCTGGTTCTGGGGTGGCCCTGCCCCCTTCCCCCAACCTCCCCTACACACTCACTGTCTTCGAGCTGGTGCACACGCTCCCCCAGAGACCGGAAGTAGGGGTGCCTCAGGGCCGCCTCTGCTGACACGCGACTCTTGGATTCGTACTGAAAAGCAGAGGGTGGGGGACTGCAGGGACCCCTCTGGGCAATGCTATTCCCATGCTAAGTTATATGACGAGGAAGGGAAGGGCCAGAGTCTAACCTGAGAAGCCCCTGGGGTCAGCTGCCCACTCAAGCCAAGGCAGTCTCAGAACTCAGGGTCTCAGATCTCCAGCCACCAGGAGAAAACCAGAAGGGGGGCTTTCAGAGAATGATCTCCTCTTGGGATGGAAATACAGATGCTGAAGCATCTAAGATCACAACTTTAATAGTAACATTAACAACTACCCTTTATCGTGTGCTTATTCAAGACAGGCACCTTTCTAAGTGTATTCCACAACCTCAATTTATCCTCAAGACCATCTTACAAAATGGGAATGACTCATTCTACTTTGCAGTTGAGGAAACTGAGGCACAGAAAAGCTCTGTAACTTGCCCACAGCTACACAGCTAGGGTCTGAATTGGGGTTTGAGTCGGGAGTGCACCCACTCTTAAGTCTGTGGAAGCCAGCACTCCCCTCGGGCCCAGTGGGTGGAGGGTACGTGGGGAACGCCAGCACGCAGGTGGGACGGAGGGCTGGGCAGGGATCTTGGGGCTTCAGCTCTCTGACTGCCTGGCCCTGGTCGGCGTGGGAGCACTCACCAGGAGGAGGCCGGTCAGGAGGTTGATGCCATCAGTGTCCAACCTGCGGGAGGAAGGAGCTGGCACAAGTCTGGTCTATGGGGGCGGGGTGGGACGGGTGGGGCTCACAGCCACCTCCGGGAGGGACAGCCAGGCCCACAGGCAGAGAGGAGGAGTGGGGAGGAAGGGCTACCTGGGAGCATGACTGATGAGCGGCTGGGGCAGGTACTGGGGGAAGTTGTACGCTCGGAACTCAGACAGGGCCATCACACCAGGCCACGTCTCTTCCGTGGGGGTCCCTGGGGAGATGAGAAGGGGTGGCGAGGGGTGAGAGGCCAGGACCGAGGGCGACTTGGAGGGGTGCAAGGTAGGAGGTGGGGTCATAGAATGACTGAGTCCACCCCCCCCACCCCCACCCCCACCCCCCCCCCCCACCCCCGCCGCCCTGTAGAGATCCGGTGGGAGCTGCTCTTCCCAGTCCGGATATGCGCCCGGGCTGGACAGAGTTCCGGCGCCCCCTAGTGGTGAGAGGGAGGAGCGGCAGGACACTGACCGAGGAGTCGGAAGATGAGGTGCAGCTCCTCCTTAACCGTGGAGCCGGGGAAGAGGGGCCTCCCTGTGGCCATCTCGTAATGGATGCAGCCCACGCCCCTGCAGGGAGCAATGGGCAGGGGCGGCGTTAGGCTGGACCTCCTTGCACCCGCGCTTCCTAGCGCTGCTCCACCACAATGCCCTGCCACGGTGACTCAAATGGGTCATGGCACCGGGGTGGGTGGCCCAGAGCTGCAGAGGCTCCTAGCACAGCACAGCCACCCACTACAGCCTCCCTCTGGGGGCTTCTCAGGGCTCTAGGACGCTTTGATCTCTCCCCTTTCACTCTGTAGGATTTGGGTCTGCATAGCCAGCACCCATGAGGCAGCTCTTCAAGCAGTGTTGTCTCCAACTTCCCATCATGTGCCCCTCTGGAAGAGAGAAGTCCACAAATCCACTCTCCAAGGAAACCCCTGGTGTAGGGCACAGCAGCCATGCATCAGAAAACTGTGTTTTACCTTTAAAGTTCGGCAATCTTTTCCTTCTACACTGAATCATATGTGTGTTAATTTTAAGGAAAAAAGTATCCCTTCTAAATTTTTCAGTAGAACTGATGCTTGGGTAAGATTCATCATATTTACTGTGGGCGCCCTCCTGTGCCCTCTGGTAACCCCCTATGTACCCCTGGGCGAATATTTCAGAAGCACAGCCTAGGAGAGTCTATTTAGAGCCAGGGAAACCCCAGTGTAGCTCTGACTTAACTTTATTTTTTGTTTAAATGCATCTTTTATTTATTTTCCCCCTAAACTTGCTTCTCTTTATTTTTTGGCCACACAATGTAGCATGTGGGGTCTTAGTCTGCCCACCAGGGATCGAACCCGCATCCCCTGCATTGGAAGCACAGAGTCTTAACCACTGGACCACCAGGGAAGCCCTCAATTCTTTAACATCCAGTTCAGCAGGATGCCACATGGCTTTTATTCAAAAGAGATTAGACAGTCCTTCACAGAGGCCTTTGGGGCAGCAAAAGCAAGTCGCAGGTGCGGAAGCCCCTGCCCCACGCCCCCAACCCCACGCCCAGTCCCACAGCGCTTGCTTACCACATATCGATGGGGGTGGAGTACTCCGTGGACCCCAGCAGCACGTCGGGGGGCCTGTACCACAGGGTCACCACCTCATTGGAGTAGGTCTTCGTGGGCACTGACTTGGCCCGGGCCAGTCCTAGGGACAGACCCGTCACTGAACCGCGCCCCCCCCCCCCCGACAGTACCCACATCCTGAGGAGACTGTGTCCGATTCCTCCACTACCCCGCCCCAGCCCTGTGGGCTCTGGCCCTCACCGAAGTCGGCCAGCTTCAGCTCCCCTCTCTCGTTGATGAGCAGGTTCTGGGGTTTCAGGTCCCGGTGCAGGATCTTGCGTCGGTGGCAGTAGGCAAGGCCCCGGAGCAGCTGGAACATGAAAATCTGGGGGAGGGAAAAGCAAGGAAGCAGTGCAAGGTGGGAGCATGTCCCATGGAGGGGAGGGGGGAAGGGAGGAACCCTGCGCCTCTTCCCCGTGGCTGGGACGGGGATGGGGACAAGACTGGGTGGAGGTGAGGTACTTGGAGAGCTACCTGGTTCTCCTGCCCGCGTGGAAGCCACATCCTGGGCCCCAACCACCCCAGGGAATGCCATCCAGAGGGCAGGGCACCAGGTGTACAGAGGAGGCAGGAGGGTGGGGGAGGAGAGAGTACCCCAGCCGGGGAGCTGAGAGACGCCACACTGGGCCAGGAAGCCTGCCTGTGTGGGGTCCTACGCACACAGAAGAGCTCATTCATCCCTCTGAATTTCCCCGAAGCCTCTCTTCATCCTGGCAGGTAACTCACGCTCCCGTCTGACAGAGAGGGAACCTGACGCTCAGCGTGAGAGCGGGGAGGTCCATGCCACGGAGGCTCTCACCTTGACGTTGTGCATGCTCATGAGGTTTCCACAGTGGTCCAGATACTGCTTCAGGTCACTGTCCTGGAACACAGGCCTGGCTCAGCCCTCGCCCTGACCTGACGCCTGGCCAGGCGCCCTTCCCTGGGCAGGGCCCAAGCCGAGGAGTGGGACAGGTCCCTGGCTCCGAGCTGCCCCTAAGCCTGGGCCCTTGGGCCATTCCTGAATGGGAGCATCTGAGAACCTGATTCCAGAACAAGGCCTGGGCCACCCCCACCCTCTCCCCCCCACACCCCTACCCCAACTCACCAGGTACTCAAACACCAGAGTGAGGGAGCGCTCCGTGTGGATGAGGTCATGCAGGGTCACAATATTGGCATGTTTCAGGTTCCTCAGTAAAGACACTATGGGGAGACAGGCCTGCCTGTGTCCCTTAGGCCCCACATGCCCCTCTATGCCCCTCATGCCCTCTCCTCCTGGGACCAGCCTCAGGAGTCCCCATTCCAGCAATGGCTCTTGGCCCCCAGGCTGCCACCAGGGCTCAGGCCAGGAACCCCTCCTCCCAGGAGCCCCAAGACTACAGGGCCCTAGGATGCTGTACCCTCTCGGATGGCAGTGCAGGGCGCGCCTTCTTCATGTTCCAGCCGGATCTCCTTCAGGGCCACGAGGTTCTCTGTCAGTTTGCTGCGCCCTTTGAAGACCGTGGCATAGGTTCCCTGGGAACAAGAACCCCAGCAGCCCAGCCACATTCAGGCCCCGCTCTCCTCTGTCCAACGTCCTCCGCTTTGTGCCTCTGCTTGGGCCGTGACTTTGGCAGGACCGCCCTTCCCTACCCCCCCCCACCCCTTCACTGAAATTCTGTTTCTTCCAAAGCCCACTTCTCTGTGAAGCTGTCCCTAACTCCTTCCTGCTCAGAAGGAACTGTCTTTCCTATAAGCCCCCAGCAGGCAAGGTGTCCCTCTATTATAACACCAGTTTTGTTCTTCCTTATGTTCTGTTGATGTTTACGTGTAGGTCTCCTCTGGGTTCCTGGAAGGAAACGGCCACATCCTCCTCCTCTCTGTAAACCACGGACCACCCCCCCGCCTGGAACACAAAGCCCAGCACAGTGTTTACGGAAATAGCTAATAATTACACGGCGCAAAAGCTTACAGTGACCTACTCGGGCCTCACAACACCCTACGAGGTAGAACAATTAGGATCTCCATCTGACAGAGGAAGAAACCAAGGGCACAGAGGGAGGTCATATAGCTCACACCAGGCCACAGAGCTGGTAAATGGAGGAGTTGGGATTTGATCCCAGACAAGAAATATTAGCAGGAAAAAAAAGACTGGATTCTGCCCCAGAGCCCATCAGCCACCCCATCCTCATGCCCTCCTCCAGGACCTGGGCCCACCTTAACACCTGCCAAAGGCTGGGCCAGACTGCATGGCAAGATCTGTGGGACAGGGGTAGTGGGACCGCAGACTGAGGAAGGCTGGGGAAGACCCTGTTCCTCCTCCTAGCCATCCCGTCCGGCGGCCTGGAGAAAATCCAACCCAGCCTCTTACCTCCCCCAGTTTGTCCAGTTTCACGTATGTTTCCAGTTTCCCAAAGCCGATATCTGACTGAGAGGGAGAGACATAGGGTCCTGTGAGCTTGAAGGTCCCAGCAGTCCCACATAGAGTACACCTCCTCACCCCCAGCCTCCAGGTGGAAAGGGAATGAGACCCCCAGGGGGTCTGAGGCTAGCAGGGTGAGGGCAGCCCCAAATCCTCCCTCTCCACTTCTCTCTGTCCCTGTGATAAAGGAGGGAGGCCTTGGAAGTGTGAGTTTCTTTCTCCCGTGGCAGTGGTGGGTGCAGAGCCCAGGGTTGTAGTCCTGGGATTGCCACACGCCTTTATCACCTGTCTGTCTCCATCCTGCTCAGAAGCCCCTCAAGGGCAGGAACTGTGCCTTTTTCTCCACTGTACCTTGGGGGTCCAGTTCAGAACCCACCTCGCTACAGCCTCTCTCGTCAGCACACTTGCTCCAGCTCAGTAGTACCCAACCCTTAACAATACGGACTCCTGGGCCTCACCACCCAGAGTTTGATTCTGTAGGTATCTGGACTGGGGACCAGAATCTGTGTTTTGTAGGATACTCCCAGGGAAATCTGATAGGCAGCCAAGACTTGGAAACACGGGCCAGCTGGTTTATTGACCTCACGCCAGTGAAGACTCTGGAACCCAGAGGGGGCTTGGAGCTCAGCTCCAGCACGGGTGGGACTCAACTAGGGAATGGAGGTTGACCAAGAGGACCAGCTGTGGGAATCCTCTCGGCCAGAAGGTGGCGCCAGAGGCCCAGAAACCTCCCCGGAAACTGCTGCAGGCCTCAGCTGGGACAGGCAAAACCAGGACTGATGTCTTGCAGGGGAGAGGGTGTTCCACCCAGGCGACCTCTGACCCTCTTGGGACTCACCAGGGAGGCACGGCGGGACATTCGGGTGAGCGGTTTGGGCAGGTCTGGGCTCTCCAGCTGCAGCTTCTGGAGGAATTCCTGGGGCAGTCGGATGTCCATGGGCAGAGAGAGCCTCTTACTGATGTCCTGCAGTGGCCAGGATGAGACAGGGGCGCCAGTGTTTGCTCCAGGGTAGCCAGGGCTGTGGGACCCTCGCCTCTGGCCCTGGGCCTGGCTTTCCCTGTGAACAACCCCAGCAGGACTGAACCATGGGCTGTGAGGCTTCAAAGATGTGCTGAGACATATATGAACATCCAGGGGTTGCTGTGTGACCTTAGGAGGTGGCGTCCCCTCTCTGGACCAGAGTCACCATCTGTAGAATGAGATTCCTGCAGACACTGCGATTCTGTAAGCACATTTTTCATACACTTGGGCACATGTATGTGGGTCATAAGACCAACAGTCAAATTGTCTCGCCCTTGCTATGTACCAGGAATGTTCAGAGCACGTGGCATATATTCTCATTTAATCTTCTCGATGACCATTTTAACACAAGGAGACTGTGGTACACAGAGGTTGCGTAGCCTGCTCAAGGTCACAGAGCTAATCAATGGCAGAGTCGGGATTTGAACCCATGAAGTTTGGCTCCAAGGCAACCACCTTCCCGGGCATACATCTGTGGATGTGTCGTAGAGCCTGGAGCCCCTCACCTCCATGGAGAAGCGGCGCTGGTTCTGCCGCCGGTACTGCATGCCAGGGGACAGCTGCCCGGGGTCCTCCCCTCTGTCTGCGGGGGAGAAGGTGCTGGACTCTGGCTGGGGGTCTCTGCCCAGAGGATGGAGCTGCAGGCCTGAGAGGGAGAGACATCAGCCACCCTCCCTGCCTCTGCCCCGGCATGGGGGTGGGGAGGAGACTTCACTCTGCCCTTCCCCGAGCAAGGCCAGCCGTGCTGTGTGTCACGGTGTGTCAGGGAGGGTGGGGAGGGGCAGGGGGGATGCCGGGTGGGGAGGGGTGGGGGAAGGGCCCCAGACCCCTCACCCTCATTGTGCCGGCTGTGGAGCTGGTTGAACTGCTCTGTGAACTCGACCAAGGACTCCTCGATGGTCTCGGTGCGGGGCACTGACAGGGAGAAGCGGCGCTTGAAGTTCTTCATTTTGCTCATGATCAGCAGGCAGCAGGCCGCAGGGTCCTGGGACAGAAGTGAGAAGAGCAGGTGAGAACACGGCAATGGGTCCGGTCGACACCAGCTTCCCATCAAGCTCTGTCACCCCGCACTCAGGGGCCAGGGTCGCAGCTTCCTAACCCTCTTCCTCCTTGGGAATCTCATCCCCCCAGGATTCCCTGTCCCTGGGGAGATATTCACAGGGAATATTAAGAAGCACAGCAAAGTACTGCTCATAACAGCAGCTGGATGTGCCAGTAGGATCCTGAAGGCCTCCCCAGGGCCAGATGGTAACCTTTCAGCTGCTGGAGGTCTAGAGAGTTCTGGAAGGAGGCCAGGGGTGGCAGGGAAGACACCAGAACCGGGTGGCCCTAGGGCCAGCAGCTCTTTACCAACTTGCACGGAAGAGGCTGAATGTCAACAGCCAGTAAGCCTTACTGACTGATGCCCATAAGCTGAACATAGCTTAGCCTACACCCTTGTAACGCAGTCTGGTCCCAACCCCATTTCATCCTAATATTGACACCTGGGAGTCCCTCTCTGGCTTGTCCTGGGTCCCCAGGAGACAGGAAAAGAGAGGAAAGGGACAAGCTGAGGCCTCTTGATCCCAGCCCCACTGTAGCTGAGGGAGAAGGAGGCAGAGTAGAAATGAGCTGGCCCAGCCCCATTCCCTCCTGCTGAAATACGGGAGGTCAGGAGCCGTTGTATGTCTCAAGGGAAAGACAGAAATTTACCGGAAACAGACAGGGCCCCCAGGGAGGAGAGGCTGAGCACTGCTGGCCCCTCCCATGCCAGAACCCCAGCAGGCAGGGTGCCTACTGCAGAGAACATGATGCAGGAGAGGGGTGGGCTGCTCTGCTCACTCCAGGGCCCCCTCCCCAGCGAGAAGAGGTTCCCTCCCTGCGGCTCCTCTTGCCCCGAGTGAGGGGACACCCACTGGCCTCCCAATGAGACTTGTGCAACTGCTTCTTCCCATAGACCCTCCCTTCTCTGTTCTGCCCTGAAAACTCAGAGTGGGGCTGTCACGCTTTCCCTTCCCTTTCCCCCCTTCCCCTCCCCTCCCCTCCATGGTTTCATAAGCTTCCAGTGTGGCCACCCCCTCATTTCTACTCTGCCTCCTTCTCCCTCAGCTACAGTGGGGCTGGGATCAAGAGGCCTCACAAGGGCCCCCACCCACGCCTGCCGTGAAGCCATCAGGGCTAGCCCTGTGATGGGAGGGGGCCAGCCTGCACCAAGCATAGCCCATTTCCAGAGGATGCTCTCAGCACTGTCACCGGCCAGTAACCAGTTGCCAAGGCGACCAGGCCCCTCCTGAATCCTGGTTTAAGGGATTATGGGTCAGTAGCATGTTTACTTTGCTTAAGGATCACATCCTTCTGTACTCAGCCAGCCTGGAAAGGGTCCTTTCCCTGGCTACCCCCAAATGCAGCTAAGTTGTGGCCCTCCAGCTCCTCTGAGCCCAGAGACTGGGAATGGCCAGGCACTCCTTCCTCAGGCCGGCACCCCTCAGAGTACCGGCGTTGGGTCTGCACTGCCAGCCGAGCCTGTCTCTGTCAGTGGGCCGTGAAGTCTCCCTCCGTCCGGCTCAACAAATGAAGTACCAAGCATTACACTAGGCACTGGGGTTAGTGGTGAGTCAAGCCTGGTCCCTCTTCTCAAGGAACCTGGGGGCTGTGAGGCCTCCTTTGATGAGAAGGTAGCTGAAAGGTCTTCTTCTTCCAGCTTCCTTGCAAAGCCCACCAGCCTGGAACTTTCTTACTTCTCCATCTCCAAGCTCATTCCTGCCAGCCAACCTCAGCCACTCCTCCTGGCTCTGTGTGATGTCCGGGCCTGTCGTCTGCAGGATTCTCATGGACAGGAAGCTCCCAGAGGCTGCCACCCACCTCACTCTTGTGTGCAGCCAGCCGGGGATGGGGGGGGGGGGCATAAGGGGGGCTTCATGACGGTGGCAGCGTGTAGGCTCCAGTGACAGGAGGACCTCGACACGCCCTGCCTGACTCATATTTCCCACACGACAGGAGAGTGGAGATGTCCCCATTGTACAGATGAACTGTTTACAAGTTGGCTGAACACGAGCATCAGCAGGGAGTACTGGGAAACATTCAGATTCCTGGGCTTCGCCCTCAGATTCCGGAACTGAGGCTCTGAGAACGGTGCCTGGGAAAATGCACTTTTAAAAATCATCCCCCATCCCACAAGTTGCATGGGGTGGCCAAAACCAAACACACAAATGAAAAAAAAAACCCACGCCCAATGATCTGAACACTAGAGCCACGGTTGGGAAGCATCTGAGGTCTAGGTCTGCCCAGGTTTCCAGATTGCACTCGTGTGCTGAGATGAGGAATCCTCGAAGCTGCGGAGGCACAGGAAGGTGGAGGAATGCTGAGTGGAGCAGAAGACCCACCAGAAGGGGAGACAATGTCTGCCCTGCACAAACCGATGCCCCAAGCTCAGTCATGCTCATCCTAGGGGGCGGGGCGACTGGGCACTTGGCTCCCTGAGGTCTGGGCTCTGCCAAGAGGGGCCAGGCACGCCCTCTTCTAAACACAGGCCTCCCCACAAAGCCATCTGGGATTTATGGGATGGCACATAGGGTTTGCGGCTCAGGAATCCACCAGTAGCGGCCATATATCTCATGCCCTTGCATTTGCCTGTAGGGGAGGGAGAGGGGAGCTCATCAAAAGCCTTCTGGGAGGGAGGCCCCCAATCTCTACAAGACAAAGGAGAAGCAGCCTGAACTGCACCTGCCCTCCTTGTTAGCAGCAAGGAGACACCAGTGGGACCAGCAAGCATGTGGACGGTGAAACTGGGGACGGCTCACTTGAGCGGGAATGGGGGACCAAGCAACGCGGACGATGGGAACCAGCTGCTCTGCACCCGGCCTGAGAAGAGACCAGGAGGAAGTGGCTGTCACTGTAGCAGGAGCGATGGCGGTCAGATGTAGGGATGGGCTTCCTGATGGTGGCAGGGGAGCAGGCGGCAAGGGTGATGACCACGCAGAGAGTGGACGCTGCTCTCGGACGAGGACAATCGGGGCCTTGAACCCGGCAGGGTCCGGGTGTGACAGGGCAGGCTGGGCAGTGAATGGTCTGTTGTTCCCCACCTCAGGACACAAGATGCCTCTGTGACTTCTTTCTTGGGAGAGTCAGTTCCTCAGATTTGAGGGTCGGGGGGAAGGGCGACAGGAAAAAGGCCTGTTACCTTCGTGCCGTCTGCCCCTCACCCCCATCTGGGGACAGAAGGGCTCAGTGTGACCCGGCCTGAAGCCAGCCCAGGGCTGGGCACAGTGTGGCCTTTGTCCCCAGGGCCAGGGAGCCATCTGGGGCTGTCCCCGTGCAACTGGTGCCAGGGGAAGAGGGAGACGGGCGCCCAAGGACGCTGGCCTGGCCGGGTGGGATGGGGGGATGCTGAAGGAGAAGTCCCCCTCAGGAGCTGCAGGGGTGGGCAGGCAGACCCCCAACCAGGCCTTCCCTCCTGCCCAGGTGAGTCCATAGAGTTCTCGGCCTACCTCCCATCACCTCCTCCTGGGCACACACCAGCCAGCCCAGCAATTCCTGCTGGTGCCAGAGAAGCAGGTAGCTCAGGAGGAAGGAGGAGCCAGACCGAGAGGAAACTGACACTTGCCCCGAGGCCACCGTGCGCCCCGCAAGAAAGGGCTGGACTCCTGGAGTGTTAGCAGGAACGGGCACTCACAGAGCCACCATTCTAATCCTCCCTGGCTCGCCTGTGGAGGACAACGCGGCTCCCAGAGGGGAACTGACTTGCTCAAAATCATGCAGCAATTTCCTGACTGTCGCCAAGTACACAGACTCAAGTGACCACATTGCTCCTTTCTTCTCCTAACTGGAACTCTCCCACCCTGCCCCTCCCTGCGGCCTAGGCTGTAAGCACGGTTTTCTACCTTCCAGGTCTCCTCCACCGCCACCCTGAATTAAAGTCAGACAACCCCAGCTTCCAATCCCGTGCCACCACTAGCAGGCTGATGACGGCGATTCAGTGACACCATCGCTCGTAGCTTTTCATTCAACAATTATTTATTGAACATCTACTATGTGTCAGGCACTGTTGTTGACCCTGAGAATCCACTTGTGAACAAAACAGACATTAATCCTGCCCTCATTAATCCTGACACTCTAAAAGGGGTGGGGAGAGGCAACAAAGAAAATAAGTAAATAAAATATATGGTATGTTAGATGGTGACAAGCGCAACAGAGAAAAATAAAACAGGAAAGAGGGATGGGGTGTGACAGGTGGGATGTTGCAGTTTTAAATAGGGTGTTCAGGAAGTCTTCCCTGAGAAGGTGACATCTTCTGGGAAAAATTCTGAGTAGGCACCGGGGAGGGAGCTAGTCATACAGAATCTGGGGGAAGCATGTCAGCAAGGGAACGGTAGGTGCAAACGTCCTGAGGCAGAAGTGAGTTTGGTACGGTCTGGGAACAGCAGTGTGGCTGGAGAAGAGAGCTGATCATGTTGGGGCCCCTCGGGATTTGGGAGGGTTTGCGGGGATGAGTGATTTGATCCCATTTAGGTTTTAATTGGCTCCCTCTGGCTGCAGCAGGGAGCTCGGTCAGGAGGTGATGGCTGGGGGAAGCGTAGAGCAGTGGAGGTGGGGAGAAGTGGCTGGATTCTGGGTATATTTTGAAAGTGGAGCCAGAGGGATTTGCGGACAGATTGTATATGGTGTGTGAGAAAGGAGTCAAGCAGGACTCTGAAGGGTTTGGCCTGAGCAACTGGAAGGATGGGTGGCCATAGTGGGGATGAGGGATGCTAGGACTGGAGGTCTGGGTTTTAGGCATGTGTTTCATGTCCAGTGGATGTCTGAGTGGGGATGCTGAGCGAGCTGACACAAGGAAGACACCCAGAAAATGTTAGCTCTCTTTTCTCCTTTTCTTTTTCTCTCGACTTCCTGCACAGATGTAAAAATGTACCAGAAAAGAGGCCCATATAAAGCTCACCAAACACATCCCTCACAGACGTTCTTAGAGCCCATAAGGCACTTTGAAGCCTTGGGATGCAAGAGGACCAGGGAACAGGGAACACGGTTGGCAATCAGCAGGCCTGAGCCACCAGATGGAGACGGAAAGGCCAGGTAGGAGGGGTCCCCCCAATTATTGACGCAACTCGGCAAGGCCACGCCGGGCAGGGGACCTGGGCCTCCTAGCTGACTGCTCTTATCCACGGGGCAGGCCAGGCCGGCCCACGGGCCCATCATCCAGGTAGTGCAGAGGTGGCCTGCCGCTCTCCACCCCCTGGACGACCTCTGCCAGGCCCCAGAACTGACACCTGCCTCTAGGCTGGGACACCTGGGCGACCCAGACCGGGAGACCACGGAGGCAGAAAAGGAGATTGACAGAGCATCCAGGGAAGCTGGGCCACAGCCTCCCTCTCACAGAAGTTTGGCTGCAGACTGGTGCAGAGGGAGGAGGGCAGCTTCACTTCCTAACCTCCAGGGAGCCAGGCTCTGAGATTCCTCAGGGAACCCTTATGAGAAGCCCCTTTGCCTTCCTCCTGAATAAAGTCCCATTCACAAGCCTGCAACCCAAGGTCCTTCAAGACCTGCCCCCCTGTTCCTCTCGGGCTCTGCTCTCCCCACTCCCCAGCACAGCATGCAGTTCAGGTCCTGGGTCTTCAGAAGCTTCCCAGAGCCCCTAGGACCGCAGGGAGCCCATCTGATGGGCCTCCCTCACCGGGGGCGCTTTGATTCCAGTGCCTAATGCTGGCCACACACAGCAGGCCTGGCTGGCTGTGTCACCAGCACATAGAGCACCTACTGCATTCCAGGCACATGTCAGATACTTTTCCAAGTCCCTCTTTTGGCTGTGTTTTCTTTTCTTTTAGCGCTCAGTCTCTGTGAGTTCAGGGACAGGGGAGGAAGGATGTAACTTCCAACTGCCCACTTTCTGAAGCCCAGAGGGTCTGACCCTTGGTCCCAAAGGCTGACCACCAGCTAGGATCCTTATGACATTCTCTGCTGCCCATTTCCTGCCCCCACCTCAGCCACTCAGCCACTCTGGGCCTTTGGGCAGGTTTCAAAACAACTAGAGGCCACGGCTGACCAAGTCTGCAGACGTCATGAGCTGAGACTTCAGAGCCACTCCCTCCTTGCAGGAGAAGTGTGCCTGCAGGGAGCCGGCAGATACCATCTCTTCCTTCATCTTCTAGCTGACCCTGCTTTGCACAGCTTGAGGCTTTAGTTTCCCTAGTTTGCGACAAACCTCAGGAGAAGCCAGTCACCACATGACTGGCTGGAGCTGAGAGGCAGTGGCAGAAGCAGAAGCAGAAGCCCTGGAGCCCTCATCACTCACCTCATTCCGCGAGCTCTTGCCTGGATGAGAGAGGCTGTCAGCCTGGGGCCTTCTGAGTGGTCAGAATCAAGGGGACAGACAGGCCTGTGGTCACTCTGCCAGCGAACAGATGCTCTGGACACAGGGACAAAGCTCAGAGAAGATTCTCACAGCCCCTGTTGGAATGCGGGAAGCAGGCGGGGAAGGCCTTCCAGGAGCAGGCAGGACTAACCTGCGAGAAGCCGGTCAGGAGGCGAAGCGTCTGGGGCTCAGGGTGGCCCCTGCCTTGGACAAATGCACTACTAGCCTCCACGGCGTCCTACCTGATGCAAAAGTCCCGCAGTGAGGGCCACGTGCTGCCCAGCCCTGCTCTCCAAAATCCTCTGCAGTGTGGAGTCCTGGCAGAAGTCCCAGCTCTCCCACCTACTAGCACTATGACCTGGGAAGACACCCATGCCTCAGTTTCCTTTTCTGCTAAATGGGGATAATGCCTAACCTCCTATCCAATTGCCACTGGCTGCGAGACCTAACTTTCTCAGTTGCTTTCTGATGATGGCACTTCCCTATTTTAAATCCTTCAATATTAACACCACCCTCAGGAAAAAGTCCAAACTCCAGTGGCCAGAAGACTAGGCCTCCTGTGTTTTGACCCCTGTCTCCTCCTTGTCTCAGCTCTCACCCCTCCCTGGGGGGTCCAGCTTTATGAAATGTACTTGGCGTTCTCAGGGTAAACCACACTCACGGCCCACATGAACCTTCACTCGGCCTGGGATGCCCTTCCTCGTTTTTCCCTAGGTAAAAACCACTGCCAAGCGCAACTCAAGTGTTGCTTCCCCTGGGAAGCCGCACGCGGCCACCCCTCCTCCCTCGAGGTAAGATGAGATGCTTCCAGAGCGGCCTGTGCACATTCGTAACTAGATGGTGATGTCTTCATGGCAAGAGCATGGTCTCAGGCAGCTCTGCTTCCCCAGCGCCTCACGGTGGAAGGAACTTACCAGGTGCTCAGCCAGTGTTTGTGGAATGAATGAACACATGGCTGAATTAGACCGCAGCCAGTGCACCATAATGACTCGTTCAAGCCTCTTTCCTCTATACACATTTAAACATTAGGGCCATTGAAGACAAAGACCTTCTGGCACCTTGAACCTCCAGACAGAACACTCTGTCTGTCTGTCTGCAGACCCTTCCACTCTCAGGCAGGCCAGGGACCTGTTTCTATGTTTATCTTCTCCTTGTCAGGCCAGCCCCACTCTCAGCAGGTGGGACTTGAGCCCACCGGGATGGCCTGGTCCTGCCCTCTTTCTGGGCACACTAGAGCAAGCCCGGGGGTCCGCCAACCAGCCCTGGACTCTCTGGGACATCTTTCCTCCTCGGTTCTCCTGGCTCTCAGTGGGAACTGGAACCCAGGGACCTGTGGGCCAGGGACAAGGGGAAAGCCAGCAAAGTGTTCCCATCTTCAAGGCTCCAGTCAGGCATGACCTCTTCCTGGACGCCTTCTACGATGCCCCTCATGTCCTCTCTAGCCTGAAACCCTGCTGGCCCAGCCAGGTGGGGGCCCCTCATCTGTGCTCCCACGGCATTCTGGACGTCCCCAAGTAGCACCCTTGGCTCCCTGTACTGTAAATGCTTGCTTGTCTGTTTCCCTAGTTTGCCTGCGGGCTTGTTAAGGGCAAAAATTGGGTCTGACTCATCATTACACCCCCATGTGCCTGACATGGGGCCTGGCACCAAGCAAACCCTCAAATGATCAGTGAGCAAATCTATAAAAGCTGAAAATTCCTGGTTCTGGGAGCTGTTTGGAGGTAAGAGGGCTGCCAGGAGACTGTCAGTTGCCCACGGGACTCCAAGCCTCATCTGTAGCCTAGCCCTCCTTCTCCAGCCAACTCTTCCCCATGGTAGTGGGGGGAGCGTGGGCTGGGGCAGAGGGGGCAGCTTCCTGGCCAGCAGCAACTCCCCCAGTGAGGTCTGTGGAGGCCTCAGGGTTGGCAGGTGCCACAGCACAGTGAGGGATGGACAGGGGATGGAAACGATCCTAAAGAGAGGTACCAACTGAACACGCACCGGGCTGGGGCCTCCAGGGCTTGTGGAGAGGGGCTTGGCAGACCTTGGGGCCCTCCTCATGGGCTCCCATCCCCTAGGGGCAGATTTCCAGGGCCTCACAGGTCAGGTGCACTACCCAGGCTCAGACCTTGGCCTCGACCCCTACAGATGACCCCTCCTGACCCCCCTGCCCCATTGGTGTGGGCCCCACATCAGCCCTGCTGATACTCTGTTCTTTTTGGCTTTCTGAGGCTCAAGAAATGAAGCCACATATATCATCTTCTGGTATTTTCTTTTTAGCCTTTTCTGGAGACCCAGCTAAGGCTGGCCTGTAATCTTTGTGGAGGCTCTGGATTTCTAAGTGATATGACGGGACAAGGTGCCCTTCTGTCAGCTCTGGTCCTGGCCGTGCATGACATCCCAGACCAGAGGCTGGAGCAAGGAGCCAGCACAGGCAAGATCTCTGTCTCCCATGTCTGCTTCCAGACCAGGCCTGCCTCACCTCCCAGACAGAGAAGACCCTTTTCCACTCCTCTTAGCAGCATCCATGAAAGACCCTCAAGGAAGGTCCCTCACCTACTACCCAGTGTTTTTAAAATTCCAGAGTCTGGAACCTCTTCTTAGGTCTTTCTTCCTAAATCCCAATGGAAGCAGCTCACAACCGTTTCCTCTCTGTTTGCTTAAGGACAGATGCTGATGCCCGCCATCCTCTATACAATCAGTAGGGGGAGAAGTAAAGAGCGTCCAGGTCACCTCTCCTTCAGCCTTCCCTTGTCCAGACTGAAGACCCTGTCATGGGATCTTTGTTAACATCTCTTGGTTTTCTCGCCATGCCCAACTTTAGCAACAGAACGGCAGGGGCCTTCAAGCTCTGGCATCCCGGGGGACTGCTCAGTCACATGACAGGGAGGGCAGGAGGGAAGGGTTTCCCAGCACCTCCAGACCACATTTCTATTTATACTGCACTCCCAGGCCTCCACCGCCACCAGTTTGGCCCAACAACGCCAGGCCCACATTCTGGAGGACCCTGGCCAACATTCTCCATCCTTTAGGGCAAGCGGGCTTCCTCACACTCAGCATGGCCGCCCTCTCACCAGGCTGGGCCCAGGCGGCCACCTCGGCCTGGACCACCTCCCTGCTCCTCTCTGTCTCCAAGGCCCCCTCTGGGATGCCTCTGAACATCCTGCAGTTGCTCACCTGTTCTTTAAACGTCCCATCAGCGGCACCCACCGCCCAGAGCTCGGGGGTGGCGCTGGTTTCTCCTAGACCCTCTCTCACTTCACAAGTATCCACTCAACCAGGCACTGTCCCAGGCTCTTGGCTTGTCTTCCCCTCCCCCAGCCTTCTGGTTCTCCTGCTTCTTTCTCCCTCCCTTGTCTGGTGGACTTACTTCCTCTACCTGTCCCTGAATGTCAGTGTTCCTGAGAGTTCCCTCTTTGGCCCTTTGTTTCTCCCCATCTACACTCATCCTGGTGACCTCATGCTCTCCTGCGGTGGAAACCACCACCCATGTGCTGATGACTCCCAGATCCACAGCTCTGGCCCCACCAAGCCCCTGAGCCTCACACACACAGGCCCAACTGCCTGCTGGGCATTTCGGTCTAGATCTTCCCCTAGGGTCTGAGATCCTAGAATTACCCCACTGGGCCTAGGACAGTCCCCAAGACAGCAAATAGTTTGAGATGTGTATTTATTGTTTTTTTTGTGTGTGTGTGTGGTACGCGGGCCTCTCACTGTTGTGGCCTCTCCCGTTGCGGAGCACAGGCGCCGGACGCGCAGGCTCAGCAGCCATGGCTCACGGGCCCAGCCGCTCCGCGGCATGTGGGATCTTCCCGGACCGGGGCACGAACCCGTGTCCCCTGCATCGGCAGGTGGACTCTCAACCACTGCGCCACCAGGGAAGCCCTGAGATGTGTATTTAAATGAAAAGGGCATTTGTGTACAACTTGTAAAAGCTGTATGTGTGCTAGATATACATGTGTCATACATGTGCACTATATAATATATGTAAATACACTGTATATAATCCAGAAGGATATAAATATGTGTGTGTGTGTATATATACCCCCCCACACACACATATATATATTCCAGAAGGATCTAAGTTAAATGCTAACAGTGGTTATGTAATAGGGTGGCAGAATTATGGGTGATTTTAATACCTTCTTTTCGCTTATTTGCATCTTCTAATATTTCCATAATGAACATTCACTGCTAATGTTAAAAGAAGAAGTAACGGGGCTTCCCTGGTGGCGCAGTGGTTGGGAGTCCGCCTGCCGATGCAGGGGATGCGGGTTCGTGCCCCGGTCCGGGAGGATCCCGCATGCCACGGAACGGCTGGGCCCGTGAGCCATGGCCGCTGAGCCTGCACGTCTGGAGCCTGTGCTCCACAATGGGAGAGGCCACAGCAGTGAGAGGCCCGCGTACCACAAAAAAAAAAAAAAAAAAAGAAGAAGTAACGCTTCTTTTTAAATGAAAAAAAGTATTTTTAGGTAGATTCCAGAACTATTTAGTGCAAACCTTGGGAGAACTATGGTTTTCTTGAGCAGGGTCGGCAAACTTTTCTGTAAAAGGCCAGACTGTCAGTATTTTAGGCTTTGTGGCCATATGGTCTCTGCCATGACACAGCTCTATCCCCATAAGGGACCCACAGACAAGCTGTACATGAATGTGTGGCTGTGTTCCAGTAAACCTTCACTGTGGACACGAAACTTCACATTTTATGTAATTTTCAAGTGTCACAAAATATTACTTTCAACTTTTGAATTTTTCCCCACTACTTAAAACTATAAATATCATTCTTAGCTCACGGGTCGAGTAATATAGGCTGGATTTGGCCAAGAGCCATGGTTCGCCAAGCCTTGCCCTTGGGCATCAGTGCCTGGATGGCGTTTGAATCCGGCGCCCACTCCTTTGGGAAGTACTTATTTTCCTCTTATCTGACAAGGAGGAGGTCTTCCAGGCCTTTCTCATCCACTGAAGCTGTGGCAAGGACCAGCTGCCCTGGCCTCAGCTGGGGGAAGGCCCTGTGCTGCAGAGTTTGGGGGATCAGAGGCAGAGTCCCTCCTGGGGTCTCCGAGCACAGCTCACCTTGCCAGCAGGATTGGCAAAAGCTGGAACCACAAACCAGCCATCCTGGATGGAGCTCTAGAAATGCCCTAGTCTGTGTCCTTGTTTTTCGGGTGAAGAACGGAAGACTCAGAAAGGGGAGCGAGCTGCCCAAGGCCACTGGGTTGATGGGGCAGAGCCGAGACTAGAACTGAGGGCTCGTGACTTTGAGTTCCATGCCTTTTCTGCTCCCCCAGGGTTGGAAAGGATGGCAAGGACCTGGCCGGAGACGGCATTCTCCGCACCGGGCACCATTATCAGGGAAATCAGCAGCCCACTGGAGGGCTGCCTTGCACAGGGAAGGAGCCAGGCAGGTCTGGCGTCAGCCCAGAATGTGGCACCCAGCCCAGCCGTGGCAAGGGGTGCTGCCAGCTGGGCTCCGTGCCACGAACAGGGAGGGGCTCAGGGCCCCCTTTCCTGGCCTCAGCCTATGCCCTGCTAGCAGAGGGGGTCTAGAGACCCAGCACCGCTGATGTCATGAGTGTGATGCCCTCCAGTGCAGGACCTACCACCTACCTGCTTCCAGGCACTGGATCCTGCCAGGATGTGGGGAAGGACAGCCACGTCCCCTCCTGGGCCTGGTCACCCAGCAAGAATCTCCTTTGCTGGGTGGCTAGGGCCAGAGGAGAGAAGGAGCCCCAGTTCCTGAGGGGATCCCCAAAGGCAGGAAAGGGGAGGCTCCTTTAGGGGAGCAAGGTGTGAGGACAAAAATCATTCTGGAACTTTGCCAGAGCTTCCCACAATAATGATAAAATGGAGAGGGCGCTCAGGGTAAGGGAGGGTAGAAATGCTTTAAGAACAGAGTTTCCTGCCCAACTGAGGGCCTGAGCCCTGGTTTCTACAGGGATCAAGGAGAGGCCAGGGTCCTGAGAACTGCCAAATGTGGCCACTAAATCCATCTGCCACCACCCTGGATAATGACACCAGGCAGGGCAAAATTCAAGGAATATTGTGGACATTATCTCATTGGAATCTCACAACCATATGAGGTAATACTATTACTCTCTCCATTTTCTAAATGAGGAAACTGAAACTTGGGTGAGCAAGTTCCTCCACCTAAGGCAACCACTTACTGAGCGACAGCGGCAGGATCTGCACTGACCCTGGAGTCCATACACTGCCCCCACCCACGGTGAGCAGGAGACACACACTCCACACACAAAAATGATGAATGAGGGGCTTCCCTGGTGGCGCAGTGGTTGAGAGTCCGCCTGCCGATGCAGGGGACACGGGTTCGTGCCCCAGTCCGGGAAGATCCCACATGCCGCGGAGCGGCTGGGCCCGTGAGCCATGGCCGCTGAGCCTGCGCGTCTGGAGCCTGTGCTCCGCAATGGGAGAGGCCACAGCGGTGAGAGGCCTGCGTACCGCAAAAAAAAAAAAAAAAAAAAACCCTTGATGAACGCACCAGCTGGCCATTGTCGGGTCATGCTGTCTATACTGACCCCTCTATTTCCAGGGAAGACTTTATTTAATGTTTGAAGGGTGGGGTGGGAGCACAGGGTAAAACCATTATCCAGAGTTCCAAGAAAGAGGGTCTCACCACTGTCCCTTCAAAAGTTTGGGCCAATGTCTCCAAGACCAGGGTGTCCTGTCTCACCAGGGTAATTCATGCTGTCAGGAAGCCTCAAGACCCTTTTCAGTTCAAAGGCAATTCTCACACCCGCCTCCTCATTGCTCCTCCTCTGCAGACAGAACCGTGGAGATTTCAGGAACAGATGCGCTCTCCTTCAGACAGGAGGTCTGGCTGAGATGCGCCTACAGCTTTCCCTCTTCCTGATCTGCTGCTGCGCCACTGGCCAGCTCCTGCCAGCCCCAGCCACTGGCTCTGTCATGATTCTGGGTCCCAGACCCTCTGCCTGAGCTGCCAGGAGTCCAGCCTCAGAGCTGGGTTCCGTGTGTGCGCACAAATGCGCTTTGGGGACCAGGACAAGACCTCGGTTTGCTCCCACCCCCTGGAGATGGGAAAATGCCTACTCAACAGCTAATGCCAGGAGGGCGAAGGGTCCAGGGTGGATGGGGGAAGAGAAATGTGACTCACACCCAACAGGGTGAAGCTAATCAGGTGAGTCTGGATCCAGGCCAGCCACTCCCTTCTGGACAACAGAGCAGAACAGGGACTGCAATTAATTAAGTACTGGGGGAGGGTCTTCTTACCCCAGGGAAAGGAGGCCCTGCCAGAGGCCCTCAGAGAAGGGAGCTGTTGGGTTTCCAGGTCCCGGTGCCTACCTCACTCATCCTAGAAACTGGGATAGAGGGTAAGGTACAGTCCCATAGCACAGACTCCTGGTCCTCTCCTGGCAGGTTCTCATCCAATTGGTATCCCACCCCACCCGCCATTCTCTTACACAGAGCCCTCCTCCCCAACCTGGAGGAACAGGAAAGATACTCTCTAAGGGCCCGGCCTGATGGGATTAAGAAAGCCTGCCTCCGTCTCTCCTGAAAGCCAGGCACAGTGTGATAACTAGGAATTCCCTTCCAAATAACAAATACAGCGACCGGTTATTTAGCATTTGCCGTGTGCCAATGCATTACTTCATTTAATTCATGCAACACACCTCCTTATTATGATCCCCATTTCACAGATGAGGAAACTGAGGCTGGGAGAAGCTCAAGAGTTTGCTGGGGAGAGAGAAGTCACACAGCTGGTATTGATACTTGCAGGAGCTGGGCTGGCCCTCTCCTTCAGGCCTCAAACTCAGGGAAGGAAAGAAGAAATCCACGGGGGGATGGATGGAGATGCTGGACAAAAGTCCAGAACAGGGTGAGCCCAGAAAGTAGAGGCACAGCTGGAGTAGGAGCTGGGAGAAGCCAGGCGAGGCTCTGCCCTACAGTGTGGGGCTTGTCTGCGTGGGCACAGGAAGGCCAGCTTGGCAGAGGACAGTCTGGGTCTGTCGAGAAAACAAATGCAGCCATAAAGGCAGCTTCATCTCCTCAAGGCCCGATGGGAAGGCTTCCAAGGCAGGCAGCTCCATCAGTCCCATGAGATCTTAGACCAAAAACCCACTTGTTCCTCAGACCAGGTACCCTCTCTCCTGCGATCCATGGAGAAGCTGGGTTCTGCCTGGCACAGGATAAGGGGGAGCCTCCTTACTCACAGCGCCAGCCCCATCCTTGCTTCTCCAAGGACTGCTATAGAATCAGACAACTCCAGAGTAGGCTGGCATCTCCCCTGATGGGGCAGGAACTAAGAGCCAGGGGGCTTGAGGTCAGATGAAGTGGGCTGGATCCCACCTTTGTGGATTTCGGGAAGGTTGGTATCTCAGAGTCTTTGTTTCCTCACCATAAAATGAAGATAATAATACCTACTTCATAAAGCTGTGTGGCACACTACTTGGCACCCAATCAATAATAAATGCCCAGTCAAAACTAAAATCAAAAAATGGTAGCCACTGAGGCATTCAGAAATCGGATGCAACTTACTGAAGTCTACTCTGGCTCTGGAAACCCCAGTAAGTTTGGGAAGAATGAAGGCTCCTGGTGGGGCGTGGGCAGCCAGCGGGGAGAGTCCCAGTGGGCAATGGGGTTGCAGGGCTGGGGGGAGGTCAGCCTCACAGGCTCATCAGCTGCACAGGAGGTTGACTGGGGCAGGGTAACCTGAGACAGTAGCTCTGCTGTAGCAAGGTGACCCTCTCTCCAGAACACCTTCAAGATGCAGACCCAAACCCAGGAGCCAGTGTTGCCTGGGACCATCTTCGCCTTCCCCCAACCCTAAGCAAGGTGGTCCCAGCGCCCTGGCCAAGGCAGAGGAAAGGTAGGGGATCTCTGAGGACATTTCTGTCAGCCAGACATTCCAGGCATCCTCGTCCTCGAGGATTCTACTCCCTCAGTCCAGTGTCCGGGAATGTGCTGTGTGCCCATGCCCAGTGGAAAACGTCACACAAACATGCCGAATCTCAGCGGGTGCTGACACAGGAGGGGCAGGCTGGTGGTGTCAGTGAGTCACAGGGCCCAGGACACAGTTGGGGAACTGCTGAGGGCTGGGCTGGGGGTGGGGCTGAGGTTCTGGGAAGCTGACCCCCACTCCTCACAGCCCCAACTCTCCCACCCTTGCTGTCGGGAAGGGGCTCAGAGAGAATGAGAAAGAGGTCACTGGTGCCTAGCAGGGTGTTCACCCCAAGCACAGAAGATCAGTTACTGTCTCAACAACCGGACTCCCACCACAAGGCCTGCAGACAGCTCCAGAAACCCCCTGCCCCTAACAGGGAGAGAACAGAGGCCTCCAGCAAGGCGGACCTCAGATTTCTGATTCCTGATCATCTCCCCTGAGACAGAAGAATCCTCAAGCCACATCTCCCAACAGGCCACCCACCCTTTCCCACCGCTGCGTTAACCCTTTGCCCGCTGCTGCTGGGTGGGGAGGTGGTACTGCCCCTTTGGGCTCCCGGGTGGGCAGGGAGAGAAGAGGCACAGTAAACCCCAGAGGCCCCCACTCAGCCCCCCACACACCCCTCAGCGCTGGAACCTGCAGGGCTTCACGTGTCCTGTCCTTCCACCTTCACCCCAGGGCCCTGGCCTCCCACCCAGCCACAGCCTGCCTCTCTGGAAAGTTCACCGGAGCCCAGAAAGGCCTTCAAGGCGGGATGTGGTCCCACACTGGCGGATTCTCCCGTTACCGGAGACTCCTGACGCTTGCCCTTCCCACAAGGAAGGGAACTGAGAAAGCGCCTGGTTCCCGATGGGGTGGAAAACTTTGCTTCCTAGGAGCCTGGGGGCCAAAGTGAGTACCGGCGGAGACTCCCGGGAGTGGGGGGGTGGGGGTGGGGTGGGCGGAGGATCTGAGAAGGCAAAACAGTCCTCCCTCCTAAGCACCTGGAACCTGGGACTGGCCTTTGCAGGGCATCGCCCACCCCCCAACACTCTTGTCCACTCGCCTCGTGATCTCGGACCTCTCCATGTCGCTCCGGTATTTCCCTCCAACCTCTCTCCCCAGGGCAAAAGCAGAACGGCGCCTTTAAGAGCCGCTCCGCTTACCTTTGCTTCGTTCACCCGGCGCCGCGGTGCCCCCTCCTCCGACCTCCCCTTCCTCCCCCGGCACGCCGCCCGCCCAACCGGCCGGACACAGCGCGCCGCCCGCGGGACTCACCGCGCGTGTCCTGGGGTCCGCGGCGCGCCAGCTCCAGCCCGCGACGGCCGGGGTGCGGCGGGTCTGGGCGTCGTGCCCTGCGCCCTGCTGGGGTCCCTGCCCGGGCTCGGGGCGGCTTCCCCAGCTCCGGAAAGGTGAGCGGCTCTCCAGAGAAGCTGCAACCTGAGCTAGAAGAGGAGGAGGAGGAGGGAGAAGGGGAGGGGAAGGGAAGGGGTGGAGGAAGGTGGGGAAGAGGAGGGAGGGGGAGGAGGAAGAGGAAGGGAAGAGCCCGGCCCCCGCCAGAGTTTTTCACACGTACAAGTTGACTCCTCCCCCGTCCCTCCCGCCCTGCCCACTGCCGCTGCCAATCCCCAGGGCTCCCTCTGCCCGGGTGCCCACCCCTTTCTCCCACTCTGGGAACCAGGGTCCAAGTGCCTCTTCCGGTTTCGTTCCTAGGCCTGGCTTCTACCAGCCCTGTGGGACTGGCCCTGAGAGCCTACACTAGGGGATGAGGCCCTCCGGACTCACCCAGGACTGGGGCCAGGGCACGGGGTGATTTGCTGAGTGTCCACCCCTAGGTGTAGCCCTTCCAACCTTCTGAGTCTGAACCTGGATCCCAGCACCTGGCACCGCAGGAGCCAATGTGCATGGCCAGGTCCTGTTGGTCATTTTCGCCCTTAGAGTTCTTGACAACAGTATTCCTGGCAGGGCTGTCCCTCTGTCTTGTCCAGTGGAACTTGTCACTTACCTTTAGGTAAGTAAAGGTAATCATCGCTCCCACTTCCTCCCCTGATGAGGAATGCAGTTTGTCCTTTTGGAATTAAACCCCGCAGGCCAACTGAGAATCATCTAAGAAGCCTTACAGAATAGCTAGTTCTAGTCCAGCTTTCATTTTAGAGAAGGAGAAACTGAGACCCAGAAAGGATATTGGATTGGCCCAAAGTCCCACAGGGTTAGTGGCAAGCCATGATTAGGATCCAGGCCAGTGGCCTCTCCTCCTCTCCCTCCACCATCAGACTTCAGGGATCGAAGGAAACTGGGATGGAATGAAGCGGCCCCATCTGGGCCCCTCCCAGCCCTGCTTCCTCCTGAAGAAGAGATGGGCACCACATCAGGGAGGTCTGTGTCCTCTGTCCTGCCGGTGGACATGGCCTCCGCAGTCTGGGGGCCCTGTCAGGGGTCTCTTGAGGAAGGAAGTCTGCAGTGGGGATGTGTTTCTGTTGAACACTTTCTGACGATTGATCAAAAGTGAATGCCACTTAAGTCCTAGGCTTTGAGCCTGGGGCCCTTTCCCTAGAGAGAATGAGTTGTTGAGGATAGGAAAATTTTCTTTCTGGAAGACATGGGCCTGAGTTTTGCCCTCCAACGTCAGCCTGCATCCAACCTGTAGCACAAGATCTCTCGCAACTCCACAGGGCTTGGACTCAGGAGGGAGAAGAAGACACTGGGCCCATCAGGAGAGTGACTAGTGGGGAGTCTGCAGGGCCACCTGGCAAAGGGCCTCCCAACTCTTTGCTACCTAATGTTTTCCCTGCCGGGGCATGCAGATTTCCCGGGCACATGCACTCTAAGAATAAAACTGCCGAGTGTTGAAGGGTTGCAAAGAGCGGATGGATCCAGAGTCTCCAGGCTTTCAGGAAAGGAAGCAACCTTCTTGGCTCCGTAATCCACATGTGTGATAAGAATACTAGGGTTGCAGGGAGGAGTCCATGCAGAGGCAGGGAAGGAGCTATGCTAAGCAACTGTATTTTAGAGGATTAGAGAGAATGAAGCCAAAGGAACCAGGGGCATGGATGAGGTCAAGAGGTTTCAACAAAGTTTTCTGAACATCTCTTATATGCCAAATAACGGCCAATTTACTGGGCACGAAAGAAGAATGAAATGCAGCCCTCCCCCTCAGAAAGCTCACCGTCTCATGGGGCAGTAAGTGACCAATTCTGGGGTGGAGGGGCAAGGTTAGAGCTGTGGCTGCCTGGAGGGGTGGTTCTGCTGCTTGAACTGAGGGTTACAGGATGAGGGGACAATGGAGGGGAGGAAGGGCTTTTCTGTTTTTCCAGCAGGGATAAGATGTACACAGTGCAGGGGTGAGAAAATACGGCTACACAGCTCTGTGAGGCCAGAGCTTAGAGTTGGTAGGGCTGGAGGTGACTTCGTAAAGGGAGGCAGGTGCTGGATTCTGAAGACCCTTCTACGTACACCATGGCTAACGAGCCAGGACCCTCCCCTGACAATACAAGGCGACCTGGAGCATTTCAGAGGAAAGAGGTATCACCAGGTCTGTGATTTAGGACGATCCTTCTGGCAGTCAAGTGGAGGATTGATGGTGGGGTCAGATCTGAACATGCGGACCCCAATTTCAAGGCTGAATCTGGTGAAACATCATGCAAGCTTAGACTAGTGCAGTGGCAGCAGGGAGGAGAGGAGGGGAGATAGTTTGGAGACAGGGTCATGGAACTTCGCACCTAGAAGTTAAGGGAGTGGAGAGTGTCAAGGTTGGAACCACTGGTGTGATAGGCTAAGCTGGGAGCTCCTTAGGGATGCCTCAATTCCCAGAACTTCCTTGTATTGGCTGTGTGCCCTTGGGCAAGTGACTTAAACTTTCTGAGCCAAGTTTTGCAATCTGTAATCAAAGATGCTAAAATCGATGTGTGTGCTTGTTGTGCATGTTAAAGATAATGTATGCCAAGGCACAGGGCTTGGCTCGTAACAGGAACTCAATAAATAGGAGATGTAATTACTGTTGTTTATCTATTCAACAAACATTTACTGAGCACCTGCTACATGCCAGGGTCTGTACCGGATGGATCCTTGGGATTTAAATCTCAGTCCCCATTCTTATGCAGGTCAGCATCCCAGGGAGAGAGATGTGCAGAGGAAGAGGTCCTTAGCAAGGCAAAGGTAACTTCCAGGAGGAATCCCTTAACTGTGCCCAGGAGAATCAGGGACAGCTTCACAGAGGAGAGGTGACACCTTAAATGATGTAGGGTCAGCTACCTGCTCAGAGACTATCACATCAGCCCCCCCACCCCCTGACATGGGATTGCATTTCAGAATCTTTGAAATCTTGTTTTGAAGGCAACGCCTTGCTCCTTGGGGTTGGGGGAGGGGGAGGGGCTGCAGATGGGTGTCTATATGCAGTCTGTATGGCAAATGGAGCCTTGGCAGCCCCAGGGAAGGGCATGAGCAAATGCACAGGTAGAAGGGGGAGCCAGGTAAGAGTGACCATAGGCATGTGGGTGGAGCTTGCTAGCAGGATAAAGAGCCTGTGTGTGTGTGTGTGTGTGTGTGTGTGTGTGTGTGTGTGTGTGTGTGTGTGTGTTTGGCTCAGCCTAATTTTTCGGCTCCCTTTCTCTGCCCTTCGGAAAATTACCTCCAAATCCTCTGGTGACCCCCCCCTTCTCCCAGGCCAATTTTCTTTCCATACGTCTCTCAATAAGCCCAGCTTAGTAGAAGCAGCGCTACCTGTGTCCTCCACTGAGGAGGGACTCCCACGCTGCTGCCCCACGAACCAAAACCTCAGGCTCTAAAGTCACATAGACGGTATAACCTTGGGCAGTTACTCACATCTCTGGTTTGCCCGTCTGTAACATGGAGATGGTAATAGTCTCTCTCTCGGGGCTGTTGTGAGGTTTTCATGAGATGTAAATCTAGCGCCTATCAATGCTTGTTTCCCTTCTCTGCAGCCCAATAACTGGCTCCTTGCAGAGGGTCAGACGAGACTCTCTCAGCTGGGGGTTTCCCCTGGTGCTCCAGCTCCTGGGGCCTCTTCCCTGCAGGCCCCTCCCCTCTGCTAGCCTAAAGGGTCTGCTGCATTCCTGGGAGGCTCTGGTGGCCCTAGCACAACAGGCTGGCAGGCCTGAGCAGCATGACCATGGGGGCCCCAGGGGCAGCCCAACCCACTCTTCCTTCTGATCCTGTCCCTCCTCCCCACTGCCAGTGACACGCTGCTGCTCTGCAGTTAGGACAGGCATCCCTGGGTGCCTGAGGGCTGAGTGGGGAAGCTGGAAACAGCTCTCCCTCACAGACTGTGTGGGCAGCGCATTTGAATAGCTTCTGAAAAACCAAAGTTCAAGCCCGCCCCACTTTCTCCTGGGAGGCGCAGCATCCAGACGGAGAGTTCAGCCAACAGAGAATCTCCTTCCTGCGACACTGCTGCAGTCTCTCCTCCTTTCTGGTCCCTCCCTCACCCAGGCAGGCATGGTCTCCAGAAGCACTGCAGGAACCCTTGGAAGATCCAGAGACCTGACTCTGCCCCTAAGGTGCAGGAGTCATTTCTTTATCTGGGCCTCAGTTTTACTCCTCTGCAAAATGGGAATAACGTGAATGCCTGCCTCTCAGGAGGATTCAATGAGAGTGTGAATGTCAAAGTGCTTTGTAAACTATAAAAAGATCTGCATGTGGGTGAGATCATTAGTGTTTGACCAAAGAGCCCTTCTTAGGGTTCTAGGAGACAAGGGAAGACAAGAGAAATGAGAAACTAAGTAAAAACAGAGAGAAATTCTCCCCAAGGGCATGTATGTCCTTGACAGGGAGGGGGGAAAGTGGCAGCAGAGACCTGAGCCCATGTACCAATCCCCTATGGCCTAGCTCCTTAGGCTGTACTAGTCAGTTGGAAAAGCAGGATGTGGCTGGACTCAGCCAGTTCTTACTCCTCCACTGAAGAAACCCAGGCCATTGTTTTCCAATGATATGTGGAGAGTGGGGAAAAATATCATTTACCTGATTCCATTGTAATTCCGGTAGAGAGCCTGGAAGTTTGCACTTTATCACTGCACCAAGCATCCTCTCCTCACTGTTTGTGCCAAGTGTACAGGCACATGTGTACTTGTGCATGTGTGTACACATGTACACACACACAGCGCCCCCCATGCACGACCACTCCAGACCTCAGATCGGGCAACAGCTGCATCCCTAGAGGGTTCTAGGACAGGGCGGACACACAAACAGAGTCAGCCAATCACAGCCCTGTTGACCCTAGCAACCATCAAACCAATTAGAACCCCACCCCTGTATCCAGCAGTGCCTCCCAAACAGACCACACACACACACACACACACACACACACACACACACACACACACACAGAGCCTTCAGGTCGCTGCATTACCACAACAACGAAACCACCACACAGAGCTGAGAAAATGGGAAAGTGGCCCTCAGCAACGAGACTGACAGTCACTGGGGTGAGAATGCAGGCAACCCTGGCTGGGGTTAGGTCATTGAATAGGGTCCCCATGCAGGATGAGGGAGAAGAGAGGCAGCTGGTCCACCTAGGCTTTCTAAATAGCTTTTTTTTAGACATGGGCCTCAGTTTGCTCATCTATAGATGGGGTCAGAGGCTCCTGCTTGTATTATAGTATGTGCTCAGAGCATGTAATTACTTTTCAACTAATAAATAAGGATGGGAACATTAGATTTTCTTTTCAGAAAACCTGAAGAATTTTGAATCTTCTGAGAAAAAGAAAGTTGATTGGTCCCCAGAAAGATCTAAAATCAAACACTAAAATTCAGCTCATGAGTAGATTATAGAGTTGGAACTCAGTTCAACTTGAAAACCTTACTTGGTATCTACCGTTTGCCAGGCACAGATGCTGACTTTGGCTATGGCCAGGTGGACTTTGAGAGGCCTGCAGAACGTGTTGGTGGAGAAGTCTGGAAGTCCAGGAGACCCGTTGGGTGGACCTGGAGGCAGGTGCTGGTAGGGATGGCAGACCGCCTTCGGGAGACTCTGCTCAGGGCCAACGAGAAAGCTGAGGCTTGAACACTGTGTGCCCCACTGCTAAACTGGCTTCTCGCTTCCATACCCCAGAATCCTCCTTTCAGCTACCAGAGCGTTTATCTTAGTTAAAAAGGAAAAGCTGACAATGGGCTCCTCTGCCCAGCTGCATCTGATAGCGCCCCAACAGTGGGCCTTTGGGCCCCTAAGACCTCCTTCGAAATCTGACGAACGCCGAAGAACTTCCTTCCTAGAATCAAAAACACACATGCACACTATTTTTCATTCATTTTTGGGAGCTCTGGGCCTCTTCAGTCTCATTCATGGAGTTGCTTGTGGAGGCATGGGCTATGAGGCCCCTGTGACCTGGCCTCTGCCTGCCTCGTCAGCTCATCTCGACCTCCCCCACTGATTTCGGTCACATCAAACTGCATGTGCTTCCCTTGCACACCTACTGTGTTTCACTGCTTCATGACTTTCATATGTTCTCACCAACTACAGGGGCTTCGTCCTGCTATCTAGTTAACTCCTATTCATTCTTCAAAGCCCAGCTCAGGAGTCACCACCTCCTTGACAGGGTCCTCGATGCTGTCCAGACAGCCTTAATCACTCAGCAGTGTGAAGCGCTTCTGTTCTCTCTACACACTTCTCTCGTTGAGTGTCCCCCAATACATGGGGACTCTGTGTCTGTCTTCTTTACTGGGGTATGAGCTTCCTGAGGCCAAGGATCACATCTTTAGCCTTTGTATTCCCAGTACCTAGTGTATAATAAGCCTGGAGAACCAAAACGGTGGGACCGAATTGGCAGAGGAAACAGAGCTGACAAAGGAGGTGGAGAACGAGCCAGGAGTCAGGAGCAGAGAGGGTGTCGAGAAGGAAAGAGGCATCAGGAGGAGCCTGGAGGTCAAGGTAGTTAAGGACTGAAAGGCATCATTGAATTTGGCAACTAGGAAGTGAACAGTCCCAGTTTTCCTGGGACTCGTCTAGTTCTAGGATGAAAAGTCCTGGGCAAATGGAGGTGGTTGGTCACCCAACATTGGTGACCTTGACGAGGGCAGTTCTGGAGGGTGGGGTGGGCAGAAGCCTTATGTGGAGGGCCGAGGGGTGACTGGAAGGTAGGGAAGGGAGATTGGGGGTACTGGCGACTGCTGGGCTGTTAGGCTGTGCAGGAGTGGGGAGCAGGAGAAGCCTGGGGGGCTCTCCTGGTGCCGCCACTCTGGAGAGAAAGCAAACAGAGCTGGTGTCAGGAGCACTGTGGGCATCTGGGTGACTTCTTCCTGAGCGGCTCCGAGCCTGCCACCTCTGTCACCCAGCTGTTCCTCCCACCACCCTGAGATCCGCGCAGCACCAGCAGCTTTCCATTCTCTGTGTCTGTGTATTTTGTCCAGTGAGCACAATGGGTCCTGCACAGATGGGTCGGGGCTCCTCTCTTCTTCTGAGTTGTTATTTAAAAGTCTTCTTTGAACTTGGGTATCTTGTCCAACTAACTAGATCCTGAACTTCTCGGAGGCAGGGATCACGTCCTCCCTCCCTGCCTCCCTTGCCTCCCCCTTTCCTTCCTTCAGTAAACGCTAATTAAGTGCTGCCTATCCAGCAGTCGTGACGATGGGTACAGTTCCTGCTCTCAGGTGTCTCACAGTCTGGGTTCGGGGCTCCTGAATGTGGGGAATTTTATACCCTGGAGCAGAGGAGAGCTTCAGAGAATCTGAAAATCCATACTGTTATAGGCTGATACTGACTGTGTGTGTGTGTGTGTGTGTGTGTGTCAGAGACAAAGACTGCACGGTTTTAATGAGAGAGACTCTACAAACAAACGTATTCAAGTGGAGTCAATCTGCTGGATTCAAGTCTTAACTGTGGGATATGGCGAATTATTCTCCACTCTGTGCCTCAATTCCCTAATCTGTGAGGTGGTGATCAGAGAGTACCTTTCTCATAGGGTCACACTGAGGGTTTAATGGGAAATGTATGTAAATAACTTAGCACAAAATAAGAGGACAATTAGTGTTAGCTCTTATTCTTTTTGAAAGAGAGCAAGAGAAGCATTTGTGAGACTCTCAAAGGGTTCTATGATCCAGAAAAGACCAAGAGCGAGTGGTCCAGTGGGTGAGGCTGACCTGTGTGCTGACCTGTGTGGGGCATGCTGTAACGGGTGCTAAAGGGGCATTAGTCTGAAGGGCAGTCATGGCACCTTGAACTTCCTCTCTGAATCTCCGGAGCACCAAGCGGCTCAGGACCCGGCTCTAAACAACGGCTCAGGAGTAAAGACTTTGAATGGACCCCCTTGTGGCCGTTGAGTAGCATGTTCAGGTGGGAACAACATGTGAGGAGAGACCAGAACTCCTTTCTCCCAGTTGGACGGATTAAAGGGGGGAAAAAAAAGAAGGCCTTTGCTCCCGATCACATTAAAAAGCAATACCTCCACAGCAATTAGGGCCCCGTAAATTACAGGGGTTCCTCTGTCAGCTGGCTCGGCACTATGTCATTGGCCAGGGTGCCAGAGACGCTGCACGCCCTGCCGGGAGCCGACTCATTGCCAAGTGCCTGCTCCATAATTAAACACAAAATCCCAGTTTCTTCAAGGCACCCGCCCGCCCCTTCTGGGGGACAGGGAGGCAGTGGACAGGGCAGGGCAAGGCTTGGCTATAGGCCCTGCTCAGGGGAAGGGAAACTAGAGGGGCGTGAGTTGTGAGTGGGGAGTCCCAGTCACTCCCATGGCCTTGGGAGGAGATCTGGGAAGTCCTCAGGGAAAGGAAGTGAAAGGGCATGGAACAAGGGAAGGGACCCCACCTTCTACCTGGACACCCAGGAGCAAGAGCAAATGGGCCAAACTGGCTTCCCAGGAGATTCTGAGTTGGACTTCTGGAAAGGAAGTCTGGGAAAGGTGGGGAGTGGGGGGTGGCCGTGAGGTCTTTGCTCCAGGTGTCTGAAAACATCTAAGCACCCCACCACCCAACACACACACACCACACACACACCACACACACACACGCACCACACACGCACCACACACACACGCACCACTCACACACGCACCACACACACACCACACACGCACCACACACGCACCACACACACACCACACACACACACACCACACACACACGCACCACACACACGCACCACACACGCACCACACACGCACCACACACACACACCACACACGCACCACACACACGCACCACACACACGCACCACACACACGCACCACACACACACCACCCACACACCACACACACACACACACACACACACACACACACACACACACACACACACACCATTGGCTCTCAGTCATCCAGGGACTGATGGGGATGGTAGCTGGGCAGGGGAGGACTCAGGGGGCGGGACAATACAGCCCCCAGAGGCCCTTGTAGCCAGAACTGGAGTAAGGGCTGGGCCAGCAGACAGGTGCACAAGATGGAAATATAACAAGATATGTGTAGGAGAAATCATTTGACAAGCCACTTAGGGCACAGGTGAGCACCCTTCACCGTCAGGAAGGCTCTAGTGACAAGAGAGTGGGGTGGGCTAAACAGCAGAGCTTTTGCTATGCTGAGTGGGGAGCACAGACCAACTGGGAAGGCAAGAGGGGCCAAGGGTGGTCCCAGCAGTTCTTCTCTTCCCACCCCCACGGAGCCCCTGGCTTCTCTTCTAAATCCACTTTGAACAAGTGAAGAGATATCCTCATGAAGGGGTGCCAGGTCACCGGCCTGCCCTGGACGCCCACACGTCTCCAGCCAACCACGGCCACCAGCCGAAGGACGGAGAAGACGCTGCAAGGCTCCTGTAGCCCTTCTTCCCGCGCTGCCGCGCAGGGCCCGGAGTGAGGATGGGGCCGGAGAGAGGAGACTGGAGAGGAGGCACCACGCCCCCCAGAGTCCTCTCCCCTCTCCCCCTGCCTGAGCGGCTTGGGCCTGGATGGTGTGACGTTCCAAGCTCCAGCTCTAGCAGCTGGATCCTGATGGAGAAGGACAGCGCCATGGAGAAAACATTCAGCACGGGCAAGATGGCCAGCTCACTGGGGCCAGAGACAGGGAGACCCAGAGGCCAGAGCTGCTGAAACTGGGGCACGAATAGAGGTAGATGCCGCTTGGCATACATCTGCAAGGCATTTCATGTTAAACTGGGCAGCTGGATTGGTGGCCAGTGCCCAGCTAGAGCCCAGGGAGCTAACTCTGCTGAGAGTCAGAAGAGTGCACAGAAACCCCGGGCCAGCCCCTCCCCCGTGGTGGTCCTCCTGGCGCTGACTGGCCCCAGACCAAGGCTGCTGCCCCTCCAGCCCTCCCCAGTCTGGGGACGGCAGGAGGGTGAGGACAGCCTTGCAGTGGTGACGCACAGTGCTGGCCTCTGAGGCTGGCACAGCCCAGAGAAATGCCAAGGCAGGCCGTGCTCCTCTCACCCCCTCTCAGAATCCCAGCATATCAGCAGCCCTGGGCCAGGCTTGGGGCAGGTGCCCAGGGCAGAGGGAAAGCAGCTGCCCCATTCCCACCTCAGCCTGGAGGAACCGCGTTTCCCAACCCAGCCTATGCTGCCGGGACCAGCTGGGAGCCCTTTGCCACCACACCTTGTGAACCCAGCCCGGTGACCATTGTTCCCTGGAGCCACAGCTCATTTTCCTGGGGGCTCCTCCCAGGCCAGCTTCCCCTTTTCTTGCAGCCTGGGAGGGGCTGGGGCTCCAGAGAAGCCAGGTGTGGCCTGAGGGGTGGGAGGGGAGCCAGGCAGAGAGGAAGGGTCACCATGGGTCAGGAACCAGAAGCAATCTGGACAGGCCCCGGGTTGGGGGCACGCCTAGAGGAGTGAGGAAGAAGTAGGGAGTTATACCCACAATCCCTTTTTCTCTGGGGTGAGCCCATGACCAGAATGGTATGGATTAGCAGGGCCTCCCAGGAACACTCCCTGTCTGAGTGATGGAGCAGGTACTAGGCCTGCTCAGCTCAGGTATACCTGAATGATCAGCTAGGTCCAGGGCCCCTACAACTGAATGAATGGGAATGTCTGATCAAAATACACCTGACTGTGCCAGGTACTACCAGGTGAAAATGCACCTGAGTGGCCAGGCAGTGGTGGTAAGTGTCTCCTTGTGAACAGGTGTGACTGGGTACAATACCTGAATATACCAGGCTGCCCCAAATCAGACCTGAGTGCCAAATGGCCTGGCAAGAAAGACCTATTCCAGGGAACCGGCTACTCCAGGTGACAGCCCAGACTCATAGGTTGGTACCTGGCAGTGTCTGGTGCAGCCAGGGGAAGGAAGGGATTGGGAACAGTCTGGACCCCCAGGCCTACAGTTTGCCCCAGTGAGCTTGCCCCTGGTCCCTCTGAGACGTTAATAGCACTCAGCATTTCTTCCTCAGGATCCCAGCCATTTATGAACCCACGGCTGCGCTCTTAAAGCGCTGATGACTGAACCTGATTCAATATTTATTCCTGGAGAGAGGGCAAAAGGGCAGGCGTCACCCTAGGCAGCTGAAGCTGCAGTTGGCTGGGTTCTGGGGGAGGGAAGGGGAGGGGAAGGGAGGATGTGCTCTCTTTTCTTGGGTACCAGAGGGCTTCTCAGACCTCAGGTGTGCCCCCAGGCAACCATCTCCTTCCTCTTCCTGGCATGGGCTGGGAAGGACTGGAAGGGGACTTTGTCCCCAGGGAATTGTCCCTAAGAGGGTGAAAGTCGAGTAGATGAGGGACCTCAGCCAGGAGCTGTCAGAAACCCAAACCTCTCCCTTGAGATAAGAAAGCCCCCAGGTCCTGCCCAGGACCCAGTGGGAGGCTTCCATGGAAGGAGGAAAGGTCCTGCTTTTCCCTGAAAGGAGGCGGGGAAGAGGAAAGCGGGGAACTGGGGTGAGGCCCCTCTGAAGAATGAAAGTAGGTGGTGCCTGAGCAACAGGGCTGGGCCGCCCCAGAAAGGAGTCAGCCCCACCGAGACTCTGTAAGCATCCAGAAACTTGGTAATTTCCCCACATTAGGCATTGTAATTCTCCCTGGCATGATTAGCAAGAAACCTCGAAACTCCACGTTCTTTAAGGAAGAGGAGCCAGAGATCTCCCTCACTGGCCAGGCCTGGAGGAGAAGCCCTAGAGATAAGAGTGAATTTAGGCTGCTTCAAAGAGGGCAAGGAGGGAACATATGTTTATGTATAGCTGATTCACTTTGTTATAAAGCAGAAACTAACACACCATTGTAAAGCTATTATACCCCAATAAAGATGTTAAAAAAAAAAAACACTAATAAAGGAAACTGAAGATGATTCAAAGGAAAAAAAAAAAAGAGGGCAAGGAGGAGGGCGAGGTGGGGGGGGGCTTGCTGAAGGAAGAAAAGGTGGGGTAGGGGTGGCAGCCGGTGTGTTTTCCTGACGGGAGTTGACTTTACTGGGTGCCTGTTGTGTGTCAGGCACTTCATGTAGATCATAGTTAATCCTCATGATAACATTAAGTCGATATTGTTATCCCGTTTTACAGGTGAGGAAACTGAAGCTTACGAGAGTTCGAGTGACTTTCCTAGTTACCTAGTGAGAGGCATAGCTGAATACAAATCCAGGTCTGACTGAGTCCAGAGCATGTGTGCTTTCTGCAATGCCCTGATGCTCAAGCCAGGCTCCAGGCCCCCTCCAGATAACACAGCCCAGGACAGGGCAGGTCAAACCAGGGGAGGGAGCCTCTGCCACACCTCAGAGTGCCCACACGCAGAGGTCGTGACCCCGGCAGCCCCCAGAGACTGTGCGTCAGAGGCAGCACCACTCAGGAGAAGAACACAGGTTCCGGCCTCAGCTCAGAAAAATCTTGATTCAGATACCACTCATTAGCCTCTGTGCCCTTGGGCAAGTGGTTTAACTTCTCCGAGCCTAGATTTTCTCATCCATGAAGAGGACCTAATCATGGCTACCTCATAGGGCTATTTGAGATTTAAATGAGATACTGGCTATAAGAAGTCTAGCACATAGTAGGTGCTTAATAAATGGTAGAGTTTCTGGCAGGGCTGACTTCTCGGGCATGTAATCATGCATCACCCGGGGCCCCGTGCTCAGAATGGCCCCGCGCTTAGGAGGCTTGGTTTAATGCTTCATTGTTGCCTTCTTGAAATTTTTAATACTTTTTGAATAAGGGGCCCAGCATTTTCATGTTTTATTGGGTCCCCCAATCCTGCTTATTGGTCTGGGTTCAGTTTCCTGGATCCCATGCTCTGGAAAAAGATTCCGTTTCATCATTTCATGGTTTTCTAGGCCCCGGGAAGTATTTCTCTGCCTACCCTTTCTGCCCGTGCTGTTGCTTACAAGAAATTCAGAGAGAGCAGACAGAACCGTGTCTCACTTTGGTTTCCAGCACCATTAGGGTGGTGGGAGAAGGTCACCCCCTCCTCGTTCTGAGGAGGACCGTGAGCCTGGGCTCCTGGGAATCAGCATCGTCTCCCTGATGCCAGCAGCCCTGTTAGGATTAAAGCTCCGTAAGGTTGGGAGCTTTAATCCCCTACCCAACTCCTGGGGCGAGGGCCGCTGGTCCGGGCAGAAGCAGAGCTCTGAGCAATGTCAGGAAATGATGGGCAGGGCAGACCTCCAGACACAGCAGTTCCCAGGACTGGAACCCGAGGTGGAGCCAGAGGCCACTCTCCCTCGGTGCAGACTGCTCCGAGGCTTCTGACCTCCAAGGCTCTACCCATTAGCTGTTTTTAGACTCCAGTTCCCAGGGGCCTAGCCGTTTGCTAAATTGGCAGCCTGGGCCCACCTCTGAACTCTGAGAAGCATCCTGCAGGGGAAATAGAAACTGATCGGCTGCGAGGCTGTCTGTCATCTCTCATTCGCTCTCAAAAGACTTACCCCATTTCTAGGTCTAGGAGCCTTTTACAAGAACACTGGAGCAGGGTGAGGGAAGATGAGAGAGAAGATAGTGGAAGAGGAGTCTGGGGTGCAGCTGCACAACCAGGGAGAGGAATCATAAGCCCACCCAAAGACCATGAAATATCAGAGTCAGAAGGGACCTTTGAGAAACTGAGTTCAGAGAGGGAAAGTAAGTTACCCAAAGTCACACAGTGAGGACAGGAACCTGGGTCTCCTAATGCCCGGGATCTTTCCATCACATCATTTGTCTTCAGATTCAGAAACAAATTGGGGTAGTGAGAGAAAAAAATAGACAGCTCCCCTCGTCTTCTGTACACACACACATATATTCACAAACAAACACTAATTCCTCCTGAAGACTGGTGAAGGGAGGTGCTAGACCCTGGTCAGGTAAAAAGGGCATCAGTGTAGGGAGGTACGTGCCCTCTGACCATACATTGGCATGGCCTCTTGAATCTGAGGCTTTGGGGTGGCATGATGTGCTATGCTTCTGCCAGGACCCTTCTCCCAGTGGCTGATCTGACAAGGCTGCTACCTTTCTGAGTCCCCAGGCTGAGATCTTGGGGCCTCTTCATGGGAAGGAAGGACCAGGAAAGTTTCCCATTTAGTGTGGGTTTTAAAGATAATAACATTAATTGCTAATATATATTAAGCACTTTATATATGCCGGCACCATTCTAAGAGATTTTCATGTATCAATTCATCTAATACTTACACAACCCTATGGAGATAGATACTCTCACTGTCCCTTTTTATTTTTTAAATTTATTTATTTTATTTATTAACTTTTGACTGCGCTGGGTCTTCATTGCTGCACGCGGGCTTTCTCTAGTTGCGGCGAGGGGGGCCTACTCTTCGTTGTGGTGCGCAGGCTTCTCATTGCAGTGGCTTCTCTTGTTGCGGAGCGTGGGCTCTAGGCATGTGGGCTCAGTAGTTGTGGCGCACGGGCTTAGTTGCTCCATGGCATGTGGGATCTTCCCAGACCAGGGCTCGAACCCGTGTCCCCTGCATTGACAGGTGGATTCTCAACCACTGTGCCACCAGGGAAGTCACATTGTCCCTATTTTAAAGTTGAAGAAACTGAAACACAGAGAGATTAAGTAACTTGCCCAAGGTCATAAAGCTAATAAACAGTAAAGCTGGGATTTGAACCTAGGCAGCCTGGGAGTGGGTAGCCTGTGCTCCTCCATCACTCCCCAAATGAGTGCTACCTTTGGGCTCCTAGTTCAGTGCTCTTGGCCGTGTAACACCTGCTTGATCCCCATCCAGTAAGGTTTTAGTTAGAAAAAGCTATGTATATTTCTATTTACATATACATTTATCCTCTGATTCAGCTCCCCTTTCCTCCCACACCTGGGTGCCAGGCACTGTTGTCCAACCAGGAGGTAAATCTACAGTTGGGGGAGCAATTTCTCTCTTCAAGCCCCTCTTTCCTGCCCCGTGAGAACACCTCTTAGTGGCCTATGCTGCCACCTTCTGGCCACAGAGTGTTAAGACAGCCCCTGTGGGTATTTTTCAGCTGTTGATTCCCAAATATATATATTTTTTGTTATTCCAGATTTTTTCCAGCTTTATTGAGATGAAACTGACATATAACATTGTGTAAGTTTTTTTTTAAGATTGGATTATTTTTACTGACTCATAACGTAGCTTGAAACGCAATCTAGAGACCCTTGTCAACACCAGCTTTTTCCCCCCATTTTTAACTGAAGTATAGTTGATTTATAATGTTTCAGGCGTACAGAAAAGTGATTCAGATATATATATATATATATATATATCACTATTGTGTAAGTTTAAGGCATACACGGGTGATGATTTGATACACATACATATTGTGAAATGGTTACCACAGTACCTTTAGTTAACACTTCCCATAGTTAACTTTTTCTTGGTGGTGAGAACTCTCTGCCCAAATCTTTATCTTTTGAGACCCAGTTCTGTGTGTTCTGATGTGTATGGCTTTCGTACCCCAACACCCTGTAACTCCCCTAACTTCAGAGCTGGCACTAGAACCCAGGGCTCCTGGCTCCTGACTCAGTTCTCACATCACAGCACCACACTGTTTCTTCAACAAGGCAGCAGAAAACACAGACAAAATGAGGGCCTGGAGAAGGACAAGACAAAGATCACGTGCTGGCTGGTGCCAGAGTCAGGATTTAGACCCACATCAGGGCGGCAGCAATACCCAGGGGGGCGGGGGGGGGGGCTTTCTGGAGCGTTCCATGTCCCTGCTGGGGGTTTAGAGAAGGGATAAGCCATACAGGTAAGGAAGTGTGAAGCTGAAGGGGGTTGAGCAATCCAGGGCAGCTAGACAAAGGCTTTGTGGCTGAGGAGAGGGGGAAGGGGGTGGATGCTGGGACTTCGTGCCCCGGACTCGGGAGATGGAGCACAAGAGGCAAGAATGAGGGTCCATGGGGAGGGGTGGGAGAGGAGAACAGAGAGAGAACAGGAGGAGGGATGGACTCCTGGGCTCTGGCCCTGACTGAGGGATCAGAAGGAGAAATGGAACAATGGACAATGAAGGAGGAATCAGATGGAAGAGCTGAAGCCCGAATGCTTTAGAGACAGACTTTCATCTTAGAGCAGGGGCAGGGTTGTTCAGGCCCTGCTGCCTGTTTTTGCGCTGCCTGCAAGCTAAGAATGTTTTTTTACATTTTCAAATAGTTGAAAAACTTCAAAAGAAGAATAATATTTCATGAAACCTGAAAATTGCATGAAATTCAAACCTCGGTGCCTACAGATAAAGTTTTATTAGGACACAGCCGCGCGCTCATTCACTATGTATCGTCTATGACTGCTTCCTGCTGCAGCAGCAGAATGGGTCATGACAGAGACCATGCGGCCCACAAAGCTTAAAATATTTACTCTTTGGTCCTTAACAGAAAGTTTGTGGACCGCTACCTTAGAGAAAAAGGGCCCTGGGTCACAGGATCTGCCCCCCTATTGGAGGGGAAGCTGCCTGGGGGAAGTTGAGGCTGCAGACAGAGGGGCAACCAAGGAGCCGAAAGAGCGGAGGGACCTCTCAGGCCTCTGCAGAGGCAGCTGCCCCGATTTTCCTATGACAAAACTCCTCGACAATAAACCTGCATCTTCCAGCCGCTAGCCAGCTCTCCCCAGGGTGGGTCTTAGAGGGTCCCAGACCCCTCCACATACCTTCTGGCCTGGGAATCCCTGCTCCGCCGTTATGAACTGTGTGGACTTGTGCAATTCCATAACCTCTACGCCTTAGGATCTCCGTCTGTAAGATGGGGATGATAAGGCAGACCTTGAAGGACTGTTGAGAATTCTTCTATAAGATGACAAAGTTTAGAGCTCAGCGCACAGTGGCTTTCTGAAGACCTTGTTGCTCTCGGCTTCATAAGTGCGTGCACCTCCTAACTGTGTCCACTAGAGGGCAGGAAGGCCCTCCTGGCGGCCAGGAAGGTGTCAGATGGACTTGGTCCGCAGGTTTCCGGCCTGGGGAGAGGTGCCTGCCCTGCTGTTTACAACCCTGGCCTTTGATCTGCTCCGGTTCTCCCCACAGCCTGCTGAGGGCCAGACTGTGGCAGAGCTTCCCGCTGGGGGAGGTGGGGCCAGGCTTCCTTCTGACCCTTTCTTTGTCCCTCAGAGGCAGGCCAGGCTGAGGCCAGGTCACTCACTGGATAAACACTCCTTCTCCAGTCTATCGTACATCACCTCACATCATCCTCCGACGACCCTGGATGCAGGCAGAGCTGTGGAATAATGCCCCTCATTCTGGTGAGGGAACTGAAGCTCAGAGAGGTTAAGTGGGTTGCCCAAAATCCCACAGCTAGTTAGCAGGCCAGCTGGGATCGTTGCTCATGTCATATCTTACGGTGCCGGGTGTGGCTCTCGCCGGACTGGCAGGCTGTCCTTAACGGCCACGCTCTCCCTGAGGCTCCACCTTCTGCAGCTTCTTCCAGCGTCGCTGCCGCTGCCCTCCAGGCTGGTGAAACACCAAAGCACACCTCTACCCAACAGAACTCAGAATGTTCCAAGTGCTTCCGCACACGTGAGCTCATTTCTATTGAGAACAGGCTCTCCCAGGGGATGCGAGGGCAGCAGCAACTGTTCTGTCCGGGGGATTTGATGCATTTAGGCACACAAGGGCAGATGGGCACATACACACCCAGATGTGTGCTGGCAGGGGACAGTGACAGAGAGGTTGCTGGGCGGAAGTAGTCAGGGGAGACTGCTGGGAGGATGGCCTTTGGGAAGATGCAGGAAGGCGAGTGAAGAAGCAGGAATGCTCACGGTCTTTCAGGGTAAGCAGTGAACCAGACAGGGGTTGTTAGAAAACCAGACCGAGTACAGGGCAAAGTACAGGCAGAGTAGAGGGCAAAGTGTGAGCCCAAAAGTTAGAGGAGGCTGCTTCACAAGGAGCCTTGAATGCCAGGCTCAGGGAAGTGGATTTGGTCATGTGGGCAATGGGGAGACATAGAAGGCTTTTGAGGGAGGGTGTCTTAGGGTTCCTTTTTTTTTTTTTTGGCCGTACCGCAACATGCGGGATCTTAGTTCCCCGACCAGGGATCCGACCCCGTGCCCCCTGCAGTCCTGCAGTGGAGTGGAAGCACAGAGTCCTAACCGCTGGATCGCCAGGGAATTCCCAATGGTGTCTTAGGAAGGCTGATATGAAAGTGTTAAGAAGACTGGGCGCCTTGGGAAGGAAGCAGAAGAGGATGTTTCTGTGGTCCAGGCTCGAGGTGACTGTAGACACAGTGGAGAGGGCATGGGTTCCAGCGTGTCGAGCTTGATGTAATGTGGGAGGCTGAAGGAGACGGACTAGCCCAAGATGGCAGTAACTGGAGAGTTAGGGTGTGTATGTGTGAGAGTGGGTGACGGTAGGGAAACATGGCTAATTCTTTTTCTATGAGGATGAATTTGAGGACATCAAGTAGAAATGCTCTGTGAATGTATCAGGATACAGCATGAGATATTAGAAGAGAGTCAGAGCTCAAGACGCAGCAAAGGAGGGAATCAGTCACAGGGACATGATCTCTGAAGCCGTGAGAGGGAGTCTGGGTGCCAGGTGAGCAGCTGAAGAGAGGCTGAGGCAGCCGGGGAGGGAGAGGAACTAGAAGAGGTGGCCCAGGGGAAGAGTGTATGTTGGGGCACCCCCTATCCCATCCCAGAGGCTCTCGAGTGGAGCACGTGGCACCCCTCTAGCAACCATGATTGGGTGGTGGAGGGGGGACAGTTATCCTAAATTCAGGCCAGTCAGAGAATTACAGCACTTTTGATGGACGTGATGGACAAAAAAGCTCTTTCCATCAGTAATTGAACAAGGAAGCAGTTTCTGTGTCCCCAAGAGGAGCCAGCCTTAGGCTGAGGGAGACAGAGCCAGGGATGGAAACACACTTAGCCCTGGGTGACACCCGTGAGTTGCTCCATCAGTCCTCGCCTGAACCGTCGGTGAACAAATAACTGCACTTTGTTCTGTGAGGTAGGGTTTTCTGTTTCCTGCAAATGGAATATTCCTAACTCATACCAAGGAAGAAGGAAAACCTGAAGAAAGTCACTTCTTGGTAATTGAGGGAGGAGAAGATTTCAAACTGGATGGAGAAGTGAATAGTATCACATGCTGAGCGTGTCAGGTCAGAGATGTCTTACTGACCCAAAACTGTGTGACGGAAGAGGAAACAGTGGGTCACAGAGGTTCCTGTAGTCAGACCCACACCCAGGACTCAGGTTTCACAATTCATTACCTCAAGAGGGAAAGGGGAGCTATGTCTTGGAGAGCTATTCCGGGGGGTCTTCCCCACCCATGGCTTTGGTGTAGTCGCCCAGCTCCCACTCCTTTCCAGAAAGTTCTGGAGATTTAATGGCCATTTCCCTGCCCTCATGCCAAACCTCTACTCATCTAATGTTGACCTCAGACAAGAAAATATCTCATATTTTTTAAACTCTCTTTAGACAAAGAAAGACCACATGGCTCCTAACTCAACCACGCCAACACTGGGACAGTTCTTCCTAGTGTCTGAGTCAATTCCTTTCCGTTGAGAAGGACCCGTCAGCCCTCCCACTGACCAGGGCTTGTTGGTGGATCTGTAGGGCATCTGAAGGTGACACACAGGGCTTGGGGAGAGAGGAGGCAGGCAGGCAGGAGTGGCTGCAGGGGAAGGAGGGCACCCTGCCCCAAACACCCACGGGGCCCCTGTGGCGGGGCCAGGCTCTTCCTGAGCGGATTACCGCTGCGGTCTAAGTGGGCGAAGCTGCCGAGAATGCTACTGTAACGAGGGCTTTTACCGAAATGCAGACACCCAGCCCCGGCGTGTCCTGACACACAGACAGGAAAATGAGCAGAGTAAGCTCCCAGCGCTAAGCCGCTCCACTGTCCTGCCTGTTGCTAAAACACCTTGCAGAGTTTTCTGCCCGTGCCCCTTCCCCTCCAGAACCTCACTCTGGGGCCAGAGGGCTTTCTCCTCCTAAAGGTGGGAGAGGCGGCCCTTCAGGAGGGTGAGAGCCGAAGGGCACAGCTGAAAGCTTTTGTCCTTCAGCCTAAATAGTATGGTGGAGCCCCATGCAAGTGAGTCGGTGGCCCAAGGTCTCACGGCAGGTCTGCAGCAGGGTCAGGATTAGCACTAGGTCTCCTGGTCCCCAGTGAGGGCTCACTCCTGTGCACCTTGGGGTCCTTCCACCCCCAAGCATTGCCCCTCACACTCAGTTCTCCTCCATCTCCCACCGCAGACCTAGGGGCTGCTCTCTGGGAGCCCTGATGGGTGACTGGCAGCTCCCAGGTGTAGACCGGCACAGGGTCTTTCTCAATTTGGCGCTGGTTCACTTATAGGGGTGGAGTCACAGGCCATGGTCATGTCACATGGAGGCAGGTAACGTTCGCAGCTGCCAGGGGAAACCAGAGTGGAAAAGTCCCATCCCAGTCTCTGAGGGCCCCCGGAAATGGGGGAGTGTCTGTGCCGCAGGGAGGGGGCCCTGGGAACCCAGAGTAAGCACTGGGGCTTTCCAGCAAGCCGGCGGCTCTGGGTGGTTGAGGAACACAGCGCTGGGCGGTGGGCGGCAGGGGGAGAGGGCAGGGTGGATGGGAGAAGTGGCCCCTGAGAGGCAGGCAGAGGGCTGTGGGGCGCCTACGTAATTGCTGTGCATCTCCACCTGGGTGTCCCACAGTCACCTCAAAGGTAACTTGTCCCCGCCCACTCATCACCCTGACAGCCTTCCTCCGGGGCTCTGTATCCTGGCCAGTGAAGCACCACCCCAGGCATCTAGCCAGAAATCAGGAGGTCCGCCTTCACGCCTCCCTCTTCCCAGTTCTTCACTTCCTGCCAGTCACCACGTTTTTGCCAAGTTTACCTTCTCAGTTTTTCTCAGAAGCACCCCCTGCTCTCCAACCAGCCCCCTCTGCTCTCTTCTCACCTGATCAAAGTAACAATCTCCTAACAGCTCTCTCTGCCTTGTCCCTAAAATCCGTCCTCCATGTGGCCTCCATGCCCGTCCCCCTAAAGGGCCAGGCTGAGCAGTTTTTCCATTTAAGTCTCCAGGGTCTCCCCATCCCCTGAGGGATCATCTTGGGCTCTTCAGCATGACTAAAAGGACGGAGGTGGTTTGACTCCATCTTGCCAAAGCAGTGCAGAAACACAGCTGCTAGGGTCTGACTTCCTGGGTTCAAATCCTGCCTGCTACTTTCTAGCTGTGTGACCAAGGGCAAGTTACTAAACTTCTCTGTGCCACCATTTCCTTACCTATGAAATCAGAATGTGAAGAGTACCCGCCTCATAGACTTGTGAGGATGAAGTGCGTTTCTCTGTGCAAAGCAGTTAGAGCTGGGATTGTTCCCACCTCCTCCTCCGCCTTCCTCTCTGCCCTTCCCTGCCTCACACATTCGCTTCGGCAGCTGGGCTCTTGTAGAATTAGTTACAAGAATTCCGCCGGCAAATCTTGCTATTTCTCGTCTCAGCGTCTGGGCACTTCAAACAGGTAACTTCCTCTTCCCTACCTCGTGCACCCACCGTGCTTGTTGCTTGTCTCACTGGCTTGTTTGCCTGATATCCTGTCTGTCTCCCCAGCTGCACTGAGCCCCTTGAGGGCAGGCCTGGGTCCCTGGTGCCTAGAACTCTGCATGGCACCCAGCATGCCCCCAAGGAATGTGTGCTGACTGACTGAATGAAGGAAACGTTTGCCCCTAGAGTGCTGGGTTTGGGTATCCATCGCAGTGAGGGGTGCTCAGGTAGGGGGATATTGCGACGTCACCGTGGTCCCAGAGATACACCTCAATATCTGTGTCCCTCCCCCAGGCACGTCTATTACACGGTAATGGGCATCAAAAACACAACGATGGTCCAAGCCCGGGGAAGGGCCTGGAACCTTCCTGGGTCTACAGATGTGCTGCTGGAGGGGACCAGCAGAGGGAAGAGGCAAAGAAAAAGGATAACAGGACATGAGGTGGCGAGAAGTCTGCTGTCCCCCAACTTTCCTTGGGTCTTCAGGGATTCTTGTGACCCTGGGGACCTGCCCCTAGTGTGACCCAACAAAGTTCCCTTTCCTGGAGTCAGATCAAGGAGATGGTCCCATAGCTCTGCCATGCCACTGCCCTGAACCCCATAAAATGGGGATAATAATACCTACTCCACCTTCCCCCTATCGAATGGCTCAGATTCATCCACTCACCTATTATTCAGCCAGCCAGCCATTCAATAACTTTAATAAATATTTTCCATGCCAGGCATGGCACTGGTTGTGGGGGACACAACCTTGCTTAAGACATGCGCAGTTCCTGCTCCCGGGGAACTTGGAGAGTTATGAAACAGACAATGAAACCACGAAGTTGAAGTGCGGCGAGTTATGACTGAGAAATAGAGTATAACAGGAAGGAATGAAATAAATGGGGGCAGGCCTCATTAGGGCCCCCCGGACTGCTCTGCTCACGTGGTGGTTACCGGTGCCAGAGACGTGGAGTCTTGTGGTCTCTTATGGTCACAGACTTCTGGCACGGTGACCCTACTGCCTCCCTGCCCTCCCATGCCAAGGACTGCCATTGCTGCCCTTCAGTGCATGAAAGAGCTTTGACCTTTTAGGACTTAATATCGTGAAGCTCGAAGTCTCCTTCCAGTCCCTTGTGTTTAGACCCAAGTTTAAGGTAGTTCAGGATGGCTGGAAGAGAAGGTAGACCACCCATAATCCTTCACGACCCCTCTGGGCAGCTGGGACACCCCGGGCCCCGTGCTTCTCCCTCTGGACTCATCCAGAAGCAATCTAGCATTGTTCACAAGCTCCACTCTGGAGCTGGATTGCCTGGGTCTGAATCCCTCCTCACCCACTTTACTACTAGCTGGGTGACCTTGGATAAGTTACCTAACCTCTCTGAGCCTCAACTTTTGTATTTGTAATATCCACACATGTAAGATTACATGACAATATATGTAAAGTGCTTAAAACTGTACTCACAGAAAAACAAACAAACAGTGTTTACACCTGATAAGCTCTCCTGTTTTATGAGCGTTATCTTTGCTTTTACCATGATGTGTGCTACTTGTCTGCCTCTCCCGAAGCCTTTGAGGCCAGGGAGCCTCTGACTTCCTCATTTACCCTGGTATCCCCAGGACCTGGCACAGCGCCTGGCTCAGAGCAGACAGGCCAAAAATATTTGTAGAGTGACGACTGACTAAAAGGTCAGTAGGAGTGCTGGGACGGGCTGGGGAGAGAGACTAAGCTTCCAGGAAGGGGCGGGGCTCTCTGTCTGGGAAGGGACCTGAGGGAAGTTGCCGGAGTCACAGGAGGCAACGTCAGGGGACGCCTGGTCCGGGTGCTATGCTTCTTCTTTTCCTGCTCGCAGCTCCCAGGGGTGCTGTGACCATCTGCTGGGGGCAGGAAGGGCAGGTGCCCAGGGAGGTAGAGTCTGGAGCTAGCCTAGAGGATTTACGCTCCTGCCACTGAGCTCCTGGACCAAGGATGGTTAGAGGGAGTCCACGTGGCCCTGCAGAACAGATGGGGCACCGCTGAAGTGGCCAAGGGTGTGAGGAAAGACCACCGCCATGTAAAGGCTTAAAACTGTAATCACAGAAAAACAAACAGTGATTGCACCGGATGAGCTTTCTGCGTTTTATGAGCGTTATCTTTGCTTTTACCATGACGTGTGCTACTTGTCTGCCACCAAGATGGAAGGGAGAGCCGTCCCGTGTCAGACAGGATGGTCAGCAGATGCCCAGCCCCATGCCCTGACCACGCTGTAGGGAAACTGGGGCCTGCTCCGTGCCGCCCAGGGCTCAGTGCAGGGCCAGGGCTCACACTCCGCTCACTGGCGTGGCCTTGCAGAACGCTCACGGGCCTCTTGGACCTCAGCCCTTGAAGCTCAGCAGAGTCCTGGACAGGTGGAGCGGGGGACCCTGACAGCCTCACTCAGCTGAGTGGGATGATGAGTCACAGATGATCGGAAGCACATCCTAATGGAGATTATGTTCTTAATCGATTAAGAACTAGCTTTACTGCTAGTGGACAAGAAAAGGCCTGAAGTGTTGGCTTCTGGGTGGAAGGGCGTGTCCCTCTGCTCTCTAAACCTGCTTAGGGTTGGGCTCCTTTTTCTCGTCTTAGTCCTTGACCCCTACAGATGGGACCAGCCAAGAAATGACCAGCTGGGAATATTGGCCAAGCCCTGTTTGGCTGGGAACATCCTGCAGTAGTGACAGTGACCTGCTGCAAACACCCCAGTGGGCAGGGACTCCAATAGGAGGCAATTCATGGGTCAGAGGGAGACAAGAAGTGGGCTTGGAGGGCACTGGTTGACTTTAAGTTATCAGGAAGTGCTCTCCTGCCGCTCAGAGATTTCCTTCACCACCATCCATGGTTCTGTTGGCAGCTCCTACACTACGATGACGACTCCTGCATCACCACACACATGCGCGTACACACAGATGCACACATAAACACCCCACACACTGTAATGCAAACACACACACTCTCACACACACACTTACACAGTCACATATGCACATACATGTGCACACCTCCACTCACATACACAAACGCATGCACACACACCCCTTTCCCACCCTCACTGTCCCATTGACCACATACACACACCACTCTGCCCCTTTCACGTGCTGAGACAATTTCAGACATGCCTTTGAGATTTGAGCTTGTTTCCAGTGGGGAATGAAGTGATAGCCGAGGACAAGCTTGAGGGAATGGTGGCTGTAGTTCTGTTTGAAGTTGTTTGTGTGATTGTCAACCAGCCGGTGTTTGCAATTGTTTTCCATTCATTTAATCATTCACTGTGTATTTCCGTATTGACTGAATGCGTCCTATGTACTAGGCACAATTCTAGGTTCTGGGGATCTCAGCTGGTTTTCCCAAGAGGTAGATATGGAGACAAGGGCTTTAAAAAATAAAAATGCTTTATTAAGATATCATTAACATACCATACAATTCATCCATTTAAAGGGAATAATTTGGTGATTTTTAGTGTGTTCACAGAGTTGTGCAACTATCACCACAATCAATTTTTGAACATTTTCATCAGCCCATAAAGAAACCCTGTAGCCATCAGCGATCATTCCCCGTTTTCCTCTTTGCTCCATGACAGCCATGAATCTACGTTTTGTCTATAGATTTACCTCTTCTGGATATTTCATATAAATGGAGTCATACAGTATGTGGTCTTTTGCGCCTGGCTTTTTAAAAAATATATTTATTTATTTTCCCTTTATTTTTTTTTGGCTGCGTTTAGTCTTAGCTGAAGCACACGGGACCTTTGTTGAGGCAGGCGGGATCTTTTCATTACAGCGCGTGGTCCACTCGGGCTTCTCTCTAGTTGTGGCGTGCAGGTTTTCTCTCTCTCTAGTTATGGCCCATGGGCTTATTTATCCCGTGGCATGTGGGATCATAGTTCCCCGACCAGGGATCGAACCCGCGTCCCCTGCATTGGAAGGTGGATTTTTTTTTTACCTCTGAACCACCAGGGATGTCCCGAGACTGGCTTCTTTCACTTAGCATAATGTTTTCAAGGTTCATCCATGTTGTAGCATATGTCAGCATTTCATTCCTTTTTGTGGCTGAATACCATTCTTTTGTACGGATAGACCACATTTTCCTTGTCCAGTCGTCAGTTGATGGTCATTTAAGTTGTTTCCACTCTTTGGCTATTACATATTATGCTGCTATGCACATTTGTGTCCAAGTTTTTGTGCGGACATATGTTTTCAGTTCTCTTAGGTATCTACCTGGCAGTGGAATTCCTGGGTCATATGGTAACTCCACGTTCAACATTTTGAGAAACTGCTAAACTGTTTTCTAAAGCAGCTGTACCGTTTTACATCCGCAACATCAATGCATGAGCATTCCAACCTGAGATAAGATTTTATTTGGAAAGTGGTCCCAGGAAACACCAGTAGGAAAAAAGGGAAGGCAGAAAAAAGAAAGGAAGGCAGCCAATAAAGGATCATTATCAAGCAAATTACCACTGAGAGTAATTGAAGCTTCAGGCCACTTCAGGTAAGTCTGGGAGTCAGTACAGAACTAGCACTTTAGAGTCATCCCACCTGAGGAGCAAGGGAGAAGGGGTACGTATACACCACTTCCCAGCAGCCTTGGTTGAGTGTGTGTGTGTGTGTGTGTGTGTGTGTGTGTGCGTGTGTGTGTGTGTGTGTGTGTGTGAATTTCCTGTCAATTCCCCTTTGCTTGACGCAGAAGCAAGCAAAGGAACTGCAGCAGGAGAAAGCAAAGAAATGCAGATGCTGGCAGCTGAAGTCAAGCCTGTTGGCCAATGACTGTGGTAGGGAAGAAAGGGCATCGACAGCACCTGCTCCCTTGGGTGAACCAAAGTTCCAGCCCTCACGGAGCTTACCCTTCAATGAGAGAGATATTGACAAATATATGTCGCACACAGGTAGCACCATAAGGGGAATAAAGCAGGGTAAGGGGATGGAGGGGGATGAAGGCAGCTGTGTCAGCTCAGGTGGTCAGGACAGGCATCTCAGAGGAGAAGAGATTTCAGCTGACACCTGAATGAAGCGAGGGACAGGCTATCTGGAGGCCAGTTAAATGTCTGATGGAAAGAGCTTTGGAATCTGGACTGTGGGATCAGCAAGTGCTCAGCCCCTGCGCGGGGAATCACCTTGGCATGCTGGAGGAACAGCAAGAGATTCAGAGTGAACGAGGCAGACAGAGAGCAGCAGGAAAAAACAGAAATACAGCCGGGGGGCCAAGCTGGGAAAGAATTCTGGATTTTGTCCTAAGGGTAAACGGAGGCCACTGAATGGGTGAGAGCAGGAGAATTCTGACCTAATTTACATTTGCTTCTTTCTATCAAAGCCATTGGGTTGAAACTGCGTAACCCAACATTTAGTGAGCCTGTTAGGCTCCCAAAGGTGCTGACACCTACTGCTGGGCGTCCAAACCCAGGCCCCAAACATTCATTCATTCACTTATTAGTTCCTGACATTGGTCTAGGCGCTGAGTGTGCAGCAGTGAACATCTGACCTAAGCTCTGCCCTCACGAAGCATACATTCTAATAGGAGGAGACACGTAAACAACAAGAATATGTACTATAAGTTATAAACATATAACATTAGAAAATGATCAAGGTTTTAGGCTACAGGGAAAAGTGGACACAAGGAATACAGAGTGCTGGGCGGCTTAGATATTTCAAGTCAAAGGGTCAGTATGGCTTCTGAAGGGGCCGATGACACTGTGACAGCACTCTCAGCCTGGCTCCTGGAACCCCCCTCCCCGCCTCCAGAGAATGTCTCCAGGGACCTCGCAGCTGGAGGGAGGGCACAGCTGGATCTCCGAGGAGGCAGCGGGACCCCAGAGTGGAAGACGGGGGAGTGCTCCTCAGCTGGTCCAGACACACAGCCTAGGAGGCGGAGGAGGAACCAGAGTCGGGGCAGGAGAGGAGGGGGCTGAGTCTGTCAAGCCGCAGGGGAATATTGATGAACTTTCTGGCAAGAAGTGACGGAGCTGGTGGGGATGGTGTAATGAAGACAGATGATCCCAGGCCAGCTCAGCTCATCTTCCTGCTGGAGGAGGGAGAGTTACAACCAGGTGGGGGGAAGGGGGTGGGAGGGCTTGCCGAGTGCCCTGGGGAGAGCGGGGGAGGCCCTCTGCTCTGGCGCTGTGGCTAGCCCGTAGCACCCCATCCTCTCTCCTTCTCTGCCACCCCCCTGCCCCCGCCCTCCTCTCCCCTTAGTCCTTCCTCCTCTCCTTACTCTTGGGACAAGTCCCTTTCCCCTTTCTCCACTTTTCCTTCCTCTCTCTTCCCCTTTTCTCCCTTTGCCCATCTTTCTGCAGCTTTCCCTTCTCCCTTCTCTCTTTCTTTGCCGCCTTCATGCCCAGCCTCTCTGACTGTGGCCTCCAGAACAGTGTGCAGTTCTCTCTCTGGGGTTTCCTGTCCCCTGGCAACTCCCTAGATAGAAACCACCCCCCTCCGCATTCTATCACAGTTTACTGAGTGCCCACTCTGTGCTAGGCACTGGCCATGCCAGCCTCTAGACTGTGGCTACAGCAGTCCCAGGGAAGAAAGGGAACGGATTTTTATTTTTTGGCTAATTGTACCTCTTCCTCCCTCCCTCCCTCTCTCTCTTTCTTTCTTGATGTGGTAAAATACACATAAGATAAAAATTTATCGTTAGAGACCTTGAGTACATTCACAAGATTGCGCACCAGCACCACTAGTTACAGAACATTTCATTACCCCAGAAGGAACCCCCCGTACTCATTAACAGTCTCTCTGCCCTCCCCCCAGCCCCTGGCAACGATTAATCTGCTTTCTGTGTTCATAGATCTGCTATTCTGGACATTTCATATGAATAAGATCATACAATATGTGCTTTTTTGTATCTGACTTCTTTCACTTAGCATATTCTCAAGGTTCATCCATGTTGAGCATGTAACAGTACATCATTCTTTTTTCTGGCTAAATAATATTCCACCATATGGTTATCCCACATTTTGTTTATCAGCTGAGGGACACGGGTTGTTTAGGCACTGAATTTTGAAACAGAAGCCCTTCACTGAGTCCCACCCCACTCCTACCTGTGTGGCCTTAAGAAGCCATGGAATGTCTTTGAGCCTTGACAATTTCACCTGTAAAATGGAACTGTAAATATTTAAATCTCTCATGCCCTTTCAGAGGATAAGAAAAATGAGCTGGTCCTTTAGCTTGAAAAATTGGAAACTGCCTCTCATTTCTTTTTTTTTTTTAATTTATTTATTTATTTATTTATTTTTGACTGTGTGGGGTCTTCGTTGCAGCGCACGGGCTTCTCATTGTTGTGGCTTCTTTTGTTGCACAGCACGCGGCATGTGGGATCTTCCTGGGCCAGGGCTCGAACCCATGTCCCCTTCATTGGCAGGGAGATTGTTAACCACTGTGCCACCAGGGGAGCACCACCTCTCATTTTTCTCTTCCTGTACCCACTACCCATTTGCTATTGAATTTGGGAGACATGGTCAATAAGAAAATCTATATGCCATGGCTGGATGGACTGATGTATACTGTTGTTTTCTCTGTCATTCATTCCATTTCACTGGTCTTAACATGCATTATTTTTCAGATTTTGGTATCTTTGAGATCAACACGCACCAGTTGTGTAGTACCTGGCAGTGCTATTTATTTTCTTACGTGGTTTGTAAAATAATTGTGTTCATTACAATCAGTGGTCCAAGGTTTGCATAGTATGCTAGGCAGAGGTTGGTGAATATCACTATGAACAATAATAGAAGTAAAAGCAGACTCCTTGGGCTTCCCTGGTGGTGCAGTGGTTAAGAATCTGCCTGCCAATGCAGAGGACACGGGTTCGAGCCCTGGTCCAGGAAGATCCCACATGCCGCGGAGCAACTAAGCCCGTGCGCCACAACTACTGAGTCTGCACTCTAGAGCCCGCGAGCCACAACTCCTGAAGCCCGGGTGCCTAGAGCCCGTGCTCTGCAACAAAAGAAGCCACCGCAATGAGAAGCCCGCACACCGCAGCCAAGAGTAGCCCCCGCTCGCTGCAACTAGAGAAAAGCCCGGGCGCAGCAACAAAGACCCAACGCAGCCAAAAATAAATTAATTAATTAAAAAAAAAAAAACAGACTCCTTAATGACTATTTTTGATGGTGGGGTCATGTGAGTTAACCCATGTCCTGGTATGTGAACTCCCAGCTAAAAAAGTTAATTGAGATGGAAATACTGATTTACTTCAACTGACATAACTTCGACATCATTGTAAAAACCATGTGGGCACATGTTGCTGGCACAAATGGCTGTAAAATGCTTGGCCACAGTGACAGGGTGGGGGAGTGGATGAGAAGATATATGTGAATCAGCTGTATGTATACATAGCTGATTCACATATATCCATAACTGATTCACTTTGTCATACAGCAGAAACTAACACAACATTGTAAAGCAATTATACTCCAAAAAAGATGTTAAAAAAAAAAAGAAAACAGTGGGACATTTCACAAAATAACTTGCTGTTATTTTTCAAAAGTATCAAGATCATGAAAAACAAGAAAAGATTGAGGAAATGTCACAGATGGAGAAGACTAAGGAGATATGGTTACTAAATGCAATGTGGGATGCTAGATTGAATCCCAAGACAGGAAGACATTTGTGGGAAAACTAGTAAAATTCTCCATAAGTCTATAGTTTTTTAGTTATTGCACCAATGTTAAATTCTGGGTTTTGATAATTATACTGTAGTGATGTAATTTGTTAGCAGTAGGGGAAGCTGAGTGAAGATTATGCAGGAACTCTCTGTACTATTTTTACAACTTTTCTGTAATCCATGATTATTTCAGAATGAAAAGTTAAAAAAAAAGAAGATCTATGTGAATGGGGCTCGTGAACTGAGATGCTTGATGGAAGTGTCAGGTGGGGTCATCAGTCTCTCGTTCTCCCAAAGAACTGCCTGCCCCGCCCCCTCCAACCCTCTCCAACACAGGAGAAGCCACATACAGATACTGAATATGTTTGCTTTCATTAAAACAGGCCAGATAGGGAATTCCCTGGCAGTCCAGTCGTTAAGACTCTGCGCTTCCAAGGCAGGGGGCGCGGGGGTTCCATCCCTGGTCAGGGGGAACTAAGTTCCCACATGCCCCGAGGTGTGGCCTAAAAACAAACAAAAGACCTGAAGAAAACAGGCTGGATATTGTAATTATGTCCCAAGGAGCAGAGGGCCCCATCTGAAGGGAGGAGGGGCAGCCGATGGAAGTCAGGCTAGATATACGGAATTCATGAGTGTGGCTAGCTGAGCACCTCCACGGTGGAACACATCTTAGCTGCTTGGGGAAGGAAACTGTACCTGGTTGTCCTTGCCCCACTCAAACCTTGCCTCCTCTAAACTCTCACAGCAGTTGCCACCAGTCAGGACCTTAGCACTGATTGCTCCTGTGGCTGTCTTCTTTATCCAACTGGACTGTGAACCATTTGGGGATGGTGCCTTTTGTAGCTGCTATGGTTTCCCCATGGGTCCAGGTATGTAGTAGAAATACAGAGAGGAGTCATGAATGAGAGCAGTGATTCTCAAAGTATCCACCCAGACCACCTGCATGGACTACCTCCTGCTGGAGCTGGTTACAAATGACCTTCCCAGGTAGCCACCCAAGAGATTGTATTTCAATAGAAGAGGCAGGTGGGGGCCATGCATCTGCATTTTAACAATATTTTCCAATAATCCTACACTCTGTAAAGTTAGAAAACCATCCAGACTAAGGAGGAAACTAGGTGATCCCATAGGTGTTTCCAATGCGACAGCCTGTGACATACATCTCCATCTCGTAAGCATTCAGTCTCTATCTTCCTAGCCATTATGAGCCTACTGTGTGCCTCGCTCTTGCCAAAGTAGGAGACTTGAAGCTCAACCAGGGCTCAGGGGACTAGCCAAAGAGTAGCCTAGCAACATTGTCCTTGCTCCCAGCAAGAAGGTGGAGAGGGCGGAGTTGAGGGTGAGATGGGGCAGTGGGCTGGGGCTGGGGAGAGACCAGGGTGGGAAGGGCTGAGTGGGCAAACAGGAGGGGCACTCAGACCCTGGAAGTAACTGGCTGCCTGCTGGTCCCCTGCCCTCCCACTGCCCTGCCCACCCAAACAGCCTGCCTGGAAACAGGGAACACTGCTACCTAGACACCTCTCTGCTTTAATCACCACGAGGGCTCACCAGGCCACAAAGAAGGATGGGCTGTTGAGGTTTAACAGGGCTAATGTCAGAGCATGAGAAACAAGACCCCAGGCCTTTGGATAGCCTCATCTGCTCCACAAAGCTAGTGTCTCTGAACACACTGATGACATGGAGACCCCTGTCCTTGACCCTCCAGCCTGTCTCTGATGGTTCCCCTTGTCTGAGATGAGCATGCCCAGTGTTTAATAACAGCGCCTGCAGCTAACATTTATTGTGTCAGGCCCTGAGCTAAGCACTTTACATGTATTACCTCACTTATTCTTTATGCCACTCCTACTGTTAAACCCCTTTACAGATAAGAAAACTGGGACTGGGCTTCCCTGGTCGTGCAGTGGTTAAGAATCCACTTGCGGGCTTCCCTGGTGGTGCAGTGGTTGAGAGTCCGCCTGCCAATGCAGGGGACACGGGTTCGTGCCCTGGTCCGGGAAGATCCCACATGCCATGAAGCAGCTGGGCCCGTGAGCCATGGCCGCTGAGCCTGCGCGTCCGGAGCCTGTGCTCCACAACGGGAGAGGCCACAACAGTGAAAGGCCCGCGTACCACAAAAAAAAAAAAAAAAAAGAATCCACCTGCCAGTGCAGGGGACACGAGTTCAAGCCCTGGTCCAGGAAGATCCCACATGCTGCGGAGCAACTAAGCCCATGTGCCATAACTACTGAAGCCTGCGCACCTAGAGCCCATGCTCCACGACAAGAGAAGCCACCGCAATGAGAAGCCCGCACACCGCAACAAAGAGTAGGCCCCACTCACCGCAACTAGAGAAAGCCCACACGCAGCAACGAAGACCTAACGCAGCCAAAAATAAATATAAATAAAATAAATAAATTAAAAGAAAGCTGGGACTTATATATTGCATAACTTGCACAAGGTCACTTAGTTCTTTCAACTGGTGAGTGTTTTACCACTTCCTTAGGCATCCATCTTGGTCCCAGTTGTTCTTTTCTGCATTCTCCACAGCCCATCCCTGCCCTTCTTACAGCAAGGGGTCTGGGACTCAACCCAGCACGGGGGCTCTCACCTCTCTGGTTCAAGACACTGGCCTTCTGTTGATGCAGCCCTATGGTGGGCTTTTCTGGAAGCATTACCACACTGGTGACTCATTTTGAGATCCCTGCCAGGTGAAACCCCTAACTTGATGTTTTTTGGTCCTAACGTCCCCATCCTATTCTTATAGAATAAGGTTGCTGTGCCCAGGGACAGAAGTTTACATTCATCCCTATTGAATATTTTCACCTGTATCATTTGTGGTTCTATCTGCCATATCCCTCATAGACAGACCGACAGACACACACACGCTCACACTCTTGTCCTCTAGAAGACAAGCACACATTTTGGACAGTCCACTCCTTGGTGGCCGTCTGTTTTCCATTCCTCTTTTGCAGAGTGGAGAAGCACGCTTCTTCCAGTGTTCTCCTGGTCACACCACATACTCGGGCAAGACAGCTCCATGCCCAGAGCTCTGGGTCAGACTGGCTGGGCTAGAATCCCAGCCTGAGCACTTGGCAATGTGACCCTGGAAAATTAATTTAGCCTCTGTGCCTCAGGGTTCTTCCCTGTAAAGTGGGGATAACTGTATCTAACTTCCTTATTATCTGGGGGATTAAAAGTGATAGTAGGGGCTTCCCTGGTGGCGCAGTGGTTGAGAGACCGCCTGCCGATTCAGGGCACACGGGTTCGTGCCCCGGTCCGGGAAGATCCCACATGCCGCAGAGCGGCTGGGCCCGTGAGCCATGGCCGCTGAGCCTGCGCGTCCTGAGCCTGTGCTCCGCAACGGGAGAGGCCACAACAGTGAGAGGCCCGTGTACCGCAAAAAAAAAAAAAAAAGTGATAGTAATTCGTTAACAATGTCTCCTCTTCCTCCTTGCCTCCTTCTGTCCTCTCTGGGTCCCCCAATTCTGCTTTCCTGCCCTGACCTCTCCTACATCTGCTTGATCACACTTGACCTTGGTCACAAAGTGGAACCCAGAATTTCGTGATGAAAGTGCCTTAGATGCAGTCTAATGCAGCCCCTTTGTTTTGCAGATGAAAAAACCACAGTCCCCCCTGCCATCCCTCTGTTGCTTCATTTTGTTCCAAAGAGGTTGTATTTCCAGCACTCCAGTTACCACCTTTTCTCTCTCCAGCTCACGTAGCAATCAGATAGGGCTGCTTTTTCCCCAGTGCAATCAGTGAGCTCCCATCCTCCAGCTTGCTGGATTTATGGCTCTCTGCCGCCTTGTGGGGTCCTGAGGGGTCTGTGCGGCTCAGGAGTTATGGGCTCACAGAGACCGGGCTTTCCGTGCACTTTGCCCAACTTGTCAGTCACCTCCGGGGGTCGGTTGCTTGGAATAAAGAAAATAAAATACCAGGGCCAATATGCTGACTCCATTTTTATGCTGCTCATGGAAATCCAAAATCTTCCCCATGGGACAGGCTGGAAAACATTCAGAGGAAAAAGGAAGACACCATTCTAGGACCAGCCAGGGAAGGAGGACTACAGGGAGGGTGCAGCACTTCCAAGCAGCTTGGTTCTCCTTCTCAGAGGGTCTGTGCCTGTGTAAGTACGACACCGCAGTCACAGAGGGTGGCTGGGGTGGGACTCTAACTTCCTGAAATCTCCGTTAATCTTTCCAAAGCAAAGTTAACAGCAACGAGCTTCGACTCAATTCCTAAACCCCCTCCCTCCAACCAAACTATCCCCTTCAGCCCCATCGAACGCCTCTGCCAGAGGGGAGTGAGGGGCCGCCTGCGTGGCCTATTCGAGGCAGTTTTGTAATAGTGTGTGTAGCTGGCTTCTTTTCAAGTGAGGAAAAAAAAATACAACAATAATGTCTTAAGATGCAGGACATTCTAACACTAAAGGAGAGAAGAAGAGAGAGGACAAAATGTCAGACTGAAGGACAATCCTTTAGATTGAATTAATTTGGCTTTATTAAAAAGTCACAAGATTGTCTTTATGTTTGCTTCTTGCAGCAGAGCAAGAAGCCCTGGGCCCAGATTCGGAGATCTGGGATTTCACTTGGGGTCTGCCACTTAGCAGGGTGTGACTGTGGGTAGATTAAACAGCACGCTTGAACAGCAGTAGACTTGCCTTCAGTTTCTCCATCCGTCAAACAGGAACGATAACACTTACCTCATAGGGTGTCGGGGAGAGGGGCTGGGAAGGAAATGAAACATTTAATGAGCATCTATGAATAGACAGGCATGTGACATAGGATGTCCTTTAGTTCTCAGGATAAGCTAATGAGGCTGGTGTCATTATGACCATTTTACAGACGAGGAAACTGAGACTCGTGGGTTACGTGATCTGTCCCCAGTTCTCACAGACCCAGGGCTGGCACCCACGTCCTGCCTAAATGCAAAGCCACACTCTTTCCAGAAGGGTAGGCAGGAGAGGGAAGGTAAAGGCAGGAGCTCCTGGTCTAGGCCTCAATTTTCTCTGTGAAATAGAAAACAAAGTCAGCCACTGCAATGAGGAGGCAGTGAAGTCTCAGGAGTGGTGTAGGTTTGTAGAAGCTTCTTTAGCTGGAGAGAGGGTGCATACCCATCCTTATAGCTTGTGTTGCTAAGAGGTTGGTCAGGAACTGGTTGTCTCTGTGATATACTTCTCGGAGGGACGGTCACTGTCCAACACATGGAAAAGGAACAGATTTTGTTTTTCATTCATCACTGTATACCTAGAGCCTAGTACAGTGCCTGGCATACAGTAGTACATTCATTTATTTAATAAATACGGAGCACCTACTCTGCACTGGCTCTGCTGTACGTGCTGGGGATTCAGCAGTGACAAAGGCAGATTAGACCCCTGCCCTTATGACATTTGCAGTCCAACAGGAGAATCAGGTAGTAAACACAGAAACCAGCAAATAAAATAATCTCAGATGGGAATAAAGTTCTGAATTTAAAAAGGCAGAGTAAAGGGAGAGAGAGTGTCTGTTGCAGTGGGGATTTTTCTCAGGAGGTGACATTTGTGATGTGACTGGAATGAGAGAAAAAGCGCTTCGTGCCAAGATGGGGGAAAGGTGTTCCAGGCAAAAGGAACGGCAAGTGCAAAGCCCTGAGGCAGGACGAAGCTCAGAATGTTTGAGGGAGGCAGAAGGAGGCTTGTGCGGTAGAGAGGAGGCAGTGTGGCGGAGAGTTGTAGGAAAGAGAGAAGAGGGGTCAGATCATATAAAACCTCGTAAGCCAAGTTAAGAAGCTTGGATTTTATTATAATTCCGGTAAGAAGTCTTTGGAAGGTTTTAAGAAATGGGAGGGATGTGATCTGATTTATGCTTTAAAATAATCACTCTGGTGTTGAGATGGAAAGTAGACCAAGGTGGGAAGGAGAAGTGGAAGCAGGCAGGAGGGGGAGACAGGGAGAGAGGGTTGGGTTTGGGCAACGGGTCTTGCTGATGGATTAGATATACAGTGTGAGGAAAAGAGAGGAATCAAGGATGTTCTTTAGGTGTTTGGACAGAGCTCATGGCACTGTTAACTGATATGGGAAAAACGGAGGAGGAACAGTTTGGAAGCAAGAGGTATAGAAATCAAGAATTCCACTGTGGACCTGTTTGAAATATCTGGTAAATATCTGTTATGGGTTGACTTTTGTTTTCCCCCAAAAAATATATCGAAATCCTAATCCCCAATACCCATGATCTTATTTGGAAATAGGGTCTTTGCAGATATAAGTTAAGATGAAGTCATTAGGGTGGCCCTACTCCAATATAACTAGTGTTATATGAAGAGAAAATTTGGGGACAAACACGCTCAGAGGAAAACACCACGTGAAGACAGAGATTCAGAGGGAACATGGCCATGTGAAGATGGAAGCAGAGATTTGGAGTGAAGCTGTGACAAGCCGAGGAACATTTGGGGCTACCAGAAACCAGAAGTGGCAAGGAAGGGTCCTCCCCTAGAAGATGCCAAGGGAGCATGGCCCATGGACCTTGGAATGGTCCATGGCCCATGGACCTTGATTTTGGACTTCTAGACTTCAGAACAGTGAGAAAATAAATTTCTCTCATTTTAAGCCACCCAGTTTGTGGTACTTTCTTATAGCAGCCCTAGGAAACTAATACAGCAACTAAGTGGAAAGGTCAAGTGGGGATTTGGATATGCAGACCTGGAGCTCAGCAGTTTTAAAGCCATAGGACTAGATGAGTTGTCCTTGAGTGTGAATTAGAGAGAGCTGAGAGAAGGGAAGCTTTGGAGAGATGAGGGAGTGGCCAGTGGGGTGGAGGGGTGTGGAGATGTTTCAAGGGAAGAGAGTGTTTCAAGGAGGAGAGTGTGGTCAATTGTGTCAAAGACTGATGATATGTCAAGTCCGACTGGCTTTGTTTGGCCTTTGGATCTGGTAGGAGAGAAGTTGAAAAAAAATAATAGTAATAAAAGAGGGAGGCTACTGCTGACCTTGACAAGAGAGATGTCAGCAGGTGGTGGAAACAAAAGCCAAGCTGGAAAGACCTGAGGAGAGGATGTAAGTAAAGAAGTCCAGAGTAATTATAGAGAACTGTTTTGAATTTTGCTATGAAATAACAAAGAAATGGGGCCTTACTTGAAAAAAGGTGTAGGGGTCAAGGGAAGGTTTTTTTTTTTTTTAAGGCAGGCAATGTTAAGGCATATTTTTATGTTGGTGGGTATGATCTAAGGGAAGACAAATGGTTTAGAAGAGAGACGGGAGAATTGCTAGGAGCAAAGTCATGGCAAGAGTGGATGGAGTCCAGTGCAATCATGGGGGAACTGGCCTTAGATAAGAACAGAGCCTCTACATCTCTTATAACTGCAGGGACGGCAGAGAACAGGAGTAGAGATCATGCGGGTGGGTTGGCAGATTTGGTGGTGGGAAGATGAAGTACTTCTCATTTGTCTGCATTTCTTTGTATTTATTACATCAGTGAAGTATGGGGCAGAGTCATATGGAGGGATAGTGTTGGAGGTTTGAAGAGAGAGAGGAGAAGGAGGAGGTATGAAACAGTCCTTTGAGAGGAAGGGAAGATGAACACACCTTGGAAATGTAGAAGGTTGCTGGGTAGAGTTGAGTGCTTTTTTGAGATTTAAAGTCCTAAGTTTCGAGTGAGACCAGTCAATAGGCATGGTTGTGCGATTTTCTTCAGTAATGTTCAGTTGCTTAGGTACAGGTGAAGGGTAGGTGGCTAGCAGGATTTAACTAGGATTGGAGTTTTACCAGATAAGTACAAGGGAGTTTCCAAATGGAGAGAGGCAAGGAAGATGAGGGTGTTTGTAAGAGACAGATCATAGTAATGAACCATGGAGATTAAGCTCGATAAGGAAGAAGTGGTCACATGTAGAGCATAGAATACAATAAAAACTTATTTGGTGGATAAGGTCCCTATGAGGTCAAAGAATATTTGGAAGGAGGGTCCCACAGAAAGTTAATTGGAAGGGTAGGAGGCATCAGTGACTGAGATGCCTGAAATGAGATTATTGGAGGTGCAGGTATTGGTGAGGGCAACATTTAGGGTATGATCATGTAAGTCAGTGGAGAAGATAGCGAAAACGTAGCAAGGGATGGGGCCTAACCCCCTTCATATCAAAGATGCTGGAGTTTTTGCAGGAGGAAGAAGTAATTTGGAAGCACCTCCATAGACCCTGAGTTACGTGGGGTGCAAGAGAAAAAAACACCCTTCACTGTTTTCTTTTCCCTTCATCTTTGCCTGTAGGTAGGGCTGTCGAGGAGGCAGTATCTTCAGGGGACAGCCAGATGTCAGTAGAGTGAGACAGTGAAGGGATGCTCAGGCAAGGGCTTCAGGATAGGGGGGCATTGACTGGTGGCAGACTGAGTGCCAGAGGATACAGGGGAAAGGTTTAGGAGGGTGGGGAGAGGTGGGAGACGGGATTAAATTAGTAGCTATGCAGAGTGGTTTGGGGATTCTGGTCTATGGGATTATGGATGATATGGGAACCTAGGACTTGTGATATGAGGCGTGATGGGGCATGTTCTGACATTGTCATTGAGGAAATATGGGCGGTCAGTCAAAGCTACATACAGTCCAGAGTATTTAGCTGGCAAGTATAAGAAGAAAAAGATGAATGAAATGAACTCTTGTATCCTTGAGATGGCCAGTGCTGTGCCAGGCACATGGCATATTCATTGATTAAAACTGCATATATTTGATGCTCTGGTGACTGTAATAGGAGCAAGTCAGAATCCAGAGCACTGCACACTGTAGGTGCTCTGAATCCTGTGGGTGATGCTCATCTCTAAGTACCTTTGATTGCTTAATATGGAAATAGTTTGCACTTTGTCCCTTCTGATGAAAGTCATTCCTGTATTTAGACTGACCAGGGGCTGGAGTGTAGTTGCGTTCTGCCTTAATTAGCAAGGTGTGGACAGGAGGCAGAGGTGCGGATAGGATGGTGACCTGTTCCAAGTTGGAGATTCAGGACATCCCTGTCCCCTAGCCCCTGTCCCAGACTAAAACCCAGCACCATCACTGCAGGTCCTTCTCTGGAAACTCAGCGCAGAAGAAAGAGTAGCCACATCCTTCCGTTAGAGTGAAGATGGCCATTCCAGCCCTGGGCTTTTGGCATTCCTTCTTTCTCCCTCTAGGTGCTTTTCCTCCAGAATAAATGATTTCTATTTTTTAACTCCTATTTTTCTAGCCTCTCTGATCTCATTTGCCTCCTCTTTGTTTCATTGAGTCTGGGGCCACTGTCTCTGTCTTTTCTTCCCCAGAATATCCCACAGAATGCTTCCCTCCTGTCCCAACCCCTCCCCCAATACCACTAGCTATGAGTCCAAAGCTTTTTCTAAGAGGCCTCTACAGTTCCCACTGATGTTATGCCCCAGTGTCTGAGGTGACCTGGCCTGGTCTCTGTGTGGCTGAGAGAGTGTCTCTTTGTGTTGGTTGATGAATGGCTGCCCTGTCCTGTCCGGGACCTCAATACCTGGAAGGTAACAGGAGAAAGCCCACTCCCCTCCTTAGGCTCTGCACCTGCTGCTCTCAGCTTTCCTCGGGGGCCACAGGGTGGCCGGGCAGGTAGCTCGCTTGCTTGCTAAGCCTTAGATGAGCAACGCTAGGAAGCAGGTCCAGGAGTCCTTCCTGCCCTGTCCTCTCTGGACGGAATGGGGCCTGCCGAGAGGCTGCTCAGACTCCATGGCCTTTCCCCCTCATCACCCCTGCTCCATCCCTATCCATCTCATGTTTCTTGCAGGGATTTGGTCTCCCAGTAGAACAATGAGCCTGCTGGGATGCTGTTTCCCTCTGTGACTGAGAGTTTGAACTACAGAATTTCTGGGCTGGAAAATATCTCACCCAGTTAGACATCTTCGCCTTTGCCTGTAGACAGAACAGTGTGCAAACCTTCAGGCCAGAGTCACTTTTTGAAAGTGACTCTGTGGTTTTCCTTGATAACACATCCCGGTGTTTCACACTGTAAAACTCAATTCAGTTCAACAAATGTGTACGGAGTGCCTATTTGATTGTTGTTGTTATGTTGCTTCACATATTATCTCATTAAGATATTTCATTGATCATTTTGGACAGGTAATACACACACAGGGTGCGATATCAGAACTACTGGAGGGTAAACCATGAAATGTGAGTATCTCTACTTATTCCTGTGCCCCATGCACGCAGATCCACTTCCCAGAAGTGACTACTGTTACCAATGTCTTGTGTATTTTTCTATAGATATTCTACCTGTATCTAATTTCACTTAATCTTCGCAACAGCCTTCTCGGGTGGGTACTGCGAATCCTCTTTGAAAGATGAGGGCACTGTGGCTCAGAAAGGCTAAGTAAAGTGCACAGAGTGTGTTAGTAACAGTGGCAATTCCACTCAAGGTATGTGTGAGTCCAAAGCCCACACGGTTTCTGTTCTAACATGTTCCCAGTCTGCCGTTTCACCCTTCCCTTCCCTTCGCTTCCCTTCCACAGCCATTCTCTCAGCAGGGTTGGCTCGAGAGCCTGGGTGTGCAGGGCCCTGTCCTAGGTGCTGAAGGCTCTTGTAGAGGCAGGGGATCACTTTAGCCCCTCCCCTCACCAGGCTCACGGAGGAGCTTGAGGAGGCCGACAAATTACCTGAAGCCTAGTGGAAATTTCACAAATGCTGCTTGGCCACGGAATTTCTATATGGCATTTACGCAGGCCATTCTCCCTTTCTGACTCTCAGTTTCCCTATCTGTCTGATGGGGATAAGCTTAACCGTCCAATAAACTTAACTCAAAGGGCTGTTGTGAGAATCTAGAGGTAATAAATGCAGAAGTTCTTAGAAAGCATAACATACAATCCCAGCATACGGGAAGGAGTTTAGGGGGTTCCTATGGGCAGTGTGGAATTGGGTTGACCAAACAGTTCTTTCGGGTTTTCCATAAGATAGTGCGGAAAAAGCCAAATGAACTTTTTAGCCAACCCGATACAAGCGGCTGGGATGTGATGGACTGAAGCAGAGTTATCACCATCTATGTTCTTTATTTCAGCGTTGTCTTTAGCAGGCATAGAGTTAGTCCAGTTGCAGCAGACAGTGACTGGAAGTAAAATGGGGGTAGGGTGTGGGGTTGGCCTAGAATGAGAAACAACACACAAGTGAGCCTTTTCCAGAACATTAGCCTGTAGGGGCTGAGTCTTCAGACCCACCTCCCTCTCTGCACGGTGGACGTTTACCTGCCTTCTACAGGGCCTCTTACCAGCAGATCAAGGGCTTTTCTACAAGTTCCTTCTGCCCAGAATTCTTCCGGTGCCCCTCCCAGCACATCTTAACCTCTTTTTCATCCTTCAGACCTCCACGTAGATCTCATTTCCTCAGAGAAGACTTTCTGGACTCCCCAGAGTAGATTAAGAGCCCTTGCTATTCACCATCCCCAGCCTACCCCCAGTGTCTCCTGATTAACTCACATCACACCAGTCAGTACCCATCCTGTCCACCAGCCTGTCAGCTCCAGGGAAGTGGGCACCAAGCCCATCCGTTCGCCTGTGTATCCCCAATGCCCAGCACAGAGCCTAGCAATTACGACATGCTAAAGTATTGGTTGAATAAATGTCTGAAGTCAGTCACTCCTACCTTTGGGTTCAAAACTTGCCTCTGTCTTGTTACAGCCCCTCTCACACAGTTGTGGTTCTATTTTTTGTACATGACTGTCTCATCTGAACCTTTTCCCTTTATATTCCTGGTGCCTAGCCCACATTGTGGCACAGGGGTGGTCCTGAACATTGCTTGCTTGCTGAAGGAATGAATGAACGAATTCTTGACAGGGAGCTGCTTTGAACCAGAGGGCATTTCCTTTGCAGTCAGTTAATGAGCTGTCTTCCCAGGTTGGCCAACAGAAGGTCCAGGAAACGGGGAGCAGGATTAGGCAGGAGCTGATGGGGCTGGAGAGAGGAGAAGGCAAACAGCCTGAGTGCCAGCTCCTCCGTGTTATTGTTGCCGTGTGGAGGGCAGGAGATGGCCCCAAGGGAGAGGACTTAGTCATCGAAGGGATCCTCTCCAAGGGCTCTCAAAGTCCTCTCTCATTGAGGTGGGCTTGGCTCAGGTGACTGACGGCAGCTGCCCTCGCCTTTCTCCTTGGGGAGGAGATGAAACGAGCGAAGGGGTAGGGTACTCGGAGATCGCCACCCTCTGGGCTTCTTTTCCCCAGTCTCCCCGTCCCCAAGACACCAGCCAGAACTGGGATGAGAGAGGGGTCGGGCCGAGCCGGGCGGCGGGGGAGGGGCGGCGCGGCCAGCCGGCTGGTGTCCTCTGGCGTCTGGAGCCGAGGCCTGGGGCTCTCGGCGCCCGCGAAGCGAGGCGAGCCGGAGCTGTGCGGTGAATGCAAAGAGCCGGGCGAGCTCCCAGCCCCGCGCCGCCGACGGCGTCCTCAGCCACAGCCCAATGAGAAGAGAGCAGATAATTTATTCTCTAATCCCGGTTCGGGTGCCGGGCGCTGGCGAGTGGCGGGGGCTGGGGAGGGGGGAGTCTCCTCTTCTTCTCTTCCCCTCCCGCCGGCCGCCCCCTCCCCGCCCCTGCCGGCTCCCTGCGCGCACACACACATTTCCTGACAATTAGCGAGCACACCTTGGCCGCGCGGCCTCTGGCGGCGCCGCAGCTTTTGTCTCCCGCCCGCCGGGCTGCGAGGCGCGGGCGCCTGGGCGCGAAGTTGCGGACGCGCTGCTCCGGAATGCCGGCCGCCTGCTGCCGTCGGGGGGCGCGGAGGGCGGGGTGTGGGGGGGTCGAGCACGCCGACCCCGGGGCTGGGGGGCTGCCAAAGAGAGGAGAAGAGAAAGAAAAAAGTAAGGCAGCGCTGCCCCTCTTCCTTTGTTATAACCCTGAGTGTGTGCGGGCGTGAGCGCGCGCGGGAGTGTCTGTGCGCGAGTGTGTGCATCTGTGTGTGCGTGCCTGTGTGCGCGCGCGTGTGCAAATGCATGCCTGCGTGTGCGGGTCGGGACCGGCCGGGGGTGGCGGGACCCGAGGGCGCCAGGCTGCTTTGCCCGAAGGGGAGTTGAATCGCGTCCCGGGTCTTTCTCGCTCTGCCCGGAACTCGGGCGAGCTAGCAGGTAGCCGTCCCGCTCTCGCCAGCTTCTCAAAGGACTGAGCTCGGAGTTTGTTGTTAGACAGGCACTGTGCGGGGGGGGGGGGGGGGGCGCGCTGGCCTGGGCCGGGCCCGAGGATGTTGGGGGAGTGGAACCTCCCGCAAAGGATCTGCCCCGACCGCAGGGGGCGCACCAGGGAGTCTCCGGGCACCGAGCGCGCCGCCGACGCCGCTACGTTGCCCCCTGGCCCCGGGGTGGGCGCTCGCGATGGCTACTGCGAGCCCGGGGAAGGGGCGAGGCTGCGAAGGTGGCTCGTGGGGCTATGGAGGGAATGGGAGGCGGCGAGACGAAGTCTGTCTAAATGCCAATTCCCTGAAGTTCAGCGCATCGGTTGTCATTTCATACCTTAATGCATATTTATGCTGCGCCGAAACAGGCTTCATAATTAACTCCCGGAGCATCCGCAGAGGTTAAAGGGACCCCGAAGATTTGTGCATTGATTGGGTACCACGGCGGTGTGTGTATGTGTGTGTGCGCGCGCGCGCGTGTGTGTGCGTGCGCCCCGTGCGAACCCATTGAGAAGAATAATTATTTTTCTCCACTGGAAGCTACAGCAGAGAATCAGACAAGGAGTGAAGAGAGAGAGAAAGAGATTGGAGAGGGAGAGAGAGAGAGAGAAAGAGACAAAGGAAGTGAGTGCGAGAGAGGAGACGGCTTAGCATCCGAACTGTGAGTACTGAGCGAAAACAAATAGGCCGAGAGTGCTGCAAACCCCTGGGCCGGGTTGAGGGCCGAGCGGCTGAGGACCCTCCTTTTCACCGGGGGTGGTTTGGCTGGGCGATGAGGTGTCCTTGAGCCTTGGGCGGACCCCAGGACGCGGGTTCAGGCACTCACCTGAAAGCCAGCTCCGACAAGCCTCAGCCTGCGTCAACCTGCCACCCCAGGTCCGCCGAAAGGAAGCCCCCCACTCCGACCCCATTGTCTTTGTTCGCTTTAAAGGTTTTTGCTGCTGGTGGGATTCAGGGGGGGAGTGTAAGAGGGAGCTAGAGCCCTGGTTCAGGAGGGAGCCGAGTCTCCCTCTCCCGGCTGGGAGAAACCCGCTTTGGGTGACTCCCCGCTTTCCTTTACCCCGTGGTACGGGGTGGGACGGAGAAGGGGCTATAAACGAGGTGGGGATCAGGACTTTGTGACACCTGTGCATTTGTTTGGCACTAAGACGGGAAAAGCAGAGGTGTCCGGTACCCCTGGGGCAGAAGTCCTCAGGAACCAGCTTGGGAGGCTGGAGAAGCCATTTCCTTGGGCAAAACCATCAACTCTTAGCCCTAAGTCCTTCTCCCACCTCCTTCCTCAACCTAGGGCCCTGGCATCCTTAGAGGGGCTGGAGCTGGAGGCGAGCCAGGGAGCAGGAATGCTGGCCTGGGTGGGGGTGGGGGACGCAGCTATGGAGAGGATGGCTGCTCCCTTTCCTGAGAAAGGGTCCGTGACAGGGTGCCCCTAGGGAACCTGGCTGGCCACCAGCCCCTGCCTCTACCAAACTGGTCAGGAGAGGGCGCCTAGGGGCTGGAGGGAGAGCCCTCCCTTCCTGACCGACATTCCACAGCCTTCTTTTGGAAGCACTAGTATCCTGCTCTTCTCCTCTCAACCCTCATTGACAAATTCTTCTTCAGGTTTGAATATACTTTTTCCTGGTGGTTTTTCAATGTACCTTCATCTGCCAGGGAACAACCTAGCCCAACTTAAGTAACACTTAAGCTGACTTCGGAGAGAAATTCGGCTGTTCTGAGGCCGAGATGGGAGCCCCAGGATCAGAAAGCTCTGAATTGATTGTCCTCTAAGAAGCCCCCTTGGGGAGCAGTTTTGGTGGCCTGCAAACCCTGCTTACATCCTCCAGGAGGACACAGCTGGGGCTTGGGGCTGGGAACCGCTTCTGTCTCTGTCACTCAGTTCCAACTCCCCATCGCCCCATGGGGCCTGATACAGTCAGGAGAAAGAAAAAGATCTACCACACACACACACACACACACACACACACACACACACGCAGAATACCCAGCTGAGGCCACTCTCCTAAAGGCATGAAGAGGAAGGACTGACCATCAAATAGGGGGGAGGGTCAAGTTCAGTTTAACCCCCAGAAGGCATTGTGAAGGTTCTGGTTGGTGGGGAAGACCAGAGGCAGGGCGGTAGGACTGCTCTGAATGCAATCATGTACATCCACATCTAGGCCTGTCTTGCCACAGGACTGCCTGCTTGGTGGCCGTGCCTTAGTGAGTGCTGTCTCCCAGTGCCCAGCACAGTGCCTGTCCCATTGTATGTGCTCAATGCATGTTTGCTAAATGAGGGGCTGCCCAAAGACCTTCTCCCCACCCTTTATCTCTGCTTGCCTCCTCCTTTGAGAGGTACTCCACTGGGGCTTGGAAAAGCCCAGCTGTGTAATTCTTTAGACTGGACCACAGTTGCCCTATGTGAGTTGAGGAGGGCATAGGAGAAAAGGGGTCAAGGGAGGAATAGGGCCTGGGCAAGGCACTGGAACCTTTTGACATTAACAAACGGCTCAGGTTGAAATGAATGAGAGTTTGCCAATGACCCGTGTTATTGTATTTTTCTTTAACAGCTTGACTGCTCTGAGAGGCAAAACTGTGGCGGGGGTCCTGTGCTTGGGGAGGCTGGATTCTGGTGACACAAGCGCTTCCCTGTGTTCTCCCTCTCACAGCCCAGCACTGGAGCTTAGTAGAGATCAGATGCAGGCGCTGGAGGTGTTAAGCCTGTAGGGACCACCTCCTGCCCCCAGGTTCTGCCCAGGCTCTCTCCTTCCCTAGTCTCTCTCTGCCTTCATTGCCTGAGGATATCACCAGGTCTCCTTTCTCCTTCCTTAAGAGCCCAGGGACCCTGCCGCCAGGCAAGGAGCTCTCTCTGTTTGCCTGAGAAGGCTCAGAACTGAGCCTCCTGAGACAACTAGAAAAAGCCTTTGGGAAAAAGAGAATTCCTGCCTGACCTCTCTGCTTTCTTGCTCAGTAGAGCAGCACCCCCTGTGCCCCGCCCCCCTCCCGGAGTGGGGCCAGGGCTCCTAAGTCAGTGACTGAGCAGGAACCTGAGCTGATCATACTTTGAAGTAGAGATGGAGCTGGGAAACAGGAAATTTGAGCCATGGGGAAGGCTACTACCTAGGGTCCAGAAATAGGATGGTCATCCTGCTCTTGGTGGCGATCACACCACTCGTCTGGCTCAGGTCTGGAGGACAATATATGGGAGACTTCCAGGTCCATCTGGAACTAGTCTTTTCCTGGGTCAGTTCTGCGCCAGGGACTGCAACAGTCCAATCGCAACTCCAAATCTGGAGGCCTATTTAGGACAGAGGCAGCAGAATCAAACCCCCTAAGGCTCCTCTGAAGTTTCAACAGTACTTCGCCCCCCATCCTCTGTGGGTAGAGTCAGATGCCAGGGTGTGTTTCCTACCCACAACCTGCTCTGGTACAAGGACCCTCCTCCCAGAGAGTACAGGCATGAGGGCACTCCAGGCACACACAAAGCCTGAAATATGGGGCAACCTAGATATCTCTTGCCCTTGTTTCCAAGCTTCATCATTCATTCATTCAACAAATCCATAACCATGTCATTCAACCAACATCTTTATAATCGTGGATATGCTTCCGGTTTACTCTCTTCCAGGTGAGAGTGAGTGCCTCCTTTTCAGTACCTGCCTAACATCCCGATTTGTTGCCACTATGGATAAAGAGGCAGGGCTGCTGGGCTCCACGCTGCCCCCCAAAAGTACAGAAGTCTATGAAAAGCTCTGAGAGGCGAAGTCAGCTCCAATGTAGATTCATTGTCTTGGAGTTGACGGGACGTAAGTTTTGCTCTAACTTACTTCCAGGTGCAAAAATCCCTTCCACGCTAGTGTTCTATTTCTGAGCACCTGCTGTGTGCCTGGCCTTGGTCTGAGAAGTGGTTGTACACCCTGTGTTTGACATCCTTCTGTGGCAGGGAGCACACTGGGCCGCACTGGAGCAGTTCTAGTTTTCCATTCCTTTCTCAGGCTGAGCCCAGTCTGCACCGCTCGCCCCTTCCTCTGTGGCTTTCTCTCTGGAGAGTGAGTGGCTCACCAGCCCCGTCCCCACTCCTCTCCTTGCAAAAGAGTGCGTCCCCCAGCTGGCTTACCTTCAGCTTGGAACCATCTCCAGCCCCAGTGCCCTGATGTAGGCTGAGATCCAGGGTGACTGTGTGCCCTCAAAGGGAATGGTGGGACCGGGGGCTTCCAGAACGGGAGCTGCTGCAGCCTACTCCCCAGTGAAACAGGCTTCAGTTTCCAGGCTGGACTTCTGTTCTCCGGCATATGTGGGCATCAAGGAACTTATTAGTGGAGAGGGGACAGCACACCTGCAGGGCCTCAGGATGTCCGCTCTCCAGTCAGGCAGACAACCCTGAGGGGAGGGCAGGAGGTCAGGAATACCTCAGGTCTGCTTTCACGAGCCATCAGCCATCAGCCGGCTCCCCCATCCCTCTCTGCTTCCTCCTGTTCTGCCTGTTTTCCACTGCAATCCTCCACTTTCCTCATGGTCAGCATTCTTCCTTTGCCAGCTCTCTCCTTTCTCTCTCTCAGCCTTCTCCTGCCCTCTTCTCTAAGAGCAAAATGCCCACCGAACCTCTGCAAGCCTCAGTTTTCTCATCTACCAAATGGGAATAATAATGATCGTGTTTGCATTCACCTAGTGATTATAAATAACAGGGGCCTAGCACGTGCATGACACATAGTTTCCACTCAATAACATATTAGTTCCTTTCCCTTTTTCTCCTATATCACTTCCTTTCCTCTTTCATAATTTCTCTCAGCGTCTCTGTTCTCTCTCTCCCACGTGTCTCCTCCCCTCCTCTGTTCCGTCTCCAGCCTCCATTTACTCCCTCCTATGTCCACCCCCACCCCCCAATTCCTGCCACAGGCTGGTGGCCGGGCCCAGGCTGTGCTGACAGCAACAGCAGGGCTGGAAGGGCTGTCTCGGCTTCTCATTAGAGGCCCAAGAATGTGTGGAGTCATGAGGGACGATGGGAGCCAGCAGCAGGAAGAATGGGGCCTCTGTCAGGGCAGGAGAAGTTTCCCAAATCCTCAGCTCAGCTGAATGGGAGTACCTGGGGGCCAGGGAGGGGTGGAAACTCCCAGAGGTGGAGGGGTGGCCACAGCTGGTAGGCATGGGGGACCTGGCAGGGCTCTCTGGGGTCACTAGCATGGGAATTCTTAGCATCTGTTGGCTTTTCCAGGGAGAGCTCAGACCTCAGAGGTGACTGTCTCTTTCCCTGGAGTGGCCTCTCCTGGGGAACAGGACCAGGGAAGCCAGAGAGACGTCATACCAGTGACCCTGTGGGGTGGCCTATAGGCACTGCTCCTTGAGCTGCCTGAGCCCCACTCGGTCCTCACCCTCAGCAGAGCTGCGGAAGGCTCAGAGGCAGCCACGGAGGAGACAGGAATTGCGGGTGGGGGGTGGGGGCTAGTCCTAGCTTGAGAGGGTGAATCCTTGGGGCTCTCACCAAGTGGTGGCCTTTCACTAGAAACCAGATTCTCGAGACTGGAGGAAGCAGAAAAGGAGGTGAGGCCTGGTGACCTCTCTCCCTTACTCCACATTCCAAGGAGGTCTCGGACAGGCTAATACCTGAGACTTGAGAGCTGTTCTCACCCCTCACCCTCCGGTCCTTCTGGCCCCAGGAACATGGTGGAGAGAGGCTGCCCCGCTCTGGAGCTTCCCTGGGCTTGTCAGGTGGGCTGGGGCTGGCAGGCAGGCTGAGCCTTTCCTGTGCTCGGGGCCAGGAAGCCAGGATTGGATCCCAGCTGCGGCCAGGAATCCGAGGGAAGGACCAGACCGGTCTGAGGATCTTCGAAATAGAAGGCGGGGCCGAGTGCGGGAGCAGAGGATGTGGACGGACACAGAGTGGGGGGCGGGGGGAGCGTGGAGAGGAGCTAGGCCTGCAGAGATGGGGAGGGGCAGTCAGGCAGAAGAGGGGGCCTCCAGGGAGCCGCCTCAGGTCTCCTGCCAAAAATTAAACCATAAAAACGCTGGAGGGGAGCAGCAGGGGAAGGAAGGAGAGAAAAGAGATGGGGAGGGAGGGAGGAGACAAAACAGCCCCTCCACACCAATAGCCCAGCAGGGGGACGTGAGTAATACATGGCTGGTTCAGAGGGAGTGAGATCAAAAGCGAGTAGATACAAGAGGTTTGTGCTTCACCAACCAGACAGCCACAGGCTCAATGAGACCTTTGTTACCCAGGCCCAAGTCAGGGTTGAAGGAATACCTGACCTCCCCTGCCTGCCCGGCCTGCCCTCACCCACCGGCTACCGGCTGGGGGAGGGGCGGCCAGGTCTTCACTAGTGAGTCAAGTTGAGTCGGGCACAGCTCAGACCAGGCCAGTGGTGGGCGGGAAGAGGGAGGAGGCCTGCCCTCTCAGGGCTGGGCCTGGAGCTTCTGGGGGTAAGTGGAGGAGTGAGTGGCTGCCTGGAAGTCAGGAAGTGGCTCTGCGGGAATGTGAGGGAGACCGCGAGGGAGAGGGGCCCTCGCTGGGCCCACCAGGTGAGCAGGCCCTTGGACCCCCGCCCAGAGCCCAGTGTCCCTTGGGAGGGGACTGTGGTCATTCTGCTTGGAGCCCACGGTTTTTTACAAGTCCTGAGTCTGGGATTTGGGGACCCATGGGAGAGGAAGGGAAGGAAAACTAAAGGCTTCTGGGGTTGGGGGCCGATGACCCAAAGTTCAGGTGGGAAGTTTGGCCCTAAGTTTGGGCAAGACTGGGGTGTGCTGTTGCTGGGGAGTGTGCATGGCCCAGTTGAAGGAGGTTGCTCCAGCCAGGGTCCTGCAGAGATCCAGGGCCTCTGAGCCGTGGGGGGAGGGCTCAGGTGGGGACTGCAGCTGCTCCCTAGCAGAGCCGGGGCCTGATCTGGTCCTAAGGCCTCTTACCGTTCTGTTGGGGGTCCCTGAGAGAGGTCAAGGCCATGCGCAGGGATCTGAATCCCTTGGGGCTTCCCTGAACTCCTTTTCTCCGAGGCTGATGCATGCCCACAACTGACGCATCATAGGAGAGGGAGTGAAGAGACTACTTGTGCTTAGAGCACATCTTTTCCAGGGTCCTGAGACCTTGGTTCACCTCGACTCAGCTCTTCACCCTAGTCCTAGAGGTGCCTGTACCAACCACCATATCCTGCCAATGAGGGAGGCGGAGCGCCAAGAGGCCCCCTCCCCCTCCCCCACCCCTCCCCCACCCCTCCCCCACCCCTCCCCCTCCCCCACCCCCAGCATTGCCCAGGGATGGCTCCAAAGCTGGCTGCCCTCAGCTGGTGGGGATTTCAAGGTCAGGCCCTTTTCCTGCCTCTACTTAGGTCTGAAGACAGAGATCCTTCCGACCACTCCCGCCCTTGTTGTGTCACGCAAGAATGGGTGCAGTTGGTAGCCACCTGGACGAGTCTAGGAAGTGCAGGCCAGCCCCCAGCCTTGGGGGTGCTCAGGACACTCGTTCACCCCTCTAGGCCCAGGCCTTCCTCGGCCCTCTTTGCTTCCTGTGGCTGGACTAGAAAGGGTTAAGCTTTGTAAGGAGAGAGCCTAATATGGGGCTGGTCTTGGGCACTGGCAGCAGTAGCTTTGAAAAGATCCGGCCTTATTCTCTAGAGGAGGAGGTAGTCAAGGACCCTGGGCGGGGGTCTGGAGGCTAATTAAGGAAATTTGAGGAGGTCCTTTATGGCCAGGAAGCCACCCCTCCTCATACCCCGGAGTGAGGCCCATTGTGTGGGGCTTTTGTAGGGCAAGAACTGGAAACTCATTACTGCGGTGGCTTTAATGCTTCAGGGGCCCCGGCAGGTGGTGGGGGATGGTAAGAGAATGTGACCTGGGGGGCCCGGTACTTCCTGGGAGGCAGTGTGGGTGTGTGGGTGGGGCTGGTGGGAAGGTGAGTGAGGGCTCCCCAGGTACCCCCAGCTCCCTGCATCCTTTTGAGATTCCTGCCGCTGGACCCCCTCAGCTCTGCTGTGGCCTATGGCTTTTCATTCCTATGTGATTACTGTTCCAAACTCATGTAGGGCTAAAAGCCATGGGCTACAGTGAGGGGCGCACTCCTACTCCTGCAGCACCTACATCTCCCCCCAGGACCAGGCTAGGAAGCAGCCACAAAGGGGGGCACCAAAGGGGGCTCCGCTTGGGGGCTGTGCATGCAGGGGATCTGGTAACCCGGGATCGAGGCTTAGCTGTGTGACCTTGGCCAAGTCACTTCCCCTCTCTGGACTTGGCTTCTCACTCTGAGATGAAGAGGCTGGATGAGTGATTCCAGAGGGAAATTCCCTTAGGATGGAGGGAAACATTCAGGGGGTGCTGGGATTTCTGAGTTGGTTCCTTTCCCCTTGCCAAGTTACTGAGGCGTGTCTTGTATCAGAGCTTTGGGGGCTGGAGTCGGGGGCATTGGACCACACAGCACAGCACTCAGGCCTTTGCTCGGTGCCTCCCGGACAGCCTCTGCTTCTCGGCCTTGCTCACGTCTCTGTGGTCAGCTCGGAATCCTCAACCTTTTTCTGTGTGAGAGAGACCTCGGGACTTCTCAGTGGCTGAAATGAAAGCGCTCAGGCAATGGAGTGAAACTAGGAAGGCAGCTGCTCCCCATGGGCTGCAAGTTGGAGCCCAGGGTCCCCAGCCTCTGGTCTGCTGCCCAGTCCAGGCATTTGCCTCCCTCCTTCTGGCTCTGTGAATGGTACCTGCTCTCCCTATTCCTGCCTGCCTGCCACTCATCTGGCCGAGGTCCCCATGCCTATTTCTGCTCTCACGTTTAAATCTGCCTAACTCCTTCCCAGCCATCCTGGAAGACCCTAGCAGATGCAAATAAGGCAGTCTGGCTAGAGCAGCAGAGGAACAACCTTCGCCTCCCCTTTCCTTCCAGCCCCCGGTCTGCCTAAGACCACTGAAGAATCAGAGGGTACTATATTTGGTATTGAGAATCAGACTTAGAATGTCTCAGAGCTCTTAATTTCCCGTGCCAACATTTACCAGGCATGATTCAATCTGTCTCACCTGTACTAACTCATCTAATCCTGGAAACAGCCCTATGAAAAGGATACTATCATTATCCCATTTTACTTATGGGAAATCTGAGGCACAAGGGAGCTAAGAAACTGGCCCAAGTTCACAGGGTTAGAAAGAGGCAGGGCTGGAATTCGAATCCCTGCTCTTGCCACATCACGCTGGGTGTTGGGAGAGCCAACAGGCAGATGCATGGGAAAGTGCTGTTCTCACACCAGGGCCTCTTCTCACCAGGTCTCTATTGATGTATGTCCACAAATGGCTCTGTGGTCCAACTCTAATCACCCTTTGTCCATCACAGGTTTTCCTTTTCCAGCAGGAGCAGAGGGGGGAACATGAAAACAACAGGAGAAGCAAAGAGCCCGAGCCAGCTGGGTTTTCGCTGGGGCTCATCCAGGCCATTTCCCCTCTTGCCCCAGCTTAGATGGTACAAGAACAGGGATGAGAATTTGCCAGGGTTTCCCACTTTCCCTCTGGGTTCTCTTGGCCAGAGATCAGAGGTGGCTGGTACCTCCCCCCACCTCCCTCCTTGTCCCGCTGCCCACCCCTGCTCAGAATGAGCCTATCCTATTCCTACAAGGACACCCAGGCACCTGATTTGCTCCCCTAGCTCCCCATGTCCTAATTGAAAAGCCAGGTTGAAGCAGTGCCCCCTTCCTGCCTACAGCTGAGTCCCTCCCAGGAGTCCTGTTGCACAGTTTGCCAGGAAGTCCCCGGCACTGGGCTGGGCCTAGGAAGGAGGGGACAGATGACCCCTTCAAGGATTATTATGGTCCTGTGAGGCTCCAGCGAGGCAAGGCTCTCAGTAGGGGTTGCTGGGTACACGTTTGTTGAATAAATTGTGAACTGGGAGAACAGGTGGGTGGGGTAAAAGCGGTCAGCTGCCGCAAGCAGGGGCACAAGACAAAGCCCACAACTCACCTGAGACGGTCCTACCTTGCTGCGCCTGGGCCTGGGGTGCTTCTGGGGTTAAAAAGTTGCAGCTCCTTTCTCTTCTTTGACTCTTGGCCACTGCTGCTGGGACAGGCCTAGAGGAGATATGCAGTTATATATTTCACATAATTGTTGAACTGAATTGAATAGGCAAGCTGTCCTCATGCCCCCTCCCGGAGGATTCACAGATCAGAGGGCTGTGTGTATCCTGTCACCTGCCTGCGGACAGCTGAAACCTAAAATATTCTGAGCCATCTAAGTCTTTTTCACAGTCTTCAGAGATACCCAGCATAAGGCCTGCCTTGGGAGAGTGGACCCGTGTTTAACACGGCTGTGATTCGAGTGAATCTCTCTGGTTGTATTCGTCCCACGGAAATGGAGTTGGACTGCTAACACTCTGCTTTCTAAATGCAGAGACTATTGAAAAAATCTCTGTCCCATCTTTAGAGGGGCACGGCACTAACGTTTGACTTCTGGGGCCCTTATAGCACCGATGGTCTGGACCACCACGTCACCATGTCAAGCTGATGACCCCAGTCATGCTTGTGATGACCCTTGTGATGGGCCAGCCTCAGACAAGCAGGCCTGGAAGACCCTGGAAGCCAGGGTAAAGACATTTCAAGACTTTTAGTGTTTTGACCCCTTGAGCTCCCAAAGCCCCCAAGTCCCCCAGAACCACTGGTAAATGCGAGGCTGCCCTTGTACTTTTGAAAGGTGGGGGCAGTTTCCCTCTTTCTCCATAAGTGGGCAAGCGAGAAAAGCGGGGAGGATTGGCTTAGGCAAGCCATCAGATGCAGAGGGGACCTTGGCTCCAGATTCCAGGCACTCAGTAAGCCAGAGGCTGGAACTCAGTCTCAAGCAGGCCAAGAAGGAGTTAATCTCCAAGGAGAACTGGGCTTCTCCCAGACTGGAAGCCTGTGCCCAGTTTTGCTGCTGCCAACCCTGGGAAGAAGGCCTGGGATCTGTAGTTTGTGCCACCACCCACCCCTGGCCTGCCTGTTTATCAACACAGTGCTGGAGACTACAGTTCCCAGAAACCTAACGAGGCCAGGCTTTGGGGAAAAGGGGTGGGGTGTGAGGCTCCGAGGAGGCCCGAGGGAGAGGGAGAGGGGAGGAGGTGGGGAGAGAAAACCCAATTCACTCCCTTTTTAATTCTTTCTCCTGGTGTGTCTGCTCCACCGCCGGAGCTAATCCCCCAAATCCGGTCTCCTAAGCCGCAGCTGCTTCCCTTCGCAGTGATGAATGACTCGGGGAGGGAAGGTGAATTCATATTTTAATTACTGAGGCGCGGTGCTAAGGGGAGCTGGGGAGGGGGCGGGGGCTCAGCATTGTCCTAGAGGCTGAGGGCACCCCTCCTCTCTAGGTCACTTCTCTTTTGCCCTTTACCTGAGGTGGCGGTGGGGCAGAGTGAAGATGGGAGGGCCTTGCTGGAAGCTACTCTGCTTCGGCAGGTGAGGGGATCGGGGTGGGGGGCAGGGGAAGGAGTATGTCCCTTTTTTGTCTGTCAGAGAATCCCAGCCTTGTCCCAACACTTGTAAATATCTCCCTAGCCTTCCAACCCCTACTGCCGCCCACTCTGATGAAGGACGTTGCCAAAATTTGAGACACCTAGGAGTTTGTGGTCTGCAAGCCTGGAGCCCCAGCTTCTTCCTTACCTTAGTTTCTAGCCAGCCCTGACTCCCTTCTTCCTCTTGGTTCTTCCACCATTCAAGCAGTCTCTGACCCACTGCCCCATTTTTGCTGAAGGGGCTAGAATCGGAGGACCCTGGAGGGTGTCTGCAGGGTCCTCTAAGAGAGGAGAAGTGGGGGTGAGAGGCTTGGGGAGGGGGCAGCGGGGAGGCTGGGGATGATCCTCTGTGGCTTGACAGCGCTTCTGCTTGGCCTCCACAAAACTGACCGGCAGAGGGTATTTAATGACCCCGTACCCCACACCATCTCATCTGGACCTGAGCTGGGGCCAGGCCAGAGAGGAGGATGTGAAAGAAACCAGGGCCAACAGCTTGCAGTCAGATGCAACCAACCGTGGGACAGCAGCCGTTTGTTCAGTGTTCACCTCCCTTTCCTTCCTATTCTGGGTTTTGGGGGGCTGTTTTTCAAATCCTTAGCCCCTCCTGGGCATGGAAATTAAGGTTAAAGGAGAAAGCTGCAGAGTGGGAGGGGAAGTTTCCATAGCGAGCATGGACCACGGATGAGCGGGGGGCGGGGGGGCGAGTGGGGAGTGCCCCCAGTCAGTCCACTGGCTTCACTGAGACTCCCAGACTGTTCATTTCAGACATTCAGACCCCTTTCCCCTCAAGTAGAAACAGTTAGAGGAGTTTCTTCAGGATCTGACTTCTCCAGGGAGCCCCCCCAGCTAGTGTGAAGAGCATAAGGCAGGGGGCCCAGAGCAGAGAGAGGAGCAGAAACCACAGCCCAGGCAAAGGGGGTCCCCAGGTTCCTGCTGGTAAGGCAGAGGGATTCTGAGGGAGAAGGAAGGGGGCTCACAGCAGGCCTGAAAGTGGGGTGGGGCTCTCTGCCCCAGGTCTGTCCAGTGCAGGGGCTGACCCGGGGACCTGTGTGCCACCAGGGCTTGGAGTCGTGCACCTTGCAGTGAAGACCCTGTCACTCCCGTCACTCCCTGGTAGAGAGTGGGAGGATAGCCAGGCACTTCAGGTCAAAGACCTGAGCTCCCCTGGGTGTACTCTCTGCCCTTAGAAACAAGGACCCAGCGCTGCCAGTGAGCAGTTGGCTTTCAGACACACCTCTCAGATACACCTCGGGAGCCAGGTTGCAGCCCCTAGCCCAGCTTTGAGCGGCTTCACTTGACCCTCCTTTCCTCTGATGTGTAGGTCCTGGTTCCTTCTCCCAGCCCCCACTGTCGTCACAGTGAACAGAAAACTCGGCACGTTCTCATCTTTCCCGAAGGATCCCTGGGAGGCACAGTCACTGGCCTGGCAAGGGGGAGGGGAATGTAGGGGGTGTTTTTGTGTACGTTTTGCTGTTTTTAAGAAAGCAGGCATTGGATGGGAAGTAGGGTGGGGACGGAAGACGATCTCTGAACCCTGGGACCAGAGACTGTGAGGGTGGTGATGGGGGCCTGATGGTCACAGCTACCTGCTGGACTTGTTTTAGTTGTGAATTCCTTCCCCAGATCAAACGTGCTGTGCCTACTGATTCCTCCCCAAATACTTTTCCTGTACTTGTGGGAATGCTTTGTCAATAGTACCCTTGATATACCCCACCTCCTGCAGCAAAGGAAGTGTATGCATTAACAATTACTGATCACAAGGAAACCCACAGCCCTCCCTCCCTTCTTCCTAATCAGGCTAGGATTCCTAGTGCCCTTTCAGCGCCTTAGCTTTGGGGTCTAAGCGTTAAACCTTGATTAATCTCCTGGAACACTGAAATGAGGAAATGAAGGCCCAGAGAGGCACAGTCACTTGCCTAGGGTGACACAGCATGCCGGCGTCAGAGCCAAGGATAGAACCCAGGCCACCTAAGCCCCCATTAAGATCCCGGTCTTGCTCTGGGTTTGTCACGGGAGGGATCCAGAGACAGCTGCAGTGGATAGATCTAGAAATATAGTAGTTGTGTCTTGGCTCTGTCTATATATATCCCGGAGATTGCTCTCTGCTCTCTATATATACTCCAGGAGAGTGGGTGTGTGGATGGTGCTAGAAAGCGGGTATTTAAATAACCAGTCTACCTACCCATGCTGACTCAAGCTGGGCTTCCTGCCCACCCAGCTGGCCATTGGAAATGCATTGCACCTATTAATTACAGTCATTAGCTGGATTACCAGCACACTGAGAGGGGGAGGGAGGGGAGAATCCTGACAGGACCCACTCCACTGTGGGCACTGTGCTTGGTGAGGGACTACCAGCTGGGCCCTCTGCTCTGCCTGGAGAAACATGAAGGAAGTTTGTCCAAAGGAGCCAGGTTGGCCAAGCCTGTGGAACTATTCAGAGAGCCACCAGCCGGGCCCTGCCAAGTTCCTCAAAGACAATGGAAACACTTTGCAGGTGTGCCTAGCATCTGGGGCATTGGACATTCTATGCAATCTCTATTGTAGGAGGGGCTGGGCGGGATACGGCTCATGCTTCCTTATTCCAAACCCCTTCCTCTCAGCATCTGGGCTGTCCCTGGTGTTCTTCCCAGAGAGACAAGTGATCAAACCAGGCCCAGGGTGCAGGCATGACCTCAATGCAGTGTGCTTTCTTTTGTCCCGGCTGCCCTGCTGGAGCTGACTTGAATGTATTTCTGCTCCCTCCAGGGCAGGCCCAGGGGCAGAGGAAGGGCAGAGAAGTGAGCTGGAGGCATCTGCGGATGGCTGAGGCCAAGGAGACCTCAGTGAGTGTTTGGAGAAAGGGATACTTTCACAGATTGAGAGCTGGTCTTCTGAAGCCCCCTCCCATGCCGCAGATACCAGAGGGGCCCCTGCTGCCTGTGATGAGGGTCGTGTCAGCCAGAGGTGGGGGACAACATGCCCAGCTGGGGTAAATCCAGCCTCAGCCCCTACCTCAGACTGACTTTTGTGCCAGGGAAGAAAGCATACCCTTACCCTTACATTCTTACCTCCCAAGCCCTTTGCCCAGCCTAGGTGCTCAATAAAATAGCCTGTTGGCTAAAAGAACTCTGTGCTGTCTGTTCTCTACTGAGGAGGATGGGGATTTGTATTGCCCGGAGTGGTTAAAGCAAGTGCCTTATGTTCCCTATAGATTTCCCTAAGGGTTTCAGACAAATTGGGGCCGTTAGGGAAGGGAGGAATCTGAGACTCAGTTCCAGGTGTCAGGGTAGAGGCTGTGCTGGATGAGGGACTTCCTTCAAGGTCCCCAAAGTCCCACACTTGGATTATCGGACTGTGTGATCTAAAGGATCCAGTGGGAACCCCCCCCCCCACCTCTAACCTGTGCAAGGTGGCACAAGACAGTTATTTTGAGCTGGCTTGATTCCTGTTCCCAAGCATAGGTGTGTGGTGACGAGGGGAGGCAGAGGGCGGGAGGGGGACAAAGGTAGCTGCAGCCGGGGCCTTCTCTTCTCTACCCTGGACTCACCCAGGCTCCAATTTGAGGAATGACATCAACTCCACCGACCAGGAAACACTGAGGTTTCAAAGAGGCCTTTGTTTGGTGGCGCGCCCCGTCCGCCAGCGGTGTGAGAGGTCTAGCGGGGCCTGGGCAGCCTCAGGAGGGCTCCAGGATGTTAACCCCAGCTTGCTTCTCTCTCCTGCCTTTCTCCTGCCCCCTCTTCCTCCTCTGCCTTTCCCTGCAGATCTTCTCTGGTGAGCAGCCCCCAGCCTGGCCCAGGGCATGCCCCAGTTCACTTTCGCTTGCTTCTGTGGCCTCCACGGTTTCTGCAAGATGAAGAGGAAGAAGGAGGAAGTTCACAGAGAGCGGGAAACGGCGGTGTGAGCGGAGCCAGGGCCCCTTCTTCAGCCCCCAGCAGGTCCTAGGCCTGAGGCGCCTGCTTCTGTCTGAGGCTTGGAGCAGGAAGTTTCCATCTGGCCAGGGCTCTTCTCAGGCGACCCGACCACCTGACCCCGTCTAACCTGTGAGCATCAGCCTCCTGTGTGCCCTGGCCTCCTCCTGCCCCTGGGTTTCCAATCCTGAGACCTCCCTGAAGAGAGGCCCCAGTCACACCAGGGGAAGCCCAGGACCTGCCGTGTGCCTTCCAGAGACTGAGAAGCCCCAGGGAGGCCCCAGGAACGGAGCTTCTTTCTGTCCTGAGGTCCCGAGGGCTCTGGGACTCTGCTCAGGGTAACCACTCCCATGAGGGACATGCTGCCTTGGGCCAGGGGAGCTGTTGCTAAATGGGAAACTGGCTGCTCTGCCAGAGAAACTCCCAGCAGCCTTGACCGTGGGAGAGGCCTCAGGCAGGTAGATGTGTGAGACAGACCTGCTCCAAGCCCAGGATGGAGTCTCTCCTGGGATGCCAGGACCTGAGGCGGGAGCCTCCAGAGCCCAGAGCCGAGTCCACAGGAATGTGGCCAGGAGATGAGTCCTTTACCGTCTGTCCCCTCCCAGCGTCCCTTTGGGCCAGCCCTGAGGGAGGCCACCTGGCTGTGAGTAGCGTGGCTGTGCAGGGCCAGCGAGAGGCCGGGCAGACGTCTGTCCTCACCTTGCCCCAGCTCGCAGCAGGCTCTGTGTCTCCCTCTGCACTGCTCTCTCCCACACTCCAGAAAGCAGCCTTCCCTCCAGCCCGGCCTCTCTGCCCACTCATCTCCACTATGTCTCCTCGGCAGCAGCTCAGATGTGGGCGGCCTCCTTCCCAGGCCCTGACTCCCCTCCTCAGGGACTGCCTTCCGGGGCCAGACCGGGTGATCCCTTTCCTGGACTAAACTGAGCCCTCCCTTTGTTCTCCCATCTCCTGCCTCACTCACCTGCCCCTTCCTTCTCTTCTCAGAAGCCCTAGAGGGGGAAATGCTGGCATGTGGTGCCTTTAGGGGACACTCTGGGAGGAGGGGGCCCTCTAAGACCTTCCTGGACTTGTCCCCTAATCTCCTTACCTCCAGCAACCTTCAGGGTCAGAATCTGTCTCCACTCCCAGCCTATTTCCAGGAGGTAGGAAGCAAACAAAAAACCATCTCCTTCCTTCGCTTCCTTCCTTGCCTCCCATTTCGATGAAACTCGGCCTCTGTCACTGTGCCTGGACCTCTCAGGTGCTAGAGGGTCACGCAGCAACGCCAGTGGCAGAGACACTTTAGGCAGATTCTGCAGCTTTAGCAAGTCTGTCCTCTACTTCATCACAGGAACAATTCAGCCCAGGAACAAAGTCACAGCCCCTCTGGCATCCAGGGACAGAATAACCTTTCTGAAACATAACAAGTGACCTGGGTAGAGGAGGTCAGGGCCCCAGGACAGGAGGGGCTGTGTACCCCTCTCCTTGGAATGTGGACCTCTCTGGGTAGTTAGGGAGGACAGGACACCTCCTCCACTGTTTCATGCAGAAGCAAGGGCACATTCTATCCTGGCAGCCTTTGCCTGTCTCCCTCAAGCCCCACACGCAGGGGCATTTCCTGGGCTTTTGGCGGATTTGGTGGTATCCAGGTCCTCTTTGCAAAGCTAGAGCACAGCTTAAGATTTCTCTCCTCCCATCCTCCAACCCCCTCCTTTGCCCTTACTGCCCAGCCCCAACCTTCTGCAATCTGTTATTTCCTTTTATATCCAAAGAATTATAAACAGAAGTCCTTCCCTCGAGGAAGGAGCAGTAAAGGCCAGTGGGGTCACAAGGGACAGAAGAAAAACCCCCTGGTTCTTCAGCCTCTTGGACAGCAGAGGCCTCGGTGAGGCAAAGAGATGGGCAGAAACGCTTTCAAGGGTTCCTTGATGGGCGGGAGAGCCCACCTGGAGACCAGGTACGTCCCTAGCAGTTGCCTGCGAGGCTGCAGCCCCAGCGAAGTCACTCCTGTGGTGGAGGATGAAATTGTATCCCTGGAGACAGAGGTGTTGGGTGTTCTGTCCTGACCACATGGGCTCACCTGGAGGAAAGGTCAGGAGAGTGGGAAACATATGCGGGAGGGGTGGCGAACGAGAGCTTTCCCCTGTGCTCTCAGGCTTGGCAGCCATTTCAGCTGCAGGGGTTTGGCAGTGAGCCAGCTCAGAGAGCTGCTTCCCCCAGGGGAACTCCATTGGCTCCGGAGGGATACTGGATATCTTGAGCCCCTGCTATGGGAACAAGGAGAGGTCCCAAGGTCAAGGCCCAGCTGTATCTGCAGACAGCTGCCCTTGGCCTCCAAGCTGTGGCCCCTTTTTCATCCAGGGCGAAGGTTGAGGCCAACACTGCAGCTGAGTAGGAGGCGGCAGCAGCTTCTAGCCAACTCACCCTACAATCTATCGTCCCTCAGTTTCCTTCTCAGGGAAATGGGGACTTGGCCCCTCTCAGCATCTCGAAGGGGGAGCCCAGGAGAGAAGTTTAACCCAAAAAGGCAGAAGCAGCCCCCGCATCCACAGACCACGTGCCCCAAGCACCTGACTTGTAGCCCAGGCTTTTCTTCCTCCCGTTCCTTTTAGGGGCTGGGGGTGGGGTCTGGCTGCCTTGTTTCCTGCCCTGAGTCTCACGCCTTCCCAGAGGTCAGGTTGCACTGTTTTGTCCTCCCTGTTTCTAATTTCCTCCACTCCAATGTTCTCTCCCAGACCCTGCCTTGAGGTGGGGACGAAGAGCTCCAGGGGTGAGGCAGGTGGCAACATGAGTAGACGATTCCGAGGAGGGGTCGGGCCTCCCGGTCTTGCTGCGTGGCACTGAGTCCTCCTCGCAGACAGGTGAGACGGCTTCGCTTTCCCATCTATAAAAGGGAGAACGCCGCCGGCTCATTTCCTCTCTAGTTATGTGGGCTGTTGTGTGGCGGGATAAAGAGACGTGAAGGGTGCTTGAGGCTCTTACGACTTGAGTGTTGTCTGGGACCCTGGCCGGAGGGGTCCCGAGGAACTTCTTGTCTCAGGTCTTTTTTTATTAGAATGTCATTTCCTTCTCCATTCCCAGAGAAGGGCTTTCTGCATGTAGCATATGGGTCAATGGGAATATATAGGAAGATTGTTATTTTTGGAAAAAAAAAACAACAGCAATAATTTAACTAACCGAACTATGCACAAAGTAGCACAGTGGGATGAAAAGAGCATTGAGCCGGGAACCAGCTCTCCTGGGTTCTAGCCCTGCTTCGTCACTGATGGCGTAACCTTAGGCTAATTATATCCTATTTCTGGGATTCAATTTCCTCAACTATAAAGAAGGGACTGCACTAATGTCCTCTAAGTCCCCTCCAGAGTCCAGGGCTCTGTGGGTCTGGAAAGTTGAACCTCAGTGGGGCTCAAGGCTATGGAACCAGAGGGGTTGCAGGTTTCCTGTGCCCCAGCTGGTGTGCTTTGTGCATGCAGCAAATGTGCGGGGAGGGTGGATGGGAGTGATATGGTAGATCCAGGAAAGGGTGGGAGGAGTGAGAAGGAAAGCCAAGGCACCCAGAGCCTCTCCTGCTAGAATCCTACCCAGCACTCCCCGCTCAGGGAACCAGGATGCCCTGAAGTTCTGTCTCTCCTTCTTGTAGCCAGGACTCCAATTCCAGGCCCTGTTGGGGCCATGCCAAGTGCCACTTTTGTGCACGGTCTCTCTTATACACACACATACACACACACCTAGCAGATGGAACTCAAGGACCCGCTCCCTGCCCCAGTTTATGTAACCCTTTTGCACAGCTGCTGGTGAGCCCATCTCCAAGCTGACTGACCCACCCCACCTTATTACCTTGCCTTCTGCAAGGGGAAGTGCCTCAGGCTGCAATCTGCTATCTACAGACTGAATGTGCGTTTTGCCCGGTGGTCTGGGATGTGCCGGGGGTGGGATGGGCTGATGACCGTCTTTGGATAGAGAGCTGCAGCCCCCAGTCTCCCAGAGCTCCCCCATGGCTGACTCCTGACCTCGGCAACTTGCTTCCTCTCTCCCAGCCCCTGTAAAAGGTGGCGACAAGACCCATTTCCTCCCTACCTCACAGGAAGGCATACATTGCAAGGGTACATTGGATCAGATGTGCCCAGGTGTGGCTTGAACTTTTGGAGACAGACACAAGTGTCTTCCACAACCATGAAGATGCGATTGCACCAGAGAAGAAAATCTCGGGCTGCTGTGTTTGGTGGGCTCCTTGCACGCTGGCCCAGAAAGCGTGGTGTTCACCCTGAAGGTGGCTGCTGTGTCCAGCTGGTGATGGGGCTGACACCACGAGAACCAAGAACCAGAAGCTGTTCCCAAAGAGTGAATGCTCCATCCCCGGACACAAAAGCAAGAGCAAGAGATAGCTGTCCCCGCCATAACCCTGTTCCCAATACAAACTGCTCCCTAAGGCCAAGTTGTGAGCAATGCAGGGACATGGGAGTTAATCCTCTATCCCTCAGGCCATACTCCCAAGTCAGTGCGCCCTGTGCTGGGCTGTTGTGGCCAGTCCTATCTGGGATCAGAACCACAGACCATGAAGACTAAACAGTGACCTTGGCTGTTCACAGGGGAGCCCAGGATGTCAGGACCATCCACCAGGAGGGTGAAGTGTGGGGGGTACCCTGGACATCCCTGGATGAACTTGTTATACTGAGGAAGAAATTCTAAAACCCAGGAGTCCCAAGACTTGGGAGCCCAGGCTCTGGCAGAAGCCTCAGGCTTTGGAGTTTAAGGGTTTCCTAGTGGGTTACTGGTCTGTCTCCTTCCCCTTGGGCAGTCTTCCCTTCTCCCTCAGCTTATTCCTGTGTTCCATCCGAGAGGCGGGAGGAAGGCTGAAGGGGAAGATGGCAGGACCCAGAGATCCTCAGGACTCTCCCAGCCTTCGTTGCCATGGCAACACTGCTATTTTTATCCCATTGTTCATGTTGCTCAAAGGTCTGACTTTCTCTGTTCCAGAGAGGCCAGGCTGGCTTCTGCCCTCATCCTTCAATGCAGTACCTTCTCCCAGAGGCCTGAGAGGGGAAAAGAGTAACGGAGGAGACAGGAACCCACTGGGTCACCCCTCAACCAGGGGAACTGTCTGACAGCGGTTTGCCTCTGCACTTTTGAGCCTTTGGTTTTCTAGTGGCTTAGGTGCTCAGTTTTATGTTTTTAAGGAGATCAAAACTCCCCATCGTCTTCCTGATAGTCTGCTCCAGAGAAAAAAGGAAGAGCTGCTGCTTGCAATGACTTTTTCCCACAAAGCTATGACACTGGGGCTGCTGCCCTTCTTGGGAAAACCAGAGCTGGTTCTGGTTTTGTACCAACAGGACATTCTGGAAGAATGTCCTGTTGGTACAAGCCAACCCCTGGCCCCTTGAAGGGGGCTGGAGAGCTAAGTTTGGTTTATTAGTAATCAGATGTACTTAACATCACTAAGGAACCTAAACCGGTACCTCCCTTTCCTTTGCCCCTCCACCAAAGAACTGGGGCAACTGGGCTTCCTTCATGCCTTTGTCCAGTTTTTATGCCCAAAGCCAGTTAGCATATATTCTCCAGGCCGGAGAGCAGACTCATGAGTTTCTCTCCTTCCCTCCCCCCACCCCCCAACAGCCGTTTCTTTCCAGAGGCTTGAGGTCTTAAACTTTGATGATGCTCTTGAAGCAGGGTTTAATGAAAGGATTTCTTAGCCTCCCTCCCTGGCCCAGCCTCTGGTCCTCTCCCTATGCACCACCCACCTCAGTGGCAAGGTACCCCTGAGAGCCAATGGTGCTAACCTTCCCCACCTATATGCTTTGATGGTCAGTGAGATTTGAGCCCAACAGCTGGGGTGGGTGGGTTCGGAGGGAGCATTTCATGCATGTCCTTAAGACTATGAACCTGGAGACAGGTCCAGGTCTTCACCCAGTAAAGTACAATCATATTGTGTCGGGCTCCTGCATTGAGGTGAACTGACTCCTGGATGGCTAATTTTTCTAGGGGGGCTGGGACCCATTCACCAAGCCTCTAACCGGTTTCATTTTGGCCCAAGATGCATGGTTTCCGAAATCTATGCACCTGGAGTAAGCGCTTTTCTGGTTGCCTCTGAAAAGCATGCTGGCAAATGCTGCTCTGTTAATTGCTGTAATAAAGACTTTATTATATCCCTCTGCAGTAAATGAATTATGTTGTCAGAGTAGATGGGGCCTCTACCCTCGTGTTTATTTTGCACTGTGATACACGGCAGCAGCAGAAGCTAAACATTTATTTCCACCAACTCTGTTGTGGAGAAGGGAGACTGGGAGGAAGAAGAGTGTGAACATAAAGTGAGGTGATGGGGCCTAGGAGGTGGCTTCAGGAGATACGCTGAGCCCTGGGGCTGTGAGCCTCACTTGTGCTATCTAGAAACTGGGGGAAGGCTGGCCTCCTGCCTCCTAGCACCTCAGAGAAATAGTGGGATAAAGCTGGCTGGAGGAGATGAGGTGGAGAACAGGGAAGGTGGTTTAGGACTACAATATGATCACACAGATATAAAGATGCTTTTATTTTTTACAGGAGAATAAAGACCTTTAGTTGTACTTCTCAAGACTAGTGATGTAACAAATGGGAAATTTCAGACTTAAAGGAGAGACAGATGCTGTAAGACGGCATAATATTAGGAACAAGAATGATTATATCATACAGTATGTGAATTATATATCAATAAAACTATCTTTTTTAAATTTTTTTTTACATCTTTATTGGAGTATAATTGCTTTACAATGGTGTGTTAGTTTCTGCTTTATAACAAGGTGAATCAGTTATACATATACATATGTTCCCATATCTCTTCCCTCTTGCGTCTCCCTCCCTCCCACCCTCCCTATCCCACCCCTCCAGGCAGTCACAAAGCACCGGGCTGATATCCCTGTGCCACGCGGCTGCTTCCCACTAGCTATCTACCTTACGTTTGTTAGTGTGTACATGTCCATGACTCTCTCTCGCCCTGTCACAGCTCTCCCTTCCCCCTCCCCATATCCTCAAGTCCGTTCTCCAGTAGGTCTGTGTCTTTATTCCTGTCTTACCCCTAAAAACTATCTTTTAAAAGAATTATTATATCATAACTCCACTTTGACTGGAGGGCCAGCAAATCCAAATTATCACTGAAGCAAGAGGCTCTGAGGGGGCCAGAGAGCTAGAGCCATCAGGTTTAACCCCAGAGCCAGCATCCTGTAAGGCATGGAGTAGCCGGGGCAGGATGAGGCTGAAGTGTCACATGCTGCTCCGTAGTTTAGAGGGTGGATTGGCTGCTCCTTGGAGGGGCTGCCCCTTCTCCCGGAGCAGCCACCACAGTGCTAGTACATAAGCACTCAATAGTGGTCGCTGATGGTCTGGGACAAATAAGTGCCCCACACCTTTCAGTCTCCAGGAGTCAGCTGGGGTGCCTGCCCCTGGCCCTTCTGCTGTCAGTATCCCAGTCCTTACCCCTTGTATGGGGAAATGTGTGCTGTGCACGCCTGTCAATTCAATCCGTCCCATCAATATTGAGTCCTGACTGTGCAAAGCCCTCTGGGAAGAGCTGTAGGAGAAACACAGGGAAATCAGACATTGCCCTGCCCCTTGAGGAACTCACGATTTAATAAAAAGCAACATGCAAAGGCTTGAAGGATGTGACATGCAAGATGTAGAGTACAAGCAAAGTGTTTGGAGAGTGGGGAGGGATCAGGGAAGGTTTCGCAGTGAGGTGGAATTTGAGCTGAGACTTGAAGGATGGAGCAGAAGGCATGTTCAAAGCACAGATCCCAGGGCCCCTCTCTCCACTTTGCTAAGCTCTACGACATTTGCCCATAGCTGTATGCACATGCAAAGCCAGCAATCACCTTGCAAACAGGTGCTATACGTAGCCTCTCCTGTCACAGGTGGGCCCTATTGCTCCCAAATTCCTTTTCTCTCCGGGAGTCTGACATTTCAGTAGTGCTTCCTTTCTTTTACTTCAGGATTTGATTCCCTGGGGCTTGTCATCCAGGAGGATGGTGAACACTGGGCAGTTATCAGGCATTTGCCCCACAGCATCAAAGAATACATTGGATTCCCTCCCGGAGCAGGTTTCATTAGGATGGGAGAAAAGCATGGGAGTATCAGTGGGCATCTGGCCCCAGGGCGGCATGGGTTGGTGGGGGGAGAGGGCACCTGGTGGGGAAAAGGGGGCAAAGAAAGGGGTAGCTGGGAGCTCTGACAATGAACTTCCCCTACGTCACAGCTCTGCCTGGCCAGGCTATGCAGTCTATGCCTACTTAAGCTCCTTCACTCTCTAGACCTCCTCCCTCCTTTTCCCTTCCTCCTCTTCTCTTTCTCCAAGTACCTTTTCTCCTACCCTCTTTCCAAAGGATGTCCCATCATGTCCCAGCACACTGCCTGGGTCCAGACTGGGGAGAGAGGCATGGGCTGGCTGTCCTAAAGATGCTGTGTTTCTGTCCTGGATCTGCCCCAGCTAAGATGCTTGTTAGTGGCCAGAAAGACGTGTGACTTCGTCTGTCTAAACTCTGGTTTCCCTCCTTATAGAATGGGTGGATCTCTGCCTCCACCTTCCTTCCTCTCAACTGGCTATGGTGGGGAAGAGCACAGGACATGGGTTCTGATCTCAATTCTCTTCGCTAGCTATGGCAGCCTAGAGAACTCAATCTCCCCAAACCTCTGTTTTCCATATGTAAAATACAGATAATAATGCTCGCCCCATGTTTTTTGAGGATCAAATAAGACAGCATGTGCTAAAATGCTTACTTAGTGCCTGGCACAAAGCAGGAGTTCAATGAGTTAAGTGAAGGGGTTAGTTGAAAGAATTAAAAGTGGCAGGGGATTTTGCATATCTCACATATCGTACTGACTCTAGCACAGTAGTGTGGTGTGGTGAAAGTCAGCAAGTGTTCCTCTAACTTCTGATTCTCCCCGTCCCCCCAGGGCTGAGCGGTCTAGGACGAGTCACTTCCCTGGCCACGTTTTGGGGAGCATCCTGCAGGCGACGCTCTCCCATCATTTCCGCCTCAACAGAGTTGGGGCTGCCGTAGGGAGCGAGGGGTGAGGGGAAGTGTGAAGGAAAAACAGCCCCACGCATCGCTCACATATTTACATCTGAACTGTCAAAATAGTTATTTTAAGTCGAGTTCCGTCTGCTGCGGGTTTAAAATCAAGCAGGGCGGGGGCGGGGGCGCCCTGCTGGGGAGCGGGGGCGGCGGGCGCGGCGGGCCTAGTGCGCTCGCGCAGAGCGGCTCGGGGTGCTGGGGCTCCCTGACGATGCTTGTACATGAGGCGGTGCGTGCGTGGGTGCAGCCTCTTCCTTTCGCCACTTTGCACCGAGCTTTGGTAGGCGCGGAAACCCAAATCTGCCATTTCTGCCTCTCCGGAGCTGATGGGAAGGCTCCCCCAGTCTCAAGGGAAACCGCGCAACCTATCGTAGCCAGGATGGAGATCTGTCCTGTTCTTACGGTTCAGTGGGAAGGAGATTCCACGGCTTTGCTTGTCCACCCTCCCCAGTCCCTGATAACCTCAGCCTGGAAGTTCTTCTCCCTAGCCTACCATCAGCTCTCCTAGCTACACCTCGGGCCCATTCCAACTCTAAAGCAAGACCTCACGGGCTCCGGATCTAGGTATCATTTTGAGGACCAGTTCCCCCATCCACACACAGCCATCCATACCAGAGCCCTTCCCAGGAAGGAAGGGGCTGGGGCATTCATCAGGACTGGTCAACGTTTGGGTGGGCCTGAAGCTAAGGCCCCCTGGGTCTGCAAGCCGTGGAGAGAATGACTTAGCGTTAAATGTCAGGGAAGGCAAGAATTCATTTTTCTCTGCAAAGTGAAGGGCCTGTGGGTTTGACGCTTGTGACGCTTCTTTCTGGCTCTCGCTCGCTCTCTCAGGGGCAGTGGGATTTGAGACAGACGCTGGCTGGCTCTGCTGCCATCAGTATGTGTCCCAGCCCTGTCCAATGTCTGCTCTGTAATGAGTACTGTTTCGGAATGTCACCTCTGTTAATGGGGAAGCGGCACCTGCACACAGCCGGAGCCACCTCTCTGTCTTCATTAGGCAATCCGCAGCCTGGCGGCCGGCTGCCCTCGCTGGGTGACAGATGACGGGATGAGGAGTGAGAACAGCGGCCTCCTGCTGTCCAGGATTCGTTCCCAGACAATGACCCCGAATGCCCGTCCCTGCCGGCCCCCCCCCCCAAGAGACAGCTGGGAAAAATGCCCTTCTAGGGCAAGGTGCGGCAAGGATAGATAATAGCTAAAAAGCAGGCAAAAGAGAGTGGAGGAGTCATTTCCAGAAACAGACACCTGCCCTAGCCCCTGTGGTCTCCTGTCCAGATTGCACTTTAGGGTCTTCCCCTCCCCCACCCAGCTGTCTTCACAGGCCACTTTTTATGTCCCTCCTGGTAAATCGATGCACCAGGCAAAGTCACAGGGTGCGGGTGTAACACTGTTCTAATTCCAGACTTCCCTCTAGGCAGACCTGTATATTGCCTCCCAGCAAAATCCTGCTCCCTTTAAGCCTTAGCCCTAATATCCTCCTGAGACAGGGGACATTGAAATGAGCCAAGCCTCAGAATGGCATGAGACACTGACATTGCTTCAGAGGACCCCTGCTCTCGTGATAGAAACATCACCACGGGTACCGTATTTCACTGGGTGGGCTCAGTGCTCCCCCTTCCCCTGCGGCTGTGTTATATCATCGCTGTGGCGTCTCCTTTACTGGCCAAGCAAGTTAAGCTGGGCTCACAAGCGTCCTTCTGTACTTGTCTGTGTGTTGGAGGGGAAGGTGGGTTGGTCCTGCTTTGGAGGGTGAGGGGTGGAGGTGATGATCATTCAGAATTGCCCGAGGAACTGTCTCATCCAAAAGTTACACAGCTAGTTGATGTCTTGACTGGGGCTGGTGGTAGAAGTGGCTTCACTTTGCCAGGCCCTCATTTTGAAAGGCTGTGAGGGGGCCACCTGGGGGTCTGGACCCTTCCCATTACTCCTCTTCCCTGACTCAGTGAACAGCACCCTTGACCACCTAGATATTCGAGCCAGAAATCATCCTTCAATTCAAGCCAGAGAGTCATCTTGACACTCTCCACCCCCATTCGATCCATCACCACATCCTGTTGGCTCTCCCTCCTAAATCTCCCTCAAATCTACTTGCTTCCATCTCCACGGCTACCACCTTAGTCCAAGCTGTCATCCCTTCTCACCTTGCCCTCCGGTCTCATCTCTACCACCCTCTCACTGATGCTGCTCGAGCCACCCTGACTTTCTTGCTGTTCCAGGTACAGATGACCCTCCCTGATCACCCATTCTAAAAATTAGACCCCTCCCTCCCAAGTCCTTCTCTGTCCCATGTCAGTCTCATTATCACACTCTGAAATTCTCTTGTTCACTTCATTTGCTTGTCTGTGTGCTTTCCCCTTAAGAGGCATAAACTCTAGCAGGGCAGGAACCCCTTCTGCTTTATTTACCCTTAAATCCACAGCACCAAGAGCTGTGCCAGGCACGTGGTAGGACTCAGGAAATATTCGTTGAAGGAATTAACGAGTAAATGAATGAATGGGTTGCCACAACCTAATGGTACCCTGTCCCTGCGCCACTCCTGTCATTCTCTCCATCGCATCTAGAGGCATCTTCCTCAAACAGATGTCCTCATGCCACTCCCCGGCTCAAAGCCCTTCGGTGACAGGCAAAATGTTGGCAACTGTTGAAGCAGAGTGAAGGGTATGTGTGGATTTCATTATACTTTCGCTCTACTTGCTTGTAATTTATTTCTGCTGGAAACCGTTTAAAATAAATTGAATTTGAAAACTGTGGAAGCAAAAACACATCATAAAACCTTCAGTGGCTTCCACTGTCCTCAGGGTAAAGCCTTGGAGGTCCTTCTTCTCGTGCCCTTCACTCACCAGCCACTGAGTCTTCCAGCCTCACCCTTTGCCGGTCACCCCATTGCTTTGCACACTGAGAGGATCCCCGTGAAACATCCACACTTCTTTTTTTTTTTTTTGACCATGCCCCACGGCATGTGGGATCCTTGTTCCCCGACCAGGGATCGAACCCGCGCCCCCTGCAGTGGAAGCGCGGAGTCTTAACCACTGGACCGCCAAGGAAGTCCCCATCCACACTTCTTAGCACCAGGAACAGTTAGAATTCTCCGGAACGGTAGTTTTGTTTTCATTTTATGAGTATAGAATTGTAGATTTGTGTGCATGTGGCTGCTGGAAAGCTGGGTCAGCTTGGAGCTCCTCCTGCAAGGACAGTAAATGTACATTTAGGCCATTGGCGTCTCCGTCTCTCTTAGCCTCGTTCTTGGCTCCATTTTATGCTCCTGCTTGTTCTTTCTTCTTCTGCTTCTCCTTGGTGATCTTTCTGTGCCTGTCTTCAAACCCTTGCTGGTACAGACTCTCCTTTAAGCCGTGGGAATTCACTTCTCCTGGGTTTTAAGGGCAGAAATGGATGTCCCACCATGCCCTCTCCATCTTGGCCTGTCATCTTTTATTAAATTTGACTGTTCTTTTGTGGGTTGTTCTCCTCCTGCGGTGTGAGCCCATTCCCTCCAGTGCATTCTCTCTCTCTCAAATGTCCTTAGAGGAAAAGCAGGTCCCTGACTGGTCTTTATAGGAGGACAAGCTATATACTTTCAGCTTCCCCTAGTTCACAGGGAAAGGTAGGCTATGATACTAAATAAGGTTGAGAGATGCCCTGTCACACCTGTGTCCCCTCCCCACCAAGAACCCTGGGATAGGACACTGGTGCCGCGGCAGAATAATGGGGTTTTACTCACAGCCTGCACTTTTGAGGCCTTACTATGGGCACTGCTGAAAATAGTGTATTAAGCACTTGAGGTGCATTAACTCAGTCCTCAGTCATTCTATGAAGAGTACACTATTATTATATTTCCATTTCACAGATGTGAAAGCCAAGGCCCAGAGTAACAGAGCTTATAGTAAGTGGCAGGTCCAGGATAGGGACAGAGGCAGTCTGGCCCCAGAGTCTGCACTGAACCACTCTGCATTTGCCTCTGAGGTCCTCTGGAGGGTCCTGAGCTCCTCGTTGAGACTCTGGCAGTCCACAGCCTCCCTGAATTCCTTCTACTACTGCTTATTATCATTCCATGGGGAGACTAGGGTGAAGGACCCCCGCGTCTCGCTCCCTACTGGCCTCTCTTCCCCTGCAGTGCACCTTGCCCTGCACTGTCAGATTAGTCTTTCTGATGGCCCTGCTGTCATCACTGAGCACCCTGTCAGAGGCCTCTAGGGGCAACCCATCATTGGCATCAGAGGGCCCCAGAATGGGAGGATCCTGGAGGCATAAGGGACCTGAGGCCCTACACCCTCGTAGGAAATCCTAGGCCTCATCTGGGCCAAGCGTGTCCATCCACTTATGTAAAGCAAATCCTTTGCTGAAGCTAGACTGCTCTCATCCCCATCACTACTCCAGGTCTTTGTTCATGATGTGTCTGTCCTTGCCTGTAATGCCCATCCTCCTACTTCTGCGTATCCAGACTTTACTTGTTCGGTATGTCCCACTCCGAGTTCCACCTCCTCCAGGAAGCTCTGCCTGAACACCTCCCACCCCTAACCAGGGGTGATTTTTTTTCTCTGCTTCTGAACTTCTACAGCGTTTATGGGTACTGTGTTGGTATCTGATTATGAACTTTGACTTCTTACCTTTTATCTTACGTGTTTTTTGTTTGTTTCTCCACTTAGAACGTAATCTCTTTGAGAACAAAAACCACATTTTAGATGTCTTTCTATTGTCCACAGATTATCCAAAGTTTCTCGCACTTGGGTTATGCACAACAAATCTCCCTGTACAGGACCTATAGGATACCAGAAAGGGAGCCCTCGAGATAATAATTTGTCAGCATCTAAGGGCTGGTTTGTCTTCATAACAGGACTAGAAGATAGATCCATTTTGGTTTTAAGAAGCAGCACAGAGAACAGGGTAGATGGGTAGCTTCCTAACTTTGAGTAGCAGTGAAATTCTGCCTTTAAAGGCAATCCTCGTAGGAGCCCAATATGTAAAGCTGGCACAGGTGGAGTAGTTCTGGCTGCCCTGGAGTGGGGCTGTCCTGTGCCCCCCACCCCTCCATGGCAGGTTAGAGGAAATCTTGGGGCTGGAGTATCATAGCTTGAAAACCACTAGGGAAGATCATGTCTTATTGTACTTCACATAAGCAGCATTTACTAATTTGGGTGCTGAAAGAAGAAACTGTATGCACTCAATCTTATTGAAAGCGTATTTGCTGTTGTGTTTATAAAATGGCAATTAAGCGACTTTCTTCTCTTTGTTTCACACAAATTTGGTTTTGTTTTTTTTTCCATTAACCTTGTTCATGCCTTATTCTCTTGAGAAGATGCTTCTGCCAGAGCCCTCACTGCATTTGATTAAACAATCCGTTCACTCCTCTGTTGTCCCCATTAAACAGGCGGCTCCTTGAAAGCAGACACTCCGCTTTATCCAACTGCTCATCTTCAGTCTTAGCAGGGTGCCGGCTGTGTAGTAGGTGCTCAGTCACTGAACTCCCAAGGGATCTGACTCTCTAGCTACACAGCCACCTCTCAATGAGCCAGGCCCAGCTTGTGGCCTCCGTGGAAGGTCCACGTGGGATCTTAGTGTGGCGTAGCTTTCTCCTGCTGCTCAGCCTGAGACTGAGCTGAGCCACACTCCCCTCCCCTCCCCTGCTCCCCTCTTCCCCTGCCCGACTGTCACGGGCTCTGAGAATATTAGTTAATTTTAATATTAGCCTAAGAAAGATTAATTAGGAAGGCAAATTTGCTCCTAAAAGTGTAATTAATTCCAAAGCCAAAGAGAAGAGAGCTACAGCTTATCTGCATTGCCGCTGCCTTAAAGGAGTGTGGAGAATCAAGGGCTGACTAAATGAGCACAGAATAATTTTTTAAGTGTCAGTGCTGTGTCGACTAAACTCCAGATAGTTCCTTGAAGCGGGCTCATGGCTGAGACAAAAGATTTAGACGGAGGTGGTGCCTGTGCAAGTGAGACAAAGAGGAAACCTCCAATCAGACATCCTGTCTGGACTGTTCCGGCTCCCAAATCATTCACAAATCATGTGTCTTCCTCTCTTGTCCTCCCACAGACTGGCCTGGTCCAGGTCGGAGTCAACTCTTTTCTGGACTATTGCAATAACTCCCCCAGGTAGCCTCCAGACTCTGCCCTACCAACTCATTCTCCACTCAGAATCAAACTGAAATTGTATCAAACGCATAAACACATCGTCCTCTACCTAGTGTCAAACATAAATTTGGTCATGCCATGTGCCACTTACAAACGTCCAAATGTGCCTAGAGGTGATTAAGTCCTTAGCCTGGCCCACAGAGCTCTTCATAAAGTGGCCAGACCTGTCCACCTGGTTGATTTCCCTCTCGCTCACCACATCCTAGAATGACTGTCCCCAGCCCCCTTGTTACAGGGCAAACTACTGTTCATTCTAGAAGTCTAAGCCCAAATGAAACTTTCAACCCTTAGAACCTTTCAATTCTGGGTTCCTGGAGCACTACAGCTTATTTTCTTGTAGTTATTTGCTTTCTTTTCTCTTTAAGGAAATGCGCTCCTTAAAAGAAGGACTGTAGCTTTTGTATCTTTGTATTCTCTTCTTTCTCCCCTAAGTTAGGCCAAGCATAAAGTCTGTCCCATAGGAGATGATCAATAAATATTTGTTGAAATAAATTGGTCAGTTGATGGTTTCAACAATGATGCCAACTGGATTAGCTCACTGAAACTCAAACTTCCTTCTTTCTCCCCCAGTCAATAGTAAGTCCAGCTTGAAATATCTGGGGAAATGCCTCAGTTCTCCATTTCCTTGTACCTGCCCAGCTGAGGTTCAGAGGTCCCGGTGGATTCGGGAGGAAAGTGGCAGGAGACTCTGCAAGCCATGCAGACTTCAGCCTGACAGCTGCTGGTCTTTGCTTTAGTTAATTTCCCCCTTTGCAAATGGTTATTGGCAATTGAAACTGCAAATCTACTATCTGCTCCCCTATGTAAATTGCATTTACATTTAAATTGTTCATTCTTCCAAAGGATGGGGTTAGTAAATAACAGCAGATTAAACTTGAGGAGAGGAAATTGTGCCCCATGTCAAACCTGAGACTGAAGTGACATCTGGCTTTTACTATTTCCGTTATTTCAGTTTAATAACAGCATGTGGCATTAAGGGAAAAGAAATTGGATCTACATTTTAATGAAAGAAGGAAGCTCTCAGGGTTTAGATACCTTATCATGTTGAATACCTAGTCAATTGGCAATTAAAACTTGTTTCCCTGGAGAAATGGAATAAAACATCTTTGCAGCAGTGGAGAGGATAAAACAAAAAACAAGCTAATGACCAGGACTTCACAGATAAAACCAAGGGAAACGGGTGCTATAAACATCAAAACCAAGTATTTCAGAGTACTGCAGAGTACAGGAATTCTTAAACAGAATAACACTGAGAATAGAATCATGGATATGCCAGTGGGATCCTCAAGAGAATAACTTCAGATAGAATGGTTTGCAAATAATAGGGGGCTCCACCCAATCAGATCATCTGATTGAATCCTTTGTCAACCTAGCTTGGTATTAAACCCCACAGGCCTGACCAAGAAAATATTTTAGAAATGCCAGTTTAATCCCAATAGTCTGTTGAAATGGAAGCAGTCCCACCTGCTGGCTGCTTTTTTGTTGAAAGCAGTTCTGGGAAATGTGGATAAAACGCTTGTGCATCCTAATAACCCAAGCCTATCATTTGTTTGCTTTGATTGAAACAAATGTGTCAATTTTCAAAGTCTTTGTTTGGTAAATCCAGTGTTCAGATGTTGGCAAATGTTCGAGTTGCATGTTTGTTTGGAAACTGATGCTCTATTCAGAAACTCTAGAGCCATAGCCCTTGGAACCACAGCCTGGGATCACCCAATGAGCCTCCCTGACTATGCATGCAAAGATGGTCCGTCCTTTCCCAGTATCTGGAAAGTGTTGAAATGATAGACTCCCATGGGCAAGTGTAAATGGGATGGAGCCTCCTAAGAAAGAGACTGGATGTAGAATTTTTCTGAGGGTAGGGCTCATGAAAAATTAGAACAGCGGAAAACATCTATATGGTACTTACTATGTGCCAAGCACTTTATGTGTACTATAACTCAGTGAATCCACATAACAGCCCTGCGAGATAGGTACAGTTTTCATCCCCATTACAGACGAAGTAAAGGAGACACAGTGAGGTTAGTAACTTACCCCACCCAATGTCACCCAGCCGGTAAGAGACAGAGCTGGGATTTGACTCTAGCCAGGCTGGCTCCACTGTCCCCTTAACCCCTTCCCGTGATTTCCTCCTATCTCTGATATTTAATGAAAGCATTGTGTTTTCACAAAGTTATATTGTCTTGCATAATTGTTTTTAAAGTCTTAGCAGTCTTTTTTGAAATACCCAAGCTAATTGTCTGAGGGATTTTCCTTAAACAAAATAAAGCAACAATAACAGAAACTAGCCTCTGCAATATGGACAATAATATCTGTGCTGGAGGTCTTACAGGAGTGTGCAGAGGATGAAATGAGAAGATATGAGAGTGCTTTGAAAAGACCAAAGCCATCAAAATTCTGTGACATATTATTATTTATCTATAGTCTATACTGATTCTTATTCCTACATGAGCAGTTCCTTAACAAGTCAATACGGGTTTCTGCCACTTTCTTTTGTCCCCTAGAGTAATACGGCCAAATTACCCAACTACTACTGTAAGTCTTTTGATAATGGCCTAGTCACTTGAGTCTGTTTGATTTCTCCTTTATCTTCCCAGTTTCTTGGCACCATTTGGTCTGGTAGCAGCTCCTTCTTACTCCCTGTGCATAATGATAACTTCTCTGTGTCTCTTGACATTTTACCATGGCAGTCTGCCTGTGAAGTCGACCAGTGCCTCCTTCTGTTTGAACTCAGGTTAAATGAATCATCTGATTTTCACATCAGTCTGTTGCCATGGGGCTTCTGATGTCACACTGTCAGTATTATGATTACCATAATACCTAACAGGCAAAAAGGGATTGGTTGCTAGTGGAAACCCTTGGGTGAAACTCACACAGTTTTAGTAACCAACCCAACTGCATAGACTTTAGACAACCATGGGTAAGTGGATTAATCATTAATTATTCAGTTGGATGCCATGTGAATATTTTTCTTCCATATGTGTGTTCCCTTTAAGCAATCGTCTAGTGTCACTTGAAACTGATGAGGGCTCTTTTGGAGGTTATTTTTGGGAAGGTGGTGAAACAACAGACAGCTGTTCTTGGGAACAAGTGTCATAGGATCTGCCTAAGCTAGCTTCCAGTTAAAAAAAAGTCTGAGGTGCATTGTCCTTTCCTTCATAACATTAGGTTGTTTACTAGTGGTCTGAAAGTGTCAGTTCAACTTCCCAAACACCTAGGAAAGAAGGTAACTTACATTTACTAAGAACCTACTGTGTGCCAGGATGTGACTCTGGTCAAAGTATAGCTTTAAGGTGGAGAACTGGTAAGCTAGGTGTTCTTGAACAACCCTGTTACACACGACAATTCGCAGCTTTTTCCAGCTTGTATACAATGTTCTTCCTAATCAGACATTGACTGACCACCAATAAAGGCAAAGTCAGCACTTAAAATTGGTCCAGATCCTCCTATGCTGAGTAGTTGTCTTGCAGTCATTTTCACTGCAATATTAAAAGACTGGAAACGTAATAGAAACGAGGTACAATAAATAAACTCCTGAATTAAAAGGTTTGTTAAAAGGTTGGACAAATGCGTCTGTCTTTTTAGGATCTTGTTAAGTAGGTGGAGGGGTCACTTTTAGGGGATAAAGGGATCAACGGAATAAAACTGATTGAACTTGAGGCTGTGCAGATTTGGAAAGCCATATCAAGACTTGCCTAAATCTATATAAATCAATTTGTGTGCCAGAGAATGAAGAGCTGACTTTTTTCAAATGCCAATTCAGCAATTACAAAGTCTGCTGGTGGTTAATTAAAAACTACCATCTCATTATGTTCAGAGTTAAATTACAAGTGTGAAAAGACTACTGTTTGCAATAACTGAATGCTCTGTACTCTCTGTGCTCTCATCAAAAGGAGGGCAGGGATAAATAACTTTTATTTAACTCACTGAAAAATCTCTCTCAGCTCTTTCATGTTTAATTAACTTCTTCCCAGAGCTTGGGTCTTAACTTAGAGTTCCTAAGCAGTAATGGAAATATTTGTTCATTTTGTGCAGAAGATTTTTCTTCCATTAGTTGAGTAGAAAAGTTAGAAATAATTGAACCCCAAAGACGCTGGGGAAAGTGACACCCATCCAGAGATTTTCATTGAGGCCACTAAATCCAGAAGAGATTTATGACAGAAAATGGCAGAAAATGGTGATTTTTGCTTTACTGCTTGTGTGCCTCCACGATTGGGGAGCTGGGGTCGTAAACACTTCTGTGGACCGGTCAAGTTTTAGTTCTCATTTGTAAGTCTGTCTTAAGGAACTTAATGTTTTGCTATTTCAAGGATTCCACTGTCAGAAAAGAGACCAAACTTTTATCACCATGGTGGATGTGAAGTGTCTGAGTGACGATGAATTACAGAACGAACTTGACAAGTTTGGATTTTCACCTGGCCCAATACTATGTATGTATGCAGCAAGTATTAGAGACTACTCAATGATTACCTATAAGCTACCTCCAAAGATCGAGAATTATTTACAGTGGAAGGAACCTATGCAATAAAAACCATTAAAATAGAAATAGGAAAAAAATTTAAAACCCAGCTCTTACTCACAGATTAGTAAATTTGGTGCCAAAGAGGAAGGATTGTTTTTTTACAGTAGTGAAACACCAGTTACTCTTGATTATATCACCCTGGGCTCTTTATGCATTTCTAGTATGTGCACTGTGTTAACTGTTTATGTACTTACTGTCCATATTTCCCGCACATAGGATGTACAACTTCGTCTGTCTTGTTCCCCAATGTACCCAATGCCCGACTCCGTGGCCAATCCACAGAGGCCCCACCTTAAGTGATGGTGGAAGGAAAGGAGTGAGTTGAGTAGTTGTGGGGTCTACCTTATCGTAAAAGCCATAATTAGCCAATAATGTAAGATACAAGAATAAGGACCTGAACTGTGAAATATTTTGAATCCAGTGAGATCACATACACAAACAGAGAAACTTAACTGCTCTCCACGTTCCTTCTCAGCTTCCACCAGAAAAGTGAAGGAAAAGAAGTTAGTGCAATTGTTGGTCTCAACTCCCTGTGCATCACCCGAGATGAATGGACCCAGAGAACTGGACAGGGCTCAGGACTATGATGACAGTGAAGGTACCATCAGAAGCTGTACTGTAGATAGCAGCTGTGCGCTTACTCATACCTTGTCCAGCATGATTTATGCAGCTTTAAATGGTAGGCAGGGTGACCTGTGAAACATCCCTACGGGCTCTTTGCACACAGAGCCTGGAAAATAGGCCCTTGGGCTGCAAAAGGAATCTGTTAACTCCATGTCTACATTCATGCCAGTGCCTCAGTGGGGTAGACTGTCAGGGGAAGGACTGGTCATTCTGCACGTTCTCTTACTAAACAGAGCCAACTCTGTGTTTGATTTCTAAAACCGGAAGTTCCTACAGGTGATTTCCAGGCCTCTTTTGAGGTCTCAACCTCTGCTTTGCCTCAATCAATAAATTTGACAATGATTTTCTTCAGATTAAACGATTGCACATCCATTAAGAAATATGAACTAGGGACTTCCCTGGTGGCGCAGTGGTTAAGAATCCGCCTGCCAATGCAGGGGACACGGGTTTGAGCCCTGGTCCGGGAAGATCCCACATGCCACGGAGCAACTAAGCCTGTGCGCCACAACTAATGAGCCTGCGCTCTAAAGCCCGCGAGCCGCAACTACTGAGCCCACGTACCACAACTACTGAAGCCTGCGCGCCTAAAGCCCATGCTCCGCAACGAGAGAAGCCACCACACTGAGTAGCCCGCGCACCGCAACGAAGAGCAGCCCCGCTCGCCGCAACTAGAGAAAGCTCGTACACAGCAACAAAGACCCAACACAGCCAAAAATAAAATATAAATAAATTTTTTTAAAAATTAAAAAAAAAAAGAAATATGAACTAGGTTGCACCTCCCCAAACTCCTCCTGTGCCTACTGCCTTCCTGATTTAATCTGGGCTGACCACAGCTGGTCTCTTCCAGGTCCCAGGGAGGGCGGGAGTGGTGAACTCTGGGATCCGTGGGCTTCCCTTTAAGTGGCCCCTGCCCCAGGTGCACCGTTCTCCTGCAGGGGTGTCCAGTTTGGGCTCTTAGGGGTGGGCTTGAAGATTCCCACAATGCATTCCGAGGCTCTTTCATCCAATAAATATTTATTAGGAGTCCTATGTGAGCCGCAGTAAAATAACAGAAACTATCACTTATTGAAGGCCATCAGTGCATTTCTGGCCTAACAGGCATTATCTCATTTAACCTTCACAATACTTAGGTGAAGTTCAGACAGGCCAGGTGACTGGCCCAACATCATATAGCTAGGAAGTAGCCCCCAAAGATAAGCTTCCATTAGAATGTGCCATGAAGAGTGAGGTCCGTCTATCTTCATTACCATCACGTGTCCAGGTCCTAGAACAGTACTAGGCACACAGCAGGAATTCGCATATATTGAATATACTGTGACAGAACTGAGATTTGAACCCGGGTCTGGCTGTCATAATTGTGCTCTTTCAACCACATACTCTACACTTTTCTCACAATTTCTATTATGAGGATGAACAGATGACATTTTTGTCCATGTCTGGACAAAAAATGGCAGTTTCATATAGTTCAAATTAAGAGCTCAACAAACAATGTAAGTGCCTGGGGCCCTCTGAAAAGTCCCCTGTAACGCCTGGTATTGGTGGTGGCGCAGGCACTGGGAGCTTTCCCCGAGAGTCTGGCATGGCCTCATTTGGAAATGGCAGCAAAGTTTGGGGACAGACCCCACTGGCCCCTGAGCAGAACAGCTGGCATGGGGGTACCTCAAGGCAAGTGACGACCCCAGACCCTTTCTGGATGTGAGATGCCTGCAAAGTCTTGACCCAGACCTGGGGCTGCCTCTGTTCCCTGCCAAAGATACAAGCTGAGGGGACTAGACCAGCCCTCTGATGAAAAGCAGTGTCAGACTAGAAGATTCCAGAGAGGAAGGCTTGTACACTCACTGCTCACGACTGCCCAGGACTGCAGGTCAGACCTGCACAAGCAAGCTGTTGTGGTCTCAAGCCATCCCGGTTCCCAGCATGTAGCCCTCCGAAGAGGTGCATTTATGCGAGGGCTAGGAGAAAGCTGGTCCTTCGGTTTGCTTTAGACTGTCTACCTGATGCTAGCCAACTGCAGGCAGTCAGGTCAGAGGGGGAAGCTCTGGTTCAGTCCTACTCTTGTAATGCTATTCTGCAATGTCAATGTCAATACAAACAGAAAACCTGCTTCTCAAGGTCAGGTCTGAATTGGATGTTTGAATCTGCCCGTTGAGGACCCTCAATAAGACCCTAGTGCCATTAGAATGGAGGGGTTGTCATGGAACTCATGGGATCTTGTGGAATTCAGCCTTGGGCATTTCACAGAGACATCCTGGGCTGGGGTGGGGTTGTGGTGGAGGGGCAGGGCAGTTCCAGGCCTGAGGCTGAGCATTAGGTCATCCAAACAATGGGTGGATTCGATTTTTCTCATTTTCACTCATTGTTTTGTCACTAGGTGGACATAGCGTTAATGATCTCACCTCTTTTCAAACTTCCCAAATATCTGTGACATGGAGAACTCATTTAAAATCCCCTGCATTAGGGCTTCTCTGGTGGCGCAGTGGTTGGGAATCCGCCTGCCAATGCAGGAGACATGGGTTCGAGCCCTGGTCCGGGAGGATCCCACATGCTGCGGAGCAGCTAGGCCCGTGCGCCGCAACTGCTGAGCCTGCGCTCCAGAGCCCACCTGCCACAATTACTGAGCACACGTACCACAATAACTGAAGCCCATGCTTCAGGAGAAGCCACCGCAATGAGAGGCCTGTGCACCGCAAGGAACAGTGGCCCCTGCTCACCACAACTGGAGAAAGCCTGTGCGCAGCAAAGAGGACCCAATGCAGCAAAAAATAAAAATAAATAAATTAATAAAATCCCCTGCATTAAAACCTCTGCTGAATGTCCAACAGCACACAACTGCTCCAAGTTTATCAAAATGCTTCTTCACAGACTGAAGCCGAGGGTTGATCAACAACCTTTTCTGCTCCTGGCGGTTCCCCTGCTTTTAAAGCCTTTTTGCACAGGTTTGGCCTGCCCTCCCCTGCATGCTTCTTGGGATACAGAAGAAATCCTCCTTCCCTATCTTGACAATCAGGGATGCATGAGGCTTAAGCTGCTTTGAAGGGGCAATGACTAGACTAAAAACGCGCCCAGATGAGCAGCCAGCTCAGGCTCTGCAATGTATTTCTCGCAGAGGTGTACAAATGTGACAGCCTCCCTGGTAGAAGCCCTCCCTGTGCTCCCAAGGGAAGGCCTGTGTGTTCCACAAAGGCCACTGCAGAAATGTTCTTTTCCCTCAGAAAGGCAAAGTGAATTTTCTTCCCCTCACAAAAATCTTTGCCCTACAGTTGAGAGAATTCACTCCTACCATTGGTGTGTATTCCCTTTGCTAGCTCATATGTTCTCATGGCCTATTTTCCTTTTGTTTCCCATGATCCAGAGCTTAATGCCACTATCATTTCGAAAGGAAATATCATATTCTCATCAGAAAAAAACAAGGGACCCAAAAAAGTGTGTACAATTCTAATGCATGAATACTTTTACACATATATTAAATATAGAAAATAGCACTTTTCATGTGTATTAAGAAGGGAAATAGAGAGTCACTACATTCTGTTACAATGGTAAAATCCTGGTTTAAAACAGCTCATTTTAATGAAGGTTTCTGTTTTCTGAAACTATTTCCACGTTCTAGCATAGGACCCAGAGTCACAGTGTCCCCCTGCGCCATCTCCTCACCCTGAGATAGCCACCCTCTCTCCCCTCCAGCTGTTGTCCCCTCTCTCTCCTTTTGCCGCCCGTGGTCTCGTATAGACCCACAGTGAGCATGGAATAACTGTGAGTTCCTGTTCCCGTCTCTCTCTCTCTCTCTCTCTCTCTCTCTCTCTCTCTCTCTCTCTCTCTCTCTCTCTCTCTCTCTCGGACACTGCGGTCATTGAAGCACAAGACCAGGTGTGTGAGAGTAACAGGTTTGGGTAAGCCCAGCTGGCTTAGAGACCCTGCCCTTCCACTTGCTAGTTGTGCGACCTTAACAGATCTAAGCCTCCCCTAGTGCAGCGCTTAACAGCAGCGTCCGCTTACAGGGTGGCTGGGAAGGGAAAGGCCAGTAACGCTCTTAGCCCTGGACCTGGCACATCATTAGCTCACATAATGAACTCCAGGTCGTCAACTCTGGGGAGCCTTTCTCAGTCTTCTGACCACTGTCCCTCCTTATTTAGAGACACCTGCTTTCTTCGGTTTGGGCAGCTCTGTGCTCTCTTGGTTCTTGGTTCTACCCTCTACTCAGCTGTGCTGAGTCTTTGTCTTTTGGCCCCTAAAGAAGCTTGTGCCTGAGGTCTGTCTTCAGCCCTCTTCCCTTCCGCTCTGCATCGTTTCCCTTGCTGTCTCCTCACTTCCCGCCTCTATGTCGTGACTCCACATAGAACCTCCACACAGGACACCCCTCCTAGGCTTAGGCCTGCATATCCAGCTGCTTTCTGTCCTGGAGAACTCCTTCCTTCTCCTTCTCTTCCCCTCCTGCTTTCCCTCCTTCCCGCATTCACCCAACAAATGTTTGTCATCATGAACATTTCAAAGATTAGATATATGTATATATGTATTTATACTTCCCCCTGTGGTTACATTCCAGCACCTCACATTCAGGGTATCCAGGATCAAGCTCATTTTCACTCATCCCAACCTGCATTTGTGGCCTCTGTTTATCCTGATGGCTTTATTGCCTTCCCACTGTCCAGGCTCAAAGCCTCCCCTCAGCTCCTTAGGTATAAACAATTGCCAAGTCCCATGGATTAGAATTATGAGTTTTTAAAAAATTATCCCCCCTTCTCTTCCCACTGCCGCTATCTTAGCTTGCATTCAGCTACTTAAAAACAATTTTTTTTTTTAACAATTGCAAAATCCTCCTAACTGGCCTCTCTTCCTCCAACTTTTCCCAATTCAGGTCCAAATCTATCAGCAGAGATTGAATCACATTATTAATTTGCCTGGAGACTTTACAACAAGAGGCAAACTTATTATGCACCATGAGGAGACACCAACGTCTCCTGTAACTTTATCTCCCTCATCGTCGGATCCAAACCATAATTACTTGTTTCTGCATCTCTCACACTTTCTTCCCACGTGCCTTTGCCTCAACTGTTCTTTATGCCTGGAATTCCTTTCATTTTCCCACCCCCTCCCCATTTTTCTTCCTGTTAAAATATTGTGATCATTTAAGGAACGTCTCAAAGGCCAATCCTGTGCATCCCTTTACAGTTGCCTTTTATTCCCTTCATTGGCTGTCACGGGCTCTTGCACATAGTAGGATCCCAAAGCTCACCTCATCAAACACTCTAGTGACAAACAGGTTAAGTTTACAAATGTGATCTAGTATTTAAACTACCTGCTGAGCTTAAATACCAAATGAAAAGGAGCCCCCAAGTAAACACTCCTGCAGTACGCTCTAGCTTTAACTTCCCGTTTAAACACAATTCAAATTAGATGAAGGAATTCAGATATCTTATAAATTTTCTAAAAGGTTTTTAAAAATCTTCTAAATGGCTCATTAAAGGAATCCTTTCCATTCATTAAACCTCGTTTCCACAGAAAACCCTTTTGTATAGTTCCTGCAAAGACATTTACAGGAGAAACAGCAGCCTGAGTATTTAAAAACGCATCAGGTGGGACCAGTGCCCTTCAGTCTTTGCTTTACATAAACCCGAAATAAAACCACATCAATATTTTGAATTGGCAATAGAATTTAATAGAAAGTTTGTGATGGCATAAAATGTTTTGATCTGAAGGATTTACATAAGCCATTTTGATTCTCAGAAGGGCCCCAAGACATCTGTTCAACTTTAAATCTGAAAGTAAATGTAAATAAGCACTTAAATTTCCATGTAAAAGGTGGTAGAACATGTGTTTATTGAGACACTTGTCGAACACCATAGACTTTAATTACTTAAAAGCAGTGGTCTGTACCTAACAGTCCTCTAAGTACCTGCAAAGGTAGTATTTGCATTTCTTTGAAACACCAATGAACACACATTTTCCTCTCATTTCAGTAGGTTTCTAGTGGAATACAAACCACTTTGAGATTTGGATTATGTCGATGTGTGGACACTTTTTCATAGTCTGTGTGCTTTATCAAATCACATATATGGCCCATTTGATTTGGTGATTAAGACCACCGGAAAGCCAGGTCATTATTTTTTTTAATTGTTTTTCTTTTTCATCAGATAGACTCTAAACACAGCTTATGTTTCCACTTATGGAGGAGGGAGTTAAGCCAATGTGTATAACTCAGGCTCTAAGTCCCCTTCCCCTAAAGAGGAAAAAAAATAGGGTTTGGGGGCAGTAGGGACCATATAATTTATCATCCCAAACAGGATACTTTTGAGAATGAAAGGGGAGACTAACCAAAAGGGACTCTGGAATAACAGAAGTAAAGCAGCACTGTCCTGGCGAAACAGGGCATATTGTCACCCCGGGTTTGGGAGTGGTTCCAAAGGGTGAAGTGTTTGGACGTGCATGCTGGTTGCGGAGGACTGATGCAGGCAATATCCAGAGGGCAGCTTACCCGGGCAGGTGTGTGCTCCTGGCCCCATCTGGGTGTTTCCTTATTCTCTCCCAGACAGAGCATGCTGTTTCCTGCCAGAACCTCTGTTCATTCTGTTCTCCCATCCTGGAATGCCTTCTTCTCATCTTGCCACCTGTCCTATACTACATTCCACTAGGAGTTTCTCAAAATGGATTCTGTGGGTCTGGTTCTAGGAGTCTGCCTTTTCAATCAACCCCTACTTCCACCCTCTGCCCAGGAGCTTCTGCTCTAGGCTGTAAACTTTTGAGGGTAAAAACCTATGTCTGAATCCTCTATGTTTAATTCAACATATGGGGGGAGAGGGAGTTACTCAGTCCCTGTTGGCCAAACTGAAAGGAAATTTTACCCTACACTGATGTTGAAGAGCTCGCTTTCTGACTTCCTAGTCTGTGGCATCTCCTGGACATACCTTGATGTATTCTCTTGAGAGACAATGCTTAGGTCATCACAAATTGATGACCATCCAGGGAATGGTTGTAGCAGAGCTTCCACTCCTGGATCTCAGCCTGTGAGTTAACAACTGTTTATTGTGTACAGGGCATTGTGCTAGACCTTCTTGAGGAAGAAAATAGGAGCAAAAGGGGCCGTAGTTTCTGTCCTGAAGAAATTTAAATAGAGCTCTGGAAACAAAGAATATGTGTACCAAAAATATGGACTCTAGAGTCTGACTGCCTGGGTTCAAATCCCAGTTCTGCCACTAACTTTGACAAGACACTTGGCCTCTCTGTGTCTTAGTTTCGTCATCTATAAATACGGATAATAATAGTCTCAACTGCATAGAGTGTTGTGAGGATTCAGTAGAAATATGTAAAATAGAGTAGTGATGACATATAATAAGAGTTGTATAAGTGCAATAAGTATTATTCTATCATTAATATTATTATTATATAAAAAGCATGATCTTTAATTAGCTGCAATACAAAGCAATATAATTAGTGAAAAATAATATAATGGAAACTGAATCTTTAGTACTGAACTCCCAAGTGCCATAGAATGTGATTTACAGGTGCCTACAAATATGTTTATATAGTTAAATATACAGATGTAACTAAAGATTGTTCTCTGTGGGCGCCGTGTGTTGAATGAGTCAGACCAAGCATTTAAAAAAAGTCATATATGCCCTCCCAGTATATAGGATTCCTTCTTCTCAATCTTAGGTTTAAATCCATCCTGTGCCCCTTTAAACACTTTTTTGAACAATTTATTTTGAGATAAGTTCAAACTTAGGGAAAGTTGCCAGAATAGTACATAGAATTCCCATATCCCAGATAATCTAATTGTTACCTTTTACCACACTTTTTTTTTTATTGGACTACAGTTGATTCACAATGTTGTGTTAGTTTCAGGTGTACAGCACAGTGATTCAGTTATACATATATATATATATATATATATATATATTCTTTTTCAGCTTCTTTTCCCTTATAGGTTATTACAAAATATTGAGTATAGTTCCCTGTGCTATACAGTAGGTCCCTAGTGTGTGTGTGTTTGTGTGTGTGTGCACGCATGCAGGTACCCTACCATTATGTCTTTCTGAACCACTGAGAGCAAACTGTAGACATGAAGCCCCTCAGCCTTCCAGCATGTATTCTGCTACCCCCAAAGGATACTTTCCCACATAACCACTGTATAACACTCCAAATAATGAAATTTACATTGATTCAATGCTAACATCCGATATTCAGACCCCATTCAGATTTCATCAACTGTTCCAATAATATCTTTTGCTTTCTGGTCCAAGGCCAATCCAGGAACATGTGTTGCCTTTAATTGTCAGGTCTTTTCAGCCTCCTTCAGTCTGGAACAACTGTGCCTCAGTCTTTCCCTGTCAAATGCCCTTGACTGTTTTAAAGAGCATAGGCCCTTCATTCTGCAGGTGATTTTTCTGATTTTTCTTTTGACTATTCATAGAGGCCATGCATCCAGGCAGGAATTCCTCAGAAATGATGCTGTGCTCTTCTCATTCTGTTTCACTGCTGGTAATGCCAGCCTTAATCACCTGGAAAAGTTGGTGTCTCTCAGATTCCTCCATAAAGTCATCATTTTCCCCTTTGGAACGGAACAGTATTTTGTGGGGAGATATTCTGAAATGACACCTCATCAAACCTTATCCATTAGCCCAGTACCCATAAGTGACTGCCTAATTCAACTTCCATCATCATGATGGCCCATTGGAAGTTTCTATTTCTATTATTTCTTCTAAGTTTATTAGTTGGTATTCTATTGTGAGGAAGACTTTCCCTTCACCCTCATTTATTTATTTATTTGTTGGTTGATTGGTTGGTTGGTTTGTTCATATGTCTGTTCATTCATTCATTCATTCATACTAGTATGAGTTCATTGACTCTTCATTTCAGTGGTTGTATCTGTTGATATGATTATTTATCCTAATGCTCAATTTGTCCCAGATTTGGCTAGTGGGAGCCCTGGCAGTCCAGTGGTGAAGACTCCACGCTTCCACTGAAGGGGGAGTGGGTTCAATCCCTGGTCAGGGAACTAAGATGCCACATGCCATGTGGCAAAAAAAAGAAAAAAAAAAAGATGGATACTGTGTCCTTTTGACGTGTCCTCATCATTCCTTGAGCATTTCCTTAATTTCTGGCCCAACAAGATGTTTCAGACCCATCTTGGGCTTTTTCTGCCGCAGGAACGCTGGTTCCTTTTACTGCAGGATATCAATTCAGAAACCAAGATCTAGGCCTTCAGTGAGCTCCTGGTTGCTGGAGAGTTGTTGCTTCTAGGCCCTCTCAGTGGACAGAGCTAGAAAATAAATGTTTGTGTATATGTACACATACACATATGCATCTATCACTATTTTTATATCTCTCTCTCTATGTATTTTTAAACCATGAGTCCATATTGACCTCCAGTTACAATCCAGCATTGCAGTGTTCTTTCTAACCTTTCTCCTTTCTGTGTTTGTAAGTCACTTCTCTGACAGTGAGAAACCTGCCTTCCATTAGCCTCAATATGTTTACATTTTTGCTCAATTTTCTAATTTTCTCAGTGTAACCAATCTCACAATCATAGTAGCCTGCTTCTCCTCTGCATGGTCCCCATCATCACTTCCTTGACCCCTGGACATGCCAGCACCTCTATGTGGCCCTCCCCTTACTGTCCTCCTTGGACAAAGGGCACACTAAAGCCTCCATGCGGTCCCCTCCCCTACTGCTCTTGTTCTTCAACCACCAGGCGCCCCAAAGTCCCCTCCATATCCATAGCTCCCTACCCCATTTCATTGTCCTGCAGGCATGCTGACACTCTGAGTCCATGTCCCCTCTGCCACACTTCCAGTGCAGGACACACTGACATTCCAGGGAAGGAAAAGGAAGAGAAAGAAAGCTTCATGTCTCTTTTTCGTTTCCAGTTCTGAGGTCTGTTTCATTGTCTTCGTGCCAGGACTTTAATAGGATTTTTACTCTCTGTGTCTCAGTTGCTATTGTTGCTGATAATATACCTTGTAGGCCTGTAATTATCATGTGCAGGGCCTACCTCAAGTGCTGCAATCAGAAGGCCCAATGTACCAAGGGAATATACTACCATTAAGACTACCATTAAATGTGTGGTTTGAGTTGCATGTCAAGATTTTAGGAGACCTGATCAGGTTAAACATCTCTACAATAGTTTCTTAATTAATTGAAAAGCATCTTTATTCCCAACAGTAGTTATATATTACAGTTGGATCAAAGTGAAGAGTAAATTACATATTCTATAACTACTTAATAAGCCCTTTGTTCTTACCTATGACATGTGCTAATGGGAGCTAAATGCCATCCTTACAAGGAATGTAATTTAACATTCTTCTTGTAAAAATACTGACCTCCTGGTAGATATGCTTAAATATGCCTAATGATCAATATACCTTTATCTTGTTGATTACATGCTGATTCTTTCTGTGTAGTAGAACCCAGCTTTGAAATACAAGAGCAGCAGGAAGAGATAGTGAAACCAAATTCTGATTACAATGATTCTAAGATGATAATAAAGGTAAACTTATTTATTTTCATAAAACTGAATTATGAGCAGTGGTGGTCTTTTTCTGTAGGAAAAATATTAATTTGTTTAGGAAACACAGCTTTCCCTTCCCTTTCATCTAATATAACCATTACTGACTTTAGCTAATTTATAATTTGCATTATGAGTATAGACACATGTATCCGTTTTAGGGAGAGGAATTTCCTGTTGTACCTCTCACATGAGGACCCCTGAGTTATTTTAATCTCTTGGGACTTGTTAGGGCTTTGTGAGCACCAAGCACTATTCGTCGCAATTCATGGGTCCAGGCATGATTTACTATAGATAATCATTGATTATGGAATTTACTATCTGAAAGCCTTCTTGGAGGAGGCTATATGGTTCATCTTATAGATGAGGAAACAAGCAGAGAGGGCATATGACTTGCCCAAAGCACAGAGAGTTAGAAGAAAAATTGGAATCGAATTCCAGTCTCCCAGTTTCCATTCTATTGCCCTTTCCAGTATATCAAGCTGCCAGAGGGGCGGAAAAACAACCAGGCACCTGAGTAGTGAAACAGCTCCCCCCAGTGTCCCTTTTTTTTATATCGCAGAAGGACTCCAGAACATCTGTTCACCCATGGAAGCAAAGACTTTCTTTCTGATGATTGCTTTGCAAAGAAAGTCCTTGCGAGGCACTCGTTGGTGACTCTTCCATTCACACATTAAACCATGCTACAGAAATAATGAGAGTTAAAATGGGCTGACACATATGCATATGGGTACCTGGAATTCTCCCAAGTGGACAAAAAAAAATCTCAAACCTGAAAAACTTTTTTTGACATTTTATTATAACATATCTTACGCATCCAAAAATTTATAAAGAATCACAGAATGGGTAGAGTCCCACTCCAGAGATTTAAAAAAAATCATTGCTAATTCAGTTGAAGATCCCAATGTATCCCTCCCTGGTCATATTCCCTTCCTTCCTTTCCCCCAAGGTAACCACTGATCTCAATTTTCTAGTTTTCATTCTTTTCCTTTTCTTTACAGTATCCACAGACATTAGTTTCTCATGATTTGGGACTTTATTTAAATTATAATGTAATGTAAGTATTCTTCTGTAACTTTCCTTTATCATTCAGTATTATGTTGTGAGCTTCATCCCATATTTGTAGCTCTAGTTCATTCATTTTTATTGCTATATACTTATTATGAAAATATATCTATCCATTCTTTATTTATTGGACATCTGGATCATTTCCAAGTGTTTCTAATACAAGCAATGCTGCTACAAACATTGTGACAAATGATCCATTGTGTAAATGTACAAGAAATCTTCTTCTGATTGAATGAATGATCTAGGAGTGGAACTGCTCCACTAGTAGTAGAATCAAAGGATATATCTCTCTTCAACTTAACATAGCATGCTAAATTGCTCTGAAAAGAAGCTGCAGCATTTTATGTTCCTACCAGCAATACATTAAGAGCTCCATTGTTCTAAATCTTCTTCAAAATTTAGTATTGCCAGATTTCATTTTTGTCAATGTAGTGGTTGGAGGATGGTAGTTCATTATGATTATAATTTGTATTTTTCTTATTATTAATAAGTTGAGCATCTTTTCACATGTTTGTTGGTCATTTGTGTTTTCTCATCTGTGAAATGCCTGTTCATTTCTCTTACCCATTTTTCTATTGTTTACCCTTTTCTTGTTAATTTATAAGAGCTCTATATATTTTGGATACTAATTCTTTGTTAGTCATTAAGTATAGAACATATCTTCTAGTAGCTTGGGATTTTTTTTTTTTTTTGAGAAAAAGATTTTTTTGCAGTAGTCTTAGGTTCATAGCAAAATGGAGAGGAAGGTACAGAGATTTCCCATATAACCCCTGCCCCCCACACATGCAGAGTCTCTCCCATTACTAACAACCCTCACCAGTGGGCTTATCTTTTCACTCTTTTCTTGGTGACTTTTTTTTTTTTTTTGCATTGAGAGCCCAGAATCCTAACCACTAGGCAACCAGGGAACTCCCCCTTGGTGTCTTTTTTTTTTTTTAATGTAATTTAAAAAAATGATTTCAAACTTACAGAAAGATTCCAACAAAATGTTCCTGTGTGGCCTTAACCTAGGTTTACCAAGTCTTAACTTTTTACCACATTTTTTTTGTAATTTTATCTATTATTTTTTTCTCAAACTAAATTGTAGACATCATGACCTTTTACTCCCTCCCCAAAACTTTATTATGTATTTCCTTAGACTAAAGACATAAGGACCTTCACAGTACAATGACAGGAATCAGAAAAAAATTTAATTGAGATTAAATTCACATAACATAAAATTTACTATTTTAAAACGAACACTTTAGCGGCATTTAGGACATTCATAATGTTGTGAAACTACTACCTCTATCTAGTTTCAAAACATTTTCATCACCCCAAAATAAAACTCAGTACCCATTAAGCAGTTATTCCCCAATTCCCTTCTGGCAACTATTAATCTACTTTCTATTTCAGTCAATTTACTTTTGGATTTTTCATTTGAATGGAATCATTCAGTATGTGATGTTTTATGACTGACTTCTTTCACTTAGCTTAAGGTTTTCAAGGTTCATCCATGTTGCAGCATGTATCTGTATCTTTTTATGACTAACAGTTCATTGTATGGATATACCACAATTTGCTATTCATTCATTCATTGATGGACATGTGGATTCTTTCCACCTCTTGGATATTGGGAATAGTGCTACCTTGAACATTCACATACAAATATTTGAGTACGTGTTTTCAGTTCTTTTGGATATATACTTAGGAGTGGAATTGCTAGCTCTTATGGTAATTCTATGTTTAACTTTTTTAGTAATGGCTAGTTGTTTTCCACAGTGGCTACAGCATTTTACATTCCTACTACCTATATATGAGGATTCTAATTTCTCATATCCTTGCCAACACTTCTTATTCCACTCCAACTTTTTTTTAAAAGTCAGCCTGGTGGGTGTAAAGTAGTATCTCATTGTGGTTTTGCTTTGCATTTCCTTAATGATTAATGATATTGAACATCTTTTCATGTGCTTATTCCCCTTTTGTGTATCTTCTTTGCAGAAACGTTTATTCAAGCCATATGCCTATATTTTAACAAGTTAACTTGTCTTTTTGTTGTTGACTTGTAAGAGTTCTTTATATATTCTGAATACTAGACTGTTATCAGCTATATGATTTAGTAATATTTTTTTTCCCATTCTGTATGTTGCCTTTCTTGATGATGTCCTTTGAGATCACAAAAGTTTTCAGAAGTTTGTCTATGACAAGTCTTGGCATAGATTTCTTTAGGTTTATCCTGTTTGGAATTCATTCAGCTTCTTGAATCTGTAGATTACTGCTTTTTGCCAAATTTGGAACGTTGTCAGCCATTATTTCTCCAAATATCTTTTTTTGTTGTTGTTGTTTGTTTGGGTTTTTTTTTTTTGCGGTACACGGGCCTCTCACTGTTGTGGCCTCTCCCGTTGCGGATCCCAGGCTCCGGACACGCAGGCTCAGCGGCCATGGCTCACGGGCGCAGCCGCTCCGCGGCATGTGGGATCTTCCCGGACCAGGGCACGAACCCGTGTCCCCTGCATCGGCAGGCGGACTCTCAACCACTGCGCCACCAGGGAAGCCCTCCAAATACCTTTTTCAGCCTGACCATCTTCGTCTGCTTTAGGAACTCTGATTACATACATTAGATCTTCTAATCCCTTAAGACTCTGAGACTCTGTTTTTGTTTTGTTTTTAGTCTATTTTCTCTCTCTTGTTTGGTTTGGATGATTTATATACGTCTATCTCCAAGGACATTGATTCTTTCCTCTGTTTTCTACATTCTACTGTCAAACCCATCTAAATAAATTTTTTGTTTTGGTTGTTGAATTTTTTTCAATTCTAACATTTACATTTGGTTTTTCTGTATATATTGTACTATCTGCAGAGAATTAATATTTTTCGTTTGTTTCAAACATGTCTCATATTGTTCCTTGAAACATTTTATGGTGGTTGCTCTAAAATCCTGGTCAGATGATTTTAATATTTTTGTCATCGTGGTGTTGGCATCTGTTATTGTTTTTTCTCACTTGAGTTATGAGACTCCAGATCTTACTTAAATCTTTTGCTTTAGCTGACCTCCTCATACTCCACACTGGTGGGGAAGAGGGGTGCCAACTCTTTGCTCTCACGTGGGGGTAGAAGTCCAGTTCCCCCACTGGGCCTCCACTGATGCCCTGGTGTGTGTATGTGTGCCTTATCATTGCTGGGCTGCTGCAGGGGCTCCCACGTGGCCTCCACTGACACCACCCAGCTGGGGAGGGGGCTTCTGACACATGGAAGTGGAAATCCAAGCTTCCCATGTGCCTTTATGTTGGGGGTGGAGTGTGCCATTTGGCTGAAGTAGAGCAGTTACTGTCAAAAAGTTTTGTCTTGCTAGGCTGCTCCTTTTCCCTTTCTTTGTCCTTTGGCTTTTTGGGGGGCTTTTTTGTCTGAACCCATTGATGTTTCCAGGTTACGGCTTCTCCAGCACCCAGTCCAGGATTTGTGAGGTAAAAAGAAAGCTCAGAGCACTCACCACATGTCATCCCTCGGGTCCCAAGGTCCCTAGCCCATCTGCTTCTCTCCATCTTTCAGAGTCTTTTTATGTTTGCTTTGTATATAACATCCAGGTTTTTGGCTGTACTTAGCAAAAGAAACTGGGAGAAGCACATCTAAGCCATCTTGTTCCCAAAACCATTTTTGAGCAGTCTGTCCTTTCTCTTCTTATCTGCAGTGTTAACTCTTGTCATATATCAAATTTCTATACATACATGGGTGTTTTAATACGTACCTAGGATTTGTTTAAATCAAGTATGGTAAGGTGATAGACATGGAGACAACTGCCTTTGAAAGAAGAGTTTATTACCTACAGCTCCCAAGAGGAACCCGCACATCATGCCATGCAGGGCCACATGGGGAAGTATCAGGGTCAGGCAGGAGGTAGGAGTGAAAGAAAGCATGGGCTCACGCCTTTAGTGTGATGTTTGCAGGAAGGAGTGGGTCAAGCAAGACAAACATTTTAGGATTAGCTAGTTTGAATAATTTTAGTGGGCTCTGGGCTATAAGTGTGGTCCCTAGTTGTCCAATATCTGGCCAACTAGGCGAAATAATGGCTTGGTGTGTGAGAGTTAGGTAGGAAGGTGTTTGGGGTATGCGTTTTGGATTGTTTGGTTTGCATATGAAAGGCTTGCTTTACTATCTCTAGGAATTAGCTAGCCTTTTTTTTTTTTTTGCAGTACACGGGCCTCTCACTGTTGTGGCCTCTCCCGTTGGGGAGCACAGGCTCCGGACGCGCAGGCTCAGCAGTCATGGCTCATGGGCCCAACCGCTCCGCGGCACGTGGGATTCTCCCGGACCGGGGCACGAACCCGCGTCCCCTGCATCGGCAGGCGGACTCTCAACCACTGCGCCACCAGGGAGGCCCTAGCTAGCCCTTTGAGAGGCAGTCTCTCAAGGATTAGCAAGGCCCCAAGATGTCAAAGCATAAAATACAGAAAATAAAAACTATGATTAATACAATGGGGTCTCTGATTAATTCATCTAGCCTGTGCTGAGAGCAGAATGTCTTAATTCCCATAGCACCCCTTCCCCCACCTTGTCGTTGTTTTTAAATGGTGTCTTTATTTTACTTGTCCCTTTGTTCTTCCACATAAATTTTAGAATGTTTATCAAGTTCCATAAAAAATTCAGGTTGGAGGGCTTCCCTGGTGGCGCAGTGGTTGAGAGTCCACCTGCCGATGCAGGGGACGCGGGTTCGTGCCCCGGTCCGGGAGGATCCCACGTGCCGCGGAGCGGTTGGGCCCATGAGCCATAGCCGCTGGGCCTGCGCGTCCGGAGCCTGTGCTCCGCAATGGGAGAGGCCACAACAGTGAGAGGCCCGCGTACAGCAAAAAAACAAAAACAAAAACAAAAAAACAGCTATGTTTGCAGAATCTAGCTCTGAGCATGGGGAGAAAGGAGCAGAAGTATTCCATTTCCCCATGGGTGCCATTTACTCTCACTAAGCCACTGCTTTAATGAACGCCAATATTTTTTAGTGCCATTGTAAATGGTGTTTATAGTGAAAATCATATTACAACAACATTAAAGGAATTGTTTAAAGATGAAAAATAAGACAGCTACAAATATGCCACCTGACGCAAAAACTGATTTAATTTTTTCTGATTTAATTTTTTTCTCTCTAGGTTTTGTTTATGTGCATATGCAGTATGTATTTACACAGTTGCCATCACTGTGTACATACAATTTTATACTGTTTACTGTGTTTAACATTAATCGATAACCTTTTCCCTGTTAAATAGTCATTATAATAATTATTTTTTATATAAATTTATTTGTTTATTCATTTATTTAATTTTTGGCTGCATTGGGTCTTCGCTGCTGCACGCGGGCTTTCTCTAGTTGCAGTGAGCAGGGGCTACTCTTTGTTGCGGGGCGCAGGCTTCTCATTGTGGTGGCTTCTCTTGTTGCAGAGAACAGGCTCTAGGCTCATGGGCTTCAGTAGTTGTGGCACACGGGCTTCAGTAGTTGTGGCTCGCGGGCTCTAGAGCCCAGGCTCAGTAGTTGTGGCTCACGGGCTTATTTGCTCCGCGGCATGTGGGATCTTCCCAGACCAGGGTTCGAACCCGTGTCCCCTGCATTGGCAGGCGGATTCTTAACCACTGCGCCACCAGGGAAGCCCTTATAATTATTATTATTATTATTGGCTGCAGAGTCATGTTGATAGGCCATAATTACTCTTTTTTTGAAAATCAAAATGTCTACCTTTTACATACTGTAGGAGAGCTCTAGGAATGTTAGTAAGGCAAATAAATTATAGAAGAAGAGGAAATCAAAGACCTATACCTCCTTATGGCAGGAGGAAAGAGAGGGAGGGAGTATCTGATTGCCTAAGAGCTGTGAAATCCTATAATTTGATTTTGCAACAGATTTCTACCCTAATGCCTTACTTAACATATCTATTTTTAAATTTAAGAGAATTAAAAAGAAGTTGCATGTGACAGGTACGTGGAGGTTCATTTTACTACTGTCTACTTTTGTATATGTTTGACACTTTCTGTAATTAACAAGGTTTAAAGAAAAGAATGTGCTTATAAAGGATTTTTCCGACACCCTTGGAAATCATTTGAGGTGTCTCTTGGTGAGCAGATCCCCACAGCCCACGCACGTGGGAATTTTCAAAGTCTCTCTACCTCAAGAGTCTTTGCTTCCTTCTTCCAGGAAATTGATATAGTGTATGTGCAGAGATGTCCATGCTGGGAACAGTGCTCCCTCAGATGTGGCACTCTTGTGCCTGGCACAGCTCCCACCATCTGCAGAGACCCTGCCCAGGTATCACTAAACCACTGTTGAGAACATCTTTAAGAGGGTGGGGCAGGGAGTAGAGGGGAAGGGGTGGAGGCAGTAGCTGACTCATCATTGCTGGCCTAGGCTGGGAAGGGGTGACCGGTAGTAAATGGTTGTAGAGCAGGCCATGCCCTCTCTACCCCACCTTGGGCTGAGACCATCACACCTGCTGATACAACACATCCTGGAGGTGATTGTCCAGACTCATTAGAGTTACATGCTCTTTTGGGGTGTCCTGACGACACACTTGCTAAGACCAGGGCTCTCCTTTCTCCTGGTAACTCTGTGACTCACGTGAATGCCCAGGTGCCCCCTGTCCTGTCCTACCCTCCATCACACCCTAGTCAGTCTTTCTCAATATTGCTGTCAGAACATCTCCTTTTGGGACTTCCCTGGTGGTCCAGTGGTTAAGAATCTGCCTTACAACGCAGGAGATGTGGGTTCAATCCCTAGTCAGGGAACTAAGATCCCACATGCTGATGGGCAACTAAGCCCGTGTGCTGCAACTACTGAGCCCAGGCCCTCTGGAGCCCACACACCATAACTAGAGAGAACCCCTCACACTGCAACGAAAGATCCCACGTGCTGCAACTAAGACCCAATGCAGCCAAAAATAAATAAATAAAAATATATTTTTAAATTACATTAAAAAAAAAAAAAGAATGTCTCCTTTTGATTTTCCTTCTGGTTCTTGTTCTATGCTGGTGTCGGTCAGTCCTTTCCTTGTCTGAGACAAGTCCCATCCTGCTCCTGTATATCTGAGAGTTCTTGGTGGCTGTCTCCTTTGCCCTCAGCCTCTGGCAGTATCATGAGGCCTCTGGCAGCACGGCAGGTGTCAGAGGCTCCTGTTGTGTTTAGGGGTCCTGAGCCCCTGGGAGGGGGGCAAATATCTACACCCAGTGGTAGATATTACGGGTTGATTAAAGAGAAATGGAAAATCAAACCATCATGTTGTACACTTTAAATTTATACAGTGACGTGTGTCAATTACTTCAATCAAACAGGGGGGAAAAGAGAAATAGAAAACAGCTCTGTGAGATCCAACAGATGGTCTGATTGGGGAGAAGGAAGTCAGTGCAGAATACTTAACAAAATCCCCATGCTCAATGGTCAGCTGTTTAGGACAGGGATGGTGTGGTGGTCCCTTCAGAAATCCTCACTGCCAGCGTGGGGACTGGTACTCAGCAGCACGGTACAAATGTTTGTTGAATGAATAAATAAAACTTCAGGTCAATAAAGTCAGGTACAGAACATGTATATGAGTGCCAAAGAAATATAGACCAGATGAGTGATCTGAGTGGATAGAGTAATAAAGAAGACTTCTTGTAGGAGGGAAATTATTTTTAGAAACTGAAGGGTGGAGAGGAGTCTAGTGTAGAGTCCCATTGATAATACTGTATGACCTTAGACAAGTTACTTAACCTTTCTGTGCCTCAAACATCATCTTCAAAATGGAGCAATGAGAGTGCCTACCAGTTGGGGGCAGGGTGGTCTAGGAACCTCAGTGAATTCATGGGAAATGGGACCTGGAACTTGATAAACAGCGGTCAGCAACATCATCTGATACCACATCTTTACATTCTTAGGGGTCACCCTGGACACTGCAGACATTTGAGGATGATAAAGTCTGAATCTTAAATATGAATGGACCGTCAAGGAAAACCAGACATATGAGGAGAAACAGCAACATGAAATTAATAACAATTATCATTATTACAATCATTATGACTAATGTTTATTGAATGCTTACTATGTGCCAGGAGATGTTTTCATCACTTTGCATATATTAAATCATTTAATCTTTGCAACTGTATTTCACAGGGAGGAAACAAAGACCTAAAGAGCTATACCTTTTCACTTTACTGAAAAAAATACCATCATGAAAGAAATTTGGGGGAAAAGGAAAAAAGAAAAAAGCCACGACTGTCTCTCCTTCTACCCCTCGTACAGAACATTTTCACTTTCCTAAATTATTTTCTAGTCCTCGTTCATCGCCAACTTGTTTTTTGTTTTTTTTTGGCCAACTTGTTTTTTTAAAATAACTTTATTCTTTATATAAGAATGGCGCAGGCTCATAAAATAAGTTCCAAGCAATAAAAAAGTACAAATAAGAGAGCAAAAGAAAGGGTTATTTAAGAACAGAATGCTGCTGGCATCATGTGACCTTCGTCACTGGCATGTCTATTGTGTGTGAATCACTGAGGTAAAATATTACTCTGCGGAACTTGGATGTTTTTACTAATTACTGAATAAAAGAAGGCAAAGTGAAAGTCTGTGCTATGAAGTACTAAACAACCTGATATACCAAAAACTTATCAGTTCTCAGAGTATATGACTTTTTCTAGAAAAAAAAAGATTCTTTGTACAAGACATTGGAAACAATAAATTCTTCTTTATATATATATATATATATATATATATATATATATATATATTTGATTCATTAGAGACCCAAGGCTCCCACCAGTAAACCAAAATCCCTAGGAGGCTTCTGCCTGGATTCTAAGCGTTCTGAGGGAAGAAGGTAATGCTTTTCTTAACATATGAGGAGATATTATTGTCTTATGTAACTCTGGGAAAAAAATTCATTATTCAGATTTCTGTGAAGGGTTTGAGTCTGTAAAGAACGTGTTGACAAAGAAGAAAGATTGGTGATATCTCACAATTTCGAAGCCGAAGGGGCCTTACATACTGTCCAGTTCACCACCCATGTTTAGAGATAAGCAAACAGGCCAGAGAGGCTGAGGAGGATGCCATAAATCACGGTGAGCTGAGACCATCCCAAGTTTCTTGATTTGTAGTCATTTAGAGACATTTATTCCTATTTGTGGTAAAGGGAAAAGAGAAGAAAAAACAAACGAGCAAGTAGTTGAAATAAGTGCTCAAGACAGGATATTTTATGGGTCAGAGAGTAAAGCCTTCTGGAAAGTTCCCTTACTTCTGAATAAACTTGGGCCGATTTCCAGGATTTGACTAGCAGAACAGAAAGTACCCCCTTGCCCTTTTAAATGCAAAATAAACAGATTTCAAAAATAGTTCCCATCTCCACCCTGAAAAGCAGTGCTTATACCTGTGGAGAGAGAAGGAAGAGGGCCAGTGAACTGATGCCCCCCATCAGCTTGTACCCATCCCTACTGGGGACCAGGGTATCTGTAAGTCCCTAAGCTGGCCTTGCAGCAGCATTGAAAGACGTTACACAGTAGGTGATAAATAAATGCTCTGTGGGATTTTAGAGATCTCACATCCTGGTGATACCCTGTTAACATTACTCATTGAAATTAGCACAGGTTTTAAATGAGTGGCACTCTTCCCTAAAGCCCCACTGTGGTTACTCCCTTGGGCCCAAAGGTCCGCAGATTTTAAGGGGTGCTCAAGTAGCAGTTGTACACAATCCTAAGAGCCACTACTGTTTTCACAGGTGTGCTGCGAGAGCATCAAATGTCAGATTCAAAGCATGGAATAACATCAGAGAGAACGCCTGCTGCATAGTGAACAGGAGCGCTGGGAGCAGGAACATAGAAACGTTTCCAGCAGGCTTGAAACTTGCTGTGTTTGGCATCTTCATCACTGTGATATTTGTCTACATAACTGTGGAAGGGAAGCCACTCTTTGGTTAAGTGCTTTAGAAGCAGAGTGATGAGCGCATGCCTGAGAACTGCTCCAAGCCCTCTTGCTTCAGGAAAGAAGAGAGGCTACTCTTAACGGGGTGGGCCCAGCCCCATAGCCAGGTAGTCTTCCCTTGCACTGTGTTGCTCTCAAGGATCTGTAGCCAGGCTCAGACAGATAGAAGCAATGAGGGAGAGAACAAGGCACTTGTGTCAAAGGGCTTGATAGTAGGAAATTCCCCGAGTCAGGTTGGCTACCATTAAAGGTACTTTCATGTTTGTGCAGACCTCTAGAAAGGACACTGTGCCTGGAGTTTTTCCCTTTAACCATGGCAATAAGCCGTGGATCACATTTTATTCACTCATCAAATTGTATAGTCAATTATGGGAAAGGCCACAACAGGTAATTAACAAAAAAGGAATTGTCTGGTTTGGCAAACACAAAGAACTAGCCAACATCACCAGTAATGAAAGGAAAACCACTTAGAACCAGATCAAATATTTGCCGTTGAAACTCAGCAAGGTTTGAAAAAATTGAGGCCTGGTGAGGGAGTGTAATGATCATGGCCCCTGGGAGCAGGTAGAGCTGAGTAGGCACCTGAGCTCCTCTGTTTATTGGCTTTGTGACCTTGGGTGAATTAGTTTCTTCTCTGAGCTTCAGTTCAACTTCTGAAAATAGGGATAAAATAGACCTCTTAGGGTGATGAAGAATTTGAAGAAATGATATGCATATAAAGTACTTAGTTTGGTCCATACCTGACTGGTAGTAAACCCTCAATAAATGCTCAATAAATGCTTAAGCAATGTTACACTTTGGCATAATATTTTGGCTTCTGGGAGGAGCTAATTCTAGATACAGAGAAGTCTTAGGTACCAGGAAGTTGACTGTAGCAATTTTCATGGCAGCCAAAATGTAGAACCAACCCAAATATCCAACAATAGGGGAATGCTTTAATAAGTTGAAGTATAGCCTCTTGATAGATGACGATGCAAGAATTAAAAATATTAGTTTATCATGACAGAAAATGCTTATATAAAAAATTTTATAGCAACTTTATTGAGATGTAATTTGCATGCCATACAATTCACCTAAAGTGTACAATTCAATGATCTTTAGAATATTCGTAGGGTTGTACAACCACCACCACAATCAATTTTAGAATATTTTCATCACACCTAAAACGCTTTTTTTTAATGGTAAGCAAAAAAGGACAGAAATTTGTTACTACTGTATTATCGCAACTATACAAACAACACTGGAAGAAAATATGTCAAGATGTTAACAATACTTCAATGATGGGACTCTGATTTTCTTTTCCTTATTTCTATGTTTCCATGTTTTTAAAGATTTCTATAAGCAGGGTGTGTTAATTTGCTAATGTGAGGAAATTTTAATTTTAACAAATTGTATACCATATTACAGTTTGGCTGCAGGGAAAACTGGCTTAAACAGACAGGGATTTATTTTTATCTCATAAAAAGAAATTTGAGGTTTAAGCATATAATATTGTTAAAAATAACTAAATGTAATATGAGCCTGATTCAAATAAACGAACTGTAGAAAAATTATGTTCAAGAAAATTTGAAACTGACTAGATATTTGGTGATATTTAGAGATGTTGGATCTCATTGAGCATCAGCAGCTATTCTGTGACCATGAGTTAAAAAGCATAAGAGGAAGGCAAAGAGAATCACAAAGACATTGGCCTGCTATCTTTGTTCTGTTTTTTGTTTTTGGCCATGCCGCGAGGCTTGTGGGATCCTAGTTCCCTGACCAGGGATTGAACCTAGGCCCTCGGCAATGAAAGCACGGAAACTCAACCACTGGGCCACCAGGGAATTCTCTGGCCTGCTATCTTTGAACTCCTGAAATTAGTTCTGCAACTCAGGCCATTGCATTAGCATTTAAGGCAGAACTTAAGGGCTCACCACATCCCATCACCAGCTCTGTGTTACGTATTTCATCCAGAACAGTAAGAGAGGCTGGAAGAGTGGGCACTCGAGCTTTTGCAGCATCTATTTCAGACAAGGGAGAAGAGGACTGGGCATAAGAATAGGAGAAAGCAACCTAGAGTGACAGCCACATGTTCAGTTGTTAATAATATCAAGCATTATAAAAAATAAATAAACCTCCTAGACAGGGTTCTTCAGTACTTTGAATTTTTGCCAATTAGTTCTTTTAAATCAGAATCCTGGAATCAGTTTAAAGAGACTGCACAAGACTTCTAGTTAGTGCCTTACCACTCAGTGTGTGGGTCCCCCAACCAGTAGTATTAGCATTTCAGGCCCTACGCCAACCTACCAAGCTGGAGTCTACATTTTAACAGGATCCCAGGATTCCTATATGTATAAAAGCTTGAGAAGCACTGCTGTGGTCTCTGCCCATCAGATGTTTATGTAGGAGGAATCCTAGCTCAAGCCTAAGCCAGCCTGAGGACCTGGAGTCCACTTAGGAGTGTCAGGCCAGAGGACCAGTAGGGTAGGTCCATCAGGGGTCTATGCACACTGGGGACTGCTTCCCTCTTTGAGAAAAGTGTGTCTTAAAGGAAGACACTCAGGCATACAAGTTTGTTTGTAAACAGTAAATGTTTCACTATTCATCCATCCAATAATTTGTCTCCTGTATACCCTCAATAGAATGGCAAATAAAATCAATATAAGATACAATCCCTGCTCTTAAAGAACTGGTAGGGTAGATGGAGATGCCAATAGACATTGCAGTGTTAAGTGATCTCCTTGATGGTAGGACGGGGGCCCTGGGAGCAAAAGAGGGCAACTTTCTCAGATGTTGGGAGTGGACATGGGTGGCTTCCTAGAGCAAGTGGTATCATAGCTGAATCCAGCAGAATGAGTAGGATTCAGTCAACAGAAGGGGGAGGAAAGTGGGTGAGGCTAAAGGTGAAGGGACTGTCTCCAGGCCAAGGGCACAGTGTTTACAGAGATTGGTATGTGAAAGAGAACAGGCGAGTTTGGAACCACTAGGGAAAATGAAGGTGGTGGTGAGGGATAGGGCTGGAAATGAAGGCAGGGTTCAAATCATGGCAGGTCTTGGGGGCCATATTAAAGAGTCCTAACTTTAATTCCGAGGCTAATGCAGAAGAGGAACTCTCCTAAGAACTAACCGTCCCTGCCTCACTGATTGTCTTCCGCATCAGTTTTCACAGCTTCCCCCGAGAGCTGGGGAGAGAGGGCTTCTGAAGAGGTACCAAACCTAAGGAGCTGGTGGCCCAGCCCCCTGAGGGACCTTGGGCGCGCAGGGCAGTTCTCTGTGTTGGGCCCTGGCAGCAACAGGAGTGGGTAGCTCAGCATCCGTGGGAGGGAGGGAGCACACTCTGACATGCTCTTCAACATGTGTGCCCTTGACAAGGGCAGCAAATGTAGCAATGCTCCAGGAGCAAAGGCAGCAGAGGGGAAGTCGGGACATGCTCCCCGGTGTTGGTGAGCAGACATGAAGCACATTTATGGGACTCCCGGAGAGGGAAGGAAGGAGTAGCTGCAACTGCCCCGTGCAAATAGGGTTGTGGGGGGGAGTGAAGGCGAGCTGTTGAAACCCCTCTGCATAGAGAACTCTAAAACTGCACTGCCATGTCTTGTGAATACTCATGATGTGACGCAAGTATTTCTTGACCCTTTCTTCAAGGCTCACTTTTCCCTGGTAATCTGGGGAAAGTGTGTATGGGGAGTGGGGCTACTGTCCTCCCAGGACCACTGTCCTCCCTCTCTCAGAAGCTGCTGCTACCAAGCTGACCTCAGCAGAGGGTTGGTGCAGGGAAGCTGGGTGTGTAACAGGCTTTTCTGAAACTTTAGACATAATGAGGAAACTGAAATGTGGGGAGGAAAGAACTGGGCCTACTTTGGTGCCTTTCCCAACACAGAGTCATCTACCCACCCCCACTCCACCTTCAGCTACCCACTGATGAAGCAGAAGCCATGACACTGAGATTTTCTTTTTTTAAAAAAAATTAATTCAGTTATTTTATTTTTGGCTGCGTTGGGTCTTCATTGCTGCAGGCAGGTTTTCTCTAGTTGTGGCGAGCGGGGGCTAGTCTTCATTGCAGTGCACAGCCTTCTCATTGCAGTGGCCTCTTTTGTTGTGGAGCACAGACTCTAGGCACACGGGCTTCAGTAGTTGTGGCAGAGGGCCTCAGTAGTTGTGGCTCACAGGCTCTAGAGCACAGGCTCTGGAGCGCAGGCTCAGTAGTTGTGGCACACAGGCTTAGTTGCTCCGCGGCATGTGGGATCTTCCCGGACTAGGGCTCAAACCCGTGTGCCCTGCATTGGCACGTGGATTATTAACCACTGCGCCATCAGGGAAGCCCTGAGATTTTCCTGACTTTGGGCCAAATCAAATTCCCAGGCAGGGCTCCCTCCCCCACTAGTCTCAGCAATAGGAAGGGAATTGGTATAGTGATTTATTCTCTCGTCAAGGGCAAACTCCCAGCCATCAGGGTGTTTATTTTTCCAGTTCTAACTACTTGTCTGCCTTCCCTACAAATTCTGGAGCTCCTTGGGTTGGGGACTGTATCTTAATCATCTCTGAATCTCTTCTCAAAGTCTTAACTCCATCCAGAATGAGCCCACTTCCTTTTCAAGCCATTTCCAACCCAAATAGACATTTGAAACCACAAAACCAATAACCTAGATATCACCTCCTACTTATTCCTATGAGGAGAAGTTCCTAAAATGAGCAAACTGCTGCTGAAAGGCGTCCCCGTCAACCTCATTATGCGTGTTTACCCCTTAACAGTCTGTCCTTCCTGGGCATGGGTAGTGTTCATGCGGGTAAATGTCACTATTTACCTCGGGTTAAGACCTGCCACCCAGAGAGGATGTTCTCCCTCTGATTGCCAAGCAGTTAAGGGAAGTGCTGGCTGGCGAAACAGGATTCAGCTAATTGCACGTCCCGCGGGGCATTGGATTTTGTGGGCATGTGTTCTGCATATGGGGCAACGAGGCCTATTCTATCACGTGTGCTGTTGAAATCTCTACCCAGCCAAAATTCAGGCTGGCAGATGGAAGAAATTCTTAAAGTCTCTATTTCTGGTTTTCAACATTCAAAGAAACAGTGTGCTACCACCTCTTAAAAATAATTGGTTAAGCACCAAGTTATATTCATTGCCACAGTCATAAATAAAGAAGTGCTAGACCACATTATTCACATCTAGAATATTGATAATGATTCTTACATGCAAGAAAAAGGATTACTGATGTTTGGGAGGTTGTCTTTTTTTGCTTTTTTTTCCTTCTGTCCTCAAACCCCACCCGTACCCCCCAGCCAAGAAAAGTCTTGTTGATTAAAGTGAAGAGGCTGATCTTTGAAGTAAAATTAAACTTTACTCTTTCCCGAATCAAGAAATAATCTCAAGACTAAAATAAGAAAGTGGCAAAGCAACTTAGCATTTGATTCTGAGGAAGATTCCCCCAAGAGACTTGGATGGCAGAAAATGAAAGGGAAGCCAATTAGCTTGTGTGAAGCCATGCTAGCTTTGAACTAGCTTCGCTCCAGAAGAAATGCACCCATTAAGAAAGTACACAAAAGTAAGCACAACTGCCATCCAGGCTTCTTCCTGCCTGGTGCACACAGACAGCTTCCTGTCCATTTCCTGCTGGCAAAGCAGGTGAGTGGAGAGCAGGAAAAAACATGCAGAGGTGTTGTAGCTACGCACCAAGCAGCATTGCTTTCACGGGCCCTCCGGCGTTACAGGACCATGTTCACTGAAGAATGATGACTCCCGTGAATGTTCTCGTGTGGGGGTGTAACCTAAACACAACCCTGCCTAATGAATCACTCTCTGGAGAGCCAGAAGGGGGCTATTCTAGGTATACTGCCGATGTGGGTGAGGACGCGTCTCCTCATTTCCTGGCAACGGGAGAATGCTGTGACGACTCCAGTTCCTAGAGAGCCACTGTTAAAATCCTCTTTGGAGTTGAGGGATTAGCTAAAAATATGTTGAGGGGACAGGATGAGTTTGCCTTTTGGTTCTTGTTGTTTCGACTAGGGTTTTTTGGCCTCTTGTGGAAAATGGGTTACTAATGTCCACTACTCTCCTGATTAGAGGGCAGCTCTTTTGCTTTTCATAAGACTGATGTCAAGCGAAAAAGAAGGGCAAGTTTGCAACCTGCCCAGGTAAGGATGGCTCGGCTGCCACGAAGAGCACGTCTTTCTAACTGATGGTGCTGGAGAGTTGAAACATAGTCTAAGGAGGACAGCACAGGGGAAGGTGACTGACCAGGAACTCAGGGGATCCGAGTTCCAATCCCACCTCTGCCCCCAGCTACCTGTGGACACGTAGGGCTTTCCTGGGACCTCAGTTTCCTCCCCTGTAAAATGAGCACGAGAATTCTAAGTTAGAAACTACATGGATGAACCTGAAAGACAGTGTGCTAAGTAAAATAATCCAGTCACAAAAGGGCGAATGCTGTACGATTCCACTTCTATGAGTTACCTAGACTAATCAGGTTCACAGAGACCGAAAGCGGAATGATGGTTGCCAGTGTCTGGAGGGGGGCGGACTGGAGAGTTGCTGTTGGATGCGTACAGAGTTTCAGTCTGGGAGGATAAAAGAAGTTCCGGAGCTGGATGGTGGTGACGGTTGCACAGCAGTATGGGTGTTTAGGTTCACTGAGGCACACAGCTAAACATGGTTCAAGTGGTGCATTTTGTGTTATGTATATTTTGCCACAATTTAAAAGAATAAGAAAGAAACGAGGCGATTTTTCGCAGCATTAGTGCACAATATCAGGGGTTCTCAAACTCAGACATCCACAGGCCCAGGCAAATTGTGTAAATGAGTGAGCGAGCCCTGTGACTTGCAGGATGCACATCACGCTGGAGGCGGCAGCAGCTCCCCAGCCCAGCCGAGACTGGCCGTGTGGGAATGTGGGTAGATTTTTCAAGAAGAGTGAAAATTCTGGATACTTAGGTGAAATCTCTGAATTCTTCAAATTGGCAACTAATCTAAAAAAAGTTTTTAAACCCACGAAACTGTGGGCCAGACAAATTCTATTCTGCTTGCAGGCCTCTAATGTTCTCCCTCCATGTGGATAGCCCATCTGTATCATCTGGTTTCCTTTCTTCTTTGCATCCCATTCCCCGCTTCTCCCTCAATAACACATTGTGGCCAAGACAAGCTGTATCTGGATAAGTCCCTTGACTTTCCACTGTGTGCCCATAGAAACCCAACCAGAATATGCCAGAACAGGCAGGATATACTCCACCTGTAACAGGCGTGTATGCCGGCGTCAACATTGTGGTGGTCCTAACAGGGTCCATCAGAGATGTGGGGGGCACTTATGTACATATTCTAGCTCCAAACTCCACTAACTCTATCCTTTTTTTGTTTACTTTCCTTAATGGAGACATAGTGAAATAGTCCCTGACTCTCCCATCACACTTGATGCCTTCCAACTCTTCATTTCTGTTTTGAAACTGATCAACTTCCTCGCTATATCTGGTGTCCGTTCTCCTTAGCATATTCAGAAGTCAGATGATATCATGCATATTTCTTGATTTTTGACGACTGTGGAAAATATCGATACATCCCAGTACGTGAGACCTCAGGGTAAAGGGATTTTATGTTATCAGAGTAGTAACAGCCATGTAGATGCTAGAGGTTTCCTGTACTGTATTTCACTTATAAGCCCGATATTGCAACTTGGCAGAAGAACATAGGCAGTTTTCCGCATTTGCTAGCAGCTTTATTTAAAGGTGGGACATTGCTTGCAAAAGTAGGCCATTTGGAGAGGTGTAGGGAATACATCGCTAATCACCTGCCAGTCTATTTCTCGCTTATACCAAAACTGGTAGCAAAAAAAAGGAGAAGTCTGGGCATTTCCTTAGGCAAGGTTTTCTACAATTAATTCTCAGTGACAGCACAGATGTCTCCCGCTTGTGAAAAGCCATCAGAAGGTTCTTTTTGATGTGATGTGCTCTCCCAAAGTGGGGAAGCAGAAGTATTGCTTAGATGAACAGATCTGCATTCTCAGCAAATCCTGCTGGTGATGGGAAGGTTGGGGCTCTGTACTCAGTGAGTCTTTCTGCCTGTCTACTCCTGTGGTCCAGCATGGCCTTATGCCCAGTGATTCCTCATTCAGCTGCAACTTTTTCCAGATAACTTCAGTTTGCCTCTTTGAGAGCGGTGGCAATTTCCTTCCTAATGGTGTGTCTTTTTGTTGACATTTATGAAGGGTTTACTATGTCCCAGGCCCTGTACTAGGAGCTGGGCTATAAGGACGATCTAGTGGGAGAAGCAGAGTCATAAACAGAGGATTATAACTTGTCCGGAGTCTGTATGAATGGATGCTGCTTTGGTGCTCTGCCCGGGTCCCCTTCCCTTGCCCAGTGTACCCACGCCTGCTGTGTGGGTTGGCTGCCAAAGGCTCATGGGTACCACTCTCCTCCTAAGCGTTGTCCTCAGCTGATGGGGGCTGCTTCTCCTGACCAGTCAGACCCACCCAGGGTAGCCCACAGCCAAAGACTAACTGATTGGGAAAAACAAAAGGCCAGCCCTGTGGCATCAAGGTGGGGAGAAGACACCTCTGTGATGTTAATTGTGTTCCAGAGCGCTCCACTTCCCACCCATCCACCTTGGATCAGGCCAGGGCTTGATGGTACCTGAGACCACAAGAGCTTAAGTTCCACGTGGCTCTTTCCCCTTATCCTGCTTCAGACCCTTACAGGTTTTCTGAAGAGCACTTCTGCAATAAGTTACAGGCCTCAGACTCTGCTTCTAGGAAACCCAACCTGTGACAGGGTTATGAAGACGATATTTTATAGGAATCTTCATGAAATGTTATACCTTTCTTTGCTTTTGAAGCAAAGAATCTGAGTATACAATTTTTCAGGAGAAAATATTTGTGAATCACATATCTGATAAGGGGTTAATATCTAAAATATATAAAGAGCTAATAGAACCCAACAGCAAAAAAACAAAATCAATATGACTAAAAAATAGGCAGAGCGTCTGAATAGATATTTTTCCAAAGAAAACACACAGATGGCCAAGAAGAACATGAAAAGATGCTCAACATCACTAACCATCAGGGAAATGCAAACCAAGACCACACCAAAATATAACTTCACACCTGTTAAAATGGTTATTATCAAAAAGACAAGCAATAACAAGTGTTGACAAGTATGTGGAGAAAAGGGAATCCTTGTGCACTATTGGTGGGAATGTAAATAAGTGCAGTGACTATGGAAAACAGTGTGGAGATTCCTCAAAATATTAAAAATAGAGCTACCATATGATCCAGGAAACCACCTCTAAGTATTTATCTGAAGAAACAAAAACACTAATTTGGAAAGATACATGCACCCCTATGTTCATTGCAGCATTATTTACAATAGCCAAGATATGGAAACAGCCTACATCTCCATTGGTAGATGACTGGATAAAGAAAATGTGGTATATATATATACAACGGAGTACTGTTCACCCGTAATAAAGAATGAAATCTTGCCATCTGCAACAACATGGATGGACCTAGAAGGCATTATGCTAAGTGAAATAAGTCAGACAGAGAAAGACAAATACAGTATTATCTCACTTTTATGTAGAATTTTAAAAACAAAACAAAAAACCAAGTTCATAAATACGGAGAACCGATTGGTCATTACCAGAGTTGTGTGTGTGTGGGGGGGTGCATGGTGGGCAAAATGGGTGAAGAGGGTCAAAAGGTACAACTTCCAGTTATAAAATAAATGTCATAGGCATGGTGACTCTAGTTAATAATACTATATTGCATATTTGAAAGTTGTTAAGAGAGTAGTTTTTAAAAGCACTTATCACAGGAAAAAACATTTTTTTATAACTATATAGGAACAGACTTACTGTGGTGGTCATTTCACAATATACACAAATATTGATCATTATGCTGTACACCTGAAATTAATATAGGTTAAATTATGCCTCGGTAAAATATATATAAGTATAATTTTGCATATTTTGGAATGACTTCCCCTTATGTTTCCTCAGTAAAATGAGGACATTGAATGAGATGCTCTCTCTGCGAAATCTTATGTGTCTTTGACTTTGTAACCACAAGCATCACTTTGGGGATGAAGTGGAAAGAGAGAGACCTGGGTTCAAATTCTGACCCCACACCTAACAGCTGAGGGTCCTTGCAAGCTGCTTGGCCTTGCTGAGCCTTCCTTCATCTGCTGAATAGGAAGTGATATCTATCTCAGCATTGTTGTGAGGACTAATGAAATAATCTATGCTGAAGCACATGGTGCAGCACCTAGCAGTAAATCATACTGTTATTACTACTAATATTTTACTTCTCTAGTAAAATAGGGACACTTAATAGGCCTATAAGACAGCTTGCCCCACACTACATGGTCCCAGACTGCTGTGCTCTCTGAGTCGTTGGCTTTGTCTGTTTTTCCTCTGCCCCAGGCTGTCAACTATCTTGAACAATTCTTTCCTGCATTTGAATTTTCTGACTAATCTGCTATAGATTGGAGAAAACCTCTAACCAGACTTATTAGAATTGACTGGGTTATTATTATTATTATTATTTTATTAAATTTCTTGGCCTGTCTACTCGTCTCATGGTAAGTTGTAGATGGGCAGCTTTCAACTAGACTGTGGCCTCTTAGAGCTCGAGGACGATGTCTTAATCATCAGTCTCTAACACCTAGTCTAGTGCCAGCAGAACCAATAAATGGGATCTAATAAATTCAAGTGGGAATACACTCTTAATAAGGATTGAAAATAAAATGTAAGTAAAGAGGCTCAAAGTGAGGGCCTAAACCTCTGCTACAAAGTCAAGGCCATACATTTTTGTTCTGGATAGCTGAGACTTCTAGGTAAAAGATTTTGAGATTGAAAAAGGTTTTATTACATAAGTGGACAATGTAAGGGGAAAGGAGAGGGTGAATTTTATCTTCCAATTAATGTTAATAGGAGGACTAAAATTCTGAATGTTAAAATTCTGCTTTTCTTTTCCACAATCCCCATGATGGGCACAGTGTCTTAATACTATGGGTTTTGCAAACAATAGTGAAACTCAAGGGAAAAGCCACATGGTGTTTGTCCCCTGTAGCTCCTAATCATCCTCCTGTCATTCTCCTTTGATGTCTTCCTTGTCTGTTTGCCTAAATGACACAGATACTCCCGGCCTGTTTCTGGGCAGAGTTGTTTCTTGCTCTTGGAGAGTCGGACGGGAGCCAGATGAGAGAGAGCTAGGATGCTTAATCAGCTCTCTTTACTGCTCAGGCCATCAGGCAGGGATGGGAGGAGAGACGGCTCCTCTGAGATCAAATTCTACAAAGTGCTGCAGTGGTACATTTTGTTCACACAACAATTAAACTGGTTAAACACTGCCTGACCCTGGGATTGCTGGCTGGGGGCCCGGGTTTGGTCTTCTTATCTGTCTAACAGGAGCCTACAAAGCAAGAGTCCTTCTGGGCTGTCTCTAGGCCTAGTAAGGAGGTATATTTCTTCCTTATCTTAAAGGCCCAGCAGCTTCTGTGCAAAACTCACCTGGCCATAGCTCAGTGGAAATTGGAGCATCTCCTCTCAGAATCATTACCACACAGATTCCCCAAATCCAGTGGTCCTCAACCTGGCAGCCCATCAGAATCATCCGGGGACCTTTTAAGTGCCGTCTGGTGCCCAGGCTGTCCCCCAGACCAGCAACCTCAGAATCTCTGGGGGAGGGACACAGGCACCAGTACGGCCAAGGTTGGAAATGAACTGCCTTGGGTGAAGACCACTGCAGAGAAGGTTAAAAGATTTCAAATGATTGAGCTCAGAGAAGAGGAAAGAGTGTGACCTTAAGATTCGTGAAGGCCCCAGTGATGTAGTAGAAGAAACTTCTACATGGTATCAACTCACGGGGCTTGGGCTCTGGTGCTGCCACCTACTACCTCTAGATCTTGGGAAACTAACTCTGCGCTTCCGTTTTCTCACCTATAAAATGGGTTTTGTGCGGTAGATAATACACAGAAAATACCTGTACATAACAGGTATTCAAAAAGTAGCAGTTACTAGACTCACAGACTTAGAAAACAAACTTATGGTTACCAAAGGGGAAAGACGGTGGGGGGAGCATAAATTAGAAGTTTGGGATTAACATATACATACTACTATATATAAAATACATAATCAACAAGGACTTACTGTATAGCATAGGGAACTCTACTCAATATTCTGTAATAACCTATATGGGAAAAGAATCTGAAAAGGAATGGATATATATATATGTGTATATGTGTGTATATATGTGAATCACTTTGCTGTACATTTGAAACTAACACAACATTGTAAATCAACTATATTCCAATATAAAATAAAAATTGAATTAAGAAAATAAAAGGAGACAATAAGAGGATATATATATTTTAAAAAGTAGTAGTTATTATTAACACAGGCAGTGCTTCCTTAGCCAGATGAGAACACTTTTCTTGGTTGTCTTTTCTCCACTTGCAAGCCTTTCCCCATTTAAGTTGGGAAGGAAGATTAGAAGAAATTTAAATTGTTAAAATTGCTATTCTAGATGACTTCTTTTTTGCTATATACTTTTTTACATTATTTTCCAATCGAACTAGTTAACAACATCTTTTCATATGTTCATAGGCAGTTATTCTTTCATGGCATGACAGGTAATTAATTTTCACAGTTCATTTAAATGACAGAAAAATAAACCTACGTGGAGGCTACAGAAATTGTGGTTGGACTTTTCCTTGCTTTTCTGGTCCTGGTTATACCCTCTTTTAGTCAATCACATACCCACCAAACATACCTTCATAGCGTCCCACTCAAAGGATGTGAAGTTAATATAAATATCGCCTGCTAAGTTTGCTGTGAAACCTTTAACCAAAATTAGTTTAACTCAGGATGTCTTCTGGGTTTGTTGTTTTTAATTCTGAGGATTGTGTTTCAACAATCGAGAGGTATATTTCCTAATTTTGAAATGCTATATGGAATTGCACAGTTGTAACTTCCTCAGATGTATACACAGTCCCATGAAGCTTTCAGAGGACACTTTTGTATAAATTAAGATGCTAGAATTAAGCATGGTCTGTGGTCACACACAAAATTTGGTACTCATCTAAACTTAGTGGCATAAGTAACATTAACTAAAATCTTATTATATGCCTGGAACTGTGCTAAGTATTTTACATGCATTATCTCATTTAATTCTTTCAGCAACCCTATGAAATAATAATATAATAATAAATATATATTATATTATTATAACTATATATATATATTATTATAACAATACTGATTTTATAGCTAAAGACATTGCGACCCAGAAAGTTGATTTATTCAAGATCAAGTGGAGAACTGGGATACAAACCCATATCTATCTGATGCTAAAGACTTCACTTTAAAAAAAAAAGGCTTTATTGAGATATGATTAACATACCATACAATCCAACCACTTAAAGCATACAGTTCAATGGCTTTTACCAGAGTGTGTAATCCTCACAACAATCAATTTTAGAACATTCTCATCAATCCAAAAAGAAACTCTATCAATTAATGAATGGATAAAAAATGTGTGTCGGGGGCTTCCCTGGTGGCACAGTGGTTAAGAATCCGCCTGCCAGTGCAGGGGACACAGTTCGATCCCTGGCCTGGGGAGATCCCACATGCCGCGGAGCAACTCCAGTGCACCACAACCACCGAGCCTGCGCTCTAGAGCCTGTGAGCCACAACTACTGAGCTCACGCGCCTAGAGCCCGTGCTCCGCAACGAGAGAAGCCACCGCAGTGAGAAGCCCGCGCACTGCAACTAAGAGTAGCCCCCGCTCGCCACAACTAGAGAAAGCCCGTGCACAGCCACGAAGACCCAATGCAGCCAAAAATAAATACATTAATTAATTAATTTAATTTTTAAAAAAATGTGTGTCATATCCATACAACAGAATGTTATTAGGGGAAAAAAAAGAAATGAAGTTCTGATATAAAAGATTTTTTTTTTGATTCTGCTTTTGGTCTCATATCTAAGAAACCATTGTCTGACCATAGTTAACAATCCCTCGATAGTTGGTAAAAGAATAGATTTTAAATGTTATCCACACACACACACACACAAAAGGAAAGATAATGTGACGTGATGGAAGTCTTAACTAACCTTATTCCGGTAATCATTTTGCAATTTATACATGTATTAAATCACCTGTACACCTTAAACTTACGTATGTTATATATCAACTATATCGCAACAAAGTTGAAAAAAAGAAAGAAAGAAACCGTAGCCAAGAAGATTTGTGCCTATGCTTTCTTCTAAGAGTTTTTCTTTCTTTTATTAAACTTGTTTTTTATTGAATAGTTTTAGTTCTTATATTTAGGTCCAAAGCTTTTACTCTTAGCCACTGCACTTTACTGTTTTGTGTGTGAATAGACAAAAATATGTCTACAACCCATGGAGGAGGGGGTAGAAAGAATGAGGCAACTGAGTAATTGGAAGGTAAAGTTATCTCTGGATTTTAATGATCTGCATTTGTCCCACGCCAACTATGCTTATAATTAAGAATTAAATCACTTGGTCATGTCCTCAGTATATTTTTAAATCTTGTTTACAAAAAGCACTAAACATTCCTATTTCCATGACCCTAAGTCCTCATCCCTCCCAAGACTGTGTTGATAATCTTCTAAGTAGAGCAAGTTCCTCTCCTATAAAACCCATTACCCTTTATTGAAATCAGTTGCATGTTAATTTATTAGGCTATAAGACAGGGACTGTGTCTTTCCTTTTCACCGTCGTGCCCTCGGTGCCTAGCATAGTGCCTGGCACCTGTTATGGGCTCCACACATCCCTGTGGAAAGGAAGGCTGCATGGGTTCCTCATCTATAAACACTTCAGCTGGACCAAACCAGTTTTACAGTCTGCTGCCAAGTTAATATTCTAAACACTGCTCTGATCATTTCACCCCTGGCTCAAAAACCTTCAAGGACTCTCCATTGCCTTCTGAGAAGCCTAGCTCCTTAGCCTGGCATTCAAGCAAGGTCTGTCTCTGGCTCTACCAGTCTTCCCTTCACCTGATCTTTCAGTACTCCAAGGCATCTTTGGAGCTAGTCAGACCTAGAGTGAAATCCTGTCACTGCCACGTGTTAACTGCTTGACTAGAGCCACAAGTTGCTTAAACCCTAGAAGCCTTAGTTTTCTCACCTTTGAAGTGGGAGTGCTGACACTCACTTTACGGAGGTAGTTGCAGTGGGTTACAAATAATACATTTAAGCATCTGGAATATTGCAGGGACTTAACATATGAGAGTGGTCCTTTGCTTCTGTCATAAGATTACCAGATTTAGCAAATAAAAATACAGGATACCCAGTTAAATCAGAATTTCCGATAAATGACCAAAATTTTCTAGAAAAAGTAATCCTAAATATTCCAATTTAACTGGGCTTCCTGTATCTTATCTGTCCACCCCCGATGTGTGGTTTTTCAACCACACCCCAGTCTGCAAACGCGGATCTACTGTGTCTCTGCTTGAACGTCCTCCTCTCTACTTTGCCAAAATCTGCCACCCATTTGCAGGACTGGCTCAAACACCTCCTCGCTCCAGAAGTCTTCTCTGGCAGCCTTAGAGAATTATGCTTTCTTCTTCCTCTCCACTCCCAAAGTGCAAAGAGCACACTGATCATGTGTCCCTTACACGCTTCCTTCTACTCTGGACATGTATGTCCTGTGCCTTATTCCCCCTGGAGCCTGGAAGTTGCCTGAGCCCACAAACCAGACCTGGTATGCCATCTCATGCTTTACACTCAAAGGTGCCCCATAGCTATTTGTTAAATGAGAAAAATGAGACTCGATTGTCCTAAATCAGAGCTACTTTCTATTTTCATTTTCAGAGTAGATTTCCCCTTTTAAATCCTGGAATCTGGGTATCACTGGCACATGGGGCTTTTAAGAGACTTTACCGAAATCTTCCAATTTAGGATAAAGGGGAGGAATGTTAACCTTTTTCTTCTCTGGACAAGGAAATGAGAGTTCATGAAAAAGAAAAAAAACAAAAAGACAGAACTGGCAAACCACTGGTTACAAAATAAAATAATTACAGCGTTAAAGGAAAACGTCTCCATGTGAACAAAGTTCTCTTTTCTTGCGTACACAGGCAGACAGATGTATTCCAGCATCTGTCTGAGTAGGTTTGCACTGAAAAGAGGAAAAATGAAATCCCCGGGGCACTGTTTGCCAAGGGATTTGCTCCCCTTCTTTGTCTGTTCTGACTAATCCCAGAGTGGCTGAGAGCTGCCCATTTTGTCTCTGGGTTCAGGCAGAAGGGAGAAATATTTTTCAGAATAGCCCATGAGATGGCTGGGCTCCCTGAGACAGGATTTGGGGAAGGACAAAGGAATCGTGTGGGTATTTTGTGAAGGGTGTCTGGATTGGGGGCCTGTCATTGGGAAGGCATCTGCTCTTGCCATTTGCAAATCTTAAGTAATCCTCTGTATACAGCCTCCTGGCGCTCCTTCCTGCCCACTTAGACTGTCCTTCCCTGCAGTGCCCTCTGATGTCAGGCCCCCTCTTTTACTGCTCTAATTCAATGGCTTCTTATTGGAGGTTCTGCCTGGCTAATGGCTTCTTCCCAGCTGCAGAGCTGACATTTACTTACTTGATTTCCACCCCTCCCTGTCCTCTCTGGCCTCCTTTGTGAGCAGAGCTTAAATCAGGCAGGATTTCAGATCCAGCACCTTTTTAGACTCCAGTTTGGGCCTCCTTTTTTGGGAAGAGGAGGGTGGCTACGTTGAGAAGAGCCTGGGAAATAGACCCTGGAATGATCAATCCTGACACCTGCAGATAAACCCAGCTTTGTGACTTATCTGTATCCCAGAACCCCAGCTGTCCCATGGGCTACCTTCCTTCATTTGCTCTTTAACCTGGACCCCAGCCTGTTAATTTCAACTGGAACACTCTTTCTTTAGTTCATCACCTAACATCAGACCACTGCCAAAAGAGCCGTTGCTCATTTTCATCATCGGAAAGGTTCCGGGGTGAACATTAGACCCTCTCGTCACTAGGATTTCACATTCAGAACTGCAGTTTAGAGCTATGATCTTCTTAATGGCTATCTTAGTTGTCACAATCCCAACTCATCCCCTTCTCTTCCCTGTCCCTAGATGTGAGCAGCTTTGGAGAGATGAGGGAAGTAATCCTGAAAGGATTTCACATTTGAAACATCTTCACCGTATCATCATCTTTGCATTTGTCTCTCACTCAGTCTTGTATCCCCAAACAATACAGAGAAGGAAGAAGAGCCAGTATCCCCGAACATTTGCTCAGAATGGATAGCCACAGATTGAGTTTAAAATTATTCTCAGATTATGGGTTATGGGATGTATTTATTTATAGGCATCACTCCATAGGACAAACAAACAAGGAAGCTCCCCTTTGGTCTAGGGCCGTTTGGCAGCAGGGCTTCCATCTCCAGCATCCCCCGAGCAGCTATCGTTCAGGCAGGCTCTTTGCTCGCGGTCTATCATCTATCCCCAGGGACCAGTTTTACTTGATTCTTAATTATATTCTACTTTCCACCCCCTCCAGTCCCTTTATACATGTGCCTGTGTGCTCACACATACATATACACACACAATTCCTCTTTAATTGGGCTGCAGCAATCCCTCTCAGGCGCTTCTAATGCGGCAGACCGTTCATTCTTGGGCTACCCTAATGGACAGCTGTCTCCCCGGGCCAATGCTTCATTAGGTGTGACAGCCTGCAGCCAATAGTCACCATGCCACTCTGCTCAGGGGCTCAGGTGCAGCTCAGGAGGGAGTTTGGGAGACAAAGGGCAGAGGCAGTGGTGGTGGGATGGCCCCTGGAGCAGATGCAGAAAGCAAACTGGAGTGCAGTTCACTTTCTTACATCAGGTTATGAAATTAGGAGCTGGGTTAATAAAGGAAACTCTGTTACCCAGGTGTTGCCACTGTAACCGAGAGATTGACGTTCAAGCCTCAGGAAATATCGAGAATAGCTGAATCTTCACAGGTGACCCGCTACCTGCAAAATCAATGTGGCCTGTGTACGAACATCTCCTCCCTGTGCAATCCCCCTCTTTTACTTCTAGCTTTCACTCTCTCTTTCCTGTCTTTGTGGGGAGAGGTCAGGGGATAAGAATATCTCCTATGTTCTAGACACTTATTACTGATATACTTGTTTATATAAACATATAAAAATCAGTGTCATTTACATACAATAAAATCCACAGTTTGGTGGGTTTTGACAAATGCATATACCCTGATAACCACCACACCATTAAGTATAATCTCATAACCCTCACATTTTAATCCCCATGAGATAGATTGGTGTTATTGGCTCACTTTTTTTTTTTTTTTTTTTGGCGGTACGCGGGCCTCTCACTGCTGCGGCCTCTCCCGTTGCGGAGCACAGGCTCCGGATGCGCAGGCTCAGCGGCCATGGCTCACGGGCCCAGCCGCTCCGCGGCATGTGGGATCTTCCCAGACCAGGGCACGAACCCGTGTTCCCTGCATCGACAGGCGGACTCTCAACCACTGTGCCACCAGAGAAGCCCCTTGGCTCACTTCTATAGCTGCAGAAACAGAGGACCAGAAAGATTAATAACAGTAGCAATAAGAATGGTAAACACCAAGGGCTGGGCACTGTCCTATGTACTTTACACACATATTACCTCACTTCATCCTCTCCACAATCCTATTAGTCCCATGTTACAGATGAAGAAACTTGTCCAAAGTCTCACAGCTGAATAATTGGAGTGGGATTTCTGGTGCTCAGTTGACGTTCTTACCTCAGAGAATAAAAAAATGTTCCCCTAGTTAGATTTTATTTTACTCCAGAGAGACAATCCCCCCAAAGCAGAACTCAGAGTCATAGAGTGGAGAAGCCACACGTACCACATCTCTGCCATTCCCCCCACTGGCTTTCTTTAAGCTCCGGACAGTCTGCTCTAACCTCATGGACAGAGGAGATGGGTCTTAAAATGCAGCCTTGTTTGGTTACCCCTTGAAACCCTGCGCTTTTCATCTAAGAGATTTCTGTGAGCCATCTCCTCAAGCAAAGTGATCCAAATTGCCCTAAAATGTTGGGCGTGAACTGGTAGCATGTGTCTAGCTTTGCTAGCAGTGCTGACTTTTCGAGGGAGCTGCTCTCCCTCTCTGAACGCTGATGCCCACTCTATGCACAGAAGGACAAAGGTGTGGGGTGGCTATTTGGGACTCTAATACCAAAAGGTCCACCCACGCCTCTGCCTTTTACTCACAGTCCCAGCACTCCAGAACAGGGAAACCGGCAATGGTTGGCTAAGGGCTGAGGTAGACATTTGTTCTCTGCATAAAAGCCCTGGCAGTGAGGCTAAGGACGGCCCCTTTCTCTCTTCCCTCCTTTCTCTCCCATCTGGCAGAGGAGTCCGGCTCCCTAAATCTTTTTGTTGGTTAGTTTCCATGACAGTTATTGTCTGTGTGTGTGAACATGTCCACCCCCTCACCCTTTCTCCCTACAGAGCAGGCCCTCACAGCTGAGGCTCGGTAGAGAGAGAGGCAGGCAAAGCCGCCAGGGCTCTTCAAGCAGGCTGAGTTCCTCTTGGTGGGGGGATCACGCCTCCTGAGCTCAGAGCCCCCCAAGCTTCCGTGCATTCAGGATGGGGCCCCCTGCGTAGGGCCTGGCTGTATCCCAGTTCATCAGCCAGAGGCAGCAGCAGGGAACTCGTAATCCTGGAGAAAGCCCTTGGGATCCTGGGGACACTGTAGTCCCTGCCCCCAGCCTGCTCCTAGGAGGAACCTCGAGCCGACCCCTACCGGGTCCTCTCCAGCCCCCTCTCCTCCTTTGTCTCTGGCAGATGATCACTTGATATCCTTTTCCCCTGGTCAGGAAAGTTTTATTTCAATCCATGTATGCAGAGTGTCACCTTGGCATTCCCCAGTGCCTGCTGCTGGGGAGACAGGTAGCAGTGTTGGTTAGAGACAGACTGGCATAGGATTGGGAAGGGTGAGGGTCTCTAAGTGCCTTTCTTCCTCAGCTTGGCCACTCTGGCTTTGCAGTTAAAGTTTCCTTCCCAGCTGGTTCTAACCTAATTAACTTCCAAGATCACTGTCTTGGGCACAGACTGACCAACATACAGCCAACATCCAGAACTTCTAGTTCTGGTCTGAATTAAGCTCAACGTATTGAATATGAACTATGTACAAATTGCTGTGCTTGTCTTCAAAGGAATTGCAAGAATGACACACTATAGCGGTTCCCACCTTCAAAATGCTTACCACCTGGTAAGACAAGTAGAACCTCTACACAAATGGTATGTGGACTCCAGGGTCAGACAAGCTTGATTTCACACCCTATTCTGGCTCTGTGACCTTGAGCAGGTCACTTAACCTCTGTAAGTCTCAGTTTCCTCATCTGCAAAATGGGGATAGTAGTGCCTACCTTATAGGCTAAATGATACACACATATATATATAAAACTTAGATCCGTTCATGACATTAATAATCACCATATCTTTGTTAACTATAATTATTAAACTCATATGAAATTTAAATTATATAAAATATGTAAAGAATTTGGAATAGTTCTCTGAATATCAGTGGTGGTTATTATCATGGGAGGCAGTTGTACGTGCTCACACAGTTACAGATAAAGTTCTAGGAAACATGAGAAGATCGCTCTTGCCTGCCAGGATCATGCAAGGCTCCTGGAGGAGGTGGCATTGAGTTTGAGCACTGAAGAGGGAATAGGATTTCAACAAGCAGGGATGCATAAATGTAGCAGAGAGCACCAAGCCATGGTGCGGCACTAAGAAATGAGAGTTCTATTGGGTGTCAGCTCTAGAGCACTTTGGCTGGAGACCAGGCACCGAGCCTGGCCGAGAGGCTGAGCTGGACTTTGGGCCCCAGCATCTTGAGGACAAGGGCCAAGTTTGGGGTGTGACACTGTGAATACCGGAGTAACTAGCCCAGCCCTGGGAGGAGGGAGAGTGTGACACTTGAAAGACATCCAGGCTGGGAACCCCAAGACAAAGGTTCAGGTCCTGGCTGAGCTCCCAGTTGAGCTGGGTGCTCTGAGGCTCATGTCTTCTCCCCCTCTGGGTTTGTTTTCTCACCTGTGAAATGGGAATAATAAAACTTGGTACACCTCTCAATTTTGTTATAATTATTAACCATGTCATATGAATGTGAAAGTATAAATCAATATGTAAAATGCAAAGTACTATTCTTCAAGATAAAGAACAAATAGTATATCATCTGCACAGCTCGGGGGAAATGCAGAGGAATAAATCATTTAACAAGGAGACATGAAAATCATCTAGCATAACACCTGACTCATAACAGTAGTTGAATAAATGATCTCTCCCATAACTGACTGATTGGTTAACTTATTCATTCATTAATTCAACAAGTATTCCTGGAGTCGCCACTGTATGTCAGGCTTTAGGCTTGGTGATGGGAGAGAGTGGTATATAAGAGAGGCATAGACCCTGCCCTGAGACCCTTATAAGCAATTCAGGGAACTGGCAACCTGAGGACGTCCCTCTGCCCCATACTAGCAGCTTCCATCCTGCTGGCCATCTTCTAGTTTCTTTCAAGGATTATTGCTATTGGACATTTATTTTATTTATTTTTAAATCAGTGTTCTTTTTTAAAAAAATTTATTTATTTATTTTTGGCTGCGTTGGGTCTTTGTTGCTGCGGGAGGGGGCTTTCTCTATTTGCGGTGAGCAGAGCCTACTCTTCATTGTGGTGTGCAGGCTTCGCATTGCAGTGGCTTTTCTTGTTGCAGAGCATGGGCTCCAGGGCACGCAGGCTTCAGTAGTTGTGTTACACAGACTCAGTAGTTGTGGCACACAGGCTTAGTTGTTCCGCAGTATGTGAGATCTTTGCGGACCAGGACTCAGAACCCGTGTCTTTCCTGCATTGGCAGGCAGATGCTCAACCACTGCGCCACAAGGGAAGCCCGCTGATGTTTCTTTTTCATTGATTTTAGGTTCCTAAGACACACACCCCTCCATGGGTCTTGAGAACACCTCCTCTCTGCCCTCTGCTGGTGGGGAGTTGTAAGGGCTTCACAATAAACAGCTCAATGTTCGTTACTTATAAATATCGTGAATTCCTGCTGCCTTCCATCACCCCTGAGATGAACTGAAATGCTTTAATATTTAAAGAGGAATGAATTTGTAATTAGCACCTTAACTGTTATATCTGAGCCATTCCGGAGGTTTTCTATTTAAATGCAAATTGAATCTTCCTGAAGGAAAGCTAATACGTGATAAAAGTAGATAGCAAGAGATGAGGCAGCAGGAGGAGGGAGGTGGTGCTGACGTTGTGTTTTAGACCTGCTGCCTGCGGCCCACAATGCCCACACCCATAGACCAGGCCCTGAGGCTAAGGGAGCCTGAGGTGGGGTTTGGGTTGCTGGAACCTGAGTCTCAAGTCTACTGTTTGTGGGGATGCCCAAATCAGCAGCCATTTGGGCGGGTCCTCACTGGGCTGCTGGAAGTCATCTTAGCATCATGGTGGCCTGGAGAAGATATTGGCTTTGGAAGAAGATATTTTCAGACAGAACTGGGTTTGAATCCAGAATCCTCTTCCGATTAGCCATAAGAGCTTGGGCGAGTTTCTGAATTCCTCTGAGCTTCCATGCTTTCATAATGTGAGCAGCCGTTAGTGCTTGTTCCTCTCAAGATTGCTGTCAAGATTATGTGAGAAACAGAGAAAATGTGTCAGGTATACAGTAGGTGCCCAGCAAATGTTAGTTTCCTTCCATTGTCATAAGATATTGCTATGCAAACTTAACACGTCAAGGTAAGCGAGAAGCAGGCTGTCAAGGAAAAGGTGGTAATACCTCTATTTCCCTTTAAAGTAGCGTAAGTGGGCAGGGGGCGGGGGCGGACACAAACTTTTTCTATAAAGGGCCAGGTAGGAAATATTTCACACTTTTCAGGCCATACGCTCTCTGTTGCAACGATTCCACTCCACCATTGTAGTGGGAAGGCAGCCACAGACAACACATAAACGACTGAGTGAATGAGCGTGGCTGTGTTCCAGTATAACCTTATTTATAGATGATGAAATGTGAATTTCACATCATTTTCACATATCACAAAATATTTTTCTTTGGATTTTTTTCCAACGATTTAAAAATGTACGAACCGTTCTTAGATCACATGCCATACAAAAACAGGTGGAGGGCTGGATTTGGCCCACGAGTCATGTTTGCTCACCCCTGCCCTAAAGTATTACAAGAGGCCTTCACCTAAGATTTGGGAGACTCTGCACCAAGGAACCTCTCAGAACATAACTCCTGAGGCTGGGACCACAGGGCAGGGATGTCACCCAAGGAAGAAAATAGCCCTTTGGGCCAGGACTTCCAAGGATCCCTGGTGACGGTCTCTGCTGGGGTGGCAGCCGTTGTGTCAAGCCGTGAATAGAGGGGTCATTCTACTTCTTGCCTAGTGATGTCCAGGAAGGACTGAGGGCTCGTGGGCACTGAGCAGGCAGCCATCTCCTGGTGACAGGCTAGGGGTGGGTGCTCAAGGGCTGTACCCTCAACTGGGAAAGCAGTGCAAGCTCCTTGGGCTCCCCAGACCTCCCAGGGGCACACCTGCTGAGGACAGGCCGGACCTCTGATTCACCCAAGGCTTGGCCTGTTTCTCCCCTTTCCTGGGCTCTCTTACATCTATTGTTAAACACACACACACACACACACACACACACATACACACACACACACACACACACACACACAGAGCCCACTTTCAGCCAGCCTGTCATGCCTCTCCCCCTTCTCTGTCTCTAGCACAGAGAGAACACAGGTCACTACACCAGATGGCAACTTTGCTGCTGAGGCAGACTGCCGGTCTCCGGTGGGAGGAAGGGTTAAAGCAGGGGAATGGATGACGCCAGCTCCGCAGTCCCCACCCCTTTCTCTTTAATAATGTGCCTCTGCCTGGTCCCTTCTCCAGAACCTCTGGGGAGGAGGGTGCGTGTGTGTGTGTGTGTGTGTGTGTGTGTGTGAGTGTGTGTGAGATGTGACGCACCAGAGGACAAGGGGGAGAGGTGAGGAGAGACAGTGCCAGAGGGAGAACCACCCTGTACGTCTATAAAGGTCCCAACCAGGGTGGACAGACACCTCTTTCCAGCTGGAGGATGAGCCAGACCTGCTTCTCTGGCACCCATGGAGGATCGTGGGCTCCCGGAGGTGGAGGTGAGCAGAGCCACAGGCTGGAGAATGAGGCTGCTCTGTTAGAAGCTGCCCGAGGCCTGGCAGGAAGACAGAGGCAGAGGGCTGGGACCCCTGAGGGTAACTGCTCTCAGCTCCTGGCTCTCTAGAGGCCCCAGGCTGAGTGTCATCTCACGCCAGTCCAACTTGCGGGTCCCCCTCCTGCTCCTCCCAGCCCCGTAAAAGGGCCTGGAGCCTTGCATCCCACGGCACATCAGGTTCAGCCAGTATCTGCTGCTAACAGGGAGGCAGGGAAGGAGAGGCAGGCCCTGAGAAGCCCTCCTCCTAATGTAAGCAGTGATGATCAATAGGAACCCAGCAAGTGTGATGTACAGCAAGTGAGCAGTACCCACCTGGAAACAAGGGGGCTCTCCAGGGAGTTGCCAGGACGAGGATGAGACGGCAGCCTTGCAGCCTGAGCTTTTGTCCTCCGGATGAGACAGTTTTGCCGGGAAGTGGGGGCCCGTGCAGGAGGTGAGCAGGTGAGGCTTTTGTCTGAGGAAGGCCTTATTCCTGGGCCTCAGAGCTCTGTGGACTGGGCTGTGTGTCCACCACCCTGCTCCCTCAGAGCCTGTCAGCAGGAGAGCCAGCCCCCCCCCGACCTTGCCCCCTAAGTGCACACACGCAGGCACCATCCATGACAGGCGGGCTGGCCCATCTGCCAATCAATCTTCCTTGCCGATTTCCCAGCTGGAGCAGCGGGGCTGGTGTGTAAATCATTCAGGGCCCTCTCTCAGCTCTGCCAGGACATGGAGCTCTTTTTAATTAAGAAGAATGGAGGGTGATGTTGGCTCTGGAGATGGCGGTATTAACTTACTAATGGGCATTTAAAGAGCTGTGTTTGAGAGCCCTGCTCCTGCCTTCCCTAGCCTACAGCCTCTTGCTCCTCTGCAGAGCCACCCAGACCCCCGTCAAGGCTCTGCTATCCTCTACATTAGAAGGGGTAGAGGATAAGCCCCCCCACAGTGCCCAGTCAGGCCCTGGCCCTGTGACCTGGGACAAACGGGCCCATTTTTTGCTTTTAGAGGAAGGGCCAGAACTGGGATGACTTGAGCCCTGAGTCCTCTGCCTCCTGTTCTTGCAGCTTGTGGGAGGTCAACAGGCACCCCGGAAGTGTCAGGACCCAGCAGGAAGCATGATTAGGCTTCCAGGTGGGTGCCCAAGGTCTACAAAAAGGCAGCCCATTAGCCATAGCTGCAGCTATCACAGATCCCTGTGTCCCCGGCTGAGCTGGGGGAAAATGCAGGTGGTGGCAACAACAGCCCCAGGGGAAGGCCCCCAGTAAAGTCCCTTCCGGTGACAGAACCTTGGGTAGTGGGCAGTGCCTACAAGAGTCGGTGAGGCCAGACCTCTGTGTGTTTGCACGTCTCGGAAGAATGTGAGGATGTCCATTCTGGAAACTGCTGCTTTGTCACTACGGTTAAACGATTATTTCTCTAGGGCTTGCCACCCTGCACGCCCGCTGTGGAAGAACACTCCGGCTGGGAGAGACCTCAGGCTGCCGTCTGCTTCCTCTGCTTTCTAATTTTACAGACCCCAGAATGGATATGACTCGCCCAGAGGTGCACAGCCCGGTTACGATAAGACAATGGGCTGGAACAAAGGTTTCCTGACTCTCAGTCCTGTGTCTTTCCTGTTTCCAGTACCTCCCAGGGGAGGTGACACCATGGTCTCTCACCTCACCTCCTGCTGGTGTTTTAATTTTCTGATGCTCCCGGGCAGGAAATTCTTCCTTTTTTATAACCCAGATCCTCAGGCTTTATTATAAGCCCCATTTCCTCTTACAATTTCCTCAATAAACACAGGGAAGTCGTCAAGGTCTTTCAAAGAAGGTTTCTCTTCCTGCTGTCATTGTCATCTTATGCATTAAACGGAAGAGTATGCGCTTCCCAATTCTTTCTTCTAAATCGTGCATTTTGTGAGTCTGAAAATCAAGATGACCACCCCCCCACCCCGCCCTGCCAATCCCTTACCTGTGATCCATTTTACACTTAGGTAAAATGTCCCGATTTTACCTAAATAGGCAGAAGTTGCTCGTGGGTGGACAGATGCATTTAACACTGATACCCAGTAAGTCCCTCTAGGCTCTATGCTGTATGCTCTGTGCTCTGTGCTCTGTGCTGTGTGCTCTGTGCTCTGTGCTATACTTTGGAGTAGGAGGAGGGAGCAAGGTGGGTACTGGAAGGAGTGTGGCTAACTCAGCTCTCTAATCAAGGCTGCATGGTCAGGAGGGGAAGCCCTGTTGTCTGAGGCCATCCCGTGGGGCCTCAGACTGACACCCTAAGGGTGCAGTGCCATATGAACAGATGCAGATTATGGTTGTGACTGCTGGCACCTGTGTTGCACCAGCTCCAATCAAGTCCTCTTGAGCCCTAAATCCTTCCTCTGGGCTGATGTCAGGACTGAGCAGGGCGGGCTCTAATGAGGCTTTTCAATGTTGGGGGAGGAATCTACCCTTCCCTTGGTCTGCTGGCAGCCTCAGTCCTAATTGGATGAGTCACCTTCCCTCCCCAGCCCCCGAATACCAGAAGCCCAAGCTTCTGGTGAGGAATAAGAATGTGCTTGTCTAAAGGAGGGGCACCAGCTGTTCTCCAGATCACAGTGCTGTTTAGGCTGCAGTGGAAGGAATTCCAGTTAGCTAGGAGGAAATATCCTGTCCAAGACATAGGCCCAGAAATGGTTGGATACAGAGGGTGTGGGCCCTGGTGAGGTGCTACCACGTGAGATTGGCACGTGCTGTTGGACACACTGCCTGGAGTGCACAGAGAGCCAGAGGTATGGAAACCTGCCGCCACAAAGGGAGGAGAGCTGTACTCTACAGAGGACCTACTGCCTGCCCAGGAGCCATGCCTGGCATCTTGTTGCCCCCATAATGCTAGAAAGTAGATTTTCTTCTTCCCTTTTTCACAGATGAGGAACTGAGATTCAGGATGTAAGTGATTTATTCATAGTCACACAGCCAGGGGACGGCTGAGCCAGGATTCAAGCGTCTGTCTGATTCCAGATTCCACACACCTTCCCACTGCCCTGTGACTGTGGGGCACTGCAGAGAGAGAACTACACAGGGGAGGTGACCCAGCCTCGGGGGGCTCCAGGTGCGCCCCTCCCCCAGAGTGGTACCCACAGAGGGAGTTCCATGGTATCCACTGACAGGAGGGTAAACTGTATTTCTGAGGAGGGAGAAAGGAGCTACTGTAGAATTTAATAGCTAAACAACCCCTCTTTCCCCACCCCCACCCCTGTGTGCTCTACACTTGGAATCCCACCAGTCCCTTGAGGCCCTACACACAGATACTACATCCATAGTCTGCCACACTGGGAATCTGCCTAGTTTACTGGGAAGAGACTGTCACCTCACTACACCCTCAGCTTTCCCAAAACCTACCACAGAGTTCAGTGAAGGCCGGCCCCTGAATAGCTAATAAACTCAATCGCTGCTGAGTCAGACTGTGCATTTTCATGTATGTAATTAGGCCTTAATAAACCCAAATTGAGACTTAAAAAATAATAATAATAGGGGCTTCCCTGGTGGCACAGTGGTTGAGAGTCTGCCTGCCGATGCAGGGGACGCGGGTTCGTGCCCTGGTCTGGGAAGATCCCACATGCCGCAGAGCGGCTGGGCCCGTGAGCCATGGCTGCTGAGCCTGCGCGCCTGGAGCCTGTGCTCCGCAACGGGAGAGGCCACAACAGTGAGAGGCCCACGTAATAATAATAATAAGTATTTCTGGGGCTGAGCACCCCTCAACCGATTTGACTGATGCATTAATATCACAATAATTAAGACTCCAAAGTACCAAAGGCTTCATCTTTAGAGGCTTTCATGAACTTTCCTCTCCCCACTTTCCTACCTTCCCAGTACCACCTTGTAACCAAGGCAAAAACTCAAACACTTTCTTAGAGAGCAGAGAAACCCAGACCCGATGCAACACAAGGTTTTAACGCAGAAGGATTTAGGCTTGACATGAGGAAGAACTTCCTGATGGGGAAAGTGGTTACCCACAGGAACGAGCTGGTGAAGAATTAAAGGGCGTCACTGGACTCCCCACCTCTGCTTGGCACTCCACAAGTCCCCAGCTTGGTGCACTCAGCCCAGGCATGGAAACCGCAGGTGACTCAGGGAATCTTAAGTGGTGGTTGCTAGGTTACAAGCTTCCTCAACGTGCATTCAGTGTAAAGACTAAAGGATGTCACCTGGCTGGGAGGAAGAGCTATGGGGGAAGGAGTGGGGGAAATGGAGAAAAGCCAGGACTTCCAAAACAAGGAATTAGGCCATGGCCTGGAAGGCATCCTGTTCTTAGTACTTTTCCAAGGGTCTGAGTCCCATAGTCCTCACAGAGGGTGTTGCTTGCAGGACATGAACATTAGGTTAGAATGGGGCCTATTCTGGGCCTGGATTCTAGTCTTTTCCCAGCTATGCTGCCTGGCACAGACAGTATGGCAACGGGGAGAGGACAGTCACTGAAACCTTTGAGGTCTGGGCCCCTTCCTTCACTGTAATTGGACAGAAAGCCAGGTGAGAGTAGTGAAGTCTGATGTCCTTAATAATGCACAATTCTTTCATTTGTGATTTAATTATGATAAAGCGAAAGAGCACTGGATTTGGAATTCACAAACTAGACCCACCCTGAACAGCTCACACGGTCATAAGTCAGTTACTTCATGTCACTAAGTCTCAGAGTCCTCATCCATAAAAAAGAGTGCTAATACCTGCCTGACAACCTTTCCTAGGGTTTTTAAGATTACGAGAAAGCGGATGTGCGAGGGCTTAGTTTAGCTCGAGTTACGCAAACATAAAGTAGTATGAACTTTATATACCTGCTCACTGAGCTGTCCCAGCTGGGGTGGGTGGAGGCACAAGAAGCCTTGCCTCACTGCTTTGGGAGAAGGCTCCATGGGCAAGAGAGGCTGAAGGTGGACCCTCAACAAGCCCCTCTGAGGAATGCGTATGGCTTTCAATCCTCCTGATCACCCTGCCGTGGTTTTGTGAAGACAGTTTAAATTGATGGTTGAGGGTTTGTTCCCTATTCCTCTGGGCAGACTGTGATCTCCAGGAAGAAGAGAAATGTTTGATGTTTCCTGTGAAACTTCATTACTTCAGACCACATTTTTTGGAATTTGTGTTCTTATTGAATAAACAGAACACAAATTTCAGGGAGGGGGAAATTTCCTCCCTTACTCGTAACTCTTGAGTTCTTTTGGCTGGTCTAATAGTTAAATTGACAAGATTATCAGGAGGGGAAAACAAACCAATTTCATTCACATGCACAGAGGTCCCATAGAAATGGGACCCCCGCAGTGCCATAGCAGGCTGTTTATGTGTCATTTTTATTTATTTTTTATTTTTTGCGGTACGCGGGCCTCTCACCGTTGTGGCCTCTCTCTTTGCGGAGCACATGCTCCAGACGCGCAGGCTCAGCGGCCATGGCTCACGGGCCCAGACGCTGTGCATCATGTGGGATCTTCCCGGACCAGGGCACGAACCCGTGTCCCCTGCATCGGCAGGCGGACTCTCAACCACTGCGCCACCAGGGAAGCCCTATAGGTCATTTTTAGACAAACAATTATTTGTGAAGACTTACCAAAGGGGCTTGCACTTCAGGTACAGACTAATGAAGTAACAAAATCTGTTTATACAGTTTTCTTAGCCTTGAATTCCCTAACTGTGGTGATAAGTAAGGATGCTTTCTCTCTCCTGATATGGGGAGGATACTTTCACATGGGAGATTTATTTCCCACTTTCGGGGGAAAGAAGGGGTACAGAGTGTTTTTTTAATATCAAATGTTTTTTCCCAACGGCTGTTTCTCAAGTAACTTTAACTTAAAATAATCAATATGCCATTGTGGTATACCTTGGGGTGGCCTGCTCTGAGCCCCAACACAACTGTCCTCTGTGAAGGTTCTTAGAGGTACTTACTATGTAAGTACAGAGAATTCAAACTAAAAAGCAGTGGAATTTCTAAGCCAAGAACTCAAGATGTTAAGGTGGGCCTATGAGCTGTTAAGAGGTACTGTGACCTCTGTTTCTCACAGGAAGTCATTTCTAAGTGAGGGGCAAAATGTTTGTGCTTGTTCTCAGTTTTTCTTTTTCTTGGTTTTGTTGATAGTAGTTGTAGTAGCAATGGTCTTCATAGTGATTTACCAGCCCCTTGCTGTGTGTCAGAAGCTGAACTGAACACTTTACAAATATCATCTCATTTTTTTAAAAAATAAATTTATTTATTTTTGGCTGCGTTGGGTCTTCGTTGCTGCACGAGGGCTTTCTCTCGTTGCGGCGAGCAGGGGCTACTCTTCGTTGTGGTGCTCGGGCCTCTCACTGCGGTGGCTTCCTTTGTTGCAGAGCACGGGCTCTGGGCATGCGGGCTTCAGTAGTTGTGGCTCACGGGCTCTAGAGCTCAGGCTCAGTAGTTGTGGCGCACATGCTTAGTTGCTCCGCGGCATGTGGGATCTTCCCGGACCAGGGCTCGAACTGGTGTCACCTGCATTGGCAGGCAGATTCTTAACTACTGCACCACCAGGGAAGTCCCAAAAATATCATCTCATTTAATCTTCACAAAAATCTACAAGGATATATCTATACCATGGAATGCTACTCAGAAATACAAAGGAACAAACTAGTGATACATGCAACAACTTGGATGAATCTCCACAGGATCATGCTGGGAGCAAAGAAAGCCAATACCCGAAGGTTACATACTGTAAGTTTCTATTTATATAACATTCTTGAAATGACAAAATTATGGAAATGGAGAACAGATTGGTGGTTGCCAGGAGTTGGAGAGAGAGGGGTGAGAGGGAAGAAGGTATGGGTGTAAAAAGGCAATATGTACACCTGAAACTAACACAGTGTTGTAAATCAACTATACTTCAATTTAAAAAAAAGGCAACATGAAGGGTTCTTGTGGTGACGGAAATATTCTAAATCTTGACTGATCAATTTCCATATCCTGGCTATGATATTATTGTACTACATGTTTTGCAAGATGTTACCATTGAGAGAAATTGGGTAAAAGGTGTTATTTCTTACAACTGCATGTGAATCCACAATTTATCTCAAAATACAAAGTTTAATCTAAATAAAATAAAGAAACTGAGCCTCGGAGTAGTTAAATAATTTCAGAGCCAGAATTCAAACCCAGCTCTGTCAGACTCCCAAGCCTGAGCGTTTCAACACTTGGCTCTATTCAAGGGAACCATGTGGAAGGACCCCACAAGCCTGCAGTTCATCACACCAGGTGGCTCACTGGTGTCATGGGCACTTTTGTTACTGGGGACTACTGTCCTGATAAGGCCATGACAGAATGGCTTGAAAGAATTATCTGGCAAGACCTGTGGGTTGGTGCTGAGGGCCAAGATTTGATAACCAGGTTTTCCCTTCCTAAGGTGTGATGTGGGAGGGACCACTCACGTGTTTGCCTTTCCACTTTTGTCTGTGGCTGTGTGTCCGCATAACTGTGCATTTTCTGTCAGTTTCTCCGTAGATATGAGCATTTCCGGGCGGAGGGTGAGGTGATGTGTAAATTATGCACATGTGCGCAGGTCGGTGTGTACATTGGATGCACCCGTGTCAGGTCTGCGTGTGTCACACCCACATAACTTGTTTCTATTAGGTTAAACCATTTGATAATATCTCCCCCAAAGCAAAGTCGACTATTGAGCCAGGCTGTCGCGAACTGGGTCTGTGTACTGTAGATAAACTGGGTAATTGGACTCTCTGCCTCCTCATCCAAAACAAACACTCACAAACCGCCCACCCCCACACTGGAGGGAGTCTAGTCCCCGTCATCTGGGTACTTGGCTCTAGTGCCCCGCTTTCCCTGAACAGTGGGCAAGGTGAGCGTCTCCCGCCGGGCCCTTTCCCTCCCCCGCAGGCCGGGCGCAGCCAGGGCTTCTGTAAAGAGGTCAGGGCTCGCTTCGCCGCGGGGCGCACGCGGGTTCCTGCACAGGTGTGGCGGCTGATGGTGGGGATGTGCGTGGAGCCGGCTCGCCGGCCTCCCCCCAACCCCACCCTCCGGCGGCGGCTCCGCTTCTCCTTCCTGCTGCTCATTTATTCTCCTCTTCTGGGTGTGTGACAGCGGTGTGCGGACCGAGGAAGGACAGAGCGCCCTCTCCCCTGCTCCCCGCGCCGCTCTCGGGTAATGCGCTGCCTGCGCCTCGCCGCCGCACTGTGTAAGTGGCGCGGGGGCAGGGACGGGAGTTGGCGGGGAGGGAGAGCCGGGGGAGGCAGGCGGCGGCGCCGAAAGGTGTTAACTCCTTGCTTCGCCGGGAGGCAGCCTGGCACAATGAACCCCGGAACGCCCCCGGCCCCCTACGCGTTCCGCGGGTTTCCGACCAGCTGGCTGGGAGCGGCGGGGGACAAAGCGGTGCGGGTTTGATGCCGCCGCGGGGTGGCGCCCTCGCCGCCGCGTCTTCCCTTGAAAGTTGGCGGGGGGCTGGGAGCCCGCTCGCCCGCCCACGCCAGGAGGCCAGGGCGCCGGGCCCGGCTGCCCTTGATTCGCCCCATTCCTCTCGCAGGGCCGGGCTCGGACGCCTCCGGACAGCTGAGTCTCGAGGGACGGTGAAGCGCTGGCCGGCGTCGGGGCCCTTGCTGGGGGTCGGGCGGGAGCAGGCGAACCGGAGCGAGATGGAGGCGGCGAGAGGGGGCGCGGAGTAGCCGGCGGACCCCCGGGCTCGCACTTCCCACGGCGCTCCGCGGGGGCGCGGGGGGCGGGGTCCCCGGGGCTGCCATGGAGGTGCCCAACGTCAAGGACTTCCAATGGAAGCGCCTGGCGCCACTGCCCAGCCGCCGGGTCTACTGCTCCCTGCTGGAAACCGGGGGGCAGGTCTATGCCATCGGGGGATGTGACGACAACGGCGTCCCCGTGGACTGCTTTGAGGTCTACTCCCCCGAGGCTGACCAGTGGACCGACCTGCGGCCCCTGCCCACAGCCCGGGCCGGGGTGGCTGTCACCGCCCTGGGGAAGCGGATCATGGTGATCGGGGGTGTGGGCACCAGTCAGCTGCCTCTGAAGGTCGTGGAGATGTACAACATCGATGAAGGCAAGTGGAAGAAGAGGAGCATGCTGCGTGAGGCCGCCATGGGCATTTCTGTCACGGCCAAAGGCGAGTGGGGCCAAGGCTGAGGGCGGGCAGAGAGAAGGGAGTGGGGTGCCACGGGGAAAGGGATGGAAGCCAACCCTGAGTTGGAGGCCACTGTCACATTCCTGATCCCCAGTTGATCTTTACAATGGACACTGAAACTAGAGACCCGCTGGCCTTATTTCACAGATGGGAAAATTGAGGCTCAGCAAGTGAAGTGTCTAGTAAATCAATATGATGCCAGAGCTCCACTCCACCCCACCAGGTTCCTCCCAGCAAACTGGGCAGGCCGGGCCAGAGGGGAGAGCCAAAGGGGGCTAGTGCAATGTCCCTGTACATCCCTTCATTCAGCGGAGTGATTGGGCCTTCCACCCACAGCACCAAATCCCCTGAAATCTTCCTTGCAAGTGCCATGACCTCCAGACACATATTTGGGGCCCTGGGGATGTTCATACCATCCTCGTACCATCACTAGGCCCCACTGGGAGGGCTTTGGGACCTGATTCCAGGACCTTCTCACCACCATCTGCTTCCTAATCTCAGAGACACTGATGAGTGGACACCATAATGTTCCTGAGGGTCGTGCTTCTGGGGCATCTTGCCCAGGTTCACTAGGTTCTCAGGGCATGCGTGTGCTGATCACGTAGCTTTGATTCTCATTTCGCTTTTTCCAAGCCCATCATTTCTTTCTTTTCAGGCCTGGTGCAGCCCAGAGCACAGAGGGGGCTCTGAAAGCTCTTTTGCTAAAACACACAGGGTTTTATGGAAAATGGCCCAGCAGGAGTTAGGAGACCCCAAGTTCAGATCATACAGGCTTAGTGGGATGCAACCTTCTCTCCTTCTCTTGCAAAACCATTTCAGCTGCCTGTCAGGTCTACTGTAGATCAGAAACCAGTGTTTCTTGAGTACCTGCTCTGTCCCTGGCACAGTTCTAGGTCCCAGGGAGGAGGGAAAGAGGCAGAAGATCTGATCCCTGCCTTTAGGAGCCCAGGTCTTACCAATGAAGGTCAGAGAGAGAAACTCTAACTCAAAATCCCTGAGGGCAGAGTAGCCAATGGGGCCTCCTGAACTCCCAGTAAGAAAGATGGAAGGCGTGGAGGCCCATGGGGAAATAGAGAGGGAAAGGGTCGTCCTTTATCCGCAGATCTCAATAAGTGGGGCTGAAAGATTAAGAACCAACATTTATTGAGTCCTTACCATAGGTGCCTTATAGGTATGAACCCCTTTGACCCTCACAACCTGTCTGATGAGTTAAGTGCTATTACTATCTTCATTTTAGAGAGAAGCAATGTGAGGCCCAGAGAGGTTAAGTAACTTACCCAAGGTTACGCAGCCAGCAGGTGATGGTCGAGTCTGTGCTCTTAACTATGGCATTGAATGGGTTCAACAGTTAGTTTACTAAGAATTTACACGCCTGTGTGCCACGCTTTCTAGCAGATGCTGGGGCCACAGATGAACAAATCTCAAGAACCTAACAATCTATCGAAAGAAGCATACAAAGGTTATTTCAGTAACGTGTGGCAAGTAGGGTGATGCAGGTGCCACGGGAGGTCCTGAGCCGCCGCTCTCAGCCCAGCCTTGCAGTCCAGGGACACCCAGGTGACTCTGAAAGGATAAGTAAGAATTGGGTGCAGGAATGTAGTGTGGACTGGATGTGAGGGTTCTCAGCTGGAGGTGTGTGGGTGAAAACAGGAATAGAAGAGGTGGAGTTTGTGTAAGGTAAATTTCTCACTAGCAGGCCCCATCTCCCAGCCACAGGCTAGGGTTGGGATTTGTTTTCCCTCTTTTTAGTAAAATTGAAAAGTAGAAAGAAGTAGTACTCATCCCTGCAATCCCCTTGAAGAATGAAAGTCTCCTAGAGCCAGAAGCAGTGAGGACTGGCTACTAGGAGACAGAATCCCGGGCAGGGGTGAGTCCCTGGGAAAAAGAGGGCCCTGGGGGTAGTGCTGTGTCCTTAACAGGCTGTGTGAGGTACTGGGGTGAGGCCCAGGGAGACATGGAGGCGTTGCCCATCCTCTCTGCTGCACTTTGTCACCTGCAGCCAAAAGCAGTAGAGAGTGGGGGGGACTCACTTCTCTGGGCAGGGCTTCTTATAGGGGCCAGTTTTCTCTCCTCCAAAGCCTCTCCCTCATTCACCCCTAGCGCATTCAGTGCAGGGTGCCTCCTGGAGCCCAGAGCTTTCCTGTGCATGAAGGAGGATAGCCTTCCCCTATCCGGACAAGAAAGAGATGGCAGCAAGCCAGTGTCCCACGAGGCCAATGACAGCAGGGCTGACCTCATTTCCAAAGGCTCCTGCTAGGTCTAGAGAGTTCTGATCTGGGAGTTCCTGAGGAAGAGGCCACTATTGGAGGGTATCAGAGGAATACCCCTTCTCTTTGGCATCCCTCTGGCTGCCCAGGAAGGAGGAGAATGGAGGGGATAAGACCTGCAAAGGGGTGTCCAGGCCTAGACTCCACTGCAGTATACCTCTGTGAAAGTCTTAGTATTTCGGGTTTAACCGAGGGCCAGCCACCAAGGAAGGCTAAGGCATGTAGGCCTGACACAGCTTCAAGAAGACCCAGGCTCGACTGTGGCAGGAACTTTTAATGGTGCCACCAGCCCATTCTCGGGCAGAGCGGTGGTTGGGACCTAGCCGGGCTTCAGTGCTTGTATTCCAGGGGTTAACAGAGCCTGGCCATGGTAGGAGCTGAGTACGATGGGCCTGTCTCATAGTGTCTGCTGTATGGCCTTTCTCCCTAGATTACCGAGTGTACGCGGCAGGCGGGATGGGCCTGGACCTCCGTCCACACAACCACCTCCAACACTATGACATGCTCAAGGACGTGTGGGTGTCTCTAGCACCCATGCCCACCCCGAGATATGCTGCCACCTCATTCTTCCGAGGTTCCAAGATCTATGTGCTGGGTAAGGACCCATGGTTGTTGGCCCATGTCTGGCCCTTCTTCCCTCCCCCGGGTCAGTTCCTATTGGAAGCAGTGCCTGTGTGCTGAGCATCTCCGGGGCACTGGGGGTTAATCACGCTGCCCCACCCCTCAGGGAGCTTCCTATATGATCTGATAACAGTCAGAAGGGGAAACCCAGCCCCAGTCCTCAGAGACTTACTCTTCTGCCCAACCTTCGCCCTACTCTGGCCTCCAGGGGGACGACAGTCCAAGTACGCGGTCAACGCCTTCGAGGTCTTTGACATCGAGACTCGCTCCTGGACCAAGTTCCCCAACATTCCCTGCAAGCGGGCCTTCTCCAGCTTTGTGACCCTAGACGACCGCTTATACAGCCTGGGTGGCCTGCGGCAGGGTCGGCTCTACCAGCAGCCCAAGTTCCTCCGGACGATGGACGTGTTCGACATGGAACAGGGTAAGCTGGGCGCCAGTCCCCAGCTGCGCACCTCCCTTCTGGCTGAATCCCCCACCATCCACCCAGGCTCACTTACCCAGCTGGGTGAGCCTTTCAGAGTCTGAACACCCTTCTCCATTCAGGGCTACTCTTGGGATCAAGTTCTTTCATCTGTACAGGGTTCCCTTTGATTGGTTAGTTGTTTTTATCCAAGCCTTTTCCACCTATTGTCCATTCTTACAACGTCCAGCCAGGGCCAGGTGAGGAAGGGCTTTTTCCTGTTTTTTACTCGTGGAAAAACAGAAGGATCCTGACTCTGACGCTCTCTGCCTCTAGTCAGCCTCCTTTCCAGCTTAAAGCCCGTGAGAACAGAGGTAGGACAAGGTGATTTGTCACAAGAGATTATGGTTCCTTGGATTACAGCAAGCATGGGAGAGGGTAGAGTATCATTTCAAACAGCAGGAGACATTGTATATGTGCTGAGCACACAGGGTAGATGGAGTGGAGATGCTACCTAGGGTGAGAGCAGTTTGGGACTCATGTGTATTTGGAGGGGCGGGTGGTCAGCATCTAATTCTCTCTGTGTATCTCCTGCCATCACCCATGGCCTGTAGGGGGATGGCTGAAGATGGAGCGCTCATTCTTCCTTAAGAAGCGGCGGGCAGACTTTGTGGCCGGCTCTCTGAGTGGACGGGTCATAGTGGCTGGAGGACTTGGTAAGGATAGAGCTTCCGGGCTGGCACTGTGGTCTGGTGCTTGGTGGATTCTAGGCAATCTGCATGAGCAGGAGAGGGTGCTGGCTCCTTGCACACCACCTGCCTACTGCTTTAGTCCAAAGAATTTCAAAGCACTCCCCTCCTCCCAGCCTAGATGTCGTGTCTCCATGGACGGGCCTCAGTTGCGGTCTATCTGTCCTCTTACACAGGAGAAACTGAGGCCCAGAGAGCATAAGGGACATACTGATAACCATGTGACACAGGCTTGCCAAGCACAGGTCCCTGGGCCCCCGTCCAGGAATGACTGGAGGTGAAAGTGTGGCAGGGATTGGCCTTGGTCCTCTTTCTCTTCTCCCTGGATACCCAGCTCTGTCACGGAGCAGAAAAGCAGTCTGATCAAATCAGTTATTCTAATGAATTCAGGATTTGCTGTATAAGACCTCCCAGAGATTAGGGTATGTTGAAGGCGGGACCCCAACATCAACAGGGGAGAGACAGATGGGCAGCAGAGCTTCCAGGAACCCAGAGTTTACTCAGTGTGGACAGACACCCTGTTTACCCACACAGGAAAGCAGCTTGATGTAAGCTAGACCATGTGAGCAGCTTTCTCAGTAAAGGGCAGAAGAGAGGCAGTAGTGTCTAGAAACTTCTGGTAAGAGCAGCGGTGGGGAAAGAAAGTTACTCTTGAGATGAAAAGACAGAGAAGGCAGGAAGGACAAAGCAGCTGTTTGACAAAAGGGTGGGGAAGGAACAATTCTGTAGCCAAGGAAGTTGAGGTTGATTGGCTTCTGCTTGTGGTTCCAGAGGGGGGTGGGGAGCAAGATGGGGGGACTTTCCCGGGGCAGATTGGTGACTGGACTCCTTTGTAAGGTCCGGTTCCCTTGGCACTTTCAGGGAACCAACCCACTGTCCTGGAGACGGCAGAGGCGTTCCACCCGGGGAAGAACAAGTGGGAGGTCCTCCCCGCCATGCCCACACCCCGCTGTGCCTGCTCCAGCATCGTTGTCAAGAACTGCCTCCTGGCCGTGGGGGGCGTCAACCAGGGTCTGAGCGATGCGGTGGAAGCCCTGTGTGTCTCTGACTCCTAGCTGGCTCTGGGCCCAGCCACCGTGTCCTGGACCGGATCACCCCACTCTGGACAAGAGGAATGATCTCATCAAAGTAGTTTGGGCTGCTTCCCCGGACGCCAGCTCCTGTCAGCAGCCAGTGGGGTTATGCCATAGGGCTCTAGGTGACCTCTCCACCTCCAAACCCTACCAATCCGAGAAAACTGTAAGAAGTCTCGATGACTCTGCCATCCCCCTTCCCCTGTTGGGGCTCAGGTGACTTCTGGGGAGAGTTCTCACTTACTGCTCAGGCAGAGCAAGGTAGGTAGCAGGAGTATATGCTACCTCCCTTCCTGTGGGTTTACCTCTCCCATCTCCAGGATAGGGGGTACGCAGGGCAGTTCTGACCCAGAGGATAGCTACTTGTAGCTGTCCTTTCCCTGGATCTGCGCTAGTCTGAAGGTCTCTTGGGATGGAAGATGGAGAAGGGTTGCGGGGTCCCAACCCCTCTTCTCTCCATTGGTCTACATCTCTTCCCCCTTTGGTGGCTAACTGTGGGCCTGCCCTGGACCTCATCTACTCAGCAAGAATTGGCCCTGAAGCTGGAGGCAGCTGATTCGGAAGGGAAGTCAGGTTCACGTGCACTGGTCCAGGTCAGAAGCCCTGGCCAGGAAGGACCCATGCCTCTCGGGGTCCTGATGGGAATGTAATGATGGGAATGGAGCAGACTCCCAGCCCAGGGTCTGCTCCCCACTCTTCTCCTCACTTCATTTCTGCTTCGGTCACCCCTCCCCAACAGAGGCACTCCTCCCCTTTGTCACCGACAGCCCCAGAGTGTTTCTGTGTGAAACCTTCTTATTTACACTGTGGCATCAAAATCCACAAAGGGTGGATTACTTGCACTCTGGTTAACAGCAGGAGCACAATGATTAAAATCTATATTCCTATCTTCTCTGGCACCCTGATGCAGGGGTGGGGTGGACGGTGTCTTGATATGCGGAGGGGACCGCATGAAACAGTCCCTCTGACATTCTCAGGCTAAACGGGGCCCCAACGGACCACTTGTTCTTGGCTGTTCCTTCTGAGGAGGTTCCACCTTCAAACCACCCTGCCCTGACCAGTCACCTCACTCCTAGGAAAATAGCCCACTTTCTGTCTCCTGCGCGTTGACGCCCCACAGGCGTGTTGGGAAAAGGCTGCACTCGTTAACTGACTTCTTCGTTGGGTTACGTCTTGTGACTGGCCTCAGTTCATTCAGCTCGAGCTCATTTCTGTCTTGCCCACAGTAGAAAGGGAATTGCTCACTAATGTAAAAACGTGAAGGACGTGCCTCCTTTTAGCTGGTATAGCACCGCTTTCTGATTCCAAGTTATTTTTAAAAGCTGTGCTAACACGGGGGATACAAAGATGAAAAAAATACATGCCCTGGAGGGGCGGTGGGGGGGGGTCAGGGAGCACGTACCACATGCTGGTATGATTATTTCTCCTGAAGCAGGAACACCCGTCTGAGGGGTCACACGGAGCCTCCTGGAGGAGGTAACACCTCCACTGGACCTTCACAGACAAGTGGAACCAGGGTCTTTACGGGAGTCATTTTGCCTCCCTTTCTCTCGTACCTGATCTTTTTCTTTACCTGGGCACTGGAAGGACACTGCCACCTGCTGACCCAGCCTTTCCCTCCCACCTTGGCATCCTGTGGCCACGGGTGCCCCCTACGGAGCAGACTGCAGAGAGGCCTTCCCTACTGCTTCCAGACCCCCACCCCCAGCCCATTTCCGTTGAGCCCCCTGAAGTGACTGTTAGAAAGAGAGGCTGGGGCAGCAGGTTAGGGGAGGCATCGCGAAGCCCAGCCCTCCATTCCACTTCTGTCTCTGCACTGCCTGCTCCCACGCTCCCCAACCCCTCCCCAAGAAAGGCATTTACGAATGGGCTGCCTCCACCCCTTCTAACAGGAAGCCTAGCTTTGTGTGTAGGAGGCTCTCCAAGCACACAAAATGGCACCAGACATGTGGATGGGACTGAGGCATTTTAAATAGTTGGGGTACCTTAGGGCTGTAGCCAGCCCTAAAGGTTCTTCCCATTATGAGAATGGGGGACTGACTGCTGCAACCCGTGAGGGCCGCTCAGGGCTCAAGCTGGTATCTGCTGAGGACTCACCTCTTGGAGGTCCATGCTGGGAAGACTTTGGGTGTGGCTCACAGAGGAGCGAGGGAAATAGGGGGTGTCAGCGGCATACCTCATGGCTGTACCTCATGGTGCTGCAGAGGCCGCTCAGGATCTGGGGTCCGATGGCCTGGCTCGGGGCCTCAACGCCCTCCCTGCCTGCCATAGGCCTTCTCATCCCCGTCTGTCCCCTCTCTTGTCTTCATTTCCCAATCTGTAAAACAAAAGCAATGACAATGCCATCTCACAAGTTGGCAAAGCACCCGCTTCAATCCTCAGATCAACTCTGTGGAGAAGGCAGTATCCTCGTATTTTGCACATGAAACAACTAAGCCTCCAAGAGGTTATATAACTTGTCCAAGGTCACAAGCTAGTAAGTGACTGAACCAAATCTGATTCTAAAACCTGTGACCACAATACTGCCTTGCCTCAAATGGAACAGCACATAGGAAAGGGGAGAAAATCAGCTGCTCTGTACTCTGTAGGGGTTCAGAATGTCAAACCTGGAAAGATGGAGGGCTCCAAACATTCCTTTTGTTTCCCAAGGAATGAGTATGAGAATTAGCAAGGAAAGATTGGGAAGGGCTCCCTAACGTGCAATGAGCATAGAATATTCCTAAATTTACATCCCAGGAAAGTTCCCTTCTGGCTCTTTGACTGTGTCAGCTACTGCAAAGCATTGTTTGACACTGAACTCCAGTTATGTGTCTGGCGTGGTCCTGGACTTGGGATTCCTGCCCTCCAGTAGCTGCAGCCTTGGGAGGGAGCCGGGGACTAAATCTGCAGTTAGTATTTGATGAGACAAGTGTGAGCCTTTGCTAGTGTAACCCAGAGGTGCCCCATCCTTACTGGCTACAGAGAACTGAGAGGAACTGAGGGGATCAGAGAGGTTTCCAGAAAACAAATCTCAAACTGCACTTTGAAAGAAGAGGGAGAACAGCCAGGCAGAGGAGGATGACCCCAGGCTTTGAAGCAAGAAATGTGAGTTCAAATCATAATTGTCATGTGCGGATTGAACTTGGGCACGTTGTTAACCCCTGAATCTCAGTTTCCTTATTTGTAAAATGAACAAAATAAGGCCTCACTGAGGTTAAAAGCTACCTACTATACACAAAATGATTTGCATATATAGGGTGAGTAGCTGCACTATTATTTTTTGTTGTTGAGGGAGAGACAGAGGTGTTCTCAAGTCCACTGAGGGACAACATGCACATTGCAGAGAATCTAGGGAGATGGGCTGGAAGTACAGGCAGGGCAGATCAAGAGGCCTCACGTGCCTTGCTAAGGAGTCTGGACTTTATCCATATGGGAAACTGGGAGCAAATTAAGGATTTTAAGTGGAGAAGCATCGTGACCAGATTTGTGCCATTGGAACATAGGATCAGCCAAGTTCCTCTTCTGAGGAAAACGAAGTAAAATCGCCAAGGCACCATCTAAGATGAGAAAGAACCCCAGGGACTTCCCTGGTGGCATAGTGGTTAAGAATCCGCCTGCCAGTGCAGGGGACCCGGGTCCAAGAAGATCCCACATGCAGCGGAGCAATTAAACCCGTGCGCCACAACTACTGAAGCCCGTGCGCCTAGAGCCTGCGCTCCGCAACAAGGGAAGCCACCGCAGTGAGAAGCCCACGCGCCGCAGCAAAGGGTAGCCCCCGCTCATGGCAACTAGAGAAACCCCACGTGCAACGATGAAGACCCAACACAGCCAATAAATAAATAAGTAAACTTTTTTTTTTTTTTTAAAGAAAAAACCCCAGTTGGGGTTGGAATCCTCAGAAAAACACGTGGGCCAAGCTTGTCAGGCCTCCTCTGGAGGAAGGTCCATCTGCTGGGCAATTAAAGTGCCAGGAGGGTTTAGAACCACAGAAAGTGGACAAGTCCCTCCCTTCCATGGCTTCTTCTCCTCCAGAATTTCTAATGATCTCTTGCATTTGCGTTGAGCTTTCTGGCCCACAGATACACTGAACAGGAGGTGGGGTACCATCAGCCTTTTCCAACCCCCATCTGTAGAAGAAGAAACAGAACCGGGAACCCTATGACTAACCCAAGCGGCACAGCTAACAAGTGATGGAACGGAGACTCTAATCCAGCTGCCGGGGTGGAGGGTAGTGCACACCCCCACCGCCCACCATTCTGAGCTCTGCAGTAAGAGATGGCATGCCCGCCCCTAGGTGGCGGCAGAACAGGACCAAAGCCTCAGGCCAGGCTTGGTGAGATCAAAGAGTTGCGTGGGCAGGCGCTTCTTGTTGGCATTAGACAACTGCAGAAGTGAAGGCATGAGGCAGAGCACAGGCAAGAGCTGAAGAGACGGGCACATAAAATGACCCAGACAGGTTGGGCAGATAAGCTTCCATTTTATTAGTTTCCTAGGGCTGCCATAACGAAATACTGCAGACTGGTGGCTTCAAAAACAACAGAAATGTATTGCCTCACAATTCTAGAAGTCTGAAATCAAGAGGGAGGGGGAAACTTCCTTGCCTCTTCCTGGCTCTGAGGACTGAGCTGATCTGGGAAGGCTTCCTGGAGGAGACTGCTGTTATAACTGGGCCTCAAGGGAAGGGAGAATTGGGTGCCAAAATGCACACAGGAGTGGGGAGTGATGTGAAAAATGATTAGAAGGCAAGTTGGAGCCTGTGCCAACCCTGAATAGTGGGTCGATGCCTCGAGAAGAAGGGTTTGAGGAAGGTCAGCATCAGTGTGATATGATGGTTGTGGCCGCCTCTCCAAGCACACCCCTCTCCATTGGCGGTGCCAGGAGTGACGGGGGAGGGGGTGGGGAGTAGGGGGGAGGAGCCCATCTGTGGGAAAGGGTGGCGAGCCAGCTGGCTGCAAGTGCAATGTCTCTAGAGTACCCTGTGTTACGTTCTTGTAGAGTCTGCATTCTCCCTCAGGATGTGACCCTTTAATAATTTAAACTGTGGGGTGTTTTCCCAAATATCCAGTTCATTTGAGCTCCCCAGGCAGGTGTGTGCCTGGTTCAAAGAACCCCCAGAGCCCACGTGTTCCTGACGGCGTGAAGCAGAGCACCAAGAAACCACCGTCCGCAGCCCAGAGGCCAAAGTGTCCCTCTTTCCAAGAGTGATGGACCCCTTTACAGGTTATGTGCAGTTGGTATTTCATACCAGACAAACTTCCTGCGACTCCACCCAGCATGCCCTGGGCCAGCCTGACCCCTGCACATGAGCACACTCACAAACATACACATGCTCACACACACACACACTCACCTCTCTCCCTTTCCCCTCCCCTCTTTCTTTCATGCTCACACACACACCTCACACACCCACATTGCCCTCACTCTTACACAGATCTTACATGTACACTCGCAGATTTACACTCACATAATCACTCATGTTCACATACACAACTCACACACCTCACTCTTACGCTTCACACTTGCCTCACACCCTTACAATATAGCTCACACTCACACGTGCCTTAAACTCTTATACCCACACACTTCAAATACACCCCACACTTTTACACATTTGCACGCACTTCACACGCATGTGCACACCCGTTCACGCACATGTTTACGCTCTTACGCACGCCTCGCACTCACACATATACCCCTCACACTTACACTCTGGTACACACACTGGGAGCAGGTGCCCGGGCTCAGAACCCCTTCAGTGTGGACGGTGAGTTGCCAGCTCAGGAGCATCCACTGCTTTGACATCCGCACTGCCGGCCCCTCCAGAACCTCGTGCACAGTTTGCTGTAACAGTTAGGGGGACCTTCGCACCCTCACTTCCCTAGGACCTTAGGAAAGACTGGGATCCATCTATTTTACAGGGGAGGAAACTGAGACCCAGAGGAGTCCTGTGGCTTCCCCAAGCTGTCACGAGTTCCGTAAACGGGGCGGGGAGGGCGGGGGGAACCGTTTGCGGCTTCTCTGCTTACCTTCACGCGCTCAGCACCTGGTCCATGCCCTGCACGCAGCCAGCACTTGGTAAACCTGGACTGAGACAGTAAATGGGTGAAGGGAAAGGACAGGGGAAAAGATCCTGGTGCCCCAGTCCCATTCCTAATTTAGCCAGGCTGAATTCACCTGGCTCTTGAGACTTTTCTTTTCTTTTCTTTTTTTCATGCAAAACCTCCCAGCCGCCTGCCTCCTCCGAAGAGGAAACATCTGGCAGACGACTCAGAAGGTCAATAGGGGGAGGGGCTGGAGGCCCGGAAGTGTCTGAAGACTTGATGCCTGAGGTGACACTTTAGAAGTGGTGGCTTTTGTAGGTGGTTCAGGGAGAACTCTGTCTCCCCCAGGCTCGTGGGGTCCGCCTCCCCCTCCCCGCACCCTCCGCGTTGCTGCAGTGTGGAGACCGGGCGGGCGAGGAACTCCGGGCTTGCGGTTGGTGGCCTTCTGACCCGCTTGGGCACTAACCGGGCTGTCCAGGCTCCAGCCTCGGTCAGCCTCGGAAGGGGGGGTGTGGATGTGCCAGGAGGTGAGGGACCCCTGAGGCCCCATTCACTGTCTCTAGAAGGTGGCCCACCTTGCCTGCCTTATCTGGAGGACCAGAAGGAGGACTTTGGGGCGACCGGCCTCCCATTCAACAGACAATGGGCCTTGGTCCTAATCTCAGTTTAGCAATTCACATTCTTAAAAACAAACATTTATAAGGCAATAATAATTTACAAATCCCTTTCCCAGGCTCCCCACTCCAGATACAGCAACCCCATCTGTAGGAGAAAGGACTGGATTGGAGCTGCCCTTCCAAACTGGTCTTACTCTGCCTCAGACTCAAGTCCCAGCACCTCAGGGAAGGCAGCTCAACCGTGGGTGGAAAACGACCGCCTCGTCCCACACCTCCGGCCCCCTCCACATGGCGGCTGGATTCCTCTGCCCTTTCAGAAACCGTTCTCATCTGCAAACCTGCCTACACCCTCACAGAGCTGAAACACCCTCCCTCAGCTCCCCCGTTCCTCCAGGTGATTCCCAGCCTCCGCCTTGACTTCTAAGACCCTTCACGAAAGTCCTGCCCTTCCAGCCCCCCCTCCTTACCTCTGCCAAGTGTGGCTTGTGGGAGACCACTGGAGCAGGCAGTTCCCTAACCTGTCCCTGCTGCTCCCCCCCCACGCCCCAGCCCATCCCTCCCCGCAGAACACAGAATACCCCCTCCTTGTGTACCCCCACCTCACCCCCCTACACACAGGGCTCCTCAGGACACGGTGAGATCGTCAACCTTCATGCCCAGAGCATCACTGCGCTGGGCACCAGAGCCTCAATGTGGAATAAGTGGCTGAATGGAACAAATGCGTAACAAACAACCAGACAGAAGGAAAGTCAGGCAACCAAGGGCCCAGAGGGCACCAGCTTCGAGAGGAACCTTTACAAAGCCCCCTTCCTCTGAGCGCATCTGGCTGGTGTGAGGAACCAGAGCCAGGAAATCGGCAGTATTTCAAATCCCCCTGCTTACGAGGTGGGTTCTCTCTCCCCTTCTCCCCGGGCTCTGACAGGAGTGATATAAGGTCAGAATTGGGCTTTTCATAAACTTTGGGTGACAGCCAGCCTATTAATCCAGGCTGGTGGTAGCAGCCCCAGCACAAGACTGTGCTAGCGTCATTCAGGGCCAAGAGAAATGCTGGCTTCCCTTCCCAAGGGCCAGGAGCTGGTGACCTGGCTAAAGAATGTGCTTGGCTAGGGGTTTACATTCCAGGATCAGTTTGGGAGCAAAGGGCTTAGGTTGCCAGTGGGAGCCAAGTATGGGCAGGGAGGCGGCACTGGGCAGACCTTCCTCCCTCGTCCCTCCTGGGCATACCTCCCATGCCCTGCCCTTTCTGGTCCTGCCTGGACCTCTTTGGACCTCCCTGAGTGCAGGGTGGCGGCTGTGGACCAGGAGGAGGAAAACCTCAGCCCCCTCAAGGGAGCAGCATTTAAATGGAGTATAAAGTACTGAGTTCTAAGCCACAGTATCCACAGCCATAAATCCCCAGCTGCTGGAGAGCCTTTTCCAGTTTACAAAGAGGCTCCACGTTCAGGATCGCCTTTGGCCAATAGGAACTGAGGCCTGAAGGGACTGAGTCACCCACCCCAGGTCATGTGGCCAGCAAGGGGCAGAGCTCGGTATGGAAACCCATTATCTGACTGCCATTCTGAAGCTCATGTACCCCCTTCTTCATCTATAGCAACAGCCTTTGTACCCCAGAATCTAACCCAAGGCCCTGACCTCACAGAGTCAGTGAAGGATCAGTGACCACTGTAATGATAGGGGTTTATTTTTATTTACGTCTTCTCCATCTCAGTCCATCAAGGATCTCAGATGACCAATGGCAACAACACACCAGGGTTAGCTGGTGGACAGTCCTCGGTGACTGGGTACCCAGTGGAGGAATCCCATGAAAGCTTTTGTCCCAGTCATAAGCATAGGGGCCCCCCCTCTACACCCCCACCCCACAGCAATGGGAGTTACACAACCTCAGAGATTGAGCATGAACATAGAAGTGAGGGGCAGAAAGGAGCTCTTTTTGTTTTGCCGTTAACAGTGGGGTAAGGAGACCCCTTTCCAAAGTACTGACTAGAAGCCCTAGACTTTAAAGCTACACAAATATCCACCCACCCCACCTCCCAACTCTCAGCAAGAACCCTCGTCTGGCATTAAAAAACAAGCAGTGAGAGTAATTCAAAGGTCCTTCCTTTTCTCCCCCAAGTGAGGCTGCTCCCTCCCTCCGCCAGCACAGAGCTCCAGCCTTGGGCGGTTTCAATGACCACTTCCTAGCGCTGAACTTATCTTAACAGTCCTTTGTCCCAGATCAGATCAGCTGTAGCTCAGGGGGACAGCCCCTTGCTGTCATAGCTCCCATCCACACAAACACACACTTCGGTCTCAGCCAGAATGGGGGTTGGGGGGAGCAGACTTGGGAGGACCAGAGCCCAGCAAAACCCCAAGCAGACTGAGAAGAAACCATCAGTCTGACAGCTTCACATCTTGTTTCCTCCCACAGCAAGCCCAGGAGGGATCCTGAGGCACGCTTCAGGTTGAGTGAACTATGACTTAGAGAGCTTAGTCTACTTGAGACTTGGGTAAATCAAGGATCGTCTCCAAGCCACAGTATGATGGTTGAGAATGCTATTTCTGGAGCCAGATTGCCTAGGCTCCAATCTGGCTCCACCACTTGCCAGCTCTGTAACCCCACATGGGCAGGTATTTAATTTCTCTGTGTCCCAGTTTCCTCATCTGTGCAATGGGGATAATCATATGTTAGAACCTATTTCATAGAATTGTGGTGAGGACTGAATTCATTCATACAGTGACTAGCACACAGTAAGTGTGTTAGCTGTGCAAAAGAGAATAATTCTTACCCAGAGAGTTGCCGAGAGATCAGGGATAGTCATAGTCAGTTAGTGGCAAAGCAGAGCCTGGAGCCCAGGGTGTCAAACTCCTGAGCCAAAACATCATGCCAGGGGTGGGAGCGGGAATGGGGCTCCTGAGTGTCCTGTAGTGAGGGAATCGGTTGCCAGGTGGGCAAAAGAACAGGCATGACTGAGATTTCTAATTTGTCCCTACTTAAACATTGCAGAGAAGTTACAGCAGAGTTGAAATGCAACTCAGAGTTGATTTATCCAAATCCCTTTCTATAGACGAGGAAACTGCACCCCAAAGAGAAAGTCCTTGGCCATGACCAACAAAGTGGGTAGTGGTGAAAGAGGAGGTGGAACCCAGGACTCCTTTTTTTTTTTTTGGCTGTACCACACAACTTGCGGGGTTCCCTGACCAGGGACTGGACCCCGGCCCTCGGCAGTGAAAGCAAGGACTCTTAACCATTGGACCACCAGGGAATTCCCTGGAACCCAGGACTCGTGACTCCTGTCCGTCTGTGTGTAATTTCCCTGCTGCTCCAGGTGAGAGACAGTGCAAACTCTCTGGCTTGGGGAGAAGAGCTAGCTTCTCTTTGGTCACATCCCTCTCAGGCCTGGCCTGTGAATAACATTCAATTTCCCATTGTAACTGAGAGCTTGGGGACTGTTTTCAGCGTCTGCAGCACAAAATCCCCCAAACTCCTGGTAAGGCTTACTAAATTTACATTGTAAGCGGCTCATCAGTTCCATCTTGTGTTTCCGAAGCCCATGTGGGCACCACAAGACAATGTGATTCTTAAGGACTTGAGCTGTGATGTAAGACTGACAGAGTTTGCCTCCCAGCTGTGTTACTCGTAGCTAGGACTGAGTGGTCTTGGACATGACACTATATCTAAGATGCTTAGAACCAGGACTGGCTCAATAAATGTCGGATAACATTATACCCATTATTGTAGTTGCTCAGCACATATTTGTTGAATGAATGAATGAATTAATTAATGAAATGAACAAATTGCTCATTAAATGAACAAATTGCCTAAGCAGACCTCCACTTGTGGTCACAGCATCGGGCATTTCATAAAACTTGCTAGGCTTAGTTCGGTCAGCAGAGGGCAGCATTGAGTCAAGCATGTCAATTTGCCGGAGACTTGCAGAATTCACAATCCTGTTTTCGGATGCCCAGCTCCCAATCTTGGAGGGCCACTTCTAACGTGTAGGTTCCTAACCGAGCAGTTCCACCAGCCCCTGAGAAAGAAAGGTCAGCACCTTCAAGGCCATATTGTCCACCACCCGAGAGTGTCAGTTACTGAGGGCTGTAGCTCAGAGCTCTGAGAAAGGGAAATATAATGGTTGAGGTCTCAGGCAAAGAGGTGGTAAGCTGAGCCCTTTAGCCTGCAGCAGCCCTTTTTCCAGAGAAAAGGAAAGAGGGGCCCAGGCATCTATACTGAGATAAATCCCAAGGCAGGAGATGCTCTAGGGCCTGGGAGCTCCCCTGCAGATCATCAGATCCAGAAAGTGCTTAGCTGGCCCTCTACTTTCCTGCCCCCACTACTCCCTCAGCATCTCCCCTCACTCCTACTCCACCCCCACCCCATCCCAGAAGGTCTTTCATCACAGTTTACCCTCCCTTCAAGGTCCAACTGGCCGCCTGTGAGGCCCTCCCTCAAACCCCTGAGCCAGAATAAGACCCATCCTTTCAGCCCCACGTGGCATTTTGTACCTGTCTTTTTTTTTTTTAATACATACATAGTTTAAATTTATTATAGTTTGTTTTCATCTCTCCAAGGGAATGACTGGATTAACAGTGTAGATATGGGGATGTGAAATTTATGGTATGAGATCAGACATAGGGTAGTTGCAAGAAGTTGCTTATTTTTTGGTTAACACTCATAAAATTTTTTCCTTCATATTTTCTTCAAGCATTTTTAAAAATAAATTTATTTATTTATTTAATTTTGGCTGTATTGGGTCTTCGTTGCTGTGCACAGACTTTCTCTAGTTGGGGCGAGCTGGGGGTTGGGGGGAGCTACTCTTCGTTGCGGTGCACGGGCTTCTCATTGTGCAGGATTCAGTAGTTGTGGCTCACGGGCTCTAGAGTGCAGGCTCAGTAGTTGTGGCTCATGGGCTTAGTTGCTCTGCGGCATGTGGGATCTTCCCAGACCAGGGCTCCTTTACACTGGCAGGAGGATTCTTAACCACTGCGCCACCAGGGAAGTTCCTTCAAGAATTTAAGTGCGTCTCTTGTGCCCTAAATTTGTGCTACTGACCAAACCACCTATCTAACCTTCTTCTTAGCTTTTATTTTACTTTTAAAAAATTTTTATTGGAGTATAGTTGACTTACAGTGTTGTGTACGCGGGCCTCTCCGCGTCGCGGCCTCCCCCGTTGCGGAGCACAGGCTCCAGACGCGCAGGCCCAGCGGCCATGGCTCACGGGCCCAGCCGCTCCACGGCACGTGGGATTCCCCCGGACCGGGGCACGAACCCGTGTCCCCTGCGTCGGCAGGCGGACCCCCAACCACTGAGCCACCAGGGAAGCCCCAGCCTTCCCACTTCCTGCTTTGGATTACATGGTACTTTATTTATCTTATTTCCCTTACTAAACTGTAAACTTCCTGAGAGCAGGGAGCTAATTCTTAGTTGCCCCTCAAGAGTCATCTTAGATGTATTTCTTTTTCAGTAGAAATACCCCAAAGCGTGGCCTTGGTATCCCTCACCTGCCCTCCCACGGGCACCCTGCACTTCACACATCACAGCAATCCTTACTCTGAGCCACGTTAACATCCTCTTCTGCTGGTCTGGACACACACAGACACACACAGATTGTGAAGTGTGCAAGGACTGGCACAGATGTTTGTTCCTAACTGTCTCCCCAGCGAGGCACCTAGTAGGCTCAATAAATGGTTAATCCCAGAGCCCCTCACACAGTGATCACCAACAGTAGGCTTCCCCCCAACACCCCGCAACTGGCTGGTGGGGCAGGCAGCATTGAGATGGCTCAGCTCAGCCCAGATTCCTGGGCACATCCGAGCACATGACCCAGGAATTCCCCAATACCTGCCGGCAGCCAAGTCCCCTGACGTAATCAGATTCTCTGTCAGGCATTCTCGCTCTGAGACAGACCAGGTCTCCCTTGAAGGAATCTGAGCATTGAGTATTAGCAGTTAAGATCATTTCCGAGTTGTATGCTGTTCCGGCTCTGTGTCTGTTTGTCTGCCTCCCTGGCCTGTCTGCTGTAGGCAGACAGCGGCCAGGTCCATTCATCACTAAAGCCCTCTCTTGTAGTTCCTTAGAGGCCAGCAGGCTGCGTCTTGACTGGAACTGAGATCTCTTTTCTCTGCAGACTTTGGCTATCATGACTTGCCCCCTAAATGGGGATTCACATTCTGATCAAAGGAATCTGAAGTGAGGGCGGGGAAGGTCCAAGAGGTACGGGAGATCTATCCCAACTCCCCACCCCCCCACCCCTGCAATAGTCAGTTTAGCTGGGAACAGAGGGAAATCACTTTAGCCTTTGAATTCCACTGCACACGCATTCCTTTAGTTCATAAGCATCTACTGAGTGCCTTTTTTGTGCCTAGCAGTGGGCTAAGTGTTAGGGATACCTGGAATCTAGATTAGGTCTAGACTAATCTAGATTTCATAGAAGTCTTGATTAAGCTTGAAAGGGAATTTTAGGCTCATCTGTATGATTCTTTCATCTTACTTATGATAAAATATTGATTCATCTGGCTAACTGTCTCAGATCCTTCAGGTCTCAGCTTAAAAGGCTCTGTCTTTAGGAAACTGCCCCAGACCAACCTCCTCCTCTCTGCGCTAGGGACTCCCTCCTGTTATATACCCCAAGGGCATTCTGTTCTTCCCCCATTGTGTACACATCTTCCTCTGTCTAGGATTTGCTTATTTCTCACTAGACTGAGAACTCTCAGAGACCATGTCCACCCTGGCACCATCATATCCATAGGCCAGCACCTAGTGGGCACCAGTATTTGTAGAATGACTAAGTGATGGGGTAAAAGGCCACAGACATGGTTGGTGTCAGTCAGAACTAGAACTCAGGGCTCCTAACACTCAGCCCTGTGCTTGATCTTATATTACCCATGCTTCCTCTTGAGAGCCCTAATCTATCTAGATGGCCCCAGCTACCTGGCCCCAGGAATGGATGCAGATCTCATTGGGGAAAGGAAGTGGGGGGGGGGAACTTTCACCTGGGCCTCATTCTATTTTCACAGATAACCCAGGGGAGGCCGGCAGAGAGAAGAATGCCAAACTGGCTACCACCTCCTGTGATCCTCCAGATTTGGGGAAGCAGTGTTGGTTTCCTGCATAAGTGGATCCTCTCCAGCTACAAAGGAAGCCAACGGCCCCATTCTCCACCCCTAACTCACAATAGAAAGGATCAGTGGAAGTGGGAAAGTGGGCAGACACTAAATATAAATTTCAGTCACTGGGGATCACGTCCTTCTTGATCTTCAGCATGTCCTGAATACACAGCTGGCGGCACCATCCTCCTGAGGCCTCTGAATCCCAGCTCTGCCAGTTTCTCACCAGTTGTGTGGCCTTGGGCACAGGATTGAGCTACCATGAAGACTCAAGGGGAAATGTTCCTTTCTCCCCATTACACTCCACATCTAGATGAAGCAGGAGAGCCTGTGGATATTCTCATTTCACTCTAAATGACACTCAGTATGGGGATTCTGGACCTGGGGGTTCTGCTCCAGGCCTTAAAAATGAAGCCATATGTCATGACTTACCTGGCTCCAAAATCACAGAAAGGAAAACTTGAGTGGGCAGCTATTTACAGGTTTAGGGACACAAGTTATATAGCAGGAGTGTAACACATTTTTTAATGAATGAATGTTTCCCTTTGTTTCTCTCCACCTCCTCCCAATGCTTTGTAAATTCCACCACCTCTTGAGGGACCCACTCAAATTTAGAAGCCTTATTTGCTGAAGAAGTAAGAACTTTCCAGAACTGCATTTCTGGGATACAATTAAGGTTGATCCAACTGAAGACAGTTGAATTCAGAACCCTGAAACAGCTCTCCCCTAGCCCTCCAACTTGAGAGTCTGCCTCCATCCCATTCCATCCCTCCTTCCTCCTTACGGTCTTAAAGAAGTGGTCAAGTGCCTTTACAGATTTTGATTTGAGAGAAGCAAATTACTCAGGATGGGGAAATACTTTGGGGACCTCTAGTACTGTCAGGTTGCCCCTTGCTAAATGAGAACAGCACAATGGAAAGACAACAGGTGCCTCTAACCAGGACCAAGAGCCTCTCAGGGGTAAGCGCTGTTCCAGAGCCCCTGAAAATTTCTGGACCCCAGTGGTATCAACCCCCGCCGCCACTCACCCAACACCCCTCAACACCCCCACAACATCTCCGCCCCGCCCCGCGTAGCCGACCCCGGCGTAAGGTATTCCCCTTGCCTGACCCTCGGGGGCCCAGGTGGGCGGGGCTCCATTGACACCTTTCCCAGCCTCTCTGGGAGGAGGCGGAGCCAGGGACCCGGCAAGCCAATGCTGGCGGTCCTGGTCACGCGCAGCCGGCGATCAGGCCAATGGGTGCCGGGGGGTGTGGCCAGAGCCTCTAGTTCAGGGCGTTTATAACAACTTGGAATTCGGCGCCTGGTCGCGCGCCTTGGTACGGCTGTGGATTCTCGCGCCGCGAGTGGGCAGGCGACCTGGGCTCTAGGTCTCTCTGCCCAGCCGATTCCTCCTCTGCCCTCGCTCACCTGCTCGCCATGGAGTCCTTGGCTTTCCCCCGGCGCCTCGGCCCGGCTCCCTCGGCCACCGCTGCCCTGGCCGCGGAGCTCGTTCGGCCTTTGGCCGACGGGCTCCTCAAGTCGCCCAAGCCCCTAATGAAGAAGCAGGCAGTGAAGCGGCACCACCACAAGCACAACCTGCGACACCGCTACGAGTTCCTGGAGACCCTGGGCAAGGGGACCTACGGGAAGGTGAAGAAGGCGCGGGAGAGCTCTGGGCGCCTGGTGAGTGCGGCTCCCTCTCGCGGCGCCAGCCGGCCAGGCTCGGGAGTTAGCCGCAGGCGGCGGGTGATGGAGGGTGGGCCGGGAGCTAGTGCCTTGCTTGGTGGACTTGCCCGCATTCAGTCTTTACCGCGCTGAGGTTGCGTATGTGTATGTGGTGCTGGTAGTGTTCACTGTAGAAATTGGCCATGGCTGTAGGGACAATGGTCGTGGACCTGAGAACCCCACCAACTCCGGTCAGCAAGTGATGATTGCCAAATAAGTGAGGCGGGGTGCACAGAGGACGAAAGGTGTCCAGAGATGAGAAGGCTTCCTAAAGACGATGAGACTTAAGTGGAATTTTGCTTGTAACAGACTATCCAATAGAGTGGGATGGGGAGAGGAAGTAGAAGGCACCTGATCTTAGCAAGGGGTTAGTAAATGTGTGTAGTTGAGTGAAAAAGTGAATGAAGTGTCCAGTTCCTCAATTCAGTTCTAATAGTTTGGCAGCCCAACATACTGTGGAGATATCACCCCCTCCCGGGGGGCGCGGGTGGGTTTGACATTTAGGTCCTTTCCAGGTCTAAGATTGAGTCAGAGTTTCATTGTGATGGGTTTTTAATTCTGGTAAATGTGAAACTAGGCTCTCGTGAAAGATCCACTGTGCCCCAAGATACCTTTGGGTTTGGGGCCTTTTCAGGTATGTGTCCTGTTAATTTGGGATGTGTGTGTGTGTATAGTAGTAGTAATCTGTGGGACCTTGTGTAATTTACTTTATCTCTGTACTCTGTTTCCCCTTCTGCAAAAATGAAGAAAACAGAGCCTCCCTCACAGCTGCTATGAGGATTGAATGAGATACAAATATGAATTTAAATTGTTGCTGACAATAGAACCCGCCATGAGAACTGGTATTTATATTTGAAAAGGCTGGCCCCGAAGGGATAGCAGTTTTGCCAAAAGTTAACAATGGTCCCCAAACTTGAGTTTAATGTGCATAGGAATCACCTGGGTGCTTGTTTAAAATACTTCTTCTCTAGTTCCACACCCAGAGGATTTTATTCTGAAGGTGTAGGATGGGGCCAAATAACCTGTATTTGGGGGGACGGCTGCGCCCTGCAGGCTTGGCATGTGGGATCAGGACGCAGATCAAACCTGTGCCCCCTGCAGTGGAATCACAGAACCTTAATCACTGGACCGCCAGGGAAGGCCCTAAGTACTCTGTATTTTGACAGGCCTTTTAGGGCAGGTGGTTTAGGGATTGTTTTGCCAAATCCAGTTGGGTGCTGGTTATGAGATGTGCATGTATGTGTGTGTGCCTGCATGGGTGGCCATGGTCTGCCCTATCAGCTGTGGCAGGAGTTACCTCCCCAGACTGTTTGCTTTTGCAGCCAGTAGATGGTTTCAAATTCAAGAAGTCATTTCATTGGTGAAGGAGAGTGGATGCTGGGGAAAGGGAATGGATTATGGCCTCATCAATAGGACCGAGTATGTTTTTCCTGCTAACACCTGGCACGGTCCCCAGTTGCCTGCTGCCAGGTTACAGCTATTGGGCAATCATGTACTTCCTGGCTTTCCTTTTCTTTCTCTTTCTATAAAGTGTGAGGGCCGGGTGAGGCTCCAGGCTGGAGACAGCTGGGCCCAGGCTTTGTCAGGGGCTCAGCTGGAAAATAGCTGCTTGTGGCTCGTGCCTCTTTTGGGGGGCAGACTGGATTGGGGGCACTGGGGTGGCCTGGAAACTGAGATTGAAGTTCAGAAATCCCATTAAGCTCTTGACCTGGGTCACCGCATGTGTGTCTCTGTGTGTGTGTGAAAGAGAGAAAAGGAGAGATCATTGATTCTGGAATGAGATAAACCAGCTTTCAGTTTTCAAACCTCAGTGGCTGTAGGCAGGGATTCCAGCTCTTATTACATCAGAACAGAGAGAATTCAGAAGGTGCTCCCTGGCTTCATGTCTCTTGTATACAGGGAGCCCACTTCAGGAGGAGTGGGACCTGCCCTAAAGCTCCCTGATCCATAGACCACCCTGTACTTCTTGCTCAGGGTCTCCCTCCTCCTTGGAGAGCAGCTCTACGCGCTGCTAATTGTTTCTCAAAATTCTGGAGAGGAATCCTCCCCCCACCGCACCCCCATTCCTGTCTCTTCACTCTTCTCCCTGAAGAGAGACCAACCTGGTGCCTCAGGATCTTCAGTGGGGGAGAGGGGTGTGGGAGCAGCCCACAACCTCCCCTCAAAGTGAACTGAGGGTTCAGAGGAAAGCCCGCTGGGTGACTTCCATCTCAATTTCTCTCCACATTTCGCATTCCCACCCTGCCTGGATAGGATTCTCAGGGGCCAGATGGGATTGTCCAGAGGGAGGGGCAGGTGAGCAGGACTAATGGCTCCTCCAGGAGGGCATTAAAGGAAAAACCAATATTTGCTCTGGATCTCCTAGCTCTGACTACACTCCTGGTAGCCACATGGCATTTCCTCCTTTGACTCTCACAGCTCTCCTGACCACCCCTCCCCTAAAAACAAAAACACCTGCTAGGGTCCCTGGAACGGTGGCGTCCCCCAAAGCCTTTAGGTTGATCTGCATGGAATTTTTACTCCATGAGGAGCACAGGGGAGTCCAAGGGGACAGTGATCTGGGGCAGGGGTGCTTCTGTCTCATATATTGGATTGTTGCATGGGATTTCAAAATGTTTGAAAATGACTGAGATGGTCTGATTCCTTCACTGACAGATGGGGACACTGAGGCCCAGAGAGGGAAGGGGACATGTCCTGTGGCTGGTTAGTGGCATGCCTGCAACATAGGCTCCTGACTTGACCACCCCAGGTGCTAGATGACCAATACTGAGTCTTGCACTGGGAGTTGGCTTTGGGCTGAGCCCAGGCTTGCCTCAGTGTGCTTTGTCATTCCAACAGCTAGCTCCAACTGCCTTTCCCAGAGCTCCAGGCGCGCTGAGGGTGGGAGGAGTCACTGGGAACAACCCCCACCCCCATACATACTGACAGTGTCGAGAGATCCCGAGTAGGTGAGCTCCACTACATTTTACTTTGTCAGGAAGACTGCTCAGCTCAGCATCAGAGTGCAAGCATTCAGAATCCTGGCTCTACTGCTTACCGGCTGTGTGACCTCTGTGTATCTCAGTTTCCTCATCTGTAAAGTGGGGATTATAATAATTCCTACCTCGTGGGGTCCTCATAGGATTAAATAAGATAATATATGTGAAGTGCTCAGCACAGTAGCTGACACACACAGTGTTACTATCCCAGCAAGGCTGGCTTTGTTGAGGTCCTACCCTCCCTCTCTTGGGGGAGGGAGAGTCCACCCCACCCTGGGTCTGTCCTGCCCTGAGCAAGAGAATGGCTCGTGCTCAGCTTCCCTAAGCCCTTTGGTCTCTACGTCGTTCAAAGTCCCAGCCTCTCCTTTAGCCCCTGATCCAGAGAAGGGCTCCCGCCTGGCCAGCTGCCAGAGGCCTCTTCTGTGTGGTGCTGCCCTCCCAGCTCCTCCTGCATCTGCCTGCTCAGCAGCAGGGAGGGAGACTCCAGCTGCAGGTGACTCTTGTCCTTGGACTCTGGCCAAACCACACAAGAGGGCTGGGCAGGGAAGCACCTTGCCTGGCAGCCTGGCAGAGTGGGCAAAGAAAGGGTGGGCACAGCATGGGGTTTAGGGGAAGCAGCTCAGCCTCCCCTCAGAGCCCATGCCTGCTCCCAGCCTGGTTCTCTGGCAGGCTGGGTGGGATGGTGAGCCATCCCCACTCTGCCAGCCCTGGCCAGCCCAGCCCAACCTCTCCTGCATTATCTAAATGGGTCATCCTCCAGCTCCTTGCCCCACCTCCCAGAGGCAGCTGCTCCGTGAAAGGCCAAAAAGGAGTCAAGGATCTTGGCTCCAACTCTGGGTGATAGCTATGACCAGAGATGCCCAGCTTGTACCCTCTCTCCCGGCACCTGAAACCAGTACCTCTAGATCTTCTTTTTCTAAGACCTTTCTGCCATCCTCTCCTGAATCCAGATTATTCTTTTTTTTTTTTTTTTTTTTTTTTTGCTGTACACGGGCCTCTCACTGTTGTGGCCTCTCCCGTTGCGGAGCAAGGCTCCGGACACGCAGCCTCAGCGGCCATGGCTCACGGGCCCAGCCGCTCCGCGGCATGTGGGATCTTCCTGGACCGGGGCACGAACCCGTGTCCCCTGCATCAGCAGGCGGACTCTCAACCACTGCGCCACCAGGGAAGCCCCAGATTATTCTTGATCTGAGTTCCTGTGGGGACTGGGAGGAGAGAAGGCAGTGTTTAACCAGTTGAGCCCCAGCGCCCATCTCTCCAACGTCTTTGTATATCTGTAAGTGGGATGAGGGTGGCTGGTGGTACTGCACAGCCTGGCCCATGGCAGGGTGTGGGGCATTCCCTTCTCCAGGGGTAGGAGGCAGGGAGCTGGAGGCAGGGCAGAGCATCTGCAAGGAACTTTTGTCTTCTGAAGTGGTGGTTTCTCCAGGCAGCACCCCTCCATCTTGGGTCCTGACAGCCTTGATATGTTGAGGAACCTCGGAAGAGTCACCTTTCTGGACTTTTGTGTTTGCCATTTACAAAATGGGATAAGGAGTTAGCTCTGCTGCCCTTCCAGCATGCAGGGCCACAGCGGCAAGAAAATCACTGGGCTGGTATCAGTAGGAATTTTGCTCAGGCAGGTAAACATAGATATAGCATGGGGCCTCTGAATAAACCTATTATAACAATCCTTGGTTAGCACCTTCCTGGCGTAGTAGCACGTGACCCATTTCTGAAGAAGCTCAGCGGAGAATGCTAGAGTTTGGAAGGGAGCTTAGAGATCCTAATGTGCAAATTCGTGTATAGTTCCTTTCCTTTCTTTCTGGCCTGTGCTCAAACCTTTCTCTCTGCCTGGAATGCCCTTGTTGCACTGCCCCCCTCAAAGGCCTGCCCACCTCGGCTTGGCAAACCCCACACTTCCTTCAAGATCTAAAACAGAGTTTTCCCCCAGGGGTGATTTGCCCTGCTCCTCCAGGCGAAGGAAGCTCTCCAGTGCTCCCGGAGCCCCTGGGCAGCCAGGGTTCTCAACCGTCATGTTCATCACACTAGACTGGACCAAGGGCCTTGGCGCAGGGGCTATCCAATTTTTGTCTGAATCCCCAACACCTACCATAGCGCCAGGCACCTACCATAGCGCCAGGCACGTAGTAGGCATTCAGCAAATGTTTGGAGGATAAATGTCCTTTTATTTTTCAGATGAGGACATTAAAACTAGCCAGGCCAGTTAACAGGATCATTTAAGTGACTTGTCTCGAGTTATGTAGCTCCAAAGGGGCAAATAAAGACTAGATACCTGGGCTCTTGACACCCCTCCACCGATCTGGTGTTCACATTTATATTGTCATTGTTGTGCCTCTGTTTCCTGCCCCCTCTGAGTAGGGTGGCCGTATAATATAACATCTCAATTCGAATACTTTGCGGAGTAAAAGGGGCACTGTTAATAATTATACGGGATGACCCAGGATTGTCCCCAGGGAGGTGGCCTTCCTACCTCTGGGTGATCCATTCAGCGACTGTTTTTCTCTTCCTTTCCTCTAGTCACTATATTTGAATGGTTGCTCAACTATATTGCAGATGAGAACAAAGGTCCCTCAAAATGAGTTCTCACAAACATGGCTGACTCTCCACCCATGCCTTGGAAAAAGGGCAGAAAGTCTTATCTGGGCACTGGTGCCATCAGTCAGGGATCAGCCCAATGACTTAACCAATAAATATTTATTTGTGATTTGTGTTCACCAGTAAACAGTTGAGGTCTGTCCAGTGGGACTAGGATAGATGGGGGAACAGTGGCCCAGCCCCACCAGGGCAGTGATACATGGCTCTTCTTGTCTGTCACCTGCTTGGGGACTGGTGGAGGCATGAGGACCTAAGTTGTTTCTTTCCTGGGAAGTACCAGCCAAGCTGTGGTCTCCTAAGACCTAATATAGACAATGCGGGGTGGGGGGGGGTGGGGGGGGTCCTTGACCTCACCCCCTGAGGCCAGAGCATGAGCTTGCAGGAGGACGGAAGTGTCCACTAAGGATCAACAATTCTGATTTTAAACAGTAGACTTCCAGAGTTGAAAGAAATAGATCTCAGGATTCAACTTGTACACCCTCTACCCATGCAGGGACTCCTTCTAGCACCCCTCAGAGCCCTTTATTTTTTTGAAACCTCATTTCTTTTAGGCCTTGTCTTCTTTAGAGCTCTGCCTCCTAGCCCACGATGATTTATCTCATTGTATATGTTTGTGTGTGTACAACTGTACATCCAAGATATGCCTAGTTTTTGCATATGTGTGTTTCTTAAGCTCTCAGATATTTGTTTCATTATCTAGGTATGTGATTTACATGTGATTTTTTTTTTGTTATCTATTAATTCAGTTTTATGGGCCTTTATCTGAAGAGCTCATGGCATTTTATCTATTGTCTGATTTTTTTCTTTTTAACAGGAGAAAAACAAATTTAATTTCACATGTACAGGAACCCCCCCCCCCCCAATTATGTGGCTTCCCAACAGTCAGGCAATTGAGGCTTACCTGCCATCCTGAGCTAAGGAGAAGGGGGCAGGGGTCTGGCATTGGAAAGGGGAGGACGGCAATTCACAGAAAGATGGGAAGAGCGAATGCTTGGTAGATAAATGTTTGCTGGGCCATGCAGATAAGTCTTCCTGATGAAAAAAGTTATCTCTGCTAATAGCGCTCTCTCTGGTACAAGCCTCCTATCTAAATTCTTTAATGCAGTTCAGGGAGGGATAAAAAGCTCTTCTTGAGTCAGCTTCATTGTCTTCAGCTCAAAATCATCCACATGCCAAAGTGACAGTCTGGGGTAGCCTGCCCTGAGCCCCACCACCAAGTAATGCAATTACGTTTCAGTGCAGGCATTTATGTTCATATTTATAATCATCATAACCTTTAAAGTCTCGGCAAACATGTTTAGTTGCCACTGGATTGGTGTGTCCTCATGTACAAGTGACAACTCTTTCATTTGTACCTAGAGTTCATTTTTTGCAGTTATAAGACCATAATTCTTTTCTGCAGTGATAATTCATAACTGAAAAATTATTAGAACATTATCTGATATATCAAGACAGTTGCAGCTCTGGAGTTTCTATGTAGGAGAGACGTTAATGGCTCTAGTGGGTTGGAATTAGGAGCAACAAGAGTTGTCTTGAAGCTTCACTGTATTGTCTGATTTTTAAAACAAAGAATTCAGAGAGAAAAGAACTAGTCCATAAAATCTCCCCTTCAGGGAGAGAAAAAGGGTCTGGAGAGGTGTTCAGGAACCAAGCTCCAGGCCGGTTGGAGGAGGATTTAAGCCCCTTCCCCCCATCCCCACCCCCTGGGCAATTCTAAGCCGGGGATTTTTCTGCTTAGCTCATTGCGGTGGTTTGGAGCAGAAGGGGTGGGGGGCGTGAAGAGAGCGCCTGAGGTGCAGCCCGGCCCCTGCAGCTGCAGCGTGGGCCCCTCCAGGGGCTTGGGCAGGAGACTCCATGGTGACCGTCCCTCCTGCTGCCATTGTCCTCGCTGCCCTGCTCTGGGAGGGCGAGAGAGCCGGGCCTCCCCTCTTTCATGGATGCAGCTCCAGGGGAGGAGCGGGGCGGAGGGCACGCCATCCCTGGCCTGTTGCCGGGGTGACCAGGCCCAGGGCATTGTGAGCTGCTCCTCTTACAGGATTACGGCTGTTCCGCATTCTTGTCTGAGGGGGACACAGGCCCGAGGCCCGCGGTCCGCAGCGGAGCCGGAAGCCTTTGTCTGCCTCCAGAGCCCTGTGAAAGGGGGATTAGAGGCCCCGCCCCTTGGGCTCTGGGTTCCCTTTTTTCCACCTCCTTTTGAACCTTGAGGGGAGGCGAACCCTCCTGGGAAATGAACGAGGAGCTGTTTTCCTCAGCCAGTGCCTCGGGATTTCTCCTAACTTGCCCCGCTCCTGTGAAGGGGAAGTCTTATATTTACCATTTGTGTCCTTGGACAGGACTTGTCAGGAACTGACCAGCCCTGTGACACCCCACCCCATACCCGCCCAGCGCCTGATGCCAGAGTTGTAGCCTCCGAGGGCCCCGGGGCATCTATATGGTCACTTCACAAAGTCAAAGAAGGAAAGCACCCCAGACATCTTAGTCCAGCCTGTTTATTTCACAGAAAACGAGGCTGGGAGAGGGCATGGGCCTTGCCCATGAGCACAGCAACAGAGCCTGGAGGGCCCAGGTCCCCTGACTCACCACGCGGTGTCTTCCCCACACACTGCATGCGCTGTTGGTACTCTGTCACCATCGCTGCTCAGTGCGGTGGAACAGAGAAGGGGGCGAGATGCCTCAGTCTCTAAGAGCTTTGCTTAAGCTGCTTCTTGGCGGTTCATTCTCCACTTCCTCTTGCCTCCCTCCACCCTTCCTGAACCCACCACATGTACCAGCCAGAGAGTTTAATCCTTAAATGGCATTTTCACCTTTACGGACAAGATAGCAAAGCCCAGAGGACTCTGTTTAACTGTCTAGTTGTTTGTTTGTTGCTGGGGGAGAGACATTACTTACCTAGACCGAAGAGACTAGCATTTTTTCCATAACTTTTTTGGGTGATTTTTGTGTGTGTGATAAAGCATATGTAACATAAAAGGTTCCCTCCAGCCTCTCTGCCGCCCGCCCCAGTGAAGGGTGGAGAGGCTTCTCTGGGTGCGCGCTGTGGCCTTTGCAGCGGCTGTAGGCAGATCACCAGGGTCAGGGCTCCCAGAGTGTCCTCAGGGACGCCTTTACCTGCCAGACCTTTCTCCTCACTCTCCTGCATTCTCTGCTCCCAGGTGGCCATCAAGTTGATCCAGAAAGACAAAATCAAAGACGAGCAAGATCTGATGCACATTCGGCGAGAGATTGAGATCATGTCATCACTCAACCACCCCCACGTCATTGCCATCCACGAAGGTACAGAGGTGGAGCATTTGAAGCTGTGTGTGTGTGTGTGTGTGTGTGTGTGTGTGTGTGTGTACGTGTGTGTGTGTCCAGTTGGAACAGATGACACAGAGGTAAAAAAGACACAGGCTGGATTTGAAACCCAGCTATATGACTTTGGGCAACTAATTTAATTTTGTCTCTGGGCCTCAGTTCCTCATTTGTAAAATGGGATAATCCCACCTACATCACAGGGTTGTTGCAAAGATCAAATTAAATGTCACCAGGGAATTCCCTGGTGGTCCAGTGGTTAGGACTCTGTGCTTCCACCTCAGAGGGCACGGGTTTGATCCCTGGTCAGGGAACTAAGATCCCGCATGCCCTGTGGCACTGCTGGAAAAAAAAATTCAAATTAAGTGTCACCAAGTGCTCCTCTCATGGGAGGAACTCCACAGATTGTAGGCATTTTTGTTCTTAGGTTTTCCGTACTGGAACACTGTTTCCCCAGACGAATGAGATCCTTAGCAATCTGGGGGAGGCTGAAACATACGGGGACCTGCACGCGTCTCAGGTGTGTGGGTGCTGTTTTTCTTCATATACAGGAGCCAGACCTCCTGTCCTCTGAATCATTCCCGCCATGGGGCTGGCTTCTACTTCTCCTCGTCTCTTGAAGCCTCCTCTTGCTCTGACATCGGTGCTGGCTTTCCACTCCAGCTGCCCTGTTCCCTGTGACCCAGACAACAAAGTGAGCAAGAGAGGGTGATGAGGGAAAGAGGGGGAGCAGCCTCCCACACACACCTGTCTGCTTCCAGCCTTTACCTAATATCAGTTAGACAGGAAGTGAGGAACGGCAGGAACAGCAGGAAGGAGGAAAGGGAGGCTGTGGCTTTGCCCTCAGTCCGAATATTCCTGATAGGAAGAAAGAGAGGTCTCCTCTCTTAAGTTCTGTTTAGAGGAAGACTTAGGGCAGAGCCACTGACATGGCCCTGTGGCCTGAGCCTTTCCCATGAGCCCTAGCAGGTGGCTGGAAGGCTAATTGTTTCTCTGTTTATTTCCCCCAGGGAGGAGTTGGTTAAGCCAGGCTAAGCTTGGTGATTGGGCTGTGTGTGTGTGTGTGTGTGTGTGAGAATTCTTCCCCACACCCATTATCTACAGCTAGGTCTGGGAACTGAGCTCTGAAGCTTAGGATGTAGCTGCTACTTACTGCACCTTCAGATTCAGCAAATGTTGGGGTGTCATAGTTACTGTGTATCTGGTAGACCTCCCCCAGATCCATCCCCATCCACAGACTTTAAGAGATATGGACTGGGGGGAAGGCTGCAGTCCTGGGAACTGACTTCTAACATAGGTGCTCTCCAGAATGTGCCCTGGCTGGCTCCTGACCCCCAATTTTACGGCACAAAGTTTGCACACATCCTGCAGAGATGTGGAGAACCACAGGGGTGGAGCCTCAGCTAGGCACCCCCCAGCATTCTGGGCCACTGTGCTCCCCTAGGAAAAAGCACAGTCCTCCTGACCATGTATCCAACTGCCTGGGAGCTGGGACTCTTCTTGGGAGAAGCCTCCTCTCTTAGCTCCTTCTCACAGGCTAGACAGTAATCTCTCTGGGGCTGGCTGAGCAAGCCAAACTCATAGGACTCGTTTGACACAAAGATGCAATATCACAAAACACAGGGTGTGTTTTGACACACACCCTGCTGAAGGGCCAGTTTGGTGAACCAGCCATTCCCTACTTTTCCAGGAGGCAAGACAAGGCCTGAGGTGGCAATAGGGCCCCTTCCTCACATGGAGATGAGCCAGCTGGAGTAGGCTGCCTGCCAGGAGCCCAGCCAGTCAATTAATTACCAAATATTTATTGATCGTTTCTAAGTACAAAGCCCCAGCCTGGATGTTCTGAATGGGAAGTCAAAGATGTTAAGGGTGATCAATATCTCAGCTCTCCACGGTACTTTACAGTTTACAAAGCACTTTCATACTTTTATTCCTCTTCTGATCCTCAAGTCAGGCATTATTATGGGCATTATTTTTCAGGTTTATGCGTGAGGATGCTGATAATAAATATAACAGTAGGTACAGTCTGTTGAGTGCTTGCTTGTATGTCAGAGCCCACACCAGCTTGCTCCGCCAGCCTGAGAGCTGTGACTAACTTTTATCTATTCCTCGCCCCAGCTCTGTGACGTTGCTATCATTATCCCTCTTCAAATGAGGAAACTGAGGCACACTGATTGAATAACTTGCCGTGGTCACCCAGCTAGTAAATGATGGGGGCAGGATTCAAATCCCAAACCTACATTCTTACTGATGTATCTAGAAGAGATTTGCCCAAGGTCACGAGGCAAAAAAGTACTGAACCAGAGAGCCTGGTTTTTCATTCTCATCCAGTGATGTCTCAGAATTTGCAGGGTAGTGTTAAGAATCCTCCAAAGCCTGAACTTCCAAGGAAAGGGAGGGTGAGCCAGTTCCCTTGGCCTTAATTCGTTGCTACTGGAAGGTGTTGGGAGCATCAAAGGGCACTGTCCTGCCTCATTAGCAGATGTCTCTGGTGGGAAGTCCTGTCTGGTTTGGGGGCCTGGGAGTGATCCGTGTTCCCTAGTGGGGAGCAGTGCACTCCGGAGGGGCCTGACATTCCTGCCTTGCTCTGCCCCAGTGTTTGAGAACAGCAGCAAGATCGTGATCGTCATGGAGTATGCCAGCCGGGGCGACCTATATGACTACGTCAGTGAACGGCAGCGGCTCAGCGAGCGCGAAGCCCGGCATTTCTTCCGGCAGATTGTCTCCGCCGTGCACTACTGCCACCAGGTGAGCGGCACCTGCCTCAGCCCTGTGCTGAGGGGGTGGTCCCTGGGGCTCGGGGGCTGGTTTCACCAGAGAGATTCCATGACTGGTCCAGGATCACACAGGGAGATCGAAAGAGGCAAGACTCAGGTCTGGACTCAGCCTGGGGAATGTTGGTGTCTCTGGCTTCAAGTCTCTTGGCTGGGGTTGGAAGGACCATGATTTGTTGTAGTACGTACCAGTAAAGATGGGCCTCCCAGCCTACCTGTGCTCACCCCCACGCGGCCCCCTTTGTGTTTCCCTCACTGTCCAGACCAGGTCCTCATGTCCTTCCCTCCCTGGTGGCCTTCCCCTGACCCTCCTCCCTCCCTCTTTCAGAACAGGGTTGTCCACCGGGATCTCAAGCTGGAGAACATCCTCTTAGATGCCAATGGAAATATCAAGGTGAGCCTCACTTCTTGTCTAAAGCTGCTTCCCTACCCCTCCCCAGCCTGTCTGCACTGTCCCTTGCCAAGCATCTCTAAGCCCCTAGGGGCTTCCAGAAGGAGCTGAGCAAAGCTCAGACTCTTATGTGGGTACCGATAAGGACCGTAGCCATCATCCGCTTCAGTACCTCATTCTATGGATTGAAAGCTGAGGCCTTATGATAAGCAGTGATTTGCATAAGGTCCCACAGCTAGCAAGTGGCTGAGCCTCAGCTAGAACCAGAGTCTTCTGACTCCCTGACCAGTGCTCTTGACGTCACAAGGCTGAAGGAGTCTAGATCTAAGGTTGGCTTCTGCTCACAGCCTTGGGACTGGCACGGAGAGGCCATGGCCTGCGTTCTCCCCGCCTGCACGCATGCAATGCACGCACGCATGCGCACTTTAATCTGCCGCAATTAGGCAGCCCTTCAGCACCCTTCACCACAGCAAGCACTCCAGAGCCAGCTTCCTGCTTTCTGCAGCTGCTGAATTCCCGTGTCTAAGTAGTTAAATTTAGGCCTGGGAAGCTCAGGTCGATGTGATAAACTCGGGTCTTGGGGCTGGAAGGGGAGATGGCAAGGGCTGGCCCCTGCAGATACCTGGAAGGGCTCTGACTCTGCAGTCGCACCCTCCTCAGAATCTTCCCGAACCCAGATCATAGTCCTTTCCCCAGAGGCCCCTGACCTGTGCCCTGAGGTGCCCTAAGGCGCCCTGGCACTGAGTTCATTTTCCTTACCAGTTCCCGGAGTAGGTGGGGCTCTCTTTGATGCTGACCAGGAAGGGGGAAACCAGAGCCAATAAATCCACACAACCCAGGCAGGCACGAACTTTCCCATCTGCACCAATCATCTGCCTCATTATAGGCTTCAACTGGTAACTGCCTGATAGGAGGCCAATAAAACCCATAAATGAAGGAGCCAGAGTTCATAAACAACTTCTCCCCACCCTGGGCACACGTGACCGTCTGCTGGGGATGAAGAGGTTGGGAGCAAAAGGGCATTGGCCTCAGCCTTTGTCTGAGGATAGCTGGCGGAAGGGCCTTTCTGAGGAATGAGAAGATGGGCTTGGGGCCCCTCAAACCCTCAATATCAGAGGGCTCAGGAAGTCCTGTAAGAAGATCCCTTCTACTAGGCTATAGCCATGACCGTAATCTTTGTTCTTCCTTCAGTACTGCTTCTCAGCTATACTGGGCTGACCCCAGTCCCGCCACCACGTTCCTGCCCGGGTGTGAGCAGAGAGATGCATTCTTTGCTGGGAAGGGCAGCCCAAGCCCAAGTCATGGGGTAGCTTGCTTCTGAGGTTCATGGCATTGGCATAAGACATTGTCTGTCCCCCTCCAACTGGTAGACCCTTCCTTTAGTCAGTAAGTGGCCGTTAGTCCCACCCATGGGTCACAGCTGTGCTAGGAGTTGCAGGAGGGGTGGGGGCAGGAGGTCAGCATGGGAAGCATATTGATGTGGCAGTATGAGGAGACGGAACTGACAAGCAGGGGCTACCGTGAGCCACTGCAAATGGTAGGGCTTCATGGGAGGAGGAGATCTCAGGGCAATGGAAGGCTTCCTGGAGGAGGTGGGCTTGCTGGGTCAGGAGGATGTGTGTAGGCAGAGAGAGCATCCCTGGAGTAGAGTACAGCGTGAGCAAAGGGGCCTGGGGAACAGTGAGGACCCTGAAGCTCCCCGACACCTCTGCCTACGCTTTCCTCATTGACACAACCTCCAAAGGGCTCTTTCTTCCAGGGCCTGAGCTGTGTTGGTGGTGCCCGGTATGGGGTAGGGGTCATGGGCACCCTTTCCTGCTGCTAGGACCTGGGTTTCCCCGGGGTCTGGCGGGGGGCAGACCAGGAGCTATAGAACAACACAGGCCTTGGTGTGACCCCTGCCTGTGTTTGACCCAATTCTGCAGATCGCTGACTTTGGCCTCTCCAACATCTACCACCAAGGCAAGTTCCTGCAGACATTCTGTGGGAGCCCCCTCTATGCCTCGCCCGAAATCGTCAACGGGAAGCCCTACACGGGCCCAGAGGTAAGTGTCTGGACTCCTCCGCCAGCCTGCCTCAGCTTAGATCCTGAGAGAGGGATGCGCTACTTTTCTAGTTATTCCCTTTCTCAGATCACAAAACTCACTTCCCCACCAGAGTAGTGTGTGGCCGGGTCTCTAGCGGGAGTGGCAAAACTGGAACAAGAGTCTTCTGCCCCCCAGTCTGGTTCTGTGCCCCTCACCTTCCACATTCCCATTTCCTTTCCCAGCCCCCAGCCAGCCTCCCTGGAGGGATGGTATCTGTCACAACCAGCACTCCTGGCCCAGAAGGGATGACCTTGTCACTGATCTTATGTTTGTGGCTGCTTCTCCCAAGGGGAGGCAAATGACAGCAGCTCTCCATGAACCTCAGTCCCTTCTGCAGCGTCACCCTCTCTGCCCCTGGGTACTAGAAGGAGGTGGTCCTCAGATACACTGGGCTCTGGGTTCTCCAACATGGGCTCCCTTTTCCCCATGGTACTGAATGAAGGTGAGGCTGGAAGCCCTCTAGCCTGTGGCATGAGGAGGTCCTGGCTGATCCTCTCTCTCCCTCAGGTGGACAGCTGGTCCCTCGGTGTTCTCCTGTACATCCTGGTGCATGGCTCCATGCCCTTTGATGGGCAGGACCATAAGACGCTGGTGAAACAGATCAGCAATGGGGCCTACCGGCAGCCGCCTAAACCCTCTGGTGAGTGAGAGGTGTAGGTGTTCTCATCTAGGTGCTGGGTGTCCTTTGCTCATTCCTGAGGCAGCAATTAAACAGTGACAGTAAAGTGAAGAGGGCAGCCCACTGTGGCTGGAGTGTGCCTTCCACCTCAACTCCTGCTGCCACCTCTTTGCCTCCTATGTCTGTGGCCTCTGAGGAAGGAAGGGATAGCTCCTTCCTTCCTTTATGGGCAAGCTTTATCATATTCGGAAAGTGCTTCCTAAGGTCCAGCTTAGATCCTCTTTGCTACAATTGTCTCGTTTCCTACTGCTTTTGTCCTTGTCCTTAGAAATCTTTTTGTCCTTTCACGTACGACGTGTAAGGCAAGAAGAAAGGTGTGAGGACCTTGGTTTACTCTTGAACAGTCCCTACCTTCAGAGGGTTGCATGTCAGTGGAGCAAAGGAGGATACACACTAACACATAAACATGGCTGTGGTCCTGAGGGGTGGTGGGATGGAAGAGGAAATCTGACAGTCAATCCAGGGAAGCTGGAGACTGGGGGCCCGGCCCGGGCTGCAGCGTGTCTGGAGCCCTAGGTGGGAGTGGCATATCTGACACAGGAGTGAGCAGTGTCTTAGCACAAATGGGGGTAAGCCAGTGAGGGGGACTGTGGGTGCCCACGCTCATGCCTATGGATCTGAAACCCTTCTCCTTCTTCTTTTAGATGCCTGTGGTCTGATCCGGTGGCTCTTAATGGTGAACCCTACCCGCCGGGCCACCCTGGAGGATGTGGCCAGTCACTGGTGGGTAAACTGGGGCTATGCCACCCGTGTCGGGGAGCAGGAAGCTGTGCACGAGGGAAGGCGCACCAGCGGCGACTCTGGCCGGGCCTCCGTGGCTGACTGGCTCCGGCGGTCCTCCCGCCCCCTCCTGGAGAACGGGGCCAAGGTCTGCAGCTTCTTCAAGCAGCACGCGCCTGGAGGCGGGAGTCTCGCCCCTGGCCTGGAGCGCCAGCATTCGCTCAAGAAGTCCCGCAGAGAGAATGACATGGCCCAGACTCTCCAGGGGGACCCAGCTGCTGACGCCTCCCCTCGCCCTGGCAAGGGCAACCTCAAGCTGCCGAAAAGCATTCTCAAGAAGAAGGCATCGACCTCCTCGGAAGGCGCAAGGGAGGGCCCTGAGCTTGGCCCCGTCCCTATGAGCCCAGGACAGGCTGCCCCCTCGCTCCCCAAGAAGGGCATCCTCAAGAAGTCTCGCCAGCGGGAATCCGGCTACTACTCCTCTCCTGAACCCAGTGAGTCTGGGGAGCTCTTGGATGCAGGGGACGTGTTTGTAAGTGGGGATGCCATGGGGCACACGCCCCCCCAAACCTCAGGGCTGCTGCTCCATCGCAAGGGCATCCTCAAACACAACAGCAAGTTCTCCCACGCTGCCCTGGAGCTCACAGCCCACACCGCTTTTGGTTCTTTGGATGAACTGGCCCCACCTCGCCCTCCAGCCCGGGCCAGCCGCCCCACGGGGGCAGTGAGTGAGGACAGCATCCTGTCCTCTGAGTCCTTTGACCAGCTGGACTTGCCCGAATGGCTCCCTGAGCCCCCACTGCGGGGCTGTGTGTCTGTGGACAACCTCGTGGGGCTTGAGGAGCCCCCCTCAGAGGGCCCTGGAAGCAGGTCCCTGAGGTGCTGGCGGCAGGACCCCCTGGGGGACAGCTGCTTTTCCCTGATGGACTGCCAGGAGGTGACAGAGGCCTACCAACAGGCACTGGGGGTCTGCTCAAAGCTCAGCTGAAGGTGGGGGGCGTTGCCCCATCCCAGCTGGCTCTAAGACGCAGCTGGCTGCACCCTGAGGGGAAACTGCCTTCTTCCCTGCCTCCCAGGACCAGCATCCCAGCCCAGAAGGCTGGGATGGTTTGCAATTGAGCCCTGGGGAGGGCTGGATGTGGGAAGTGGGCAAGTGAAGTGTACTGAGGGTTCAATGTCTTCAGCCGCATGGAACCAAGAAGGTAGTAGAAGGGAAATGAGTAGAGAAGTAGAGAGGAAGGCCCAAGGCTGAGTCCAGGTTGCCTGTTTCTTGTACACATAGTAGGGCCGCAGAGAGCTGGAAAGAGCGCTCCCAGCGCCCAGCTCCTATAAAGAGTAAGTTTTGTGCATGGTGCCCTCCTGCCAAGGTGGGGATGGAAACTCTTGAAGTTCACATACGCATTCCCATCTCCACCAACCACTCAAGCTGGAGTGTGGCACCCCCCTAATGTGCCTGGGGTGTCCTGGGAGTGGTCTTCTAGAGTGTGCCCTTCCTTATTTATCTGAGCAGTAAGAGAACACAGCCTCTGTTTCCTCAAACGTTCTCTCCCCTTTCGCATCCTCCAAACCTGGCCCAAGCCTCCTGGAGTCGCTGCTATGAATCTAAAAGACTTGAAAAGGCTCGGGCTGCTATTGGACATCATCTCAAGGGGCCCGGATTCCCCTGGACCCCCACCTTGGACCTCAAAGACTCTGAACTTCTCTAGCCTCCAAGCTGCTCCTGCTACTGAGAATGGATGTGTCTGTTTCTCTGGGCTTTCAGGGCCTAGAATGTTCTTATTTATTTTTATGTTTTCAGCTCTGCATTTTTAAAATAGTGAATCTTACTGTTTTCAATAATGTGAATACTATGTTCTGGGGAAATGCACTATGACATCTAAGTTTTGTGTACAGGGAGATATTTTTGCAATGATTCCCTACTGATCAAGGGGAAGCGGGGGGCCTTTTATAAATCTACATGTCCCATCGCTCTGTCTGGAAGGGGTCTCTGGCTCCCTCACTCCACGCCCTGATTCTATCTACCTGATGGTCCCTCTTCCCTTCTGTGGTGGCTAGAAAGAGCCACCCCATTAAAAACCAGAACGATGATTGGAAAATAGCTTCTGTGGTTCTCTTTGGGGAAGTGGGGGCACAGGTCTTCGAGTTTTCTCTTAACACACACTCCCTTGGGCTCTCACAGATGGAAAAAAGAGAACCTGCTTCATAAAAACAAAACACACACCAAAAACCGAGCTCTTAGCTCCAAAGGACTCCCTGTCACACCTCCATCAGCGGTTCTGCCCTTGTAAACACCCAGCGGGGAGGGTGCCCTGGGCTAAGGGTCCCAATTCGCTCCTCCTGCATTTAGCACTAAAGAACTGGGTTTGGCAGATTATACAGCCCTGCCCCCACCCTTCCCCCTCCTCTCCCATCCCTCCCCCATCTAGCTCCGTCCCCTGCTGCTTGTAGGCACCTCCACCGCCTTTATTCTCTCCCTCCAAAGAAATCCCTTTCCCTCCAGTGCAGGCAGCTGCTCCCCACTCCGCCCCCCAACCGCCTGACTCTTAGAGGAAGTAAAGAATGCTTGGAATGCCCCCCTCGTTGGCCGTCCCTCTCCACCCCCTACAGAGCATTCCCCGGACTCCCGCTCCATTGAGAAACTCCCAGGCTCTGAGGGCTAGGATGAAAGGGAGGATAAGGACAAAGTGCAGGCAGGCAGCCGGCTGGCTCCAGCTTCAAGCAGGCTCCCTCCCCCATACCTCCCCCGGCTCTGGTGTTCGCAGGCCCCCAAACAGTCTGCTCCCCGTACACCTGCCCTCCTGCCGGCCTTCGGTGCCTGCCGCTTTGGAGCATCTGCACTGCCCTCCCCCTCCCTGCATCTGGGGAGCTGGCAAAGTTGCTGAGTCTGGGGAAGAAGTGGGGAGGCCAGGCAACTACGGGATCAGGATGGGAGAGTAAACAAGAAACCGTTTAGGCTACAGATGGGGTATTTCAGTCTGATAATTTTGAAAAGGCTCCACGTCTCCTGGTGATGGGGTTCCCACCTCCAGCCTTTTCATGGAGACTTTTCAAAGCTCTTCCAGCCCCGAGGCTCCACCACTTGAAAACAAGGCAGGTCCAACTGAGTGCTGGAGCTCTGGGCTAGACTGTGGGTAGACACAGGAGAAATATAAGGGAGGGTCTTTACCCAAGAAGCATAGAGTTCAGATGTGGAGTTAACTGTGTTCATTTATTCATTGACTCAGGAATCAAGCCCTATTGTGTGCTAAGCTAGCTCCGTGGAAGATACAGGTAATTGCTCTGTTTCTGGTGCAACGCATAAGATCCTAACCTCAGAGAGGTTGCACACTGAACAGCAAGCCAGCATGCATAAAAATAAGTAAAATTCAACAGAAAAATTTTTAGTTCAGAGAATGTTGAAGGGGAGTTGGGATGATGAGAGAGAAGAATTGCAACTTAGGAGGTAACAGGGCTACCATTTTTTAAGTGCTTATGTATCAAACACTTGATATGTTATGTAATGCCCAGGAAAGCCTTGTTAGTTCGGCACAATTTTTATCATTCTCGGGTCACAGAGGAAGAAATTGAGACTCAAAAACATAAAGTAACTTGCCTAGTTAGCAGGTGGGAAAACTCAACTCAAATCCAGGTCTGAGGGATGCCAAATCTTAGCGGAGTGGGCGACGTGGGGGGGGCTCACTTAAACTAGATTGGGTTTGGAGAGTTGGGAGAATATCAGTGAATGGAACTACAAATACTTATTGAGACACTATTACATGCCACACTCTTGTCCAGGCACAAGGAGTATGGCAATTCCTTCTGCCCCAGATGCCTTCCCCTTACCTTCAAAGCCCCAAAAGGGAGCTGGGAAATAGAGGGTGAGTGAGAACACGGAGAAGCTAGAGTGGGGAGACAGGACAGGAGGAGAGAAGGGACGCCAAGCCCCTGCAGCCCATCCTACTAACACTGCTGGCGGGGCGGATTTCTAGGAAGAGGAGGGGACACAAAGGTACTTGGTCCTGAGATCTTTGTCCTCTTTGAGGTCTGTTTGCTTAACCTCTTCCAAGCCAGGGGCTGGGAGGGGTGGGCAGGAGAGGGGATGGATGTGGCAGAAGCCCGCTGGGGAAAGAGACTCTGGGTGGGAAGAGAATGTCTACTACTCCAGCCCCTAGAGACCCAGGCTCGGGGATTCCATTTGCACGGAGTTTCCTTCCCCTCACTTGCCAGGATGCTTCCCCTCACTTGCCAGGATGTTTCATACCAAAAGCATTCCAGAAAGCAGGCTCAAAGAGATGACTCTGGGCCCCAGGGGGGAAGGCTGCAGCCCTAGGAATATTTAGTGCCACATCAGTGCTTCTGGAATGTGAATAACCCAGACAACCACCGGGGGCAACTTGGGGAGACAGGAAAGGGCCTTCAGAGACCAAGGCAAGAAAGTCTTGGTCAGAATTCTCACCTTAGCCTCAGCCCTTTCCTGGGGCAAATCCATCCAGGCTGTCCCTGAGTGGAAACCCCCTCACTGGGTAGTACCGAGGCTCCTCTGCGCGGAGCGGGGAGACCCCCACAGCAGGCATGTCAGGAGGAGCCCTTCCCTTCTCCCCAGACTCCATCCCAGTCAGGCTGCCTTGGACCTTCTGATGGGCTGGTGGGAAGGGGAAATGGCGATGCAACAGTCCCCTGCATGGCACAGCGCCCACGTCCCACTAGAGCTTCTGCTCAGCTCTGCAAGCCAGAATCCAGAGACTCACTGACAGCCAGAGCATGTCTGGACTGTGATGAAGCCAGGACAAAGGGCGAGCTGAGGAGCCTGGGCGTTTTTAAGAGGAGACTGGGGTTGGGGGGATACATTTGTATACAAAACGGACAAAAATCTCTACCCTTACCGGGTTTCCATTCTAGTGGAGGAAGATAGACAACGCAATAGATATAATAAATAGGTGAATTATATAGTATATTAACAGGTCATAAGCATATGAGGAGAATGGGAAGGGGACAGGGAATAACGTTTTAAATTGGGGTGATCAGAGAAGGGCTCATCGAGAAGGTGGCATTTGTGCAAAGACCTGAAGGAGGGAGGTGCTAACCACATAGATATTTGAGGGAACAGTGTTCCAGGTGGAGGGAACAGACAATAGAAATGCCTTAAGTGGGAGCAGGTCAGGCTAGTTCTAAAACAGCCATTGAGGTTTTAGGGCGAGCAACATGGCACCTGCCATGCCTATGCTAATGGTTCCGCCGTGGCCCCGCAGCCCAGGGACTCCTCCGGAACTGTTGGGAGCAACTGCAGCGGAAACTGCGGCAGAGCCGGCCAGGCTTTCCCAGTCCTCAATGGGGACCAGCATTAGCGGTCCAAGGTCCAGCTATATTTACAGAACCAGCAAATGATACCAATGGAAGGAAGGAGATTTCCAGTTTTTTGGAGAGCATCTTTTGGATGGCAGCTCCCAAAGACAGACGCAGCATTGAAGTTAACAGGTGTAGGAGAAGAAACCCTCATAAGCTTATTAAAGTTAAGAACAATATAGACGTTTGTCCTGAATGCGGTCACCTGAAACAGAAACACGTCCTCTGTGGCTATTGCTATGAGAAGGTGTGTAAAGAGACAGCGGAAATCAGAGGACAGATAGGGAAGCAAGAGGGAGCCCCTTTCAAGGCTCCTACCTTGGAGATCATGGTGCTGTACTTGGGGGAGACACCCTCCGAGCAAGATCAGGGTAAGAGGATCATTGAGAGAGAACGGAAGTGGCCATCCTGGTTCACCCAGAATTGACACCAAACATGTTTCGAGAGGATAACTTCACATAAGACGTTTCTCCTGAAAAAGAGGAAGATGCTTTGTTTTTATGTTGGTTGTGTGCTTGTTTTTAAATCATCAGCATAGCCTAAAGCATTCTCTATAAGCAGTTAGTTTTTTTGCGGGTAATTTGAAGAATGCATCAGGAGTAAAGTCTGAAAATGTTCATTTATGCAGAGGCTCAATGGATTTATGTGTCTGTTTCTATTATACTATGAAGTTTTAGTACACAGAATTTTCAGGACAGAAAAATAAAACCTAATTTAAAATTCATAGCCAGAATTATGCGTCTGGGCTCTGGTTTTGTTTGCCACTGGTTTTTCTTACAAGAATACTTACACAAGTGCTTTTGTTTAAGTAACACCTGAAAATAGGTTATTTAAATTCTGGGTATCGCTCTTTTAAGATGGTAGATGTAGCAGTAAGAAAAAGTTCGTTCTGTTTGGTTTTTTTGTTTGTTTGTTTCAGCAAATTAAAATTGCCTTTGTATAGCACTTTAAAACAAAAAAAGCCATTGAGGCTGGAACAGAGTGAGTGAAGGAGAAAGTAACAGAGAGAGGGTCAAGATAGGAAGCAGGGGTCGAGCAGTAGAGCACCTAGGGCCTTGTGAACCATTATACAGGTTATGGTTTTTTTCTGAGTGAAATGGGGAGCCAGTGGGAGGTTTTGAGCAAAAGGAATGGTGTAATCGGACTAAGGATGTTTTTTGTTAATTCCTCTGGCTGCTTGCTGAGAATAGCCAGGGGGTGGGGGTGGCCTGCAGGACTTGAGGGATGTTGCGTCCACTATTCGAGTGGGAAAGGTGGCAGGTGGAGGGGGGTGGGGGAAGCTAGGGAGCACTTCGACCTCCAGCGGCGATGAGAGGTATAAGGAGTCTGGAATTTGGGAAAGAGATGTGAGTTGGAGATAGAGATTTAGGAGTTGTTGCTAGGAAAGAGTTTCTGCTTTGGGTGGAAAATCACCTTAGTTGATCTCTGAAGTCCCTGAGTTCTAAAGGTTCCAGGATTTTATTGAATAGGAAAGCAGTTATTTGTATAGCTGATCAGTTGTTTGTGAAAGCTTGACAGCCTTGACAGCGGGGGAGGTGGGTGTTGCTGAGCTGGGGAGGCAGTTCTGCCTGTTTGCAACTGGTTTTCTCCTCCTGAGGAAGACAACGGGGCTTCTCCCATCCTCGGGAGAAGGCTGGGGGGCGGGTTGGGGAGGAACGGTCCGTTGTAGAACTGAGTCTTCCTGTACGAGAGGGCTGTACTAAAAGACTTCTCAAGACCCTCCCGCTCTGAAACTTTACGGCTGTGCATCTTCTAAGGCTTTTACAGGTTTTATAAGAACATGGGAAATGTCACTCTTGGGCCAGGGCTCTGCCTCTGACACTGGCAGAGGGGATGGGAGTTGCCTTGTACATCCCAGGCCCCAGAGAAGAAGCCGGCTCCCGGATTCCCAGTTCTCTTCCTGTGTTTCAGAGCTTCCTGCTTCAGATCACTGGGGAGCTTGAGCGCAGCCCACAGGGGGCCTGGGGATCTGCATTTTTAACAGGCCTGGTGATTGGTTCTGATGACACCGAAGTTTGAGAACTGACTCCAGGTGAGAGCCTTAACTTGCCTCTACAGAGCTGCTGCCTTTAGAGGAATTTTATGCCACTGGGCACACAGCTTCTCTCTGGGATACAAACCTCTTTCTCTTTCTCCCTCTCTTACTCTTATTCTGCCTCCTTTTGGCTCTAAAATGCTCCCATCACTGATTGTTTCTCGGAAGAATTCCCCATGCTTTTCAGGCTCTTCCCTCCTCACTCCAGGCACCAGTCCTCTCCCCCAGCTAATCCCACCTTCTCAATTTCACCTTTTCCCCTCTGGGGGCATTTAGGTCATGTTGGGAGAATGAGTCATCCTAGGGTTGGGGAGGGGGGCTTTAAGTCCATAAATGGGCAAAAACTCTGATTTCAGGTCTCAGTCTCTAGGAAAGAGCCAATTTCTCCCCACTGTCCCCCGCCCCCAAAGGAATTCCCCAGAGAAAAGGAAGGCGTTGGGAGAGGTACTGACCAATGAAATTCTAGAAACAGCAGTTTTTTAGGAGATAGGAGACTGACTCAGCTTCCCTGATAAACAGTGCGGGCCAGGATTTTCCCAGCCCAAGAGGCCAAAATCCCATTTCCGGGCGGAAACGAGGGCCCAGCCAACACCACCCCCTCCCTACTCCTCACTGCTTTCCCCTCCTAGGAGAATGCAGCTCCAGGCGGTGCTGACCCGGGCTCTGGACAGCACAGGCTCTCAGCTATCCCAGCAGGGCTGACCACATGCCTCACCCAGACCCCGGGGAAAGGGTGCTGTGACTTTTTAAAGTTCCCTGGCTGCATTCTGAATCACCCTCCAGCCTGGCCTGCAGTGTCTTCCTGATCCTTGGCTGTGCCCATCAAGCAGGTGGGCCCCTGGTTGGTAGCAGACCAGCCGCTGGCATGGAGCCCCCCCTCTATTAAGGGACCCCTGGCTTGCTCTGCCTCCCAGCCCAGTGCTCAGTTCTCTGTGAATGGAAAAGCCATGGGCCAGGTGGCACCTGGGGAGAGCTGGCTGTCTCCTCCTCAGAACCTCACACAGTGGCCAGGTCTCCCTTGAGATCCTTTCACAATTCAGGGTCTGGGCCTCCCGTGGCTCCTCAGAAACCTTGCTTGCAACAGGCCCAGGAGACTAGGGGGCAGACTCACAAACCTCCAGGAGACGAACAGACACAGCCAGAATGCCAATTTGTTGATTCATAATGAAAAATAGAACTGCTGTGAAACCCACCAGACACTCGGGTTTGCTGATGAGCACGTTCGCCGTCTGTTGGCCATTTCACACGAGGGGAAGCCGAGACTCAGTGGGACGGTTACTCGGGCAGCACAGGAGCTGGGCAGGGAACGCTGTGGCCATGAAGGGTCTTCGTGGAGTACCAGCCTCTCAGCCAGGACGCACCAGGTGGCCGTGCTCAGGACGCGCTTCCCCCGTACAGCTCTGGAGGACATCCCATACATGTATTTGTTGCCCCAGAGACAAGCTCCTGGCTTAGCACATTCCTCCTTTAGGCAGAACACAGGGCAGTCACTTAGAGAGCCCCTTTCACAGTACACTCACACCAGTCCTGTTTCCCCAAGGATTAAACTGGATGACTCATCAATGTGCTTTGTAAGCAACACCTCCCCGAAGAAACTAAGGAGTGGGAGAAGGTACTCAATAAGTGTTTAATAAAGGGCCTCCACCTGCTCTCCTGGCCCCAGCGCCTTAGAAATGGGAATCTGATAGTTGAATCAGTGAAAAGCCATCCCCTAATAAACCCATCAATGTGTATGGAGACCTTACTTTGTTCTAGGTGCTGTGGAAAATACGGGAGCAATAAAGGCATGGTTCCCTCCCTCAAGGAATTTGTATATAATAAAGTTGAAGCTATAAAATAACATCTACAGGATGATGGTGAACAGCCCAGAGGTGAGTGTGCTCAGGGCGTATGTCTGGTACAAAACATGTGTGGCCTGCTCATGTTCTATTGGACTTGGTAGTAATGGGACCACTTGTGTGGATGAGGGATGGACCACTGGCTGTTTTGGGTCCCCACTCTTTTGTCACTAGATTGGTCAGTAAATGAATAAGCCCCCCACTAACTAAAGTCTCTAGGTGTCTAGGCCCCAAGGCAGGGTCTCACTTGCGTCCACTCAGTTGAAATGCGAGGGCCCAGCTGTCCTTCCTCACAACCACTAGCCGTGGCAGGAAATGAGAGAGAGGGTCAGAACGAGCAGATGAACACCAGGGAGGGACGGGGGAGTAAGGTGGTTAGCTCCCTCCTTGCCAGCTATGGCTGGGGCCGGTTGGGGCAGCGAGCACACTGGTTCTTTGACCCTGTCCCCAGCAGCCCATCCATTCTTTTCTCGCTGCCTGGAGGAGTTTACCTTCTTTAGAGCCTCTCAGAGCCTCAAGATGAGGCAGAATTGTAACTCTCTCTCTGAGTCAGCTTGGTCCACTTCATAACTTGTGTGCCACCCCTAGGGCCCTTGGGTCCGAGTCTTTCTAGACCCATTTTTTTCCATCCCTGCTAAGGCACTAGACGAGATCCGGCCTCAGCCTCCTCCCACCCCCACTACCTATCTCGGAAATAAGAACCAGCTTGGAGTCACATTAGATTATGTGCGCAGTGTGTCATACACCCACCCCAAATCAATGTCAGGGGCAAGGCTGCTGCTACCGGTCAGCACTGAAGTCTCTGGTGTTGCTCTAGAGCACCAGCTCTCAAAGTGTGGTCAGGGACCCCTGGGGGTTCCCCAAGTCCTTTCAGACGAAAACAAGGTCAACACTGTTTTCATCATAATATGAAAACATCATTTGCCTTTTTACTTTCATTCTCTCATGAGTGCACAGTGGAATTTTCCAGAAGCTTCATGGTGTGTGATATTATAACAGACCGGATGCTGAAGGAGACATAAGAATCCAACTCTGCACGGCAATGTGAACATACTTAATACAATCAAACTACACACTTAAAACAGTTCGGATGGTAAATTTTATGTTATGTATTTTGTTACCACAATTAAATTTTTTAATTTTAAAGAAAAGAATCTGTCTCTTTTTCATTAAGCCAAATATTAAAAACATTTGCAAAACATGTAGAACAATGCTACTCTTCTCACTATTTTTTGTTTGTTTGTTTTGGAAAATATAGCAAGTTTTTGTAAAAATGTTTTATATATGTAAATGTGTAATGAGTTATTACTGTCACTTTTTAAAACTTATTTTAAAATAAATTAATAAATATTTTTTAATTTATGTTTTAATTTCTAATATGATAAACGCCAGTTCACCCACATAAATGCTCTTTGAGTGTCCTCAATAAGTTTTTAGAGTATAAAGGGCTCCTGAGACCAAAACATTTAATAACTGCTGCTCTACTGAGAAGGAATACAGCAGGTAGGGTTGCCAGATAAAATGCAGGATTCCCAGTTAAATTTGAATTTCACATATACAACGAATAATTTTTTAGTGTAATATTACCTAAAACATGCTGAACTAAAAAATTATTTGTTGTTTATGTGAAATTCAAATTTAACTGGGTATTCTGTATTTTTATTTGCTAAATCTGGCAACCCTGACAGCGGGAAAGATTTAGGTTAGACTGAGAACTTGAGTCAGATGTTGGGATTCTGACCCAGGAAAGGATGGAGAATTTCTGACAGCTTTGAGAAAAACGAATGGTTCTGAGGGCCCTAAATGCTTAGGGCTAGGGGTTACAGCCAGGAGGTGGGGAGGGGACAAAGGGTCTTCCCTGAGCTGGGCCCAAGACTCACTCCAAGAAACCCAGGCAGCTGGAGGATTAGCAAAAGCAGTGGAGAGTGAAACCCAACGTTGGGAGGGCTGAGGTCTCTGAAGGATGTCGAAAACATGAGGCAGTGAGGTCATCCGGCTGCCCCTGAGCTCTGCTAAAAATAGTTGTGGTTGCCATAGGGGTGAGAGCTATCAGGAAGCCAGGGTGAATCTCCATGTCTGGTTGGGGCTGTGCAGAGATATAGCTGGGGCGGTTGGGCCGTCAGGCCAGGTGGCAAGAAACCTAAGACACACGTTTGGGGCTAGAAATAACAGAGACAAAGAATTAGTCTTAGGAGCAGCCCAGGGGAGAAGGGCCCACACCTCCAGCTAGAATGGAGGCCAGTGACAGGTCCCTCCTCCCATCAGCATAGGGAAGCTCTAAGAAGCTCTTTCCTTTAAGAGAGGCAGGGGTGCCCCAGAAATAAGACTAGCAGGGAGGTTTGGGTGCTTTTTTAAAAAATTATTTTATTTTTTTGCCTTCAACATGTATTTAGCATTACTCTATACTTGGCATTGTACCCATCCCTGAGGATTCTGAATTGAATAAATGTGGTTCCCACCCTCCAGAGTCCGGTGGAGGAGACAGAGGCATAAAACCAACACAAATTCATGAATTCTTTTTGATAAGGGTTAATGATCAAAGGCCCGAGCAGCAAACCACCCACTGCAAGCCAGGCCCCTCCCTTTAGCAACCCCCAGCCCCAGCCCGGGCTGCAAACCAGCTGAGGGTGGAGAACCACCCAGATGCCTGCAGAGCGACACTCCAAGTTCCAGACCCTTTCTCTGCCCACACATCTCCGCCAGCTGTTTGGAGCAAAGGAAAATAACCCAGTTTGGGGAAAGACATAAAAATGACAGTTTTCTGTCTTGAACCTTCTCCCTCAGCCCATCCCAGCCTGGGAAAACCTGCTAGATGCTTCTTGAGAGGGTTCCTAAAGGCCATTACTGGCTTCCAGTTCAAGTGGGTGAGTGTGTGTATGAGGCAGGCTGGCCTTCGTTGACCATGGAGGTTTGGGACCCTGTTCGAAGTGACAGAACAGGTAGAGACAAAAGACAGTCTCATTTCTGGTGTCTAGCGCTTACTGAACACACATGGATTGAGCCCCTATTGCCAGGGACCAGGGTGGGATGTCGAGTCCAGAGCTCCAGCCTGCTAGGGGCACCGTCATTACACAGGACACTGGGGAAAGCTTCATGGAGGGAGCGAGCTGCGTGTTGCAGGCTGAGTTTTCTGGGTCAAGTAAAGGGGTTTTTAAGGAGCAAGAATTCCTTGAAAACTTAAACACTGACTTCAGACAGTCAAGTCTGGTGCCTGTATGTAAACCTCATTCGCTCAGTTGTGCTCCATATCCCAACTGCCACCCCCTCTCCAGCCCCATTTTATCCTCGGATATGCTCCTGCCAAGTAAGGTGTCTGCTCTGTAGGGAGAGGCAGGTCCAGGGGCTCTTTCTCTGTCCCCCGGGTTCCTGGGGTTCAGGATCCAGGTCTGGTTTCTGCCCTTGTCTCTCCTCTCTCACAAGCTGCAGCCTGGTAGCTTGGCCCCTCACTGCTGTGCCAGGAGGGAGGCTGTTAGCAGCACAGCTCAGCACGGGGGCAGGCGGGGTGTGTCTCTCTGGAGCTGCAGCAGGAGCCCGCTGGGCACGGTCAGGAGCAGTCAGGACCAATTTCCCCTGCAGCCAAGTGCAGCCGTTTCTCTGTTGTGCCTTCCCCACCGTCAGACAGACTGTGTTGGCTCCTCTGAGGCCCCATGTGAGAAGGAGAGTGTTGGCTCTGCCCAGATTGGCTGTGTGACCTTGGGCAAGTCAGTGGACGTTGACCTCCTATTTGTTCAAGTATAATCTGTACTCCAGGGTCTGTCTGAGGCAACATGTGTGAACACACTTTGTGAGCTGTAAAGCACAGCACTGGTGTGAAAGGCTGTTACTTTGTGGGAGTCCAGAGCCCCCCATGGTTAGAACAGGGAGGCTGTCTCAGAGTTTACTTTTCAGGCATCATCTTCCACATGGGGATTCCTAACCCGGGGTCCCGATGTTCTGCAGGGAGTCCTGGTGGCATTTGTAGGTTTTTTGAGAAGGTACATTTTCTGGGAAGATGATGCAGAGCTTTTCATCAGACCCTCAAGAGAGTGGACAAGTGAAGACCTGTTGAGAGCCACTGCCCGAGCCTTGGGCTTCATCTCTGGGGGTCATCTGCCAGGGAACCCCGACCCAGGAAGGCCGAGGGGCCTCCGAATCGTTGGAGGCAACAGTCATGCAGGCTGAGTGACCTATGTGTACCCACCCAACAAGGACATGTCTAAACAGCCACATGAGTCCAAAATCGCCAAGGAGGTGTTTGCTGAGCCCAAGTTCTATGCAGGCCAGCAAGACAATAGAGCTCATGGGATCTATATCATGCCAAAGTCTAGGAGGCGATTGCTCTGTACTATTCTCTATGTTGGCCTGATTTGGACTGGAAGGCCAAGTCCCATTCTAGATACCATGTTACTATAAGAATGCAGATAAATGGAAATATTTCCAGGGGACACAGGCCAAGCTGTCAAAATGTCTTGAAACCAGTCTTAGGAGGAATGACTAAAAGAACTGAGGGTATTTGGCTCAGAGCAAAGAATTACAGAGTAGATGGAGACTGGGAGTGGACATTAAATTCTTGACATGCTCTCTAGTGGATTCTATAGGGAAGCAGATAGTAACTTAGTAAAAGGAAATACTTTCTAACCGTGAGCTTCATGGAGTAGATGGACTGGAACTCCCCACTACCCCACATATTTGGTCTTTTGGAAGGGAATAAATTGCAGCTTCTAAGCTCTATCCCAGAAGAAGAGGAAGAAGAGACAATGACCATTCCTCCCCTGGGACTCAGGGAGAATGGGTGTCGTCTTGTAGAGGGGAAAAGGGGCAGGGCAGGGAACAGCAAGCCAGATCTGGGCCCCTGTGGCCTCTGCCTGCTTTCACAAAGGAGTCTTCTCTGACTGCCTGGATCAACTGTGGTCAAACCCCTTCCTCCATGGCCCCTGCTGTCTTGCTCACAGCTGGCACACAGGTTTCCCACTCCTGTCCTCACAGCTCTCAGGGCCCTCCTGGCCCACCACCCAGCAGGGCAGGTCCCGTGAGCTGGCCTTGGATGGATGTTGAGGGGAGTTTGTCCACCTCCACTCACACTTCACGATGGATGGGGGTCCCACAGAGGAGCCCAGAGACGTGGTCTGAGGCGGAAGCTGCCCGGCCCTGTCTGGCACAGCTGAGGAGGCTGGCAGGCGTGCCCCCTCTCTAGTGACCTCACCTGAGCCTGCCAGGCGCACCCTCCCTGCCACACCCTTCCTAAACCTCCTTCCAAACCTGCCCTCACCCAGCAGGCCTGTCGAGCACCGCGCCCCATCTCAGGGCCCCAGGGGAGCCTGGGGAGAGTGAGGTAACTGTGGGTCAGCCCCTCACCAGGGCCTGGTCTGGTCTGAGGGGCGGGGCTGGCCTCCTGCCTCCAGTCAATTCTGGGTCCCTGATGACTTCCGGGGTTGGAGGTCACAGAAGTGCAAAATGACAGACTGTCAGGGTTGTTATATACATGGGGAAACTGAGGCCTGCAGAGAGCAGACACAAGCAGCAGGACGCCCAGTCTGCAATGGGAAGCTGGGGGACTGCATGGCAGGGGACTGCTGCCCTCCTGGCCCCGGCAGGCCTCTGACTTGGGAAAAGTCTGAGGTTTAGAGCCACCTGACAGTTCTCCTGCTGCCTCCCTTGCTTCTTTGCTTTTTTCGACCCATATGAAGGTGTTCTGGAGCGTAGGAGCGAGGTTAGGAAAGGGATGGCCCTGTGGGGTCAGCAACGTGGGCTTTGGAGCCAGACAGGCATAGGTTAGAACCCTGGTTCCTGCCACCTCCTGCCAGCAGGACCTTGAGAAGTACTTAGGTCTCGCTGAGCCTCAGTTTTCTCATCTGCAAAATGACAATAATTATTATCTAGAAATGCAGAATGTGTTACATCTATTATCTCATTTAACTCTCACAGCAAACAGTTTGAGGCAGATATTATCTCCAACGTTCAGATGAGAAAACTGAGGCTCAGATACCTCGTGCAGGATCTCGGGAATCCTGATGAGTGGTAGAGCTGGGACATAACCTGTGACTGTCTGATCCCAGGGCCCGTGCTCTGGACCACTCTGCCATTCTGCCGTGGCCTTGGAGAATGGCTGGGAGAAATGACGGGGGTGAAGTAACAGGATATAGCGCCCCTTCCCCAGGCCCTGATGAGGTGTCGCAGGGAGCAGGGCTGGGTGAGGGAAGAGGAGAGAGGGGCTTCTGGGTCCAAAGTAGAGGCCACTGCGAGGGTCCCGGGCCTGTGGCACTTCGGGTTAGTGGAAGGGGAGGGACCGGAAGTCTTCTCGAAGGTGGATGAGGGCAGAGCCAGGAAATAGAGATTCTGTGGTTAAAGCAGCCCCTCAGTGTTCCTGAGACCGTGGGGCTGAGGGAAACTCAGACTCAGGAGGAACACGTGCCAAGCTGCTGACAGTGCTTTCCCCTGTGGAGGGACAACATTTTTACTCTCCAGCCCCCATATTGTTTGCATTTTTTACACCGACTGTGCATTATTTGAATTTTCTTGTAAAGGAAAAATAAAGGCTAGAAAGATGTATGTCAAATGCTACTAGTGGGTGGAGGGTATCATCTGTGACTGAAGTTCCCTCAAATTTTCTATGACAAACATGTATTAATCACTCTGAGAAAATATTATTTAAATGAAATTATACATGTAAAGTGTCTAGAACAGCACTTCTGCCATGATGGAAACGCGTTCCGTCTGTGCCGTCCAGTACAGCAGACACCAGCCACACGTAGCTCCTGAAATATAGCTAGTGCAGCCGAGGAAATGAATTTTTAATTTTATTGAATTTTAATTAACTTACATTTAATTTTAAGTAGGCCTGGCCTTTGAGGGTTCAATAAGACAGACTGTGCATGATGGTGCGGGCTTTATTGATTTATTTTGGCCGCGCCACGCGGCTTTCAGGATCTCAGTTCCCCGACCAGGGATTGACTGAACCCGGGCTGCGGCAGTGAAAGCCTGGAATCCTAACCACTAGGCCACCAGGGACCTCCTGATGCTGGCCTCTAGAAGAAAGTGTGCTGCCCTGTCACCATCTGAACCCTTCCTGATGAGTGCCCTCTTCCCTGCCCTCTCTTTCCTCCCCGGCTTCAGAGCTTCCTCTACCTTCCTCTACTGCCTCCCCCTCAGCCACCTTACCTTCCTTCTCCAACCCTGTACAGAGCGCAGGGGTTCCTCGGTCAAACCCCTCCAGGTGTGCTTGTCGTGATGTGCACATCTGCAGGTGAGAGCCCAGGCTCAGCACCGCCTCACTGTAGCAATCTCGAGAAAGTCACCGCCTCTATCTCGGCCTCAGTTTCCTCATATGTATAATGGGAGTCTTGGCCAGAGATTCCATAAAGACCTCACGGCCCTTTACCTAGCTGCTGAGGTCACAGGCTGGGATCACTGGGCATGGCCAGGGGTACTGGGCACTGCTGAGCAAGAGGTACTTAAGTGAGGTGACAGAAAGGACTGTCTGGCTGTCAGGCTTATGAGGTGCTGGGACGGGCGAAAAATGTGTGATGAAAGATGTGTCATGGAGGGAAGAGAACTTTGCTAATCCAGCTCCCCTCCAGCAGCTAGCCTCTCTTTCTTAGATCATAACTTCGTTTTAGCAGTTACCAAGCTCCATTGTCATTTTTTTACCTCTGTCTTCCTGGATAGATTTTGAGATGTTCGAAGAGAAAGAGTTTGTCTAGTTCACCTCAGTATCCTCCATCTCTTACATAAAACAGATGTTCATGTAGGTTTGATGAACAGATGAAAAAATTGCTCCTTTGGATCCTCCCTAGGCTTTTCCCTCTGGAGTTGGTATTAAGCTCTGTGGCTCAAAGGACTCAGCCTTGGGAAAAAATAGAAAGTCAATGGAATTTGTAGAAAATTGTTTTTCCCTTTCTGCCTCCTTGAAAATGTTTTTTCTTCAACCTCTCAAACCCTAACCTTCTCTTTCTCTGGCAGAGTAAAGAAAGTGTTCAACGGGAAAAACGAATTCATACTAAGGTGTGAATGGCTCAAGGTTTACCCCTCGTAGGGTCACCTGCATTTGTACATGTAACAAGCAACACTTAGCCTACCTGTGGGTGTCAGGCTTCAGCTACAGCTGCGGCGGCGTTGTCAGCAAGCCTGGGTTTGTCCTGCGGCAGCCGTTCACCGGCTGTGTCCATGAGTAAGTTCCCCTCATCTTTCTGAGACTCGGTTTGCTATCTGTAAGCGGAGTCTTATGTCACCTCTCTAGCTACCCACTAGGGCTATGGTGGAGATAAAATGAATCCATGTACACAAAAAGCATTGTTAGCTGTGAGGTCTTGGATAGGAAAAGGGATTGATATTGCCATGACTTTGGGCCAGGGAGGAGGGGGTCTCACCTCACCCTCAAAATCATACCTGAGCAGATGACAGCTGTGCGTGGAAGCCACCACCCTTTTAATCTCACAGCTGCCAAGTGGAGAAGAGAACCCTGGCATTCCCTCGTCTTTTGCCCTGCTTCCGGGGGAAGATGAGAGGGAGGCCAGGAGAGCCTTTGGAGCCAACCTTGCTCTCCGACTCACCTCCAGATGCCCTCCTCGCAACCTGGGCATCCAGCAGTGAGGACTCCCCACGGTTAGAACACCGGTCCCGACTCTTCTGTCTGCGTGCGTTCCTGCTCACGGACCTCACCAAACCAAGCCGCCTCTCCACCACACTGGGAGCCTGCACTTGAGTCTGCTTCACAGAGATACTTTCTGGATTTCCCAGAAACTCACTAGCCTCGTCAATCTCTCCATCTTAAATTCTCCATTTGTGTGAAGGTGGGGACACTAAGGCCCAGAGAGGTTGCATGACCTTCTCAGTATCACACAGCATTGTTGAGTGTTAGCTCCCAAGTCCCTAGACTTCTGGATGGTCCCAGGTCTTCCTGAGGAGAATGCTCACCCTTTCCCTTCTCTCCCCAAACTCCCCTCACCTTCCCTTTCTCTTTCAAGCACAAACAACCCCTCTGAAACCCCCAAGTCCCATAAGTTCTGGAGTGGGGGTTCCCTTCCCCTCTTCCCTCTCCTTCTCACTGGAGTGGCCTTAGAAGCCCCTTCCCCAGGTATCCTGCCCTCTGGGGTGTAGGCTGGGCAGTACTGATGCCTGAAACACCGCATATCCCTTCAAACCATGTAACGATGCCTCTGTCTCACCTGCACGCCCAGAACCTGACCAAAACCATCTGCTTGGGACACTCTCCGTTCTTGCCTCTTGCCCGTCCTTCAGTGCTCTGAGAAGCCTCCCCAAAGGTCCCTTTCAGAGTGGAGCTCTCCTCCCTGGACTTCCCACTCCGTCCCCTGCTGCAGCACTTATCTCTTCCTGCCTCTGTTAGAGGGCTGTGTGTGTGTGTGTCCCCGCTAGGCTGTGAGCTCCATGAGGGCATGGACCATGTCTTACTTTTCTTTGTGTCTACGTGCCTGGCACAGAGCAGGTGTTCAAAACTGCATTTCTTGAATTTCATTGAACCTAAGCCTAGTGGTTTGGGCTACAGGCTACCTGGACCACAGGCTGCCCACCTTTGATGAGAGCTCCAAGACCAGCAGAGAAGGAAATGGAGAGGAAGGAACGGGACCCCTGGTCAGCCCCTTCTTCCTCGGCATCCACGCAGCTGTCGCTCAGGTCTTCCCATCCTTGGCCTGGCGTGGCCCTGCCTGACTGAGAAGATGGAGAAGGGACCAGCTAGAGACATATAACAGGTCCGTGCTGGTGACTTGTCTCTTGCATGAGTTTATTTAATGCCCAGTTTCGTGGGAAATCTTCTCCTCCTCACCTCCACCTCAACTCTGGGTGCTTGGGGCTGGGCTCAAGTAGAAAAAGAACAAAGGGACCCAAGAGAGTGGCACAGAGAGAACTCAGCCTTCCTGCAGGAGCCCAGAGATCAGAGCACCCAAACCAGCTGGAGACCCAGATCCTTCTAAAGGGTTTACTTTAGTCTTCTCTTCAGTGAGCTGAAATCCCTACAAGAACAACCAGAGTAAGGCAACCAAAGGACCTTTAGGCTGGGAGGTGGGCGGGCAGCAGGGTCCAGGCACCCAGAGCTTGTGGAATCTCCTCCGGGTGCTTTTGGAAGCAGAGCCAACTTGGTGGGTGGCTGCCTGGGGGCAGGGCCATGGCCAAGGTGGTCTATCGAGCACCCCTGGGCCCCTCATCTTGAGTTAGACTTTGGATCGGCTACCGGGGAGGGAGGGCTCTTCTGGGAGGACCCGAGTGTGGGAAGCAGTGCCGCCGTCACCAACCTAGACTGTCCTTCTAGCTGGGTGACTCAGGTCCTGCTGACAGGTCTGGATGTGCTGGGGCAAGTCCCAGCCTTCCCTCCCTCTCCACCTCTGTCCCAGCACGTCTGGTGGAGGCCGAGCCTCCTCCTTCCAGCTCCACTGGGGGGTTGGCTACAACCGTTCAGCCTGAGGGGCCACTGCCAGCCACTCTCTCAAGCCCTGCCCCAGGCTTGGCCCCGAGCAGCTCAGAGCCCTCTGTGGGGACCCCAGATGGCCCAGCAGCAGCCTGACAGTTGTCTCCCTTAGGGAGAGAGATCTGGGAACCTGGGGTGCAGGCACCCATATCTGACATCTCCTCTGAGCCTCACGAATGCCCTGCCACTTGGGCAGCCCAGGCATCCTTATCTCGACGAGGAGACGCGAGCCTGCAACCCCACAGCCAGCGCTGAGTGGCTGAGCCTCCACCCAAACCTGGGCCTCCTGATGCCGATTCCTGAGCACACACCTGGGCCCGTGGTCTGGAGGAGGCTGGGCCCCAAGCACTGATATACTCACAGGACCCGGGTGGAGGCAGCCAGCCTGGGCCAGGCAGGCCTCATCCAGTCCTGTCTCAAGCTGGGGCCTGACTCCCTGGGACTGGGCCGGCTTTGTCTGCAAGTCCTAGAGGAAAGGTGTCTGGAATAAGCAGGCTCTCAGCTTGCAGGGAAGGGGAGCTGTGAGGGCCTCTACTGAGCCGTCAGGAGTTGGAGGCCAAGACCTCCTCAGTCGCCCTCAGCCTTGCTTGTTTCTGTAGGGTCTGCCTTAGACGTCTCTGAGCAGTTCTGCACTTGAACATCCCCTTGGCTTCAGGAAGGGGGAGGAGTCATAACTTGCCTTGGTTAGTCCCTTATTAGGTTCTAGGCGCCAGGCTAAGGTGTGACACGCAGAATGTCCTCTCTCCTGCACCCCAAACCTGTGAGCCAGATGCCATTTGCTTTCCTATGGGCAGAGGAGGAGGCTAATCTGAGACTGGAACCTTGTCTGAAGTGGGTGACAGTGCTGGGACTGGAGCCCAGAGCTGCAGGCTCCAAAGCCCAGGCTCTTACATTGGAAACTTGACCTCACTTAAGGGCGCCGTCACTGACGGGGGGCCTGCCACGTGGATCCATCCAGGCGTCCCGGCTAAAGCTCCCCTCCTCTCCCACCCTGTGGCCCCAGGTCTTTCCTCCTTTCCCTCCCCTTCCCCCCAGAATCACCTTGAGTCACCTGGAGTGGCGGGGGTCAGGTCACTGCCCTCTGCCCCGTGCCGTCAGAAGGCTTTGGTGTGGGCCCAGGCTGCACCTGCTGCAGCGCCACCGTTTCCACGAGGCTGGCAGGGAGCACCAGCTCTGCACGGGCACAGCAAACATGGCACAGCAAATATGCCGTCTCCAGGCCAGCCAGCTGCCCGCCAAGTGCTGCTGGAGCACTACCGCACAAGTCCAAGCAGAGATGAGTTCTCAGCTGCCCCCAGCCTGGGCCACTGAGGCTGCGGGAGGGTGCTGGCCTGGCCGGGCCCTGTGAACCCCAGGTGTGGGGCTGGGACCTGCAGGACGGACCCCCGGGGAGAAAGCCTGCCCGTTGGTCCTGCAGTCTAAAGGAGGGTGGTCCCCTGCAGAGGCCACCCTGACTCAATGTCTCACCCTGTGACCCCTGGCGGGAGAGGCAGGCAGGTCCAGATTGGAGCAATTTGTCCCATTTTTACAGAGTGGAGAGAGGCTCAGACATGAACAAGGAAGGGCAGTGACTGTCAGAGGAATGAAACCCAACTCCTAGTCGGGGCCTGGGCTTAGCGAGAAGCCCCTTGTCACAAAGAGGCAAATATAGGGTCTGCCTGTTCCGTCCTTTTTTGCAGAAGATGGCTCTGTAGCCGGGGGTGGGGGTGGAGGTGGGGCTGATGTTCCCCTCTCCTAGGGCTGTTTACTTTGCAGCCTCAGGATCAGCTGAGAATGTCACGCCCCAGCCTCCCTCTTCCCTCCTCCCTTTCAGTGTGGACTGTGGCTGGCAGTGACATTTAAGAACCAATGCAGGGAAGGCACCTGACCTTGGGGAGGAATGTGGGAAATGTCTGCAGCCTGGAGCAGCCACCCCCACCTGGGGCCCAGGAATGTGGGCTCCTGGCCCAGAGCCCATGGCCCCCAAGGGAGGTGTGCATGTGGTTGGAAGAAATGGGGGGTGCAGGGCCCAGGAGTGACATTGTTGGAAGGCCCTGTAAGGTCACCTGGTGAAACTCCTACCCGGTTATAGAGGGTGAAGATGAACCATCAGTGCTGCCCTCCTGCCAGCGCCAGCGCAGCACCCTCTCTGATCCAGTTAAGGGCCCAGTCCCCGACGCCTAAGTCCCCTAAAGCCCAAGGTCACGGATACATCTGTGTATCTGTGTATTGACTTCTCAGACCTACAGAACCACAGAATGTCAGAGCCCTTTGAAATTAGCAGCTACTGCATCCATCCATATTACAGATGTAGAAACTGAGGCCCAGAAAGATGGGAATTGGCCACAGGTGCGCTAATTATGGGCCAGGGCTCTGGGGTAGGTGCTTTCCCTACAGCCCTCCTGCTTTCACGAACTGGGGGCATCTCCTCGCAGTAGGGAGACTCAGGTGGGCCAACTGAGCTCCCACAGGGTTCCTGCTGGGAATCCAGTGCCTTCTGTGGGTGCCCTTAACTGTCAGAGGTGGGAAAAAGAGTCACAGAGCAGACACTGAGGGCCTCTATGCTCAAGGCAGGTGATCTCTGCTCTGGCTGGACAGAATTGAAAGGCCAAGCTAACGCCAACAGATGCTAGTCTTTGGAGCTGAACCCTAAGAAAGTGCTGAATAAGGACTCTGCTGCCCTCCTGTGGCCATACCTGGGCATGACTGCTGTCATCGAGGCCTCCAGCTGCTTATGTTCTCCAAACTAAGGAAATCTCTCCCAATTTCCCTCCTCCTAGAAAGCACTCCAGGGAGGCTGGATGGGGTGGACATCATCTCACCTCCCTATCACCCAGGCCAGAGCTTTGGCTGTGGAAAGCAAATGGGAAGGGTGGATGACACTTTGTTCAATGTCAGATCCTGGAGGATGAAGGCCACAGGCCAATAGGTGAGGCCCAGTCTGTGTTACCCAGAATGCTTGAGTGTTGGGAGAGACTCGGTGGTTTCCATGGAAACAGCCTAATCAACCAACGCTAGACGGGATGGTTTGAAAATTTAGAGGATATTTATTTCTCGGGAAGGTCCACAACAGCTGGCAGGCACTGCCCTCCCCTGTTCCAGGGGATTTCTCTCTCCTTTTCTGAGAAATCCCCTCTCTTCTTGGAAGTGCCCTTGGGGAGGCTGGGATGTGAAGAGAAACCATACACAACACTCCAGAGCCTTAAAAAAAAGAAAGCAACAGACAACCTCCCCCACACAGATACACACATACGGAATAAACAGACATATAAAAGAGGCTGAGGCGCCGCTTGGGAGAGTGGGGCTGGGCGGCTCTGCCCCACTTCCCCCAGCCAGGAGGCTCCAGATCTAAATGGCATGGAAGTGCCCGACAGCCAAGCAGCAGCCCTGGCTTCAGAGAGAGGACCAGAGAGGGGGGCGGGGGTGGGACCTCTCCCTGGAGCTCAGGGGAATAAGGGACAAAGGAACCAATAAATAAATAAATAAACAGAACCCTAAGAGCTTGGGACCCCTGGGGCCTCTTTCCCTGAAAAGAGCAGATCCAGGGACAGGCAGAAAGGATAACAGGGAACACACAAATCCAAAGCCACACCTAACTGGCCTCCAGAGCCTGCATCCTTCAGATCCCAGAAGGGCCCAACCCAGAACCCAGCCTCAACCCAGCTCTGGAGGAGGGAGGGGTGAGCTGGGGAGCTTCCTTCCTGAAACTCTTGCCTTCATTCTGACCATCTCCACAAAGAGGGAGCCGGAGCTGCCTGAAGCATGGGCTCTTCCCCAGGAAAGCCGAGGCATGGCCCTCTCCCGCCCCTCTTCTCATTGGCCTTCCTGACCCATGGCATCTGCGTCAGCTGGGAGGAGCACTTGTGTGACTGTAAATAATCAGAACAGTCCATCCGGGTGTCCTCTGCTCCATTTGGCCACCGACGCCCCCACCGCCTCCAGCCAGGGCTACACTGACGGCTCCCTTCAGGCCAACAGGGAGGAGGCACTGGACAGAAGAAGCAAGGACAGAGAAGGGGGCAGAAGTTGCTGGAATGGACAGTTTGGGCAGGAGGCCAAACTGGACACATGATGAAGTCCAAGGACTCGGGAGTCCCAGGGTTCCCCCGGAGAAGCATGGCCAGCTGGGGGCTGGGGAGAGCACGGGGTCGGGACAGGCCGGCCGCTCAGCTGGGCAGTAGCACGTGCTGCAGGAGGTAGGTGAGGGAGTCCCAGTGCTTCCAGAGGAGGAAGAGGACGAGGACCAGGAGGGCAGTGCTGGTGATGCGCAGGCGGGTCTTCATGAGTGGTGTGATGAAGTTGGCGAGAGTGGACACGAACACCAGCAGCACGGCCATGAGCGCCAGGATCACGTTGATGAACTTGCCCAGCAGCGCCCGTGCGTTGGCGTTCTCCACGCCCTCCAGCTGCACCACCTGCTGCTGTTGCTGCTGCAGCTCCAGCTTGGTGACCCGGGTCAGGCAAGACTCCACAGCCTCCTGCAGGGACACAGGGGTGGGTGCATTGGAGCTCGGGGCGGGCAGACCCCCAGCCTAAACCCTACCTGCCCCTCCGAGGAGGTGACAATGCACAGGGTGCCCCCTCCGAAGGCCAGGCAGGGCAGAGAGTGATCAGCTGCAGCTAGGGGCCCGAGTCCTTTAATGATGACTATCTGGGGAGGACGGTGGGAAGTGGAAGTCTTGATTAAGGGGAAGCGGCGGAACCAGCCCACTCCCGGATTCCTCTTGAGGCTGCTGTACCTGGATGTCCCGGGCCCTTTCGTAGGACTGGTAGGCCACCTTCTCCTCCATGCTGGCCAGCTCCTGCTTCAGGTTGGTCATCTCATTCTGGTGAAGCTCGGTCAGGTCGTTGAGCTGCTCCTCCAGCCGCTCATACCTGGCGGAGGGAGAAGGTATGACACCAGTCCCAGCTCCCCAAGCCCCTTGTCTCTCCCCAGGATCAATTTCACTCATTCTCAACAATGACTCAACCCACCCCAGGTGTCCAGCCCTGTCCAATTTTAACAGCAACCACAATGAAAGCTACTACGTACACAGCACTTCTTATATGCAGGCCCTGGGCTAGGCACTTTCGCCACATTATCCCATAGGATCCTCCTCCACAAACCTTCAAGATAAGTCCTAGTGTCATCCCCATTTTACAGACGAGAAGACTGAGGCATAGAGAGGTTGAGGAACTTGCCTGAGATCACAGAGCTCATGAATGGAGGAGTCAGGGATTGACTAACTTCAACAACCTCAACCCTTAAGCCCTGGGCTAACAGGCTCTCCTGGGTACCAGGGACCCAGGGATATAGAGACACAATCCCTGCTCTGAAGGCACAAAATATAGAAGATGACTACTATGGCGGGCGGCGGGGGGGGGAGTTAGCTTTCAGGCAGGTTTCCCCCTCAATTTTCCAAACCTTCTTCCCATATATAAAGAAGAAAAGGTGCTAACTAAAGAAAAGATCCCGAAGACTCCCAAGGAGCAGGTGCCAAATGGCACACGAGAGGCGCAGAGCAAAAGCAGAGCCGACAGAAGGGAAGGAGGGGACAGCCTGACTCGGGAGCCCCGGCTGAACGATCACATGGACCACGCCAGACACCTACATACGGTGACTTTACAGGTTTGGACTCAACCCTCACAAACCCTGTGAACAGGGCTTCACGTTATTCCCGCTTCACAGATGAGGACACCGGGTACGAAGAGTATTAAGAACTTTGTTCAAGGTAAAGGGTAACGAGTAGAGCTGGGATCTGAACCCAGGTAACCTGGCTCCAGAGTCAGCGCTCTTAGCCAGACTCTCTCCAGATAAAAGGCCATGTAGCTGGCTCCTGCCTCGGTTTCCCCTTTTGTACAACAACCATGTAATCATCAAGGAGGGACGCTCAAAGCTCCTGAGACGGGCAGAGCCTTCCTTCCACAGGCCCCGTAATCCTAACTTCCAGCTGCCCTGGAAGCTGGTGGAAGGGGCCTCGGAGCCTCTTCCTGGCCCCTTCCAGCAGCCCAGGAGCCTTCTAGATGCTCCCCCGTCTGCTGCTACCACCAAGTCTGCAAGCCGGTGCTCGGCCCCTCTCCCCAGGGCCGGGCCGGGCGGCACACACCTGTAGCGCTCCTCCTGCAGGCACTGGGTCATGTAGGTGTAGTCCCTCTGCAGCTGAGCCTTCAGGTCCTCCATCGAGTCCTCCAGGTGGGACTGGCCCTCCTTGATCTCCCGCAGCTCTTCCAGCACGGCATCCATGTTTCCGGGGGCGCCGTACAGCATGTTCGACTTGGGGCTCCCCAGCGCCGCAGCGGGCCCGGCCCCCGAGTTGCTGCCCGCCCCAGCCGAGCTGGCGCTAGCGCTGGAGCACTCATCGTCGCTGCCGTACTTGGGGCTGGACACGAGCGTGGCACTGCCGCTCAGCGCCCGCGCCGCCTCCTCGGGGGGCCCGTCGTCCAGAGGGTCCTTCAGGTGGGCGATGTTGTCAGCGCTGCCAAACTTGTTCCGGATGAGGCTGGCGAACTCCCGGGGCTTGGACACCACGGCGGTGTGGGTGGCCTGTGAGAGGCCGGAGAGGCTGCCCTTCACGCCCTCCACCACGCCACCCCCAAAGCCGCTGATGCCGGCGCGCATGTTGGCGCCCACGTCCTTCAGGCCCTGCTGCATGTCCCGCAGCACATCCTTGGGCTGCCGCGACGGCCCGTTCTGCTCGATCTCCTTCAGGCGCCGGCGGTAGTGCTCCAGCTTCTTGTGCAGCTGGGCGATGGTCTGGGCCGACTTCTGGTTCTTCTTCTCGAACACCTGCTTGATGCGGGACACCTGCTGCTTGTCAGCGTTGTTGGCCAGCTTCAGGTACTCTGCCACGTTGTCGTCCCGCGCCTCCTGCTCGATCTTGATCTGCTCTGTGATCTTCAGGATCTTCTGGTGCAGGTGGTCGATGGCGGCCTTGGTCCGCTGGGGGTCCGGGGCCCCGTCCGGCACGTCCAGGCTGATGGGGCCATCGGCGTCACCGTGGCCAGGGCCGCCAGGGAGGCTCAGGGCCGCGAGGTCCCCCTTGTCGACCTGGGGAAGAAGGCAAGCAGAAGAAGCGTAAGTCAATCAGGAAACCAAGGGAGGGGGCCCACAGGGGTCTCTCGTGTGTCCCTGGACAACTCTGGACTTGGTTTTCACTGCCTGGAAAACAGATGCGGGATGAACAGGAAACTTTAAGGAAAGAGTCCGAAAGGATAATGGCAATGACAACAGTATTCCCTCACAGCTGCCATTTAGGAAGGGCTTGCACATCTGCTATTTACCCAATCCCCACAACAACCCTAAAATGCAGTCTAGGCAGACCTGCTCCTCCTTTGGCCCAGAGAGTTCAAGCAAGTTGCTCAGGGACAAACAGCTTCAGGAAGACAGAACTGGCAGCCCAGAACTCTTTTTGCCCCATCACATGGACCAAGCAGGTCTGAGGCTTCACTGCAGTCACGGGGTTATTTCTCGGGGATGAGACACGCTGTCCCTCTGGACTCAGCCCTCCATAAGGCTCCTGCCTGGAGCAGGCCTCTCCCTCAGAGCTGACCAGAGCCTACACTTGGGCCCCATGCAGGCACAGGAAGCACTTCCCTGCACCCTCCCCACCTGGGCTTCCCCAGTGCAGCTCAGCGGGCCACCTGCCTCAGCGGACACCTCTCGCAGCCCTTCCCTTACCTTCCAGCTCCCTGGGGTCGTCAGCAACCTCTTCCGCTTCATGATGGCGGGAGCGCCCAGCCCTGCCCGGTCTCCCAGGCCAGGGAGAGGAGCACACCCCCACCTGCCTGCTGGCTGGGTCCCCAAGGGCTCGAGTCCCAGAAGTAACCCACAGGGAAGCGGGGCCCAGGCTGGGGGCCTGGGGGTACCAGCCATCCAGCGTGGAAGGAGGTGAATGTGCAGGAGGGAGAGGACAGCGCCTTTTCCTCGCAGGCAGGCAGGCTTCCTGAGTGCATCAGGGTGGCACAAAGAATGGAGCAGAGAGACTGAGAGAGGATAGGGGGCAGGGAGAGAGGGGAAGGAAAGGTCACAGAAGATAGGAAAGATGGGAAGCAAGGTCGGATGAAAGCAGGCGGGCCTGGAGCCCCACTCTCCCAGGGCCAGACCTGCCTCAGCCTGTTGGAGGACCACTGTCCACAGCCGAGTCCCAGTGTCTTATCTCCACGCAACAACGGAAGCAGCAGGAAATGGCTCAACCCCCTGTATTTTTACACACAGCACACCCTGGGCCGGTCAGATATTCGCTATTTTTGTGTATGTAGGGGTGGGGGCAGGGTGAGGTGCACATGGGGGAAGGGGTTAAACACAAAGAAAGTGACCCCAGCTCGCAGCTCACGCACCGGAAGCAGCCCGTGCCAACTGCAGGCAGAAGCCACTGGGCTCCATCTCTGCAGAGGTGCAAAATGATTGGCAAACGCTGTTAAAAACAACAGCCCTGCCAAACTCAGGAGCCAGAGGAGGGTGTCTCCTCTGTGGGCTTCCTCTTCAGCCTTTTCAGGTCCCCGTTCCACTGGGGACGCTGGGTACAAAACCCATCCCTTCCCATACCTCCTGAAGTCAGGACTTTCCTCTGACATGTGCTTTGGGTCTCCCCGCATGTCCCTTTGCCCTCTGCCGGGTGCCGATACCTTCAGGACCTTGTATATCAGAGGAGCCAATTCCACAGTCTCCCTTAATGACCCGTCCCAAGGTCTACTCGTTGCAGCAATCTGACTTCAAACTGCATCGTGCAGTGAAACCCCTTCTTCCTGTGCTGTTCCTGCAGTGACGGCAAACACCCCATCTCTCGATTTTCCTGACCCTCAGTATTCCCCCCTGTAAAATGGGGATCATCATACCTCCTCTCAGGCCTTTGGTGAGGGTAACACAAGATGATGTGCAGCGAGCAGTCGGCACAGCACAGGCAGAGGCACTCATCGGTGCCGTCTGCATCTGCCAGCACAACATTTTGTGTGTGTGGCGGAGGAAATGAAGTTTATTTAAAAGGTTATACCAAAAAATTTGCTCAACATTGATACTATGAGGCAAAATTTAATTCTATATGCAACACACAGCTTTTAAGATGAAAGAACTTGACCCCTTTATAAGGCCGCTGTGCTTTCCAAAGAGACTCAACACTTTCCCTCTCTTCCACTCGCTGCGTGGGAGAAACAATATTCAGAAAATGAGTTGGGATCTGGCGGCCTCACTGCCTGATGCTCAGCTAGGTCGCGGGCTCATCTTTATAAAGAGGAGAGCGTCGGTCCCACCTACTTGGAGGAGTGTCGGAGGACCTAATGAGACATGGACTCGCTGTGAAAAGCAAAAGTGCTTTGGACTACAAGGGAGTGTGAAAGAGCAAATTCCCTGCCCGTCCGGGCTCCAGTCTGGCAGCTCAGAGCCTTTTACCCCTCAATTTGGTGGCTGTCTGGCTTACAAATAGAAAAGCAGAGCTGAAGCTGGCTGTGAAATCCCCATGAATGAGAGAACAGGCACTCCAGGAAAATCAGCAGGGCCTGCAGTCCCACCCGTTTCCCCACCGCCCGCCCCTCTTCTCTGCCCTGGGGCCCAGACTCAAGCCTGGGGTTCCTGCGGCAGGACCCCAGCTCCTTCCTGCCCCTCCACTGGGTCTACAATGCCTGGAGCCTCTGGCTGGCTCCAGTCACAGAACATGCCTCTTTGTCCCTGCCCCCAGGGAGTTCTCCGCTCCCTCCTCTCCCCAAGCTCACCCCCCCCCCCCAAGGCTGCAGCGCCCTTTCAGGACGAAAGGGAGACAGGGTAACCAGGAAAAAAGAGCCAAGGAGGCTGCAGACAGACAGGCAGAGGTACAAAGAGGGATTATGCTTTAACAAAGGAAGGAAAATTAGAGCATTAGAAGAAAAAAGATGAGAAAGCTGTTAAGAGGGATGAATCTAGCAGAGCACGAGGAGAATGAGATTTGCTCACAAAAAATAAGAGAAGAAGAAGAATCGCAATGAGACAGGATACACGGCCCATGCAGGACAATGGAAAGGGCACTAAGTGTGGAAGCAAACACCGGTTTAGACTCCTGGCTCTGTCACTTACCAGCTGTGTGCCCTTAGATATGTCATTAACTTTTCTGGGACTCAGCTTTCTCATCTAGAAAAAGGGGGTATTTCTACCCACCTCAACGGATTGTCAGGAGGATAAAATGAGACCATGAAGGCAATGGTCACAGTACAATCTCAGGGCACACGGCAGGTGCTCAAAAACAAATCACAATCAACTGACACTTCACGTCCACTAGGACGGCTAAAATTTAAAAAGGAAAATAACAAGTGTTGACGAGGATGTGGGGAAATCAGAAGCTTCACACCTTTGCTGGCAGGAATGCAAGATGGCACAGCTGCTGTGGAAAACAGTTTGGAGGGTCCTTAAAAAATTAAACATGGATTTACTTTATGACCCAGCAATTTCACCCCTAGGTGCAGCCCCAAGGAATTGAAAGCGGGTATTAAACAAGTACTTGTACACATATGTTCACAGCAACACTATTTACAATAGCCAAAGGGTGGACACAACTCAAATGTCCACTGATCGTTGGGTAATGGGTAAGCAAAATTGGTAGAGTCACACAATGGAATCTTACTTGATTATAAAATGAATAAAGTACTGATAGAGGCTACAATGTGGATGAATCTCAAGAGCACTACACTAAGTAAAAGAAAACAGATACTAAAGGCCACATACTGTACAATTCCATTTATATGAAATGTCCAGGATACTTAAATTCATAGAGACAGAAGGCAGACTAGCGGTTGCCAGGGGCTGGGGAAGGGAGAAATGGGGAGTGACTGCTTAATGGGTACAGGTTTCCTTTAGGGATAATGAAGATGTTCTGGAACTAGAAAGAGGTGATGGTTGCACAACCTGGGTGTGGAAGGCCAGGGCCCTCAATCTGCTGGCCTAGGTTGCAGGGCCAGCCCATGTCCTATTACAGAGTGGGTCTGCGGGAGGGTATCTGAGTCCTTCATCTTATGGGCACATTTTTAATACAGCAGAAGCTCTAGCTGAGACTTCCCTGGCGGTCCAGTGGTTAAGACTCTGTGCTTCCACTGCAGGCATGGGGCACAGGTTCAATCCCTGATCGGGGAACTAAGATCCCACACGCTGCTCAGCACAGCCCAAAAAAAAAAAAAAAAAAAAGGAAGAAGCAGCTCTAACTCACTCACTCACTAAAAAGAGGAGCAATACAGATCACTGAACTCCCGGTCACTAGCAGGTGAAAACTCCCAGGGTGCCCCAGCCTGGAGCACGGCAGTGGGTGGCCTACACAGGCACTGCTGTTCCTCTCTCGAAACTGTCACAGAGCCTCACATGGCCCAGGCCACCCAGCCCTCTGTCCATGCCTAGCCACCAACACCATGGCCTCCTCACCCCACTCTCCTGCCTAAGAGGGGCCAGACACTCCGCAGGCACCTGACCCCAGGAAGAATCCCTGTGCACAGGGGGGCAAGTTCTAAGAAGAGGAGAACCGTGGAGAGTGGCCCATGCTTCTTCCATGACCCCTATCCACACAAGGCAACCCAGAGGCCAGGTCACGCTCCCTGCTCAGGGTGCCCACCAGCCAGGGCTGAGGTCACTGACACTGTTCTACACAGACAGTGATGTTCGAGAAGTGCTGATGAATGTTCTGGAAGAGCCAGAGCTGGGATGCTGTCAGAAGTGTCCGGGGCACAACCTTCCCTATTCGTCTCCCTGCTCTGGAGAGACACACCCCTGGGAGCACCCCCTCCACGAGGCTTCACAGCCCCTCAGACTCTTCTCCCTGCCCGCTTCCAGCAGAGCTGAGCGAAGCCGGATTAGGCGCTCTGCCAGGTTACAGGGCTCCCACCTCCTCCGGGGCCTGAGCTCACATCTCCATGTTAACCCGGCCAGACACGGGCCATGGGTCTTCCTCTCACACACTGGCCCGGCAGCCTGGGTCCCTGAGGCAGACACTGTTGGGACAGAAGCATCCAAGCTTACATGAAGCTCCTCAGTGCAAAGGGGAAGGACGCTAGCCATGTAAACTCTGAGATGTGAATCATGGGTCTATTTCTCTGGCAACAGTACAAACACATTATAAACATGCTTCAAGATGGACCATATCAACAATTACACTTGCAAGGAATGCATGCTCCACACCTGCGCTCCCAGGTTCCCAGGAGACCGGAGATGGCCCCCAGCCTGTGACTCCCCTCCCCCAGGGACAGGCAGCCTCCTCCTACATTTACAAAGTGCTCTCCTGTTAGGGTCCCCAGAGCAAGCCGCATAGAAGATGATTCCTGTCCTAGCTACCTGCTCAGGGGTTGGAAAGCCAACACTAAGGTCACTCTTGGAAAAAAAAAAAAGAGTAAAGAAAAGAGCTTTGGGGCTCCTATGCCCCCCTTTAGGAGAGCAGGGTGGCCCTGTCATCCCGGGTCAGGTGGCCTGTGTGCCCCCTCCCAGGGTGGAGAGCAATGGAGTCGGGTGTCAACCCTGCTTTGTCTGTGGGTCTGACCAGATGGGCTGAGGTCCACGCAGGGTGCTGCTCCTGGGCTGCAGTGACTAAGAGCCCCGCAGGTGAGTGTGACAGGCCTGTCAGCCCGGGTGACTCAGCAGAGATGCTTCCATCTGCTGACTTCTCGCCCTGTGACTCTGATTTGAGCACCCTTCTCAGGATGGAGAACACACAGATTCCCCTCTTTCCTCGAGGGAAAGGGAGGTAAGCCAGGCCAGGATGGAGAGGGACAGCCATGGCCAGCAAACACCCCACCCCCTGCTCAAAGAGGCAGTGTGACCCTACAATGAAGCTGGGAGGGAGGCAACCTGACATCTCCCACACCAACCTGATGCTCCAGCCAGGGCAGACTGGGAAGGTTACGCCAACCCTTGGTCCTCAGCCAGGGGCTGCTCCCATTCTCCCAGATAATGCAGGTGCTATGAAGCCGCTCAACCCCGGCTCTGAGGCATCATCACAGCTAACCCAAGCCAGGTGCGGGAGGGGCGGGGAGGGGCGGGGAGGGGCAGGGGGTGGGGGAGGGGAAGGCACCAGCCCATCCAGTGGTTCCATTGGTGCCTGGGAGCCCACGTGGCTTTTCTCCAGAGGGCAGGGAGGCAAATGCTTAGATAAAGGGGTACACGTGGAGGAGGATATATTACATATATACACCTGGGGCTGTTCACTGGGTAAGAGTAAGATGAAAAACTCCTGCAGTGAGACCCCAGCTGCCACACGAGGGATTCAAGGGCAGGTGCGTGAGGGACCTGGCTCTTCCTGCAGTGCCCCTTCCTCGTTGCATGAGTGCCCTCAGCGGCTTTACAAGGAATTTTACGCTGCTACGAGGGACTGCAGGGTGCAGAGTCCATACAGATGAGGAAACTCACTCTTGCATCCTTTCATGCAGCACCTACGATCTCCAGGCAGCCGGGCACTGGGTGGAGGCTTCAATCAGCCTCCTCCTGCAGCCAGCAAGTGCTTCCTCCCGCCCTGAGCCTAAGGGTGACTCTTCCTGGCAGAGCGACACTCCTCTCATCTAGCCCTCGGATTCCAGTCCTTTCTGATAGGTCCACCCCTTGGTTCTGGTCAAAACTACATCCTCAGCTCAGCCGCCTCATTCCCTGCCCTGCTGAGAACAATGCCCTTTTGTCCACACAAATGCCCTGCTGTGCTGTTCCCTCTGCCTCCTCATACCCACACCCTGGCTGGAACCCCGGAGCTGCCCTCCCACCTTGGCGCCTCCTTTATTCTCAATCCTCCAAATTCTCCCAAAGCTCCAAGCACCCAGCACTTTGCTCCTTCCGGACCCTCCTACTGGGATGGTGCTCACTGGCCCTTCACATTCCTCCCTCCCGGTCACTGTTTCTCTGTAGACAGAGGCAGCCACAAGCGGGAACACCCCTTCCGCTTAATTTCATGTCAGCTCCTCTGGCCCCACGCGTTGTGACGTCTGTAGGTTTCTGTGCCAGGGCTCCCTCACCCAACCGCAAGGGCCCTGCCAGCACCCGTCAGCCTAAGCCTGGAGGCCTGGTGTTCACCCCTCCTCCCTTCTCCCATCTCTATAATGGAGAGAGAAGAGGAGAGGGGGCCACAACCCAAGAGACTGGAGGGGAGCACAGCCCACCTGACAAACTCCAGAAATGGCTTTCTTCCATCCCCCAACCCCACCCCCATCCCTACCAGGGCCTCACCTGTGTAGGTACCGTTTCCCAAAGCCGTGCTGGTGTTGGGGTACCAGGGGCCCTGAGGCCCCAGCTTTCTGCAGGCTGTGCCAGGCCCCCGGGATCACAGTCCCTGGGCAGTGCTGGGCTTGCCAAGGAAAGCCGGGGTCTGCGAGCAGGTGTGCCGGAGCTCCCAGGCTCTGCAGCCGCCATCTCCAGTCTGAGGCCCAGCCTGGGGATTAGGGGCGGATTGCGCTGGGAGATTTCTCCCTCCCTGGGGCTCACAGCTGCTCCTTCCCATCTGGGAGGAGACAGGGAGGATCACCAAGCGGGTGCCCTCCTCCACCCTGCCCATCCCCAAGTCCAGCTGTTGCCACTATGAGTCCAGTGTTCATGAGGACATCCAGGTGTGACAGATAGCAACTCCTGCCTGGGGGCAGGTTGGGGAAGCACATGGCAACACGTGCACCTGCATCTTTCACCCAACCGGATGGATGCTCCGCCCCTCCCCTCCTCTCCCCTCTCCTCCTCTCCCCTCCCCTCATGCACGCACAAATGCCTCTCACCGTCAGAAGCCCCTCTCACAAACAGGCACAGTCCCATCAACTCCCTTCTTCAGCCTCAGAACAGAAGTGGACCTCCTAGCCAGGCTTCCAGGATGGAGGCAAGCTCTTCAAAGCCAAAAAGGCTGGAGCCTGGAGGGAACTCTCTGGCAGATGCTAACACAGCCAGCTCAGCCTGCAGTCTTCTGCCTCTTTCCCCGCTGCCCTGCCCACAGGCTGAAGGCACCATCACTCCCAAGGCTTCCTCCCTACTCCAATAACTGCCTGGAGGAAGCAGGCAGTAGCCAGCCTCACCAGGGGATTTCCTCGTCTCTGAGATCCTAGAAATCGACTTTCTGCTCTGGACACCGCTGCCAGCTACTTCCCCGCTAGCTTCTACTTCCCATTCGTCACACCCCCCCCTCCACCCCACCCCAGCAAAAACACCCAAGATAAAACATGGATGGCAAACTCACAGCCGTCTCTTCCTCCTTGGACTTCATCTTGACAGTCCCAGCAAGAAATCCCGTGAGCGGCCAGCAGAGGGGGCGAGAGACCCACAGTTGCGGAGAGCAAGCTGTAAGGAGGGTGCCGGGGTGGCCAGCGGAGTTCAGGGATCTGCTGGGCCTCTCTAAGGGCAGCTTCCCACAGCAGAATCACCAAAGATGACGCAGATTCTGCACCAACTTGAGCCTGGTGAGAGACTCGGGGCTTAAATATTAAGGATCGGCATGGATCACGCTGACGGGGCGGCCCAAATTCAAGAAGGTGCACGGAGATAAGGGCCCAGTGCTATCTCTAGGGCCCAATGCCAGGGCCCTCAGCCAGAACACCAAGAGCAGAAGTCCCCACACCTTAGGCTCGTGGAAACCTTACAAACATTTGTGGTGGCAATGACTTGGGGTCTGTGAGGACAGGGGCCTAGCAAGGGCACAACACTGAGGTCCCAAGTTGTGGGGCCGGCTCGAGCATAAGCAGTCAGGGCCATGCGGGGTCAGGGACGCTTCCAGCAGCTTCCCACACCTGTAGATGACCTCCCGCCTACGGCACTTGAGTTTTTTCTTCATGCTTTGGGCATGTGCACTGTTCCTCTTGCATAAACAAGTCTTAAGTCTTAATGATCCCAGGAGGGCAGGGATCAGATCTTAACTATATCCTGGCCCTTCGCTGTGTCTAGCGTAAGACTGACCCTTCCTGGTATTGACGTCTGTAGATGACTGCCTGATCTATCCCACGGAGCTGAGATGGAAGGCAGTCCAGCTACTGCAGTCTGTCCTAGGTAGCCACGGAGGCAGCCTGGTCTTCTCACACTCAAGACATCCTTCCTCTGCCCCCCACCCCCTTCTAGGCTCCGCCAAGCTAACATATGTAACCTTTTCTTACAAGCAAAACGGGGGGGCGGGGAGGAGAAAAAGGAGAAGGCAGTAGCAGCAGAAGCCCAGAGGCAAGGAGGCGGCTGAGTAAGCCGAGCCCTGGGGCTCTCATGACACCTCACAAGGTCTCACTCCCCAGCTGCCCAGGATCATGAAGGCTCAGAAGCACCACGAAGAGGTTCCTTCGAGGCCTCACTGCACCACCAAGATGACCCTGAGGTGGCATCTGGCGTCTCCCTAATGGGAGGGTTCAGCTCACCTCCAGGGACAACTCACCCATCAGCACAATAACCGAAGAGCAGGAAAAAGTGGGGTGGCGCTCAGGGTGAACCATTAGTCTGCTGAGAGAAAAGGGACGAACAGGAACCGGGGTGATGTCTGCCAGGCAAACCAGCAGCAGAGAGGTCCCTTTGCCTCCAGAGTATGTTCTCGTCTTAACATGTCTGAAACGTTCCCAAATCTGCCAGGGATGCAGAGTTTCCTGCCCTGGGGGTGGGAAGCGGGAGCCCGAGGTGCCATGACGTGGTGGAAAAGGTGATGACCAGGGTGTGGGTCTCAGCTCCATACCTGCTATGGGAGCTTGGTCGAGCGAGCACAGGCTCTGTGACTCAGTGTCTACCACTGCATTGGGAGGAGTGCGTGAAGGGGGGGCTTGGAAAGCCCCGGCAGGAGAGGAGTGTGTTGCAGGAAGACACCTCGCTCCCTGGGGGCAGGTTACACCTTTCGGCACACGGCAGAGGGCTCGGGTCAGAAGGCCTGCTGTGACTCCTCATCCCGCCACTCGCTAGCAATGCAGCCTCCACAGGCCCTGTACACGCCTCTTCACAACTGCAAGAGGAGGCGGCAGCACCCACAAAGCAGCAGTCTGGAGAAAAAGGCCTCAGGGATGAGACCGGTGGCATCCGGAGCTGGAGGAGAGGGTGGGTGAGCTGAGCCCTGGAGATTCTCTGCAGCTCAGCTGCAAAATCATACATATGATCCTTATCTCCCAGGGCTGCAGGGAGGGGAGGATCAAACGGGAACATGAGTAAAAATGCCTGACACATCACAGGTTTTATTGAAATAAATGACTAAAGACCTAGCAATCCCACTCCTGGGCATATACCCTGAGAAAACCATAATTCAAAAAGACACACGCATCCCTATGTTCATTGAAGTTCTATTTACAATAGCCAGGACATGGAAGCAACCTAAGTGTCCATCGACAGATGAATGGATAAAGAAGATGTGGTACATATATACAGTGGAATATTACTCAGCCACACAAAGAAACGAAATTGAGTTATTTGTAGTGAGGTGGATGGACCTAGAGTCTGTCATAAAGAGTGAAGTAAGACAGAAAGAGAAAAACAAATACCGTATGCTAACACATATATATGGAATCTAAAAAAAAAACAAAGGTTCTGAAGAACCTAGGGGCAGGACAGGAATAAAGATGCAGACATAGAGAATGGACTTGAGGACACGGGGAGGGGGAAGGGTAAGCTGGGACAAGGTGAGAGAGTGGCATGTCCATATATACACTACCAAATGTAAAATAGATAGCTAGTGGGAAGCAGCCGCATAGCACAGGGAGATCAGCTCGGTGCTTTCTGACAACCTAGAGGGATGGGATAGGGAGGGTGGGAGGGAGATGCAAGAGGGAGGAGATATGGGGACATATGTATATGTATGGCTGATTCACTTGGTTATAAAGCAGAAACTAACACACCATTGTAGAGCATTTATACTCCAATAAAGATGTTAAAAAGAGAAAGAAATGACTAGTCCTGAGGCTCCTTCACATGCGTATGTACACACACACACACACACACACACACACACACACACACAGTTATTCTAGGAGGTGCCTCGAAGACTCCGCCTGGGACAGAAAAAGCCAAAAAGTAGCTACATACGGAGCAAAGTTGAGAGTGGCAGTGGACACAGGAAGAGCTGCAGCTGCACTAAAGCGACAGGCTATGGAAAGACATTAGCCACCGAGCAACTGGCCTTGTGCAAAGAGAAGTGCTGCTGGGTAACCGCCACCAAGTGTGCTTCCTGGCAAGTCCTGGCTGCCCTGCCACCTCCTCTTTGGCCTGGCAGAGACAGGCTTCATCTGAGCAGGGGGACAGGGCAGTTGCTGGCCCTTCGCAGGCTCAGGCAGCTGAGCCAAGGCAGGCGTCTCCAGCCACACTCTTTCCGCTCTCACAAGTTACCCTGAGTCCAGGGCGACAGACGGGCTCCCGTCATCCTGGAAGGGGACCCTGGAAGGAAGCCTGGACCCTGAAGGAAGCCCAGGTCCTGTATGCCAGGCTCTCCTCTGCATGCCCAGCAGGTTTCAGCCCTCTCTTTCCCCAGGTTCCCCTTAATTTAGTTTTTTCTTCCTCTTCCCCTCGTTTTCATGCAGTGCCCCTTCTTTCTTTAATACTCTTAAATATTAAGTTTTTTCTTGTCTCTTCCTTTGCCATTGTTATTACTCTTCAGGTCCCCACACCCACCCCCCACAACACACATTCTTTAAAAAAATCTTATTTTTCTTTCTCCTGCGGGGCGGGGGGGGGGGAAGCGCGCACACACACACACACACACACACACACACACACACACACACTGAAGGGTGGGAAACCTGAGAAGTCATAGGCTTCAGGAGCAGACTAATGCTGAAGAGCAGCTAAATTTAGTAGCTTCAAATACAAGGTGATGTCTTCAAAACATTTCAGGCTCCAAATGTGCTGTGAAAATCTCCCGGTTAGGATTCCTCCATGAAAGGCTGGCAGCTGCCCCAACGCTCACCTCTTGGAAATGGGGGTTTGGGAACTGGTCAGTACTCAGAGGTCACTCCCCTAACACTCACTCTTAGAGCCAGCCAGTTGGTGCATTTTCTTAGAAACTCATGTCACCAAAGAGCCCGGCTTCCCTCTGGGGACACACAGGAGGAAGGGCCACCTTCTTCAGGGTGAACTAGAGCAACTAAGGTGGGCGCATTTCCTAGGAGCATGTGGAGAGGCTCGGCCACATGAGCTGGAAAAGCAGACAGGAAAGGCCAGAGTAGAGAGCGCTGCGGGGCGTGCACACACCACACCGCCTTGCAGCTGCTTCCAGGGAGGGAGGAGGCCATCTCTTTCGCCCATGGGTCCTCGCCCTGTCTAATGCCATGGACACTCCTGTTACAGAGTTCATGGTCATGAGCCAGACGCCGGGCAGTGGAGAGGACCACACCTAGGTCCCTTTTAGGAAAATCAAATCTGGTGCCAGCTGGGTAGGAAAGAGGGACAATTTCCATGCCTTCTATAGCCACTCTATTTCCCTGGGGGAGGCGACACTGGGAACAGGCCTGGGAGAAAGTGACCCAGAGAGGAAGGAGTGTCTCCTTTTTGGGCAGTTTTTAGGAAGCAAAGCGCCCTCCGCCCCACCCTATTTGCCAAGAATAATTTAGAATGACTCCCTTCTAAAAGCAGAGGACTGAAACATAGAACTCTTGGGGCGTCCTGCTGACTCAGGGCTCAGAGGTCATCATGAGCTGACGTGATTCAATGAGAAATGTATGTGAAAGCAAAGCGGTCTGCAAACTGCAGCATGCTGGCCAGTGGGCTCAAAGGGACACGTCAAAGGCCATGGTTGGCATGGCCTGGGGGTGTCCACAATGCCCTGAACCCTTGAGGAGCCAGTAGACAGGCATGGCACCCAGATAATATTTGGGTCTGAAGCTGCCTTCTCAGGCAGCAAAGAAACCTTATATAATGAAGTTAATATTACAGAGCACTTTTCTTTCCAGGGCAGGGTTCGCCTTTCCGGCCACCCAAAGGAGGCCTCCCGGTCACAGTATCACTTAGGATCTGATTTAGCTTCTGCGGATCATGCTGAATTATTCACTAGCTATGGATACTGGCCCAGCTCTGGGGTCCCGGTGGTGGGGTACCTGAAGTGAGCACACTCCCCAAATCCAGACTTGGAGGAAGGTCAAAGGGACAAAAGAATCAGGGGCACCAGACTCAGGATGCGGAGGATGTGGGCGCAGGAGCTGGGGCGGCGGGATGGCTGGAGGCAAAGAACAGTCAGACAAGCTGCCTGCAACACCCCAGCGCCTGCCACTGGAGAGAGAAGGGAGGTCAGAGAAGGCTTCTGTTCCCAGGAACTTTGCTCACTGCCTCCAGCCCTCACTGCAGTTCAGGGGAGCCCTCGGTTCCCTAGGAGCCTAGAAGGAATGCAATGGGGTGTGTGCACTCATCACTGCTCCTGTTTCAGAGTCCTCTGCCCTGTGGTGCATAGAGAAAGCCCAAACTGTGCCTGTGAAAAGAAAGAAGAAGCAGAGCAGGGATCAGGTAAGTGATACTGTATTTCCATTGCCTCATCTGGCACCAGAAGAGACCAGGGTCACGTTTCACATCTCAGGGATGTGGTGAATCCAGGGAGGAATGTGCCCGGTGGCTGGGGAGACCTGTGCTAGCTGCCAGGACCCATGCCCACATCACCAGCGCTGGCTCCTTGTCATCTGGAACGGATGACAGACAGCTCGTCTTGCTGCTTTTATCAGCTCTGTTATCACCCAAACCTTGAGCACACCTTCCACCGGGGCGTGTCTGAGGGGGCTGAGCCTCCTGGCGGGAAGGCTGGGGGCCTGACTGGTGTCTCCCACCCGTGTCTGGGCTGGTAGCATCTCACACACACCCCCCACCCCCGGGGTTGTGCTTAGAGTCAGGTGGGTAGAGAAGGCATGACATCAGGTCTTGATAGGTAACTTGGACGGTATCTAACTTCACCCCCTGTACCTAGGGGAATTTTGTACTCCCAGAAGCCAGAGCTAATCCGGAGAGCACTGGGTACTTTCTATCTAGAAAGAAAGTCATGGATGTCAGTAGGGAAAAGACGAATAAAGGCTAGTTCCAGAGGCCAGCTGCCTGCTGGGGCAACTGAGTCCAAAACCCTGCTCTAAAGTCAAGAGGCTTCTGCTGTTCATGATCTCTGGTGTCAGAGCTTTAGGTAAGGGGCAGAGTCATTTCTTCGGCCCCTCTCCTGATTGGACAGGACCCCTAAAAAGCAACGGGGCTTCACCTGAACATGAGGAACTCAAATCGGACTAAAGGAAGAACTTAACTCACCAGGTACCTCAGATATACTGGGCAACAGGGGCTTTTAATCACTGAGACAGGGAGCAGCAGCTCATGGCGAAGCACAGAGCTGCCCTGCCTTGGCCTGGTGGGCGGCTGGCAGCGTGGGCACTGCCTTAGGAGGCCCTCCTGAGGCCGCTGGGCTGGCTGCCCCTCTGCCTAAGGAGGCTTTCCACACAGAGGAAGAGAGAAGGGAAGAGGGGATGAGAGAGGGTGGAAGAGGGGTACAGAGAAGGCAGCTGTCCTCCCCAGCCACTGGGTGTGAGTCCAGGCTGGCACGGACTGGCGCATGTACACGAGCGACTGAACGGAAAGAGTGTAACGCAGCTCTAAAGGTGGATGCGTTTGTGTGGACAGGCCAATGGGCCAGCCGGACAGGGCCCCGTCGGCCTCCCACGGAACCTGGGCAACAAGCTCAGACACATCAGGAGGCCTCACAGATGGACGGTCCAGCCTCCCCCAGCTGCCGAGGGAACCTGTTTGGAAACCTCTCTCAGCAGAGCTGGTCCCACCCACCTCTGAACCGGCAGGCTTCCAGACATTAAAAAAACCAGGCTCCTCGACACCTGCCAAGATCTGTCTTCTTGGCAAGAGCCTAGGGCTAAGGGCAGCCCCTCACCTGCCATTCCTCAGAGTAAACAGGGGTGCTTATTTATGCCCCTTATTTATTAGGGCAGAGGAGAAATCTTGTTGTTGGAGAAATCCGGTGGGGGAGTGTACAGGACAGGCTGTCCAGAGTCTGCTCTGGTTTACGTGATGAGCGGAACGTCCCTGGTCTCCCCGTCTGGGGCCTGGAGATAACACCTCCATGAGGCCACGGGGAAGCGACCATCGTGGCATCATCTCCACACTCTCCCCCTCACCCCTCAGCACCTGGTCCTCTCTCCGGCCCTGCCTACCCTCGAAGCCAGGGGGCAGCAGGCTGGCCTGTCGGTAAAGTCCTCCTGCCACTGAGCATTCCGTGCTGGTCTCCTAAGGCTCTGGACATCCTCTGTGAACTTCAGGGTCCCAACACCCCAACCCACGCTGCTCCTCATCCTCTGGGGACCAGCCACACTGCACAGACGGGGAAGGATGACCAGGGCGAGGTCAGGGGCCGGGCAGGTAGAGCTGGCTGTGAACTCAGCACTCCTGCACTCTTCCTCTCCCAAGACCCTCCAGCTGGAACACCTTGCACAAGCCTTCTGAACGCGGCGACAGCTGGAGAGAGCTTTTGAACAAGGCCGAGAGCGCATCAATGACCAAGCCAAATGTGGGAGAAAGGGAAAACAAGCCTCTGACCCCTGCAAGGGCTAATCCACTCTCTGAAAGTCTGGGAGCAGGTTATCAAGGCAGGACAGAAGAGTTGCTAGATTTTCCTGAGTGTACACTACGTCTTCTAGGAACTGCTGCTCAGTAAAAGAGAGACCGGGAAGGGGGGTGAGACTCATCTGCTGAGGAACCAGGAGGTCCAATTCCTCTGCCACTGTACATATAACCAGTGGTCCCTGCTGAAAACTCCAGGGCCCAGATTTCCAGAGCTTAAGGCCACACACAGATGGGGAACCCAGATGTCACCTGCATTCTCTATTTACCTGCCGATGCCCCAGGGCACCAATAATGATGACTTAATTTTTCCACTTTATAGACATAAGACAGAGAGTGGTTACCTTGCTCAGTGTCACACAAATAATAGAAAGCAGAATGGCGAGGTTGAGATGACAATCTGTTTTTGTTCTGAAAGGGGAATCATTTAAGACACAACCTTGAAGACAACCAAGTAGATCTGGAGGGAACGAATGACAGGCGAACAACATCACTAAGACTGAGCTGCTTCCTGGGACTGTGAACGCTTCTCTGTGCCTCTGCCGCACCCCTGCTCTCCGTGGGGCTCCAGGACCCCTACTTTCTTAGGGAGGGGCCGGGGTGAGCCTCACAGGACAGCTAAGGAACTTTAGCTGCCTCCCGGGTGTTTCAGTAATTCAACCCCTGATAGGGCCGGCTCTGGTCTGAAAGTCAGCTGCTAAGCTCTAAACAATGGCAAGGGTGTGGGTAGTGGGGGAGGCTTATGAATTAAAAATAGATGTTAGTAATCACCAGGGAGCTTGCAGAGAGCATGTGGGGCTATGTTTACTAGAGAGAGAAGAATCCCTTCTATTCATGCCCAGAGACCAGGGTGGAACCACCACCAGCTTATCACACCAGCCAACGGCCTCTGGGTTTGGGGGAGTCAGCTGACCATGCAGGTTTACTGATGGCTGGAAGACCCCCTTCCTCAGGACATGGAGGCACCCCCTCTTCTCAGCATCCCCCAGGGCCACGGCCATCCCTGGGGGGACAGCGCCATATCAGAAAGGATGTATAACTGAAGGGGAAATTGCAACCAAGAGATAAAGCCACCGTCCTTGGGCTGAGGCAACCCGCTCATGATGGAAATTGCACAAAATGGTCCCTGGCGGTTTTAGTGACTTCAGATCTCAGTCTGGTCTTGTGGACATGCTAGAAACATGGGGTCTCGTCTCCTCTCTGCCATGAACTGGCTGGGTGCCCTTAGGCAAGCAGCTTCCTGATTCCTATAGGCCTCAGTCTGCTCATGTGTAACATGGAGATAACAGTACCTGCTCTGACAACTTCACAGGGATGTTATGAGGAGTAACCAGGGAGTATATGTATGACAAAGCTTCGGAAAGATGAAATTTCTCAATAAGGATATAAAACAGTCATAGGAATAACCATTTTCCCCATTCCCAGCCTGAACCCAGGGACCCTTCCCCCAGTGTGCTCACCCAAGTCTCCTGGCCTGTCTTCCACCAGCAACAAGAACAGAACCCTGCCACTGTCACCTCCTGGATACCGTGGGGGCGGCGTAAAGACCAAACGGGAGCCTGCAGAGAAGCTCCCCAGCTGATGGGCTCCCCACCCCCTCCCCCCTGCACTCCCAGTCAGCAAACATCAACAACCCCTCACCAGCCTCCGAAAGTGCCCACCCCGCACCCACTTGCACAGCCTCAGGACTACAAGGTTCCCGTTCTCCCTCCTCGCTAAACAGCTCTAGGACCAGAGACCCTGGCTTGACAGGACCGTACAAATTTGACTTTAAAAATGTATCCGCTGACTCAGCAGTGAGAGGCGGGCGTGGCAGCTGTTGCAAACAAAATACTTGCTCACTGAGAATCCCCTGCAGTCCAGTGGTTAGGGCTCGGCACCTTTCACTGCCGTGGCCCGGATTCAATCCCTGGTCGGGGAACTAACACCCCACAAGCCAGGCTATGCGGCCAAAAAAAAAAAAAACTTGCTCATTAAGGGCTGAACAACTGGCTCACCCTGTGGGTCCCTCTGGGTCTCCCTTCCCTCCACAAGGCCACGTTTCCCTTTTAGCCGACACATCCAGATCTCACTCTTGGCACAGACTTCTCTGTAGTTAAAACTAAGCTTGCAGATGGTCCAGTGCCATCGTTTTAAATACTCTCTACATGCTGACAACCCCCAAGTGTCTGCCTCCAGCCTGGGTTTCTTCCCAAGACTCCAGACTCCAACATCTGACTGCTTATTTGGCCTCCCCGTGTGGATGTTCAACAACCAACTCAAACGTAACGTGTCCAAAGACTAGCTCTTATTGCTGCCCCACAGCCCCTCCAGATATCTGGTCCATGTGCTGTCTTCCCCAACTCAGTTAACGGCAATTCCTTCTTTCCAGCTGACAGGCCAAAAACCTGTGAGCCATCGCTGCCCGCTCCCCTTCTGTTGTGCCCCACATCCATCAGGAACCTTTGTAGCTTGATCTCTGAAGCAAATCCAGAATCCAGCCACTTCCCCCACTCTCACCCTGCAGCAAACCACTGCCACCTCACCCCTGGAGGCTTCCAGCAGCTTCTAGCCAGACTCCCTGCTCACGCTGTGGCTCATAGCCTTGTCTCCAAACAGCAGCCCGAGCGGTCTTCTTCAAGGGTGTCACTCATCTGTACAAAACCTAATGACTTCTCATCTCACTAGAGAAAAAAGTCAAAAGCCCTTTTCCTGGCCTACTAGTGATCTGTAGCCCTCCCTGCGCATCTTTTAAAAACTAACAAAAACCAGACTGCCTCAACGAATATTGGCCTCCTTTCTCCTCCCCGGAAGAGCTGACCCTCCACTTCCGCCATCTCCTCAATCTACTAAAACTAGTTACTTGCCACAGTTATCAATGACCCCCACTGCTTGATACTATCTACGTACATTTCCCAATCCAGATCTGACCTGTCACTCCTGCTGCATTTCACTCTGTTGAATACTTACTTCCTCCCTCTTTAAACTCCTTTCTCCTTATACTTCGGCATCATTTCTCTCCAGGTTCACTCCTGCAGACCTGGCTACTCTGTCCCTTATACGTCGTCTCTGTCCTTGGTCTCAGCCCCCTCGACACATGTCCTTCGACCGTCTCATCGCACCCAGGATTTCAAGCTCAGTACTGGCTCCCAGGGTGCTCGCCCCAGCCCAGACCTCTCCCCCAAGGCACTGCCAGGTGGTGCTCTTTAGATGGACAGCTCCCAAAGGCACCTACAACTCAACGTGTCCAAAAGTGAATGCATCACTTGGCTCCCAAAACATGCTCCTTCTGTGTTTCCTCAACTAAAGAATGCCCCATTCCTAAAGCTGCTAAGCCAGGAAACTAGAGTCCTCCTCTACTCTTCCTTCGTCTTCCATGTCCACTTTCTCGCCTATACTATCGATGAGAACTGCCAAAGGTCTTCTGAATTTATCTCTGACTTTCCATCCTCACTGCTGAAGCCTAGACTCCGGCAATAGCTCCAATAACGGTTTATTTGACTCCATTCCTGTCCCCCTTCCTAACCTACTGTCTACACTAAGACCCAAAGGGACCTCCTCCTGCCATTTTCCTGCCTAACACCCTTTGATAACTTCACACTACCCCAGACTCAACATGGCAAGGCCTTTTGTGACCTAACCTCTACCTACCTGTCAGCCCCCAAAAGTGCTGGACGCTCCAACGACAATGAACCCCGGGTAGTCCCTGGCATCAGCTCGCTTGCCTTTGTACACACTACACCGTTCCTCCCCCCACCCTTCCTCCCAATTCTCTGGCTAAATTATACTCCTTCTTCAAGATTCAGCTCGATGGCTTCCTCTAGAAGGTCTTTTCCAACAAGCTCCCGTATCCTCAACACAGCCTCATCACCATATCTTGTCCATTCACCAGTCTGTCTCCCCTCTATTCAGTGAGAACAGTACTTCCGGCTTATTCGTTCTTATAGCACATAACAAGTAGGCAAGAAATATCAATACTTATTATATGAATAAAAGAATGAATATAGAGATTCAGAAAGTACCAAACTAGATTTTCTTCTTACCAAACAGCCCTTCATGGATTCCTCCTCTAACTTCTTTGGTTGGTAACAATATTAAAAACCATACTGCGCCAGGCTCCATTCCAAGTATTTGACATATATGAACCCATTTAATCCTAGAGCAATTCTACTATTATTATCCCCATCTCCAACTGGGAAAACTGAAGTACAAAAAAATTAAGTGACTCAGGCAGTAAGTGGCAGAGCCAGGGTTGATGCTAGACTGTGCTCTCAACCACTGCATGTATTACCTCTTGAGAGCATGTTTAAGGAAAACAAACCACAATTACTATCAGCCTGAGCAAAAGATAATTTTCAAAAACAAATCCCCAAACAAACAAAAATCAGCCTTTTGGGGATCATCTCTTGCTTTTGGCTTGTCCTATCTCTGGCTCCTTCAATGAGACACACAGCTCTGCAGATGGCAGTGTGTCCACACCCACCAGGCCAGGCCCCAGCTCAGGTCCTCAAGGCCAGAGGCCCCTGCGCAGGTGGCTCCTGCCTCTGAGTAGCCCCGACCCGGAAGGCCCTCCTCTTGCCCCGCCTCACCTTGTCGCTGAGACCCTCGGCCTCCTCGGCCAAGAGGTTGCCACCATCAGCCAGCAGCAGGGACGTGTCAGTGGTGGAAGAAGACCGGGGGCGGCACTGGTGCTGGTGCAGGATGGCGGCCAGGCTGCTGTCCTGGGGGGCCTTGCGCAGCAGGTGGGGGCTGCCACGCTGAGGCTCCAGGGAGCTGCTCTTGGTGCGCCGGCTACTGCCCCCGCTGCCGCCACCCCCACTGCTGCTGTGCAGGCTAGCACCCCGCTTGATGGAGGGCCGGGAGCGGATCTGCTGCAGCACGCGGTTGAAGGCAGTGGGCCTGGCGGGCAGGTCGTGCAGGGACATGGCATAGGAGACGCGGTGCATCTCCGGGGAGCGCTCCTTCTCGTCCGGGGAGTCATGGTCGGACATGCCCTGCTGATGCTGCTGCTGGGAATCCTGAGACGTCGGGTGTTCCCTCTCCCGTGACCGGCGGCGGCCGTGGAACAGGTGCTTGAAGCCGTGGCCAAACATGGAGCCCTCTGAGAGCTGCTGGATTTTCTTAAGGAGGAAAGATGAAGAATCTGGTGAGTGGAAAGCTCTCGAACGCCTAGTCAGTTGCGGGCAGAGGTGAGGGGTCCCTTCCTGGGATATGAGTGTAGCTCCTACAGCCATGTGAATCTGGAAGATCCCCATGAATGTCCTGTCATGCCTTAAAGGTCACCTTGCAGAAAGGTGGCAACCCAGACCAATTCCTCTCATTCACAAAGAAATGTACCTGTATGGCTTCCCACAGGACATTCCAAATCCACACACGGTTCAGGATTACTGGTCATGATATCCTTGTGCCTATAGTCTGGGGCTCAGTGGCACATGCGGGCAGCACTTGGCTCATGAGGCTTATCCCTCTGGACTGATTCTCCCTCCATCCCCTAGTCCCTTTCTCCTTCCAATTAGGTCCTTCCTCCAGATGCTCTTTTGGCCCACCAAGCATCCATTTCCAAAGACGCCTCATTGCAACACTCACTGGGAAAATCAGGGTCATACAATCAGGTTATACAACTGTAGCAGATATTGCTAATGACCTACCAATAACTATTCTCCTTTCTTTCTTACCAAATTGCATGGCCTTATTGTGCCATGCTAAAAATTCTTGCTTCATCAGACCCCCTTGCAGCTACGAGTAGACACGTGACATAGTTTGGGCCAATGAAAAGCAAGGTGAGCGTTTCTGGGGAAACTTTTGCTTACCTAATAAAGGTACTAGCCCTTTTTACTTTTCCCATCTGGAACGTGGAGGCAATGCCTGGAGATGCAGCAGCCGTCTTGCAACTGCAAGTAACTGGCACGACGATGAAGACCTACACACAGATGGTAAAGTCCCCAACAACAGGCCTGGGAACTTGAAGGCCTTATGGAATCACCAACCCAGCTGTGAATGACTACGCTGGGATTCTTGGTTCATGAAATAAACAAGTCTATCTTTATCTGTACAACTCTAGAATAATTTCCTCTTATTTATAGCCAATCTCATTCCTGACATAGCCGTAAAATAAATTTTACTGAAGCTTCTGAGTTGGTGAATACTTCCACATGCCAGGAGGGTGACACATCGCAGTCCAAGGGCCCGAGAAACTCCTGTACTCAAGACCTTCCAAACCTCACCGTATGTGCCTCTTCCTCTGGCTGTTCATCTGTATCCTGTATAATAAACTGGTAAATGTTAAAAAAGTAAATAAACTACCTCAATGGGCATACTTTGTAGTGCGGTCGGTAACGTGACCACTTCTTTAGAAGACAATCAGAATATAGTCTTAGTGTCTTTCCACTCAGACTGGAACAAACCAAAGGGGCTCTGGAGCCCAGTGCTGCACTGGCCCCAGCCTTCCCTCTTAGCTCTGCCGCTGAGATGTTCCACCTGCTCCCCAGGCAGCACTGCTCAGTGAGAGGCGGCCCAACCACCCGGCCAGGGTGAGGCAACGTGTGGGATAACTCCAGACAGCTGCTTCTGTCAGGGGGTCGGCTCATGTGGTGGAGCCGAACCCTCGGCAGAAAGCCTCAGAGCCAACAGGAGGAGGGGTGGGACTCTGAGGACCAGGTGAGAACGCCCACTCTGTAACTCCTGAGAGGGAAGCTCAGAACCCAGCCACATGGGGTTCAATGTCTTCATCTGTAAGGAACAACTCATCACCTCAGGAGGCAGCCTCGGTCATCTACGAAACCTTGCAAAGAATTACAAGTACTGGCTTTTCTTTTTTTTCTAGAAACAAACTTACAGAGCAGAAAACTTGAACCATGCAGACACCAAGGAGAAAACCATCCTCAGCTCTTCTGAATTAGCTGACCCCACTCTCACTGTTAACTTTACACCTCAGCGTGGTTTGTGCAGACACTACTGTTACGATGTAAGCTGCACTTACATCTGATGTCAGTAACAATGCACACTATTGCGGATTACGTCAAAGTGCAGGATTTTCCGTTTTCACCTCGTTTGAGTAGCCCCACAATCCTCAAAGTAGGTGGGGCCTTTGTACAACCCATTTTACAGGCCAGATAAGTTATATCATCACAGCTCACCGTGAACTAACGGTTTACAGTTTTCAATATGCTCTTTCTCCTGCATTCTCTCACTTGATTTTCCCAGAAACTAATAAAGGCAACAGCAGCAACATTTCCATTTTTAGGTGAGGAAATTAAGGTGACCATTACTCCTTCTCAAGAAGTTAATCCCGGGGTAGCCCCGCAGATGCTAGGTTTCACAGTGCCAGGTCTCCCGACGGGAGCTACCATCTCCTCGGGGCCAGCCTGAGGGAGAGTCTGCTCAGGGTAAAACCACCCCGTCCAAGGCAGGCCGGACTGAGGCGTGCACTCCGCCGGACTCGGAAATGGCCGGATCCTGCCGCCTCTGGACCAGGGACAGGCCAGGACACCCTCCTCCTCGTTGGGCCCAAGCTGATAGCAGACCATCCTGCAGGCACTGTAGATGGGGCCAGCTGGCTCTGGCATTTGCCCAGCAACTTCTGCTAAATGGTCACATTACATATTCCAAATTGTCTTTCTAGCATATTCTATTCCAAGCCTCTTTCTCCTCTCCCCACCACTCCTAGCCTAGCTTCTCCAACACTGAGGCCCCTCTTCCACATCCACTCAGATACAGGGTTCCCTTCAAAAGACGGCACCGGAGTCCCAAGGCATTTCCTCTCCCTGAGCCCCAGGAGAAGGGGGCAGGCGCTGGGGACAGCAGCCACCACTGTCTGCTATACTGCTTTGAATCCTAAAATCCTTGGTCAAATGACTTTTACTATCATACAACAGCATTTTTCAAAGTGCTTTCCAATGTGTGCTGTCACTCTAACCTGACGCTAGCCTAAGCCCAGGAGGCAGGATGTCACAGAGCATCAGTGTCTTCATTTTGCAGATGAAGAAACTGCAGCATAGCACAGTTAAGGGGCTCATCCCAGTCACACGGAAGAATCTCCAACTTCTAGTCTAAGCTACCTTCACTGGCTCACACATTGATTCCGAGACTAAAGCAGATACAGTATTTACATGTGTCCCAGAACAGCATCACAGGCAGGATCAAAACAAAACAAACATGCCTGGGCCATGGGGGGTTCCGCCCCCTGAACTGCAGCGGTGAATCTTCCCGTGCCACATTGTAGGACTGGGGCAAGACCTGTAACCAGTGTGGGTTTTCCTTTCCCACCTTCCCATCTGTTCTGCAGGTAAAGGAAAGCCAGGGTGACCCCAGGACCTTTGCCCCAGCAGCGCTGAGGAGTCTGCTAAAGTCTATGGTAGAGATGAGGGAAAAGAACAAAAAAGAAGACAAAGAATAATGGGGGGAGAGAGATGGCACCAAATGCAGGGGTTTTTCCTCACTTATAAGACATGGGCTGGGCTGTTTCTGCATGTGGGTGTCAGGGAGGAGAGAGTTAAGGAGTTTTGACATAACACGGTGAGTAAGTGTTCAAAAAAAAAAAAAAAGAAAGAAAGAAAGAAAAAGAAACCAGCACATACACATAACCAGCCACAAGTTTTGGAAATGAGGAAAACCATGGTGACTAGCTTGAGGGAACTCAGCCACCAACGCGGCAGAAAGCACCACCTGCTCTGACTAACAGGTTCCAGCTACTAAATGTCACTTGCTTCTCCACATTGACTATTGCTTTTCCCCAGCTGCCAGAAACCATTTTGGTGGCCAAATGAAGCCATGTATTTATTAGGAAAAGAGAGCTGAGACGTTTCAGAGCTAGAGATGAGACACAAACAGCTCTCCTGATCCATGAGAACAAGCAAGGGCTGTCCCAGAACTGCCCAGAGGCCAGAAGCAAGGCAGAATGGAGAGCATCCTGAGGCCAGGTGCCTGTACCTGGGCAGGTAAATGACAGAAGCTTGCTGTCTTTCCCTGAACTATCTTAAAGGGCAGAAAGGACGCCATCTCCTTGGAGTGCTATCATCGTCTCAGGAAGAAAGCGTAGGCTAGATGGTTTCTGAAAGATCCTTCCTGAGAAGGCTGTGGTCTCTGAACAGTTAGGCTTCATCCCCTTTCCTCCCTGGGTGTGGGTCCCCCAAAGGGGAAGTCTGCTCCAAAAGCTGCAAACACAGCTGCATGAGGTCAAAAGTAAAATGCTTCGGGGTGCAGTGACTTTGGCACCATCTGGTTTAAAATAGCCAGAAGCAGCTTCTAATTCCTCCAAGTCCCTGTATTCTTAACAACTCCCATTAGAGCTGAAAGGATCTTTAAAAGTGACACTAACCTAGAGTTAATTATCCCACCTGGCAGCTGACCGCAGCGCTGACTGCACATCCCCTCCTCCTGCCTGGGTTTGAAACTCCCTCTGCCCCACCACAGGTCCGGCTGGGAGGGTTCAGGGGGTGATTGGGTTACCGTGAGCCTTAGCAAGCCTAGGTCGCCAACGTTCCTCTATTTATAGGGTCTCTATGGAAACAGGGCCAGCATTAGAGAGCTAATCGCTGTAAAAAAACCCACAGAGTCCTACTCTGGAGATACAAAGTGGATTGCAGAAGTCTTCAATTGCCCTTAGGAGGCCTTGGGTGGGGAGCCTGGGGTTGGAGCAGGAGAGGAACTGCCACCCCAGGTTTGGCGCTGATGGCCACAATGATGAAAAGTGAGCGGCTGCAACTGTTTCTCTTAGAAACACAGTGATGAAAGATTTTTGGAAGCATTTTTTTCTTCCCCAGCATCCCAGCTGACATGAAACAAACAGATCTCAACTCAGGGGCAAGTGATTTCCCCATTCTCAATTTTATTTTAATTCCTCATTCCTTTAGGCTCAGAGAATTCTGCCTGAGCCAGTGCAAGTCAGGCAAGGTGACCTCATGCAGCAGATCTTAAGGCAGAATCGGCTCAACTTTTATCAGCATAAAAGATTTTTTTTTGATGTGGACCATTTTTTAAATCTTTATTGAATTTGTTACAGTATTGCTTCCGTTTTTTTTGTTTTTTTTTTGCGGTACGCGGGCCTCTCACTGCTGTGGGCTCTCCCGTTGCGGAGCACAGGCTCCGGACGCGCAGGCTCAGCGGCCATGGCTCACGGGCCCAGCCGCTCCGCGGCATGTGGGACCTTCCCGGACCAGGGCACGGACCCGTGTCCCCTGCATCGGCAGGCGGACTCTCAACCACTGCACCACCAGGGAAGCCCTTGCTTCCGTTTTATGTTTTGGTTTTTTGGCCGCGAGGCATGTGGGAATCTTAGCTCCCCAACCAGGAATTGAACCCACACCCACCTCACTGGAAGGTGAAGGCTTAACCACTGGACCGCCAGGGAAGTCCTAAAAGATTCTGATTAAAGGTATCTTCGCGGTGTGCCCTCTCTCTGCCTCTTATCCTACACCCCGTTCACTGCCCCCCGTCCCATACAGCCCTGTCTGACCATGCTGGTCTAAAGTGACCTCACCACCCTGCTCTGAACTCCTGCTCTGAACTCGTCATCTGCACCACACATCTCGCAATTAATCATGTTCTGCCTTGTGACACGGCTCTGTCAAACTGTTATCCAACTTTTCACCTGCTTCTGGATGGAATCCTCCATGAGCAAATGGAGGGCAGGAGCTATAACATCTATTATCTTTGTGCCCCCAGTAGTAGGGGGAGAGACCTTAACACAAACATGGCCATTGCTACTTAATTATTTTCTGAGTGGAAACTGTGTGCATCTACAAGACCATCTTAAAAAGGCGATTTAATCCTTAGACAACTATCTTTTCCAAATATTTAAAATGCTCATTCACACAGTTTTTTGTGTCTAACCCAGATCCCTCCTGCTGCAGTTAAAACCTCGTCTCAGTCTATCATCTTAGTAATTGCCTGGAAAAAGATGAACACAGGGCTTCCCTGGTGGCGCAGTGGTTGAGAGTCCGCCTGCCGATGCAGGGGACACGGGTCCGTGCCCCGGTCCGGGAAGATCCCACATGCCGCGGAGCGGCTGGGCCAGTGAGCCATGGCCGCTGAGCCTGCGCGTCCGGAGCCTGTGCTCCGCAACGGGAGAGGCCACAACAGTGAGAGGCCCGCGTACCGCAAAAAAAAAAAAAAAAAAAAAAAAAGATGAACACAGACCCAGGAGCCTGAATGTGTTTACTGTCCTCACAAATGGCTTAGGTCAAGGCTTAATGTTCTCACAGCCAGCTTTGTTTTCCAGGTGGACATCATTCAGCCAGCTTGGCTGGAATAAGGAAGCTTTTAGCCATTTGGTTTGAAAAGTCAAATATTGCCTTTCTCACACAATCACAAAACATAACTGCAATCCCTCAACAGTTTTGTTTTAACTTTTCAACATGCAGAGAGGCTTAAGTGTTTGGCTGATAAAGGTGGACCCTGTCTAGTATGGCCTCATTCTAAGAATGCACCCTCCTCATCCATGAGCATTTCAAAGCGAGATGTCTTTCTTAGAGGAGAGATGAAAATAGGCATGAATTTTGAGTTGGCCTCCAAGACCACCACTGAGAAGCCACCTGAGATATTTTTCCCCCAGCTCCTGACACCCACACTTTTTTAAAACTTCAACCCCAAATTCAGGTCCTATCAAATGTTTCAATTCCTGTTGACGGAGAGATTCTTGTTAATGGGATTGGCAGTTAAGACAATTAAATACACGAAAAGCAGCACATTCTGTAAATGCCAAGCCTGCACGACAGTTCCCACTGGAACAAGGGTAGCTGGGAATTCATCTAGAACCCAACATGTGGCAGGAGAACAGACAGCTTCATTCACCACATGCTTTCCCGTCGGCCACCAATTCCTCCTCCCAAGCCCATATCCAGCGCTGCTCTGAAAATTCCTGATGGCAGAGGGGGTAGGAGAGGGACAACCCCAGGCCTTAGGACCCTCTGCCCGCCTCACATTAGGTCCAGGTGGGACAAAAACAGGCACCCTCTGCATTCTTCACCACCCTCCACTGTCCCTGACTATTTACAGGGCTGGGGAACTGCTGTCCAGTCAAAAAAGGGCACTGACTTTACAAGGGACCTGGCACGTGCCCTTTCACTTCCCCCACTTAGAAAGTGCTCTCCTCTTCTTTGGTAATTAACGTCTCCACCCTTTACAACTTGCTCTAAGTGCACCTCTTCTGAAGAACCCCATATGTTTCTGATTCCATCAGTGATGCTCGAAGCACCCTCAAACTTACATGTGCTTCAACGGATGACTTTCTTGCAAGTGCTTTACCCTGTTTGCCTGGAGGCAGAGGCAGTGCCTGCTGCCAAAGAACTGATTTCCCATTTCCTTGTGCTTAGGTCTACCGCAATCCTACCTCCCCTGATGAAACCTCTCCCAGGGGTCCTGCTCCCACCTGAGGCTGTGGGAATCTTCACACCTGAACATATCACTTCTGAAGGAGAGCTGGGGGCCTCATGATGCAGCAAGACCACATAGAGCCCTGCCCTACCATCAGAACCCTTCCTCAGGGTCCCAGAGCACACACAACCCTCCATCCCGCCCGCATTCCCATGAAGTCGCCTGTCTTCTCCATTGAAAAAGTGGAGAAGCTGAGGCCCATTAATTTTACTAAAACCCTGGGCCTTAAAAATAAATAAATAAAAGAAGATAAAAATAAGCAGAGGCTTCTTGGGAATGTCAATGTTCTCTCTCTTAATTTGGGTGGTAGGTAGACGGGGTGTCTGTTTTGCTGTTGTTATTTAAGGGGTACATATGTTTTCAGACACTTTTATATGGATGTCGTGTTTTACAATTTAAAACATGCCTTCCCCACTGAAGGCATCAGTATCTGTTAACCCATGAACCCCTTGCCGGCAGGCTCTCTATTGGACCGCTGAACAAACAAGGGGCATCAGGCACAGGTGACGCATCTGTGAGCAGCACAGGCTGCGAGCCAGCAAGGAGAATCATACAGGATTCAGTTGCGACTTTCCCTCAGCTCTTTGGTTTCTAATCGCTCTTCACTCTGAGCAGACAGGAAGACCAGTGAATGGTGTGGATGAAAGAACCCAAATGAGTCCTGAGTCAAAAGCACTTCAAGGGGCTTCCCTGGTGGTGCAGTAGTTAAGAATCCGCCTGCCAATGCAGGTAACACAGGTTCGAGCCCTGGTCCGGGAAGATCCCACGTGCCGCGGAGCAACTAAGCCCGTGCGCCACAACTACTGAGCCTGCGCTCTAGAGCCCCAGAGCCACAACTACTGAGCCTGTGTGCCACAACTACTGAAGCCCGCATGACTAGAGCCCGTGCTCTGCAACAAGAGGAGCCACCTCAATGAGAAGCCCGCGCACCGCAACGAAGAGTAGCCCCCGCTCACCACAACTGGAGAAAGCCCGCGTGCAGCAACAAAGACCCAACACAGCCAAAAATAAATACATAAAAATTAAAAATAAAAAGCACTTCGAACCAGGATTGGAATGGTGCAACTCAGAGCACCCCCTTCTTCCAGGAAAAAATATTAGTATGGTTCAGAAATCCCTGGAGAAATTGTTTGCAGGGGCTTTTGTGAGGGGAAAGAGAACCTCAGGGGAAGTCTAGGGGAAGGCCTCCAGCCAGCAAACCGAGAGCCTTCCTTTCAGGAAAGGCTGGGGAGAGGTGGAGAGGTCTGCGATTTCCTCCCCTGCCCTTGGGATTCTAAGAGGCATCAGGACAGAGCCAGCTGACTCTCGTGCTGAGCCACTCATCCCAGGCCTCAGCAACATCTACCACATGCTGTATTTTTAACAGGAACGTGTGCTTCGTGTCCCTTTCTGCAGTTTTTCCCTGAGCCCCTCCCACTCCCACTCTCACTGGTACTGCATTTACTTGCCGGAAAATCTTGGTGTACTTTTGGTCAGCCGACACTCTCTGTGACCAGCAATCTAGCATCTCCTCCCAACTAGCAAGGAACCTGGCAGCAGCAAAGGACTGGATAATGATCACAAATGAATCAAGACATGAACTCAAGTGGTTCAACAGGAATCCAAGCCACAGGGGGCAGGGGATGTGACTCCGAATTGTTGGGCTCCTGTTGCAGGAGCGTCTGCTGAGATCACCCCTGAAGGTCACATCAAATGTGTGGAGTAGCTGAGAAGGCCCCCAAAGTACCTGCATACAGTTACAGTTTTATGAGTGCTCCTTTAAGATTGCTGCTTAATTATTTTTCCTTCTTTTCACTGGTCCTCCCCACCCCATAATCACAGATCCCGGGCCACCATAGGAGAAATTTACAGTGCGGTTCTCCACAACACTGAAGGACCATGGAGGGAGACCACGGGAGTCCCTGAAAGCTCTGGCTGCCACTAGCTAGGGCACATTCAGACCAAAATTCTCTCCTCTCCCTCTGCACAACTTCCTCAGAGGTGCTTCACACAAAGCCTTTTTTTTTCCCCCCTTTCTCAAGATGATTTCCTCCATTGCACCTAATCCATCACAATGCCTGGAGCTGTCAGAAGAAAACAGAAGTGGGACTTAAGGGACCAAAAGTTCCTATCTCCAAAGTTTAAAATGAAAACAAAAGCAAGCCAGAACTGCTGGTTGCTCCAGGCCAAACACAGGTATGAGACAGGGTGGGTGTTAAAAATCAAACTTACCCCGTTTTGGTACCACCATCAAATCTAAAACAAGTTAGCTTCTACCCAGTGCTAGAGCCGAAGATGGAATTTTTCCATCATTGGAAAACTGTGCCAGCACTGGTAAACGAGTTTGGACACACTTCAATATTCCTGGTCCCTTTCCCCCAGAAAAAAGGCTCAGAAAAGTTGAGTGATGTGCCTGAGATCACAGAGCAAATCAAATTGCGACAGCCCCCAAGTTCATGCCTGGTTCTGAAGTCCCTACGCTGTAAACACGTGATAAAGCAGACAGAGATAAACAGGAAAAGGCCCTGATTGTCTCCCTGTGCTCCCACTGAGCAGGCAGCAGCTAGGTTTTCTCTGGGCTGCCAGCCTGGGTCCACATGGCAGTGGTCACCTCGGTGATACGCTTTCTGGTGGGGGTGGAGGATAACTTGGAAGGACAACATCTTTTCTCACACCTGATCACAATTTTGGTTCGGGGAAAGTCAGCATTTAACATCAAATGTAGAGTTGTTGCTATGTCTGCCCCAACCAGAATGAGAGTGTCACAAAAAAAAAAAAAGAGAGAAAAAGAGAGGGAGTATAAGAGGGTGGAGATGAACGAGCTTCTTTAAGCAGCTTTATCTACAGAGACAAAGACACTGCAGCCCCATACCACAACCAGTCCACCTTCCCTCACGAAGGCAGCTGGGGGAATGAATGGAGCTGGCCGTTTCCAGTGCTGCCTGAGCTGAAGAGTCGGGGAGTTTCCAAGGCTGCTGCTCATGGACTCAGCGTGAGAATCCCACCTGGTCAAGGAATCAGGGTTTGCTGGCCAGACCCATCTGGATCGGCCCAGAATGAAGATGAAGTCTGCAGCAGAAGGCTGGCCCCCTCCCCACATCAGCATTAAGAGCAGCTCTTTTCCTTCACCATCTCAGTTAAAACAGGAACCACACCTCCTGACCACACAGGGTGGGCTCAGAAGTGGCAGGTGTGCCAGGTACCAAGGACTTCCTGCGCACAGCCTACCCAGTGGAGCTCATCTTAGACATAAGGCTAGCCCCAAAACTCTGAAAAGGACAGCAGCAAAACCAGAGGTCACATTCCAATAACTACCACAAATTTTTAAAGTACATACATGGAGGTAGCAGTTACGTTCTCACCCCTCCCCAAGAAACACAGACAGGTAACACACAGGTAAGAGCACACTCACCTGCGCTCTAAACTTCCTGACTCTGTGCCGCTCAGGCCAAACGAGGAATGTCATTGGTTTATTCTGGTGAGCTCCTTAGTGGCTGCTGCCATAGGATACAGGCTTTATTTAACATAACGGACGGAGTCCTTTTGCTCCCCTAGCTAAGACCTTGCACCCTCTCTGGAGAAAATGACCCCAGGCATCAATCTCCGATGCATCTAAGTTCCTTCCTTGGGCTGACATCTCTCTCACCACTGTGGTGAGCTGGCTTGAGAAGCCTGAGCCTGCAGTCCCTGTGGCAGCTCCAGCAAAGGTGCATTATTTATCACAGCTGCTGTTTTAATTAATATAGAGACATCCAATACAGCTCAATAATTGTCTCGGCAACCTCAGGCTGGAAAATAAAGGACTCCCAGCTGCATGCAATCTCCTCTTTCGGATCCTGGTTCTAAATGCCGGCTCTGCGTGTGTGCAACTTGAACCGAGGCCCCAAGCCAGCCTAAGCACTAAGCGGCCACCTGTCAGTTCTCCACGCTGGGGTTGGTTTAGCAAGCGGGCAGGGATCTCCAAGCACTAGCTTAACCTCTGGCTCCACCTAACGGCAAGAAACCCACACTCCCCTTTCACAGATGGACAAACTGAGCTTCACTCCAGGAAGGTCCCCAAAGGAGGAAACTAATTCAGCAAAGGAAACTAACGGTCTTTTGCTTGGGCTCCCACGCTGTCATTGTCTTCCCCTGCCATTTTACAGGAGGGAAAGTGATGTCAACTTTTTAGTTAGCATCTTGGATTTCTCCAGCCCTTTGTCTGCGAATAGCACTTCACACACATTATTCAAACAATCTCGGATGCGTAAGTCACTAGAACGTCTGCTGAATAATGAGGAACAAACACAGAGGCCCGAAATAAGCTGAAAGAAAGAGGCACAAATGGTACCTGACGTCCAGCACAGGGTCTGGCCCAACATCTGCTCATTCTCTCTGACCTTTGTCTGGCTTCCCCATCACTTTTATCCTGTTAAAGCACTTCTGCGTGGGGCGGGGAAAGCTAAGTCGCCGGCTGGACTCGTAAGGGGAGGGTCTGCGCTCACCTTTAAATCGGGAGGCTTGCTTCGGGGACCCGGGTTGGGCGCCGCGGCAGCGCCCGCATCCAAAGTTGGCCCGCCAGCGGAGTTAGCACCCGTGGCCTCCCCAGGCCGGAGGTCCGCGCCCGGCAGGTGGCAAGCTGCATCTTCCAGCCCAGCTCCATCCTCCTCACCCTGTTGTTGCTGCAGCTCGTCCGATTTGCACCTCTTCATGGTGTATGTGGGTCGGCAAGGGGAATCTGTCCTTCCAGCGCGCCTTCTTGGGGGAGACCGCACCCCCTCTTACACTCAGAAACGAGGCTCGGGGTCTAAATGATTAACGAGGAGAGGAGTCGGCGGATCACAATTTCTTGAATTAAAAAAATAAACCTTTTTAAAGGAGGGTGAGAGAGGGGAGAGGAGGGGAGCCTTGGTTACAGCTTGGAATAGTTCATTACGACCTGGGGAGCGGAGACAGATCACAATCGAGGCTGGGCAGCAGGAGTCCTTGGGCAGTCATTGGAGCGGGAGGAGATAGCCCCCAGCCCCCAAACTTTCTGCTTCAGGGCAAGGGCCGGGCGGAGGGGAGCTGGGCGGCACAGCGTATCCCTCCCGGCGGGCCGGGCTGCTGGGCGCGGCAGGCATGGCGCGGCCGGCCGGGCAAGTCCTCGTCGGCAGCCCTCGGCGCCGACTGCGGCCCCCAGCCCTGCCGCGAGCCCCCGCCCCACACTGGCCGGCAGCGCAGCCCGCAGCTCGCCGCGCCCCGCCCCTCCCCCGCGCGCGCGCTCTAGACCCACTCCCCGCCCTCCGCGCCGCCTGCTGCAAAGCCTCGACCGCCGCCAGAGCCAGCGGCAAGCGCGCAACCTACCCCGCCCAGTGCCTCGGCCCGGGAGGGGGAAGGCGAGGCAAGGAGGGAGTGACAACGGCAACGGGCCAATGGGAAGCCCGGAGGGCTGAGGGGGGCGTCGCGCGGCCACGTTTTTAGGGTTGGTTGCATCGTGCAATCCCCCAGGAGAGGTCTGGAGGGCAAGGCTGCTGTGTTTTAGCATTGCAGAGAGCGGGCTGCGGAGTAGAGACTAGGGGCGGCTGGCCAATGGAACGCGGTTTTAGCAGATGCGTGAGGATCTGCTAAAACTCACTCAGATGCGTGAGTCTTCCAGGAAGGACTCTGTCGGGGTTCCCCCCACCCACTCATTTTATTTGGCGGGGAGGAGACGAATAGGGATGCTTATCATCGCTGCTTTTTTGCTCTAACTTTGCACATTATGACATCTCTTCAATGAGGAAGACGCGGATCCTCTCTGACGCTTGACCTGAAACACCTACCAATGCCTACATTCAGAGCTGCGAATGCAAGCAGAAGAAAGCGGGTGTTCTGCCCCATCGCCCCTTCCCTTCCCCCCACTTTAAGTAAACTATCTTATGAGTCTCAGCTTTATGCTCAGAAATGAGAATGTATTTCATTTTTGAACACAATAATGTATGTGAGAGTTTTTTGCAAACTGTGAAGCAGCTTTTAAATAAGAAGGGGTATTTATGGCAGGAGGTTGAGACATGGAAGAGAGGAAAGGAATGCAATCTCTTTTTCCCATAAATCTCAGCCAAACTGCGCCGACTAATCTGGAGGCACAAGAGAGCAAATACTGGGGTTACCAAAATATTCAGCCTAGTAATAATAACAACCCCATATGAGTGCCTACCCTGTGCTAACTGTGGATACCATGGTTTTTGTCCACCCAGCAGCCTAGACGAACAGTTCTCAAAGTAAGGTCCTGGGACCAGCAGCATCAGCATCGCATCACCTGGAAACTTGATAGAAATGCAGATTATTGGACACCATCCAGACCTACTGAATCAAAAATAGTGGGCCCCAAAATCTGTTTTAACAAGTCCTCCAGGTAATTCTGATGTAAGCTAACATTTGAGAAGCACTGGCCTAGACTGTAGTGAAGGGGCCACTCAGTCAGTGAGTCACAGTGATCTCTAAAGTGTTTCACAGTTTCCCAGTCTCTTTCACACCCATCATACCATTCTGGCCTCACTTCAGTCCTACTAGTCTGCAAGTCTCCTGACTCTGTTCTGTCTTTTTCCCACTCATTTTAATGTGTGTCCTAGAAGAGCCTAAGTTGTTAAGAATTTACTTCAGTCTAGCAGCTACTTTCTAAACAAGGCAGCTCCATTTCTAGAAAACAGGAATTTAGGATGGGCTGGAAATGTAGAACCACCCCCACCTCCACTACACAGTATCAGGCACAATGTGGAAACACAAGGCCACAAGCCTTTAGCATTTTCAATGGTGAGGGAAAGGCAGAATGTGCCTTTGAAGTCGGTGGCAGGAGTAGATAGAACCAGTGGGGGCAGATGACCTCAGTGCAAGATGTCAGAGTCTACTGCCCCCTGCCTGACTCGCCCCAGTGAAGTGCAGGGGCCCTACAGACCCTGGGTGGCAAATGGTGAGCACATGTGGACACATGTTCATGACCTGACTCTAGGCTGAAGAAAAGTGGAGGCAGTTGGTGTGAAGCTTTAAGGGAGCAGAGACCATAATCATTTTGAATTATGTCTCATTTCCATACTAGGTTGAAGTTGACCTTGAATTTGATGTTTATAATATTTTCCTGTACCCATAGCCTGATGGACAGATTTCCTGTTTGTGGCCATATTTAGCAGGTCAACAAAAAAGTGGTGGGTTTCATGAAATCAGCCAATGCTTTACATTCCATTTTGGAGAGGCAGCATTGTGCAGAGCTTAAGAGCTCAGACTCTGTGGCCAGACTGCTTGGGGACAAATCCTGGCTCTGCTCTCCACTGACTATGTGATTGGAGGCAAGTTGTCTAACCTCTTTAAGCCCCAGTTTCCTCTTTGAGAAGTGGGGATACCAACCTTATAGGGTGTTGGGTAATATATGTAAAGCACTTAGACATTGCCTGGCACAGAGTGAGCTCCCTGGTTTTAAACAGAGATGTCATCCAGCTTCAAAACATTGAACATTCCACTCCAGTGGTTCTATCCTTGGGAGTTCAAATGTGTCTCACCCATTTCTGACTTTCACTGAGTGTCATATTATAGAAAAAATATGCTACTGCCAAAGAAGTTTGGGTGAGAAGTTGTGTAGAGAGCTGTGTGACCTGCAACCACCAGTTTGAAGCTGATGACAAATTTTCATTAGTCATAGTCGATTCTTGAGTACCTAAAATAAAGAGAACTTGAAAATACTTTGACTGAAATTTTGTTTAAAGGATTAAATCATTCTATCATTCTACGTTTCTCGGGAAAATATAGGCACATACTATCTTTTGACGTTCAAGATAAGACAAACATTTACAGGTTTACAATACAAGAGATTATATTCAATATGTAGGAGTAGCATTTTCCATTTTGCTTTGGCACCACTGGTTAATTATAATTAAATAACATGGTGTAGTGGGAAGGACACTGGTCTTGGTGTTAGAAAATACATGTAAGAATTCTGGTTCTGTTACTCCCTGTGTGTTCTTGGGCAACCAAATCACTTAACCTCTCTCATCCTTGGGTTTCTCATCTGTAAACAGGGGCTAATAATATCTATCTTCACATGGTTATTTTAAGGATTAAATTAGACAATGCTTGTGAAAACACTTGACACATGGTATGTGCTCAGTAAACCTGAATGAAACAAAAATAATTAACAAACTTGTCCAAGCCCACTGTCTGCCACATGAGAAAGGCGGGATTATCCCACTAAATTTAATGCTTTTTGTGAAAGGAAATCCCAGTTAGGCTAATGGAAGGGGGCAATCCTGCTAATATCAAATTTGCTAAACCAATAAGTGTGTAAACAAGGAGGATAAAGATTAGGGTTATGGAATCCTGTTATCCTTGTCGACAGCCACTTCATTTACCTTGAAAAACTGATGCAGCTTTAATTGTGGAAGATAAGGTGCCAAGATCAACAGGTAAGCATAAAGTAGATTTTTTTTTCTTTTGTAAGATCAATTAACTCTAAGAAATAAAAGGCTTCTCTTTTTCCAATAGCAAGAGTCTTGTAGATTATCCAAGGATAATTAATTATCCTATTCTGCAAAAATTCTTTAAAAAAATTTAAACATCAAATGGGTTGTCAGAGAGCTATTTTAGGATTTAACATACTAACTAGAGTGCTTTGCTTAGAAGGTAAAAGTACTCTCTTGAGAAACCAGTTATCATAATTTTGATCACTGTGTTTTGATACCAACATCATTACAAGTATTCCTTTGTTAATGTAATTTTCTTCCCTTTCTTTTGGAGATTTCCACTTCCACTCAATGCTCTCCCTAAAAGAAACTGGGTTCCGTTGGATTAGGAGGTGTAAACTACGCAAATAATCGTCAGGGAGATTGGCTGGATTGTTGCTGATGTCACAATCCCACCACCTAAGTACAGGCTTTTTATTGGCTATTGTAAGAGGCAGGCAGGACTGGGAAGGCTCTGCATCACTCGTGAGTTGGAGAAAGCTCTTGAGTCTAAACTAAATTTTACCCTGTTTTTTACTTAAAGTGTATTCAGAAGCATTTTCCAATATGTTATTATATTTTTCCATGTTATTCCATATGCTGTTACTTAGACATATTTCCATATGTCTTGGTAAACATTGTAAATGATTGTTTACCATCCTATCAAGTGAATGTATCATGGTTTATTTGACCACTATCCACTTTATTCTTAGCTATTTGTTTCAATTTTTTGCCTTCAGGTATAAAACTGTAGTTACTATTTTTATCGAGAAATAATATATATTATTTCCTCCATAGCATAGACTCTCTGACACCTAACTAGCAACGCTATAAAGGAGTAAACGAACCCAGATCGCCACTTTTGTCCACATCTTTCTAGCAGCTTTCCTAAGACTTGCATGGGAGATCCAAAGTTTGACTCTTTCCTTGGAGCGGTGAATCTCCTATCCGTAATACAAAAAAGGGGAAGTTCCTGCTTCTCATTTCAGGTAGGATGCATATTCTTCATTCTGGGTGCTGGTCGCTTCTCAGTAATGGGAGAAAAGTCACAAGCATCACGGCCATGAACAGAGGAGGTTTGTGAAGCATGAACTTAAATCCTGATTGTACTGCTCTCTGTGAGAGCCTGGGACTGGTAAAATGGCTGCTTTGTGTCCTTCTCCATCTCCATAGGGAACCCATACAAACCTCTGGACAGTCTGTTACTTAAAGCTGAAAATGCTAGACCTTAAAAAATCAGAAAAAGAGAAGAGAAGGTATCTGCTTTGCTCAGAGAGAATCAGTTTTTATTATTTTACATCTGAAGATAAATATCTATGGCAGTTCCATCTATTATTCTATGCGGTACTTTTAAATATAATAATAAGAGCAAGCACAGAGAACTATAGGTGTTTAAAGAGAACCATACGTGTTAGGCATTTTGCTAGGAACCCTGTGAACTCTCTCTTAATCCCCATGTCAAATCTGCAAGGTAAGGGTTATTCACTCTACAACTGAGCAAACAGGCTCAGAGAGATTATAGCACTTTCATAGGCCTGAGAGCTACACACTGCTCTGTCTGACTCTAAAGCTAAAAGCCTAATAGCCTAATAGTCCTTTCACAACTGTAATTTTGAGCCACTCTTGTGGTAAAGAATTTATCAGTGAGTATTAGGCTATAGTTAGATGTATCTCCATTCATTCAAATATATTCATGAAATAAATATCATTTACAAAGGCTTTACAACATGCTTGTGGAAGATAGAGAACAAAAAAAGACATTGGTCCCTGCCTTTGGACTTAAAGTCCAGCTGGGGAAATGAGACACAAATGAAATGTAAAACAACAACATAAGATTGAAGTGGTAATGTCTGTCAATACTCCAAGGGGGAGATAAGTACCACAGTCCAGAGAGAGAGCGATCTCTGTGAGGGATTAAGACGACTCCAAGGAAGAGTGTTATGCACATTCATCCATATCACGAGTGTTAAAAGGATCAAATGTCACTTTAGAATGATTCTGAAGCCTTTAAGTAGGTAAGAACTATATAAATCATCTTGAATATAGAATCACTCAATATCTGAATCTCTTTAATTTTACATCTGCATGTTACAGAACTTTTATGGCACGTTAGTGGTGGGAAAAACTTCTTTTTTCTTTTTTTTTTTTTTTGCGGTACGCGGGCCTCTCACTGTTGTGGCCTCTCCCGTTGCGGAGCACAGGCTCCGGACGCGCAGGCTCAGCGGCCATGGCTCACGGGCCCAGCCGCTCCGCGGCATGTGGGATCTTCGCTGACCGGGGCACGAACCTGTGTCTCCTGCATCAGCAGGCGGACTCCCAACCACTGCGCCACCAGGGAAGCCCCTTTTTTCTTTTTATTCCCTGAGACCATAGAGCAGTGTTTCTCAAAGTATGGTTCATGGACTATCAGCGACATAAATCACCGTGGAATTTAGTTACAAATGCTGATTCCTGGGCTCACCCCAAACTAATGGAAACAGAATTTCCAGGGGTGGAGCTTGAAAATCTGCCCTTGAAACAAGTATCCTAAGTGGTTCTTATGCTCACTAAGTTTGAGAACCACAGATGTAGGGGAAGACTTGGTTGATCACATTTATTGATAGATTTGTCAATTAGTAATAGCTCCTTTTTTATCAAGCACTTACTATATGTTTGGAACACACTCCTACTTAGTCTGTAAAACAAACTTTGTAGTTAAGTATCAATCTCCATTTTACAGTAAAGGAAACTGAGGCTCAAAGAGGATTAAAAATTTGCCCCATGTCACCTGGCTAGAAAGAGCTAGCCAAACCAGTTTTTTTTGACTTCAATGTCTGTACTTTTCCCACAATGCCTACTGCACTGTTACTTTGGGATTGAGTGCCTATTATATGTCATATAATTTCAGTCTAAACCTTTCAATACCATCCAATGGTACTCTTGCATTGTAAGATAACTAAGATTCAGAGATATTAATATATAGCTCAAAATTACCTTCCACCAGTTGGAACAGAGCTTCTTATTCTAGTATGACTTTTCCTCAATTTTACTTCCTCCTGACAGTTCCTAAAACCCTTTTCAGCTTTGACTATTGGGGCTTCCTTTCCTTGTTGTTATTTATCCTGACCCTTCGCACCTAGTTCGGAATAGCAAACCATAAGTTGAAGTCTATGCTTCATTTTTTTCTTTTGCGGTACACGGGCCTCTCACTGCTGTGGCCTCTCCCGTTGCGGAGCACAGGCTCCGGACGCGCAGGCTCAGCGGCCACGGCTCACTGGTCGGCCGCTCCGCGGCATGTGGGATCTTCCCGGACCGGGGCACGAACCCGTGTCCCCTGCATCGGCAGGCGGACTCTCAACCACTGCACCACCAGGGAAGCCCATATGCTTCATTTTTAATAGCTACCACACCTCTTCCCGACACAGGAATGGAGAGCTTCAGTCTCTCTGAATCAAGAGGGAAATGTCAGTTGCTTGAAAAACCGTCTGCTGATCTTGTGACTGCAAAGAGAAAAAGACAACTTAATCCAGGAAATCTTTCCTGGGAAGCGGGAATCACACTATCCCATATGAGATCTTATTCTGGAGCATGCATGCTTGTGTTATAAATCATTTTCAGGGAGTCTCATATGGCCTTGGGGCATATCCAAGCAGATAGAGGGACAAAGGGCTGTTTTCATTGGTGAATCTTCCAGGCGTGCCTTAAACCTCTCACAGGGTGCTGGTGAAAGAAGACAGTACTCTCTTTCAAGATACAATGACATAGCACAATTCAGTAATATATAGCTAGAGCCATATAAATGTCTGTACCCTTTCACCCAGTAAAACCCTCCTGGGAATTATCCTGGGAAATAATTCAAAAGAAGAAAACAGGCAACAACACACCAAAAAAATGTTTATAACAGTGAAAAACCTGAAGCAACCTAAATGCCCAAGGATAGGGAGTGAATGACTAACAGTGGCACAGCAGTGTAATGGAATATCAAGCTGCTGTTAACAGAGAGAAATATGAAGAGTAGTTAGAGACACGAAAAGCCGCCTTTAACTAATATAAAAGGAAAGCATTAGAAGGCAAAGTTGTGTTGAGCTAGAATAAGGGCTTTGGGGTTGGGTGAACCTGTGTTACTAGCTGGATGAACTTAGACAAGTCACTTAACCTGAGTCTCAATTTCCTCATCTATAAAATAGGGACAGAAATATATATCTTTCCAGTGTTGCTGTAAGAATTAAAGATGATATAAACGAAATGATAAAATTTTGGATAAAGCCTGGATAAAGATGGGAGGGGAGTGCTAAGAAATAATCATAAATTTTAAGCCAAGATATGGGACTATTGAAAATTTTATTTGAAATGAATTATTTTTATGATATTTTAAATTTAATACAATTTTTTTTCCTTTATTCCTCCTCACCCTTAAAAAACGGTCATACTCCCTACACAGGATATGTGTGTTCGTGTCATCTGGAAACCTGCTAATGGATCACTAAGCTCTATTTTGAGAAAGTTCTAGATCAGTGCTTCTGAAATCAGCTCCAGGAAAATGACAGGAACCCTAAACACTGACACACAGGAAGGTCACTCAGCTAGGTTCAAGGCCTGCTTTCCAGGCACTTAGAGATTTTTTTTTTTTTTTAAACATCTCTCTTGGAGTATAATTGCTTTACAATGGTGTGTTAGTTTCTGCTGTATAACAAAGTGAATCAGTTATACATATACATATGTCCCCATATCTCTTCCCTCTTGCATCTCCCTCCCTCCCACCCTCCCTATCCCATCCCTCTAGGTGGTCACAAAGCACAGAGCTGATCTCCCTGTGCTATACGGTTGCTTCCCACTAGTTATCTATTTTACATTTGGTAGTGTATATATGTCCATGCCACTCTCTCACCTCGTCCCAGCTTACCCTTCCCCCTCCCTGTATCCTGAAGTGTCCATTCTCTAGTAGGTCTGCATCTTTATTCCCATCTTGCCCCTAGGTTCTTCAGAACCTTTTTTTTTTTTTTTAGATTCCATATATATGTTTTAGCATACGGTATTTGTTTTTCTCTTTCTGACTTACTTCACTCTGAATGACAGTCTCTAGGTCCATCCACTTCACTACAAATAACTCAGTTTCATTCCTTTTTATGGCTGAGTAATATTTCATTGTATATATGAGCCACATCTTCTTTATCCATTCATCTGTTGATGGACACTTAGGTTGCTTCCATGTCCTGGCTATTGTAAACAGAGCTGCAATGAACATTGTGGTACATGACTCTTTTTGAATTATGGTTTTCTCAGGGTATATGCCCAGTAGTGGGATTGCTGGGTCATATGGTAATTCTATTTTTAGTTTTTTAAGGAACCTCCATACTCCATCAATTTACATTCCCACCAACAGTGTAAGAGGGTTCCCTTTTCGCACGTGAAGCTTGTTGGGTAGTGCTCCCTCTCTCCTCTACAGTTTGGGGACGGGGAATGTTCTCATGACCAGAATGCCTTCCATCCACCTTTGCTTCAGAATCCTAACCCTCACCTGCATTAAGCCTCCATCTTGCAGAGCTTGATTCCTGAGAAAGGGGATAGGCAGGAGGATGATATGAAATATTTTCTTTTGGCTAAAATATATTGAGCATACTCTGTGTCAGGCATTGTGTTTGGCACATGTGGATAGATACATACTAAGCCAGCTGGAAAATGTTTTGGAACTCAGGTTTCAGAATTTTCCAGAAAACCTCTACCAAAATAAAATAGACAGGGACTTCCCTGATGGCACAGTGGTTTAAGAATCTGCCTGCCAATTCAGGGGCCACGGGTTCCATCCCTGGTCCGGGAAGATCCCACATGCAGTGGAGCAACTAAGTCCATGCGCCACAACTACTGAGCCTGCACTCTAGAGCCCGCAAGCCACAACTACTGAGCCCGTGTACCACAACTACTGAAGGCCACGCACTTAGAACCTATGCTCTGCAACAAGAGAAGCCACTGCATTGAGAAGCCCGTGCACCACAGTGAAGAGTAGCCCCGCTCGCTGCAACTAGAGAAAGCCCGCGCACAGTGACAAAGACCCAAAGCAGCCAAAAATAAATAAATAATTTTTAAAAAATGCTTTAAAAAATAAATAGGGCTTCCCTGGTGGCGCAGTGGTTGAGAGTTCGCCTGCCGATGCAGGGGACACGGGTTCGTGCCCCGGTCCGAGAAGATCCCACGTGCTGCGGAGCGGCTGGGCCCGTGAGCCATGGCCGCTGAGCCTGCGCGTCCGGAGCCTGTGCTCCGCAACGGGAGAGGCCACAACAGTGAGAGGCCCGCGTACTGCAAAAAATAAATAAACAAAAATTAAAAAACAAATTAAAAAAATAAAAAGATAATATAGACAAAGAAAAGGGTGTTGATAGGTTTTCAGCTATCCATCTTTCTCCTTCCAGGATCAGCCCAGAAAGATAAAAACGTGTGTTACAAGGTCTTGTGGCAGGTAAAGAAATTAACCAAAAATGAGTTCCACCAAAATGCCAGGCAACATAGTGGAAAAAGGATCAAAAACATTTAGACTTGGAAAAGCATTACTAGTCTTCCAATCTTACTGATGAGAAATGAATTGTGGCAAAGCAATGTTCAGCGCTTCTTCTGGAAAGCTTTGGGTCAGTTACTCTAAAAAATTTCTGGAAACTTTGTTCTTCTACTTTCTTCTTCTACTTTGTTCTTCTAGTTGTTCTTTTTCTTGGCAGTAAAACAAAGATTACCTCTGTTTGGGGTTATACTAAATTTCTTTTGATTGTTTTTCCTTCCCATGCTCTGTATCCTAACAGCCAGGGATGCCACTGATGAAATATTCAGCATTGGAATGATACTTGATGTATAATTAAATAGAATACATTTAGCAATTCTGTTTTATAGACCTTTAATCTTCAAGTTAATAAACCTACATGTAGAGAATCTCATAAACAAAACCAAAACGTTCTTGGAAATACATAATTTCCTTGGAAAAATACATAATCCTGAATGTATTTAGTACAGGGAGGAAAGAAAACATTTATTAAAACACTCTTATGTGCCAGGAGAGTTACTAACTGCTTTACACATTATGTCATTTAGTCTTCCCAACCCTGTGAGGTAGGCATTAGCTTCACTATACAGATGAAGTAACTGAGGCTCCAAAAAGTTAAGTGATTTGCCCAGGATCACAAAGTAAGTAGCATCACAGCTCAGACCAGAACTCAGGTCAGATTCTGACTCCCGTGCTTTTTCCTAAATTTTTACAGGATTTCATTTCCAAAGCACTTTCTCTTCCTATGGCTCATTCCATCCTCCCCAAAACACAGTGAGATTAAACACAATTATAGAATTCTCCCTTTTAGCAAGTCACAGAGCCAGGATAAGAACGTAAGCTTGTAGCAATCATCAGCATCTCAGTTATCTTTTATTGAATGCTTTCTATGTGCAAGCCTCTGTACTAAGCATTTTTAATACTTTTTTCCCTGTTTCAATTCTCATAATAACCTTATGAGGTGGTCATAATTATTATCCCATTTGATGGATGAGAAAACCAAGACTCCGAGGGGCGAATGACTTGCCCAAGACTATACAGTAGCAAGTCAGGACTAGAAATCGGGTTTGTAAAAATGATACCACAATTGATAAAAGCAGTTGTCACTTATTAAACACATCATGTGTCAGATACTGCTTCTTAAAAAGATTTTTTATTTCTAAATACTTTGAGATTTATAATTGGCATTGATTTTTTAAAATATTTATTTATTTAGGCTGCACCGGGTCTGGACTCTTAGTTGCGTCAGGCATGCAGGATCTAGTTCCCTGACCAGGGATCAAACCCAGGCCCCCTGCATTGGGAGTGTGGAGTCTTACCCACTGGCCCACCCGGGAAGTCCCGGCATTGTTGTTTTAAATGCTCATAATAACCCTATGAAGAAGGTACTATTATTCCCCTCTTACAGATGAGGAACTAAGACTTATAGATAATGAGTAGTGTCTCCAAGGGCATACAAAAGGGAAGGGGTAGAACTAGGATTTGAACACAGGTCTCTTTGACTCCAATCCTATTTCCTTAATCCTCAGACTTTGCTGATTCCTGTTCCGTCTCTGTACACTTTTTCTACCCAAAGTGTGGTCCACAGACCAGCAGCATTGGCATCACCTGAGAGCTTGTCATAAATGTGGAATCCCAAGCCCTACCCCAGACCTACTGAGTCACATGTGTATTTTAACAAGATGCCCACATGAGTCTTGTGCACATTAAAGTTTGAGAGGCACTGCTCTGCAACACACCAGCAATATACAGAATAAGCTGAGAAGGGAGCAAGGTTGTCTAGAACAGGGCTTCTCAAACAAGTTCCCTTGGAAATCAATTTGAGCTGGAAAGAGGTATGTTCTGCTGCTCAACTTGGTAATGGTGATCTTTTCCAATTCATAAATAAAATTAAGTTAATGAATTATATTTTCTCATCTTCCATAATTTTTCCTCTCTTCTTTGGAGTTGAATATCACTTGCCTGTTAGTAAGTTTAGATGATGACAATTGAACAGTAGTAAAGAAATACCTATGGAAAGCTCAGAAATGTTGTTTAATTGTTTGTTGTATTTTTTTCTTTAATTTGTGGGTTTTTTAATTCTTGGACTTGTGATTGTGATTTTATGGTGCATAACAGAGAATACTCATATTTTCTCATAATAAACTTGTTCCTAACTCACATTACAGAATTCAATGTTAATGTCTTTTGGTGTTCCACAAAAAGCACCTGATTCCCACCTATATGAACATGACTATCAAGTCTTCAGAATCTCTCTAGAAATCATCTAACCTAGAGGAACTTGCCATAGGAAAGTAAAGTTAGAAAGGATAACGTATGTCTCACCTATTCCTCTTCCTTCTAAATACTTTGAGATTTATAATTGGCATTGAGGATCAACATTAATAGATACAAATATAACCTACTGGTTCTTTCTGAATAGAAGTATGAGTGGTTTTTAAGCCATGTTCTCCTTTGTGTTTTTCTCAATATTCAAAAATATCTAGAGTGAACATCCAACAAATATCTAATGAACACTTACTAAATGACAGACACTCTTTTAGGTGCTGGAGACACAGCAATGAACAAGCCAGACAAAATTTCTCTTCTGGATTGGTGGTTGCCAGAGGCTGAGGTGAGGGTGAGGATGAGGGTCAGGGGCAAAACGGATGAAGGGAGTCAAAATGTACCAACTTACAGTTATAAAATAAATAAGTCCTGGGATGTAATGTACAGCATGGCTACTAGAGTTAATAATACTGTACTGCACATTTGAAAGTTGCCAAGAGAGTAAATCTTAAAAGTTCTCATCACAAGAAAAAAATTTTTTTAACTGTGGATGGTGACATATGTTAACTAGGCTCACTGTCGTGATCATTTTGCAATATGTACAAATATCACATCATTATGTTGTATACCTGAAACTAATGTAATGTATGTTAATTATACCTTAATAAAACCCAAAATCTTGGTTCTGATGTCAGTATTTTTGGGCCTTTCCTCTTGGGCTGGTCAGATTCCTTAAAGAAGACACTGCAAGTTTCCTCTCTGGAGAGTAAACGTCTTGTAGCTAGAGATCTAGGAATTGAATGGAGGAGGAGGGTTGGGAATCTTCACATCCAGTATCCATTAGTTCATTTAATCTCCCATTTTATACAGAGACCTCTGATTCAGCCCTCTCTGGAGAATAAATACTTCAGTCTTCTTTTGGAGGAGTGGGGTCAGGGGGACAGTTGAAGAAGGGGAGGGTGATTTGGAGATCTAACTGCTCTTAAACAGATTTCAAAATCCTTGTTTTAATCCCTGCCCATGGTTCAAGATGTACATGGCAGCCCTGTTGTCCTATACACAGTAGCTAGGAGGGGAACTACTGTTAGCAATTCCTGAGACTTGAGGGATTCTGCAGTTTACATCAGGTTGGGTCTCAGCTTTTCCCACTTGGGGTTTCGGATTCAGGTTTTTCCAGGCTAGTAACTTAGTTAACACTTGTCCATTTGCTTCCCAGCTTCTACTTTGTTTTTTTGTTTTTGCTACTGGCTCCTCTCATTATTGGGTGCTTATGTTTTTAAAAAAATTCCATTACTGTCATTTTAGTGGTGTCCTAGGAGGGAACAAAAGTAGTTCTGTGTGTTTAACATCATCACTTGCAGGAAACACTTTCCTACACTAACTTAAATCCTCTCTCGTTATCATTCAAACCCTTATTCTCCCACATTTGTCCTTAGAATTAGATATTGGAATAAAACATGTATTTTTACTTGTAGCTGATTGTAATTTAGGAAGAGTTCACCGTCATTCACACCCTTTAAAGTTTTAAGTAGCAGGAAAAAATTGATCACTTTCCCCAGCAGATCAAAAATGGAGATGAGACATACACATATTAAAAATCATGTGTGTAAAAGGTTAGTTACTGCAGCATTGTTCATAATACCAGAAGACCGCACAAAACCTAACGGTCCATCAACAGAGGACCTGTTAATTAAAACATCCCAATCCATATGGTAGTATAATATACAGTCAAAAAGGATGAGGCAGATCTTTATGTTCTGCTGTGGAAGAGTCTGTAAGGGCAGAATAGAGTAAGTATAGTATGCTATATTTGTGTTTTAAAAAATATATTTATATAGTATCTACATCTGCAACAGTAGTTACCTCCTGGGAGGGGAACTAAGTGGCTGGGAGACAGGGAGTAATAGGAAGACTTAGTTTTCCCTTGCATACCTTTTGCACCATTTGAATTTTATATCACAGTCCTATATTACAGTAAGTCCCCTACATACGAACCTTCAAGTTGCGAACTTTCAAAGATGCGAATGTGACATTCCATCAATGTCAGGCGTGAGTGAAATTGCAGCTTGCCCTCCGTCTCCTATGGCTGATGATCTTTCAGCTCTACCATCTCCCACCTCCCACCTCCTCTCCCTCCTCCAGTCAATAATTCTTGCCTGTTCACTCGATGCCAGCCCCTGTATGCCAGCTATTGAACTGTACTACTGTACTTTTCAAGGTACTGTACTGTAAGATTAAAAATGTTTTATTTTTTCTTTGTTTGTTTTTTATGTATTATTTGTGTGAAAAGTACTATAAACCTATTACAGTACAGTACTATATAGCCGATTGTGTTAGTTGGGTACCTAGGCTAACTTTGTTGGACTTGCAAACAAATTGGACTTATGAACGTGCTCTCAGAATGGAACTCGTTGGTATGTAGGGGACTTACTGTACTTACTTTAGAAATAAAGAACTAATGAATAGTTTTTAAAAGGATGAGCTCCATGAACTTTACCTTACAGAATGCTCTCCCTGATTACTTCCACCTAGCCATGTTTCACCCCTTCTTCAAGATGTTAATTCCCAATTCCTTTTTTGGACAACTCCAGCTCAACTACTCTCTCTTCTGATCTCCTTTGCTAGAAATTACTGTGTGTGGCAAATCATCACACATTGCTTTGTTACACCACTTCTAAAAAGTAGTATAAACCATCTTGCATTAAACTTTTCATTTTGTATTTTCATTTGTTTCACTGAGCCTTTTAGGGGTTGCAATGGACTTTGAAGGGGTCTTCAAAGATAAAGAATGACAAACGGAGAATACGTGAGCAAGTAAAAGGGAAGGAGAACATGAGAAGGAATTTGAAGTTCCTTCTTAGGGGCAGACTTCACACGCATTTACCAAGTAGAGATTCATGTGAGCCAGTGACCCCTTTTTATACAATACTAAAAGCCCCTGGACAGGTAGAACCTTCCCATTTTACATGGAATTAACCCAATTATCACAACATCAATAAGCTAAGAGCACTTGCACTCAAGGAATGAGAGGTTGGAAGACTAAAGCAAACATTTTGAAGCAAAACTCACAAAATTTTAGGGGGCATAAAGATCAACTAGCCCAAACCCTTACTTCACAGGTCTCAAGGCAAGGCATTGGAGAAGTTCAGACTCAAACTCAAGCCTCCTCTTAAATTCTGTTGGGGGACTACACTATCCAGCCTGTGGGAAAAGACATCTGGCCTGGGTAGAAGATGGGGTCTTTCCACGGCAAGAAAGACAGGAGGGCTCTGTGCCTGGAGAAGAGGAGAAAGAAAGCAGGAAGTGAAAAAGGAGTGGTTGTCAAGTTTTGTTTTATTCCTAATTGTGTCCCAGGCTCCGTCACAATCCACGTCACTAGAAGTCTTCCATATTATCAGAAGCCAAATTAAGATAATCAGAACTGGTTTGGAAGGCTACTAACCTCAACTTCCCCTTACCCAGCTCGGTCTCTCTACTTCAAGAAACCAACTAAACTTCAGCTTACAGCTCTTTAACGACCCTTCTACAACCCCCCTTCCACACCTGGAGAAGGAAAGTCTGAAAAGGAGAATGCAATGCAGACATGAGGGGTTTCCCTATTTCCGTGGTATTTTCAGCCCCTTCCCCAGTATCTACTGTATTGGAAAGTGAGAGTCATTTAGGGTAGCCATGGAGACAGTACTAGCCTCAGTCTTGTTTCCTTACTTTTCTTTGCTATTAAAATCTTTCGCTCTGATTTCAGTAAGGCACCCCTCCTTCTGCAGGAGTCCGGGTTCTGCAGGTGCTCTCTCTCCTCAGGGACACTTCTGTAGGGAGCAGGAACATGTTTTTAAGTCGGGAAGAGCGTGTGAGCTCTGTGTGAAAACGGGGGAGATGTATACCAAAGGACGGTCGGTCGCATCCACAGTCTCCAGGTTTTGGAGCTCGGCCCCGGCCCAGACTACAAGTCCCAGGAGACCCCGCAGTGACGGGGTGCTCCGGTGATCGTTCCCTCATTCCTCTGGATAGTGGAGATAAAGGTTCCGTTCGCAGCGCACTGCGGTTTGGTTTGTTTTCAACGGCGGTGACGGAGGTTGGGAACCCGGCCGACTGCAGGCGGGGGCGTCAGGAGGCGGATTCCTCCTGCCCTAAGCACTGGGGGGCGGGAGGAGGGGAGCCGGACCAGAGGGCCGGGCACCAAGCCGCGAAGGCAGAGCAGGCTGAGGCGATGGAGGGCGACGGGGTGCCGTGGGGGAGCGAGCCGGACTCGGGTCCCGGCCCGGGAGGCGGCGGAATGATCCGCGAGCTGTGCCGGGGCTTTGGCCGCTACCGCCGCTACCTGGGACGGCTGAGGCAGAACCTGCGCGAAACGCAGAAGTTCTTCCGCGACATCAAGGGCTCCCACAACCACAGCTGTCCCTCCTCCCCCACGGAAGGCGGCGGGGCTGAGCGCGGCCCTGCCGGCGATGTCGCCGAGATCGGGCTGCAGGCGGGTAAGGAGGGTAGCCGTGAGGAAGACAGGGCTGGAGAGGCAAACTGAGGGTGGGCCACACCCCTGCCCCTGCAAACAACTCCGGGAAGAGGCGGAAAGTGGAAGAAGGGCCGCGTGGCGAGGCCCCCGGGCCTGAGCTGGCCGGATCCGAGATGCCGTGGGAGGGCATCTCTCGGGGTGGGGGAGGGGCTCCAAGGACTCGGCCGCGGGGACCAGAGGGCAAGGGGCGCCCGAAGGCAGGAGTGCCAGGAGCAGGATCCAGGGGACCGGGCTGTGCACGGGCGGGAGGGCGGAGGGCCCCAGTTTGAGAGGGCGGAGGTTAAGCCTCGGAGTGAGGAAAGTTGCTCTGAGTTCGGGGATGAGCAGTTGTGGTCAGAGTCCCAGTTAGGGATGGTGGAATGGAGGGATGGAGGACGGGCGGTAGGCAGGGAGCCCTAGGAGGCCAGGGAACTGTAGTGGATTTTGTGTGTCCGATGTGTGTGTGTGTGTGTGTGTGCGCGCGTGCGCGCGCGTCTGTGTGTTTGACTATGTATGTGAAATACGCTTGCATCAATCATTTGGCAACTCTGTGAAAGGAATGTACTGGGGAATGGGGCTGGGGTCGCTAAAGGAAAGGATGTCTGATGGGTGCCAGGGAATTGCCAGAGATGCGGATTGTGTTTAGGGTGAAGAAGTTAGACAGGGAAAGGATCGTTTTTTGGTCCTGAAACTTGACTTGATTCTCTCTGGGATGTGTTAGAGGCCCTAAAGCATTTAAAATCGTGCAGCGTTTTTGACCTTTCCTAATTTCTTGCTTCCTCTTAAACTGCTGTTGGTGGGGAACTGGAGGGTTTGATAACTTGGTCTAATTAGGAAATAACAGATTGGATGGAAGAAGGGACTGGCATCCCATGCAGACAGATACCTTGGGACAGTATAGCAGTCAGTGGGTTTCATTGAGTGATTCTCTAACTAAAGTGTGTATTAAGATTAATGTTGAAAATATCTCAGGCTCTATCCCACAGATTGATTATGTCTAGTGGGTGGGTCCTAAGAATCTAAACGCAAGCCATGGGTAGGGATTCTGACGCAAGTGGGCCAGCAAGCACACTTTCAGAAACACTAATTTAGATGCTGACAGCAAATTTGAACATGAGGCGTAGAATACAGTGAATTCTTAAACTCTTCAGAGTTTGTGTGTTGGGCCCGATATTTCCAAAGTTGCATGTTTAATATCCTAAATTTGTCTGAGACTCCAGAAATGGTGATAAAAATAAGATTCTGATTGATGATATTCCACTTAGTTGGCCTGGATGTAAATAAAAAAGCTTTTATTTTACCTCATGGGATAAGTGGGACAAGGGGGTATGACTAGCTTTTCTGAAGTTGTGGTTTTGCCATCTTCTGCCCAGAGATTTGTTATTCTTAAAATGGACCCATAGAGGGAACTAATTTCTGTGAGGCTATCAAAAACAATTGGTGAGAAGGGCAGATGTTTTCAGGGATGAGCCCCAGAACGTGTACTTTCACCCTCTCCCTCAGCAATGCTTTCCAGCGGCTTTCCCTGCTGCTCACAAGTTTTTCTTATAGCTTATCTTAAAAAGCCCTCTGTTGCTGTAATTTTTTAACAACTATTTTAGAATTACTACTGATAAAAAATCAGAGAGTAGATTCACCTCAGAGAGATGGAGGTTTTCAAGGCACCTTGGCTGGCTCTTGTTTTTATTCTTTAAAAGCCAACTTAAGAAATACAAATGCACCTTTGTATTTTGCCTCATTGGCTTTTCTAGTTGACTGCATCATGAACTAATCTTTTCGTATTTAACTCTCTTCACCCTCTGGAGTCTGTCCATCTGAAATAAAAACCAGGAGAGGGTACAGATGACAGGACTGGGAGCCATTTGATTTTGTTCCATGAAATGCTTCCATTCCTTTAGTGTGGACAGTTTTATTTTTGGAGGTGAAAAGGAGCATCAGGAGAAATTAGTGAGGTGGCACTTACTGTGTATATTTTGGGGATGCCATTTTCCCAGCTGTTTAGGTGATTGTGTTAGAAAGTAGAAACCATTCCTTAAAAGACACCTAGCTCAAAAAAAAAAAAAAAGACAACTAGCTCTTGTTCTCTCCCTTTACAGACTATCTTTAGAAGGTCAAGTTCATTCAGAGACTGTCTCAACTTTCTTCTGTGAATGTTCGTTTCTGATTAATAGGAACTTGAAATTTTAAGCGAAGGAACACTCAATTCTTAACCTCAATTCTTAAAACCTCTTTTGAAGGTTTAAATTATCATTTCAGAATGGAAGTGTCTTCTAGGTTGGATGTAGTATGGTATTTGAGCAATTGAAGATCATGGATTAACTGTAAATTTTTATTATTTCACTTTTAACCACAAAAGAGATGGGAACAACCCCCCAAATAATGCTTCCTTCTTATTTTTCACAGTTTTCAATTCACTGAGGGCAGTATAGTGAGTATATAATGTACATGATGTTTTAGAAGTTAAAAAGTAGGTGGAATCTAAAATGAGAGTAGCTTGGCCTGTACAGGGAAAACTGAATTATAATGAAACCGCCTTGATTCAGTTCCTCCTTTTCTTCCCAAAGCACTGGCCTTCTTTTCACGTAACTATAGGGAATGAGAGCCCGTCTATCTGTTGATTTTCCTCTGTCAGAGGGTTCAGAAGTAATGAGATAAAGGCTTTGACCACTTCTGAAGACAGGCAGAGTGGAGTACTACAGAGTAGCAGAGGGAGAAGTATTTTTCTTGTTTTATGATCTAGTAGAGTTCCAAGCTGTTGCAGTGTATCATAAACCTCTCAATTTTAAGAAATTGGAATGACTTAAATGTATTTAGTTGGAATGCTTTAATCTGTGCCACATTCCTTTCTTCCTGGTTCCGCTCCTTACTAACTGAGTGACCTTGGGCAGATCACAACGGCGCTGTGCCACGGTTTTCTCATCTGGAAATGAGGATTATAATCATAGTAGTTGCCTCTAGGGTTGTTGGGAGTTAGTATATGTGTTTAGAACAGTGCCTGGTAAGGTGCTGTGTAAGTATTAGCTATTACTAGTCAATAAACATTTGAGCCCCTGGTAATGGGGTTAAAAAGTAAAAACAAACGTTGGTCTTGGCCTTGGGTTAGTGGAGATCAGTCTTCCCCTTCTATAGTTTTCTGCTAAGAAAGAAAAAAAAATATAATTATCATTACAGTGCACCTGTTTGTTTATGTTGGATGAGGGAGGAAAAGGACTATCGAAGATCTGAACCTGGCCCTCTAGAAAGGGGTAATCTAATCTCAGCCATATGCATACGCAACATATAAAGTAGAAAAATTGGAAAAAGCTAAAGGTAGATTATAGGCATTTTATGTGAGTTACAGTTCTTAGGTTTTTATAGCTCTTTGCCATTGGTTTGCTAACAACTTCGTTTCTCCAACATCCTTCACCCTCTTTTGGTTGCCAGAGTTAAAAGGGAGAAGAAAAGCACTAGTGTACTTATTTATTTAAGAAAAGCCCTAGTGCACATTTTTCTTGGACTTGTTAGACAGAAATTTGTATGGATAATACAGTTTAAGTGGCAGAGTGGCATCTGGGCAAGGGATGGAAAGTTGGGAGAGAGGATTTTCTTTACAGCCTGGTTTCTTATAGTTGCCATCTTCATGGGGCTGAGGGGTGGAGGGGAGTCGGTTGTGGGGTAAATCAGCCAGAGACTGGGAAGGGTGTGCTTTCTAGTAATTTGCCATGATCTGTTTAGAAGAGCTGCCTCAGCATTTCAACAGAAGCTTAGCAGAGATGGTGCTATAACTGTGATTCTTATTTGTTACTTGTATTACCTTAGATGAACAAAACCCCATTTCCCCAATTATATCTAAAACTTCCACTTTCTCTCAATTTTCTTCCTGTATGGAAGCAGCATATAGTAGTCAAAAGTTTTAACCACCATTGTTTTCTGGTGTAACAAGTGGAAAAAAAAAAAGTAGTCAAAAGCAAGCACAAGCACTTGAATCAGACCTGAGTTCCTCTTCTAGTTCAGCCTTTTATTAACCGTGGGACTTGGGGCAAGTTACTTAACCTATTGGAGTCTTGGTTTCTTCATATGTAAAATGGGAGTGATACAGAATGCCACATATTATATGAATGCATCTATTTGAAATGTCCAGAACAGGCAAATTCATAAAGACAGAAAGTAGATTAGTGATTGCCAGGGGATGGGAGGAGAGGAAAATGAGGAATAACTGCTAATGGGTATGGGATTCCTTCCTGGGCAATAAAAATGTTCTAGAATTAGATAGTGGTCATGGTTGTACAACTTTGTGAATAGGCTAGAAACCACTACATTGTGTGGTTTTAAAGTGTGAGTTTTATGATATGTGAATTATATCTAAATAAATAAATAGAATGGGAGTGATAATGTCACCTCACAAAGTTGTTGTGATATTTAGAGATAATATACATTAAAGCACTTAGCACAGGCATATAGTTAGTACTAAACATATGTGACATTTGAATGTGTGTGTGTATGTACTTGGTGAACATTAGATTAGGAGGCTGGAACAGGGGTGTCGGGGGAAGAATAAGAGGAGTGATGAATGGAATGAGGAACAGAACAGTTTTGAGCTGAAGCCAGATTTAGGCCCAGGTCTCTAAGCTCCCAGTCCCGTTCTGCTTCTGTGACTCCTCCCTTGTTCTTTCCTGATCTGGCCATGGGAATAGAAAATGCACCCTGGCAATGGAGAGATTACGTTACAAGTGAGTCATAACCCAGGCTCCATAGCTTGACATGGAACCATAATCTACTTCAGTGGGAGATTTTATCTGATTGAGTGAGTATAATGTGACACTACCTACTCAAGCCTTTTATACCAATTTCCAGTCCCTTTCCTTTCCCCTTCCTAATCTTCCTTTGCTAGGATAATCTGTTTCCCATGGCACGGGGCAGCGCACTACTAAAAAGGCTTGGATAATTCTGCCTGCTCTTGAAAGAAAAGACATTATTACCTTTAAGATTATTATAATTTTTAATATGTTTAGTTTAGTCTTAAAAGGCATTACTGATTTCAATATGGTTAGTTCTTCAGCCTTGCAAGTAGCATTTAAAGAAAGCATGGATTTAAATAAAAATCCATCTGGTCTTTAGATTTTGTTATGCTCTGTCCACTTTCCAGTCATCAGCATTTATTTCTCCATGCTTCTCTGTCTCACTATGTTAAGTCAACAAAGAATCTTCCTGCAATAAATGCACTTCTCAAAAGCAATCTTTTGAAACTAGAACCTCAAAAAATATGTTACTGAAGTAAAGGGAAATATGAATTTCACCTTAAACCTATTGCTCAATTCCTATAGGCTCTGGACATACAGGTCATGTTTTTATTTATTTATTCATATGATAGCTATGGATAGATTTGTCTTATCTCGCTTACTAGATCGCGAACTCCTAAGGGTAAAGAGTGACCTACCATAGTGCTTTGTACATAACAGGCAAGTCTCTGTTAGATCGTTTACATATCTGGTAGATATTGGAATAATGTTTTTTTCCACTCCAGAAGGGCAATTTTTCCCCCATGAAAGATATGGGATTTTGTATCTTTGCCAAGATTTTCCTCTCTGGGCCCCTAAAATAGAACAATGATAAGCATTTGATAGATGACTCATTAGGCTGGAGCTGCTAGTATCCCAAAGAATGATTTTCATGTCCCAAAGAATGAGTTGCATGCAACACCGGAGCTTCACCATGATATGGGAAGTAAATATTCATTCACTCAACAAATCTTTATTAATGCCTAACTTTGTACTGGGTACAGGACACACAATGGTGAAACATTGTCCAACTAATTGATATTTTAAATTCTAAGCTGATGTTAGAATTGTTAGAATGCTAACACGTTAGAATGTTGTTAGATGTTAGATGCTAGAATGTTAGAATGAAAGAAAGAAGGATTAGTGTTTCATCATGTTCCCTCTAGAGGATTTCCTACACATTGGTTTCCTGCTTAACCATTAGTCTTTGAGGACAGGAGGATAAGGCATATGAGAAATTCTAAGATTAAATGGCATTGATAAAAACAGTAGTTGAGATGCTTTACTAACTTTCTGACAGTACAGGAAAACTAGCCCCAGTCTGTCTCTGGGATGGAATAACTATAATTGTCTTGTTTGCATGGTTCAAAAGCAGAATGCATTCATGAAGATTGTTGTTAGGGTATCTTTTATCTTCATCAGAGGTTACTCACAAGGATGCCAATATGAAGCGTGTGAGGAGTGTGGGTGGATGCGGTTTTTTCCCTAACTGTTTTAAGACCTAAGGTGAATTTGCTCTTTACTTTTTGTAGGAAAATAGTTCACCTCTAGGGATAGTGGGTTTTGCTTCCTGCGTGGTCCAGGGAATCTGAATGGTGTCATTCATAACAAGAGTGTAGAGTCCCTGTGAAAGATGCAGCTTTTCTTTCATGACTCTCAGAGGTCTGACTGGAGTCCCCTGTAGGATTTTCAGTCTAAGTATAGGCCACCCCATGCTTGAAAATTGATTCCATTCTTTGCCAAATGGGGAGTCTGGTAATCTTGGGGATCCTGGAACTTGACACTTTAACAGAGGAGAACAGATGTAGCAGTGGTTATGTGCCCCCTTGCTTAAAGCTATAAATCAGCCTCTCTGAGAAAGTCTCCTTATAGATAGTATTCCTCCAAAGTCCAAACCAAAACTCTCTGAAGGAAAGTTGGTCAGAGCATGGGGACTCATCAGAATCCCCTGTGGGACCCTGGTTGAATTGCCCATCACATGCGGTGCCTTCTCTGTCGTATTTAGTAGGCAGTGTGCAGTGTGAGTGGTTTGGACGTGTCCCCAGCCTGTGGGGTGCCATGTGGCTGCGGGAACCTTTTGACCGCAAGTCTTTGGAGTTGGGCTTTATAATGTGCTTCCGTTCCCTGGGGTGGTGTTCTCTGGGCAGGAAGATGGGAAGTAGAACTTGAGGATTGTTTTGCTTTTCACTTGTTTAATAAGACATCAAAACTATCCCAAAGAATAGTAATAGCTTATGTATTCATAAAAGCCCTTGACTATTAAAAAAAAAAACCCTCATACTTCTTTTTAAAAAAATGCTTTTATCACTTTTATTTTACTCAGATATAAAAAAAGGTCTAATTTTAGCTTCATCAGATTAAGACTTCAGTGTGTTATTTATGCCAGACAGATTTTACCCTTTCTAGTTTATATAATGGGAGAGAATTATATTTCCCAGGATTTTCTTGATTAAGCCAAGCTTTCCAGACTAAAGATTAAGTAAGGCCGTATCATAAAAGCAACTGGATAACAAGACTAATTTGAATAAAAGCTCTGTTTTTATTCAAATTAGAGAGACAGTGACTGAACCAATATGGAGCTTACTTTTTAGGAATATTCTGTGCAATATACTGTAGCCTGAACTTTTAATATTATGGAGATATGTAGGGGCAAAAAGGAATGAAGAACTTGGGGGAAAACAGCTAGTAGGAGAAGTCATTCTTATTCTTTTGGCATATAAGAAGTCCTCTGGGGAAACCTATCTCAGTTTCTCCTGATTGAACAATTGGCCTGCTCTGCTGGCTCATATTCCATGGAGAAAAGTGGAGAAGTTCTGCTGTTGCAACTTGGAAACGTGGTTGGTTAGTCGAGGATAAAAGTAGTTGGCCTGTGATAAAGAGGCCTGAGCTGCAGAAGAAGTGGAGGTGTGTTCCCTACTGCTGCACATCAGGAGGCCGCTGCAGGCAGTGCAAGGTCAAGCTTCTTCTGGTGGCTTCTTGTTCAATGCACTGGATGGTTATAGGTAACTTTCATCAAAGTGTCCTGTCCTGGAGTGGGTGTTTGTCTATACTGCTTAGTCTTGAGGACTTGGGTTCTAAATCTGATCCTGAACTACTTGTTTAGATGAGTGCCTTGGACTCCCCAGACTCAGAACTGGCATCAGAAAATGATCACAGGAAGATTGAGGAGAAAGAAGGTAATGTGCAGGGCAGAAGTGGCGACAGTGAAGAAGCTTATTGTTTAAATTGTATTATTACTGTATATGATGTATTTTTTACCTGCTGGGTTTTTTTTTTTTTTTTTTTGCGGTACACGGGCCTCTCACTGTTGTGGCCTCTCCCGTTGCTGAGCACAGGCTCTGGACGCGCAGGCCCAGCGGCCATGGCTCACAGGCCCAGCCGCTCCGCGGCATGTGGGATCTTCCCAGACCGGGGCATGAACCCGTGTCCCCTGCGTCGGCAGGTGGACTCTCAACCACTGCGCCACCAGGGAAGCCCAGTTTTTTTGATGAATAAAATTCTATCTCTTAATCTCTTTTCTCTGAGATCCAGACCTGGATACATTTTGCTGGTTATCTTTTTGGCCAATATTTTAAAAATTATTTTGAAATAATTTCAAATTTATGTAAACGTCACCAGAACAGTACAAAGAGTTCTCATACCCACTCCACACAGGTTCTCCAGTTGTTAAGATTTTATTGCATTTGCCCCATCACCTAATCTCTCTCTTTCTATTATAATATATGTATATATTTTTCGGAACCTTGTGAAAGTGAGCTCTAGATAGGTTGTCTTATCTCTTCTAAACACTTCCAGTGTGCATTTCTCCCAAACAAGGACATGCTATCAGCATGCAACTTCCCAAATCAGGAAATCAACATTGAGTCAGTATTACCATCCAGTCCATGGACCCCATTTAAGTTTTGCCAACTGTCCCAGTCGTGTCTTTTTCTTTTGATCCAGGATCCTGTCCAGGAGCACATGTTGCATTTAGTTATCATGTGTCTTCAGACTCGCCGAATGTGGACAGTCTCTTGGCCTTTCCCTGGCATTTATATCTTTGGCAGGTTTAAAGAGAAGGCTTTACATTCTATGGGATGACCCTCAGCCTGGATCTAGCTGCTTCCTCATGACTAGACTCAGGTCATGAGCTCTCAGCAGGACTAGGCACAGAAATGACGTGATATGCAGTCACATCAGGGGTACATGTTGTCGGCCCACCCACCCTTGGAGATGTTAAGCTTGATCTCTGGTCATGTTGGTGTCCTTTAGATTTCTCCACCTTAAAGTCACACTTTTTCCTTTTGCAATTGATTAGTCTTTTGTGGGAAGGTGTTCTAAGGTTTCACGGATGATCTTGTTCCTGAAAATGCCTCCCTCCACTAGACCTAGCATCCATTGACAACGCCCACCTGCCTCAGTGGTGGTTTTTCTATCCACTATTTCTTCTATATTTCTTAGTTGGTATTTGCAAAGTTAGAGCATTCCTTTTCCATTGTTTGTTTATTATTTATTTATATCAGTGTGGGACTTCTGAATTTTTTCAATGGATTATAATTTCTTATTATCATTTAAAAAAATTTTATGCTTAAATTGTCCCCAGTCCAGTGAGTAAGCCCCCCTTTGAGGTGGTTCCTGTGTCATTTTTAACACATTCCCACCATTGGATCATTCTTAATGGTAACTAGCTGAAAGAAGCTGCCTTCCAAATGACAGAAACTAAGCCCTGAGTGAAGCATGGGGTCGGCTTCTTCGAAGAAGCGCTTCCATCTCTGCATCCCGTAAATTACAGCTTCAGCTGCCAGCTGCCTTTCTATTCCCTCTGCAGCTCGACCAGCCTCAGGAGCAGTTTCTCCCAGAAGAGAACTTGTCAGCAGGCTGCTGAGTATGGTCTCTTCATGTCGCATGGCTCCCAGGACATATAAGCCCTGCGGGGGGGGGGGGGGGGCGGTATGGGCAGGGGAAAGGGTGGGGGGAGGTTATGTCCCCCTTCCCAGGTACCAGTACAGTCTGCTTTTCAAAAGCTGTTCAAGATCTTAACACGACCACCAGGTAGGATAACTTGAGTGACATTTCTGCCAGCTTGACTTTCAGCTTCCAACAAGAGCTTTAGCTGCTTGAGTACATTTCCATCTCTAATCTCCAAAAACCATCTCCTTCAACCAAAATACCTTATATTATTTGGTCCTGAAGATTCTGAAACCCAGACTCTTCCTTAAATGGGGATGCCCCTTCTAAAATTCAGAATCCTTTAAATTTAGCTGAAGGTCAGAGAGCTTGTTTGGGAATGATAAATAAATGCTTCTTGGCAGAATTATTTCTCTCTCAGCTCCTGGGGTTTTTGTAGCTCAACACTTTGAAGCTTGTAGTAGAATTGATTGTAGTAGAAAGACTGTATAATGTTCATTTCTCAATTTAGGATTTGTTCTGTACTCCTGGCACATGTAGTTAATAACAAATAAAACATCACTACTTATTTGTGGAAATGCATATTTGTATCACTGATTACTTCAGTGACTTATATAAAATCCTTTGTATTTAACTCACTTTCAGAGAGGACTTCAAGTTCAGTGTTAAAGGTGAGGTAAAAAATTTTACCGAAGGAGGGAGATCCTTGGGTATCAGGAACAAGTATTGCAGTAGTAACTCAGCTGAGACCTGAATTGACTCTGAAGCCCCATCAACCTTATGAGTTTCAAGAATAGGATAAGGCAAAGATAGAGTTCCACTTCACTTATTCCATATAGTGCCTTCCCTCCTTGGCCATGGACTATACCTTACCTGGCTTTCACTCATATTATTGACTGGGATGGAAAACAGGCAAGAAGGAGAGTGTGATGATATAAATCCATTACTCCAAAAACAATTTAAGCAACGTATCTAACCTAACGGGTCACTAGAGACATCAAAAGGTCATTAACAAGAGATTGGTTCAAGATGGTGGAGTAGAAGGACGTGCTCTCATGCCCTCTTGCGAGAACACCAGAATCACAACTAATTGCTGAACAATCATTGACAGGAAGACATGGGAACTCACCAAAAAAGATACCCCGCATCCAAAGACAAAGGAGAAGCCACAATGAGATGGTAGGAGGGGCACAATCACAATAAAATCAAATCCCATAAGTGCTGGGTGGGTGACTTACAAACTGGAGAACACTTGTACCACAGAAGTCCACCCACTGGAGTGAAGGTTCTGAGCCCCACGTCAGGATTCCGAACCTGGGGGTCTGCCAATGGGAGGAGGAATTCCTAGAGAACCAGACTTTGAAGGCTAGTGGGATTTGACTGCAGGACTTCGACAGGACTGGGGGAAACAGAGACTCCACTCTTGGGGGGCACACACAAAGTAGTGTGTGCATCGGGACCCAGGGGAAGGAGCAGTGACCCCAGGGGAGACTGAACCAGACCTACCGGCTAGTGTTGGAGGGTCTCCTGCAGAGGCGGGGGGTGGCTCTGTCTCACCGTGAGGACAAGGACACTGGCAGCAGAAGTTCTGGGAAGTACTCCTTGCCGTGAGCCCTCCCAGAGTCTGCCATTAGCCCCACCAAAGAGCCCAGGTAGGCTCCAGTGTTGGGTTGCCTCAGGCCAAAGAACCAACAGGGAGGGAACCCAGCCCCACCCATCAGCAGTCAAGTGGATTAAAGTTTTACTGAGCTCTGCCCACCAGAGCAAGGGCCAGCTCTACCCACCACCAGTCCCTCCCATCAGGAAACTTGCACAAGCCTTTTAGATAGCCTCATCCACCAGAGGGCAGACAGCAGAAGCAAGAAGAACTACAATCTTGCAGCCTGTGGAACTAAAACCACATTCACAGAAAGACAAGATGAAAAGGCAGAGGGCTATGTACCAGATGAAGGAACAAGATAAAACCCCAGAAAAACAACTGAAGTGGAGATAGGCAGCCTTTCAAAAAAAGAATTCAGAATAATGATAGTGAAGGTGATTCAGGACCTCAGAAAAAGAATGGAGGCAAAGATCGAGAAGATGCAAGAAATGTTTAACAAAGACCGCGAGGGCTTCCCTGGTGGCACAGTGGTTGAGAGTCCGCCTGCCAATGCAGGGGACACGGGTTCGTGCCCCGGTCTGGGAGGATCCCACATGCCGCGGAGCAGCTGGGCCTGTGAGCCATGGCTGCTGAGCCTGCGCATCTGGAGTCTGTGCTCCGCAACAGGAGAGGCCACAGTGGTGAGAGGCCTGCACACCGCAAAAAAAACCCAAAAACAAAGACCGAGAAGAATTAAAGAACAAACAAACAGAGATGAACAATACAATAACTGAAATGAAAACTACACTAGAAGGAATCAATAGCAGAATAACTGAGGCAGAAGAACAGATAAGTGACCTGGAAGACAGAATGGTGGAATTCACTGCTGCGGAACAGAATAAAGAAAAAAGAATGAAAAGAAATGAAGACAGCCTAAGAGACCTGTGGGACAACATTAAACACAACAACATTCGCATTATAGGGGTCTCAGAAGGAGAAGAGAGAGAGAAAGGACGAGAGAAAATATTTGCAGAGATTATAGTCGAAAACTTCCCTAACATGGGGAAGGAAATAGCCACCCAAGTGCAGGAAGCACAGAGAGTCCCATACAGGATAAACCCAAGGAGAAACACGCCAAGACACATAGTAATCAAACTGGCAAAAATTAAAGACAAAGAAGAATTATTGAAAGCAGCAAGGGAAAAACGACAAATAACATACAAGGGAACTCCCATAAGGTTAACAGCTTACTTCTCAGCAGAAGCTCTACAAGCCAGAAGGGAGTGGCATGATTTACTTAAAGTGATGAAAGGGAAGAACCTACAACCAAGATTACTCTCCCTGGCAAGGATCTCATTCAGATTCGATGGAGAAATCAAAAGCTTTACAGACAAGCAAAAGCTAAGAGAATTCAGCACCACCAAACCAGCTCTACAGCAAATGCTAAGGGAACTTCTCTAAGTGGGAAACCCAAGAGAAGAAAAGGACCTACAAAAACAAACCCAAAATAATTCAGAAAATGGTCATAGGAACATACATATCGATAATTACCTTAAACGTGAATGGATTAAATGCTCCAACCAAAAGATACAGGCTTGCTGAATGGATACAAAAACAAGATCCATCTATATGCTGTCTACAAGAGACCCACTTCAGACCTAGGGACACATACAGACTGAAAGTGAGGGGATGGAAAAAGATATTCCATGCAAATGGAAATCAAAAGAAAGCTGGAGTAGCAATACTCATACCAGATAAAATAGACTTTAAAATTAAGAATGTTACAAGAGACAAGGAAGGACACTACCTAATGATCAAAGGATCAATCCAAGAAGAAGATATAACAATTATATATGCACCCAACGTAGGAGCACCTCAATACATAAGGCAACCGCTAACAGCTATAAAGGAGGAAATCGACAGTAACACAATAATAGTGTGGGACTTTAACACCTCACAACAATGGACAGATCATCGAAACAAAATTAATAAGGAAACACAAGCTTTAAATGACACAATAGACAAGATAGATTTAATTGGTATTTATAGGACATTCCATCCAAATACAGCAGATTACACTTTCTTCTCAACTGCGCATGGAACATTCTCCAGGATAGATCACATCTTGGGTCACAAATCAAGACTCAAAATTTAAGAAAACTGAAATCATATCAAGCATGTTTTCTGACCACAACGTTATGAGATTAGAAATGAATTACAGGGAAAAACCCATAAAAAACACAAACACATGGAGGCTAAACAATACATTAGTAAATAACCAAGAGATCACTGAAGAAATCAAAGAGGCAATCAAAAAATACCTAGAGACAAATGACAATGAAAACACGATGATCCAAAACCTATGGGATGCAGCAAAAGCAGTTCTAAGAGGGAAGTTTATAGCTATACAAGCCTACCTCAAGAAACATCTCAAATAAACAATCTAACCTTAAACCTAAAGGAACTAGAGAAAGAAGAACAAACAAAACCCAAAGTTAGCAGAAGGAAAGAAATCATAAAGATCAGAGCAGAAATAAATGAAATAGAAACAAAGAAAACAATAGCAAAGATCAGTAAAACTAAAAGCTGGTTCTTTGAGAAGATAAACAAAATTGATAAACCGTTAGCCAGACTCATCAAGAAAAAGAGGGAGAGGACTCAAATCAATAAAATTAGAAATGAAAAAGGAGAAGTTACACAGACACCGCAGAAATACAAAGCATCCTACGATACTACTACAGGCAACTCTATGCCAGTAAAATGGACAACCTGCAAGAAATGGACAAATTCTTAGAAAGGTATAACCTTCCAAAACTGAACCAGGAGAAATAGAAAATATGAACAGACCAATCACAAGTAATGAAATTGAAACTGTGACTAAGAATCTTCCAACAAACAAAAGTCCAGGACCAGATGGCTTCACAGGTGAATTCTGTCAAACATTTAGAGAAGAGCTAACTCCCATCCTTCTCAAACTCTTCCAAAAAACTGCAGAGGAAGGAACCCTCCCAAACTCATACTATGAGGCCACCATCAACCTGATACCAAAACCAGACAAAGATACTACAAAAAAAGAAAGTTACAGACCAATATCACTGATGAATATAGATGCAAAAATGCTCAATTAAATACTAGCAAACAGAATCCAACAACACATTAAAAGGATCATATACCATGATCAAGTGGGATTTATCCCAGGGATGCAAGCATTCTTCAATATACGCAAATCAATTAATGTGATACAGCATATTAACAAATTGAAGAATAAAAACCATATGATCATCTCAATAGATGCAGAAAAAGCTTTTGACAAAATTCAACACCCATTTATGATAAAAACTCCCCAGAAAGTGGGCACAGAGGGAACCTACCTCAACATAATAAAGGCCATATACAACAAACCCACAGGAAACATCAGTCTCAATGGTGAAAAACTGAAAGCATTTCCTCTAAGATCAGGAACAAGACAAGGATGTCCACTCTCACGACTATTATTCAACATAGTTTTGGAAGTCCTAGCCAAGGCAATCAGAGAAGAAAAAGAAATAAAAGGAATACAAATTGGAAAAGAAGAAGTAAAACTGTCACTGTTTGCAGATGACATGATAATATACATAGAGAATCCTTAAGATGCCAACAGAAAACTACTGGAGCTAATCAATGAATTTGGTAAAGTTGCAGGATACAGAATTAATGCATTCCTATACACTAATGATGAAAAATCTGAAAGAGAAATAAAGGAAACACTCCCATTTACCATTGCAACAAAAAGAATAAAATACCTAGGAATAAACCTACCTAGGGAGACAAAAGACCTGTATGCAGAAAACTATAAGACACTGATGAAAGAAATTAAAGATGATACCAACAGATGGAGAGGTATACCATGTTCTTGGATTGGAAGAATTAACATTGTGAAAATGACTATACTATCCAAAGCAATCTACAGATTCAATGCAATCCCTATCAAATTACCAATGGCATTTTTTACAGAACTAGAACAAAAAATCTTAACATTTGTATGGTGACACAAAAGACCCCGAATAGCCAAAGCAGTCTTGAGGGAAAAAAACAGAGCTGGAGGAATCAGACTCCCTGACTTCAGACTATACTACAAAGCTACAGTAATCAAGACAATATGGTACTGGCACAAAAACAGAAACATAGATCAATGGAACAAGATAGAAAGCCCAGAGATAAACCCATTCACCTATGGTCAACTAGTCAATGCAAAGGAGGCAAGGATATACAATGGAGAAAAGACAGTCTCTTCAATAAGTGGTGCTGTGAAAACTGGACAGCTACATGTAAAAGAATGAAATTAGAACACTGCCTAACACCATACACAAAAATAAACTCAAAATGGATTAGAGACCTAAAAGTAAGACTGGACACTATAAAACTCTTAGAGGAAAATATAGGAAGAACACTCTTTGACATAAATCATGCAAGATCTTTTTTGATCCACCTCCTAGGGTAATGGAAATAAAAATAAGCAAATGGGACCTAATGAAACGTAAAAGCTTTTGCACAGCAAAGGAAACCATAAACAAGATGAAAAGACAGCCTTCAGAATGGGAGAAAATATTTGCAAATGAATCAATGGACAAAGGATTAATCCCTAAGGTATATAAACAGCTCTTGCAGCTCAATATTAAAAAAACAAACAACCCAATCCAAAAATGGGCAGAAGACCTAGTAGACATTTCTCCAAAGAAGACATACAGATGGCCAAGAAGCAAATGAAAAGCTGCTCAACATCACTAATTATTAGAGAAATGCAAATCAAAACTACAATGAGGTGTCACCTCACACCAGTTAGAATGGGCATCATCAGAAAATCTACAAACAACAAATGCTGGAGAGGGCATGGAGAAAAGGAAACCCTCCTGAACTGTTAGTGGGAATGTAAATTGATACAGCCACTATGGAGAACAGTATGGAGGTCCCTTAAAAAACTAAAAACAGAATTACCATATGATCCAGCAATCCTGCTACTGGGCATATACCCACAGAAAACCATAATTCAGAAAGACACATGCACCCCAATGTTCATTGCAGCACTATTTACAATAGCCAGGTCATGGAAGCAATCTAAATGCCCATCGACAGATGAATGGATAAAGAAGTTGTGGTACATATATAAAATGGAATATTACTCAGCCATAAAAAGGAACGAAATTGGGTCATTTGTAGAGACGTGGATGGATCTAGAGACTGTCATACAGAGTGAAGTAAGTCAGAAAGAGAAAAACAAATATCGTATATTAACCCATATATGTGGAACCTAGGAAAATGGTACAGATGAATCGATTTGCAGGGCAGAAATTGAGAGACAGATGTAGAGAAAAAAAGAATGGGCACCAAGGGGGGAAAGCGGCGGGGGTGGTGGTGGTGGTGGGATGAATTGGGCGATTGGGATTGACATGTATAAAATGTCATTATAAACATTGTATAAAATTGATGACTAATAAGAACCTACTGTATAAAAAAATAAAATTCAAGAATTCAATAAATAAATAAAAAGTCATTAATATTACTTCCCGCCAATTCTTCCTCTTTAGAATAATCTTAACCTCAGTCCAAAGGGTAATACAGTCTAACTGATGAGGGGAACATTAAAAGTTTCTCTGAAAAGTACCTACTGTTTCTTTTAGAAAAGGGACTCTAGAGCTGTTGGGTAGAATAACAATAACATTTTAAAAAGTGTTCACCCGATAGTGGTAGTGCTGTTTTTTTCTCCCAGGCCTCATCGTCTTGGGCAGTTTTTGTAAGGACTCTGTCAGTCTGCTTTAAATTGGGGTCCTACAACTACTGAGTTGTGTTTGTTCCCACATTGGGAGAAAGTGAGGTAGGGCAGGTGGAGGAGGAACAATTTCTCCTCTATCTTATTATCTCCAGCTGGGCCTAAGAATTAAACTGACATAAGACAGATAAACAGGAGAAAAGCATAAGCACTTTGTTAAATTTTACATGTACATGGGAGTCCTCACAAAAGAATGAAGACCCAAAGAAACAGAGTTGAAGTGGACAAAGAAGTAAATTATGAAAGCGTGACAAGACAGAGGGGCTTGAGCTAGGGAAATTAACGGTGGGAAAGTAACTAGGAAGGTACTGGCTAGTTTAACAAGGCTTATTTGTACAGATTTTTCTTGATCTCGACTCCCAGTCTCTGGTGATAACGAATTTTGCTTTCCTTCTGTTATAGGGAGGACATCTTCCCAATGGGGGTTTTATCTTGCTTTCAGGAAGATAAAGGGGAGGTCAGAGTGCCCTTCTTATACCTGCTGTTTGTCGAGTGCCTTTAGCTCAAAATAATCCTTATGCCAAAGTGGCATTCTGGGGGATGGCATATTCTGCCACCCTTCAGGGACATTGTTTACCATTAAGTATTCACCTGACCCCCTGAGACTTAAGAACAGTTCCTGCTCTGCCCTGTGTTCCACTTTTTATCTGCTTAGAGAAATGGAGAAACATGGCTTCTTTTTTGTTCTGTTTTGCCTTTTAAGCTACTGCTTCCTCATCTACAAATGGGGATAATAATAGTTTATGTCTGGTAGAATTGTGAGCATTAAATGAAATGGGGCAAATAAAGTGATGTACTTAGAAAGGGCTCAGTAAATATTATTGTGGGTGAGGAAAAATAATTTTCCCTTTACCCTTCTAGGTTCTTGGCCGAGACACCCCTGTTATAAAAAGATTAATGGGAGAGAAACAACCAGAAATTTAATAACATGTGTACCTCCTGTACACGTGGGAGATACCCTGGAAAAACTGCGTGACTCCAAAATGGCCCGAGCCACTACCTTAAATACGATTTCCAGCTAAAGATAAAACACTACTGGGGTGGGGTGAGGTGGGGGGAGTCATTTATGGGCGTTTATCAGGAAAAGCACAGTAAAGAAGGGTAAGGTGGTTGTGCAGTTTTAAGTGGTTGCTTTCTGCATTGATAAGAGTTTCTAGAGATTTTGAGCCCTCCTCTTCCTGGTACTGGAGGAAGACCCCCTTACAAATGGAGATTTCTCTTTTAAATATGTCTCTTACGAAAGGGTAACTTCTCAGTTTCCAGAGCTTCACCTGTGTCTGTTTCGTAAAAATAACCTGTTCAAAATAATATGTCAAAGAGGCATATTTTGGGATGATATATTTCGTTCCCCTTCATTATCTAAAACAGATAAACAAAATGCGTTGCTGCTTTAGCTGCTCTCCTCCTCGTAGTTTGAAACGTTTGTTTAGAAGTAACCCAAATCAAGATAATCTGTTTTTAAGAATCATCAAGAAAAAAAGAAGTCTTGGCTTGCATTGAAGACAATCTGAATTTTCCTGCAGCCAGAGTTGGCAGGGTTAAAGCGCTCCAGCCGAGAGGCCGTGCTGTTACCTTCCGGCAGCCCCATATGCAGATGCTGTTATATTAATTACAAAAGAAAACCTGATTAACTCGGAAGTCCTTTAACTGTCAGTGAGGCAGTTGCTCAAATCTGAAACAGATTTTCTTCCTCCCTCCTACCTTCAGTCTACAGTTTTTAATCTCTTCTTAAGAAAACGGCTAAAACTGCCTGGTAGGTCCTCAGAGCCCCTGGCTAGTTCAGTCAGCTTTTGATCTGCCCTTATAGTAGTCCAGGGAGAGCTCGAGTAATTAAATTCACGTACAGTTTAAAATAAAAACAATCAGACCAACTGCCCATCCCCCTCAGTTATTTTTCTTTCAACAGTTAAAACCTGATGGAATCCTGGAATTTCAGAACTGGAAGGGGTGTTAAAGATGATCTAATCCAAGTCCCTTAGTTCACCGATGAGAAATCCAAGGCTGAGAGAAGCAAGGAGATTGCCAGTCAGTGGTGAAGCCCGGGATCAGAGCATCTGCCCTCGGCTGGTGCTCTGCCCACTCCCTCGCTGCGCTCCTCCCTCACCAACGCATTTGCCGAGAGTAGCAAGGAGTGAAACGATCTCGTTTCAGCTTCATTTCTCTCCATGCTCTTGTTCAATTCTTGTAGACACGTTGAAGAGCAATGAAAAAGCTAAAGATTGGTGGGAGAAGCAAAAGCCTTGGATAATGACGTTTCGAAAAACAGATGGCGATATCCATTTTGAAGACCTTTTCTCAGTCCAGTGGGTTGCACGCAGAACGCTAGCAGAGTGCGTGGAAACGAAAATTAGAACCGGTTTCGCTGTCAGCCCCCTCTCCCATTGCACTGGCCTATGGTTGTTAGACTCTAGCGGGTTTATTTATAGTGACTGTTTTTGTCAGTACAGAGATGGGGGTGTGATAATTTGGACCGGATGAGTAATGGGGTATGTCCGCTGTGGTTTTGGCCAACGCAGCATGGTTTACTGGCTTTCCTGTAGTTGACCCTGAGGTCTCAGAGGTGTTAAGATCTCTCCCTCTGGTCCTGAAAAATGGTTAGTTGGTTTTTGTTCTCTGTTACCTGCTCTCCCAGCAGCACCAGTCACAAAACTCATTTAAGCTTATTTTTATTATGGTTTTTATTTAGACTTATTTTTATAACTTTTGTTATAGGAGTTTGGACACCCATCTGAGATCTGAGGAAGACTGGGAAAAGAGAAAGTACAGGAAGGGTAGATAAGAGTGAATCTAACTGGACTTCTCACTGCTCAGGCTGAGACTGTGGTCTGCAGGTGAATGGGGAGGTACTATTCTGTTGTCCACCTCTACTCTCCATGTTGAGATGAAGGAGGTTTTTAGGAATGACAGTTGCTCCTATGCTATTCATGGTACCGGACTGTTCATCATGCTACTGGACTTTTCTGAGTACTTAGTAGAACCACTTCTGGCTTTCTGTAGACAATTCTCCATGGTAAATGGATTCTTACACAAAGCAAGAAAGCTTATAACAAAGCACTAACTATTTTTTAGTCATTGTGTTGGGTGTTGAGGATACAGAGGGAAATATGATGGTTCTTCCTGCTTTTGGTAATTATAAACATACAACTAGAATAGTCTGTATAGGGGAGCAAAATCTGCCATCTCAAAATGTGTCTCTGTGGTATGAAGATTACTTTAGGCTTGGTTGTTTTAAAGAAACAAAAGGCTCAGGAAGAGCTTTTATCTCCTCTGCCTTAACTGCCTAAAAGAATTTAGATAGAGGGCCTATCCTAGAAAGAGAGCTATCACCAGGGCTAGCTACAGTGTAATATGAACCAGGTGTAGTAGTCAGGGGAGGAACCTAGCAAGGCCTGTTTGGTCAAAGTCCTCTCTATGTCCCATTGTTTCTGGATGACCCAGCAAACATTTTACCAAACATTTACTCTTCATTCTTACTGTGGATTGCCTTGTTTCCCTTTGAAGACTGAGCCCCCTACCCCCTCTCCTTAGTCCAGGATGACATATGTATCTCATTTAACCCGTCTTTGGAATCGCATGTTCGGATTCCCCATGTGTACCTAATTAAATTTCATTTTCTCCTGGTAATCTGTCTCATGTCAATTTAATTCTTAGACCCAGCCAGAGGAAACTAAAAGGGTAGAGGAAAATTGTTTTTCCTCCCTGACAACTGTGGTAAGTGTTGTTTAGTTGTCAATAAGATATGAAGGGACTCAGGACTCACTACTTGCTAAGTGGTAGCACAGCAATTGGCTGTGTCCCCTTGCTTTTAGATTGTATCAGTGGGTCAAAAATTAGACCAGTGGTCTGGTGTTTTACTCTCGAGCTTAGTAAATACCTTGCACAGAATTGGGCACTCAGTTAACACTTTGCTTTCTCATCTCTGTCCCAGGAGAACAGATTTCCTGTTTCAGTGTCTCGTATTACTGGTTTACATGTGCTGGCCAGGTGATGTACTTATAGGCCGATGTGAAAGGAAGGGCTTAATGAAATTCATAAAGGGGGCTGGGTGAAAGCCAACTTCCTTAAATCTTTTGGTGGTGCCACTTGTGGGAGAGAAAAAGATTTGAGGATTTGAAATACTGAGTTTGAAGCAGGATAGGTAGAGTCTGAAGTAGGACAACCTCTTAAATGAATCAGGTCTCTCTTGCTTCAATTACATAAACAAAATGAATAGCTCATGGTTAAGTGACTAAAGCAAACACTGTTTCACTTGGTGCCACCCTAAATTTCAATTAAGATGTATGTATTTGGCTCGGAGATTGGACTTCTAACAGCCTAAGAACCGTGTGTCTGTGCCTTTCTGGACAAACACAAAGTTGCCTGAATCTTAGACTTGGGCAGGCACTGGCACTGAACAAGCTGGGGAGTGATCGAGTTCAGAATATGAGAGTTCTAGTCAACTAATTTCTGGTTCTTTTTCCCAAAAAGATGTTCTCATACTTTAGGAAGACTTTTGTTTTCTCTCTTTTTTAAAAAAATTAATTTATTTTTTATTTTCATTTATTTATTTTTGGCTGCATTGGGTCTTCGTTGCTGCACGTGGGCTTTCTCTAGCTGCAGTTAGCGGGGGCTACTCTTCATTGTGGTGCACGGGCTTCTCATTGTGGTGGCTTCTCTTGTTGCGGAGCATGGGCTCTACGCACGCGGGCTTCAGTAGTTGTGGCACGCAGGCTCAGTAGTTGTGGCTCGCGGGCTCTAGAGCACAGTCTCAGTAGTTGTGGCGCACGGGGTTAGTTGCTCTGAGGCATGTGGGATCTTCCCAGACCAGGGCTCGAACCCGTGTCCCGTGCATTGGCAGGCAGATTCTTAATCACTGTGCCACCAGGGAAGTCCCTTGTTTTCCCTTGAGTATTATTTGATCTGTTTAGATGAGTGTGGTGCCCTGAAAGGATATTTCTGAGATGGATCACATCTCTTCCTAGATTTGCCTGGATTTTATCCTAACAGGTAGTTCTTTCCCTTTGTCTTATTCAGGGTCTCGTCCTCCATAAACTGAAAGAATATGATTTGATTAGGAGATATTGATCTTAATTGAGCACCCAGTGTTTTAAGAAAACAGATGACTTGGCAGCTGGGATGCTGTCACCAGCCATCAGTGAAATGAACCAGAAAAGATTCTAGAGCTTATACACACCTGAATAACATTTTATTTCAATACATGTGTATTTAAAGACTGGCTGATACATTTAGTTATCAAATATGTTATAAATGAGGAAAATAAGCTAAAACTGCATGTGGTAGAGTCATTTTAAAGGGCCTTTATATGTTCAAGTATTAGGTCTTGTGTCACAAGGAAGGTTTTCATTTTGATATATTCGGTTCTTGGATTCACATCCCAGTTAGTGTAGTCTTTTCTGGCTTTGTCAGTTTAATGATCTTATACTTGAGTCCTTGTAAACTCCTTAGGCTGTCCCTCCACTGGTTGAAAAACGAGAGGGGAGGGTAGATCAGGTCACTGCCACCTTTCTGGATAGAAACAACTGTTCTGGGAATGAGCCAGAGAGGGGAATCCTGTTTGATATTTGAGGAACCTTTTCTGACTGGGATGTTTTCCTGGTACCTCCTTCAGCCAAGAGCTTCCTAGAAATGTCTTTTCTAGGAGCCTGACATCCTAATGGGATCTCCCTGGAAGTCTCTCCCTACCCCTCCTCACTCTTCTCTCTGTACTCCTTTCTCCTTCTCCACCCTCCCCTTCCCCAACCAGGCCAGCTGAGCTGCATTTCCTTCCCGCCTAAGGAAGAGAAGCACCTCCAGCAGATTGTGGACTGCCTCCCCTGCATCTTGATCCTCGGCCAGGACTGTAGTGTCAAGTGCCAGCTGTTGAACCTGCTCTTGGGGGTGCAGGTGCTTCCCACCACCAAGCTGGGCAGTGAGGAGAACTGTAAGCTTCGGCGCCTCCGCTTCACCTATGGGACTCAGACTCGGGTCAGCCTGGCACTCCCTGGCCAGTATGAACTAGTGCACACGCTGGTTGCTCACCAGGGCAACTGGGACACCATCCCTGAGGAGGACCTGGAGGTCCAAGAGGACAGTGAGGATGCTGCCCATGTTTTAGCCGAACTGGAGGTGACGATGCACCATGCTCTCTTACAGGTACCAAACTCATACTTACATAGTTGCACAGATATATACCAGCTTTCCTTGTATTTGAGCTTTCTCAGAAAATAATTTGGCAATATGTACTCTGGGCTCTGAGCATCAGCTGATGCTCAGAGTCAAAGGAACATGATCTAGGAAGTTGAAAGCCAGACAAGGCTGTAGCAGTGCCCATCGCTGCCTCTACTACCATGCTGCAAGGCCCTGGGCAATTTGCTTAATTCCTGTCTAAAATTGAAGGAATGTGTTACTTGCATCTCAAGTGTGCTTTGACAGAATTAGGATCAGGGTTAGAAATCCTTTTTTCATTTTTTAGCAGGAAGGTGTCGCTAGAATTGTCTCTAGCCATCCCTTTCTGAAAGGTGCAAATAAGATGATTAATGTTCTTATTTAAGTTGAGAACAAGTGAAGAACTTTTGAAGTTTTCCTTAGACCTGCCATTATTTACTAAGTGAGACAGATCATGTCTCCTACTTTCTAAGGGACTTCAGAACTTGAGGACAGGTCTGGCTCAATGTAAGGAGATATGGAGATCCCGTCATCTGAAGAATATCTTCGCTTTTCTCAAAGATATTCTTCCAACTCCCAAACAGAACATAGGTCTTGCGGCATCTCCTAAAAGATCATATTGTCTATCTGGTATTCAGATCTCCATTTAGGAAGGACTCGTCTCTGTATAGCTAGGACTGGGCTATTTGATTAGGCCAAATAGGTTGAGCAGAGGAGGTGACTATGTTGGGGGTCAGGAGAATGGGGGGAATGGGCAGGGAAGGTGACTATGTCAGGGATCAGGAGCTGGTAGGAATAAAAGAATGCAGATGTGCTCAAAACAGAGCGTCCATCACCTTGGTTAGCTGTGCCAGGAAGGAAGGGCTAGTTTGGCAGGACTAGGAGAACGGTTTCTTCTTCTCTTCACCGACCCCTGTTCTAGAAGGCTTGATCTCAGTCAGTGAGTGAGTCCTTTGATTGTGGCCTCGGCCTATGATCCTCTAGAAGTAGAGACTGCCATCTCATTTCCTTCCAGAGTCCAGATTTCCTTTATCTTGATAAACGCTAGAGGGGGCTCTGTATACCAGCCAGCATTTCCTCTCAGCTCAGTTTCAGTGGTGGCTTTCCTCTGTGTTCAGACTGGCAGCGTGCACTGCTTAGCTCCAGGACGATGTTAGAGTTCTTGGATAACTCTGACAGTAGCTCTGACGGTGATCTTTGTTTATTGACTGAGCCTGCTCAGTTGACCCGCCAACTTCTTCACAATTCCTAAGTATTTGATCCATACACAATCTCTATAGTATTCTGCTCTGGTCTAGTTCCTTCAGTGTCCAATAGCGTGGTGGTTTTCAAACTTTTTTAGATTTTAATTCACTCTAAGAAATAACATTTTATTATCAGGACCCAGTACATATATACACGCATACATTTGAAATAAAGTTTCATAAGACAATACTTTTACTTCTTGCAAAACACACTGATATTTTCTTCTCTATTCTATTTGACTTCTTTTTTAAAAAAATGATGGTAGCAGCCCACTAAATTGATGATCTGACTTAATGTATTGTGACCTGCAACTTAAAAAACACTGTTAAATAGCTGAAATGACTGCTATTGGTTGGGTGGTGATTTTTCCTGTTCTTGCCTTTTGTAAAGAGTCTTGGAATGTGAACAAAGCCATCTGCAGGACAGGCACATTATCTGATTGATTTTTCTGTGTCCCTTCACTTTATTGGTTTTAATTTTTAATGCTCATTTACTTTGGTCGCATGAATTGAGGCGATAAAGTAAAGTCACAGAAAAGAAAGTGAGAGCCATTTCCCAAGTGCATACCTGAGCACGTATCTTACTGGTGAGAGTTCCCATCGCTGCTCCAGGTATATGTAGTAAGTAAGCACTCAAACTGAGTTAACAGTTGAGGAGGCTACTTGGCGGGGAGGGAAGTTGAGACCCCTAATTAACTTTCTGTCTGCACAGTTGAAATATATATTCTCTTTCTTGAGAAATATTCTTCTCTTTTCTTGTGGAATTCTCCAGCCTCTCATTGTTCTGTTTCATGTGGTTTGTGAGGCTTCCTTAGCTAGTGTTTCTCCGGATCTGCTTTATTCTCCACTGGTTTTGATGTGGAAACAGCATTTCTAACTTTAGAATCCCTTGATGCTGAGCCTCAGAGGGGCTTTAGCAGCCTTTGGGGCCCTCAGGCCCTGCTCAGTCACTGTAGTCAGGCTCCTGTCTCCATTTAGTGTATCAGGGATGCTCAGCTTACTGCTGGGAGCATTTCCTAAGTACCTTGAAGATTCTTTGTGCCAGTGAGAAAGATTTTTTTTTTTTTAGCTCCCGTTATATTAGGTCTAAACATCCAGGGCTGTGGCCAGGGAGTTAGCTCTAAACAGCCCTTCCATTTGGTTTGTAAAGGGAGTGGTAAAGAAAGGAAACATTTAGCTAAAGGAAACCAAGATTGAAATAGGGGAAGTGAGATGTTCATTTTTAACTGTCAAATTATTAAAACAGAATTTCCCCTTACCCTCTTATACAATGGTCATTCTTCTAATACGTTACTTTAAAGGCCTCATAAATTAGCCATTTTCAGTTTGTTCTGGAATAGGCCAACTCACATGGTACCCGCATGGAATACCACAGTATTCCCAGCTTTTTAGCTCTGGGTCCCCTGAGATTCTCAGTTCATAATTCAATAATAGAGGAATACTATCAAGCTGTTAGTTTCTGAAACCTCATGTAGTGTTAAAACATAGTCATTTTCGGGCTTCCCTGATGGCGCAGTGGTTGAGGGTCCGCCTGCCGATGCAGGGGACGCGGGTTCGTGCCCCAGTCCAGGAAGATCCCACATGCTGCGGAGCGGCTGGGCCTGTGAGCCGTGGCCGCTGGGCCTGCGCGTCTGGAGCCTGTGCTCCGCGACGGGAGAGGCCACAACAGTGAGAGGCCCGTGTACCGCAAAAAATAAATAAAAAATAAATAAAACATAGTCATTTTCCAGCTGGCAACACATTTTGCCATTCACCATATTCACTAGTTCTGTCTTCATTTACATACTTCCGCTTCCTAACCTTCACCCCCTTTCTGGTACATACATCACCTCCTTTTCTTTTTTGTTCCTTTTACAAGTCCAGTGGAACACAGCTGTCTGCCTTAGAGTTGCCTCAATCTGATGTGTGAGTGTGTATATGTTTTTCCCTATGAACACCTCTAAGAAAAGGAATAAAAAGGAGCAGAGATGATTAAACATCCTCAGCCTAAGATGGGATTCCTGCAGCCTAGCAGTGGCGTTTCATTTTCTGTGGCAGTTTCATAGCTCTCAGTTTTCTGCTCTAATCAGTAGCCTGTTTATCCCTACCAGGTGTTTTCTGGCCCTCTGGACAAATGTACATGTCACCTGGCAGCCAGGCTGCCACACACTGTCATGGTTACTGGCTCATGGTGATGTCTGGTAGGGTGTATTTCAGGGAACTAAAGTAGACTGATGTTTCCAGGAAAGGTCTAATGACTTGCAAATAAACTTTTTTTTTTACTACTTTGAACTCTTAACCATTTGGAGTAGTAGAATTTTCTCTTTATAACCCTCAGTCAGTAGCCATCAATGGAAATAATCTGTTTGTAATTTCATACAGACATTGATATTTTTATTTTTTAATTTTTAAAAATTAAAAGTTTTTAATTTGATTTATAATTTTTTAGTTATTTACAGTGTTGTACAGCAAAGTGATTCAGTCATATATGTATATTTTTTCAAATTCTTGGATATTGAATATAGTTCTCTGTGCTATACAGTAGGAGCTTGTTTTTTATCTGTGTTATATATAGTTGTTTGTATCTGCTAATCCCAAACTGCTAATTTATCCCTCCCCCACCCTCTTTCCCCCTTGGTGACCAGAAATTTGTTTTCGTTGTCTGTGAGTCTGTTTATGTTTCATAAATAAGTTCATCTGTGTCATATTTTAGATTCCACATGTAAGTGATATCATATGGTATTTATCTTTCTAACTTACTTCACTTAGTATGATAATCTCTAGGTCCATCTATGTTGCTGCAAATGGCATTATTTAGTTCTTTTTTATGGCTGAGTAGTAGTCCCTTGTGTATATATACCACATCTTCTTTATCTATTCATCTGTCAATGGACACTTAGGTTGCTTCCATGTCTTGGCTATTGTAAATAGTGCTGCTATGAACATTGGGGTGCATGTATCTTTTCAAATTATAGTTTTCTTTGGATATATGCCCAGGAGTGGGATTGCTGGATCATATGGCAACTCTCTTTTTAGTTTTTTAAGGAACCTCCATACTGTTCTCCATAGTGGCTGTACTAATTTACATTCCCACCAACAGTGTAGGAGGGTTCTTTTTTTTCCACACTCTCTCCAGCATTTGTTATTTGTGGACTTTTTAATGATGGCCATTCTGACTGGTATGAGGTGGTACCTCATTACAGTTTTGTTTTGCTGTTGTGATCTATTTTATTCATTTATTTTTAAAAATTTTTATTGGAGTATAGTTGATTTACAATGTTGTGTTACTTTCAGGTGTACAGCAAAGTGAATCAGTTATACATATATATCTCCACTCTTTTTTAGATTCTTTTCCCATATAGGTCATTACAGAGTAATGAGTAGAGTTCCCTGTGCTATATAGTAGGTCCTTATTAGTTATCTGTTTTATATATAGTAGTGTATATATGTCAATCCTAGTCTCCCAACTTATCTCTCCCCGCTTTTTCCCCCACTGGTAACTATAAGTTTGTTTTCTATATCTGTGACTCTATTTCTGTTTTGTAAATAAGTTCAATTGTACCATTTTTTTAGATTCCACATATAAGTGATATCATGTGATACTTGTCTTTCTCTGTCTGACTTACTTCACTCAGTATGACAATCTCTAGGACTATCCATGTTGCTGCAAATGGCATTATTTTGTTCTTTTTTATGGCCGAGTAATATTCCATTATATATATGTACCATATCTTCTTTATCCATTCCTCTGTCGCCTCCTTATAGTTTTGATTTGCATTTCTCTAATAATTAGTGATGTTGAGCATCTTTTCATGTGCCTATTGGCCATCTGTATGTCTTCTTTGGGAAAATATCTATTTAGATTTTCTGCCCTTATTTATTTATTTTTTTTTGCGGTACGCAGGCCTCTCACTGTTGTGGCCTCTCCCGTTGCGGAGCACAGGCTCCAGACGTGCAGGCTCAGCGGCCATGGCTCATGGGCCCAGCCTCTCCACAGCATGTGGGATCTTCCCGGACCAGGGCATGAACCCGTGTCCCCTGCATCAGCAGGCGGACTCTCAACCACTGCACCACCAGGGAAGCCCTCTGCCCATTTTTGGATTGGGTTGTTTGTTTTTTTGTTATTGAGTTATACAAGCTGTTTGTATATTTTGGAAATTAAGCCCTTGTCAGTCACATCATTCGCAAATATTTTCTCTCAGTCTGTAGGTTGTCTTTTCATTTTGTTTGTCCTTTCCTTTGCTGTGCAAAATCTTATAAGTTTGATTAGGTCCCATTTGTTTATTTTTGCTTTTATTTCTATTGCCTTGGGTGACTGACCTACCAGCTTTCCCAACACTACTTGCTGAAGAGACTGTCTTTTCTCCATTGTATACTCTTGCCTCCTTTGTCGGAAATTAATTGCCCGTAGGTGTGTGGGTTTATTTCTGGGCTCTCTATTCTGTTCTGTTGATCCATACAGACACTGTTAGTTTTAATTTATCAGCAGTTAATACTTTCATAACCCCAAATCAAAGTATCTTACTAAAAAATCACAAATTTATGCAAAATTTTAACCCCCAAATTTACTAAACTTGTTTGTGGCTAGAAGACTAGCTTCTCTCAATTTTTGTCTAGTTTTTAGTATTTGTTTTGGTGCCTTATGAAACTAAATTTATGTGTTGCTTACTTTTAGTTAGATACCGTGTCTTCTCTTGAATGTATCTAGATTGAAAGATAACAGTTGACTGGTAAAAAGTTGGAAAGAAGCTTGGGTGACTATCTTCAAGGTAAGCAGATACTTTTGGGAGGAGAGAGTGTATGGAATTAGGTCAAAGATGGCCATTTCTAAGGGAAAAGAAACAAAGTTGGGGTAATATGTATAAGAGAAATAATGCTATTCTAGAAACATAATTAAAGAAACCCTGATTTTATGGGGCAAAAAGAAAGGAGAACTAAAGTGATGTGTTAAAAAAGGATATGGGAAGTTCAGGCAAATGCTAAATTATAAGTTCCTTCTAGGCAGTAATTCTATGTTCTTTGAATTTAACATCGCTCTTGCCTTTCCCCTAACACACACTAACATAGTGAAATATAACCGATACATTGCTCTTTGCCAAGAAACCTGGTAATACTTTTAATAGGTTAATTTTACCTATTAAGGATATATGTGGTTTAGAGGCAAGATTCTTTTTAAAATCCCTATGCTCACTGTAGTAGCCTTGATCCCTCTTAAAAAGAACAGCTTAAAGCTGAGGCTATATTTTCTCAATTCACCACCACTGATTCATTTTTGGCCTTCTAAGATTAGCTCTTTGGGGGAAAATCTGGCAAGAGATTATGGTCTTAATCTTCCTCTCATGTTTTCTCCCTTTTTTAAGGATCCTATCTACCTCTTTCCTGCACCAAATGGCATCTCTTTCTATCTTCACTATCTCAAAGATCTGTTTGTGTTTCCCTTTCGGTAATGGATGGTGGTGGTAGGGAATCCTCCCTGATTCAGAGATGCAAAGGTTGAAAGTACTGTCAGCAGGCAGAAATTCTGTTATTCGGGCAATTAAAAATATTTTCTTTTTGATTTCTTTTGCAGCATTGTTTCATAGCAGAGCAGGGCTTTTACTTATAGCCAGCGTATACTTTTTAATATAGACAGTAGGACTGTTAGGGTCCCTGAAATCATCCTGTCCATCCTTTATTCTTCTTTCAGAGCTTTCCTAACACCAGCCCAGACAGTTCCTGACACAGTGGACCTTCAGTTACTGTTTAAACACTGTCTTTGTAGTTAGGTGGGCCTGGACTTACATCCTGGCTTGGTTACTTAACTAACTGTGTGACTGTGGTGCTGGGGTGTCCCCCATTTGTAAAATAGAAGTAGTAATCTGTATCTTTTAGGACTGGTGTGAGGCTTAAATAAGAGACTAAGTGTAAAGCATCTAGAACAGTGTCAGGCACTTAGCAAGTCTCCCTTTGAATGAATTAATCAGTGTCCTTGAGAAGAGGATTTCCTATTCTCTCAGTCACCTGTCCCTTCCCTGACAGCCATCCACGGTGGGACTCCTTCCTTTTGTCAAACTTAAGTCCTTCTGGTTCCAGCTTACTTAGAGTTATTCTGCTCTAGTTAGAAGCAAAGTTCTTCATAATTATTATGAAGTACTTTTGTAATAAAATGAGAGATGTTATAAAAAGGTAAAAAATACAAAAGTTAAAGTTATAAAGTTAAAAGGTAAAGTTTCCCCTCCTTCCTTCTTCTCCGTTCTACTATGGTCTCTCTTGATTGGGTCTAGTAAGTGATAAGAGAATAAAGCTTCACTTTCCTACTTTTATCTGTATATGTGGGTACCTGGATGTTTGAATATCCACAAGGTATTGAGTTGTCCAAAAAGTTCGTTTGGTTTTAAGTAAAAATAAAAGACACGTTTTTCATTTTCACCAAGAATTTTATGAAACAATGTATTCCCTCACCGAACGAACTTTTTGGCCAACCCAACAGACCACACAGAGGCTATTCAGTACATTCTTGTCAACTTGTCTGTTATCTCATTCATCACAGTATGAAATCAGATAGTTCTGATCCTTAAGGGCTTCATGCTTATGAGTTGAGACGCAGACCTAAAGCCTTTACTTTGGGGTGTTTGGGACTGTAAACATATTTCCACTTTTAGCATGATGGCCTCATGTTTCCTGTGGCTAGTTCAGGGCTTTGGTTGGGATTATGGTTTTTCCCAAGTCTGTTATGGCCTCTGAGTTACCACTCCCTACTTTTTACTAGGTAGGGAGGTGAGCTTGTATCTGTTCTATGCTGACTGCTGGGGTGAAGCTCTGGGTTGACACAGCTGCTTGTGGCCTGTTATATTCTAGAAAGCAGCTCAGTCAGTTGCAGCTCCCCAGTGGAGAGTGTTTGTACCAAGAGTAAAGGGATTTTCAACAGTGTAACAAGAAGAGGGAGGTATTTGCCTTTATATGTAATTGACATTTAAGAGTCATAGTTCAGGGAACTGTATAAAAATGAGGAAAAATCAATCCTGTGTAAAAACAGATGGGAAAAACCTCCCATTGCCCTGTGAGAGTGGGCATGGGAGGAGAATTGATAGTGACGATAGGTAGAATACAGAGACAGGGATTGGAGTCGAGGCTGTGTCAGTTGCTGGGCAAGGGCAGGACTCTTATATAGTTATGTACTTCTCTTCTGTGTGATGTAATGAGGCTTCAGAACTATAGGGAAAACAAAGATATTTATGACCTACCTGAGTACGTGATCATCTTCTGTTTGAACCATCAGTTAAGATAATCATCCTTAGCTATCACTGAGTTTCAGTAATGTGCCATGAGCCGTAGAGTAAGGAGTCCTCACCAGTAAGAGCCAATATTCTTAGGAAGTGGTCAGGCTTCAGTGATTGAGGCATTTCTTCTTGGCACTTAAGGTAGTGTCATTTTACATAAAAAGCTTTTACATAGAAAACATAACCAGAGAGGTAAATTCTGGTGTTTGCAGAGTAGCAATCTCCTTTCTATTACATTCTCTTAATCTTGCCAAGAAAATTGATGTAATATATCAACTTATGTAGATTCGACAGATTTGTGCAGATGTATTCTAAAAGAGAAATCTCTTTAGGAATTTGCTGTGACTCAAAATGGGAATTATGGCGTACTCTCATGATTCCCTGGGATTCTTCTTCCTTGATTGAGTTAGGAGCAAAATGCTTACTCACTGCTTTATCCTTGGAGTAGATGCAAATAGCAGGTCCAGATAAATGTGTGGGATATGGGCTAAAAATAGAAAATTTTGTATAGGATGATTGAAAGTGGTTTTGAGCAAGTAGTAAAGGCATCATTTATTCATCCAGTAATTGCACATTTATTTATTTATTTACTATTACTATTTTTTTGGTCACGCCAAGCAGCAGGTGGGATCTTAGTTCCCCGACCAGGGATCGAACCCACACCCCCTGCAGCAGAAGCACAGAGTCTTAACCACTGGACCACCAGGGAAGTCCAACTGCACATTTATTTATTGGATGCTCATTAAGTGCCAGACACTGTTCTAAGTGCCAGGAAGGAACACAGCCTTCCATGAAACAGTCTGAGGTCAGTCTTCCCTCTCAGGTGGCCATAATAGGACCCAGAACAGGGCTCATCCTCTCTGTGAATTTTTTTCACTCCCTGTCTCCAGGAGACAGTGATGGCTTCCCTTTTTGTTTATAATCGTCAGGCATGAGTCATCCCTTTGCCGTGAGTATTGCAGAATCACATATCACATTCCAGTCTAATTTGTACTGCTGCCAGGGTCTCAGCCAGCAGCTCTTTTTGCCTGTCTTCCAACAGTCTTGGTAGTCAGAACAGTGAAACCGACTGCACAAGTTAATTAACTGGGGAACGGAGGAGAGCATGGTACTTGTTTTCTATCCATTTTTGTTTAGTACAAGATGTATTTAGGAGTAGACAACTTCTTTCTAGGTGCCAATGTACCAGGCAGTACCTACCATCAGAATTCATTTTGGGGGAATTTAAAAAAATTGAAGTATAGTTGATATATAATATTATATGTTACAGGTGTAAAACATAGTGATTCATAATTTTTAAAGGTTGTATTCCATTACAGTTATTATAAAATATGGGCTATATTCCCTGTATTGTACAATATATCCATGTAGCTTATTTATTTTATACATAGTAGTTTGTACCTCATAACCCCTATCTTGCCCCTCGCTCCTTCCCTCTCCCCACTGGTAACCACTAGTTTGTTCTCTGTATCTGTGAGTCTGTTTCTTTTTTGTTATAGTCACTAGTTTGTTTTATTTTTTAGATTGCACATGTAAGTGATATCATACAGTATTTGTCTTTCTCTAATTTCACTTAGCATAATGCTGTCCAAGTCCATCCATGTTACTGCAAACAGCCAAATTTTATTCTTTTTATGGCTGAGTAGTATTCCACTGTGTGTGTGTGTGTGTGTATATATATATGTATGCCATATCTTCTTTATCCACTGAATCCATTTTTTAAAAAATGAATTTGCAACTATGAGCAAATAAAGTCAACTGTCCCTTACAAAGGCTATTGGTTCTACAAATGGACGTGGCAGCTTTGGCTGATGGTTGTGTTACACACACAAAATGGTCCTTTGAGGAAAACCTGGAAGCTTATTTTAGAATTTTAAGAAAATCCATCAAATAAACAAGCCAACAAAATTCTTCCTGAAAACTTTCTAAACAACACTTAACTTAGGTTTTGAATATTTAGGCTTTCTTCCCTTAATATTTCTATAATAAGTTTGATTGATTTATACCTTTAAAAAGATATTTACTTAAGTCAGAAGCAATTTTTAAAATATTTTAAAAAACCACTGTCATCTGTAATTATCTTGTTATAAATTTTCAGTTCTTGGGGTTCTCTTCTAGCCTATCTAATTATTATATGTCTTTAAAGTTTTGGCACTTAGGCAATTGCATGTGGTACTCTAAACCCTAAAAGTTCTTACTTACCCACTTTTTGAATGTGCCTCATGAAGTGACTGGTACTCCAGCCGTGTGACTCAGTGTAGTGAAGGGGCTTGTTTTGAATAGCAGGGTGAGTGTCACACTAGTCTTCCAATCAGAAAACATTCCATGCAATTCAAGGCACACATGAAACAGCAGATTTCTTCTTGGCCTAGGCTTGGGTAGAAAGCACGAGGATTTATACAGTGTTTGCTCAAATTACAAATGCTGAGATGGTAAAAGCACTTTTAGCTTTAGGGAGTTCAAGGTGGCCAGCCAAATGAAAGTTCTGTGACCTACCTGCGAATAAAATTTATGAGTTCTTTGTTGAGGAAGAAGGTGAGACCTTTGTGCTTTGCTGGAAATAGGAGAGCGCTCTCTCTCTCTCTGTCTCTCTGTCTCTCTGTCCTTCAACACACACACACACACACACACACACACACTACAAGAAACAACACATACACACACAACACACACACACACACACACACACACACACACTACAAGAAACAATAGGCTGGCATTTCCCAGCCCTTTCTTCCTTATCTGGAGGAGATCAAAAAGGAAAAGATCCCAGGTTTTGATTTTTAAAAATCTTTCATCAATGATACCTATTGCTCAAAAAAGGAATAAAAACAGAGTATTAGTCTGAAAGAAAATAAACAAATTGCATATCTTAGATTTCAAATAAAGTAAATTTGCTACATCTGATAACTGTTAAGGACACAGACTTGAGCAGATTTGTGTTGAGTTCTTTCATAACTCTTTAAAATGTACTAGAATTTTGCAAAGGATTGATTTTGAGTCTGCAGACTTTGGAGTTGGTGTGCCTGCAATGGTGATATAGGCACAAGTCTCCAGGTCAACACTTAGGTCTGGAGTGCCAGGCAAAGTAGGCAATTTCAGAGATTTGGAGGAACCTATGCATGGATGGAAATACATGCTCTTAAGTGCTTCAAGATCCTTAGGAAAGAAGTAGAACAATAAAAAGAAACTACTAGCTAGGGAAAGGACCTGTGGAAAGTTGTTTCTAAACCAAAAATCATTCTTGAAACTCACTTCAGGCGTTGGGTTTATCAGTTATGATTGGATTCATCGTACATAACAATCAGAAAAGTAGGGATTTGCTTAAGCAAGACAGAGGTTACTTTCTTTCCCTCACATAAAAGAAGTCTAAAGCTAGGCAGTTGAGGGCTGGTGTGGCAGCTCTGTAGTCATCAGAGATCCAAGCTCCCTATTTCTTTTTTTTTTAATTAATTAATTAATTTATTTATTTATTTTTGGCTGCATTGGGTCCTCATTACTGCATGCAGGCTTTCCCCAGTTGCGGCTAGCGGGGGCCCCTCCTCGCTGTGGTGCATGGGCCTCTCATTGCAGTGGCCTTTCTTGTTGCAGAGCACAGGCTCTAGGCGCGCAGACCTCAGTAGCTGTGGCACGTGGGCTCAGTATTTGTGGCTCGTGGGCTCTAGAGCGTGGGCTCAGTAGTAGTGGTGCATGGGCTTAGTTGCTCCACGGCATGTGGGATCTTCCTGGACCAGGGCTTGAACCCGTGTCCCCTGCATTGGCAGGCGGATTCCCAACCACTGCGCCACAGAGAAGTCCCCCTATTTCTTTCCGCTTCATCATCCTCAAGGCTGGCTTCTACTCTCACGTTTGCCCAAGGACTGCAGGATGATCACTGCTGCTCTGTCTGTCACATCTGTGCTCCAAGCAAGAAGGGCAAGTCCAAAGGGTGTACTTACTAGTAGAATCAACCCTTTAAAGAGCTTTCCTGTTGCCCCACCTATTATTGGCCACCCCTGTCTATAAAAGACATTGCCTTCCCAATAATGCAGAGGTTAAATATTGGATAGGCAAATCTTAATCTCTGCCAGACCAAGTGAACATGAGCATAAAGGTATTACTAAGACTTAGGTGGCTAAGACTTTGGGATGCCTGCCAACTCCTAGAATAGGACCGTAATGTTTGGCAGATCTAGCCTTTAGTTTGCTGCTTGATTGATTGATTCAACAAAGTTAAGGACTTACTCTGTACTAGGCACTGGAGTTATAGTAGTGAACAAGATAGACATGGTCCCTGTCCTCAAAGAGTTTATAGGCTAATGGGAAAGAATTAGGTTTTAAATAAATAAATTTTAAATGTGTTGAACATTAAGAAAAGGAGAAGTAGAGAGTGCTCGGGATTGTGTAATAGGAAAGACTCCCGAGGGGTATGACACGATGTATACGTTGAGATTTAAAGGACCTTGGGAATTAGCCGTGTTAGAAAGATAGGGATGAGTTAGTCAGGTTAGAAAGAGGGGGAGGAATGTTCTAGGCAGATTCACTCCCAGTCTGTTAAGAGTTCTTTCTTCATCTACTATTTGTCTTATTTCTTCATCAGAGGGAATTAATGGGAGTTTCCAAAGCAACAAAAGGGACTAAATATTCTTTTTTATCTAAAATGGCTAAAAGAAAAAATAAATAAATAAAAATAAATAAAATGGCTAAAAGGACTGCCATCCTTTCTACTTACTTGTTTTTTCACTCTCTCTGGACAAGTGCCTGCCTGCATAGGCTGCACCAGGGAGTGTTGGTAACCAAGGAAGGAGGTGGACACATGATTGGGGCATACCGAAGTTCAGTTGCCCCATCATAGATCTGGATTTTGGTCTCAGTGTGGGACTTTGGGGAGGCAAGGATTGGTTCTGACCCTGAAGTGCTGATATGACCCCCTTCCCCTTCTAGGAAGTGGACATTGTGGTAGCACCGTGCCAAGGCCTCCGGCCCACAGTGGATGTTCTGGGTGACTTGGTGAATGATTTCTTGCCTGTGATAACCTATGCACTCCACAAAGATGAACTCTCTGAAAGGGATGAGCAAGAGCTTCAGGAAATCCGAAAGTATTTCTCCTTTCCCGTATTCTTTTTCAAAGTGCCGAAGCTGGGCTCGGAGATAATCAGCTCCTCCACCAGAAGAATGGAGAATGAAAGATCACCACTCCATCGCCAGCTAACTGACCTGGGCTATCTGAGCAGCAGTCACTGTAACTGTGGGAACCCCAGCCAGGACACCAAAGCTCAGAGCGTGTTGGTGGAGCAAAGTGAGAAGCTGAGACACTTGAACACATTTTCTCACCAGGTGCTACAGACTCACCTGGTGGACGCAGCCAAGGCCCTGAACCTGGTGCACTGCCGCTGCCTCGACATCTTTATTAACCAGGCCTTTGACATGCAGCGGGACCTGCAGATTACTCCCAAACGTCTAGAATATACACGAAAAAAGGAGAATGAGTTGTACGAATCACTGATGAATATTGCCAACCGAAAGCAGGAGGAAATGAAGGACGTGATCGTTGAGACGCTTAACACCATGAAGGAGGAGCTTCTGGATGATGCTGCCAACATGGAGTTTAAAGGTAGGTCCTAGAGAACTTGGTAGGGCGCGGGGACTACAGCATCCTCTAACTCTTTTCCAGCTGGAAGTTGAGTTCATTAATTCTGAAGCCCAAAGGAACCTCAGGATCATCTCACCTATCCCCACTGTCATTAGCAGGAGCCCACCTTAAATCATTTAGCCAAGGTGGCATCTTTTGTTCTGAGAGACCTTCCTGGAAGATTCCACCATCATTCCTTCCTAGGACTGTTAGTCCAGCTTTTGGTAAATTCATCCCAATAGTGCTCTTTAGTCTCCCGTTTATATCTGTATCCCCTTGGCCTTGATAAAACTGGAGAAGAGCTGCTTGAAGAATGTCACTGAGTCATGCTTCAACCCTGGCTCCTTTGGCATGGCCCATGCTTCTTTGTCTGTTCTTTTTTGTGTGTCATGGTCTCATTTTCTTTTCAGGCTGCTCCTGAGACCTAACTCAGAAGGATTTCCCAAAGTAGCGGTTTTGGCTTTTCTGGCATTCCCATTCTTCATGAATGACTGTTAACAAAACTGGGCCAAATGCTTAGTCTGGTCTTTTGGTGTCTGAGGTTTAGATGCTACTGACTTGGTATACTGTCTTCTGCATGAACATTAGCTCTACTACCTATTAATTAAAGTACGTGGTTTGCAAGTTACCCTTTAGGTTCTCAGTCATGGCTATGCATCCAAATAACCTGGGAGGCTTTTTGAAAATGTAGATGCTTGAGACCATTAAAGACCGCTCCAGACCTACTAATCAGCATTTCTGACATGGGACCTAGCCTCAGTTTTTTGTCTTTGTTTTTTTCTAAAACAACCTCCCTAGGTGGATTCTGCTTATTGCCATTTTCTAGATGAGGAAACTCAGGCTTAGACAGGTTAAGTACTTTGCTCAAGGTCACACAGCTACTAAATAGTAGCGGCAGAATTTGAATCTAGACAGTCTGATTCCTGAGCCCATACTCTTAATTTCCATGCTTTACTGCTTCTTAATCTATTCCCAGTGACCGATGCTACCATCTTCCTGGGAACCAGCTTCAAAACCTCAGCATGGGGACTTCCCTGGTGGTCCAGTGGTTAAGACTCTGCGCTTCCAATGCAGGGGGCACGGGTTTGATCCCCGGTCGGGGAGCTAAGATCCCACGTGCTGCGCGGCTCGGCCAAATAAAAAAAATAAAAATAAAAAAATTTTAAAAAGTAAAAAAAAAGTCTTAAACAAAAACCTCAGCATGGTCTTTAACTGTTTTCTTTCTCTTGTCCCCGTATCCAGTCAGTTGCCAAGTCCTGCTGAGTCTTCTTCCCTATTTCATATATACCTTTGCTTCTCTATTCCTTCCTTTTTAGTCTAACTGAACTACTGTTACCTGACTGATCTCACTGAGATCTTTCTCTCCTTTCCCCAGTTCATCTTTATTGGCTCTATTTCTACAGACTGAGTTAAGACTCCTTTAGCCTAGTATTCAAGATCTTCCAAAGCCTAACCCTTTCCAACTTTCTCAGTCTTATTTCCCACTATGCACCTTCCTGTAATTTCTTTTTTGGTTGGTTTCAACTGCTTCCTGTCCTCTGTATGCTTCCTTTATTCTATTTTATTTTTTTTTGCTTATGCCCTGCCCTAAACCTGAATCTCTTTTATTTGTGAATTTTCAAATCCTACCTACCCTTCAAGGCCTCTTCCAAATAACATTTTTCATGAAGTTGTCTTTAATTTTCTTAGCTAATAATGATTGCAGTTCATCTGAACTCCCATAGAATTTCATCTGGAACTGAAATTTCTGGTATATTTCACTTTTTATCTTATTATTATAGTTGTTTATGTTCCTCTATTTTCTCAAATCCTAGAAATGAAGAACAGGATCTGGGTCTTTATTCATCACTATATCCCTTGCAGCAAATAACAGAGTCTGTGTATAGTATATCTTTGGAGAATGAATGAGTGTGTGAGTGATGGTATATGTTTGTCACACTTATAGATACAAAGGAAATATACTTTAGCAAGCATAGCATGCTTGATTTCTTATAGGTCTTTCTAAAGATGAACAAAGATCCCTCTTTGGCGAATTCCCATTGTAGGGAGGAGTTGCTGAGAAGTGCTCACTTGCAGTGGAAATCCTAGGAAATCTTCTGAATGTTTAATTTAATTCAGTGCCTGAATAAAAGACACTGGAGCATCAATGCCAGCATCAGAGTAGACATGATAAAGGGTTGTCAGGGCAGGTAGGTTGAGCAGTCAGTGAAAACATTTGATTGTCTATCATGTACCAGGTAATCATGTTTGGTACCTGGGGCACAGTGGTTAGTTCAGATGTGGAGTAACTGGGAACAAGTACATCAAATGTCTGGCTCTGTTAACTACATCATGGACTTGTGGTTCTACTTACCTAGTTGGCTACATCTTAGACAGGACTTACGTGCTGCTTCTTACCTTGTTCTAATACATTCTGGGTATCCTTCAGGCAATGACAAGTAGATTTAGAAGAGAGCTGCCACATATCCTATGGAGCCAGATTTTTTTTTTTTAATTTATTTTTTGGCTGTGTTGGATCTTCGTTTCTGTGTGAGGGCTTTCTCTAGTTGTGGCAAGCGGGGGCCACTCTTCATCGCGGTGCGCGGGCCTCTCACTATCGCGGCCTCTCTTGTTGCGGAGCACAGGCTCCAGACGCGCAGGCTCAGTAGTTGTGGCTCACAGGCCTAGTTGCTCCGCGGCATGTGGGATCTTCCCAGACCAGGGCTCGAACCCGTGTCCCCTGCATTAGCAGGCAGATTCTCAACCACTGCGCCACCAGGGAAGCCCCGGAGCCAGATTTTTATTACTGATTTTTGTTTGTTTTAAAATAAAGGTAATGCATGCACACTAGGTATCATGACATACATACTTTATAAATTATTTATTTTTTGAAAAGATAGTACCTATAAACGTGGTACTTTACTCAAAGATAAAAAGATACTGTCTCCTAGTCATCTAGTTTTCCTCTATATGTTCTTCTGCCCTTGCTTTTTCACTTACCCCATATCTTAGAGATCTTTCCATAAATGTGCAGAGAAATTTGTCTTCTTCTAATGGATATACCTTAATTTATTTAACTGTTCCCCTACTGCTGGATATGTAGGCTGTTTCTTGCTTTCTTTTCTTTTTTTAAATAAATTTATTTATTTTATTTATTTATTTTTGGCTGCATTGTGTCTTTGTTGCTGCGCGTGGGCTCTCTCTAGTTGCGGTGAGTGGGGACCACTCTTCGTTGTGGTGCACGGGCTTCTCATTGCGATGGGCTCTCCTATTGCGGAGCATGGGCTCCAGATGCACAGACCTCAGCAGTTGTAGCACACGGGCTCAGTAGTTGTGGCTCGTTGGCTCCAGAGTGCAGGCTCAGTAGTTGTGGTTCACGGGCCCAGCTGCTCCACAGCCATGTGGGATCGTCCCAGGCCAGGGCTCGAACCTGGGTCCCCTGCATTGGCAGGCGGATTCTTATCCACTGCACCAACAGGGAAGCTCCTTTCTTCCTTCCTTTCTTCCTTTCCTCCCTCCCTCCCTTTCCTCCCTCCCTCCCTCCTTCCCTTCCTTCCTTCCTTCCTTCTTTCTCTTCCTTCCTCCCTTTCTTTCTTTCTTTCGTTCCTTTCCTTTCCTTTCTTTTCCTTTCCTTTCCTTTCCTTTCTTTCTCTCTTTCTCTCTCAGAGTATACTGCATTGATCATCATTGTGCATGCATGTATTTGAGACTTGTAAGGGTATATTTCTAGAAAAATAATTCCTAGAAGCAGAAACAGTAGTTGGGGCAAAGGGTGTATAGATTTCTTTTGTTTATTGGTTGGTTAGCTTAAATTTTTGATAGATATTGCCAGATTTCTTCCAAAGAGGTAGTACCAATATAAGTTTCTAACATTAGAGAGGGCCTTTTTAGGAGGGAATTTTTATAGGTGATTTGTCTTCTCTTAAGTTCTTCTGTCCTCTGGTTTGCAAAACAGACTTTTCTAATCCTGAGAGCTAGTAGCATAGTGGGGACAACGTTCCAGTTTTACTTTTTATTTCTCTAGTAGTTGATTAAAATTGAATTCTTGACTCTTGGATTTTTCTCATTAATATGCTAGGAAGTGTGAATTATTACAAAGATAAGAGGCTTTGGAATCCATGAGCTTTGGATTCAAATGCTAGCTATATTACTTCCTAACTGTACCATCCCTTCCCAGTACCCACTTTATTCTCTCTTTGAGGCTTTTTCCTGACATATAAAATATAACCAGTAATATACCCCTGACAGTGTTGTTGTTGGGATTAAATTAGATTACATATGAAAAATACTTACTGTGCATTTCAAATAGTCTGCAGTCAATAAATGTTGTTTCTCCTCTTCTATAAATGTGATATAAGAGCTGACAAAATCAATAGGTTCATTCTGTACACAGTTGCTCCTTCTCACGATTCTTAGATGCCTTAAGTAGTTGAGGATTGCTTGGCCCATGGTCATACTGAGAGTCAGTTTGTCAGCCATATGCGTTTAGTAGCTGTTGTTCATGGTAGCTCCTTGGGTCTGACTTGGGAGCTGCCTTTATTCAGTGTGCCTGCCCCTTCCCCTCACAGCCAACTAGCTTTTTGCTCTGCCTCCGTAGATGTCATTGTCCCTGAGAATGGAGAACCAGTGGGCACCAGAGAGATCAAATGCTGCATCCGACAGATCCAGGAACTCATCATCTCCCGGCTTAATCAAGCAGTGGCTAACAAGCTGATCAGCTCTGTGGATTACCTACGTGAGAGCTTCGTCGGAACGCTGGAACGGTGTCTGCAGAGCCTGGAGAAGTCTCAGGATGTCTCGGTTCACATCACCAGTAATTATCTCAAACAGGTACTCAAAGGGTAGTTAAGAGCGTGTCACAGATAACACATGAAACAGAATCCACCCACGAACCCAGCTTCAAGTTAGTCAAGAATTTCCCTTTCAACTTTTTGCCAGTCCAGTTTGAATTCTATTTTATTTTCCTATCTCATGACCACTGTCCGTGGGAGGTGCTTGTGAACGGTCAAATTGCAGTTAAGTCAATGAGCAAGAAGATGAAGATGAAGTAAAGGAGCCCAAATAGTCACCAGATAGATGATCAGCCTGCATTGACTCTGCACATACACTGAGGGATAGATTTGGGAACCTTGAAACTGCACCATGTTCTTGAAATAAATATCATTTATTACATTTTTTTTTTTTTTTTTTTTTGCGGTACGCGGGCCTCTCACTGCTGTGGCCTCTCCCGTTGCGGAGCACAGGCTCCGGACGCGCAGGCTCAGCGGCCATGGCTCACGGGCCCAGCCGCTCCGCGGCACGTGGGATCTTCCCGGACCCGGGCACGAACCCGTGTCCCCCGCATCAGCAGGCGGACTCCCAACCACTGCGCCACCAGGGAAGCCCCATTGATTGCATTTTTAATTAGCCACTCTACTCAGGGAATATTGACTTTCGTTTGTGTACTCTCTTTCAGATCTTAAATGCTGCCTATCATGTTGAAGTCACATTTCACTCAGGGTCCTCAGTTACAAGGATGCTGTGGGAGCAAATCAAACAGGTAGATGTTGTTTAGGGAAGTGTTTTTCAGCCCCTAGTTGGCTTATGTGAATCTGGTCGCTCCAACAGAAACTGACGTCTAGGGTGTCTGTCCTAAACAAACTGATGTCTGTCAGGGCAGGTGGCCATTTGTCGTGGTTTGCCTGCCTGGGAGAATCCTGGTTTATGCCTGTTCTGAAATAATTATTAACAGTGCCCCCTTTAACTCTTAAAAGTGATGTGTCTAAATGATATTTTATGGAGCCATAAAGCCCTGCTTCATCACCTTCTTCATATTTCTTTTTCCCAACCTAAGTGTTTTCTCAGAAGCAGGCTTTGTTGCCAGAGGCCATGAGTGCGGTTTCCTTTCTGATGTTCCATCTGACTCTTCCGTAGAGTTATTTGCTGTGTTTAGAAAGGGGTTTATCAGGCACCCCCAGTACTGAGTGTAATGTATTGATCTGTGAGCACGCAGACTAGGCCTAGTGTTCTTTGATGCTTTCCGCTGGGCTGAGCCCCGATTCTGAGGTAGATGGAATTGGAGAGGAGTGCTGGACTTCATACAGCTCTTATCTTAAGATCCTGGCCTAACGAGTGGGTAACCCAGAGAGGGAGGGGTGTTGGTTCTTCCTGGTGGTTCCCGTCTCCCATCCCTCAGTGTTCTCACTGTCCTCACCCTGACAGATCATCCAGCGCATCACATGGGTGAGCCCACCTGCCATCACACTAGAGTGGAAGAGAAAGGTGGCCCAGGAAGCCATCGAGAGCCTCAGCGCCTCCAAGCTGGCCAAGAGCATTTGCAGCCAATTCCGGACTCGGCTCAACAGTTCTCATGAGGCCTTTGCAGCCTCCTTGCGGCAGGTGGGTATATAGGAAAGGACATACAGCTGGATCAATCGGAGAGGAACCTCATCCACTGTGGAATGTTTCATCTACTGCTGTCTACATAATTTTTAAAAAGTCATCAGTATATTTCCTTTCTATTCTGTTAAAGGATAATGCTAAGTTACAGGTTGTTTCATCAGTAACTTTTTCATGTGGATATTTCTCTAACTCTAGAGAGAATGGAGGGAACTCAATTAATGTCTCCCCACTTCACTGAGTGAGGAATGAAAATCGAGGGGTAGGCATTTTATGTGAGTTTATATAGTATTTTAGGGATGAGTGACAGAAAGGGATGACATTCCAACTTCCATAGTAGTTTGCAGTTATGTGACATCTGCGTATCCCTTTGGGGTGTGCGCGTGTGCATGTATACATGTGTGTGGAGGGGAGGGTGGGTAGACGTGATTATGCATCCAGGAAGAAAAAGTATTCCTTAATGAATGCTCACGGTCTGCCAATCTCTGAGCTATGTTACATATATCTTATTTAATTCTCACAGGTATCCTCATGAGGTAGATATTATTATCCCCACATGATAGGTGAGGAAGCCAGAGCTGGGGACCTGGTAAGTCATATTTCTTTCTTCTTTTTCCTTCCCAGCTGGAAGCTGGCCACTCAGGCCGGTTGGAGAAAACTGAAGATCTATGGCTGAAGGTTCGGAAAGACCATGCTCCCCGCCTGGCCCGCCTTTCGCTGGAAAGCCGTTCTTTACAGGATGTCTTGCTGCATCGTGAGTCCTTATTTTTTTTCCCTAGTAAATTGGAGGAGGAAGGTTCTGGATACCTGACATCCTCATGTCCAACCCTGGAGAACCCCAGTGTCTAAAGCTGCTTCCTTGTGAAGCTGCCTAAACACCCATTGATGTGTTTTTGAATTTCTGATGAAGTCTGTTTGGTCCTGCTATTTATATAGTTCAAATAACACAACCAAAGTTTATTCAAATTAAACCAGTTAGGTTACTACTGGTTTAGAAAACATCCAAATTTCTTCCCCTGGCATAATTATGACTTCCTGCTTCTAGGCAGGTCCACGTCTAAGAATCTTAGGGAGGTTGCCCAGCAAGTTCCCATCCTTCCTGCCTTATCTCTGTCTCTGTACCTTATAGGTAAACCTAAACTGGGACAGGAACTGGGCCGGGGCCAGTATGGTGTGGTGTACCTGTGTGACAACTGGGGGGGACACTTCCCTTGTGCCCTCAAGTCAGTTGTCCCTCCAGATGAGAAGCACTGGAATGACCTAGCTTTGGAGTTCCACTACATGAGGTGGGTTCTGGTCTCATTCATCTTCGTGGGGAACGATCCAGAGAAGAAGCTTAGAAGCCTGGTATAAATTTTGTACCAAGAGCTATAGTAAACCTTGTCTCTCCATTCCTATGTCTCAAAATGTTGTAGACCAGTATTCCAGTGTCTGGCCCAGAAATGTGCTCTCTTCAAGGCCTTTCCTGCCTCTACCTGCCCTTTCCCCACCATCCTAATTTTTCAGACCCATCCTTCCATTTGACTTTCTTCCTTAGTCCTTAAGGCCTGTCAGTTTTTAGATTCCATAATTCTCTGTCCTCGTTAGAGAGGCCATTCTCTTTGCCCTCTCGCTGTACTGAGGGCTATTACCTCTGGGCCTGGACTCTGCACGGTCTCAGGGTTATTTCTTCCACTGTAGTGACATGCTATGCAAGGTTAGCTCTAGCCCAGACCTTTCCGCTCCTCACCAGGTCTCTGCCGAAGCATGAGCGATTGGTGGATCTGCACGGCTCCGTCATCGACTACAACTATGGTGGTGGTTCCAGCATCGCTGTGCTGCTCATTATGGAGCGGCTGCACCGGGACCTCTACAGTGGGCTGAAGGTGAGGCAGGGCAAGGAGGGAGTGAGGTCCAGCTGGCAGCCAGATCCACAGGTTCCTTTCTGGCCTTTCCTCCTTTCTTCTTTATTCAGAGCCTCTAGCTCTCATAAGACAATGTTGGAGTAATCAAGCTTTATTACCTTCATTTCCAAAAAACCTTAAAAATGTCTCAGAACATGTTTTTTTGCCCAGTTTATATCCAGAATACTGCAGTTCACCACTTTTACCTCTCGTGGTAGTGTAAAAATCTAGACTACACAGAAGAGCAGAAAAGCTTTCTATAACTCTGCTATTCTTTCTCTTTTTTCGTTCTCAGTGAATTAAGCTAGTTTTTATTGTCAACAAATATTTATTAGTGACTACTTTGTACAAGGCCCTGTATTAAGCAACATAAGGGGATGTCAAAAAGTATAATTGGCCAGGGGCTTTTAAAAGAATTGTAGGGACTTCCCTGGTGGTGCAATGGTTAAGAATCCACGGATTCGATCCCTGGTCTGGGAAGATCCCACATTCCGCGGAGCAACTAACCCCCACGCCACAACTACTAAGCCCGTGTGCTGCAACTACTGAAGCCCATGTGCCTAGAGCCCGTGCTCTGCAACAAGAGAAGCCAGTGCGATGAGAAGCCCGCGCACCACAATGAAGAGTAGCCCCTGCTCACCACAACTAGAGAAAGCCCGCACGTAGCAATGAAGACCCAACACAGCCAAAAATAAATTCAAAAAAAATTTTTAAAAATAAAATAAAATAATTGTAGTCAGTGAATATTTCATGAACAGGTGGCATTTGAGTTGGATAAATGAACCCTGATGGGTAAAAGTTGGGCAGATGGAAAGAAGAGGTCATACCGGGGGAAGGAATAGCTTAGTGCCCAGAACATTTGAAGGACACTGACTGTGTTGGAAGAGCTGGTTCATTTGGGGAATAGAGGGGAGATAATATGCAAAGAAATGTTGGGAACAAATTATAGAAGACCAAAAACGTTAAAAGTTCCATAGCATTCAAATTCTGCCGTAGACAGTGAGAAGTGGAAGATTTTGAATGAAGGTGAAATACCCTCAGTTGGATGTTGAGTTCCCCTCATCTAAAACAGCCACCAGCGGGGAAATAGAGAGGTTTCTTTTGTTTGTCCTCTACATTGGAGCTGGAAAAGCTAACCCCAGAGTATCTGGTAGGTCCCTTCTCACAGGTGCCTCTTGTACCAGTTTATATGGAATAAGACAGAAGAATCCTCAGAAATGCTTGCAGGAGCCATGAGAAATCAATATGGTGAATAAAATGACTCTGCAAGCGGCTTTCCTTCTTCATTTCAGGGGAGTTAAGCTAAGTACCATGTGATGCTTTTCCATAAGTGCGTTAGACAACCATATATGGGCTTTTGGATGAGTGATATAACATTCTCCAGAATTCAAGAGACCCTAAATTGGAGGCTTGGTAGAAGTAAGATGGGTGACTTTGGTATTTGAATCCATAAAACCAAAGGCTAACCAGTCCTACAAAGCAATGGAAGTAAATCTGCCTGAGAGTCCTAGAAATACTCACTTTGAGCCTCTAAGGCAGTTCTAGAGTTTGTTCAGGGTTAGAGATGCACTCATGCCTTCAGGCGTTTGGTTGTAGCTCTCCTAGTCACATTTGGGGATCATCCGGCTGGCCTAAGTGCTGCCTCCAAGGGATCTGACCTGGCCTTTATGGCTTGCCCTTCCTTGCTTTTCCTTTATTTCCCTCTCCTGACTGCCTTCTTCTTCCCTTATTCTCATCCACTTTTCTGTCCTTGTGTACCCTAGTGTGGTCAGTCTTTCAGTATCTCACAGAAGGAACTCTTCGTTGGTATAAGCAAGTTGGATTGAGGAGTTGTCTTCTTAGTGACAGGTAAACCCTTTTGTCTCCCCAAGGCTGGGCTGACCCTGGAGACCCGTTTGCAGATAGCCCTAGATGTGGTGGAAGGAATCCGCTTCCTGCACAGCCAGGGACTTGTCCACCGTGATATCAAACTGAAGAATGTGCTGGTAAGTAAGAGCTGTTTCCCCAAGATAACTCCCTGTCTCTATGTGTAAGTGACCTTTGGAGGGAGGTACACATGAATGTAAATTCGGTCACAGGAAAAGACTGTGACCAGTTAACAGCAGAGTGGATGGATGGTATCTTGGACTTGAAGCTTAGGGAGGAGTTGCATCATAGGCCTAGCTTATTTTGCTTAAGATTTTTTCTCCCAACACTGTTGAGAAAATTTAAACTTACAGAAAAGCTAAAAGAGTGGTACAATGAAGACCCACATACTGTTCACCCAGATTCATATTCTGTTTCCTATTGTAGTCTCTCTTTGTTTCTCTCTCTCTTTCTTCACACACACACATACACACACACACACATTTTTTACTGAACTATATGAGAGTAACTTGCAGATAAAACTTTACTCCTATATACTTCAGCTTGTATCTTCTAAGGAAAAGGACATTCTTCCACTTAATTAAAATGCCATTATTCACACCCAAAAAGTTTAAATTGATACAATATTATTAGTTAATACACAGTCTATATTAACATTTTCCAGTTGTCCCAAATATGTTCAACTATCCCAAATATGGTCTATTTGTTTGTTTGGCCCAAGATCCAATCCAAGGATCATACAGTGCATTTTGTCATGTTTCTTTAGCCTCTTAATCTAGAATAGTCCTGCCTTTTTTTGCTTTTGTGACATTGATATTTTTGAGGATTCCAGGTCTTGTTATTGCTTAGGGTTTGAGATGCTGGATGAGGACTGAGATGGGTAAACACACCTTAAAAGGTAAGATAGTCATGAACCTACCAGTCCTGTTATCTAAATTATAAAGAATCTTTTGACATACTCCTTTTGAAAATATATTGGATTATCACTGAAGTGTCTCTGGCAACACTTAAATGATATATAAAGAGGGCTTCCCTGGCGGCGCAGTGGTTGAGAATCCGCCTGCCAATGCAGGGGACACAGGTTCGAGCCCTGGTCTGGGACGATCCCACATGCCGTGGAGCAACTAAGCCTGTGAGCCACAACTACTGAGCCCACGTGCCACAACTACTGAAGTCCGCACGCCTAGAGCCCGTGCTCTGAAACAAGAGAAGCCACCACAATGAGAAGCCCACGCACCATAACGAAGAGTAGCCCCCGCTCGCCGCAACTAGAGAAAGCCCGCTTGCAGCAATGCAGACCCAACACAGCCAAAAAATAAATAAATATATTTTAAAAAATGATATATAAAGATGATAGCAGTTTTGGGGGGAGGGAAATATCTTCCTAAAATTCTAGGCTGAAACCTAAGAGGCTTGTCAATAGCAAAATGAGACAGATTTTTTTTTTAATTTTTATTTTTATTGAAGTATAGTTGATTTATAATATGTTAGTTTCTGGTGTACAGCAAAATGATTCAGTTCTACATATATATTCCTTTTCATATTCTTTTCCATTTTATGTTATTACAAGATATTGAATGTAGTTCCCTGTGTTATACAATAGGATCTTGTTGTTTATCTGTTTTATATATAGAAGTTGTTATATGCTAATCCCAAACTCCTAATTTATCCCTCCCCTACCCCCTTTCCTCTTTGGTAACCATAAGTTTGTTTTCTATATCTGTGAGTCTGCTTCTGTTTTGTAAATAAGTTCATTTGTATCATATTTTAGGTTCCACATAGAACTGATACCACATGGTATTTGTCTTTTTCTGTCTGACTCACTTCACTTCTTTTGATAATCTCTAGTTCCATCCATGTTACTGTACTATTTCATTCTTTTTTATGGCTGAGTAGTATTCCATTATATATATATGTGTGTGTGTGTATATATATATATATATATATATATATATATACACACACACATCTTCTTTATCTGTTCACCTGGGACAGATTTATTGTCTTGGACCTCAGGAAAGGAAACTAGAGGGAATTAAAAAACCCTCCTCAGCTGACTAGAGGACCTCAACCTTCTTATTTAGCAACTTCCTGCCCTGGGTTCTGGAGGTCAGAGGAGAATAATCAGGAACTAATAATACTTTCCTCAGTGCCCTTCATTTATTCATTCTTCCAAGATTTGCTAAGCTCCTGATATGTGCTAGGCACTATGCTAAGTGCTGGGGGTACAAAGATGAAAAAGGCAGTCCTTGCCATCAGGTTGTTTACAGTATGGGGAGAAGACAGTAATGGGAGTGAATCTAGAGACAGGGAGAATAGAGGCAGAGTTGATTAAGTACTGCTGTGAGGTAGATGCCTACTTTTGAGCTTGGGTATGCAGCTGAGCGCTACGTGCAGGACCAGGCATAGGATGACTCTCACCCTGCTTTGTTGGCAGTTGGACAAGCAGAACCGTGCCAAGATCACTGACTTAGGATTCTGCAAGCCAGAGGCCATGATGTCAGGCAGCATTGTGGGGACACCAATTCATATGGCCCCTGAACTTTTCACAGGTAAGCTGGAGGGCAGGGCGTGGGTTTGGGCAGGGCTCCGTGTTTTAACCAAGTGCTACCCTTCGGGCTAAGTAGTATCCACAAGTACTACTGGCAGTTCTGGCACAGGCAGGGGAGAAACCAGAACAGGGGAAACCTAAGACAAGTAGGGGGACAAGTGAAGAGGTAAAGGGGCAAGAAAGAAAAGTGTAAATGGGAGTCACCAACTGTTGTTTTGGATGTCTCTCTGGGCTATTAGTGCCATCATTGCCATAGTCAACCAATTATTTAATCCTAAAGTATTGATTGAATAACTCCTATATAATAAGAGTTGTCCTCTATCATTAAAGAACTTACAGTTGACAGAGATATATTGAGAGGTAAAATAATTAAGAAGCAGTATAAGACAACATGTGATTAAGTGCTACATAATGTTGGTGTTCAGAGAAGAAATGTTAGATGGTTTTGTGGTAGAGGTGAAATTCTGGATAGAAACTGAATGAGATCTGGAAAATTTGGTAGGTGGGAAGGGAAGTCAATATATTTATTAATATATTCTTTGAGCTAGGCACTGTGGGTATGTTATATCATATATTTTGTTCCATTTAATCCTCATGACAATTCTGTGGTGACATTGATGCATTTTTATGTCCATGTCATGGATTAAGTTGAGGCCAGATTGATGAAGAAACCCACCCCAAAACACTGAGCTAGACGTAATGAGGCTGGGATTGGAATTTAGGTCTTTCTGTCTCTAGAGTCCAACCATGTTAAGTAGGAGAGAAAATTCTGGAGGCTGGGGGAGAGGAAATAGGAGCAAAATTGCCGATTAGAAATAAGCATGACAGGAAAGAAATCAGTGTGGGAAGTAATAGCAAACAAGTTGGAGATAAGATATATTTGAGCTTGAAATTTATGCAGTGGAGTGAAGGTTTGATGTGAAAGAAGTAAGGAGCTATTGGGCTTTTGAACAGGTGAGGGATGAAAAGAGATGTTCATGGAAATGTTTAGTAGCAGTAGGTAAGGCAGATTGAGTGGCAAGAGCCACGTAGGGAGACCAGTGGTGGAGACCAGACCTAGGATTAAGTTGGTAGTAGTGCTGAAACAAAAAATGTTACAGATTTGAGATCAATTCAGAGGAAGGATGGGCGAGATTTTGTAATTAACTTGATATGGGTGATGAACAGGAAGGAATGACTAAAAGATGACTCTGAGGTTTTGAGCCTGAATGGATGAGGAAGGTTGCGTCATCGCCAGGGAAGGTGGAAAGGGAATGGCAGGTCACTTGTTAGTATTGGTAAGACTTAAAATTAGCAATTTATAATATTTGGATTTCTCTCATTAGCCACAAGTCTTCCCCCAACCCTTCATTGAGTGATACATATAAGGATTAGGAGTTAGTTGGATAGCTGTAGTCCTACGCACATTGAAAAGAAATAGACAGTCATCATTTTTCTTTCCCTGACTTTTAAAAAAATTTCTATTCCCACTTTTATTATTTTATCTTGGCTACTTCATATTTAAATTCATTTGATTATTTCTACTGCAGTTCACCCTACTGCTGTAAAAATAATCTTTCTAAAATATTTTCTTCATGTCACCTCCTGCTCTAAAGGATAAATGACTCCTGCTGCCCATCAAATCCAGACTCTTCTGTCCGACTTTAAAAATCTTTATGTTATGGTTCCAACCTATCTACCCACCTGTATTTCCCAACTTTATTTCCCTAACATGACCTTTCAGGATTAATCTTTTTGATTGTCCCATTAAAATGAAGGCCCGGACTTCCCTGGTGGCACAGTGGTTAAGAATCCGCCTGCCAATGCAGGGGACATGGGTTCAATCCCTGGTCCGGGAAGATCCCACATGCCGCAGAGCAACTAAGCCCGTGAGCCACAACTACTGAGCCTGTGCTCTAGAGCCTGTGAGCCACAACAGCTGAGCCCGAGTGCTGCAGCTACTGATGCCCGCGTGCCTGGAGCCGGTGCTCCGTGACAGGAGGAACCACCGCAATGAGAAGCCCGTGCACCCCAGCGAAGAGTGGCCCCTGCTTGCTGCAACTGGAGAGGACCCGTGTGCAGCAACCAAGACCCAACACAGCCAGAAATGAATCAATGAAAGAATAAATAAATCAATTTATTTATTTTAAAAATAAAAAAGTACTTCACACAAACAATAATCAAATACAAAATATAATGACTATCAGTGAAATATAAAATAAATAAAATAAAATAAAAGGCCTGTTTTCCTTCCCCTTTGTCAGGTTCTAGTCTTGGCTCTTTCAATCTTTAGCCCTCCCAGTGCCATAGTTTTCCGTATTATAAAATGGGCATTATAAATGTGTCCTGCCTAACAGGGTTGTTATAAGAGATAATGGGCATTAAAGGCTTTAGGAAAGAATGTGTAAAGGCCTCTGCAGATGCAAGTTAGTGGTGATGCTGTTGATTCCCTCCCTGGCTCACTACTTGTCACCCTTTCTTGCTGTAGGGAAGTATGATAATTCTGTGGATGTCTACGCTTTTGGCATTCTTTTCTGGTATATCTGCTCAGGCTCTGTCAAGCTCCCTGAGGCATTTGAGAGGTGTGCCAGCAAAGACCATCTCTGGAACAATGTGCGGAGAGGTAAGAACCACGAGCCTTGCTTTGCCCTGACTCCCCAGAAGAGAGCAGACTGAGACCAGGCACTGCCGCAGCGGCCTCCTGTCCTCCTCTCTGGCCACTCCACAGCAGGACCTCATACACGTTTAAACCATCATGGAATCCAGAAAGGACATTTAAGTCAAACCTCTGCTTCCAGGCAGCGTGGTTCTGAACTCTCAGACAGGTTTTTATCTTTAAAATTTCTAATTCTTCAGCATCCTCTGCCAGTGTATTCCAGTTTTTCATCACAGTTACTATTAGGTTCTAACCTAGATAGCTGCAGCTGAAGCCAAAGCTCACTGCATTGTGTAGCATCCTGAGCCCCAACTGGGGCCCTAGTTCCCTGGATCCTCTGCAGAGAGTGGCTCACTGATAGAGCAAAAGCCTTTCACTTCTCTGGGAAGGAGGACTGTGCTGGTTCTTCCCAGACCAAAGAAGTCATTTGTGACTCCATCAGTTTCAAGGGGACAGAGCCTGTGAGCTGATCATGCCTCTTCATTGTGTCGGTTCCCTTCTCGCCACCTCGGGTCTTATTTCCATGCTCCTCTCTCTAGGGGCCCGTCCAGAACGCCTCCCTGTGTTTGACGAGGAGTGCTGGCAGCTGATGGAAGCCTGCTGGGATGGTGACCCCTCGCAGAGACCTCTCTTGGGCATTGTCCAGCCCATGCTCCAGGGCATCATGGACCGGCTATGCAAGTCACATTCTGAGAGGCCAAACAGAGGACTCGATGATTCTACTTGAAAGCAGAGACCTTTCTCTTTCGCTCTTTCTTTCTTTCCTTCCCCTCACCTTTTGGCTATGGGAAGAATTTGACATTCATTACAGAGAGCTCCCAAGGGGACTGATGCTTGCGGGGCAACTTGAGACCTTTCCAGGCAGAGATGACTCCTGGATAGGGAAGAGTTGGATGGCTTTGAGCATATCCAGCAGTTCACTGATGCCCAAGCTGTTTCTTTAGCCAAAAAGTCAGTATAAATCTCTTCTGTATGAAATTTCAAGAAAAGTCTTACCTAGTTCCCTTTTCCAGACTGTCTTTTAACTCCAGCCATAATCGGGACTCTGTGCTCCCATAGTGGAGCCCACATTCCTAACATTCTTTGGAAGTCTTAGTTCATAGCTCCGTTTACACATGGGAGGTTAGGTTTTTCTCCACCCAGAGTCCCTTTTCAGTTTATCCCCCGTGGCTTAGTCTGCTCTCAGATACCAGTTTTCTAGCAGATTGCGCACATATTTTGCCTGAGTAGGGAGAAGCAAGGGAGGGGCTAACGCTTAGTAAGGAGATGAGTGGTTGCAGTTCATTTTTTAAAAAGTATTCTGAGAAAAGGTGCAGGTCAGCCAGAGTCCACATGTAGATATTTGGAAGTGTTATTTAAACGCTCAGCAGGCTGAGTACAGGAATACATATGTATAACACGTGTGTATACTTTGCTTTTGTTGAATAACAGTGTCTGCTAATTTGGGGTTCTTCTGTTGCTTGGCATCCATTATTTAGGTGATGCAATGCCATGAAATGTACTGTATTGTATATTACTTGGGAAGACACTAGATATTCAAAGAGGCCTGGCAGCACTTGGGCTGTAGAGGGCTCAACAAGGCCAAAGTCCTGAAGATTTTACCTCCTAGCTTTGGTTGTCTGTGCTCCCACGTGGTGAGGTGAGATTGTGGCAGGGGGAGGAAGAAGGATGGGATGAAAGAGTTACCCTCACTGTGTTCCATCCTTCTTACCAACTTAATTAGGGCAATTTACCCCAGCCTGAAAATGATTACCTGGCCATTTTTAATGTGCTTGAGGTCTGGTCGCTTCTGTTGCTTCAGAATTGAGTGACGGACCTTCCTGCAGAGCAATCAGAAGATGCGGTGGAGCCTGGGGCTCCAGAGTAGCTGCCTTAGTGCCTAGGGAGCCAGCGGCAAGGTCAGTCTGGGGGCGTTGCGGAATGCATGTCGGGGTGAGGTTTCCACAGGCATGCCCTAGTTCCCTAGATCCTCTGCAGAGAGTGGCTCATTGATTGAGCAAAAGCCTTTCACTTCTCTGGGAAGGAGGACTGTGCTGGTTCTTCCCAGACCAAAGAAGTCATTTGTGACTCCATCAGTTTCAAGGGGACAGAGCCTAGGCAGCAGCTTCTCCTAATTTTTAACACTAAAATTCAAGGAATTTTAAGGGAGGGATATATTACTACCACGGATAGAAACAGGGGACTGGTAGAACTCTCAAGCAGTACCTGTCAGCTCTCCAATGCGTTTTTTTTGCATTTTCACTTGAGCTGCCAAAGAGGTGTTGACAAAGCTTTTTCCTGATCAGCAAAGTGGTTTGGGATAGCGGGGCTGCAAAGTGATAACTGCACTGAATGACACTTTATTTTTTGGCTTATTATTTAGCACTGAGAAGCCAAAAGGGATTGGTGATTATAACAGCACTTTGGGGAACAGACTCCCTCTGGCCTTGCTTTGGAGAGACGGCATGCGTGGTATTCCATCTGACTAATCAGGGAACCTCCTAAGTTCATACTGCATCAGAGTGGAATAAATGGCCCTCGAAGAGTCCATTGCCGAAAGAGTAGTTGCTTTCTTTGAGTTTTCAAAGCTTGATTTTTGGATTTGCTGGATCAAATAACCCACTTTTTCTTTAAAAGAAAAAAAAAGAGGGTTTATCCTTCTAAATGTGGGGGTGGGGTGGGTTAGGGCTAGTGTGATGTTTAAGTGGGTTAGGAGGGAGTCAACTTGAGAAACCTGTATGGCAAACTCCCTTGGGGGGTTTTAAGTACACTACTGTTCTGAAAAGGGTTTTATTTTTAACTTTATCTGCTTTGTTAACTAACATCCAGTCCACAGAGCTGACTGAAGAGACTGTGTGTGAACACCTGACACTGGGGGGACACCTTACTCAGAGGGTTGGAAAGGAAATTGGCCTGGACAGCTTGTTGTCTTTTGTCTTTATGTAATGTTTTTGTTTGTTTCAAAGGACTAAAGTTTATTATTACAGTGTTAAATAAAAAGTGTAATATACTAAGTGTGTAGAATAAAAGTGCAATAACAAGAGAAAATTACTTTGGCACAAACTTCAGTTCTTACACGCTCTCCCTCCTTGTGCTACCTGTCTCTTTCCATGATACTGTTACAGCAGGACAGTGTTAATTGTGTATATTTTTAAGAGATGCAACTATGGGTTAAGTCTTCATTTAGTGTAATTTTGAATGGCTGGGTTTGGTTTTATAGAGTATTGTGTATACTTCTGGGGTGCACAAACACCAGATGTGCTGTATAATAAAGATCACATTAACGTTTTAGGTTCATATCTGTTTGGCTTTTGTTTTCCCTTAACCTCACTGTGTCTACAGAATGCTCTCTATTCCATTCCATTTCCACTGGGACCCTAGAGGTCTTTTAGTTTGCCTTGGAGATCGATGGAACATGTTACTCTCCCCCATGGATTGCTCTCGGTCTCTGGGCACTTGACATAACCACTACCAGAGGGTAAGGCCCGGGAATGGGAGGCAGGAGAGCCAAGACGGGGGCAAAGTGGAGTGATAGCAATTTATTTTTCAGAGCCTCTCCTGGGTTCACACCCTTTCCGCCAGCCTCTTTTCAGCACGAACTTGCAACATTCTGAACTTGTGCACAAGCCTGTGTACTCTTCATTACACTGTGAGAGAATCTGGGCGTGGAATCTATATATGGGCCTATCTGCATTTGGAATATGTGAATTTTCTTTTTAGCCTCAGCCTGCTCTTCAGATTTGCTTGCTCGGCAGTGCCTGATGGACACCATCATAGGCCTCTACCAGCAGAGCAGCACTATCTGTAGCCACCAGGGACTGTCAGTCAGCACGCAGCATGCCTTCTCCCAGAGGGTGTGCGTGTTTGTTTTGTTTTGGATTACCACATCATACTCATAGCTGCTTCACTTTTTGCTGTAACTGCTTGTGATCTGACTGCAACACAAGTTTGGCCAGGAGATGGCAGCACACCTTAAACAGTTGATGTGTTTGTGATTAAGTCTTAAAGAAAAAGCTAAGGTTGAATGTCTGGTTCTCAGCCTCCCCTACACAATAGTCATCTAATGTAGATAAGCCTGTTACACTTGTGAAACTCTCCACTAACTCCAGCTATCTTTCACAGCTAAATATATCCCATCTTTATGCATATACCGTATATTCTCCTACTATAAAGTTCAGAATGACTGAGTTCTCTTTCTCATCATTATTATTTTGGAGAAAATAGTTTGTGGTATATACATTTTTAGATTGCATATGCTTTTCCAAGAACACAGTCCTCAGCGGCCTTGTTCTTTAAGCAGAGCAACTGGGGTGGCCTTCCTGGCCTTCCAAACCCGTTTGGGTGGGGCTCAGAGGGGAGAGGCCTAGTTTCTGAACATTATTAAATTCAACTTCAGAATTTCTGTCTTTTAACAGGTCCCCAAGGAGTCCACAAAGTGCTAATTGAATAGCCTGCTTTCAAGTGTAGTTATCACAGGTGGCTATGTACTGGTTGAGACCTCTTAGGGCACTTCTAGGGATGGCCTGTTCCTTAGCATATTCTAAAGGAAGCATTTCAGATCAGTGGGAAAATCGACTATTTAACAAAACTGGCTATCCATCTGAGAAAAAAATAGACTCAAATCATCATGCAAAAAAAGGTATACCAAAGATCTTAATGTGAAAAAAGGCTGTAAAGGAACTAGATAATAGCACACACATTATTTACCATATGCTCGGCACTATTCTAAATGCTTTACCTGTACTCACTAACTTAATCCTCACCACAACCCCATTTTACTGATGAGAAAACTAAGGCATAGAGAGATTAAGGGTCATGCAACTGATACGTGCCAGAACTGGGATGTGAAACTAAGGAGTCCGGCACCAGAAACTCTGCTTCTACAGAGGACCACTGCACTGTGCTGCCTCTAGGAGAAAATGTATGTAACTATGTATACTTATAGTTGGGGGGCAGGAAGAACTTTTTTTTTTTTTACATCTTTATTGGAGTATAATTGCTTTACAATGGTGTGTTAGTTTCTGCTTTATAACAAAGTGAATCAGTTATACATATACATATGTTCCCATATCTCTTCCCTCTTGCGTCTCCCTCCCTCCCACCCTCCCTGTCCCACCCCTCTAGGTGGTCACAAAGCACCGAGCTGATCTCCCTGTGCTATGCAGCTGCTTCCCACTAGCTATCTATTTTACGTTTGGTAGTGTATATATGTCCATGCCACTCTCTCACTTTGTCACAGCTTACCCTTCCCCCCCCCCCATATCCTGCAGTCGATTTTCTAGTAGGTCTGTGTCTTTATTCCTGTCTCAACCCTAGGTTCTTCATGACATTTTTTTTTTTTTTTTTTTTTTTGTTACGCGGGCCTCTCACTGTTGTGGCCTCTCCCGTTGCGGAGCACAGGCTCCGGACGCGCAGGCTCAGCGGCCATGGCTCACGGGCCCAGCCGCTCCGCGGCATGTGGGATCTTCCCGGACCGGGGCACGAACCCACGTCCCCTGCATCGGCAGGCGGACTCTCAACCACTGCGCCACCACGGAAGCCCATGACATTTTTTTTTTTTCTTAAATTCCATATATATGTGTTAGCATACAGTATTTGTCTTTCTCTTTCTGACTTACTTCACTCTGTATGACAGACTCTAGGTCCATCCACCTCATTACAAATAGTTCAATTTCGTTTCTTTTTATGGCTGAGTAATATTCCATTGTATATATGTGCCACATCTTCTTTATCCATTCATCCGATGATGGACACTTAGGTTGTTTCCATCTCCGGGCTATTGTAAATAGAGCTGCAATGAACATTTTGGTACATGACTCTTTTTGAATTATGGTTTCCTCAGGGTATATGCCCAGTAGTGGGATTGCTGGGTCATATGGTAGTTCTATTTGTAGTTTTTTAAGGAACCTCCATACTGTTCTCCATAGTGACTGTACCAATTCACATTCCCACCAGCAGTGCAAGAGTGTTCCCTTTTCTCCACACCCTCTCCAGCATTTATTGTTTCTAGATTTTTTTTTTTTTTCGCGGTACGCGGGCCTCTCACCTTTGTGGCCTCTCCCGTTGCGGAGCACAGGCTCCGGACGCGCAGGCTCAGCGGCCATGGCTCACGGGTCCAGCAGCTCCGCGGCATGTGGGATCTTCCCAGACTGGGGCACGAACCCGCGTCCCCTGCATAGGCAGGTGGACTCTCAACCATTGCGCCACCAGGGAAGCCCCTGTTCCTAGATTTTTTGATGATGGCCATTCTGACTGGTGTGAGGTGATATCTCATTGTAGTTTTGATTTGCATTTCTCTAATGATTAGTGATGTTGAGCATTCTTTCATGTGTTTGTTGGCAGTCTGTATATCTTCTTTGGAGAAATGTCTATTTAGGTCTTCTGCCCACTTTTGGATTGGGTTGTTTATTTTTTTGTTATTGAGCTGCAGGAGCTGCTTGTAAATTTTGGAAATTAATCCTTTGTCAGTTGCTTCATTTGCAAATATTTTCTCCCATTCTGAGGGTTGTCTTTTGGTCTTGTTTATGGTTTCCTTTGCTGTGCAAAAGCTTTGAAGTTTCATTAGGTCCCATTTGTTTATTGTTGTTTTTATTTCCATTTCTCTAGGAGGTGGGTCAAAAAGGATCTTGCTGTGATTTATGTCATAGAGTGTTCTGCCTATGTTTTCCTCTAAGAGTTTTATAGTTTCTGGCCTTACATTTAGGTTTTTAATCCATTTTGAACTTACTTTTGTATATGGTGTTAGGGAGTGATCTAATCTCGTACTTTTACATGTACCTGTCCAGTTTTCCCAGCACCACTTATTGAAGAGGCTGTCCTTTCTCCACTGTACATTCCTGCCTCCTTTATCAAAGATAAGGTGACCATATGTGTGTGGGTTTATCTCTGGGCTTTCTATCCTGTTCCATTGATCTATCTTTCTGTTTTTGTGCCAGTACCATACTGTCTTGATTACTGTAGCTTTGTAGTATAGTCTGAAGTCAGGGAGCCTGATTCCTCCAGCTCCGTTTTTCGTTCTCAAGATTGATTTGGCTATTCGGGGTCTTTTGTGTTTCCATACAAATTGTGAAATTTTTTGTTCTAGTTCTGTGAAAAATGCCAGTGGTAGTTTGATAGGGTTTGCATTGAATCTGTAGATTGCTTTGGGTAGTATAGTCATTTTCACAATGTTGATTCTTCCAATCCAAGAACATGGTATATCTCTCCATCTATTTGTATCATCTTTGATTTCTTTCATCAGTATCTTATAATTTTCTGCATACAGGTCTTTTGTCTCCTTAGGTAGGTTTATTCCTAGATGTTTTATTCTTTTTGTTGCAGTGGTAAATGGGAGTGTTTTCTTGATTTCATTTTCCAATTTTTCATCATTAGTGTATAGGAATGCCAGAGATTTCTGAGGAAGAACTTTCTTGAATATGATCAGGAACCCAGAAGCCATAAGGAAAAAAAGTGATAGAAATTATATAAAGAACATATGTAAGAGCCAAAGACACCAAAACCAAAATTAAGACTAATCACTAGTTTAGAGAGAACAATTGCAATATATAACTGATAAAAAGTTCATATTCCTAATAATATGAAGAAATCAATCAAAAAAATCTAAAGGCAAACTGATTAATAAATATTTGAAAAATGATGTTCATCTATACTAACAATCGGGGAAAACCAAGATGATATTTCATCTGTCAAATTACTAAAAATAAATATGAAAAACCTATTCATAAGTGTGGAGGATGAGCACTACCTATGTTGTCGGGGAGTGGATACAGCCGCAAAAGGCAATTTGGCAGTAAATATTACAAAAAATGTTAATGTATATATCCTTTGCGCCAGAAATGACTTCCAGGGAGTCCCTACCTACAGAAATATTTGCACATGTGTGCAAAGCTATGTAAGTACAAGGGTGTTTATTGCATCATTATTTGTAATACTAAAAAGTTGGAGGCAGGGCTTCCCTGGTGGCGCAGTGGTTGAGAGTCCGCCTGCCTATGCAGGGGACACGGGTTCATGCCCCGGTCCGGGAAGATCCCACATGCCGCAGAGCGGCTGGGCCCGTGAGCCATGGCCGCTGAGCCTGCGCGTCCGGAGCCTGTGCTCCGCAACGGGAGAGGCCACAACAGTGAGAGGCCCGCGTGCCGCAAAAAAAAAAAAAAAAAAAAAAAAAAAAAAAAAAGGATATATTTAGTATGACCCCTTTTTTGATAAAAATCCCTTCCATTCTTCCATAACACCAAATTATCTGGAGATCTAGTCCATCTCTTTATATACATGCATAGAAAAAAGTCTGTAAGAATATATATCAAAATGATAACAGTGGTTTTCCTAGGGAGAGAACTTCCAACTTTTAGTGTATTGATTTTCTGTTATTGTATTGTTCATCTGCTATGAACATCTATTTTTTTTTTTGTAATTTAAGAAAATGAATGAAATGGCTAATTTAGGAGAAAGGAAATATGTATTGGAAAGACATTAGGGCTCACAAAATCAACAGGAAACTATAAGTTCAGGCTCATAGATAGAATCAGTGGGTTGGAACCAGAGCAACTCTTCTTCATTGTGACTGTGAAGAACCATCTTCACTCCTGATGCGTCCACAGCCAGGGAGGATTTTCTCAACTGGCCCAGTATGGGCCCCAGGCCTATCTCCTACCTGTACTGGTTCTGAACTGGAAGGCTCTCTCCCCTCCAGATTCCACGGTGGGAGACAAGCGCCTAGATTTGCCTGCTCACTAAAACCGCATTCAGTGGAGAAGTAATTCCTGAAAGGTAATCAAAGAACATTTAGAAAAGGGACCTAGATTCAGGACAGGCTCCAGGTTGACAGATGTCCACTACAGTTCACCTCTTGGGCTGCTCCAGTCTTCTGGCACTACTGGGAGGCCAGGTCGTGGAAGGAGATTTATAGATTGGAACCTGTGCATGGAGGGGAAACAGCTGGGTCTCTGGTAAGTTCATTTTTAAATCTCTGGACTTTTCTTCATTGTAAGAAGACCCCCTTAGCTTCTGTTTCCTTTCTTCCGCCTTCCTTGTTTTCTTAGCATGGCTTCCCAACAAGATTAATCACAAAGTCACTCAAGCACCTAGCAATGTGCTAAATCAGAGGCCTTTTTTTTTTTTTTTAAATCAAAGTGTAGTTGATTTACAATGTTGTGTTAGCTTCTGGTGTACAGTAAAGTGATTCAGTTATACATATATATCTATATATATATATATACACACACACATATATATATTCTTTTCCATTATAGTTTATTACAAGATATTGAATATAGTTCCCTGTGTTATACACTAGGACCTTGTTGTTTATCTATTTTATACATAGTAGTTTGTATCTGCTCAGAGGCTTTCTATGTATGGACTCCAGGAACTGGGAAGCTAAAAGGATGAGGCGATTGCCAGGCTCAATGTGAAGCCACAGGCTCCGAAAATTAAGGGAGCTGCTCCTGGTTCCAAGCTGGCAACGTAGAGAAACAACACAGAATTAGTCTGAGACATTCTACTGAGCAGGATTTGCTTACAATTTTTAAAAATTATTACTTATGGGCTTCCCTGGTGGCGCAATGGTTGAGTCCGCCTGCCGATGCAGGGGACACGGGTTCGTGCCCCCGTCCAGGAAGATCCCACGTGCCGCGGAGCAGCTGGGCCTGTGAGCCATGGCCGCTGAGCCTGCGCGCCCGGAGCCTGTGCTCTGCAACGGGAGAGGCCACAACAGTGAAAGTCCCGTGTATCGCAAAAAAAAAAAAAAAATTATTACTTACTATTTGCTACCTGCAAAAAAGCATGTGTAACATCCTTGTAAATCTGTGGACCAGGACATTACCATGGTCTTGAAGGCCCTCTGTGCTCTTCCCAGATGCCAGTCCCCTGCCTCTCTCCCCCACCTCAAGGTTACTATTGTGCTTATCATTCTCTTGCTTAAAAAAAAATTTTTTTCCCCAAATACACATGTACCCTAAACAATACATAATTTGGTTTTGTATGTTCCTGAGCTTTACAAAAATGCTGTTACCTGTATTTAACCTTCTGTAACTTTATTTTCACTCCCATGTCTCTGATTTTTATCCAAGCTAATTTGTTGTCACTGTAGTATAATACACTTCACTGCAGTGTATTATTCCAATGTGCACATGTACTGCAGTCGAGCCATTTGCTTTTTCTCAGGGAACCAACTTTTGGTTTGGTTGTTTTCCCATTGTATCTCTTGTTTTCTATTTCATTAATTTCTGCTCGTCTTAGTTATCTTTGTTCTTCTTTTTAGGGTTATTCCATTGTCCATTTTCCCAGGACCTTCTTTTTTTTTTTTTAATAAATTTATTTATTTTTGGCTCCCTTGGGTCTTTGTTGCTGTGTGTGGGCTTTCTCTAGTTGCCGCGAGTGGGGGCTACTCTTCGTCGTGGTGCGCAGGCTTCTTATTGTGGTGGCTTCTCTTGTTGCGGAGCACGGGCTCTAGGCGTGCGGGCATCAGTAGTTGTGGCACGTGGGCTCAGGCTCAGTAGTTGTGGCTTGCGGGCTTAGTTGCTCCATGGCATGTGGGATCTTCCCGGACCAGGGCTCGAACCTGTGTCCCCTGCACTGGCAGGCGGATTCTTAACCACTGCGCCACCAGGGAAGCCCCTCCCCCCATTTCTTGAGTTGGATGCTTAGCTTATGGATTTTCAATCTTTGTAATGTAAACATTTTATAATCTTTCAATCTTTCTAATCTTTCTTTCAATCTTTCTAATGTAAACATTTACGTTCAGAATTTCCCTTTAAATACAACTACTGCTGCATCCCATAACTTTTAATATGTAACATTTTTTGTTATTATTCAGTTTTAAGTGTTTTCTCATTGCCATTGTGATTTCTTCTTTGCCCTGAGTTTTACATAGGCATGTTTTAAAATTTCTAAGTGTGAGGATAAATTCCTTTATGTTTTTGTGGGCAGACAGCATGGTCTGTATGATGCCAGTTTTTAAAAATTTGTGGGAACTTGCTTTATGGACTAGCTCACGGTGAATTTTATTTTTTTAATGGTTAAGATGATAAATTTATTTTATGTGTATTTCACCGTGATAAAAAAATTGGGGGAAAAAAAGGGATTGAAGTTCTGATACACGTTACAACATGGATGAAGTTCAAAAACATCACGCTAAGAAGCCAGTTACAAAAGACCACACATCATATATTCCATTTACATGAAATGTCTACACCAGGTAACTCCGTAGAGATGGTGCAGTTTGGTGGCTGTCGGGTGCTTAGCGGAGGAGCTGCGACTGCTCGTGGGCACGAGGTTTATTTCCTGAACGTGTTTCAGAAACGGCAGAGGTGGTGAACCTACAAAATGCCACTGAATTCTTCAGTTTATTTTTTTTAAGTGGTCAAAATAGCACATTTTATGTTAGGTGTACTTTACACCATTTTTTAAAAACCCTATAGAACCGATTAAATTCAGGCTGACAACCTGCACAGAAGGTGCTGGAAGGGGCTCTGCTGCCACGAACACAGGCCCGGCCAGACATGCCCAGGCATGACCTCGAGGCTGCATCTCTGCCGTGTGTCCCTGTCTGGCTACCGCCCGTCAGACCCGCCGGCATCTGCATGCGGTCCTGACCCGGGTCAAGGGTGCCATTTGTCCCACCAGCCTGACCCTTCTCACTCGCCCGGCCTTGGCAGTGAACACCAATGCCCACGCAGGTGCCAGGATCACGCCTGCACCCGGACCATCAGGGGACCAGCGCAGGGCCGTCCTAACTGCCCAAGGTCATTGTCACGATCGAGCTGGACGAGCAGAGCCCGGGAGAGGACGCCACCCCCACCCTCCGTCCACCCCACCCCCCACTGGCCGCTGAGAGGCTACTGGAATGTTCCAGCAAAAGCGAGTGGCCCGGAGCTCGGAGCCGCCCCTGGTGAGCATCTCAAGGACCTGCTTGCGAGTGGGGATGGCCCCACATTCTCCACATTCCGCCTCGGTGATGCAGCCCCTGCCCACGCGTCACCCCACATCACCCTCCAGCAGAGACCCCGTGACCCCCACGACCCCAGGAGGGCACCGCATCGGCTGTGCCGACCCCCATCACCATCCCCTACGTGAGGCCCCAGACAGGCGTCCACGCGGGGATGAAGCCAGGAGGGAACCGAGTCGGGGACAGAACGGACAGGCCCGAGCCCCTCGGGGCGGCACTGCCAGGGCCCTGGCCTGAGCTGATGGTCGGGCAGCCGGAGACCGAGATGCAGAGATGCTTGGGCGACCCCTGTGCCGCGGGCCAGCACGGGCTGCTGGCGACGGCTCTGGGTAGACAGACAGCCTGTCACTGTGGTTGAGAGCCATCAAGGGGGCAAAGAAACGAGCTGGGGGACCCCTCGTACAGAGCACAATGGAGGGGACCCTCCTTCCAGCAGGAAGGTCTACCTTATTTTATCCTTTTATGTGTCTGAAAAGACAACGTGAACTATCAAAAGTGCGCCCCTTCTGTGATACGTGGGTACCCCAGGGTGGGGGGTCATGAGGAGGGGCACCCCGCGGGGGATGAGGACCCCCTGGGAGGCCCACCCGCCTCCGAGCCCCCCACCGACGAGTTCCTCTCTGGCCACCTGGGGCTCCTGCGGGTGGGCTTCTGCTCATGGGGTCTGCTCCCAGCGGGCTGCACTCTCCACCCCCTCAATGTCCTGCCTTGAGCCACGTCCTGGCAGGTCCAAGGGCCGCTCGCAGCGAAACCACACATGCACACAGGAGCCTGCTGTCCTGGACGGGGCGGGCGGCGGCCAGAAAGTCTTACCCATGGGACTGACTCCCCCCCCGCCCCCGCCCACCTTCTCAGGGCGACTTCCAGGCCTCAGAAGCTCCAGGTTCACCCCCCACCTCTAGCTTTATCTACCACCGGCGGACATCTGCCTCCCAGCCAGGACGCACTGGGACTCCTCACTCTCCCCCCAGCCTTCCCAGACCTGCCCGCACGTCTGCCCCCACAACCACCTGCTGGGGCAGCACCTCCCGCCGGCCCCTGGGCTGCTCCGGCCTTTTCAGACTGCCTGCTCCACTCCCACCAGGACTCCACCATCGGGATGTCTCCATGGCCTTGCTGACTGCTCCTCCAGGGTCCACTGTTCTCTTTGGGAGACCCCAGGGCCTGGCCCTCATCACTGGCCACACCCTCCGTGGCCTCAACAACCTCCTCTATGCTAAGGGCTCCCAAATCTCTCTTCAGCCCCGATTACTCCCCGAAATGCAAGACTCACGCACCCAAGTGCCCACTGAACAGCTTCACTGGGTCTGACGGACCACAGACTGAGTCCGGCCTCTGCTCAAATCTGCGCCCACCCCACACAGGACGCTGCTGGCACCCAGAGGCTGGGCCCAGGGACCTGATCCGGAGCCCACCCTGGGACCCCTGCTGGCAGGAGGCTGAGCCAAGTTCCCCTAACTGAACAAGCGGCCACCGTGGTCCAGAGCCCCTCAGCACCAGGCCAGGGCCCGAGGAGGGTCTGGTGATTGGTGTAAAGTTTCTCTATGCCCAGTGGGGGCCCTGCCCTGGAAGACGAGGCAGGGCACGCTGTTCAGGGTCGGGGCCTCCGGGTCATGGTCAGAAGCTCTCCTCTGACCCACAGTCCCTGGGACTCTATATTCAACCAACAGACCTGCCGTGGAGGAGGAACGGATGCCTCCCTGGGGGGCCCGGTAGGGACTGGGAGGGGCCGATGACCAGGTCTGGGGGTGGCCGCAGCTGGGACAGACACACGGGAGCAGTGTCCAGCCATCCCAGCCAGGGCCCTTCCCGCCGGGGGGCATCAGGGCTTCTCCTGGGCTTTACCTCACGGCACCACTGACCAAGCCGGTGCCCTGATGGTGGACACACCCCTAGCCAAGGGTGAGGACACCAGTGAAAACCCCACACGAGGCCACACCCGCTGCCCACTCTGCTTTCAGACTCTTCGCGAGGAGCACCTAAGCCTCGGGCCACCAAGCTCCATCGTTCCCCGCCTCGCAGAGCAGACATGTCAACCCATCACCGTGACACACGTCGTGGGAGAGGCGGTACTCACTGTCTTCTCCAGGACAGGGCATGCTGGCTCCTCGGGGATGCCGGGGAAAACGTGAAGGATAGCCCTTCGTCTTTGCGCTGACAGGACAGGCGGAAGGCCTCCATCTGGGAGGACACAGTGCAGGGGTCACCTTCACTGTCCACCCACTTGAGGGTGAGCGGGTGGCCCTGGTGGAGGTGGCACATCTCCCGCACCTCCTCACAGAGCTTGTCAAAGGTGGTGGTGGAGTCCAGGCTGGTGATCAGGATGTCCCCGCTGTAGTGCGCCTTCAGGTGTCCGCAGCCGCTGCTCCTGTGCATCTTGCGGCCGGTCCTGCTAGGCATGGCGCCCTCTGCAAGCTGCCGTCAGCGCCGCGCCCCGGACGCTCGGGCCATGGCGCGGGGCCCCAGCGGCCGGGCTGGGGCGCAGGTGAGGCAGACGGCGGAACGCGGAAGGGAGCGCGCGGCACGGGAACCTAGGAGCACGGCCTGGCCAACTCCGCAGAACTTAGCAGCAGGCGGGGCGGGGCCTCATGGTGAATTTTTAATGAGAGTTTTATGTGACCATGAAAATAATCAGTATTTTCATTACTTTTTAATGATTCATTGATGGGAGTCCATTTTGCCCTTTGAGACTAAATGAGACAAGGGCACTGCTATTCTGTGCTGTTCAGTGTCTGGCACACAACAGGGATTATGCTGAATGATTTCTCCTCGCCCCTCCAAATCTACTCTTCCACCTCTCCACCCAGCTCTGTGGACCACATCTTTTTTTCTGGGGTTTCCAGCTGGGTTCAGCTATACCCGTGGGAGTTTGGAGGGTGGCGGGAGAGAGAGATTGGGGTATTTTTCACCCGAGCTCACTTCCAGCTGGGCTGGATTGGCAATGGCTGCCTGCTTCCTGAAGGTCACAGCTCCTGTCAGATGGCTTTTGCCTGTAGCTACAGCTCTGGCAGTGTAGCTTCCACTAACCACTCTTCCCTTTACCCCATCAAGCCTAGGAGCTTCCCACTGCTATTAGTCTTAGGATGCTTTGCTGATTCCCCATAACCCTGCTTACATCTTTTAAATAGTCCCTTCATTAAACTTCCTTCAGTTCCTCCTTTTGAGTATGCCATCTCTTTTCTGATAGCATCATGATTGATACAGTAGCATAATGAATATTTGTAGAATGAATTATGTGAAACCATCACCCACAAATTTTCACAGAACAAGACAGAACTTGGTGTTTGAGTGATGCTCAGGTTGAGTGATGCTGAAGAGTAGAGTGCGAGGGGGCACTAGAGAGAAATAAGACGAGAGAGATGGCAGGGACCAGATCATGAAGGACCCTGTAGGCCATGAGTTATGTTCCTATAGGTCTAGTTCCCTGAGAAACAGACTCTGAGATCGATATTTATATGCAGGAAGTTATTGGGGAGATCTCTAGACCACTTAGGATCAACACCTTCGAGACGCAAAGGAAGCGAGAACAAGCAGAGGAGAAATCTGAAGTGCAATGAAGCTGCAAAGGAGGCCCGAGCCATTCCATGGGGAGCTGTGGACCTTTAAGAATACTACAAAACTGTCCTCCCTTGAGGCTGCAGGGTAGAAGTCCACGGTCTCTGCCACTTTAAATGTCACACAGTACTCAGGAGAGGGCACAGCCCATGTCCTCCCTTGAGGCTACAGGGTAGAAGTCCATGGTCTCTGCCACTTTAAATGTCACACAGTACTCAGGAGAGGGCACAGCCCATGTCCTCCCTTGAGGCTGCAGGGTAGAAGTCCACGGTCTCTGCCACTTTAAATGTCACACAGTACTCAGGAGAGGGCACAGCCCATGTCCTCGGCCCCAAGACTGGAGCCGGAGCTGGAAGACCTTGGAGCCTGCGTTCTTCAGCAGAGAGTTACTTTTTTCTCCTTCACCTTCTGGTGCCAGAACCAATTCTGGATATGCTTCATCATTTAGCATCATGAAGACCTAGAAAGTGGAATGAGAAGCTGGGAAAAAGATCTCTGCTGCTTCCTCTTTTCTTTCCTAAGAGAGGTGATCCCTGGGCAGCAGCTCAGGCTTTTAGAGACAGACTTGGAGTTGGAAAGACTTTTTAAAGCACCCCGTTTAAGCCCCTCTCTTTCAGCAGAGGACACTGTGATCCAGAGAGGAAAGGTGGCCACACAGCTAGTTAGAGGCCAGGACAAGACTAACACCCATGTTCCTGATCCCCAGGCCAGTTTTCCTTTCTTAATTATTCCCTTTGGCCCTCTGAGCTGAAAGGAGGCTGGCACATGGGCTCCTTCATCTCTTCCAGCCATGGGGTCTGGCATAGCCTCATGTATGGAACCCCCATCCAATGTCAGGCACTAGAAAGGAGTCTGTGGCAGCTCATGTCATCAATCCCATGGTCCTGGGATGCTAGGATGTGAGAATAGCTTAAGAAGCACAGCTTGCTGAACCAGAAGCTAAGGTGAGGGATGCCAGCCAGGGCAGGTAAGGGGAGAGGCAGCCTGAGGATGTTACCAAGTGCTCACAAATTGAGGGTTGGGGGACGGGGCACCAGCTGGGCCAGGGTTTCCCTGTGGGGTAACTTTTCCCTCCCCAGACACAGGGGAGGAGGACCTTTCGCTGGACAACACTGCAAGCTGGATCCAGAAGAGCCAACTGCAGCAGGAAGAGAAGGGTGTGGCAGAGCAGAGAATGAGGGCTTTGGGCATCTAGAGAAGGTATCTGTCTTTGGTGGGCCTGGAGAGCTGAGTGAGGTTGGAGACAATCTCAGAAGGTCAGGCTGGCCCAAGGAGGTGGAAGATTTGTGCCATTTGTGGCTTTCAATTGTCAGCTGTTGGCTGCAGGTCCTGTACTTCTTGAGATTGTATTCAGGAGAGCTTGTGTTCAGGAGAGCTCTGTGTGCTGTCTCTGGTGTGTGTGGTCCTAACAGATGTTTCTGAGTAATGCAGAAGAATCTGTAAGTCATAGGCCTGTTCCGTGGGCCAAGCCACTGGACGAGAGGGACAAAGGTTTTCATGTCAGCATTTGGATAGAGGAAAAATGTGGCAGAGGCTAGGTGGATGCTTTCCCTGATGCTGGAACCCTGGGGGAAAAGAGACTGGGGTAGATGTGAACCTATAGGTCAAGCCTGTGACTGCCTTTCCTTCTCTCCCTCTTGAACCTGTACTATGTCCAGACTTGCAGGGCCTGACTGTGGGACCTACCATTGTGTCCTTTGGAAACAGGAGCCCCTGATCCTCATGCTCAAGGACGAGATGGGGGGAGGGAGAGTGACTGGTGTACTGCTGTGATTAAGTGGTGAGTCTGAGTGGTCACTACCTCTTTCCCTTCCCTAGACTGTGAACCTGGTAGGCAGAAAGGGCAGACTGCCAACACAGTGGGAGGACAAGAGCATGGGTGACAGAGCGCTGACACTGCAGGGCAGGAGTAGGCAGATGGGCAGGGAAGGTGTGGTGTCTAGCAGGGAGCTCAAGCCGCTCATTCTCAGCAGGTTCAGTGGGACAGTAAGGTGGAGGCTTTCCGAGAGATGCTCATCCCTGTGTCTTATCCCTCCCTGGCCACACACAACAAGGGACTCGAGCAAGAGGGCTGCACTCAGGCCTAGTGGCCCACGTGCCCCAGCTTGTCCTTAAGTATCTTACTGTCCAGGAAACGTGCAGTTCCTGGTGAGGAGCCCCCAGCTGCCCACCCACATTCTAGAATTGGGAGAATACACCCATCTCCTTGGGGTGAAGTGCTGATTCAGCTGAAAGAGGTCTAATGTTCGCCACAGTGCTTGGGGCACAGTGGAGTAAACTGCAGCCCTTATTAGTCTCTAATTTATAGGAAGAGCATGGTCTTGGGGCCAGACACAGCTGAATTAAAATTGAGACTCTGCCCCTTAGCCAGGCTATGTGTCGGGGCAGGTCATTTTTCTTCTTAAAACCTCAGCACCTCATGTGAAAATAGTGATGTCAGTGGCTATGTTTTGCAGAGTTATTGTGAGGTTATATCACAATATATATATCACATATTATATCACAATGTATATATCACATATTATATCACCAGTCCAGTCCTCTTGGGCAGCAGTCCCCAAACTTTTTGGCACCAGGGACGGGTTTTGTGGAAGACAATTTTTCCACGGATTGGGCTGGGGGATGGTTCAGGCGGTAATGCAAGTGATGGGGAGTGATGGGGAGTGGTAGCAAGTGAAGCTTCGCTCGCTTGCCTGCCGCTGACCTCCTGCTGTGCGGCCCAGTTCCTAACAGGCCACCGACCAGTCCTGCTCCGTGGCCCGGGGTTTGGGGACCCCTGATCTGGTGGCTAAGACTCCACACTCCCAGTGCAGGGGGCCTGGGTTCAATCCCTGGTCAGGGAACTAGATCCCACATGCCGCAACTAAGAGTTCGCAGCCCACAACTAAAGACCCCACATGCCACAACTAAAGATCCCATAGGCCACAGCTAAAGATCCCGCATGCCGCAATGAAGATCCCGCAAGCGGTAACGAAGATCCTGTGCCGCAACTAAGACCTGGCACAGCCAAATAAATAAATATTTAAAAAAAGAAAGCCCCTCTTAGAACTTATTTTCCAATGGCAGTTGATATAAAATAACATATAAAAACACAAGAGAATAAATTAATACCAGAAAGAGGTAAGTGCATGGAAAACAAGATGGAAGACAATAAAATGAAAGGTGTCATTTTAAATTAGGTGGTAAGGAAATAACTCTATGAGGAATAACTCTATGACATTTGAGCAGAAAAATGAATAATAAAATTTAATCAACTATACAAAGTTGGAGAGCTACAGAGAGGGCAAGGGAGATTGGATGTTCTAGGCAGTAGGAGCAGCAAAAGCTCTAAATGGGAACAAACTTGGCATGTTTATGAAACAAGAAAGTAAAGGTGGCTGAAGCCCAGAAAGCAAGGGAGAGAGTTCGAAGGTGAGGTAGGAAAAGAAGTTAGGATCAGTTTATGGGCTGTGAAGGCCAGGGTAAGGATTTTAGATTTTATTATTAGTGCAGTGAGAAAACACTGGAGCAGAGGAATAATATATTTAACTTATGTTATGAAAAGGTCACTGCCTGCTGGGTAGACAATGGGTCATAAAGGAGCCATAGAAGAAGCAGAGAGATGTACTGAAGAACTGTAGTGATACAGCAGAGATGGAGCAGAATAGATGGAATCAGGTTAGATTTTGTAGATTGAATTAATACAATTTGCTTGTAATTTGGATATGGGTGTGCTGAGGAAGGGAGCATTGAGAATGATTCCTAGGTTTTGGCTTGGGCAGCTGAGTCCCTGATGAGGGGACTTTACTGAGATGAGGGAGATGGGAAAGGAACAAGTTTGACAAAGAACTCAAGACTTCTGGTTTCCAATCTGGTTTGTAAGACTTCTGGTTTGTAAGAAGCTTGGAAGTTGCCACTCCATCCTAACAACAAGTAAAACACTGAACAGACTGAAAAATAAACAGATCCATCAGAGAAGTGAGGTCACAGAGCAAACTACTGCCCCTAAAATTGGAGAGAGAGATAGGCCAATACAGAGCAGAAACCTGCAGGAGCCATTGCCAGGGTATGAAAACCTGAACTGTAACTGATGAACTGCTGGAGGCTCAGTGTGGACAAGTTTGAGGGCTAGAAACTCCAGGGGTACCCAGTCATAGGGGACCCCCACACTTTTATGAGTTTTACCTCCAGTAGCTTGGCCATTTCTCACAGTAAATATTGAAGAAAAAATCCCCTCTTGCTTCCAGTAGGGGTGGGGGAAAAGGAACCATTTTGAACTATGCCAGAACATTCTGTTCTTCTTAACAAGGCTTGCCCTAAAGAGAAGTTATTTTACCAGAGTCTAAACTATTGGGGTTTGTTTTTTAGAGACCAACTAACCTGGGGGAAGGGAAACACCCAACTCCAGCCCACTCTGGCCATCCTGTGCCACCTAAGGGGTGGCTAGGGGAGGACTGAGAAACACTTGCGAATTTCACAGTCCAGAGGCACAGGCTCATTAAAAGACTGACACCTAATCACAGGACTACAGAACAGTTCCTCTCCCCACACCACATCATCACACTACTAAAGGCCTATTTACCATAGTTCCCTTTACCCAGTATATCATGTCTTCATCAGACAAAAATTGAGGGAATCTGTTGCCAGTAGACCTGCCTTTAAAGAAATGTTAAAAAAAAAAGTTCTTCAGAGAGAAGGAAAATGATATAGGTCAGACATTCAGACTTACAGTATGAAAAAAAAAGAGCACCAGAGAAGGAATAGTGAAGTTAAATAAAGAGTTTTATTTATCTTATTTTTAATTGATCTCACAATAATAGTTTCTTCAAAATAATAATAGCAATCATTTATTCAACTATGTATTCTTACATATGTATAAATATATGTATATATAATTTATATGTTTATGTATAATTGAAATAAATGACAGCAATGATATAAGGAACGAGAGGAAGGAATAAGGATTATTTTGCTATTATAAGGTACTTGTATTACCCATGAAGCAGTACAGTTGACCCAAGGGTTAGGGGTGACGATCCTCCATGCAGTTGAAAATCTGCATATAACTTTACAGTCCTCCCTCCATACGTATGCAGATCTGCATCGACGGATTCAACTACTGTGGATCATGTAATACTGTAGATGTATTTATTGAAAAAAATCCACATATAAATGGACCAGTGCAGTCCAGACCCATGTTGTTCAAAGGTCAACTGTATAGTGTTATTTGAAGGTGGACTTAGATTATTTATAAACATATATTGCAAACTCTAGAAAAAACACTAAAAAAATGTTTTTTAAGAAATACAACTGATATGATAAAAAAGGAAAGAAAATGGAATCGCTCCTCGGCCTTTTGGCTAAGATCATGTGTAGGAAAGAAAATGGAATAATATAAAATGTTCATTTAAAACCACAAAAGGCAGAAAAAGCGTGGAAGACAAAAATAGGAACAAAGAACAGGGCAACCAATAGAAAACTGTAACAAATAGGGTAGATACTAATCCAACTATACCCATAATCACTTAAATATCAATTATCTAAATATACCAATTAAAAGACAGATATTGTCAAAATGGATCAAAAAAAGAACCCAACTATATGTTGTATACAAGAAACCCACTTTAAGTACAAAGACACATATAGTTTAAAGTACGTGGATAGACAAAGATATACCATGCTAATACTAATTAAAGAAAGCAAGAGTAGCTATTTTAATTTCAGATGAGCAGATTTCAGAGCAAAGGAAGTTATCAAATATAAAGAGGGGGGCTTCCCTGGTGGCGCAGTGGTTGAGAGTCTGCCTGCCGATGCAGAGGACACGGGTTCGTGACCCGGTCCGGGAGGATCCCGCGTGACGCGGAGCGGCTGGGCCCGTGAGCCATGGCCGCTGAGCCTGCGCATCCGGAGCCTGTGCTCCGCAACGGGAGAGGCCGCAACAGTGAGAGGCCCGCGTACCGCAAAAAAAAAAAAAAAAAAAAAAAAAAAAAAATATATATATATATAAAGAGGGGCATTCCATAATGACAATAGGGTCAATTCTCCAAGAAGACATAATAATTTTTAATGTGTATCTGCCCAACAACAGAGTGTAAAAATACACAAGGCAAAACCAGATAGAACTTCAAGGAGAAATAGATGAATCTGCTATTATAGTTGGAAACTTCAACACCCCTCTATCAGAAATGGACAGATCCAACAGGCAGAAAATCAGTAAGAACACAGTTGAACTCAACAGCATATCAATCAACTAGATATAATTGACATCTGTAGACTACTTCATTCAACAACAGCAGAATACATATTATATTCTTCTCAAGCCCACAGGGAACATTCGCCAAGATAGACCACTTTCTGGGCCATAAAACACACCTTAACATATTGAAAAGAATAGAAATCATATGCTTGCTCTTAGACCATGATAGACTTAAAGCAGGAATCAATAACAGAAAGGTAGCAGGAAAATCCTCAAATACTTAGAGATTAAACAACACACTTCTAAATAACACATGGGTCAAAGAAGAAACCTCAAGGGAAATTTTAAAATATTTTGAACTGAAAAAATATCATTTATCAAAATTTGTGGGATAAAGCAAAGCAACTGTCATGGTTAATTTTATAATATGTCAGCTTGACTGGGTTAAGGGATGCCCAGATAGCTGGTGAAACACTATTTCTGGCTGTGTCTGTGAGGGTGTTTCTGGAATAGAGTAGCATTTGAATTGGTGAACTGAGTAAAGTAGATGGACCTCCCCAAAGTGGGTGAGCATCATCCAATCTACTGAGGGCCTGAACAGAAAAAAAAGGCAGAAGAAGAGTGAATTCATTCTCTGTTTAAGCTGGGATATCCATCTTCTCCTGCCCTCAGACATTGGAGCTCCTCGTTCTTAGGCCTTCAGGCTCAGACCAGGGCTTATGCCATGGCCCCTACCTGGTCCTCAGGCCTTTGGACTCTGGCTGAATTATACCACCAGCTTTCCTGGTTCTCTAGCTTGCAGATGGAAGACTGTGGGACTTCTTGGTCTCCATAATCACGTGAGCCCATTCCTATAATAAATCTCTCTAAAAATATATGTTCTGTTTTTCTGGAGAACCCTGATTAGTACAGCAGTGCTTAGAGGAAAATTCATAGCATTGAATGTATATAATCAGAAAAGAAAAAGGATCTAAAACCAGTCATCTAAGCCACCTTAAGAAGCTAGAAAAAGAAGAGCAGATTAAATCCAAAGTAAGCAGAAGGAAAGAAATAATAAAAATATAGAATCAGAAATAAATTACATTGAAAACAGGAAATCAACAAAACCAAAAGCTGGTTCTTTGAAAAAATCAGTAAAAGTGATAAGCTTCTAGCTAGGCTAACTAAGAAAAGAAGGGAGTAGACACAAATTACTAATATCAGAAATGGAAGAGGGGACATGACTACAGATCACATAGACATTAAAAGGATCATAAAGGAATATTATGAACAACTCCATGCCCACAAATCTGATAACCTTGATGAAATGGACCATTCCTTGAAATACACACTTTGCCAAAACTCACACAAGAAGAAACAGATAATCTGATAGGTCTGTGTCTATTAAAGAAATTGAATCAATAATTAATAACCTTTCAAAATAGCAAGCACCATGCTCATACTGGTTCACTGGTGAATTCTGCTAAACATTTAAGGAAGAAATTATATCATTTTTCTACAATCTTTTCCAGGAGACAGAAGCAGAGGGACTGCTTCCCAACTTATTCTACCAGGGCATTTCCCTAATACCAAAACCAGACAAAGACATTACAAGAAAAGAAGACAACGGATCAATATTTCTCATGAACATAGATGCAAAAATTGTCAACAAAATATTAGCACCAACAATGTCTATAAAGAATTAATTAATTGGGGCTTCCCTGGTGGCACAGTGGTTGAGGGTCTGCCTGCCGATACAGGGGACGCGGGTTCGTGCCCCAGTCCAGGAAGATCCCACATGCCGCGGAGCGGCTGGGCCCGTGAGCCATGGCCGCTGAGCCTGTGCGTCCAGAGCCTGTGCTCCACAACGGGAGAGGCCACAACAGTGAGAGGCCCGCGTACCGCAAAAAAAAAAAAAAAAAAAGAATTAATTAATTAATTATAGAATTATACCATGATTTAGTGGGATTTATCCCACATATTCAAGGCTGGTTCAACATTTGAAAATCAATTAATGTGAAATCATCCCTCAGTATCCATGGGGTACTGGTCCTAGGACTTGCCACGGGCACAAAAACCCTCGGTTGCGCAAGTCCCATAATCGATCCTCTGTATCCACGGGTTCTGTATCTATGTATTCAATCAACTGCAAGTTATTTTGTGGATATGGACAAATTGATTCTAAAGTTTATATGGAGAGGCAAAAGACCCAGAACAGCCAACACAATACTGAAGGAAAAGAACCAAGTCAGAGGATTGACACTACCTGACCTCAAGACTTACTATAAATGTACACTAATCAGGACAGTGCGATATTACTGAAAGAATAGATAAATAGACCCACATGAATTTTGTCAACTGATCTCCAAAAAGGAGCAAAGGCAATACAATGGAGAAAAGGTAGTCTTTTCAACAAACGGTACTAGAACAGCTGGACATCCACATGCAAAAAAATGAATTTAGACTCAGACCTTATACCTTCACAAAAGTTAACTCAAAATGGATCACAGAACTAAATATAAAATTATAAAATTCCTGGAATATAACATTTTCCTAGGAGAAAATTTAGATGACCTTGGATATGGTGATGACTTTTGGATACAACACCAAAGCCATGATCCATGAAAAAAAGAAAAGAACTCTTAAAACTCAACCTGATTAAAAAATGGGCAGGGGATTTCCCTGGTGGTCCAGTGGGTAAGACTCTGTGCTCCCAATGTGGAGGCCCACGTTCGATCCCTCGTCAGGGAACTAGATCACACACTCACGTCGCTACTAAGAAGCCCGCATGCCGCAACTAAAAAAAGATCCCGCATGCCACAACTAAGAAGTCCACGTGCCGGTGCCGCAACTGAAAGAAGATCCCGTGTGCCGCAACTAAGACACGGTGCAGCCAAAATAAATAATAAAATAAAATAATAAATAAAAAATAAATATTTAAAAAAATGGGCAAAAGATCTGAACAGACACCTCACCAAAGAAGATATACAGATGGCAGATAAGCATATGAAAAGATGCACTACATCATATGTCATCAGGGAAATGCAAATTAAAACAATAAGAGATACCACTACACACCAGAAAACTGACACCACAAAATGCTGATGAGGATATGAAGCAACAGGGACTCTCATCTATTGCTGGTGGGAATGCAAAATGGTACAGTCATTTTTTTTTAATATTTATTTATTTAGGCTGTGCCAGATCTTCGTTGCGGCATGTGGACTTCTTCGTTGCAGCATGCATGTGGAATCTAGTTCCCCGACCAGGGATTGAACCCAGGCCCCCTACATTGGGAGCGTGAGGTCTTACCCACTGGACAACCAGGGAAGTCCCAGTGCAGTCCCAGTCACTTTGGAAGACAGTTTGGTGGTTTCTTACAAAACTAAACATATTCTTAGGGTACAGACCAGTAATCATGCTCCTTGGTATTTATCCAAAGGAACTGAGAACTTATGTTCACACAAAAACCTCCACACAGATGTTTATAGAAGATTCATTGACAATTGCCAAAACTTGGAAGCAACCAAGACGTCCTTTAGTAGGTAAGTTGATAAATAAACATTGTCTGATACACCCAAACAATGGAATACTATTTAGTGCTAAAATGAAATGAGCTATCAAGCCATGAAAGCCATGGAGGGAAACTAAACACATATTACTAGGTAAAAGAAGCCAACATGAAGAGACTACTCACTGTATGATTCCAACTTTATGACATTCTGGAAAAGGCAAAACAGTGGAGACAGTGCAAAGATCAGTCTTTGCCAGGGGTTGGGGGAAGGGCAGGATGAATGGAGCACAGAGGATTTTTAAAGCAATGAAGCTATTCTGATACTATAATGATGGATACATGACATTATATATTTGTCAAAATCCATAGAATATACAACATAGGAGTGAACCCTAAGGTAAACTATGGACTTTCAGTGATAATGATGTGTCATTGTATGTTTACCAATTTTAACAAAAGTACCACTCTGGTGGGGATGTTGATAATGGAGGAGGCTATGCCTGTGTGGGGGCAGGGGGGTATGTGGGAAATTCCTGTACCTTTTGTTCAATATTGCTGTGAACCTAAAAAAACCTAAAAAAATTTTAATACATTTTTTAAAGAGTGTATTAAAATTAATAAAGATATTCACTTCTGACTTAAAAAGAAACTGGGTTCTGGCCTGGCATGAGGTGGACTTCAGATTCCATTTACAGAGCACTGAGGGTGGAGATATTGGGGAATAAACTTTTCTTCTTCCTCCTATAAAGATTTATTGCCAAACAGAACAGTTGTTCTCTTTTTGGAAGCACCCATAGCTTGAACTCTGACTTCTATAACAAGTTATCTAACTTCCCTTAAAAAAAAAAAGGTCCTGTTGGACTAGGGGGTAGAGACGGTAAACAGGGAAAAAACTGCATTGAAAATCCCATCAGGTTTTTGTCTAATGTTCTTAAAGGGCTTTCATTTGAACTTCATCAAGAATATTAGCATCCAGCCCACAAAAGATGATCAAAATAATTAGAATTGGAAAGTCAGAGAATTGAGAAGAAACCAACCTGTTCTTTTCATATGGTTTTTCTTTGTTGCTTTTTCCTTTATGCAATGTTTTCCTGTTTTTGAAGAGGAGCAACTGTGGATTTTCTTTATCAAAGTGATTTTGAATGGCTGGGTTTGGTTTTAGAAATAGTTTTGTAAGTCTTTTCAGTTTGAAATAATACTTCCTTCCCTAACCCCTTCCAACACAAATGGGGTTTGAACATTCTCTGCTGTTAAGGAGTGGAATTAGTTAGGACCCTTGTAATCAACAAAAATGTTTTGGGATAGCACAAGCAAAAGGGCTGTCTTTGGGACTTTACTGGTGGCCCAGTGGTTAAGACTCCGTGCTTCCAATGCAGGGGACGCGGGTTTGATCGCTGGTAGGGGAACTAAGATCCCACATGCCACGTGGCCAAAAAAAAAGGTTGTCTTCTATAAAGGTCCAAGGCTATTTAACAGAATGAGAGGAATTTAATGCAACATGTTCTGGATACAAGTTGGATGCAGAGAGCATTATCTTTGACTTGTTTCTGAACCTCTTTTTTATTATTCAATCTGCAGCCAACTACCATGGTTTCGGAGACAATGGCCCTGTAATACACGTCTATTCTCGTCAATAGATGTATCAGACTATGGAGGCCAATTAATTCCTACTTCAAATTCTTAGGAAAGGAGTCTAATTGGGTTCAGTTTGGATCAAGGCATATAGAGCAATCAACTGTGGCAGGGGGACAGGGTGCACCACGTGCATGGGGTTCCCTTTCTGCAAACTTGTGGTTGACGAGTAGAGGCAAACTGGACTAGCTGTGTAATTTGTGGGGCCCTGTGCAAAATGAAAATGCAGGGCTCCCTTGTTCAAAAATTAAGACTTTCAAGATGGCAACAGCAGGACATTAAACCAAGTGTGGGGCCCTTCTAAGTGTGGGGTCCTATGTGACTGCACAAGTCTCATGCCCTGAAGCTGCTCCACGCTCTGGTCCTGGAGGAAGAGCCTCCAAAAGGAGTTTTTAGACTCCATATGTTGGAAATAGAACCAGTGTTTCCTGTTTTTTGGAGATCGTAACTTTAGATTGACTTATGTTTTCCACCATTTTTCTAGTTCCTTATCGCCTCTTCAGATCCAGATCTTCAGAACTTTATGTGGAATTGCTTGAATGTAAGTTAGTTGTATTTTTAAAAGTCTTTCGTCCTTTCCTTTTATTGTTAGGCAATGATCTTCTGGAAGGTTGTGCAAAATTTGATTCGGGTTAACCACCTTCATGAGAAGAGTTGTAGGAGAAGATAATGTCCTTTTTCTTTCTTTTTTCTTCTTTTTTCGGCTGTGCTGCCCAGCATGCGGGATCTTAGTTCCCCGACCAGGGATCAAACCCGTGTCCCCTGCAGTGGAAGCGTGAGTCTTAACCACTGGACGGCCAGGGAAGTCCCTGTCCTTTTTCTTTTTAACTTTTTATCTTGAACTAATTTTAGACTTACAGAAAAGTTGCAAAGATAGGCTTAAGAGTTTCCATATACCTCTCCTCCGTCTTCCCCTAATGTTACCATCTTACATAACTACAGTACAATTATCAGAACCCAAAAAATTAACATTGGTGCAATACTACTAACTAAAGGCCTTTTTTGAATTTTACCAGTTTTTCTACTAATGGCTTTTTCTTTTTCTAGGATCCTGTCCAGGATCCCACATTGCATTTAGTTATTTCTCCTCAGCCTTGTGCAGTCTGTAAAAGCTCCTTAGTCTTTCCTTGTCTTTCATGACTGACTTTTTTGAAGAGTACTGGTCAGTTACTTTGTCAAATGTCCCTCAATTTGAGTTTGTCTGATGTTTTAGAATAGCTAGACTGAATATTACAGGTATGATGTGTGTCCTCAGTGAATTCTATCACAGGTTCATGATGTTATGTATCTTATTACTGGTGATATTGACATTTATCACTTAAGGTGGTTTACACTAGGTTTCTCCCTGTAAAATTACTATCTTTTCCTTTATAGTTAATAAATAACTTGTGGGAGATATTTTGAGACTATGCAAACTCTGTTTCTTCTCAAACTTCTGCCCACTAATTTTAGCACTCATTAAAGGAACTTGTCTGCAACAATTACTAGTGTTTACCTAATGGTGATATTTTCTATAGTTCTTTTTGTCTTTAGGCTTATAGTATCCCATCAAGATGCTGTTTCCCAGAATTCATCTTAGTTCTTTTCCTCCCATCCTTTTTAGTGTAGTTATGTTATTGCTTTAGAATAGGTTCATTTGTTAGCATTTTTATTCCATTTGGGTTCTCTCCACATCCTAGCTGGTTTTAGTTGTTTGTTTATTTTGGGGGTATGTGATACACCACTATGGTTCTAAGGGTCAAAGCAATACAAAAATATACACTATCCAAGATGGCGTACTAGGAGGATGCAGAATTCGCGTCTCTTCACAACTAGGGCACCTACCAGGCACCAGTGGGGGACCACGGACACCTAAGGGGACAGGAGGAACCCCCAGCCATCAGGTAGGACGTGGGGCATGGGGGGAGTGAAGGGGGAGGAGAAGTGGAGGCAGGACGGGACTGGCGACCCTGAGGGGCAGCTGGGGGAGGGCAAGGGATCCCACGCCCTAAGGGGAAAATTGGGGAACAACTGGGAGGGCAGAGGATCAACAGGGAGCATGGCCAGGTTTCCCCTACCCACTTGGGCCCCCAGGAACCTCTGCTGAGATCCCAGGCCTGATCCTCTGCTCACCAAGGCCCCCTCCAGATGCACAGCTCCTGAGGGAGTGGCAGGGGGAGAAGGGGGAGCAAAAGTAAAGGCCGGACCTCCAGGACCAGCACCCCTGAGCGGTGGTTGGGGATGGGGAGGTGTTCTGACACCAAGTGGGTCCCCCACCCCACGGTTAGGGGTCCAGCGGTGACGGGGGAGACGGTGGGGGAGAGGCATGAAGGAATGGAAGGGAACGCGGACAGCGCTTTCCCTGTCCACTTAGGCACTGGGGAGCCTGTTGGGCTCCCAGGCCTATTCCCCTGCCCTCAGAGTCTCCCTCTTGCCGCTCAGAACCTAAGCCCCGCCCCTACACCCGCACCCAGGGCCCTACCTCTACACTTGGAAACCCCCAACTCACTGGGCCTAAACCTCACCGACACATCCTCACTCAAGGCCCTACCTCCAAACTCCAGAACTCCTCACTCCAGACGCCCTGCTTTCGACGGGCTGCCTCTCCCCTTCCGCCGCAGGTACTAAGCAGAAGCACCGCCCCATGCTTGAATGTCGCCCGGCCTAGGCCCCGCCCCATGCGCAAACATCACCCCCCACACGCCTAGGTCCTGCCCCACCATAAACCCCACCCCCGCCTAAATTCCACCCCCGCCTAAACTCCGCCCCCATAGCCAAGGTTTTTCATTTTTCTTTTTTTTTTCCTTTTAGATTGGGGTTCTGTTTTACTTTGTTGATTCATTGATGTTGATTCTTTTATATTTTTATTTTTCCTAATAAATATTTATTTTTCTAATTTTATTTTATTCTTTATACTTTGTTATTGTTCTCTCCTTTTGGCTTGTTCCACCACTCCCCCCTTTTTTTCTTTTTCTGTTGTGGTTTTATTTTACCTTGTTGCAGTTGTTTCAATTATAGTTTTATTTTTCCTAATATATACTTTATCTTTCTAATTTAATTTTGTTTTTTATTCTTTGAGACTGTACAGCTCCTTTTTTTCTTTCTTTTTTTTTTCTTTTTTTTTTACTGCGCTACAAAGCTTGCGGGATCTTGGTTCCCAGGCCAGAAGGTCAGCCCCGAGCTCCTGTGGTGGGAGCTCTGAGTCTTCCCAGAGGTCCTCATCTCAGCACCAAGACCTAGCTCTATCCAACTGCCTGCAAACTCCAGTGCTGGACGCCTCAAGCCAAACAACCAGTAAGATAGGAATACAGCACCACCCAACAAAAAAAAAAAAAAAAGAAGAAAGAAACGACAAAAAAATATGTTACAGATGAAGAAGCAAGGTAAAAACCTACAAGACTAAATAAATGAAGAGAAAATAGGCAACCTACCTGAAAAAGAATTCAGAGTAATCATAGTAAAGATGATCCAAGATCTAGGAAAAAGAATGGAGAAAATACAAGAAACATTTAACAAGGATCTAGAAGAACTAAAGAGCAAACAACCAGTGATGAACAACACAATTACTGAAATTAAAAATACTCCAGAAAGAATCAATAGCAGAATAACTGAGGCAGAAGAATGGATAAGTGACCTGGAAGATAAAATGGTGGGAGTAACTGCCAGGGAGCAGAATAAAGAAAAAGGAATGAAAAGAATTGAGGACAGTCTCAGAGACCTCTGGGACAACATTAAACACCCCAACATTCGAACTATAGTGGTTCAGAAGAAGAAGAGAAAAAGAAAGGGTCTGAGAAAATATTTGAAGACATTATAGTCAAAAACTTCCCCTACATGGGAAAGGAAATAGTCAATCAAGTCCAGGAAGCATAGAGAGTACCATACAGGATAAATCCAAGAAGAAATACGCCAAGACACATATTAATCAAACTATCAAAAATTCAATACAAAAAAAATATTAAAGGCAGCAAGGGTAAAGCAACAAATAACATACAAGGGAATCCCCATAAGGTTAACAGCTGATTTTTCAGCAGAAACTCTGCAAGCCAGAAGGGAGTGGCAGGACATACTTAAAGTGATAAAAGGGAAAAACCTACAACCAAGATTACTCTACCCAGCAAGGATCTCATTCAGATTCGATGGAGAAATTAAAACCTTTACAGATAAGCAAAAGTTAAGAGAATTCAGCACCACAAAACCACCTTTACAACAAACGCTAAAGGAACTTCTCTGGGCAGGAAACACGAGAGAAGGAAAAGACCTACAAAAACAAACCGAAAACAATTAAGAAAATGGTAATAGGAACATACATATCGATAATTACCTTAAATGTAAATGGATTAAATGCTCCAACCAAAAGACATAGACAGGTTGAATGGATACAAAAACAAGGCCCATACATATGCTGTCTACAAGAGACCGACTTCAGACCTAGGGACACATACAGACTGAAAGTGAGGGGATGGATAAAGATATGCCATGCAAATGGAAATCAAAAGAAAGCTGGAGTAGCAATTCTCATATCAGACAAAAAAGACTTTAAAATAAAGACTATTACAAGAGACAAAGAAGGACACTACAAAATGATCAAGGGATCAATCCAAGAAGAAGATATAACAATTGTAAATCTTTATGCAGCCAACATAGGAACACCTCAATACATAAGGCAAATGCTAACAGCCATAAAAGGGGAAATCGACAGTAACACAATAATCGTAGGAGACTTTAACACTCCATTTTCACCAATGGACAGATCATCCAAAATGAAAATAAATAAAACACAAGCTTTAAATGACACATTAAACAAGATGGAATTAATTGATATTTATAGGACATTCCATCCAAAAACAACAGAATACACTTTCTTCTCAAGTGCTCATGGAACATTCTACAGGATAGACCATATCCTGGGTCACAAAGCAAGCCTTGGTAAATTTAAGAAAATTGAAATCATATCAAGTATCTTTTCCGACCACAACACTATGAGACTAGATATCAATTACAGTAAAAAAAAATGTAAAAAATACAAACACATGGAGGCTAAACAATACGCTACTAAATAACCAATAGATCACTGAAGAAATCAAAGAGGAAATGAAAAAATACCTAGAAACAAATGACAATGAAAACACGACGGCCCAAAACCTATGGGATGCAGCAAAAGCAGGTCTAAGAGGGAAGTTTACAGCAATACAATCCTACTTCAAGAAACAAGAAAAATCTCAAATAAGCAACCTAACCTTACACCTAAAGCAATTAGAGAAAGAAGAACCAAAAAAACCCAAAGTTAGCAGAAGGAAAGAAATCATAAAGATTAGATCAGAAATAAATGAAAATGAAATGAAGGAAACAATAGCAAAAATCAATAAAACTAAAAGCTGGTTCTTTGAGAAGATAATTAAAATTGATAAACCATTAGCCAGACACATCAAGAAAAAAAGGGAGAAGACTCAAATCAATAGAATTAGAAATAAAAAAGGAGAAGTAACAACTGACACTGCAGAAATACAAAGGATCATGAGAGATTACTACAAGCAACTATATGCCAATAAAATGGACAACCTGGAAAAAATGGACAAATTTTTAGAAAAGCAAAACCTTCTGAGAGTGAACCAGGAAGAAACAGAAAATATAAACAGACCAATCACAAGCACTGAAATTGAGACTGTGATTAAAAATCTTCCAGCAAGCAAAAGTCCAGGACCAGATGTCCTCACAGGCGAATTCTATCAAACATTTAGAGAAGAGCTAATACCTATCCTTCCAAAATATAGCAGAGGAAGTAACACTCCCAAACTCATTCTGCAAGGCCACCATCACCCTGATACCAAAACAAGACAAAGATGTCACCGAAAAAGAAAACTACAGGCCAATATTTCTGATGAACATAGATGCAAAAATCCTCAACAAAATATGAGCAAACAGAAACCAACAGCACCTTAAAAGGATCATACACCATGATCAAGTGGGGTTTATCCCAGGAATGCAAGGATTTTTCAATATGTGCAAATCAATCAATGTGATACACCATATTAACAAATTGAAGGAGAAAAACCATATGATCATCTCAGTAGATGCAGAAAAAGCTTTTTTTTTTTTTTTTTTTTTTAGAAAAAGCTTTGGACAAAATTCAACTCCCATTTATGAAAAAACCTCTCCAGAAATCAGGCATAGAGGGAACCTACCTCAACATAATGAAGGCCATACATGACAAATCCACAGCCAACATCATTCTCAAAGATGAAAAACTGAAAGCATTTACTCTAAGATCAGGACCAAGATAAGGTTGTCCACTCTCACCACTATATTATTCAACATAGTTTTGGAAGTTTTAGCCACAAAAATCAGAGAAGAAAAAGAAATAAAAGGAATCTAAATCGGAAAAGAAGAAGTATAACTGCCACAGTTTGCAGATAACATGACACTATACATAGAGAATCCTAAAGATGCCACCAGAAAACTACTAGAGCTAATCAGTGAATTTGGTAGAGTAGCAGGATACAAAATTAATGCACAGAAATCTCTTACATTCCTATACACTAATGATGAAAAATCTGAAAGAGAAATTAAGGAAACACTCCCATTTACCACTGCAACAAAAAGAATAAAATACCTAGAAATAAACCTACCTAAGGAGACAAAAGACCTGTATGCAGAAAACTATAAGACACTGATGAAAGAAATTAAAGATGATACAAACAGATGGAGAGATATACCATATTCTTGGATTGGAAGAATCAACATTGTGAAAATGACTATACTACCCAAAGCAATCTACAGATTCAATGCAAACCCTATCAAACTACCACTGGCATTTTTCACAGAACTAGAACAAAAAATTTCACAATTTGTATGGAAACACGAAAGAACCCGAATAGCCAAAGCAATATTGAGAAAGAAAAATGGAGCTGGAGGAATCAGGCTCCCTGATTTCAGACTATACTACAAAGCTACAGTAATCAAGACAGTATGGTACTGGCACAAAAACAGAAAGATAGATCAATGGAACAGGATAGAAAGCCCAGAGATAAATCCACGCACATATGGTCACCTTATCTTTGATAAAGAGGGCAAGAATACACCGTGGAGAAAAGACAGCCTCTTCAATAAGTGGTGCTGGGAAAACTGGACAGGTACATGTAAAAGAATGAAATTAGAACACTTCCTACCACCATACACAAAAATAAACTCAACATGGATTAAAGACCTAAATGTAAGGCCAGACACTATCAAACTCTTAGAGGAAAACGTAGGCAGAACACTCTATGACATAAATCACAGCAAGATCCTTTTTTGACCCACCTCCTAGAGAAATGGAAAGAAAAACAAAATGAACAAATGGGATCTAATGAAACTTCAAAGCTTTTGCATAGCAAAGAAAACCATAAAAAAGACAAAAAAGAGAATCCTCAGAATGGGAGAAAATACTTGCAAACGAAGCAACTGACAAAGGATTAATCTCCAAAATATACAAGCAGCTCATGCAGCTCAATATCAAAAAAACAAAAAACCCAATCCCAAAATGGGCAGAAGACCTAAATAGACATTTCTCCAAAGAAGATATACAGATTGCCAACAAACACATGACAAGATGCTCAACATCACTAATCATTAGAGAAATACAAATCAAAACTACAATGAGGTATCACCTCACACCAGTCAGAATGGCCATCATCAAAAAATCTACAAGCAATAAATGCTGGAGAGGGTGTGGAGAAAAGGGAACCCTCTTGCACTGTTGGTGGGAATGTAAATTAATACAGCCACTATGGAGAACAGTATGGAGGTTCCTTAAAAAGCTACAACTAGAACTACCATATGACCCAGCAATCCCACTACTGGGCATATACCCTGAGAAAACCATAAGTCAAAAAGAGTCATGTACCACAATGTTCAACGCAGCACTATTTACAGTAGCCAGGACATGGAGGCAACCTAAGTGTCCATCGACAGATGAATGGATAAAGAAGATGTTGCACATTTATACAATGGAATATTATTCCGCCATAAAAAGAAAGGAAACTGAGTTATTTGTAGTGAGGTGGACAGACCTAGAGTCTGTCATACAGAGTGAAGTAAGTCAGACAGAGAAAAACAAATACTGTATGCTAAACATATTTATTGAATCTAAAAAAAAAAGGTTCTCATGAAACTAGGGGCAGGACAGGAATAAAGACACAGACGTATAGAATGGACTTGTGGACACATGGTGGGGGAAGGGTAAACTGGGACAAAGTGAGAGAGTGGCATGGACATATATATACTACCAAATGTAAAATAGATAGCTAGTGGGAAGCAGCTGTATAGCATAGGGAAATCAGCTTGGTGCTTTGCGAGCACCTAGAGGGGTGGGATAAGGAGGGTGGGAGGGGGACGCAAGAGGAAGGGGATATGGGGATATACGTATGCATATAGCTGATTCACTTTGTTATACAGCTGAAACTAACACAACATTGTAAAGCAATTATACTCCAATAAAGATGTTAAAAAAGATATACAGTATCACTACCTCCTCATCCCTGTTACCCCATTCTCGTTTACCCCCCCTTTTTTCCATTCTTTTCACACCTGTTCCCTATAGGTAACCAGTCTCCTTAGTTTCTGATTTATCTTTTCTGTATTTCTTTTGCACATATGGGCAAAAGCAGAATGTTTTCTTATATTCCTTTCTTTCTTAGCCCAGCATTGTATAGATAAATCTTTTGTGGTTTGCATTTTTCTTTTAGCAGTATGTCTTGGCAACCACTTTATATCATTTCACAGAGTTCTTCCTCATTTTTTAAAATAGCTGCTGAGTATGCCATTGTATTATATACCATAAATGTATGAACACTTAGGTTGTTTCCAATATTTTGCAATTACAAACAGTACTGCAATGAATAACCTGTGCATATGTATTTTTCCATTGTTGGAGGTGTATATTCAAGTGAATAGCACAGATCTTTCTTCCCCTCCAATCCTTCTTTCCTCCAGGGAACCAAGAGCTGTGCTGATGTTATTGCCCATATAATGTTTTCTTTCTTAGCTCTACGTTTGAAGTCTGTAATCTCTGACAATAAGCACAGATTGTGGTCAAGTGCACACTTTCTGAGAAAGCCTTCACTCCCTGTCTCAGCCAATAATTTGGGTGGCACCCCCAGCCTTGTACTACAGTAGTGGTTTTCAACCTTGTCTGAACATTAGAATCACCTAGGAGCTTTTAAAATACCATGCCTAGGAATGCTCTAGGTAGATTCTGCAATTAATGCAGGATCTCTGGGACCCAGGCACCTATATTATTTTGAAGTGCCCCCAGAAATTCCAACGTGTGGCTAAAGTTGAGAACCACTGGTTATATCCTTGAAATGTTACAATAATCTCCTGGCCTTCACCATACTGCCTGTGATTTGAGCCAGCTGCAGGAGTGTATCCTAGATGATTAGGAGGTGCTCCACTCAGAGAATTCCTCATTTTTACCTGGAGAAGAGGTAAATACCTGCTGGCCTAATTTCAGGAGGATCTGTAAAAGTCTTTAATGAAACAGAAGTTCAGCCTAGCTGAAAAAAGTTCTTTCTCACATAGAATCTGAATGACAGGTACAAGTTGCTTCAGGGCGAGAAGGAAGAATATTAAATTTCCCTTTCTCCCCTTCAACACACAACTATGGGTACCTTCCTTTGTAGTTGGTAGTATTAATAAGACTTTGTAGGGAATTCCCTGGTGGTCCAGTGGTTGGGACTTCACACTTCCACTGCAGGGTGCATGGGTTCGATCCCTGGATGGGGAACTAGGATCCTGCATGTCGCATGGTGCAGCCAAAAAAAAAAAAAAAAGACTTTGTAAAGCAAAAGTCGACCAATAACACTGTTTATCAGCAAATCAAAGATGCCACAAGTTATAAGACACATGATTATCTTATCTTAGTGATTCTTAGCACTAACAAACCCACTGGTAAATATGAGATATAATCAAATGTAAGATATATCCCTATTTCAGAGATTTTTAAATGTGGAAAAGTGTACATATTAGAATTGATGAAATACAGTAGATCTTTAGCCTAGACTTCTTTGAACTCCATGCTTGTAGGATCACTTCAATTTCTCACAGGCTCCTTAAACTCAACTTGTCCCAGTGGGGTACTCTTCATCTACATTGCCAAAGCTATTCCTTTTCCTGCATCCTCTACTTGGGCAAATGGAACCACCAAACCAGAAACATGGGAGTCACACCAGCCTCCTGACCTTCCACTTTCCACATGCAAAAGGTCTTTCCCATTCAGTCAGTTCTGTCTGGTACCTCTCTCGAATGCATTACCTAGGTCTTCCTCATCTCTACAAGATTACTGTAGTAATCTCCTAACTGCTTTCCACCCCTCTAATCAAGCCCCGCTCCACACTGTCCTTGTTTTCTTTCTTTAAGCATCAATCTGATCATATTATTCCTTGCTTAAAAATCGAACAAGGGCTTCCCTGGTGGCGCAGTGGTTGGGAGTCCGCCTGCCGATGCAGGGGACACGTGTTCGTGCCCCGGTCCGGGAAGATTCCACATGCCGCAGAGTGGCTGGGCCCGTGAGCCATGGCCGCTGAGCCTGCGCATCCGGAGCCTGTGCTCCGCAACGGGAGAGGCCACAACAGTGAGAGGCCCGCGTACCGCAAAAAAAAAAAAAATCAAACAAGATGAATACTCCATCCAAAAAATAGACAGAGGATATGAACCGGTCACCTCACAGAAGAGAAAAATACACACTTATACATGTGAAAAGCTGATCATCCTTATTAGGAAATAAATGTAACAATGACATTTTTTCACCCACCCAGTTGGCAGCGTTTGAGAGAACTGATAATAATGAATGATTACAAAGGTGTGCAGAAATACTCCTACATACCATTGTTGGTAGTACAGTATTTGAGATGCATTTTGGCCACGTTTTGGATATGTGAAGGAATGCAAACTGCCTGTTAAAAACCAAAATTCAACCAAGTAAGTTTGAAGATCTAATTGGCATTATTAAACTAGATGGGCAGCATCCCATCTAGTAAACAGAAGGGCACTCTGAGGGATGTACAAAATGGAAGCTTTTTATAGGAAGAAGGGTAGGGTAAGGGAGTTATTAGCAAAAGAAAAGAAAGGATTATTTTTAGGTCAAGAGACCTTCTTTCTGGGAGGAAGGGAATGGCAAGGGTTTTATCATGCAGATTGCTCCTTCTGGGGGGTGTTGGGTGGTAAGCAGAGGTGGAGAGGGCCCAGGAGACATTACCTCATTGGTGCTGAAAATACCAGACTAGCCAATAAAGATTACATTTCTGGTGAAGGTTTGAAACTGCATTTCGATCAGGTGTTAGATCTAGATCCGTTTGGGGCCTGTGGTTTTCTCTTTAACATATCTAATTTCTCTGAGCCTCAATTACTGCACTTGGTCAAATGGGGCCAGTAGCTACTCTAATGTTCTCAAGGAAATGAGATAATTTTTTTCTTTTTTTTATAAATTTATTTATTTATCTTTGGCTGCATTGGGTCTTTGTTGCTGTGCGTGGGCTTTCTCTAGTTGCAGCGAGCGGGGGCTACTCTTCCTTGCGGTGCGCTGGCTTCTCATTGCGGTGGCTTCTCTTGTTGCGGAGCACGGGCTCTAGGTGCGTGGGCTTCAGTAGTTGTGGCACGCAGCCTCAGTAGTTGTGGCATGCAGGCTCAGTAGTTGTGGCACATGGGCTTAGTAGCTCTGCAGCACGTGGGATCTTCCCGGACCAGGACTTGAACCCGTGTCCCTTGCATTGGCAGGCAGACTGTTAACCACTGTACCACCAGGGAAGTCTGGAAGTGAGATAATTTAGGGGAAAGTAGTAATAGCTAACATTTACTGGGCACTTGCTGTTCTAAGTATTTCATATGTGTTTACTCATTTAACCTTCACAATAACCCTGTAAGAACTACCCCCGTTTTACGTATAAGAAAACTGAGACACAGAAGATAAAATACTGCCCAAGGGGTGAAGTTAGTACTAAGAAAGGAGCTGGGATTACTGGCTACATAAGAGGCCACATAATCTACATAAGAGGATCTAGCTCCAGTCCTACGTTTTTTGCAGCCAACCTACGCCCATCTTTCCTTTTTGTCATAGCCCACAGCGTCCATAGTCAAAACCTATTTATACAGAATTTGCCCATTCGCTAGTTTCATCAACTAGCCTCTAGTAGCTTTGGGTATCTCGTCACAGTTCTGTCTGATTGAGTTCCAGGGAACTCAGCCACCTCCCATTCCAATTCACTTCCAGGGTCCGGGTCAACGCTGGGTACACGGTAAATCCTTAGATAAATTCTATCGGACGTTTCTATGGGATCGATGTCATACCTTTACAAATGTGAAACAATTCTCACGAGACTGAGACAGATACACGATAACTAGGCTACATACAGGGCGAGTACCGCCTTGTCGCGTACAGCTGCGCTCCACACTCGAGCTCTGGGGCCAACCGTTCCTGCTGTGCTACTTCAGGCACTCGGCCGGAACCCTTCCGGCGGCATCTGAGGCAGCCCGCCGGGACAACGCCGCTGAACGCACAACACGGGAAGGATTAGTAGTCTAATTATGTGCCTAAATTCTCTAGCTCACTTACATGATCCGAGGGAAAACAGCCCCAAATTCTTGCACTTTTAAAAAAAACCTGAGTGACGATAGCATTTTTATCCATTAAAAAATATCATAATCAAGTGATTCCGGGAGAGTTTTTTTTTTCTTTTTGGTTAGGCATATATATGGACAGCCCACTTGAAAGAACAAGGAAGGCGAGGGAAGAAAGCGGAAGCCGTGGGGTCTTCTAAACCAGAAAGTCTCCGGAGCTTGTGCCAGGCTCTTTGCGGCGTCACCCAGTTAGACGCAGGTTTTGGAAGCGGTTGGAAGAGAAGGTGTCGTTGCTGGAGCTGAGACCAGACGGCCAGAGTCCTCAGGGATGAACCTCGAGTTACTGGGTGAGGAGGACTATGGCTGCTTCTTAGAGAACCTTTTGGTCCTGGAAAGGAGGGAACCCAGGCGGAGGGGACTCAGGCTGCAACATTAGGGACACAGTTCTAGATGCATCTTTTTGGGCGCCTTGATATGGAGCAGCAACAGGGAGAGGAAGCCGAGCTTCTGCCTGAGCGGAATGCATTGCTTCTCCCGAGGCTACTTTGCAGTTCAATTGTGAAGCGTTAGGGAAAGATAGTTTTGTGACTTAGTTTCGATTACAAGGATCACAGGTGCTGAAGTAGCCCAGAGCAAGCAGGACCAGAGTTACTGGGGGAAGGAATCTGAGGAAGTGAGGCTTGAGGTAAAGCTTTGAACACTTGTCAGGGTTTTGGGTGAAGCATGGGGTTTTGAAGAAACATGGGGTGCCTAAGGAGGGGAACGTGTTTATCTTCTAGTACAAGTTCCTCATTGAATAAATTAAAAAAGGCTCAGAGGGTACTGACTTGAAGGCACTCAGAAAGTAAATGGTATAGTTGGCATATAGGTGGCACTGGAATCCAGTTACCTTGACTTTCTGTTTAAGGTCTTTATCAGGGACGGTGTGTAAAACACTGAGGGGTGAACTACAAGGCAGTTTACTTTTGTCACCCTCTCTGATTCATTTCCTCCTTACCCTTTACCCAAGTTGTTTATAAACAGTAGGTTCTTCTGGGTTTTCATTAGGTAATATTTAGCATCGTAGCCTAAGGATGTCTGAGGTTTTCAAGAACTAAGCGACTTGCTATTTTCAGTGGTTGTGTTTCTCTTTAAAAAAGTTAAATTCATGAGATATACTGGCAGTCTTAAAGACTATAAAGCTATTTAAGGAATGGTCTTTGCTTTTTGTTAAGTGTGGAGAATAAGGTGTTTATGTAAATAGCTATACTATATTGCAGAATATAGGTCACCCTTTTTTAAAAAATTTACTTTTTATACAGTAAGTTCTTATTAGCTATCTGTTTTATACATATTAGTGTATATATGGCCAGCCTTAAAGAGTCTTTACTAAGGGCTAAGAACATTTGGAAGAGGGAGTGAATATCTTTGGGGCAGGGGAAGAAAGGTAATCAAGAAAGAACAAAAACAAACAACCAAGAAACCAAACCTGTGGAGGATTTGGAGTTTTGAGTGGATATTTAAGATTGGTAAAATATTGACAGACTGAAGTATGAAGATATTGGAAGGAGTGTTTATTAGGAATACGTTTGAGCTAAGACATCAGTGAGGTGAGTCCTAAAGGTATTTTCCGGCTTGGCCAGGTTGTGGGTACTGTGAATAAGGAGAAGGCCAAGAGATGGGATTAGTACCATCTACTCCTTGGAGGCTTTTGAATACCCAGCTGAAAAGCTGTGCTTTTTAAGGAAAGTAGGGCAGATCCATTGAAGGGTTTTGACCTGGTAAGTGACTCAATCAGAGCTGTGATTTTTTTTAAAAAAAGATTTATCTGACAACAGTGTGTAGTTGAGTCTGCCAATTTGGAGGGCTAGAGTAGATGAGGGATAAAGAAGGTCTGAACTAGAAAATGGAAAGAAAAGACATTGAGAAGGTAGAGTTGACAATTTGAAAATTGACTACATATCATGGTGGTAGTGGCACTGGTGGCGGTGCTGGTGGTGAGGAAGGGAGTGAAGTGAAAAATGATGGGAACTGTGATGGTGCTATTCATAAACATTTAAGGACATTTGGAAAAGACAGTTAGCATTGGGTATGTTGAGTGTGGGCCTGTGGTTCAGAAGATGGGTTTGGATTTATGAGAGAGATTTGTAACCTTCCTACAGGTGGGCTAGACAAAACCTTGTGAGGAGATGATAAGACCCAGGGAGCAAGTGGGAGGGGAAGAAAAGAAAACTGCTGAGGACAGAATCTTGGACAATCATCTATATTTAGGGAATAAGAGGAGGAATAAATGATAATATATCAACTAACAGTTACATAGTACTTACTATGAGCTAGGCCTATTTTCAAGTGCTTTTCATATATTTATTCATGTAGAGGTAGAAGAGAATGCAGGTTGGTGTGGTGTCTTCCGTAGAAGCAGTTGTAGAGCAGTTGAGGCTAAGAGCTGAGAAAGGGCTACTCTACTTAGTTCTTGGGCAACTTTGGGCTCCTTAGCAACTTGAACAGAAGCTGAGTTACAATGATTTTAGGAAGATGAGTGACATGGACTGGAGGCAAAGGGTTGATGTTTATTTTTAAAAACTTAACTATGGAGGAAAGGTGATAGATAGGCTCATACCTTGAAAGAAAGAGCAGATGGGAAAGATTTTTCTTGTATGATACAGAAGATTCATGTGGGTAAAACTTAGGAAGGAATATTTAGCATTGGAAGGTTAGACAATTTAAAAGAAGGCTGACTGGATTCAAAAGATATAAATCTCTATGGGAATGACTTGAGTTTTATAGCAAGAAAGTTAATTATTACAGATATAAAGGAGAAAGGAACAGAAGTAATGTGATTGTGGGAGCATACCAAACCGTAGCTGGCCAGATAAAGGAAAGGAATGATAATGTATTCTTAACGTGGACTCTCAAATGCTTTTACCTCTGCAACCACTTCTGAGCCCTTGCTGTGTATTAGGCAGTAGGCACTGGAGGTAAAAGTTAAATAAGAGTTTTTCAAACTTACTTTTACTACAGCTCATCGTAAGAAATGTATTTTCTATCACAGTCCATTATACATACATACACATATAACTGTTTCTGAAAATGATACTAATTGTTATGCTCAGTGTCCTCTGATATCTTCTGATCTATTAAAAAACTTTTATGGTATGGCTCACTGAATGATTTATCCATTTGTGGTGGATTGGCTCCTAATGTTTGATAAACACTGAAATAAGATACAGCTTTTGCCCTGGATAAATACATAAAACTAGGAGGATAGGGGCATAAACAAATAACTATGAAATGGAACCACAGTAAATAGTGGGAACCCCATTATGGGAATCCAGCTGAAAGAGCAATTAATTCTGCCTCATTGGGGTTGGCGGTAGAATTTGGGGATGACTTTATAGAGGAAGTGCCATTTAACGCAGACAGTAAACATGGAGGAGGATTTTTCCAGAGGGACAAATGGAGAAGGTAATTACCAGTGCAGAGAACAGTAGGGGCGAACATTCTGAGGCATGAACATGTGATACATATTCTGGAAATGGTTAGCAGTTTCCAGCTGGTGCTTAGGGTGGATTATGCAAGGTTCTGTCCCAGGTGCTAATGCGGAGTTAGTCAAAGATAAAATGGAAAATACTGGTTGGGGCCAGATTATTGCTTTTTAAAATTATACTTAGGAGTTCAGCATATTGTTTAACAAGGGAGATTTTTGAGCAGGTAAGTGACATGATGAGATTTGGGGCTTAGAAAGTTGGCTGTAGCAGCTTTCTTAAGGATTGATGAGGGAGGCCAGACTGGAGCCAAGGAAATATAGTAGTTATGGTAGCGATGGCATCAGATTGGGGTGTGGTAAGATCAGTTATTTAGCCACCTGCAAGTTGCATTTCTCTAAAAAGAAATGCTGCGGATTGTGTCGTCACCTGTTAGACTGAGGAAGTGGAATGGAAACTGCTACTCTGGACCTAACTTACGGTAGGGAGGAATTGGTTGGCAAGTTGAAAATACTTTCCCTGGGAGAAAAGGACCACGAAATTTTAGAGTTCATGGTAACCGAGTTTTTAAGGAGGTGGATGTTGAGCAATTTAGAGAATAGATATTATTCCAAGACCTAGAAAGCTAAAAGGTAGTTTGGAGGAAGGGTCCTAACTGGGAAAAAAAGGAGGAGGCACCTGAGGGAACTGGTGTGCTTGCACTGAAAGCAGTCTAAACTCAGATTCCAAAGAGGCATGTACAAAAGAAGGGCACGTTGCTGAAGGTGAATATATGAGGGTGGCACTAGCTGTTAAGAATAGTGTCAGGAAAGCTAATGTGACTGAAGGCAAAGATTGTAAAAATGAGGCAACTAGAAAGGGTTTTTAACATTATGTGGAGTGCTAAGAGCAAAGAAGTTTCCTGCTTGGTTGGGCTGGATGGTGTAATACCAAAATTATTCATTCAACACTCAACAAATATCTTTCATGCGCCTACTCTGGGCTTTTATAGTTTATAGGCAAAAGGGAAGTGGAATACTTCTTTTTTTTTGAATTTTATTTTATAATTTTTTTTATACAGCGGGTTCTTATTAGTTGTCCATTTTATACATATTAGTGTATACATGTCAATCCCAATCTCCCAATTCATCACACCACCACCCCGCCCCCACCCCCCACCCCCGCCGCTTTCCCCACGTGGTGTCCATACGTTTGTTCTCTACATCTGTGTCTCTATTTCTGCCCTGCAAACCGGTTCATCTGTACCATTTTTCTAGGTTCCACATATATGTGTTAATATTTGTTCTTCTCTTTCTGACTTACTTCACTCTGTATGACAGTCTCTAGGTCCATTCACGTCTCTGCAAATGACTCAATTTCATTTCTTTTTATGGCTGAGTAATATTCCATTGTATATATGTACCACATCTTCTTTATCCATTTGTCTGTTGATGGGCATTTAGGTTGCTTCCATGAGGAATGCTTAACTTCTTATTTTTCTTTTGCCTTCTCTGGGGAAAAGGATTTTTGTTTGTTTGTTTTTGAACAAATAAAGTGATCATTGGTTATGGCCAAGAAGAGTCCTCAATAGGTAGAGATTTTAGATGGGTCACTTAGTTCACTTCTCTTGGTCGAATTATATTCCTTGGCCGTGAAGGAACTTGGCATGTGAAATAATGTCGGTGATCTTTGAGAGTTGGGGAGAGGAAAGAAGACATGCTGAAAGAAAGAAGATGGGCAGAATTTTGACTATTTTCAATAAAGGGCAGATGTGTTTTGCAAATCATAGACTAGTAACCTTGAGGTCAAATTTGGGCAAGATTATAGAGGCTTTTTAGTGCAGTTATAGTTAAGAGTAGGGTTTCTTGGTCAGGTTCCAGTTTTGCCACTTTTTAACTGTCAGTTTGGGGATAACCTTTAATCCTAACTTTCTTTATCTGTGAAATGGAGTATGATAGTACTCAATAGTGAATTGAGAGGATCAAATGAGACAGTATGTAGAAGACCTTAGTACGGAGTCTGACACATAAGCATTCAGTAAGCCGTAGCTGCTAATGATAAATGCAGGCTTGAGCACTTCAAAGAAATGATAAGCCAGCATGAGTTTAAGTCTAGAAAACTCATTAAAGTTCTTTAAATTCATGCTTTTCAAATTAACATATACAGTAGATATTTATCATAACAGTGGACACAATACAAATATGCATACAGAAAAAATTGCCTTTTTCCTCCTTTCCAAATGGTAACTGTCTGGAATTTATCCTTTTATACCTTTTCCTTGCTCATATGAGTATAATTAAATACAATTTGTAAGGGCTTTGTTTTTGCTTTTTTACAGAAATAGAACTTTTTATACACATTTTTTGCAACTTGCTTTCTTCACTTAATTTTACGAGATACTATTCCTACACATTAGGAGATAATAGAACTAAGGATTTTTAATGCGTTCGTGTAGATACACACTCACGATATCAAATTTTAACTTAACTGTAAATGCTTTTTTATCTTTTATATTTTTTGGCTGTGCCGTGCAGCTTGTGGGATCTTAGTTCTCTGATCAGGGATTGAACCTGTGCCCTCTGCGTGGAAGCATGGAGTCTTAACCACTGGACTGCCAGGGAATTCCCTATAAATGCTTTTTTTTAAAAAGTGTTCTTTTTTTCCCTTGCCTCCTCCATTCTTTGTTGATAATCCCGTGTATCTCCTTCCATATTTTTCTCTATGCCTATATGTGTGTGTGTGTATATACATAATGTTAACAAAAAAAATGAGATATACACTTTGTGTCTTGCTTTTTTTCACTTAAGTAACACCAATAAAAATTTTGAAGAGAATTAGTGTAATTTATTTGAATACCACAATTTTTTCATCCATTACACTAATAATGGGTATTTACCTTGTTTCCAATGCGGTGGGGGGGGGGTGTCTTTTTTTTTTCTTTTTTTTGCCACCAAGAACAATAGTTTAAGTACCCTTATTCTTACGTCCCATTGTTGTGTTTACATCTATGGAGATTAGGTTTCCAATTGTAGGATTACTGAGATGAGGACTATGTATATTTTTGCTTTTAATAGATGCTGTCAGATTCCTTTTCCAAACGGCTATAACAGTTCCCATTTTTATAGGCAATATCCCTTCCCCCCCAGCAGGTGTTCTCTCTCTAAATTTTCCTGTCTGATGGATGAAAATGGCATCTCATTTTTCATTTGGTTTACATTTCTCTGAATTTGATGTTTTCCTTTGTTTAGAGGCCATCTCATTTTGTTCTTCTGTGACTTGTTTATTCACATTCTTTATCTTTTCTTTTTGATCATTTTTCCTTATTGGTGTATAGACTTGCTTTATAGTGTAGATGTCAACTCCTGTCCGTCATCTGCATTGCCAATTTTTTCTAAATCTTTTGACTGTTTATGGGAACTTGTGCCATGCAAAATGTTCCAGTTTTTATATAATCTAATGTATTTCTCTTTTCTTTCGGTTTTCCTAACTTGGTTAAGGTCTTCCCCACCCTAGATTATACATGGGATCTCCTAGGTTTTCTTCTAAGATTTTTGATTTTAAAAAATCATTAATTTACCTGAAATTTATTTTTATATGTGGTATGAGAGAGGAACTGGAGCTGTTTTTTCTTTCAGATGGATAGTCAGTTGTCCATCCCTATATATTAAATAAATTCCCACTAAATTTAAATGTTATCTTTATCATATATCAGCAACCTTACAGTACATGTAGATTTTTTTTTAACATTTTTCTTTAATCCATCTGGAACTGCATAAAATTTACTAGTTTTTGGAGAAAGCCATTAAGCTTTCCCACCCCAGAATGTAGTTTGTCTTTTCACTTATTCATATTTTACGGCCTTAACTAAGATTTTATAGTTTTCTTCTTCATACATGTCATGTCTTTCTTATTACATTTTTTCCTTAAATATTTAGCCATTGTGAGTGGAATTTTCCCCTTCATTTTCATTTCTGGATATTGATTGCTAACCTAAAGAAAAGCTGTTAATGTTTGAATGTTTTTCTTGTATCAAACCACCTTGCCTTATTTTCTTATTAATTTGGGTGGTTTTTAAAATTAGAATTTCTGTGTTTTCTAGGTATTCAGTGTTATCAGCAAAAGAAATAGTTTTATCTCTTATAGTCAATGTTTAAACCAGTTATTTCATTTTCTTATTCCATTGGCTGGAACCTCTAAGAGGAATATTAACTAATAATGGTGATATATCCCTTTCTAGTTGCTGATACTAATTGGAATGGTTTTAATATTTCACCTTTTAGAATGATAATTGTTGTGTTTTTGGTTAATAGTTTTTATCATTTATTGTAGTCTTCTGTTAGATGTGGCTGTTATTAGAATGAGCTATTGAGTTTTAGCAAAATTTTTTTTTCAGCATCTACTCATAGGATTGTATGGCTCTTAAACATTCTCGTCCAAGGATATATTGAATACATTAGAGTGCATTGTGCTATTGTTTGTTCCTTTGGAGTGAGTTTGGAGTAGGCCTATTTTTTTTCCCCCTTGCTATTCCATTATGCCTTCTTACATGGTAGAATAATAAACTCCAGATTTTTTGTGTTTAGAATTCGGTTATACTTATATACACTGCTAGAAATTACTTTTCATTTCTGCAGAATCTAGAGGTGAAATACCCTGTACTGTTTGTGTTCTTTTTTTTTTTTTTTTTTGCGGTACGTGGGCCTCTCACTGCTGTGGCCTCTCCCGTTGCGGAGCACAGGCTCCGGACGCGCAGGCTTAGCGGCCATGGCTCACGGGCCCAGCCAATCCGCACCATGTGGGATCTTCCCGGACCGGGGCACGAACCCGTGTCCCCTGCATTGGCAGGCGGACTCTCAATCACTTCGCCACCAGGGAAGCCCTGTTTTTTGGGTTTTTTTTAAAGAATCAATTTAATTTTATTTATTTTTTGTTGCATTGGGTCTTGGTTGCTGCACGCGGGCTTTCTCTAGTTGCGGAGAGCAGGGGGCTACTCTTTGTTGCGGTGCATGGGCTTCTCATTGCTGTGGCTTCTCTTGTTGCAGAGCACGGGCTCCAGGCATGCAGGCTTCAGTAGTTGTGGCACGCAGGCTCAGTAGTTGTGGCTCGTGAGCTCTTGAGCACAGGCTCGTAGTTGTGGCACGCAGGCGTAGTTGCTCCACAGCATGTGGGATCTTCCTGGACCAGGGATCTAACCCATGTCCCCTGCATTGGCAGGCAGATTCTTAACCACTGTGCCACTAGGGAAGTCCCACTATTTATGTTCTTAAGTGAAAGAGACTCTTGTTTTCTTTTTGTATCATCTTATCAGGTTTTGGTATCAGCTATGTTGGCTTTATAAAACACGAATACATATTTTTTTCTGCTCAGAAATAGCTTGAATAACATAGTAATTACCTGCACCTTGAGATTTAGGAGAAATTGCTCATAAAACCATATGGGCCTGCTGTCCGTTTTTTTATAATTAAACATTTAAAAAAAATTTAATGGTAGGTCTTTAACAACCTCTCAATGTGTTTTTTCCTCATTGACCCAGTCAAGGACTTTTCTTCTGTAATCAGTTTTGGAAATGTGTCATTCATGTTTTTTGAATTATCAAGTGTACTGTGAAGTTAAATCCGACCAGCGTTTATTTCTCTTTGGCAGCTACGTTTGGGCATCTTTTTTACCCCCTTTCCTGGTCTTTAGAACCAAGCCTAAGAATCTAATTGTAACAAAATGTTAAATGTTAGATGATGGGTGGTTAGATGGTGGGAGGATAGAGAATATAAAAGTGGCCTTGAGCATCTAGGGGCAGTGGCCTTGTGCTACCATAACCCTACTTGACAGCATTCTTGCTCAGGCTCTTCAACCAAAGTGGCCCAGACGAGCTTAGTCTTTTTTATACACACTTTTTCTTTGTGTTCCTTTAAACTCCTTGTTATAATCCTGTTAACTAGGATGACCCTCCAAAAAAGGGGAAAAAAACCCACAACACCTAAAACATAAAACAAAAATACAAAATCAGGGGTAATCTGTGTTGAAGGGTAATCATACATTAAAATGGTCCCAGGATTCTGGATTCTCTCAGAATCTTTTTGTTGTTGTTGCTTTTTTGGCCACACTGCCCTCTTCAGTGGAAGCTCGGAGTCCTAACCACTGGACTACCAGGGAGTTTCTCTCAGAATTTTAAATATGGCTTTCCCATCTCTGAACACAGAAGTCATACTCTACTCCTTCCTGAGTACTTCATATTTTTAGGTTGTGTTTTTTTGTTTTGTTTTTAATTTTTCAATGAATACTCCTTTTTTCTCTCAATCATGTGAATATAGATTTATATTATTGCTTTGGAAATATATATAAGATATTTTGTTAATAATACATATTATAATACATATATTACATATAATACATATAATATGTGTAGTATTTTGTTTAAAGAACAAACCTTAAATATGTTAATGTTTGTTTAAGCATATAGAAATATATGGAAGCTTTTACCTTAGTAAGTGGGTTGCAGGGAGGAAACTATATCATTTTTTAATTACACATATCTGTATTACCTACATGTATGACTTTAGTAATTTTAAAAAGGTTCTTTCAGAATAACCTATCTTAATCTGGTTTCAGCTTTTCATTTCATTCCTGTCTTTAGTATTTGAATGCAATCAGACACTGAAGTCTGGTGCACATTAGAGAAATCAAAATAATTGCCTTTTGTTGGGGGGCAATTATTCATCTTTATTTTCATCTTTCTTTTAGTTTTCTTAACTTTAGGGCCTGTATTCTGATTAGTTTTAATGTTTTCACTGTTTTGATTTCTATTAATTTTTATAAAGGACAAAATGTAATAAAACTGGTTTTCAGACTTTTTTTAAAAAAAATGGAAGTACAGTTGATTTACAGTATTATGTTAGTTTCAGGTGTATGACATAGTGATTCAGTATTTTTGTAGATTATACTCCATTTAAAGTTAGTATAAAGTATTGGCTATATTCCCCATGCTGTACAGTATATCCTTATAGCTTATTTACTTTATACATAGTAGTTTGTACCTCTTAATCCTCTATCCCTATATTGCCCCTCCCCCTCCCCTTTCTCCACTGGTAACCATGAGTTTGTTCTCTATATCTGTGAACCTATTTCAGTTTTGTTACATTCTTTCATTTGTTTTATTTTTTAGATTCCACATGTAAGTGGTGACATATAATATTTGTCTTTCTCTGACTTATTTCGCTAAGTATAATACCCTCCAGATTGATCCATGTTGTTACAAATGGCAAAATTTTATTCTTTTTTATGGCTGAGAACTATTTTATTATCTATATAAATATTCATAGATATATAAATATTCATATATATACACATACTCTATCTATATCTTCTTTACCCATTCATCTGTTGATGGACACTTAGGTTGCTTCCATATCTTGGCTCTTGTAAATAATGCTGCTGTGAACGTTAAGGTGCATGTATCTGTTTGAGTTAGTATTTTCATTTTCTTCGAATATATACTTAGGAGTGGAATTGCTGGATCATATGGTAAAAAACTAAAAATAGTAAACTTATTTTTTAGATGAAATCTTATTTGAATGTCCTAAATGTAAAACAGCTTCCTTGGATCTGTTGTTCTCAGAGTATAGTTTAAATATCATGCTAATAAAATGTTTAGGTAATAACATAAGTAAATACTGATAAAGATGTTGCTACTGCATTAAACTTCTAAACCTTAAACTTCTGACAAGCAGGCAGTATCGTACTATAGCTCAAAATGTTTATCACTAATGTATAAACGCCAAATTTAATATAGGAAAAGTATTCAGGGATGTCTACCAAAATGTTATTTGCTTAAGAAATTAATACAGAGAATTGTGTGTTTAACCAACTACCAGATTGTGTTATAGCCTTAGTACTATTATTAGGAAGGGAACCCTGTTGGTTGGCTGCTCTTAATAAAGGTTTTAAGAGAGTAGTTGGGATTTAAGATAAGTTGACTGATTTGATTTTTTAAAGTTTGTTACATAAAAATAACCGTAAAAACACCCCATTACATGTTTACATTAATAACGTTTTTATGAAAAATAACTTTTCTAAAACAAAACTTATTTAGTGAGAAGAGTGGCATTGTTTTGCATTTTTACAAATCTCTTTAATGTTTGCCTAAATATCAATAGAAGTTGGCTGGATTCTGCTTTCATACTGTTTCAGTATCACAGCTCGTATAGCCTCAGAACTCATCTGTAAACTTGTGAAATAATGAGAGTAAAAAGGCACATACCATCTTGGTGTGATATTGAAAATAGGTGTGACCTCATGGAGTCCCTGAAAGGGCGCCAGTTCTCCATCCACACTTTGCAAGCCACTGCTGTACACTGTTTGTGAGCGGTAGTTGTGAGCTGTAGGATTCCTGGTATGTTGCACATGTTCCATCAACTTTCTTCCTTTGCTTTGTTGCAGAGTCCTTTGGGCAGAATTATCCAGAGGTAAGAGTATTGTATTGTGATTTTAGAAAACGGTAACTCCCTAGCTTTTATGTTTGAGTGGAAACTACGTTTTCATCTTTTTTTTTTTTCTTGACAATAGAAGCATTAAATATGATGATCTTTTGCTATAAAAGGGAACTAAATGTTTAATTTTGAGCAGCAGGGGAGGTAGATAGGCAATGTTGGCTGGAAATGTCAACATAATGTAAATCTTACAGTTCATTTCCCTTTAAATTAAAAAAATACTTTTGATTGAAGCATTTTTCAGAAACAGTACTATCACCTTCATGTAAATTTTTTTTCTGTGTGCTTTTATAGTTTTGATCAGTGTTTTTGCATAGTAATAACACGTATGGTATAAGTGTGCTTTACATGTAAAAATATTTTGTAACACTTAGAGTGTGTTTAATGTAGTCGTGATTATTTTAAATGGCTTGATATTAATATAAATTTATTTGATTTTCCTAATGTTACACAGGGGTTTTGTTTTATTTTTCTTGGAATAAATTTCAAGAACTATGATTACTTGATCAGTAAGATGACTCTTTTAGTGAATCCTGTTTTATTTTGCCTAATTGCCTTCCGGAGAATTTGTACGAAGTTATAGTTGTAATGCAAGGGATTGGTCACATCTGTTTCTAAAAATTCTCTGTTAGCTTTTATAAATATTTCTCTATTTGGGCTAGTTTAATAGATATGAGAACACACATAGAGATTATTTTGGTATACATCATAATTTAAATTCAAGAGAATTATCGTAGATGTTAGAGAAACTTTAAGAAATTATTTGGATACCTGGGTATTATTGTCTATATTCTTATGTTCATTTTAATCTTTAGGAAGCTGATGGAACTTTGGATTGTATCAGCATGGCCCTGACTTGCACCTTTAACAGGTGGGGCACACTGCTTGCAGTTGGCTGTAATGACGGCCGAATTGTCATCTGGGATTTCTTGACAAGAGGCATTGCTAAAATAATTAGTGCGCACATTCATCCAGTCTGTTCCTTATGGTAAGGAATTTTAAAGTTAATGTATTAAATATTTAAATCGGGGGGATGAACGGTGACTGTGTAGTTGCCAGTCTCATTAGATAAATTTTAATATTTAGAGTTTTAAATATACAGCCATTAGTAACATAATTTCTCATAGCCTATGGAGACCTTGAATCCATGCTGCTTTCAACACCTTTGGGGGAGAAATTCATTGTAATATGGATCTGTATCAGGCTCTGTCTGAGAATATTTCAGTACTGAAATGAGACATTTACAGATTGCAGCTGTAGTATTCTTGTGGTATTGACCTTTCATTTAGAATAAAAAAATCCTGGTTAGGAGGGCAGCTTGGAAGTCAAAGTGTCCAGCCTTGTCCATGTTCTTGAATTACAGTAGTTTTAGTGAACACAAACATGCCTGTTCCTTCATTGAATTGTAGTTATTAAGGCTTCCCATCAAATATATTGAGCTGAAATCGGGTATTATATAAATCCCATTGATTTCATTCTTATTCTCAGGGACTATCTGTTTTCAGAAAATTTTATTTTGGGGCAGCACTTCTTTTAAATGAACTTGGGACCAAAAACACCTAATCAGATCTAGATTTATTAAACTAACATATTTCCTTTTGTCGAAATATAAGCAGCAGTGGTATTATAAAGCACTGGATTGGGAGGAGGCCTGAATCCCAGTCTAGCTTTGGCCACTAATGAACTGGCGGCTTTGGCCAAAACGTTTCTCTAATATGCAAAATGAGAGAACTGGCCTGTATGATTTCTTAGGTTCTTTCCAGTTCCTTTGCATTTTATTTATTTTTTTTATTGTTGTGCTCTTGCAATAAAGATTTAAGTAGGTACATACATTTTTATCAGCTTTATTAAGATACATATAATTCACATGCTATGAAATCCACCCCATTAAAATGTACATTTCATTGTTTTTACATATTCAGAGTTGTGCAACGATCATCACAATCTAATTTTAGAACTATCACTAAAAATATACATGTATTGGGCTTCCCTGGTGGCGCAGTGGTTGAGAGTCCGCCTGCCGATGCAGGGGACACGGGTTCGTGTCCTGGTCCGGGAAAATCCCACATGCCGCGGAGCGGCTGGGCCCGTGGGCCATGGCCGCTGGGCCTGGGCGTCCGGCGCCTGTGCTCCGCAATGGGAGAGGCCGCGGCAGTGAGAGGCCCGCGTAATGGGGGAAAAAAAAAACACATGTATTTTTATTATAAAATAATAATAATTTAGAAAATTATGGAAAATACAGCAAAGTAGAAGATAGACGACTATCTCCCATAGTCTTACCACTCTGATATTACTACTGTAAATATTTTGATTTGTTACTATGTATAATTTTTAAAAAGCGTAGGACTTCCCTGGTGGCATGGTGGTTAAGAATCCACCTGCCAATGCAGGGGACACGGACTCGAGCCCTGGTCCGGGAAGATCCCACATGCCACAGAGCAGCTAAGCCCTTGTGCCACAATTACTGAGCCTGCACTCTAGAGCCCACAAGCCAGAACTCCTGAGCCCATGTGCCACAACTACTGAAACCTGTGCACTTAGAGCCCGTACTCCTCAACAAGAGAAGCCACCACAATGAGAAGCCCGTGCACTGCAATGAAGAGTAGCCCCCACTTGCGAAACCAGAGAAAGCCTGCGCGCAGCAACGAACACCCAACACGGCCAAAAATAAAATATATAAATAAATAAATAAATTTTAAAAATTAAATAAAAAGCATAGTTTGTAAGCGTGCTATGTTTTATTTTATATTTTGCTCTTTTCCTGTCTAACACTGACCAGACATTTTCCTGCTTGTGTAGCCTTTAAAAACTTTTTTTTTAATGGCTAAATATCTTCTGATAGATAAACCATAATTTACTTAACCATTTTTGTTTCTCTGCTACATAATGTTCAGTCAACGTCTTTGCACATAAAGTTTTTCTCTCATACAATCATTTCTTCAGCAAACATTGAACATGTATTATATACCAGATACTGCTTTAGGCATTTACGATTAGGGTTAGGGTTAGGGTTTGGGGGACACAAAAACAAGTAAGGAGAGATTCTTGATTGGTAGGGGGAGGTACATGTGCATACAGCTACATGTACTAAAGCTTTGTAGGTCCTACCTAAGAACTATATTTGCGATTTAGTGGAGGCAAAAGTGCAAAGGAGGAAATGATCAGTTGTATTGGAGAAGAAGTGTGGTCAGAAAAGGCTTCAAAGATGAGGTAATTTCTAACCTCAAACTTGTTAGATGACTAGGTGTTTGCCAGTTGTATTCCAAGCAGAAGGTGCTGTACAGGCAAAAGCACATCAGCTTGAAACAAGCATGGTAAAATGGGGAACTGCAGGTAGTTCAGATTAGCTGGATTGTGGTATCAGAGATGTGACATGGCAACAGCCAAGGTAAACAGGTCCTCATGGAGCACATTGTGTGCCACACTATGAATTTGAGCTTTATCGTGTAGGTACTGTGAAGCCATTAAAGGACTTTAGGAAGGAAAGTGACGTGATGAGCTTTTTATTTTAGAAAGATGTCTAGAACAGCATGTGGGAAAGAGATTGAAGGGGACAGTGAATGAAGTTAGGATTGCAGTGGCCTAGGCTAGAGCTGATGAGGATAGGTGCAGTAGGAATGGAGCTGAATGGTACAGATGTGAGAAATAGTAGAAATAAGAGGTCTTAGGCATTAATTAGATAAGGAGTGTAAGTGAAGTAGAGAAGTTAAGATCCTCAGGTTTCCTGCTTGGATGAAGATGTTAAGTGTAAGATTTGAGGGTGATAATGGTGAATTTGAGATCACGGTTGTGTGTCTCCTGTTGTATTTTATTGCAAATAGTTGTTTTATGAGTATCTTCCCTGGAACATGGTAGGTGCTGTGATACATGAACCTTGTCTGCCGTTTTACTGTAGCATTATACCTGGTATGTAGTAGGCATTCAGGTACTTGTTGGATGGGTGGGGATATCTTAGTGAAGATGCCCAGTAGGCGTTTGATCTATGTTTGTTCATTAGTGTAGACTTCCAAAAGTATGTTACTGCTAGGTCAAAGGGTTTGAACAATGAGAGATTTTCCCCCTCTCCCCCCAACATTTTAAAACTTTTTATCACAAAACTTGATTATTAAGAACTTTAAAACATTCAAACAATATATGAGTATATAGAGTAAAAAACGAAAGCTCTTTGTCTACTCTTTAAGGTAAGTAGTATTAGAGTATATGGAATATATCTTTCATCTGTAAGATATATCTGTATCTCCCTCAGCATGTATAAAAATACACATACACATATACATGTGTATGTTTTTTAAAAAGCGGAGACATACTATACATTTTGTTTTTTAGCTTGCTCTTCCACTTAATATATAGTGGATGTTTTTCTGTGTTGATATATGTGTGTGTGTGTGTACATACGATATATATAGTATTGCTTAGTATGTATGCATCATAATTATTTAACTGTTCCCTAATTTTTGGTATATATAAGTATACATGAGAGTTATGATCTGTAGTTATATGCATTTTGCATTTTTCTTTGATTCATCCTCATTTAGTATATAACTTTATGTATTATTTTAATTGTTGTGTAGTATTTGAACATGTTAGGGACTAAGAAAATTTCACCAAAGAGAAGTTTTGGATAGGCATGATAGCTGTCTTCAGCTATTAAAGAACTGACATGTGCAAGACAAAAATTGACCTAAGGAGAAGAAGCAGGACTGGTAGGTAGTGAACGGGATTTATAGGGAAACAAATGTTACCTTAGAATAGAGATGAGCTCCCAAGCAAAGGTGCCTATGGATGGGATGGACTGCCCAGGAAAGAACTTACCAGTGGGACTGGCCCTGCTTCGGCTTGCTGTCTCTTCATAGGGATGCTACAGAAGATATTCAGTCACTGGATGGGGGCCATAGGTAGAATGAAATGATGTTTAAGACTCTAAGATATTAGACTTAGTAAAGACCTGTCTGTATTTTGGAAAGAAACAGTATTGTCAGATGTGAGGATGTATGAGAATCCCTAATTCTTGAATTTATGGAATTTGGAATTGAAGAATATATTGTTAGTTTTAATGGGAAAACCCCTCTTAGTTTCACCTCTGATTATAATTTAATTTCTAAAAATAGATTTCCCTCTATTATAACAGAAATACAAGCCTGCTATGAAAGAAAAAGTTATTAAAATGCAGAGGGTTTAAAGGAAAAATGGAAATATAGCTAACATTCTGTTTCATAGTCAGATTGTGCTAAAATGCTTAGGGGAACAGCAGCAGAAGCTGTCCCTTGTTTCTTCCCATTCCCAATAATCCAATAATGTCCCATTCCCAGTGTACTTCCATTCTTTTGGTTTGTTTCTCTTAATATTTGTCTTCATATTTCTAAAGTATTTATGCATATTACTTCTTCTTAGTTTGTTAATTTCAAGAACTTATCCGTGACTTTTTATTACAGTATATGTGAGCTTTATCTCACCCTTTTACCCTCCCATCATCTACTGAAATTGGGTGGACCATTGGCTTTTTTGTTATCAACCCTCAAGTTACAGTATCTGTAGGCATCTTCTTTTTTAGATTCTCCAGAAGGATCTTCTAATTGACTGGGAGTGTTCTAGAGGTTGTGGGAGACACAGGCACCTGAGTCCTTTGTATGCAGACTTGAGCTTAGTCCCTCCACATTCACTTCCTCAGTTTACTCCTCCCTTCCTCTGCTGTGAGTTACAAGTCTGGGAATACATTTATCTTGTCTCTAATATAATTAATGGTTTTTGAGCACTTACTGTATTGCACTGAGAGTTTTTTATGTATTAATGTTAAGTCTCTCGAGAGTCTGCAGGTAGATACTATTATTTCCATGTTATAAGTGAGAAAATTGAAGCTCAGAAAGGCTGTATAACTTGCCCAAGATCACGCAGCTAGAAGGTTGTAATGTCTAGGCTTGAGCATAAATCTGACTTGAGCCTCTCTTCTTAACCATGAACTGTGTTGCGTCCTCTATGTTCCTCAGCAGCAACTCCTCTTCATTGCAAAATTTGAATGAAGACTGATTTGGGGTTTCTTTTTCTGTTTGTCTCTTCTGTTTTTCATTTCTCTGTTTTCTTTTTTGCCTTTCTGTGGGTTACTTGAACTATTTTTAGAATTCCATTTTGATTATCTGTGGTATTTTTTATTCTTTTATTTATTTATTTATTTATTTTTGGCTGCACTGGGTCTTTGTTGCTGCTCACAGGCTTTCTCGAGTTGCGGCAAGCGAGGGCTACTCTTCGTTGTAGAGCACGAGCTCTAGGTGCACGGGCTTCAGTAGTTGTAGCACGCAGGCTCAGTAGTTGTGGCTCGAGGGCTCCAGAGCACAGGCTCAGTAGTTGTGGCGCACAGGCCCAGCTGCTCTGTGGCATGTGGGATCTTCCCAGACCAGGGCTCGAACCCACGTCCCCTGCATTGGCAGGCAGGATCTCAACCACTGCTCCACCAGGGAAGCCCCTGTAGTATTTTTTAGTGTATTTCTTTGTATAGCTTTTTAATGGTTGCTAGGTATTACATGGTATATACATAACCTATCATAGTCTACTGGTGTTGACATTTTACTAGTTTAAGTGAAGTACAGAAACCTTCCCTTTACATCCCTTTACCCTCCCTTGTTTATAGTATAATTGTCTTAAACATTTCCTTTATGTATATTGATACCTATATAACTTATAATTTTGGCTTCAAACATCAAAACTCTAGAAAAAAGTATTTAATTTTTTAAAACCTTTTTCATTATTCTTTCTTCCTGATGTTCTAAGATTCCTTCTTTTATTGTTTCCTTTCTGCTTAGAGAACTTCCTTGAGCCGTTCTTTTAGGGTAGATCTGCTGGTGACAAATGCCTTGATTACCCCTTCGTTCTTGAAAGTTAGTCTCTCTGGATGTAGAATTGGGGATGACAGTTCTTTTCTTCCAGCACTTGAAAAACTGTCACTTTCTTTGGACCTTCATGGTTTCTGGTGTGAAATCTGCTGTCGTGTGAATTATTGTTCCCCGTAGGTAACGTGTCATTCCTCTTTCTGCTTTCAAGATTTTTTTCTTTGTCTTTAGTTTTCAGAAGGTTGTGTCTTGGAGTGGATTTCTTTGAGCTCATCCTGTTTGAAGTTTGCCTAGCTTCTTGAGGCTGTGTGTTTTATATCTTTTGCCAAATTTGGGAAATTTTCAACCATTATTTTTTTTTCATGTTTATTGGAGTATAATTGCTTTACAATGTTGTGTTAGTTTCTGCTGTACAACAAAGTGAATCAGCTATATGTATACATATATTCCCATATCCTCTCTCAACCATTATTTCTTCAAATACATTTTTTTTTTTTTTTTTTTTGCGGTACGCGGGCCTCTCACTGTTGTGGCCTATCCTGTTGCGGAGCACAGGCTTCAGACGCGCAGGCTCAGCGGCCATGGCTCACGGGCCCAGCTGCTCCGTGGCATGTGGGATCTTCCCGGACTGGGGCACGAACCCGTGTCCCCTGCATTGGCAGGCGGACTCTCAACCACTGCGCCACCAGGGAAGCCCTCTTCAAATACCTTTAAGCCTTACTCTCTTTCTTCTCTCCTTCCAAGACTCTGATGCCATGGATATTAGATATTAGATCTTTTATTATAGTCCCACGGGTCCCTGAGGCTCTGTTAATTTTTTTCATTCCATTTTTTCTCCTATTCAGATTGGGAATTTTTAATTCTGTCTTCCTCTTTTCCATTGGCTGCTGAACCCATCTTTTGAGTTTTTTATTTCAGTTTTTATATTTTTCAGTTCTAAAATTCCCATTTGGTTCTTTTCTCTATATTTCTGTTTCTTTGCTGAGACTTTTTTTTTTCCATTTGTTTCAAGCATGTTTGTAATTGCTTGTTGAAGCATTTTAATGATGGCTGCATTGCAATCCTTGTCGGGTAATACTAACACCTGTGTCATCTGTGTGTTAGCATCTGTTGGTTGTCCTTTCCTAGTCCTTTGGCTCTTCTGGAGACTTTTTTGTGTGTGTGCCTATTGATGCTAATGGGTTGTTGGCATCTCCGTCACCCAGTCCAGGATATATGAGGCAAAAAGAAAATCTAAGGACCTCACTGCTGTGTCGTTCCTCATATCCTGTAGTCCCTAGACAGTCTGTCTTCTCTTTACCTTTTTATGTTTGTTTTCTATATAATGTTAGGATGTTTAACTGTACTTAGCAGGAGGAATTAATTCCTTCCTTAATTCTTTTCTTAATTATTTTAAATAACACATACCTATCTGTACTGGTTCACTTATACTATGATAGTGCTACTTCTGGGACAACTTCAGAAAGCTCAACTACTCCTCCCCCTCCCCCCAAGGGGAAGAAAACCTGCTTTTTGTTAAATCAACACTTAAGGGCCAGCTGATTTTATACTTTTCTAAAATGTTTGAGTCTCCCTTTTTTCACTGAGCCACTTGTACTGTTATCTTGAACTGTTAAGAGCTTCTATTACTAGATATGAAGATGTCATGAAAACATTCTTTTTTATTGCTTAGTTAGGAAAGCTTGTTGTGGATTTGAGTATATGTTTAAAAAATAAAGAAGAAGAAACGTTGGTGACCCATGCAGTTAGGGCAATAAGTGTGACTCATGCTTTTTTATCTATAAGGATGATATGATATACTTAGAATGTGTGCTAAGTTACCCTTTTTCCTTCTCAGCTGGAGTCGAGATGGTCATAAGCTCGTGAGTGCTTCCACTGATAACATAGTGTCACAGTGGGATGTCCTTTCAGGCGACTGCGACCAGAGGTTTCGATTCCCTTCACCCATCTTAAAAGTCCAGTATCATCCGCGAGATCAGTATGTTTAATCTGTGCTATTCTCTCCTGGGGTGGGTCTAATTCTATCTCCAGGCCCATGACAATTTCAGTTTAAGGTTTTAGGATGCAAAAGCCCACATCTCTTCAACCTCTTCTATATAAAATAATCTTTCCAGATTATCTGGATCTAGTGAATAGATTTTAAAGAGACTGTTGTAGTATATAGTTAAAAACTGGCCTATATTAATTAAGACTTCAGAAATGGGCAAAGGTAGAAATAAGTATAATAACTGTTCTTTACCTGGGGTTTTCCTCCAATTTGAATTTCCTTAGTAGGGGAAACGGTTCATTATGAAAACTATATTTAAGAAAAAGAGTTACCCATCATTCTATTACTGAGATATAACTATTTTCATTTCTCTAGGTTTTCTTTTAGGCAAGTTCTCTTTAAGTATAAAGCTTATTGTATAGTGCTTCATAACTCACAAAGCACTTACTAGCTCACAAAGCATTTGTCTATTAGATGTACGCAAATATGTATTTTTACATAGTTTTAATTGGTATTTTGCCTTTCACTTTATTTCATACATATTTTACCAGTTTGCTACATCTTCATATTTATTTTTAATAATTACATTTTATCTTGTCAAGGTAAGATCTCATAACTTTACTCAGTCATTTCCCTATTATTAGGAATTTAGAGTTTAGGCTTTTTCACTATTTTAAATATGCTTGGGCTGGGAGAGTTGATGAGGTAGTAGATAGGAATTACAGAAAAGAGCAGAGAGTCAGCCTTCTGATACCATAGCAACAGCCAATGTACTATTCATATTTTTAAACAGGAACAAGGTTCTCGTGTGTCCCATGAAATCTGCTCCTGTCATGTTGACCCTTTCAGATTCCAAACATGTTGTTCTGCCCGTAGACGATGACTCCGATTTGAACGTGGTTGCATCTTTTGATAGGCGAGGAGAATATATCTATACAGGAAATGCAAAAGGCAAGGTAAGCGTAGAAGCTTAGAAGCTGGTGAAATATGCATCAGTCATCCTGTACATTGGCTCATTTCATGTTTGCTTGTTCTTTCTTTGAAATTTCTTTTACCCCTTGACTAAGCATGCCTCCTGCCTGTGGTAAATATAGCCTATTTTTCTCTCATGCCTTAATAATTTCTGTTCTTTGGATTTAGAGCAGTCAGAGGTTATTTGACCTAGAGAAGGATGGGGGGCCTTTACTGGATGCTAGTAATGAAAGGCCATTACTAAATTATAAAATTTAAAAATCATATCATCAATGGAGTACTGCTGATAAAATATCTGATATCTTGGTCTGCAAATGTTGTATAATTTAGGCTAGCTTAGTCTATAGTTTTGTGTACTAAGAAGTTGGATTTGATGAGCTTTAGGGTCCTTTTCAAGCTTATTAGAGTTTGAGTGCACTTTGATTTTTTTTTTTTTTTTTTTTTTGACTGGGACGTGTGGGCTAGTACAGTTTCGTGGCTGCTTTAGAGAGTGGCAGGTTTTTTTTTTTATTGTGGTAAAATGCACTTAACGAAATTTACCGTCTTAACCATTCTTAAGTGTACAGTTCAGTGGTGTAAAGTACATTCACATTGTCATGCAGTCATCACCATCGTTTATCTCCAGAGCTCTTTTCATCTTGCACTCACCTAGTACTTACTAAATAATAACTTGCTATTTCCTACTCCCTTTCACCCCTTAGAAACCATCATTCTACTTTCTATCTTTATGAATTTGGCTATTCTAGTACCTGTATAAGTGGACTCATCCAGTATTTGGTTTTTTTGTGATGGGCTTACTTCCCTTAGCATAATGTCCTTAAGATTGATTCATGTTGTAGCATGTGTCAGAATTTCCTTTCTTTTCAAGTCTGAATAATATTCCATTGTATGTATGTGTCACATTTTATCTGTTGATGGATACTTGGGTTGCTTCTACTTTTTGACTCTGGATAATGTTAAACATTATCTTCTAACAATAGGTTAAGACAGTGTCCTTTAATTGAAGAGGTAAAAGGCAATAGCAGTTGATCAAGTTGAATACATGGGAATAGAGATATTTATATTAATATTTTCACCCAGTCTTTGCCCAGCTTCAGAAACAGAAGTCAAATGTAATTACTGTAAGTTATCAGAATACTTATTATTTTTCTCTTTTAAACTTTAGATCTTGGTCCTAAAAACAGATTCTCAGGATCTTGTTGCTTCCTTCAGAGTAACAACTGGAACAAGCAATACCACAGCCATTAAGTCAATAGAGTTTGCTCGGAAGGGCAGGTAAGTGAGACCTGTCTTTTTAGAGACAGTTTTAAAAGTGAGTAGAATGCAAAAATACATTGAGATTCACAGTTTTTGTGTATATTATACTTATTTTTTTTTAAGTTTACTTAGAAAATAGTTATAGAAACTGTCACTGTCTGGTTCTTAAGTTTATAAGATTCACTGCTTTGAGCCAGCAGTCACATCTTATCGGGAGGTTAACAGGCAGTTCCTTTACAGAAAAGATGTCTGAGTGGTCTGTGCATAGAACCAAAATGTCTGGCATATGGTAAACACTGGGTAAAAGTGAGCTGTTATATTATAATCAGAATTGATACCACAAATTCACATAGTAACTGAATATGCACTTTACTTACATAAAACCTATTTATTTACCCTTTTAATTTCAGATGTTTTTCTGATAAGTTTGATTACCCAGCTAGAAGTAGGTTTATGTATCAACAGAAACAAGAAGAAAATAGGTTGTCAGTAAGAGAAGTAACAGTCATCCTATTTTGTATGGGAACCACCATACATACTTAGAGGACATTCATGTTCAAATTCTCTTGAAGCAAGAGACAGTGAAGTCTGTAAGAAGGTGGTAAAATAACTTGTATTTTAGACAGGTTTCCAACACTCAGTGTTATCACAGTAAAAAATTGGGCAATCCAGAATGATATATTTAGTTTATTAACTCATTAAGAATATACTATATATAAAGCAGGCCAGAGGAATGAAGTATTTATATATATTTAACTGTAAGCTTGTGAATTCGGGAAACTGGTTTCAATTTAGAGGTTTTGGATTTTAGTCAAATACTGCTGATTAGTTTGTGCATCTAGGGTTCAGGGATTACACAGGAAGGGAAGTAAAGCGTTTTCTCACTTCACGCTATATTTTGGCTTGGAAGGTGACAAGTAGATATATCAGTAGTCTAGTCTATTACTTAGATTTTCACTCAGTCTCTCCCTGATTTGTTAGTTGTCTTATGGTACTGTTCTAAGTAACTGGTAGCCATGGAAAATGTTAACAGGAACAGATTCTGACCTCTGGTGTTGATATTTTTTTATCTTTTCTGTAGTTGCTTTTTAATTAACACAGCAGATCGAATAATTAGAGTTTATGATGGCAGAGAAATCTTAACCTGTGGAAGAGATGGAGAGCCTGAACCCATGCAGAAATTGCAGGACTTGGTGAATAGGTATGTATCACAACCTAGAAGAATATGTGCTAATTCATGGCCTGGGGTCAGGTTCTGGTTCTATTTGGGTACTTTCTTTGTCCTTTAGGACCCCATGGAAGAAATGTTGTTTCTCTGGGGATGGGGAATACATAGTCGCAGGGTCAGCCCGGCAGCATGCCCTGTACATCTGGGAGAAGAGTATTGGTAACCTGGTGAAGATTCTCCATGGGACAAGAGGAGAACTCCTCTTGGATGTAGCTGTGAGTAGGATGAGAGGTTGCTGTTGTTACTTATGTAATACAGAAAATCTTGGATTCATCCTTAGAATTGATTTTTCTTTGCTTCATTAAAATTTAGTGGCATCCTGTTCGACCCATCATAGCATCCATTTCTAGTGGAGTGGTATCTATCTGGGCACAAAATCAAGTAGTAAGTATTTTTCTGGTTTAACTACTTTGAAGCTAGATACCCTTTCCTTTTATCAAAGAACTTTACAAATAGTAAGCCCAAAATTACCTTATATACTTTCTTTTCCATATGATTCTTCTAATTAAATAGTTCAGTGCATCTAGTTTTGCTTTATTTTAATGGTAAGGTCTTGGTCCAAAGTCAATTTACCAGCTCTGTTTTCAGGGAGAAAATCTAGTGTACTTCCTGGTACGTTTTTCTGTTGCTCATCTGAGATAGAGTTTTCTTGTGCTTTTCTTATTTTCAGCTCAGTTAGCTTCTGTTTTACATCTTGGTTTTATTTTGAACACCTTTAATTATATTTGTAATCAGTGTACTCAGAAGAAAACTTAACATTTTACCTCAGAATTACATCTTAAAAAGATTAAAGAAGGCAGTTATTTATGAAAGAACTACAGTTAATACCATGGAATGTTTAAGATAGGAAATACCTTAAGGTAATAAAACTGTAGACACCTAATTTTTATTATCTGCCAAATTTGATCTCAGAATTTTGAGTCTTGTTCATGGTCAGTCCTTTTATTTATATCATTAATGTCTAGGTTACAGACTGCTGCTTTCTCACACAGTTAAGTAGTATGTTTTGTTTGTGGCATAGGAAAATTGGAGTGCATTTGCGCCAGACTTCAAAGAATTGGATGAAAATGTAGAATATGAAGAAAGGGAATCAGAGTTTGATATTGAAGATGAAGATAAGAGTGAGCCTGAACAGACAGGTAATATTTCTCAGTTGCAGGTAGTATTTCCCAAAGGAAAAATGATTGTTTTACTCAGTACTCATTCTTAATTTGTGTTGAAAATTCATTTCAGCACTTAGTCTAATTTTTTTTCCTAAGCTTACACAGTTTTGACAGTGTTTTTAGAATATTTATTTGTAAGGCATTGACTCAGGGCTTACATGGGCGTTACTAGGGCTCAAGCAGCTCTCTTAACGTTTCACTTTGTATTTCCTGACTAATTGCAGATGATTAAATGAGGATTTGCATGGGGCACCTAACAAAGCCACCCACACACGCTGGGTGCTCAGCTGCTGTTTGCGTATTGTCACTCCTTTGTCAGTAAGATGAAGGTAAAGAGCATGGGCTCTGGAGTCAGACCGCCTTGGGCAGAATACTTATTCTTTAAACCTGAACTTCCTTTTCTGTAAAATAAGGATAACAATAGTACCTGCCTTTTAGAGTTGTGGGGAATAAATGAGATAATTCATGTAAAGGGCTCACTATAGTGTCTAGGCCATAATGAGCATTCAGATGTTCTCTTCTATTATGATTATGATCGTGATCATTGTTATTTTTATCTCTTGGCTTCTGAACTTCTAGATAGGAAGTTACTTGAGAATAAAGATTTCATTTTATAGCCCCATCGTTGTCTAAACACAGGGCTTTGCATCTGGCAGGGGTTTGTGTGTATGAATGCTTAATGTGCCCAGTTGGCACTGTCAGCTTGAGTAATTAATGCCACGGGTCATTGACTGCTGGGCCACTTGATGATGTCAGGAATCAGGGAATTGGGATTGAAATTAGTTCTCTCCAGCTTGAAAGTGCTGGTCCTCACTTCTGTGATATTAGATAACTTACATGCCTCCTGTGCCTTAGAAAGACCGTCAGGGCTGCAGTATATTCTGGATTGTATTAGTGTTATTGGACCGTGTTGTACGAAGCCTTCCCAAACTTCCGCAGAAGTTCTTTCTCCTTCCCATCTCCTTGGCACATTGCACATACCTTTACTGTAGCACTTACTGTATGGAACTGAAATTATCTGTGTGTATGTGTCTCGCCTGTTAGACTTCTAAAATTTTTACTGAAGAACCGTTCCCAACTTCCTGGGGCATTGCTCTATTCCCAGTGCCTAGCGTGTGGTGGAAATTCAGTGAATATTTGCAGAACGACTAAGTAAAACAAACTGTTTGGTTTTCCTCCTTTGTTTCTCCTGGATTTCAGTTTATGAAAACCATAAGCTATATGTAAAAAGCAGTTTTCTACTTCTTCTCACACCTCTGCTGTGTTTTTGTCCTGCAGGGGCTGATGCTGCAGAGGATGAGGAAGTGGATGTCACCAGTGTGGACCCTATTGCCGCCTTCTGTAGCAGGTGAGCTGCCGCTGAAGGCTGGGCCTGGGGTGCTCCTCCTCCTCAGTCTCTGGTTGTGCTGCTCAGTTCCCCGGCTCTTCCTTCAGGCCCATCTGCCTTTGACCTCAGAGATAACTCCTTTGGTGCGCAAGAAATCCCTTCCCTTCTCCCTTGATAGAAAAATCTTAAGAAAGTGAAATAATTTGTTTATGCCGTTTATTTTTACTACTGATTTTATTAATCGTGTTGTCTAATTTCCTTTTTAAAAAGTTTATTTATTTATTTTTGGCTGTGTTGGGTCTTCGTTGCTGCGCGCGGGCTTTCTCTAGTGGCAGCGAGCGGGGGCTACTCTTTGTTGTGGTGCGCGGGCTTCTCACTGCGGTGGCGTCTCTTGTTGTGGAGCACGGGCTCTAGGTGCATGGGCTTCAGTAGTTGTGGCACGTGGGCTTCAGTAGTTGTGGCTCACGGGCTTTAGAGCACAGGCTCAGTAGTTGTGGCGCACGGGTTTAGTTGCTCTGCGGCATGTGGGATCTTCCCGGACCAGTGCTCGAACCTGTGTCCCCTGCATTGGTAGGCGGATTCTTAACCACTGTACCACCAGGGAAGCCCCTGTCTGATTTCTTTTTATTTGTCTTGGCTTTCTTGAAATTTTAGATCCATACCTGTTGCTTATGGTTAGATGATTCTGCCCTAGAGGAAGGGTTCACGGTTTAAGCAACTTTCTCCTCTTTTTTCCTATCCCTTTTCTGATCCTGTTCCAAATAGTGATGAAGAGCTGGAAGATTCAAAGGCTCTATTATATTTACCCATTGCCCCTGAGGTTGAAGACCCAGAAGAAAATCCTTATGGCCCCCCACCGGATGCAGTCCAAACCTCCTTGATGGACGAAGGGGCTAGTTCAGAGAAGAAGAGGCAGTCTTCAACAGATGGGTCCCAGCCACCTAAGAAGAAACCCAAAACAACCAATATTGAACTGCAAGGAGTACCAAATGATGGTAAGAGCCACATTTTCTCTCCCTCGCCTGACAGAGGCCACTCTCTAGCACAATCTGGTAATTTCCTGTTTGGGTGATTTTCCCTTAAAGGAATTTTCCCATGAGTCTTTTTTATAGTGCTTTACAACTTTGTAATAATTTCATCTCCTTCACGTCTCTTTTAAAATGGGGAGATTCTGCCCTCAGTACTTTGCCTCAGATGACATACTTTAAGTCTGACATCTGGCTCAGTTTGTTTAAATACCCTACCTCTCCCCCAAGATTCTCATTAGGTAGTAAAGTACTAGTCAGACTTGGACAACCTTAATTCTTCCTACCTACTTTTACAGTCTGACTCTAGAAGCCTTTTTAATTACATGGTTGAGTCTGGCCTGTCGCGTACCAAAGCCCATTCCCTTTCTGCTCTCACATGCCAGTGTGCACATGTGCATTCCTGTTGTGGCTTGTGTGATAAAGTGTCAGTGTGTCTTTGAGCTACCTTTTCCATTTAGAGCTGCTGTGGCTTCGTATGAATCACATAGGCCATGTGGCCAAGGAACTATTTCTCATTTAATAGCCACACTTCTGTAGTTTATAATTAATAAACAAAACAAACTTTTCTTCTTGTATTAGTGGACCTGAGATGCAAGAGCAGAATTCTTTGCTCATGGATAGGTGGCATGGCACATACTCAGTTGGGGTGATGTGTGGATTTCTTTCTTTGCCTATCTGTCCTTTTACAGAAGTCCATCCACTACTGGGTGTGAAGGGGGATGGCAAATCCAAGAAGAAGCAAGCAGGCCGGCCTAAAGGATCAAAAGGTAAAGAGAAAGATTCTCCATTTAAACCGAAACTCTACAAAGGGGACAGAGGTTTACCTCTGGAAGGATCAGCGAAGGGTAAAGTGCAGGCGGAGCTCAGCCAGCCCTTGACAGGTAAGGACACATTGGGAGCACTGTCTGGCTTGCTTCGTGGCCTTGCTTTGTACAGCCCCTGACTCCGTTTAACTGCAGCATTTTTTCCTTCCTTCCCTCCTTTTCCCCAGTGGCAGATATTCTCTGAGTTTTAAACTACTGCTGAGGGCAGGCTAAACCAGATTTGGCTTAATTCAGTGGCTCTTAACCTTGGGTCTATAACCAGGTTTCAGGGGATCTCCATTCCCTTGGTCTTATGCAAAATATTTTATGAATAATTTTGGGGGGAAGATGCCTGTACATTTCACTGGATTCCTGTAGGAATCTGTGACCTGAAAAAGGGTAAGAACCCCTGGTTTAATTCATTTTTTTAATCTGTGTTTGCTCCTAGGTTTTTTGTTTTGTCTCAAATGAAAGATCCAAACAGATAACCAGAAATATGAACTTCTTTATACAGCCCTTGACCATTTAACTGTAGCATCTTTTTTCTCTCTCTTCAAATTGTTCAAATCCCAGAGGTGGTGTTTTTCTCTCTTTCAGTAGTCTAGAAGCAGTGATGGAGTTGTTTGTAGTACCATCATGTTAAGGAAGAAGATGAGGTGTTTTGTTTTTTCAAACAGGAGATTACCAAAAAGACAAACTTTGTAGCTTCTTAACACCTAAATCTCTTGAAACTTACTGTTTTCTCACTTCTATATAATTGAGGGATTTTTATTGGAGGATGGAGAACAGTTTCAATTTCCAGTCAAATACTTGTGAATCTAGGCTAAATGGTCTTTTGTTTGGAAAATAGTAAGCAAACTCAAGTTCATTTCTGCTCAAATATTGTTGGGCTTTGGAAACTTTTTGTTTTGTTTTATATTTAGGCACTGCTTTAGTTAATACATTACTCTCAGTTTTCTGTGGCTAGGTCAGTAGATTCAGAGGCAGGACTAACAAAATATCAGTGTTTGTGTTTAGGGGTTTTTTTTCCCCACTTTAAAATTTTAATTGTGTTAATCCAAATGTGATGATATGCAAAACAGAGTTCCTTAAGCCAGTTAATCATTGTGAACATGAATTCTCTTCTGCAGAGAAGCTGAAACAGACTCAATTAGTCATCATTTTGAGTATTCCCCCTCAAGTTCACTAGATTTAGACTTTCATAGTCCAACACCATACCATTGGAGCACTAGCATTTTTTTTCCCAGCAATAATATTTATGGTACTCCACCGATAATCAGTTACCATCTCCACATTCAGTCCACTTAGGGCCATGTCTGTATATTTTTAAAAATAGCCTGGAAGAGTTATATGGACATTGCCAGCAAAGATTGCATGTCAGTAATTGACTAATGTAAATAAAAACCATCCTTCCATAACCCACTTCTTGCATAAGCAGATGCCACTATAGAAGAAACAATTTGAAGTTCAAATAGATTTCCCTGGCCCCAAGAGCTGAAATGCTTCAGGGTGATTTCAAATGTAGGCAAACATATTGAATTAATTCAAATACTCTAAGACATACTTTCCCAGCATCTTCAGAATCTATCTGTAAGTAATCATTCGCTTTTTAATACTAAGTGTATGGCAAATAAACCATTTGAAGTTTTTAAAAACTAAAATTTTCTCTCTATAATACAGTGATTTCAACTTTTAATTATAGCTGATATGATCACTAACAGTTACTAAATATTTTTGACATTTCTCAAATTGGGTTTTTGTCAAAGGTACCATGAAGTACTGTTACATTTTACAGCTTAGAGTATAACAGCAGTGGTATTTTTTAGCTATGCTTCAAAAACATGTAAATGAGATGTTAGAAAGTTTACTTAGCCGTAAAGGAATGGGCCTTTTTATTCCCTGAAGTTTTCAAAATACTGCATTGAAATTTTGATCTGTGTGTGAAATACATAGTGTTTGTACATGTCAGCATTTCAAAACTCCTTCTAGCAAGACTGGATATCATTATCAATGGCCTATTAGAAGTTTATTCCCACTCAGCTGACAAGGTTAAAAAAGGTACCGACCTCGTTAAAGGCTAGAACCTGTGTCTTGAAACAGCAGGGTGCTTCAGACTGGATTTTTATTTTCTTCATTATTGTTAACAGGGACTTGAGTTGGTCAGCCTTAAATGGAGGCAGTTATTTTAACGGCTTCACCCTTTGAAAGGACTAGAGGAGACTTTTACATAACAAGGCCAGGGTGATGATACGCTTTCTGACACCACACAGACAAAACAACTGTCTAGATTACTGCAAACATTTCACCAACTTCTCATGATGATCTGCATCGCATACTTCCCCGTGTAACCTCTACTTCCTTCTTCCCATCTTCTTCTTCTCTTGCCTTGGTTCCTTGGCCTTTTCCTGAATGGAAATCTCCAAAACTGAAATGGCCAGATCAAACTCCCGAGTGTGCTGAGGAGCAGGATCATTAAGAAACCTCAAAAAAGGCATTGTGGTTTAGTCCTGACACTTCCTCAGAAGGGCTTTTAGCCACTAGCTGCAGTGTGGTTTGGGTCTTTATGAAGGCTGTGAGTCTGGGGGAGAGTGCTGAAACTGAGTATCATATAGCGCGCCATTAGAAGTCTCAGTTTCAGGACAACCTGTCATACCTTTTGTGTGGGTTTCTTCGGGCGAGGGTGGTGCTTCATCCAATACCATTTTCAGCTTGGAGGGCCCAGAGCAGGCAGAGGCTGGCTGACACATGCTGTTCATTTTCACATAGCTCCCCCAGGCCTCTGAGGTAATAAAAACTTTATGTCTCACGTTCTTCCACACCTTGGAGAGTTTCAGTAAAAAGCAGCATGCTGTCACTGTGGATTTTCCACCAGATATTAAGAAATGAATCCTGATCCTCAGTGGCTGAGGCTGAACCATCTTGAAAGATTAGTTCAGTCTGATGGGTGTATTTATAGATTCAGTGCTTTGTGGACCTCCCCGCAAATGCCCTGCTTTTGCATTAGAGCCAAATCATTTGAAGGCAGATTGTAGGTGTAGGCTACTGCTCAAGTTAGATAAATGCCAGCTGTTTGTTAATATCTGCAATTCATCAGTTACTGAAGAAACTGTTCAGTAAGCCCTGATAGGCCTGACAAAGCTGCTATAGTCTGTTGCATGTTGCAACAGGAGATTATGCATTTCAGGCGACAGTTGGAAGACACATAGACCGCCAATAGAAGTAATCTAGCCATCTGGAATCTGAGGCTGTAGAAAATTCTTCCCTATCAAACAGCTCATCAGTATTGAACAGTACCAGTGGACTCACATCCACGAAGACACACTTTCTGTGATGAGGGAGGACCCATCAGTGAAGCTTAAGGGTAACCCTGAGCCGGGGACTTTTCAGAAAGTCCAGATCGACATAGCACCATCTATCAGATTCCCCCTGGTTACCTTATTAGATACTCTGCAGAGGACAGTCCTCAGGATCGAAACTTGAGATGTGAGCAGAGCCACCAGTGTCCTGGTTGCCCTGTGACCGCTCAAAGATTGCCCTAGAAGTAGGGCTCCTTGGCAGTAAACACCCTCGGTAGCAAGTGTGACAAAGTTGTGGTCTGTCACATATGTGGTCTAAAGGCCTTGTGGGTTGGTGGGCATGAAGGGAATGGTCTGTTGAGGCCAAACTGAGCAGAGGTGCCACTTCTGGGGGCCGAGAGGCCCCGCGCTGATTTCCCTGCCTTTGGCTGCACCACTGCCCTCCTGGTGCTGGCCCCCCACCCTGGGCCTCTGAACTATGTTCTGTTCACTTGCTGAATCTGATTGTTTTAAATGATTAGTAGGGGCTTCCCCCCCCCTTTTTGAAAAATGATCAGTCTCTCAAAGACTAATTTATGAATTCCTGCTAAAATCATATTTTTAGATGGCTAGTTGGGTATTCTCATTCTGTGTGGTCTTATTAGCTGACTAAGGTAATGTTTGAAAATTAAGTGTTTTCTTAAGCCACCCTGGCTTGGCTGCTTTGGGGAGGTACCAATAACAGCTGTTTACCATTAGCTGAATTTTTCTTAATTTTATATTACTGGAGATTTCTGTCATGTTGCGGGTAAATAATACTTGGGGCAGATTTTTAAGTAGCCTGGAGATCTTCTGCTTTGTTGCTGTTGCTGTGTATCTTATCTTGCTCACAGACTTGCTTGCTCTGGTATTGGTTTGTTGCCTGATGCCTCAACAAGCTTTGTTTTTGGTCTGTTCACAGGAAAGAGAGCGATTAAAGAAAAAACATTAACTGACCTCAGATAATCAGTATAATGATGTAGCTCATTAGTCATCTTGAGTGCCCATTATTAATGCAAGCCACTTTTTCCTCTCATGAGTTAGGCTTAAAATGTCAATGTTGTCTTTTTTTAAACTGTTAAACTAGATTGGTCAGGGTACCTGTGGAAACAGTCAGAGAAGCTAGCCTTAAAGTGTTAAAGGCCTGTTACTGAGCCCTGTGGAGTAGATTCTTTTATCTCACGATTTTTAAAAAAATCAATTCAAGAAGTTAATTATTATATTTTATGTTGAAAGATCTGAAAAACAGATGCTTAAATATACTTTTTATCTTACTGAACTATATAAAGTTTAAATTTGATTTTTAACATGTAGCATCCAGGAGAATTTGTATCTCATAATTTCAGTCTCTTCTCAGGCAAATTGGAATTTATTTTTATTGCCAGTTTTCATCTGTGCTTGAACTTATTTAAAATCAGGTTAAAAGCAAGGTTTATAAATGGGTACTTTTTTTTTTTTTTTTTTTACAACTTGGGCAATTATTTTTAACTATTTTACCTTCAAGTGGAATGTTCTTCCCCATTCCAGATGACACTGGGAGGACTTTCTTCACCTTGATCTCTTTTTACACTTCCTAGTTAATATTTCACAGCAACCCATTTAAGGATGTCCCTCAGAGATTGAACAGCTTCTATGGAGTAATCAGGGAAGTGTTCATTTGATTTTACTATTTAGGATTTTATTTATTGATCAGTTGTTGGCGCATAGAAATGCCAACAGTAGTTTTCATTAACATTTCACCATATTTGGGATTCTGAGGAGCTGAGAGTATCATTTAAGGAACAAGGGTGTTTGGAAAAGGGTTTGTTGCTCACCTTTAATCATTTAGTGGCGAATTAGTTTAGTATATGAAAGATTGAAAGAGGCAGTAGTACCCTAGAATTTCCTTTCCTCTACTTAACTGCACTTTTTGGAATGTGAAGCATTGTATGTTAACACCTTGGAGAATGGTTAGAAGCTTGGAAAATGTGTAGAAGTCTGATCATTTTGCCTTTTTTTCTCCCTTTGGGGCAGTGCTGAGAAAAGTACTGAGGGAGGGGGTGGGGTTTGGATTATTTGTTGCTTCAGTAAAGAGTAATTGGGAGTTGGAGTTGGTTTTAACTTAAAGGGGGGAAGTTCTTAGCCCATGTGTGCTTGTAATGCATCATCCAGCATCTGTATTTGTGTTCTTGAAAGTAACTGGTCTAAGTTGATGCTAAAAGAAATCTTTTTATGTCTCATCTCTTTAGCAGGGGGAGCGATCTCAGAACTGTTATGAAGGCCCTTGAAGTTCTTTGTTCTTCCCTACTTTGCCATCGTGTGGCCTCTGGACACTGTGGTCAGTCATTTGAGATTGACTTTAATTTAAAACAAAGGCCTCTGTCTTCCACCCAGGAGGTGGAAGGAGTGAATTTTATGTTTGAATGAAGAATTGAATTAAGGAAGAAGAATATATGTCCCCTTCCCTTTCAAGCATAAGTCCAAATAGGCTCTCAGGAATGAGGATTTGTGAAGACATCAAACAGGAGTTTTGACTCATTTAAACTTTAATGCTTGTTATGTTGCTGGAGAAGAGATTCCTGTTTTGCTTGTCTGTCTTTACTGTACCCAGCACCATTTCGGCCTGTCATTTCCTATCTCCTACTTTCCTTCCCTCCACAGTGCACGTCCTTGAGTGACTTGTTCTTATCTGTAATTTTGCTGCCTGTATCCTAGAAAAACGTCTGTTGCACATTCTTTCTTCCATTTTTAACCCACTCACCAGATACCTCCTATATTTCCATATTGTATTACAAAGATGGGCAGAAAAGAAAGATTTCAGATTTTCCAAAAGGAAAGAAAGATAAGAAAGGCCCCCTCTTTGTTCACATACTGTAACCTTTTGCTCCAGAAGTTGAGCTATAAGAGAGTCAGGTTTTTCTTTGTATCCTTTTCATTGCATGGTTCCCTCCAGTATTGGTTCATTCTCATTAATCATGGTTTTTGAAGATAGCTAGTTCATTTGTCTCCAGCAAAGAATCATCAGTAGTTTATATTGCTTTACCTGTACTGGCTTCCAGAGCCAGAAACAAACCGAGGTGTCTCTCAGCAGACTTCTTTTTTGCTGGGGGTGGGGGAATCTATGCAAGGACTAAAATAAAACCGTCCAAAATCAAAGCAATGACAACACAGTTCAAATCAAAAAATCTAAGCACCTTTTTTTTTTATCATTGCTCGTGGACATCTGTCCTTCCCATCAGTCATTGCATTTCCCCTCCTTGTATCCACACCCCTTTTCCTTCCTACATGTTTCCAGTCACTTCCTTTCTGTGAAAGGTTGCTTAGCTTTTTAAAAAAAAATTTTAATTTTTGCTTTTGCTGTTCTTTGTATAAAAAGTAGCAGATTGGATGGATGTGTACACTAGGTGTTTGAAATTCTCTGAAAATCCAGAGTGAAGAAACCAGGTGTGGAGGGAGGGACCTCTCCAGCCTCTCTTGAGCAGAGCTTTGAGCTGCCTGGAAGTGCTTAATCTGGATCATCATTTTCACAGTATTTTCAAAGGAGAGTTAAACACTGTGCTTGTTGGGAAATCTCTGTCAGTTGGTGGTTGCTCCGATAGGTAGCCAAACGAGGTGATTACCTTTTGGATTTTAGCATAGAAATCAAAGTAGAACACATCAACAAGAGCCTCTTCCATTCCATCTTTAGAACCAAAACGTTCAGTAGTTGAAGCAAGAGCTCTCCCTGAGTCAGTGGCAAAATGTCTATATTTTTAGATGCCACTGCTTTTTCCTCAGATGCTCATTTTGTGAATTTCATTTCCTATTTCATATTAGACCAGTGGTTGAGATTGGTAGGTGGGTCACTAGACATGTTTTTGTTTTGCAGACATTATTTCCATTTTGTTTCTCTTTGTACTGTACAGTGCAGTAGTATGCAAACTGTGTGATACAAGAGGTTTCTGCCTTATTTCCACATGCAGAGTAGCTGGGGGTCCTCTGCCTGAGCATTGGGATGTTCAAGCTCTGTCCACCTCCTAAACCGGCTACTGAGAAAGTCAACTTCAGCCCTGTCAGAGTGTCTCTGGCAGCAGCTCCTAATAATTATTTATGCTTTTGGAATTTGTTTCAGCTCCTAAAACCTTCTGTCTATTTCAGTTTGATTTTCTCGATTTGTACAATATATGCATATTCTTTTTCCCTTTTGTCACCTGCCCACCCCCCCAGTGTTTTGTTTTCTAATGTTCTGTAGTTTTGTACGAGATGAGACTTAGCCTTGGGTACTTCTTGCTGAAGCTTTAATGCTTTGTAAATAAAACCTGATGTTTATTAAAGAACAGGTGTAGGTGTGTGTTTGTAGACACTGATCACTTCTGAAAGTCACCGGCCACTTCACTCTGTACAACAGAAAATGCAGCTTACTTTGTTGATATTAGATCTTCTCCGTGTAGAAATAACAGCTGGAAGGGCTAAGGAGTGGCCAGGTAGTCCAGATACCTGCCTTTGGACAAGAATATAAAGAAACAATTCAAGCAAAAAGTTAGTGAAAAAAGGATCATGTAGGAATGCCCTCTCTTCCAATTCCTTAGCTCAGTAAGTGTATAACTACTCTGTAGAGGCCTCAGTGCTAGGAGACATTGTGGAGCTTACAAAAACTCTTGCCAGGAAGTTCCTGCCTTCCAAGGACCTTTCTTAAAGTGTAAGTACAGATAAATTCCTCTTCATTAGCACTTTTTCTCCCTAGATTAAATAGCCTTGAAATCCATCGAATACTTATTGTCTCCTAAAGAATAAGATGTTTCATAAAGTCTATTTAAGTCTTTGATTTTAATCATCTCCAAATCTGAGTGTCTACTTATTAATCCTGTTATGTGACTGAGAATCTTTTTTGACATCATAGCTGTTGCATAGCAACTTTGACCCAAGTGAATGATGAGCTCCTTTCTCGTTCTATGGGGTTGGGGGGACTGGACTGAGAGTCAGGAAGAATTATATATCCTCTCCCCCAGAATATATCTTCGGTACCCTTAGGAAGGAAGAGTGCCTAGAAGTGGGAGAGGAGCTGCATTTAACATCGCCTGTCTTGCTGCTAAGCATTGATTCTAAAAGCCCATTTGGCCCTTGCCTTCGTGAATTTTCATTTCTTTTTAAAATTCCTTACACACTTTACAAAGTGTTTTCATGTACAGTTTATCACTTTTGATGCTCAAAGTGACCTTCCTGAAATAGGCAAGGAGGTCTTAATTTACAAAGGAGGAAACAAATTCAGGAAGGGTAAATCACTTGCCTCTCAGTCCAGAGTTCTTAATCCTTTTTATAGAAGGTTTAGGAGCATTTAAAGTTAATAATAACTTAATTCAAGTTAATCCTCTCTTTTTTTTTTTTAGACTTGGTATTTGATTTCTTATTTGGGCAGATTTAGCTGGTATTTTGAAACCTTTGAATTCAGAGCCTACAATTTGGAGGGGAGGGGAAAGGGTGAGGAATGGTACAGCCTTACTATACATTGAGGTAATTTGGAAATTCACTTCAGCTTCTGAAGTCTTTTCATCTTTGTTTCCCAAGAGGTGGACTTAAATGCATTAAAAGGATGGGAAAAGAATGAAGACTGGTAAGGTGGTTGTTAACAAGTAGTGATAGTAAAGCAACAACCTTGTGACATTTTTTCTGCCGTGTGGCCTCACCTGTTAATAAGGACTGGACTTTTATTAAGTTGTATTGTTTTATTGACAATGCATGCATCATATCTTTCGACTTTGAAGGCTATCTCATGTCGAAGGAATTAAATTACGTTGCGGAGGATTTAGCTGGAACACGTCGGGTGTTGGCTGAGGGTGGTGAAATGCCTACTAAGACATGAAGACTTTGGCCACTAGTTTCATCCTTGGGAACCTGGTGTTGGCCTTCTATCTCCCTTTGGTGGTGACTTTACCTAAAACACTGGCCATTCCTGAGAAACTGCAAGAAGCTGTGGGGAAAGTTATTGTCAATGCCACAACCTGTACTGTCACCTGTGGCCTTGGCTATAAGGAGGAGACCGTCTGTGAGGTGGGCCCTGATGGAGTGAGAAGGAAGTGTAAGTCTCAGCGCTTGGAATGTCTGACCAACTGGATCTGTGGAATGCTCCATTTCACCGTTCTCATAGGGCAGGAATTTAAGCTGAGCTGTCTGAGTTCAGACATCCTGGAGGTTGGACAGGAAGCTTTCCGATTCACCTGGAGACTTGCTCGGGGTATCATCTCAACTGATGATGAAGTCTTCAAACCCTTCCGAGCCAGTTCCCACTTTATAAAGTTTCAGTCCGCTCAGGAGTATGACTCTGGGACCTACCGGTGTGACGTGCAGCTGTTAAAGAACTTGAGACTTGTCAAGAGGCTCTATTTCGGGCTGAGGGTCCTTCCTCCTGACTTGGTGAACCTGAATTTCCATCAGTCCCTTACTGAGGATCAGAAGTTAGTAGATGAGGGCCTGGAAGTGAATCTGGACAACTATTCCAGGCCTCAGCGCCCACCGTGGAAAAAGAAGGTGACCATAGCTGTGGGGATAGGAATTGCCAGTGGTGTGACTGGTGGCGTGTTGGTGAGCATCGCCCTGTGCGGTGCACTGAGGGTGATCCACAGCAGTGCCATCCTTGAGACCTGACAAACCTTGCTGCCGAAGGGCTGGCTGCTCAGGAAGCCAAACTAGCTTTTCAGGGGAGTGTTCTGCCTGCCGGATTGTGGATTAACTAAGGGGGGGGGCTTCCACTACCACAGGAGTGAGTGGGGGTTGTGATGCGGGGCAACATCATGGTAGCTGTGGGCAATATTCCCTAACTCTGTGTCCCAGATGGATCTCTTCCAGATCTTCCCTGCCTACTAGGTACCCAGGAAACCTGACTGCAGGCATCTCCCTGCTCCTGGGAAGAGTTCTGTCTTCCAAGTTTGCATTCATTTTCTACCCTTTACAACTTGTATGCCTCCCTACCTTGATCTCCCTTCCGAGCAGTATAATCGTGTAGAAGGATATAATAGCTTTTCTAGTGAAAGTGTTTTTTTCCTCTTCAATAAAAACAATTCCCAGTAGCTGTATGGAAACCTAACCTTTTCTGCCCTTTAGTTTAAAATTTCTTGCAGTTGTTTGAATTGTCCCATAATCAGTCTGGTTTGGGGTTAAACTTACACCAGCGTTTTTAGAATAGACATTGAACATATCGCTTTGTTGGGGGCATATGCCCATGTGTGGCAGAGCCGAGGGTGTTAGTAATGACTTCTGATTCAGGTATGTAAGAGACAGTCACTAAATGTTAATAAATTATTTGCACCCCTTATACACTCCTAGGTGAAACCTTTGTGCTCAGTGCTAAGTTGAATTCCTGGTGAAACACTGGATTCTTCAGCTGGTAGATTGCCCCTGAACAGTTCCTAGGCTTGCTCCCTGTTCCTGTCCTTCTAGCTCTTTCAGTGCCCTGAAGCTTGTGCTGCTGGAGGTTTCTTACAGCAGCCAAGGCCCCGTAACGGAGGACTAGTACCTTCCTTCCTCAACAGGAAAACCAATCTTAAGACCTTCAGAGGCCATTCAGACTGTGTCTGAGATAATTGCCTTGGCTTGTGGAACTATCAGGGAAATTGCTCTTGGGCCGCCAGCTGAGCTAATTCTATATGAGATAATTACCATTTCTTCCCCTCACTTTTTTCTCAGCACAGAGGAAGTAGCAGAAACAAGACTTGGACCAGTGGTTATCTTCTCTGGCCGTGTGTCTGAATCACCCGAATGAGCTTTTGAAAAATAAGATTCCTGAGCCCTAACCTGAGGATGCTAATTCAATTTAAATTATGACCAGTGGATCTCTGTTATTTCTTCTATTTTATATATAAAAATAAAGTCCAACCCATAGAAAAGTTGAAAGAAAGGTTTGATGACATCCACAGACCCTTTAACTGGATTCACCGATTGCAAACGTTTTGCTCCAGTTCTCTTCCTCTCTAAATACATATTGATTTTATGTGAAGCACTTGAAAGCTAGTCACAGACATTGTGACCTTTTACCCCTAAATCATGTATGCATCTCCTAATAAGGACGTTCACCTGTATAACTACAATGACTTCATCACACTAACAGTTTCCTAATCTTACAAATAGTTGATACTTCGTTTCTCCCAATTTCTAAAACCTTAGAACTTTTAACTTGATGTTTGATCTAGGATCAAATGAAGGTTCACGTATTACATTTGATTATTATTTCTCTTAAGTCTTATTTTACAACAGATCCCCTACTTTTCTTTTCTTCATGACATTCATATTGAAGAGGCCATTTGTCTTGCATAGTGTCCCACAATTATTTCCTCATGAGTAGATTCCTGAGGAATGAATCTTAAACATTTTTGACAAGAGCCCAGCGAAAATAATATGTACTTATTGCATGACCTCGGGAGGCACAATGTCAGGGTGACCCATGGTTGATGCTAAGCTTGATCGTTTGGTTAAGGTGGTGACTGCCAGATCTCTCCAGTGGTGGACCTGTATATGTTTTCCTTTTGTAATCTGTGGGGTGATGCTTTGTGATTATCTGGTTTCTAAAAAACGTTCACAAGCGTTTTAGAATCCATTCATGGTCTTTGCCTTATTATTACGTGCTGGGGATTGCAAAATGATGGATTCTTTAAATTCATTTTTGTATTTATTACCCTGCATTTTTCTGTAAAGAAATGCTATTCTTTTTATTCTTCTGACGTTTCAATGAATTCTCTTTTATATTCAGTGAATTATATATAATCCATTACTGTTGTCATATTTTTGATGTTCAGATTGTTCCCAGTTTTGGCCAGAAGTCCCTTCAAGCCAACTCCTTTGTCCTTTTGGTGTGGTCCCACTTGACTTTGAGCATGTCCTTGCATGGTAGTGTTGCAGCTGGAAAATGTGACTAGAAATTCAAATTCTTTTGGTTGTTGTGAAGAGAGGCTAGAGGCACCTTCTCACCAGGTGGGGGTCACTATGTCTCCGCGGGGAGAAGACTTCCCTTTGGTACTGCTGAGTCAGTACGGGTATCCCCCGCTTTTTGAAAGTTCACTTTCCACCACTTTGGTTTTAGGAGAAACCTACGTTAGTACCTGTTTTCGCTAACTGAAAAGAAATCTGAAGGATTTTCACTGTTTCAAAAAAAAGGTAATTGCTTCTTTGCTTTACACCATTTCAGCTTAAGAAAGATTTCATAGGAACACTCTACTTTTGAGGAGCGGGAGAAACCTGTACCTCAAATGTCTTAAAAATCAGGGAAGCTTGAGCAATACCATCAGATGAGCACTGTTTACTGCCCATCCTGTTAGGTAAAGCCAGCCAGCCTAGGAGAATGCCTGCTCTGCTGAGGCCTGCCTTAAAGTTGCTTGGCCTAATTTTTCTCCCCTCCCAGGACTGAATGAAGCAATATGGACCGTGTGTTGTGACTTCCTTAGCGGTGACTGTGTGAAGGCTGAAGGTGTTGGGTAAAAGCCTAGGGTTAGAGAACAGGACAAGGAGATACTCTTTAGTCTGAGGATAAAAACACGCACAGCTGGTGCCAGCTGCCTCAGCAGGTTGAGAAACCGTCTTTATTTAAGAACTGCCTGCTACCAGAGTCAATAAATAACTACCATTATAAGAAGTGTAAGAGAGACAGACAGTAGGTCAGTGGGAGCGGGTCCATTTTAACAAAAACTGAGTTAAGTCAGTGGTCCAGTGAAGCCCCAACCCTTGCCCAACTGTGAGCTTTTCTAAGCTATGCAGGCCCTGGAGGGGGTGGGTCAGTTGGAGTCTGGGGGCCAAAGCAGGGTGCACCCCATCTGAGGGCATGAGGCTTCCTAGGGCTCTGGGGAAAGCTATCAGACCCATTTTTTTTTCCCTCTCCAGTTTCCCTTTATTGTCCTGCCTTCCCAAAGCCTATGACCATATATACAGCTACCAAGCACCTCTTTCCATGGAGCTCTTTGAAGTTCCTTAAAAGTGCCCGTCTAATCCCTCATGCCACTCCAGGAGCCTCTCTGGCAACCTTGCTCATCTCCAGGATGAAGCCCAGGTTAGGTCTGAGCCAGGGAAATAGCTGCACCTGTGCCTCAAACCCAGGTTTGAGGATACTGTTTATCCCTCCGATACAGAGGAGCCCAGTAGGCTGTTATATTCTGAGATCAGGAAGCACACAGACCTCTAGCTGGAGAAGAGATGAAGGGAGTGAAACATTCTAGAGCCAGCTCGGGCTCTTGCCCAGAGTAGACTAGCCTGGCTCCTGCGACTGCCAAGAGGCAGCAGTATATGCTGGGAAAAGAATGCCTGGGGTGAGCCTTGCCCCGTAAATGACTGTGACTGCAGTCACTCCCCCCTGCATGCTGCAGGGGCCCCAGCGGGCAGGAGCTCCAAGACTCTTCCTGTGCTGAGCACCTTCTGATTCCAAGAATCCCAGCCCTGACGGACACTTGCAGCGTCCCCTCCAGTCTTCACCTACCCTAGACCCCAAGACAAACAGCTGTCAAAATTTCTCAGAGGTCCCTACAAAAGGAAGAAGCCCCTCAATTACTCAGTCCAGGGTCTCCTTGCAAATGTTTTTTCTGACGGCTCTCCTGTCATTTTATCAAAAAGAGCCCCCCCACCCCATGGCCCTCCTGTTCCCTGGGACCACCTGTATCATTTGATTCCCTGGATGAAAGTAGGTAACCCAATCGCGCTGGGCCCTGAGACTCCACCTGAAGAGAGCTGCCCTCCCCCCAAGGGTGAGGTATACATCTGGGCTGTTGGAGCAACCAGGGCTGAGCAGCCAGGGCTGGGGCAAAGGGCGCTATAGGCTGAGCCCCAATGTACGCAGAACGGAGACTCTCCCGAGCCCTGAAGCGCTGCCTGTCCCTAGTCCTCAGGCACTTGCTGGCCACTGAGCTGTAGGGTGAAGTACTGGTTTGTGGCTGTTTCCCCTTGGTTGCCTGTCTGGGGCTTGGCGTGTGAGAGGGGAGAGATCCAGGATCGAGTCGTTACCACAGCAGGAGCGAGCCTCAGCGCGTGCGGGCAGCGAAGGCGACAGTCAGGCCTCTTGGGCAGGAAGGGACTCTGAGAAGCCGTCTGATCTCTTCTTCTGCCTCCACACCAGCTCCTGGGCAGCCACGTCACCAACAGGCTGTTCCCCTTCACGTGCCTGCGTGTCCTCAAGCCACCTGCTGTCTTATTCAGTCTTAACCAGCACTCTGCCTGAGTCTTGGCCTGCAGGAACATCCATTTTAGTCCAGCTCTGTGTCCCCCAAACAAGTTCTTCCTGCACGGGGCTTACGTTTTCCTGAGGCTGAGTTCTCCTAGTTAGAAAAACCCTTCCTGGGTTTCCCAGAGGGTCTGTGTGCCTCCACAGAACTAAGACTCTCAGTCGTTCTCTCTTGCCTCAAGCAAGCTTAGGGGCTGCAGCCGCCAGCTGCACAGTTGAGTCCCTGTGGCAGTCCAGGTCAGCCCTCTCGGCCCAGCATCTAGACACTTGTCCCTTTGCTGCTCCTCCCGCAGCCGAGGCAGTGAGGAAAGAATCGGCTAAACCCTGGAAGGAGGTTTTCTACTTTCAGCATCCCCTTTCTGATAGAGCTGGGTACAGGCCAGATCACAGCCATGGGGGACCAGGGTGGATGCTAGGACAAGTTTGGGTCCCTGCAGTGGAAGAATGGTCACTCAGCTGAGCCCCCAGCACCTCGCATGGGGGTGAAGGGTGGGAGCAGGTGAGGAGGTTTTGATTGGAGGGCTCCAAGGAGGCAGTCCTGGGCCAGGGGCAGGCTGGTAGGTTCAGTGGTGGCAGGGAGAAGGCATGTGAGCTTACATTTTTAAAAAATTGTAGTGGGTAAACACCAACATAAACCTGCCCAGGAAAATAGAGCAGGACTTGAAAAATTTAAAAACCATAACAAAATAGAGCTCTAACTGTAAACTACAGAAACCAGGCTCAGGGGGCCTGTGCCCTACAAGATGTCCCGCTGCTCCTATATGTGAAGGGCCACCTGTCACAACATAGGCTTTGGAGTTTCCTGGTTGTGCCACCACTGCTGCCTGGATTTGGGGAATCCCTGCCCTTGCTTTGGCGTCTTTTCTTGGAGCAAGGGCAAGGGGAGCAGGGGGCTTCAAGCCAGCACTGCATATTGAGGTCCCAGCAGAAGCTAGGCTCAGAAGGCAAAGAAAGACTGGGGTCTCCTGTAGTCTGCATGCGCCTTGGGTTGGGACCCAGCCATGCCGAGCACCCCACCATCACCCACCTGCACCTCTTGAAGAAGAATTTTCATAGCCCAGTGCCCTTCTTAACCACCTTCTTAACCAGGTCATAGCCATTCAGCACTGCCCCCTTCCTCTGGGTAGACAAAGAGCCTGGGACAGGAAGGTTGGAGAAGAGTGCTATCCCAGCCCCATCATTGACAGGCTGTGTGACCTGAGGAAGGCCCTGCCCCTTCCAACTCTGTTACCTCATCTGTAGAGTGGTGGCTTGGGCCCAGTGAGGTCTATAGCCTCTTCCAGCTCTGACGTGCTGTGACTGGTAATACACCCAGAGCGCAAGCTAAGATGTCCCATTTATTTACCCCTTCGTCTTCTGGGGGAATGCAAAAGAGCATCCGAGGCAGCCTGGGGGGCGGGTCGCCATGTGGCCCAGGGCGTTCCTGCGAGCAGGTAGGGCCGCATTTATCCTTTGCCCTTCTCAGAAGACTCCTGACTCCAGACACACAGAATTACAGCTGCATTTTGCTGGAGGAGGACGGTGGAGGCACTCCTGCCTCCTACTCAGACCCGCGAGGCACCGTGCAGGCTGGGGCTTGGTGCAGTGGGGGACCTGCCCAAGACAAGCCCTTTAGTCACCCAGCTACCTGTAGTGGCTTCTGTCACTCTGGGGTGACAGGGTTGGGTTGGCAGTATTGGCTAAGAGGGCAACGTCACCTTGATTGTGACTGTGCCGCAGGCCAAGTCTGGTGCCCCTTTCCACCAGGAGTCTCAGCTTCTCAACCCCTCTTAGCTCCCACCCAGCAGTCGGGAGCGTCGCCCCCCGGAGCTGCAGGGGCTCAGGCTCCCGGCCTCAGACACCAGAGCACTGGTTCTCAGCCATCAAGGTAGGTGGCAGGGGCCTCCAGGGAGTTATCCAGGACAATGTCAGGGTCCAGCCGTGCTGTCCTTTAAGAGGAGAAAGGAGGAGAGTCCCTGGTCCCCAGGTTTGGCCCTCTCCTTAGACTGAGAGATGCTGCTGTTTAAGCTTTGTCCCGTTCCTGTCCGGTGTTCCCGGGCTTAGGACTCCGCTCTCTGGAGCAGAGTCCATATGCGGTCCCAGAGTGCTATCTCCGCTGATGCGCAGATGCCTGTTTAAACCCCCTTCTTCCTGTAGGCCTGCCTTCCATCCAGGCACCCTAGAGGGCCCAGGCATAGGGTTCAGTATCATCATGGAAGTTACTGTCTGGTGCCTCTTGCTTTAAAGAAAAAAATTCCTCGCATGGGTTCTATCCTGTGGCAGAATATGAAATATCCTACCTCCTACGAAAAGGGCACTGCTTAAAGTAGGTATTTAAAACCAGTCATTCTCAGGCACAGTGTTGGGCCACCTTGGCATTGGGAAGGGGCTGGGGCCAGCTGGCTCTGTCCATCGGAGGTGGGTGTCCAGCTGTGGCAGAGAGGGAGGGGTGCCGAGATCAGAGCTCCAGGTAGCCTATGAGGATCAGTGTCGCCACGGAGTGACAAAGGACGGTGCCAGGATGTGGGACTGGACAGACTGCTGAGTTCTCCACCATCATGCTTGTGCCTGAAACCAGCAGGCGGAAATGGGCTGAGTGAGCTGGGCCTGGGACCTGCACATCCCTGTCCCACCCTCAGGACAGAATCCAGACCTTTCCTAAGGAGATTCACGGAGGGCTGGCTTCAGGACGGGGAGGTGTTCTCAAGCCCTCCTTCTGCAGTGTTTTGTAGGACCTTTGCTCTTGTTCCCGTGAAAGGAGTGCACTTACCTCAGCCCTCAGGGATGTTTGGGAGTGGGAAGGAGGGGGCAGCAAGGGCAGTTCCAGGGCTACTTTGCACTTGGTTCCTGCCTGCCTGCTTTTTTCCCCCTTGGGGACTGGCTGGGTTGGGGTCTGGCTTGGGTGGGAATGATTCCTGCATCAGGCATCTGGATGGACCCTGATACTCCTGGGGGATAAGGGGAGAGACAGCACCTCCATTCCTCACGATGTGGACTTCTGCCGGGACCCCGTCCCCCCCTGGCCCTGTGGTCCGAATCTGCACCAGGGCATGGCCAATGTCTTCAGGAACCGCAATTTCTATCCAATTCTTGCTGGTGAGGTGGAGCGTGGGAGTCGGGTATAAGTCGTTCTGGTACAGCATCTGTGGGAAGGGGGTTAGCCAGGCAAGAGTTTCCTTACACCAGGACTGATTCTCCTCTTCCCTAGCCCCAGGAATGGGAGGAGCCCATACGGTTCTGGGCCCTCGAGGTCCTGCCTCCTCACCCCTCCCGTTTCCTGTTGACCAGGTCCAGGCTCTTGAACAAGCTCCCCACTGGGAAGAGGAAAGCTTGCAAGCAGCTGAACTGGTTCTGCAGACTCCTTAGACCAGAAGGACCCAGACTTCACCCAGTCCATTGCTGCCCCCTTGAACCCTGTCTTTCCGCAGTCATACCATTTTCTTCTAGTCGCTACTACCTGCTCCCTGAAGAACTGCTCATGGATTTCACGCCTCTCACAATCCCAAACTCTCTGCTTACATCTAACTCAGATCCTTCTGGCTAGAAACTGCAGCTCCCTTGTGTTTGCCAGAAATACAAGTGAGCTCTTCCTCAGCGTTCAGTGCCTGGTTGATCCCTTCCTTACCTTATAGCCTGTGACTGCAGACTCATTTCGGAGCGGGACCACAGGGTCCCACTTAATACTAAGACTGGAGCTCGAGAAAGTCCAGGAGATGTTGCCAGGGGGTCGCCGTGGAGCTGCCAGAGGAGGGAGAGAGTTGGGGAGACTTCCCAATGTTTCCCCACCACTCACCCCCTTGCTTTTAGCCAGCCTTTTTCTAGATGTCTTCCCAAAGCAGTTGGACCCAGAACATTCTGTCACCGCTGCCTGAGAAACACACTCCAACAAAGTTTGGAGAAAAGGGAGGCAATTCAGAGGCCATGAATTCCATTCCCTCGTTATTATTAGACGTGCTGCCTCGTTTCTGTCCTGCCCAGGGCTTGTGGGCTGGAGCATTTGTCTTTCGGGGAAAGAGTGATCCTAGAGGCACCGCCTCCAAAATATACCGCCCAACCCCCACCCAGGCTGACGGACTCACGTGGCTTCACGGTCGTGGCATTGGCGGAAGGGCTGGCAGGCCCAGTGCCGGCCCGGTTGTAGGCCCGCACAGTCACGTGGTACTTGGTGTTGTAGTGTAGGCCGGTGACTAGGGCACTGGTGTCTAGCCCTGCTGTCCTCACTCGGTCAGCAGCTGCTTCTTTGTCCCCGGCTTTCCAGTAGCGGATCTGAAGGGGGCAGGGGTACCCTAGGGTCAGCAGTCAAACCCAGGACCTCGGGGCTACCCTGACCCTGGCTCTGGACACCTGCATCCTGCTCCTTGCTGGTGCTTGTAACTCAGTCTCGGGTCTCAGAACCTAGACACTAGATCATGAGCTCCAAGGGAGCAGGGACAAGTTGGTGTAAGTGGCTGCTCCCTTCTTGGTGCCCAGCAGAGTGCCCAGTCCAACGAGAGAGCTTAATACGTGGGCTGAACGAGGGAGCGGGGGTGTGGGCACTGACTCAACCTAGCGCTGGCCTGCTGAAACCAACCCCATTTAATTAATTCAAGGAATCCCGTGGGGACTCTGTTAAAGGCTATGAAACGCACATTGTACTTGCAAAGTAGTCCCCCAGCCCTCACTCCAGCAAGCTTATGAGGGCTGCGGAGTAAATGCAAACCCATTGTCATAGACCTCGTAACACCAAGGCCTTCTAGATATTCTTCCAAATCAATGGCAGAGTTTGCAGCTATCTCCTCAGTGGGGCTCGCCTAACCCATTGTGCTAAAGCCCAGAGCTGACTCTCCTGAATGGAACTGACAACATCACTAGTATGATGATTCTCCCTTAGACAATGACATTTCCTGCTTGCCCTTCTTTCCCTTCCTCTCGCTTTCTCACTCTCCATCCGCCCCCGCATGTACCCCAGTGTGGAGTCACCAGTGGGCCCAAGTCTTGGGTCAGAAACTGCTGGGCCCAGAGTTCCTCAGGGACAGGATGAGCGGCTGGTACATAGAGGAGGCCATGCTGTTCTCTGCAGCCCTGAGGATGCCAGGCTAACGGGGCTCTGGCATGAAACGGGCAGGCTACGCCCCTTCCAGGACCTACTCCTCCTCCCCTGGGCTCCCACAGCGTCCAGTGCCGGCTCGAGCCAAGCAGTAACTTCAAGGCTGTCCACAGGCATCAGCTAGAGGGGCTTAGCTGAGGTTGCGTCCATGGTGCTGCATAGACTGCGTGCTGTGTGCCTGGTTAGTGAATGAGTGATTCCAGGAGGAGGACTAGCAAGCCATGAGGTGCCCCCGCGCCTTGACCCCCCGACCCCTTCCTCTCCCAGCCCAGGTCAGTGCTCACCTCATACCCCAGGAGGATACCATTCATGTCCTGCCGCACCGGTTCCCAGGTCACGTTCATCTCTGAGGATGAGACCCCTTTGGCCCAGACCTTGGTAGGGGCCACCCTGGGTTCTGAAGACCGACACAGAATGGGTTTGGGTTCCCGGGCACTCCCTGTACCCTACAGAGCAGCTGCCAGCTGGGACTGCCCCCTCTTAGGATTTTATGGAGCCCAGGGTGCAGGGTGCAGAGCATCCCCCGGGGCCCACTTCTCTTTCCAGAGAGCCTCCCTCCTCTAGGCCTGAGGGGAGACGAGGTAGCAAGGGCTAGGAAGGAAGCCAGTGGCTTAGAAGCCAGGTGTCCTCTCCACCCCACCTGCGGAACCTAGCAGGGGTGTGAGGAGCGCTCCCGCACCCTACACCCCGTGGACACGCTGCTGGGGTGGGGATGCCGCATGGGCCCCGGGGTGGCCCACCTTCCTCAGCCGAGTACACAATCGCGGTGAGGCTCTCAGGCCCATCCCCGCGGTGGTTGTAGCTGCGGATCTTGACCTCAAAGGGGGTGTAAGGCCGGACGCTCTCGTTGCTGTAGACGAAGTACTGGGCATCGGCGCCGGGCACCCGCGCGGTCTGCCAGCTAGTGCTGCCCTGCCTGCGGAAGGACAGCAGGTAGCCGAAGCCGTCTCCGTTCTGGTACTCCCGGGACATGGGCTGAGGGGCAAGAGCGTGGCATGGGCGAGGGGCCGCGGCTGCGTTTTCCTGCCCGTCCTCCAGCCCCACCCAGCCTTCACCAAGAGGGGTGGCCCCAGGGCTGCGGTGGTTCCATCCTGCAGTGGGTACCAGGGGAGGGGAGGGACCTTGTCTGCTCTGGAGTCAGGACCGTGCAGTGGCTCTGTCTGGGTCCTCTCTGCATGCTGCTCAACTCCTGAGACGAGTCCCACCAGGTGCGGGTGGGGGTGAGGGTGGGGTAGAACTTGTCCCCCCAGAGAACTGGAGGCATAGCCCTGCCTCTGTCCTTGCAGCTTACCGTCCAGTTGACAATGAGCTCTCCAGGGGCTCCACCGCCTCCTCTGAGACCTGAGGGTGCCACCGAGGGGGCTGTCAGGGCCAAGGGACACAGACAGTTAATGGGCAGTGAGGGAACAAAAGCTCTGAGTCTGAGACCAAAAAGCATCCTAGGACAAGGACACCCTTCCAGTGGGCCCTGGCTACACGCCAATAAAATGGACAACCTAGAAGAAATGGACAAATTCTTAGAAAAGTACAATCTCCCAAGACTGAACCGGAACCAGGGAGAAATAGAAACTATGAACAGATCAATTACCAGTACTGAAATTGAATCAGTAATTTAAAAACTCCCAACAAACAAAAGTCCAGGACCAGATGGCTTCACAGGTGAGTTCTACCAAACATTTAGAGAAGAGTTAACACCTATCCTTCTGAAACTATTCCAATGGGACCTGGTTTTGTCTTTCAAGAGTCCCTCTGGACGTGGGCTTTGGCGTCAAGCAGACCTGAGATCAGATTCCACCTCTGCCACTTACTAGCTGAGTTTCTCTGGACGAGTTACTTAACCTCTCTGAGCCTCTGATTCCCCTCTCTGTAAGATAAGGATAATAATGTTTCTCTCAAAGGCTGTAAGAAGAATAAAATTAAACAAGACAGTGGCTAGCATATACATATAGTATACACTCCATAAATGATCATTATCTTGATCCCTCTTGTTGGTTTAAACTAAGTAGCAGAGACCAACTCTAATTTGCTTTAAATTAAGGGGAATAAATAATTCAGAACTGCAGTTAATCCAAAAAACATTTCTTTTGGGTTACAGGTTGTTTTATTATTTTATTTTTTTATTTTCATGGCAGACTTAATTTCCTAATTGTCTCTAGTATTCAAAAGGCTGATATTAAAACAAGAATGTATTTAATTAGATCGTGAAGCTTGGCAGGGGGTAACTTGGCTGAGGGTTAAAATATTTCTGTAGATGATCCAGCAACTGGACACTTATCACTTCGTTCTGATGATACTTTAGGGCCTTCTCATTTGCAAAGGGCACTTAAACACATTACCCATTTGATCCTGTGAGGTAGGCATTAATATTACCCTTTTCAGAGTGGAAAGATTGAGGCCCAGAGCAGTTAAGTGACTTGCCTGAAGTCACACAGCTAATAAATGTCACAGTTTGAATTTGAACTCAGCTCTTCTGATTTGAAATCTCATCATCTTTCTTCTGCATCATAGCTGTCTTTGTGCTCAACTCCTGGATACTACAGTGAAGGAGACCACTCCTCACCCTTTGACTGTCCAAGAAGTTCAATCAAAGAAAGTGCTCCTTCTGGAATTCTTTACTCAGGAGAGGTACAAGTAAAAAATATTGAATGATTCCAGAAAGAACCTGGAGAGTCAGCATGGGGCACACAGGAAACCATGTTTATGGACACAAAAAGGCAGACCCTCATTACACATTCAGTGGGGCAGGCCTGGGTGGGTATGGAGGGGAGGCAGGTCCTGATTCCATGCTGCTGGTCTCAGGATCCCAGGGCTCTCATTCTGGGCCTTCCCCTTCACCTCTTCCCTTCCTTCCCCACTCAGGTTCTGACACCTACCTGCCTTTCAGGGAGGGTTGTGGGCAGATTGTCTATTCTTCCTGCTCCCAAAGAAACCATCTAAAGAAGGACTTAGAGCACCAGCTGCTTACTTAGTGCCCTGCACAACACACACACACACACACACACACACACACACCTTCCTCATTAACTGATTCCTGCAGCTCGTGCACTTCCAGGGAGTATATCTGCCCATCACCCCATGGTCCTGGGTTCAAGTCCAGGCTCTGCCAGTGTGACCCTTCCTTCACATGGAATGGTTTTTCCATTTTTTAAAAAATTAAACTCTTTACTTTGAGACAATTGTAGATTCACATGCAGTTGTAAGGTTGGCCTATTTTTTTAAATAAGTGGTTTGGACTGGATGGCTTCCAGCCCTGACAGGCTGTGGCCCAAGGCACAGTACGTTGTGCAGTGTTGCGGCCTTGCTCTGACTTGGGTTCCTTTCTCATCTGTTTTGTTAGAGTCCGAAGCCTGGTGAGCAGGGTTGGAACTCCATGTAATTGCTGCTTGCTTGGGGCTCCCTTTAAGGAGGGCTAGGGTCTGTGCCCTGACATTACTTCTCACCCAGGGCTCTGACCTGCTTCCTTGGTCCGGATGTTGCTGGAGGGCCCACTGGGCTCCCCAGTGCCCAGGATGTTGCTGGCTAAGACCCGGAACTCATAATCCATCCAGGGCGTGAGGCCCAGCACCTGGGCGGTCTCGGCGTTGCCCTCGATGTTGGCGGGATCTGCAAGGCACCAGGGAGTCAGTGTTCTGCACTTCATTTACTGATCTAGATGGAAAGGGCAGGGACTGGGTATGAATCACTTTTTTATACCCAGCTCTCACGGTGGTACCCGCTATATTAAGAGTTCAATACCTTTTTCAGGAATGATTGGGAAACTCGTAGACCTCCCTGCCTTGGAGCCTTTGTAAGATGTTGTGTGCATCCCACACCCCCACGAATGTTTTCATTGCCCCATTAATAGTCCTGCCAGTGCTTCAAGGGTGCAGACTGAGTGCCTCCCTCTCCAACTCCCTCCCCATTCTTCTGCCGCCTGTGTGACCATCTTCTCTAATGGCCTGGGAGCTCCCTGCAGGCAGGGGGTCTACACTTGTCCCTCTTCGAAGCTCCAGGCTCAGCCTTGGCCTCTGACCCCCAGCACCCCCCCTCGCCCCCCCTACAGCCAGGCCTAATCAGTACTGACCTGGGTGGGGCCTCACACTTACTGGTCCGAACCTGCTTCCACTTCCCTGCAGGTAGAGTACGAGCTTGCAGGGTGTACTTGGCAATGGGGCTGTGGTTGTCAAAGCCACGGCTCCAGCTGAGCTGGACAGTGGTGTCACCGATGTCTCTCACAACCACGCCTCCTGGGGGACCTGGCGGACCTGCACCAAGAGGTCAGAGCAACAAATTTGAGCCAACCTCCTGCAGGCTCGCTTGGGCTGGTGCAGTACCAAGAGGGAGCAGCAGAGGGCGCAGGAAACATACACCGGGTTGGGAGGGCAAGGAATGGGGGCAGTAGTGAGTGGCAGATGGGGTGTTTTGAGGAGGAAGGATGTGTCCAAGGCTGGAGGGGTCACAGAGGCTCTCTCACAGAGATGTGTATAGATTTCCCAGCATGAGGCTTTGAAACTTCTGGCCTCAGCAAGTTCTCCAGTCTTGGGATGTGTTAGGAGTGGATTTTTTTACAATTTTAGCTTTGGAGAAAGAATATTTTATTCATTTAGGACCTGCGAAGAACCACGGGATGAGTTCAGCTCAACAGACTTGTTAGGAGCCCTTCCCACGGCTTTCAGGGAGAGGTGGGGTTCGTTAGGGAGCGAAGGTCAGAATAGCCCAGCTGGCCTCTGAGGGTGTCACAGTGGGGGTGGGGTGGGAAACCCATCACCTCGGACCAGGACTGTGGCCTCCTTAGATGCACTGTCCACCACCGTCTGGGCCATGCATGTGTACTTCCCACCGTGGCGCAGCTGGGCGTTCAGGATGGTCAGATCCCCAACCGTCTCCTTCTGCACACGCGGGACAGGAAGCGGGGCGGGTCAGAGGAAGCAGCCCTGGCTAGTGCATGAGTCAGGGGACAGGAGGCGGGGCTCAGAGTCCCCTGCTCTGTTACTTCCCCAGACCCCTTGCACCTCGCTCTTCCTCTCTGTTCCGTGGGAGGGATCAGCTAGTCTCTACTTGGTACCACTGGGGATTAAATGACATTTTTTTTTACAGAAGACAGTGATGGTTCAAGTTAATGATATCATCTGCGCTGGGGGGCAGGATAACAAGAGTAGGGGAGTGAGTCTTGCTTGGTGTCTGGAATTCCAGGTTTGACCCTAACCCTCTTCTAAATGCATAGACGTCGGGTGGAATCCGGGGAACTGCCCGTCTAAGGGAGGGTGCTTATGAACCCAGGGATGAGCTTGCCATCATGGCATTCCTGGGGGAAGGGGGAAAAGCTTTGGGGGTGTTGATGGGTCTCGTGGGTCCCCTGTCTGCCCAGAAGGAGGGAGGAGCCCTGGGTTCTCTGGCCTCAGGCCTTACCACACTGGCCCTTCGGTAGTGACCCCCAGGCTTGTCGAAATCGATGGGGAAGTCATCCAGGGTCCAGATGAAGGTGAGGTCCATGGTGGGGTCGTGGGAGGCGTGGCACTGCAGGGTCAGGTTATCTCCCAAGTTGATGTCGGCACTCGAGGGGGCTAGAGTGATCTTGGTTGCATCTACCAAGACAAAGGGCCCCTGAGTGGAAGGGGAGGAAGTAGGCCCAGGCAGGGGCGGCAGGGCAGGGTGAGAGGCTCTGTCTTGAGCCCCAGGAAAGAGAACAGGCAGTGTGGCCAACAGCATCCTGACCTCCCAGCAGCCCTGCGAGTGCGTGAGAGGGAGGCAGGAGCATATCCCGGATGGCGGTGTTTGGGGGCAGTCCCAAGAGAAACCGAATCCTGGGGTAGCCTCAAAACCAAACTAGGGGCTTTCCTGGTGGCGCAGTGGTTGAGAGTCCGCCTGCCGATGCAGGGGACACGGGTTCGTGCCCCGGTCCGGGAAGATCCCCCATGCCACGGAGTGGCTAGGCCCATGAGCCACGGCTGCTGAGCCTGCGCGTCCGGAGCCTGTGCTCCGCAACGGGAGAGGCCACAACAGTGAGAGGCCCGCGTACCGCAAAACAAACAAACAAACTAGGAGGAACATGGGAACACAAGAGCCCAATGGCGAGGAGGGACGGCACCCCGTGGTGGCTGAGTCACCAACCTCAGCCAAACCATGGTCCTTACCTCGCACAGACAGGATGCCCGTGCTGTTGGCTTTGCCCATGAAATTCTCAGCAAAGCAGGTATATTTGCCTTCATCTGACCGACTGATGTTTCTTATGATCAAGGTGCCATCCGGAGTTACAGTCACTCTGCAGCAAGGACAGAGCAGATCTGGCCAACCCAGTGACACACTGTAGTCACGGGAAGGGGACTCACCTCCAGTGAGAGAGAGGGTGAGCAGGAATTGCTCAGGTGGGGTGGGGCTGGTACCTGCTGCTGTTGACCAAAATCTCAGTGCCTTTGCTCCAGAGCACCACGGCCTTCGGAGCTGCCCTGGGCTGACAGGGGATAACGATCTCTCCCCCTCGGGCTGCGGGGATCAGACGCCTTACAGGATTCAGCCTAAAGTCGGGGGCAAGCGCTGGAAGGAAGGGGGAGCGCCCCACAGTCACGCAGGGAATCAAACCAGCACTCGTTGCCCTGGCGTCAGATGTCACCTGGCTACATGTTAAACATTTTATGTTCCCTCTATGGCCAATCCACGAGTGACCCCCTAGCAGCACCACTTCCAAAATAGCCAGGATCCAGCCCCTTCTCATCACCCCCACTGCCACCAGATCTCTGCTGGTTGGCCTTCCTGATTTTGCATTTTCTTTCTACAATCTCTTCTCCACCCAGCTGCCAGGAATATCATTTTAAAAACACAAAACGGACACTCAGAATGAAGTCCAACGCCTCCCAAGGACTCACAAAGGAGTCCCTACCTCTCTGATCACATCTTCCTCCATTTCTTCCCTCACTTATTGTGCTCTATCACCTGGGCCATTTTTTTCCTCTTCTTTTTTTGGTTCCGTGAAGATGACATGATTTTTCCTGCCTCAGGACCTTTGCACTTACTATACATTTCACTTGGAAAGCCCCCAGATCTTCACATGGTTGGTTCACATCCCAAATGCAACTTCTTCAGAGAGGTCTTCCCTGACCATCCCCTCTAACTGGCCCACCTTACCCACAGCACTCTGCGGGATTTTCTTTACTGTATTTTTTATGGCTGTCTGAAATTATCTTATTTAATTGTTTGATTTTGTGTTTATTTGCCCCCCTCTCTCCACTGGATTGTAAGATACTTGAAGGCAGAGACCTTATTTTTCGTGTTCACTTCTTAGGAGGTGTTGAAGAAATATTGGTTGAATGAATGAATGAGTCTTAGTTAAGCCTCACTACAACTGGATGAGGTAGGTACCGTTCTGTCCATTTTACAGGTGAGGAAACAGACTACAAGCTTAAGTCACACATCTGAGGATACTGGACTAGCTGACGTTTACTGGGCGCCTGTTATGTGATGGGCAGGTTCCTTATGCTTTAGCTCTATCATCTCCTTTCATCCCCACAGCAGCTGGATGAGGGCTGGGCTGTTATTGCCCACATTTTATTATTCAAGAAACTGAAACACAAAGAGATTAATAACTTGCCGAAGGTCACACAGGCAAAGGGGCTGCATTAAACCCAAATCTAGCTGATTTGGCTTTCAGTGACTTTTGCCACTTTTTTTTCATGGCGGCAGACATTTCCTTTTCCACGTCAGACGCGGGTCAAGCCAGAGACCCTGTCCTCTGGGAGCTCCATCTAGTGTCTCATCTCCTGTCTTAAATCCCTGAGTTCTACTCAGAAGCTGTTGGAAAACTAAGGAAAACTGCCAGGTGAGCATGTGCATTTAGAAATGCTGCAACTCACAACCCCTAACGCCCCCCACCTGGGTGTCCCCTGGGACGTCCTCTCTCCCTGGGCCCCTTACCTTGCACGGCCAGCTCGGCACTGGCGTAGATGGTGCTGTGCTTGTTCTCCGCCACACACTGGTACATGCCTGAGTCCTCCAGGCTCAGCTTGGAGAATCGCAAGTCTCCGGCCAGCACTTCTACCCGGGCCTGTGCAGAAGATCAGGACCACTGGGTGGGGGCTTATGGGGTGGATGCAGTGGAGACTGGGCTGCCTGGAGGGGGCGCCTGTATGCGCAGTCCTATCCAGGGCCACCTGGAATCCCAGGACGCACAGATTCCCCTGGCCTCCCCGCACGTCTGCACCCGGAAGCCAGAGGGGCAGGTGACACACTCAGGACCACATAGTGCTTTTGTGGCTGAGTTGGGCCTGAACTCAGGTCCCTGGACCCTCCAGACTCTATCCAGTTGACCAGCCTGAGGCCATGTGACTCTGGGATGGAGAGAAGCACCTAGAACTACGCTGTGGCACCCTAATTGGCCCAGAAAGGTTGCCAGTGTGCGGAAGGGGAGGAGATCTGGAGGGTGAGGGAACCAGGTGAGCAGAGGAAGGTGTGCTGGGTGTGTGGAAGGAAGCCCCAGGTCTCCTACCTGGGAGACCAGAGGATCCCCATCCCGAAGCCAGCGCACTGTGGGCCGGGGCTTGCCGGCGGCTGCGCATTCCCAGTGCAGGTTGGAACCGATGTCAGCCTCCATGTCTGAGATCACCTTGAGCCACTCGGGCTGAGCTGCGGGGAGCAAGGGAGAGCAAGGCTGGGGAGGGGCTGGGGAGGAGCTGGGAGGAGCTCCGCGAATTAACTGGACTGGATTTGCAGGGCTGCAGCTCCTGCGCCAGACAGCAGAGGGCGCCAGCCGCATTCCGGGGTGGGGAGAAGCAGGTTCAAGACAACTGGCAGTGCCAGTAACTCTTTTAGCGACTTAAGTCATTCTAATGCTTTCCATGTGCTTTCTGCAACCTTGACTGAAGCTCTGAGCTGACCACAGCACCAGCCTCGTCTGGTCCCATACCCAGTGCACCCCGTGGGCAGGAAAGTTTCAGCAAGGGGCTGCCTAATCTCCTCCCTGACTTCTGGGTCGGCTTCCTCAAGGACAGGGGAAGGCAGGCGGCGAGGGTGTCCGGCTCTGTACCCTGCACGATGATGCGGCCCTGGACGGTGTCGCGGCCCTTGGAGTTCTCCGCCTCACACTCGTAGGTGCCTTCGTCCTCGAAGCCTACGCTGGGGATCTGCAGGGTGGGCTCGGCTGTGGCCCACTGTGGGGACAAGGAGCCATCCACTTTGCGCCACTTGATCCTGGGGACGGGGCTGGCAGGGGAGACAAAGCCAGAGGGGGTGGGCTGAGCTAGGCAGACTCCCTTGTGCCTGCAACTCCTCCCCCAACCCAGGTCCCCTTGAGATGCTGGGCAGGTGGGGACGACGGGGAGGAGGGCCGGGAAGAGACAGAGGGAGAGCGGCCAGGAGAGGAGGAGGGGCCTCTCCCAGGGAGGCTCAGAGCACAGGTGGTCTGTTCCCTGAAGCTGACTTGCCCTCCCTGCCTGACCCCACCCTGCCCTGGCCTCTTCTGGGCCTGCCCTCCACAGCAGCGGCCTGCAACCTGGTTCTTTATGGGTCCCCTTCCTCCTCTCCCCAACAGGGCCTTGCCTCTACTTTTCAAAGGGGATTAAGTTGTTAGTAATCTGTGTACTAAAATGGACTGAGGTATCGGTGAGTCTTACAAGGTAACGCATTACCCTTCATGTGTTTTAAATATGGATTTTCTGGAAGCCCAATAACTGTCCACAAAGCAGGGGGCATCTTGGGTAACCACAGGAGATATGTGAGGGAGGAGGGGACCAATGCACAAATCACATTCTTTCATTCATTCTACAAACATTTATTGAGTACCTGCTATTTGCTTAGCCCTGTTCCAGTGAGTCCTTTTTCTGAGAGAGTAAGAGTTCTATTATACATTTTCTATTTTAAGAGATAACTGTTAGCATCCATAGAATACTTACTAAATACCAGATGCTATTCTAAGCACTGTACATATATTAGTTCATTCAATCCTCATAACAACCCCATGAGGCAGGTACTATTATTATCACCATGTACAAATAGGGAAACTGAGGCACAGAGAGGTCTCCCAGCCAGCAAGTGACAGAGCTAGTAGTTGAACGAGGCAGGCTGGGTTGGGGTCCACGCACCGTGCTACCTGCCCCCAGCCTGGGGTGTTGTATAAGCTGCCTGAGCCTATCATGCACGTTGCTGGGAAGATGTCTCCCCCAGAGGGTTAGTGCTCAGTGAGTGGCGGTTGCTACCCACTGTGGGTCCGGCACTCTGCTAGACCCTGCGAAGGCACCGAGATGACTGAGAGCCGGCCCTGCCTGCCCTCTCCCTGAGGGGCTCTGAGAGGCTGTGCCCTGGCCTGTCTCCTCCCTCCCCCACCACTCACTTCCCGAAGGCGAAGCACTCCAGGGTGACCTGCTGCCCCACCAGCGCATAGGTCTCTGCTGGGAACCGGGCCTTGATGCTGGGGGCAAAGAGCCTGGTGTCTGGGGAGAGAGGGTTCACACATCAGATCCAGATCAGGTGCTCCTGTGCTTAGGATCTCAGCACAACTCAGAGCCCACACTTTCTTGACTCCCTTTCCCCTTGGGGGCATGCAGCAAGGGTCTGAGGCCATGTAGCAGGAAGACCCTGGGGTCCAGCCCCAGACCCTGTGCCCTTTGAGCTGCTCTTCACAACTTCAAAGGGAAGACCCCCTTTCCCAACGCTCCTTGACCCCTTCAGCTCCCTCCTCCTCGCCTTGCCCGCTGACCCTGACCTTCCGCAGCCAGGTTGAGCTGAGCAAACTTGCTGAAGACGCTCTTGGTGGAGAAATCCATGTGGCTTGTGGCCAGGCAGGAGTAGTTGCCCAAGTCTGAGGCATTGGTCCGGGCAATGTACAGGTTCCCTGTGGTCTGGGACACGAAGTGACGCCCATCCGTAGGGATGAAGTTGGGGAACTCGTTGAGGAGCCAGCGGTAGGACAAACCTAGGAATGGGGAGTTTGAGGAAACCGGGGGTGCTGGGCTAATGGAGCAACTCTGGGTAGGACCTCAACGCACTGCTGGGGATCCGTAGACCCTGTCCTGAGAGCCCCTGTGCTCTGAACTGGGGCTGAGGGGAGACCTAGAGGGAAGATGCGACTTTATCTCTGCCTTCAGGGAGTGCTGTCTGCTGGGGAAACAGCCCCTGCCCTTGGGGACCTCCCAGTCTGATGGGGGGGTGGGGCACAGAATCATTTAGAGTTGGGCACCCCGGGATCAGTGCTTCCAAGGGTCACTCACCACCTCTTATTCCATCCCTCTTCTGCTGAGCGGCCAGAAGCCCCTCCTGTGCCCTCTGTCTAACATGGCCCAGGGGCCTGACTCACCTGGGTAGTGGGCGGGTGGGTTACAGGGCAACATCACACCCCAACCTTCGTGGGTTTTCACTGGGTCTCGCTCCTCCTTGGAGAATTCCTGCAGGACTGGAGGTGGAGACCGTGTGCTCAGGCGCTGTCCTCCAAGCCTGCAGGACCCTCCCTTCCCAGCTCAGGCTCCATGGGGAAGTAGTCAACCGCCCTTCTGGACACTTTCCAGCCCTGTCTTCTCTACCCCAAAGCATCCCGGCACCCCGTGGGGCTCACAGCCAAAGCGGAGGACAGCCTCCCTGCTGACGACGGTGCCCACTGGGTTGGAGGCCAGGCACTGGTAGACGCCGGCGTCCTGGGCTTTGGTGGGGTTCATGATGACCAGGTTGCCCCCGACCAGCTGGTGGCGGGAGCCTGGCTCCAGCTTCATCTCGGTGCCATTCATCTTCCACCTGCAGTGGGGGCGGAGAGGGGCTGATGTGACGAAAAATTGCCCACTGCCCAGGGCCTCCCAACACCACTGCGAGGGTCTCACCTGTAGGTGGCCGGAGGGCTGGCCCGGGCACGGCATGCCAGTGTCACCTTTTCCTCGGTGGACTCCTCTGGGAATAGCAGACCGAGGGGCTGGTCTTCAAAGACAGGCCCAAAGGTGGCCGGGGATCCCCAGACTGAGCTCCAAGCTGCAGATGGGGGACACCACCAGAGGTCTCAGGGCCTAGGGGCCAGCTGGAGCCTGGCCTCCAGGGCAGCGCTGTCCAATAGAACTTTCGGCAGTGATGGAAAGGTTCCATTTTCTGCCCTGTCCAGTACAGTAGCTATTTGCCATTAGCCACTGTGCCCCTGAAATATGGCTAGTGCAGCTGAGGAACCAGATTTTAAATTTTATTTAATTATAATTAATTAAACTTTGAATTTCAATAGGTTGGGCAGACCCCATCTAGTCACTTAGTTCAGTCAGTCACCCCTCCTATACTCAGATATTGAGTACCTGCTGTATACTTAGCACTGGGCGAGGCCCTGTGTAGCAAAATGAGTAAGACACAGTCCCTCTTCCTCAAGGAGCTTGCGACCCAGGGAGGAAGACAGAAAACTGACAGTAGGTGAGAGCCATAATAGTGGCTTAGGTTCAAGAGCAGGGACCCTTGGAGTGGAAGCAGTCAGGGGACTCATGGAAGAGCTGACCTGCAGGGTGTGAGATGGGCCTTGAGAGATGCGTGGAAGCCACTGGCTAAAAAGGGGGAGAGAGGAGGTGTGGCCCTGGAGCCTAGTGTTCCTTCTGGGGAGGGCGTCCTGAGAGAACGTGCTCTGGCCCTGGGCCTCTATTAGCTGTTACAGGACCCTTCTAAGCCTCAGCGTCTTCACCTGCGAAATGGAAAGAAGATGAACCCCCCTCCCAGGGTCTGTAGCAGGGTTCAGCTTGACACAGGGTGTGTACTCAGCCACTGTCTCCTGGACCCAAGTGAGGGGGCCGGGTGGGGGTCAGGGGAAGAGGAAGGCTCAGTGGTGGGTGGATGACGTACACGTTGCTTTGGGGCATTTTATAAAATTCCATTGTGACATTTCAAGAAAGAGAGGCCCAGAAAAGGGAGCGACTTGCCCACAGCCACAGGGCAAGCCTGTGGCACGGGCAACTCTAGACCTCGGGTTCCTGAATTTGCTGGGCAGATGGGTATCCCGCATGCAAATGGCATTTTCCTGCCTGGCCCCCTCCCGGGGCAGATGCCTTGCTCTCCATGTCCCCTTGTCCAGGCTCACCGGGGCAGGGTCTGAGAGGCAGAGGGCAGTGTTTCACATCTGCCTCTGTTTGCGGACTGGTGTGGCCGGTCATTCTTTGCCTTTGTGGTGTCAGGCAGGAGCCAGGCCACCCCTAATTGGCTCCTAACCCTCCATGAAGCTGATTTCAGGCCCTCCTTGGTGGGTCGTGGGGGATCCCCATTAACCAATTAGTGCCTGCTCTCCTGGTGCATCCAGCTGTCAGCCCTGGTCCAGGGGTGGGGGTGGGCCCCATGCCACAGCTGAGGCCCAGCCTTGGACCCCTGGGAGTGATGGCAGCTGTCAAGCAGCTCTCCGAATGAGGAAGGAGGCAGGGCTCCCTGAAATGGCATCCCCCATCCGCCCTCCCCACCACCCATCACTGTCCCTCATCGCCGCCCCAGGCCTCGGAGATGGCAGCGCATCCTGTCGGCTGGAGAGCCCAGCTTAATCCTAAGTTAATGATGGTGGTGGAAGGTAGGGACCCCTGCCCCAGCTGGGACTGCCGGGAGGGGAGGGAAAGGAGGGGTAGCGGAGGCAGCCAGGCTGCTGGGAACAACCTTGCATAATAGCAGCTTCCAGTAACTCTGTCTGGATGGTGGGGGGAGGGAGGGGGGCGGATGGTGGCTGAGTGGGCCCGGGGCACACTGATACTTTAAGCTTCCAGAAAAAGCTTTCTCTCCGGCATTCAGCCATATACACACCCTCACCCAATATCCACAGACACATGCTTTCCACCTCTCACGTATACACACTTCCTTATATGCACACAGACATCACACATATATACATACGTGACTCTCTAAGCTACTCCAGATTTACACACATCCGTTCCCATGCACGTATGGCTACAAATGTCCACATATACTTATTTATATCTACATCTGGGCATTCATAATAACAGAATAGATGCTATTTATCGAGGGCTAACTCTTTACCAAATACCATGCTCCACATTTCCTTCTCATAACCTCTTTACAAAGTAGCCAGTGCCATTTTCTCGTTTGGCTAATGTGAAAACTGAGACTTCGAAGGTTGAATCACTTGCCCCAAGTCACACAGAGAAGGAGCAGATCTAGGGGTGTGGACCCTGGCCAGCCTCCCCCCATAGCCAGCGTCCTTAACCACAGGGCTCAGAATTCTTGACTTCAGCTTCCCATCAGGACCATCAGAGATGCTGCTCTATCCTGGAGGTCCCGAATCAGAATCTCTAGGAGTGAGGCCCAGGAATCTAGATTTTAAAAGGGCCTCACGGGCATTCTGAGGAGTGGATAGAGTTGAGAGCCATGTGCTGTGTGTAAGCCCTTCTATACACATTCATCATCCCCCAAATGCAGCATGCCCTCCATGCAACAATAACGCACTCACATCTCCACCCTCTCAAACATCCAGACACACCCTCACTCACCCCACACCTCCCTCTGAAGCTACACACATCCACCCACACATGCACTTTCTCTCTCTCTCTCTCTCTCTCACACACACACACACTCCCAGGGAAAGCCACCCACTCTGTGCTGTCCTTGTTCGGCATCCTCTCTGATTCTCTCCTGATTCCCTATCCTGACAGCTCTGCTCCCCCAAACACAGGTATCAGGATCTCGTGGAGGGAGGAGATTAGGGAGCTGAGACCGTGGAGGGGAAGCCGTGCTGCCCTTCTTTGCACTGGGATGCAGGAATCCAAAGCTGCCTCCCCAGGGTAGGTGCGCAAAGACAGCCAAGAGCTGAGGCCCCTTCCTAGGGGGTGGGAACAGCCATGGGATGTTCCGCTCCTGCCTCTGAGGTTGCTGGAGGTGGCAGACCAGGTCCCGTCTCCCTTGGCCTTCCTGCCTCTCTGGGTCTATGGACCGCGGAGGCTGCACATACTGCTTACCTCAGATGATGGGGTCCCAGCACTGACTGACCCTGAGGGTGGGGAACGTGGAGGAGCCCGGGTACGTCCGCCACTCTCTCTGGGGTGGGTGTCTCCTGCCCCTTGCAGCCTGGGCTCCCCACCCCAGCAGCTCCTCCAGACATGGGGGGCCCTGGCACTGGGAGCTAGGCCTGGACCTGGGGGCCTGGGAGGCTCCCCTATTTCCCAGTAGCCTCACTGACTTGGATGCTGGGTTGGGAGGCGGTTAGAACATAATGAGAACATCTGAAACTATGCCAGTGGAGTCCTTCCCTGGTGAGATGAAGAATTTAAAATGTGCTGGTTGCAGCCTTGCAGGGGCTGTGGGGTGGGGGTGGGGTGGAGCCTGAGGTATAGCTAGAACTCCAGAAGGACATCAGAGGATGGGTACCCTTTCTCCCACGGAGATCTTTAAGGAAAAAAGAAACGTCTATTGATCCGGGCTGAGGGTCAGGGCAGAGAGGCCAAGCAGCGGTTCCAGTAGGCCCCTCTGAGCAGCAGCAGCTGTTGGAAAGTTCCCCCAGCTCAGACAGCCTGGGGCTCCCATACCGCCTCCCTAGCCCACTCTCCAGAATCCAGCCAGCCCGGGCCCCTTGTGCTGCACTGCTCGGTTTTCCGTGCCCTCCTTTTCCTTCTGCCAAACGCCTTCCTCCCCTCTCCCCACTTGAAGCACCCCTGGCGTGAGAGCTTTTGCTTGGGTCCCTCTTGCCTTTTTCCTGGGCCACGCCCTGCTCTGCCTTATCTCTTCCCAGATCCCATTCCACATTTGGTCCATTTGCCAGCCTTCACTGTTGTCCTGAGGAACCCTCCCAGAGTTGTGTGGTCAGGGCACCCTAGAGCAGTACTATCCAATAGAACTTTCCGTGATGATGGAAATATTCTATAAACGGTGCTATCCAATACGGCTATGAGGCCTTGAAATGTGGCTAGTACAACTAAGCAACTAATTTTAAATTTAATCTTGCAGCCTTAAGAGGCTGCAACTCTGGGCTGATGTCATGGAGATCTGGTTGTGCCATAGTCTCGCTGTGTGACCCAGGGCAAGTCCCTCACCCTCTCTGGATCATCTACAATACGACAAAGACTCATTCCCTCTCCTCCTAATCTCAAAGGGAAAGTAAACTCCACAAACAGGAAACTTTTATAAGGAAATGGCCTCAAACTGGAGTGCCACGCAGTGCAGTCAATTATTTCTGTAGTCACATCACTAACATAATAGCAGTGATATAACGCTGTGATCATGCCCGCTAGGCTTCGGAGTCCAGACAAGCCCTCTTACCTGGAGTGGAGACGAGGGCCACAGCGGCCAGCATTAGCAAGTGTGATTTCCTCCTGGCAGGTGTCCCCATGGTGAGCATTCCAGGCAGAAGTGGGGAGCGGAGGAGAGGAGCCTCAGCCCTGCACAGGGAGAGTCTGGCTGGAGGCTGAGAAGGACCTAGGGAGGCAGAAAGGCGGGGGAGGACTCTGAGCTGAGGAGCGCCCCTCCCAGCTCCAGGTACATCTGGGTCAGCGGCGATGCTTTTGCCTCAGCCTGGGGAGAGGCTGAAATTGCTCTCACCCTCCCCAGGGCCCCAGGGGAAGGGGCTTGGCCATTACCAAGGAGCTCTTCCCAGGGCCGAGTGCCTCCTGCTGGCCCCCTGGGAGTCTGGCTCTGCCCTGTACCCTCACCCCACCTCCCGTGCAGCCAGCAGGGTGTTGCTCAGGGAGTGAAAGCAGTGACTAATTGGGAGGCAAGAAGCCAGCGCCTGCTCACCCGGTAATAGCTCTCAGTGCAGGGCCAGAAGAGAGCAGGGCCCGTGCCTGGGTTTGGGGAACTAGTAACATCTTCTAGGAATCGGGCCCGCTTTCCCCTGCCCCGCACACAGCTGCCTGGGTTGGGGGTAATAAGCCCCTCTGGGAGCTGCAGCAAGTCTCTGGGAACCAGCCTGTTTTTCTACCAGTGAGGAGGGGTTTCATTGATTCGCCCACACCCTCTCACCTGGACCCCAGGTAAGGCACTTAGGTACTGTACATGATGGAGCCATAACCTTGGCCCCCTTAGTAAGGTTTCCCAACCAGATGGGCTAGTGGGCCTGGACAGGCCTTCTGGGCCGAAAGAGTTAACGCAGCTCCTAGAGGAGCCTCCCTCTTGCCGAGATGAGCGGAGATTTGGTTAAATCCTGGAGCCCTGAAGAACCTGCTCCCTGGGGGGCACCGAGAGCAAATCAGAGCCCCCCTCCGTCAGTCTGAGAGAGGGGGGCCTCATCCTGGGGGGAGAGCAGGTCCAGCCTTCCACCAACTCCCCATCTCCATGCTGTCCTGCCCAGTTTGGGGTGGGGGGAGTGTGGAATCTCAGGGGCCTGCTTCTTGGTTATCAGACTGAGTCTGGGTCACTGGGCTCCCAGGCTACTGGGAGCCAGATCGCCCTGCTGCATATTCCGCTCCTCCGCCCTGCTACCTGCTTTGCAGAAAACTAAGAGCAGAAGGAGGGGATCTAAGGTTGAGGGAGAGAGCCCGGCTGGGGGCTCTTCCACTAACTGGCTTCAAGACCCATGCCATCTCTGGGCCTCAGCGTCCTCATCTGTAAAATGGGTGCTCTCTAGCGTCTCTTCCAGCTCTGAGACTGTGATTCTCCCAGAGTGCAGGGTGGCCGAGGGCCTGGGAACGCTGCCCCCGGGTGGGAGTGGGGAGGTGGAGATGGCAGGCTGCTGATGACCTGAGTCTGCCTCTAGGGCCAGTGCAGAGTCCGAAGACCGGTGCAAGCTCAGGATCTCCCGGCCTCACTGTGGGCTCTATTCCCCAGGAAACAGAGGGCTCCCAAATGCCCTTAAACCTCAATATTGATCACCACCACCCGTTCCTGCCTTCCCAACAGCCACAGCTGGCACCGAAGGGGCAGGCGGGGGGTGGGGGGAAGAGAGGGGAGAAGTGGGCCCAGGGCCCGTCAGGGAGGATATAGGCTGAGAAGTTTGGTGTTCCGATTCGAGTGGCGGAAGTGGTGTTTAAACAGATGGCACTCCCTCCCCCGCCCCAGCTCCAGCCTCATACCCACCTCCCTGTGTCAGGAAGGGGGCCAGGTGCCACCTCTCCACCTGTCCCTCCCTATCCTTGCCACTTTCAGTTCCAGGCTTGAACCCAGAGGTTCAGCACTTCCAGCCCGTCCAACACGCCCCCAGCACCCTCAGCGCAGAATAGGTATCACTTGTGTGTTGTACTTAACTGCTTGAGAACAGCTGTGATTGTGTGCCTCCACGTCACATGCTCACACTCACACTCACACAGTGGGCTGACCAGTCTTCAGTGCTGCCCAAGGGCAACCCCAGGGCACACACACACACACACACCCCTCATACTCCCTCTCACACAAATTGTCTCTCACTCACACACTCCCTCCCTCTCTGTCATACACACATACACTCTCACACATGCTCTCAGTTTACTGGGGTCAGCAGGGTGCTTAGCCATGGAAGAATCTAGAAGCAGGACCCTGGATGGTACACAAATGCAGGAAGCTGTCCTCATGATAGGGAGCCACTGGGGCACTGGGAACCACAACAGGCGTTGGAATCGATGGACAGGAGTTGGTGACCTTGGCTTCATCTCCTAACAGTGTTGGGAGCTTGGACAAGTTCTCTCCCCTGGTGGACCTCAGTTTTCTCATCTGCGCAGTGGAGATCGTAACACTTCCTTTGCAGAGCTGTTCTGAGTGTGGAGTGAGGTACAGAGTGCCCTGCAGAGGCAGTCTTGGGGCTGTTTGGACTTGCCTTCGGGTAGCGGTGGGGATAGGGGCGTGGAGAGAAGATGGGGCACCAGGCCCCCTCCCCACTTCAGCCAGAGCAACTCCACTTATACTTGCTTTATCTGCTGGACTTCCCTCTGAGGTTCCCTTTACTCAAAGGTTTCCGCAGCTCCGAAGAGTTTGAAAACACCCCTTTGGCACAGGTGTGCCCCGTCCGGAGCCTGGCACAGAGAAGGTGCTCAGTCATCGTTTGCTTCCTGCCCTTTGTCTGCCTGCCAGTCTTGAGAGCTCAGCGAGGGGGTAGGGTGTGGGCTCGGGGAGACAGGCACTTATCCTGAGTGTGTCCGAGCAAAACGGAAACAGACGGGCAGGGACCTGCGGCCGGGGCTGGAGACTCCAGGGACGAGTCTGCTGCTGCCCGTCTGCTGTTGCCCACCAGCAGTGCTGGAGAGAGTGGGGTGGGTGTGCGTGTGTGCGTGTGTACGCATGTATGTGATGTTTGTGCGTATCTGTGTGTTCTGTCTCTATGTCCCTGTGTACATGTGTGGTCTGGTCTTGTGTCTCTGTGTATATGCATGTGTCTGTGTATGAGTATATCTGGTCTTTGTGTATTGAATATATGCCTCTGTGTGTGTGTGTATCTGTGTGTCTGTGTCTGTGTCCCAGCCCTGCCTTGTTTCCCGGTGATCTACCAGGAGCCCTGCACCCTGGACCATTCACCTCCACCCCACAGTGGTCAGAATTATCTGTTATCTCTCTTACCATAAGTAATTACCATACATCATGGATAATACAATCCCTCTGTTCATCCTAAACTTCGATTTAATCCTGGACTTTTATCAGTCACTTCTGGACTCAAGGGCCCTGGGCACCCCCTGGGGCCTGAGACCTGCAGCCTCAGAGGAGACATGGGTTGGGGCGGGGCTGGTACCAGGAAGCACCTAGGGTTGCCCTCGGGGAGCATTAGAGGCTGATCAACGCCATCAGATGTGCATTGAGCCAAGCCCGCTCTGTGCTAAGGCCTTGGGTGAACGCACATCCCCACCCCCCAGAGCTTGGGTCAAAGGTTGGAGCTTATTTCCTCCCTGGCACGAGGCAGTTGGCACGCAGCCTTGCCCTGCGCCCATTCCCACTGCGTATCTAACACCGTGTGCCAGGCATTGTGCTAAGTGCTGGGGAGGCAGGAATAAAAACACCGCCTTTGCTGAGCTCCCTGCCCAGCTGAGTGCAGCAGGGGATGTGCTCACGAGCTGCATGGGCCAGTCGTCTCCCCATACCATCTGCCCTGTGACACATTCTAGAATAGCCAGGATGGAGGAGGCCTTTTTGTCAAGTGCAAGGCCGGCGTGGAGCTATGCCAGGCCTAGAGCTGGCCCTGTGGACCCTGAGCCAGCCAGGCCTGGCCCCGGCCAGCTGCCCTGGTGCAGGGGTGCAGGCACAGGCTGGTACAGGCGGACACAGGCTGTCACCATCCGGGGCCGGTCCTGGGAGAACGTGGGGGGCTCCTAGGCTGCTTGGGGTTCCGGGAGACCAGGGAGAGCTGGCCGAATTGCCGGGCCCAGGAGACAAAGGGCCCGGAGGACAGCTGGGGATGGAAGGCTGTGAGCTGGACTCCAGGGTTTGCTGGCTGAGGGCCCTTGCACAGAGGCAGTCAGAAAATGAAAGACACACTCCACCCAAGTGCTTTCCCTTGGGGTACTGAGCTCCTGGCCCCCAGCCTGTCTCTCCTTCCCCCTGGACAATGGAGATTTGAGCAGCTTTGGGATGGGTGGTGGTAGGAAAAGAAGGAGTTTGGAGCCCATTTGAGGGCAGAGACTAAGTGACTTGTTGTAAGCTGACAGGTATTATAGGAGCCCCTCGTGTCCCCACCGTGCTCCACCTAGCAGCACAGCACGCTGGCTTAGTGGGGTGGGCTCTTGCGTTGACAGACCTGACACTTACTAGCCAGTGTAACCTTAGTATAACTAACCAGCGTAACCCCAGTTATTACGTTCATTCCTTAACCTCTCTGAGCCTCAGTCTCCATCTGCAAAATGGGGATGAGAGGGGTAGTACCCACCTCCCGGGACCCCTGTGAGGTCAGCACAATTCCTAGCCCATAGTAAGCGCTTGAGAAAGATCAGAGCTCATCACTGAGAACCGTCATGGGCCTCGAGCACGGACCCCAGCACACCGAGGGCCACACAAGTGTGTCGACAGACACTGTGCCCGGCTGTGGGTCGGGCTCACTTCCACACAGTCGCGACATTCGGGCCAGGCTCACATGTGTCGAGAACGCTGAGAGTCTCCCAAAGACTCCCTGGGCTGTACCCCACAGGCGTGGCGGGCCTGGGCCAGCACCGGCGGGCATGCCGTTCCAGACAAGGCACAAGGACACACAGAGACACGTCCAGACACCACGTGTGCAGGAGAGCACCTGGCTCGGACACCCACGCGGGCCCCCCCAAACAGGTGCTCAACCTCAGCCACTGCACCTCCTGCATGTGGGGTGTACGATGGGAGGGGGACTCTGCCTATGAAAGGAATTGCCACCTGGGACGGGACCACTGTCTTCCGGGAAGGTCTGAGCCATGCCCACACCCCCCGGAAGGATGGGGTGTCTTCAGTGGCCTGGTGGGCCCGCGTGCCTGGTGGCAGGAGCTGGCAGGAAGAGGACTGCAGTTGAGAGGCTCGGTGCGGGCGGGGCTGGTGCCCTGAGCTGGAGGAGGTCCTCCGGGCATATTTGGGTGGGATAGGGACCTTCTCAGTCCCCACTGGGGGACAGGGACTGCTTGGTGACAGGGCAGCCTTGCAGCTGGGTCCCTCCCCAGCCTGCTCTGTGTGCTCCCTCTCCTCCCACCCCTCGGTGTTCTCTGCAGCCTCTTTGTATTCGCAGCTGGTTCCCTGAGGCCCCAGCCCTGGCACTGCCGTGCCCTCGGGGGAGAGCTGTGACTCCCAGGCTCGTGGGTTTGCCTGAGCTTTCAGCACGGGGCCGGGGAAGTCCGGCCCTTGATCTGCAGCCGGGAGTCTTTGGCCCTTCTGTCCCCACCCTCTCCACTGAAGAGACCCCTCAAAGTGGGGAGTGGGCAGAAGGGGAGAGCCTTGCATTCTCCTGGGAGGACCTGGGGGCGGGCAAGTAGCACCCAGACTCGAGGTTTCCCTACTTGCCTGCCTACTCCGTGTGGGGTCTGGGGGCAGAACGAGTGAGGGCTTTGGGAGGGGGGCCCTTTTGAGACATCAGGCATAGGAGCGATTGTTTCAACTTGGTTCAGAAGATCCAAATCGGGAAGAAATTACTGGAGCAATTTTGCATGTCCCCTCATCTCTGCTGAGAGGTGACTCCCTCTAATTCCTGGACGGCTGGTTCAGAACCAAGCCTGGTCGAGGTGGGTTTGAACTTGCTCCTCCCCTCAGGCTAGTTTCCACTCTAGGGCCCAAATTAACTGTACCTGTTGGGTTGCACCGCAGGAAGGCCACCCTTCAGCCAGAGCCAGTGTCGGGAGCCTTTTGGTCTATGAGGTCGGTGGACATTGAGAGGATGTGGGCTAGGCTGGAGAAGACCCAGCAGGTTTCATCTGGATGTGTGCCCCAAGTGTGGGGTGGGGCTCATCAGATAAAGATGCTGAGGTGCACTTGGGTTTGCACATGCTCTGGGATAGAGTGTGTTCAGTTTTGGGTGAGAATGTCACACACTTTTGCTTTTGTTTGCATCCTCTCTGGGTAAACAAGGAAACATGGGCTCATTTTGCATCAGGAGAACTCATTAAACCCATGGAAGTACTTCTTTACTCCAGGACAGTTACCATTGGGGCACAGAACCCATGGGAACTCCCATGAATGTTCCAAGTTAGCAAAGTCCTGGGGGGTTTGGTCTAGATTAGGGAGGTCCGGAAGGTTGAGAGGTGGTCAGCATGCAGGAGGGAGAGAAAAGGATGTCTGTCTTCTTATGGATTCCTGAGTCACCTCCCCCTGTACCATTTGCAAGAGGATAACCTGAGGCTGGGAGAAATTAACAGGTCACCTAGCCCAAACTCTACTTCTAGGCAGAACTGTCTCTAAGCTTGGACGGACCCCAGTTCTCCACACCCTCACAGAGTCATTGGAAAGGAGGTTGCCCTACTTCCTCATGGCACGTCTTCCTGGTGAGGAAGTGTCTCCTGCAGTCTAGCTTCAATCCCTCCTGCTTCACTGGCATATCTTTTGCTCTAGTTCTTCTTTCCCTGTGTATCAGTCCTCAGCCCTGTGGTTCCAACCTCAGGCATAAATGTGTGTAGATAAGCTTTCTCACAAACATTTGGCTGAAGATGTTTCTGGGAGGTGGGGCACAGTGCATTCTCCAAACCACCCCAAAGGTATTGCTTCCCTGATGGCCTTAAAGTCAGAGAGGATACCTTGGGGGTACCTCCTTCTTTGTACTTACTCCTGAGGAGCAAGTGTGGTCAGTTGGTCAGAGACAATGTGTGCAACCATCCCGTTGAGCACACTTCTTCAGAGGCCCATCCCACACGTGTCTCTATTGGAACAACTGCTGGCAGAGAAGGTGCTGGAATGGAGTTGCATAAGGAGTGAAATCTGGCAGGGGGAACGGTGCGGGGTAGGTGGAGGAGTGCATTCGACCAGGAAGGGAATGCGAGGAGAGAGCTTGGCCGGGTGGGGCATAGAAGACGCGTGGGGAGTAAGAGAGAGCGAGAGCAGGGGACACCTTTCCTAGGGCAGTGCACCCCTGCTCCCCTCACTGCTCATGGTGAGCCCCAGAAGGACAGGTGGATCTTGGGTGACTTTGATGCCGTGGGCTCTGCGGCCCCTCCCTGTCTGTCTCACCTCCCACCTCCCTCTTGCCGGCTGGCAACTCCTGATAGATCTCATGGGAAATTAGGAAGAACTTTGACCTTGTGGTCAAAGCCTTCCTTGAGTGGTCCTGCAGCCTGGCTAGAAGGGGTTAACTTGGGGCACCCTGGGGAAGGGCATGGATGCTGTTGTGTCTAAGGGAAGAACTCCCTCCCCCCGAGGACAGGAGTCAGGGCACCATCTCCCTGCTCCACCTCCAGCCTCTCCCACAGGTTCCGGTGGCTCCGTCTGGTTCCCTGAGTGCAACTGGGAGGCGGGGCCTCAGAGGCTAAGTGGAGGTAGGGGCTCTCCAGGCAGGAGGTTGGGAGAGGAGCCTGAGACTGCTGCCCAGAGTGATGTCAGATCACCGACCTCCTGGGTTATTTGGGCTCTTCCTCCTACTGCTTCCCTTTGAGCAGAAGAGAAAGGATGCCAGCTGGAATGGGAAGGGAGTTTGGGGCCTTGGGGAGTCAGGCTGAAAGGAAAGGGTGATAAGAGTCTGACCAGTTGCAGGCTGGACATGAAGTGGGGGAAGTTAAGGGCAGGAAACCTGGGGGCTAAAAAACCTGCCCTTCTCCAGGGCAGGGGCTGTGGGTACTCACAGTTCACTCCATCCTGGTCTGTCTAGATTCCCAAACCTCCAAACAACCTTGACTGACAACTTTTCCTCCTGGGATACAGGCTCAGCCCCCAGTGCTCTGTGGCTGAAGGGTCCCTGGCTTTTTCCCTGTGTAGGGTCAGGACCCTCCTTCCACAGGCACTGTCTTAGCTCACCCCACTCCTTGCCTCCCAGACCTGGGAATCCCTCCTGGAGAAGGTGATGGGATTCATCTCTGGGCACTGGCTGGGGCTGCTTCCCCCACCACTGGCTATTATGTAAGCCCTACAGTGCTGGACAGAAGGATTGCCCTCTCTTTCTAGACCCCCTAAATGGTACCCCTCCCCCTTCTAGCCTAGCCCCTTTCCCCACTGGAAAGCCAAACTTCTGCAAATCCTTTCTTCCCACCGGTGAGGCTGAGGGGGAGGGATCCGAGGAGAAGATAAGGTTGGGGAGGGGGGAAGGGATGTGACTTGCCTCAGTTTCTCCTCCCTATGTCCCCGCTCCAGGACAGGGCTTTGCCCAAACTTGTGCTCCAGTCTCTCCTTGTCTCCCACAGCCTTCCCCTCTGCCGAACAGAAGCAAGACTTTGCAAAGAGGTCACCCTGCACAGGCAGACCCAGGGGGACCTCAAGTCTGGGCAGTCAGGCTCAATTCCTTCTAGGGATATCTGGGCGCAGGTCAGGGTCTGGGACTTGTCCTCATGGAGAGTCAAGCCCTGGACCAGGGGTGTGGGGCAGGCCCATAGCCTCTGCCCTCTCCGGAGGCAGTTGTTGCTACCAGCCTGTGGCTTGAATTCCTGGACACACTGCTGGGGTCCAGGTTCCGGGCCAGGCTTGGCCTGCTAGGGCCCTGAAGGATGCCACCCACGTAGGGCGGAGGGCATCTCCAGTCCTGGTGGCCCCTGTGGGGCTGGGGTGAGAAGTCAGACTGGCCCCTGCCAGCCAGCTGGGGTTCCTGCCCTGTCCCTGCCCCCTCCCAAGTTGCCAGGAAACTGAACGCGGAGCCCCTGCCCACAGCAGCGCCCTGGGAAGCCCCAGGACTGGAGGAGACAAAAGCGGTTGGCACCTACCTGGGCTGAAAGAAGGGTGTTGGCTGGGGTAGGTGGACGCTGCTCATAGCCCCCTGGGCCGCCCTCCTCTCCTCCCGGCTCGCTTCAGCCTCAGCTGATCCCTGCTGTCCTGGCGCGGCAGCGGCGGCAGTGGCGGTGGCGGGTGAGGGCGCGCGCGCGCGTGTATGTGTGTGTGTGTGCGCGCGCGCGCGCGCTGGAGCCACTGCAGCATCTCTGCATCAAGATGTGCTCCTCCCTCTCCCAGGCTCCGCTCACTGGCTGGCTCCTGACGCTCGCTCGGGGCCCTGGAGACCGCTTCCTTCTGCCCCCCTCCCACCCCCTTCCCGTCCCCACCCTCCTGGCTTTACCTCATTTGCTGTCATTTAAGGGCTAGGGAGCGAGCCAGGCGCCCGCGTCTTCCATAATGCATGGGCAGCTCAGCTCCTGGCGCTGTCTGGCCTGCCTGCCCCCACCTTCCCTGCCCAGCCCAGAACGGAAGGGCTGGAGAGGGGTGCGGTGAGGAGGCAAAAGAAAGTGGCTCCTATCCTCAAACCCTAGAGACCTATGGAGGCAAACTCCTTGTTTCCTCCAGAAATTCCCTATTAGAGGAAGGGCTGCGAATCAGAAATCCCCAGTTAGTGGCGCAAAGCAAGTGGGGTGGAGGGCTGCCTCCGTTGCCCACCTTACGTGTTTATTTTTATTGTTTCCCTTGCTTATAAAAGTAACACGGGCTCTTGGTCAAAATATCCAAACATTAGAGGAAATTTAAAAATAGATAGTGAAAGTACCTTAACAAATTTAAATCACATGCCTCCAGGTTTACTATTTTCATGTATATAATTTCATGGGTTATAGGTATTATTTTATGCAAATGGATCACACAATACATCATGATTTGCAAAATATTTTAAAATTATATAATAGATCTTGGGCACCTTTTCACACCAGTGCTTATGGATCCAAGCCCATTTTCAATCAGCCAGCTGTGTATTGTCATGAAAAGCTCACTAGATTGGGGGTCTGAATGTCTGAAAGGTAGTCTGGGCTCTGCTAGTCACTGGCTGTGTGTTCTAGGGTAAGTGCTCCGCCCTCTCTGAGCCTCACTGGTAACCCGAAGGGGTTAAAGATGGCCAAGGCCCCTGCCAGCTCTGAGATTCTAGGTGCTCAGCCAGGTGAGTGACACATCTCTCCTGCTCTGCTCCTGTCATGTGGCAGGTGTGCCCAGGAAGGCTGGGGCCTGGAGGAGGAGGGACAAGCCATCTGTGGTGGCAGTGGGCCCCGTCAGGCTGTCACTGTTCTCTCACCCCCCGCTGGTCCACCTGCTGTCCAGCTCGCACAGACAAGACTGGTGAGTGGTCCAGATGCTAGAAACAGCTGGCAGGGCCAGGCCAGCATCAGAGTTTTCAATAAGCATACCTGTCAAGCCTGGGACATGGCTCCATGTCTTCCTGAGTGGAGGGGGTCACAGGGGCTTGGGACAGACCTGGAACCACAGAGAAGGGCCTGGAAAGGGAGAAGGAGGTGTGGTGTGGAAGAGGGTCTGCTGCGCAGCCTCCAAGGCCTGAATGCCTGCCCAGGTCCCATATGCTCTCCCCTCCGGTCCTCCTGCCGCCCCGCCATAGAGCTTTCCCAACTCGGGAGATAGTCTTCATTGTTCCTGATGGAGACTGTGTGAGCCACGTCTCTTGGATAACTTGGACTGCTGCTGTGCAAGTTCCTTCCAGGATGTCCTTCCTTTTTCTGCCTCTGCCCACATTGTCCTTGTCTGTCTGTCTGTCTTCCTGGGGCTGGCACGTGGACCCCGAGCTCCTGAGGTGAGCCCTGCCCTCTGACCCCGCCCAGGTCAGCCCAGGCTCTGAGGAGAGGGCTTCAGAGTTCTCTCCAACCAGAGATGGCTGCCAAGAGCGGATGGCTCAGCTGCTGCCCTGGGACTGACGGACCAGCCATTGGCTGGCTCAGGGGCCAAGGGTCTGGAAATGCACGCAAGGAGCATTGCTTTAGATTGACACTGCTGTCTTTGTGACTCTGTTTTAGGACAGCTGCTGCCCTTGTGGTGGGAGCTGGGTTCTTGGGGAGGCCACAGTTCCCGTCCCAATGACACAGGTGGCTGGGGTCTTTAAGATGCTCTCAGATCCCTCTGCAACCTGCCTGCCCTGCCCTGCCCTGCCCTGCCCAGGTGGGCTCCAGCAGCCACAGTAAGTGAAAACAAGAGTGAAACTAAGTGGAGTACAACTAAGTGAAACTAAGCCTAGGACTGGATTTGGGAAACATTTCCCAAAGTTTCATCTCGGATGGATCTGGGTGGTTTGGGAGGCTCCTCATTGCTGGCCTCTACGGTGCTTCTGTTTCTGACAAGAGAGTGGGCTGAGCATTTGGGGGTCCAGGCTGAGTTTTGCTTGTGGGTCCATTAGTTCGATAATGACAAAAATATTTTATAATGGTATTATTAATTATTGTGTAAATTATTAATAATAACTTGAGTGTCTCCAACGTGCCAGGAACTGTACTAAGTGCTTTACCTGAATTATCCACCCAAGGGGGTGTGTGTTGTTATTATTATGCTCACTTTACAGATGAGGCTCAGAGAGATTAAGGAACCTGCTCAAAGTAAACAAGTGGAGAAGCAGAGACTGCTGGTCTGGCTCCAGCCCCGCATCACCTGCACTTCTCAGGTGGGCAAAGCAAGGGACAGGACAGTTCACTCTTTTTCGGTGCCTGTCAGATCCCAGAATCCTCAGCACGGTTGACTGTAAGGGCCCCTCTCCTTTCTGTAGCTAATCAGTGTGTCTCCCTGTTGTCTAGAGCGGGACACCTCATCTCCAAGCTGAGTTTCCACAGATGTCCAGATGGGGCAGAGAAGGGCCACCCGAAGATGATCAGGCAGCTAATCTAATGCGTCACTGATCTGCCTGTAAGCATGTGGTGATCCCAGAGCGGGGGGTCCCAGAAGGCATCCTGAGGGCCACCCAACCCTGCCCAGACCATCTGCTCCTTCCTCCGGAGGCCCTACCAGTGGGTCTCCAGTGGTCAAGGAGGGGCCTCGGGCCAGCCCCAGGGGACCAGTGGAGAGGAGCTGAGACCTTGCCAGGCCCCAGGGCCCTGAAGGTGTTGATCTCCTCCCTCCTCAGTGCCAAGCCTCACATAGCCTTTCCTGCCCCCGCCCCTCCGCCCCCGCCAGCCTCTTTACCTCTGGTTTCAGGCTTCAGACCTTTTCTAGAGCTCCCAGGAATGTTTATGTGTTTATGGAGCCGTGTCTTTGCCTAGAACAGTGGGGGATTCAAGAGCCACAGGATGTGGTCTGCCTTCAGTGTGCCTGTAACCTTTCCGGAAGCAGTCTGACGGTGGTAACAGGACGGTCCATCCACAGCTTTGGGGAAGAGTGACAGGCAGGTTGGGCAAAGCTCTCAAACAGGACCAGCTTGACACATAATCCTGCTACTTCTGGGCTGCGTGGCCCTGGGCAAGCCACTTACCTCCTCAGAGCCCCAGGTTCCCCATTTGGAAAATGGGGATTAAGACACAAACCTCGCTGAGTTGGTGTGAGCTTTGAATTAAGCACATAGTAGGTGTTCAATAAACGTCACTACTTCCCTTTGGACGCTTTTAGGATTCAGCTTCCCCATCTGTAACGAGGGTGGGCACCTACGAGGCTGAGCCCTTCTCCACTTCGAGGGTTGGGTGGCTCTGGATTCACATTCAAGAGAGCTGGACTCTGCTCTGTCACTCCCAGCTGGATGACGATGGCAGGTCACTGAAGGACACTTAATCGCTCTGAGAATCCAGTTCCTCATCAGTGAAATGGGAATAATCCTATTCCTACTTAGAATAGTTGTAAGGACATGTGGATAAAACATGATTTTAAAAGCAGTTTTTGTATGAACAAGTGCCATGCAAAATACTGGTTACAATTCCCTCCACTGCAGTCTCTGAAGGCAGAGCTTATCTCATTGATGTCTCTTCCCCCCCGCCCCCGCCCCCGCCCCCGGCTTAACATAGTGACTGGTGCCTAGTAGAGACTCACATAACTATTCGTTGACTGGTGAATGAATGGTGGAGAATAACCGCTGTGACAGTTCAGGTGGGGGGAGAGAGGGAGCTAGGAGGTGGGTGAAGGTTTCCATCAGTGGGGGTGGGGTGGGGTGCATCTTGAATTGGGCCTGGATGGACAGAGCGGAGGTGGGGAATGCATTCCTGGCATGAGGGTGTTGGGGGCTGGAAAGAGCATGATTTGCGCAGGTCCAGGAGGAGCCAAGTTGAACTGAGCCCCCTGGGGGCTGGAAATCTCACTACTCCATCCACATTTGCCTTCCTAATTTTGCTCGAGGGCCTGAAGGGGTCTGCGGCCCGGAGGGGCCTAATTATTCTCTTAGCCGTTTCAACCCAGGGCTTCTCGGAGCTTCTTTTCAGGCTTATAATAGACAGTGCTAATGTCATTATTAATATTTAATAGTAATAGTGCTAATAATGCCCTGCATTTATGTGGTCTCTGCGAAGAGCTCAGAGAACGTGAGATCTTTTTTTATGAACAATTTGGCCAGTGTGGGAGGTGGGAGGGTGGGAGGGCAGGGGCAGCAGAGGAAGGATTGAGTCATAGGGAAACTGAAGCCCAGAAAGGTTGGGCCCAGGTCACAGAGTGGTGGAGGTGCAGCTGGGACTAGGATTGGCTGCTTGGGTTCCCTGCCTCTCCAGGACGTCTGGGTCTGAGGAGGACATGCTTGGTGGGGGAATCTTCTGGCAAAGCCAAATTGTGACCCTGGATGTGGCGGGGCTGCCGAGCAGGGGCCTCTGAGTGTTCTTGTCATAAGCCTGCCCTGGGTGGCTAACGTGCAGCCTGGGAACACGGGAGCCGGAAGGGACAGGTGAGGACACTAGGAGTCCTTGGCCAGATTCTGCAGGCCTCCCTGAGCCTCAGGCCAGGCCCCTGTTTTCTAGCATCCCCAGCCCACGTCAGAGCACAGACCCTCTCTCTACTCAGTCTTCTTCTTTTTTTTTTTTTAAATTTATTTATTTTTATTTATTTATTTTTGGCTGCGTTGGGTCTTCGTTGCTGTGTGCGGGCTTCTCAACGTCGTGGCTTCTCTTGTTGCAGAGCACAGGCTCTAGGCACGCGGACTTCAGTAGTTGTGGCGCACGGGCTTAGCTGCTCCGCGGCATGTGAGATCTTCCCAGACCAGGGCTCAAACCTGTGTCCCCTGCAGATGAGATGATTCTTAACCACTGCGCCACCAGGGAAGTCCTACTCAGCCTTCTTGTGCTGACGTTGTCAGGGCCAAAAACATACCCCACAAAAAAGCTAGCACATTGGAATTTCAGGGCTGCTGTGTAGCACTGTCCAGGGAACTGCATTTATATAAGAACGGTGCGTGGTGCTCCTTGAAGGAGACAGTGCAGAGCGGAGTGGACGGCAATGGGCTTTGGCATCTGACAGCTATTGATTCCAACCCCATCCACTCTGTTGATTGGCTGGCGACCTTAGGCTTCTCTAAGTCTCAGTTTCCTCGTCTGTAAAATGGAGGTGAGATTACCTGCCTTAAAGGGCTGTGTGGATCACACGAGGTGAGGTACACATGTTGGACAGCAGTGGAGGGAGCAGTGGGAATCTCAAGCTTCCGGCACCCTTGGAGGGAGTGTCCAGTGTGGGCGACGCCAGCGGTGGCATCCTGATCAGGCTGTTTCTGAGATGTGACCTGCATGTGTCTCTGCGGGCTAGCCTCCCTCAGTTTCTGCCCGTTTCTGCGTTGGCTTCTGTAGCCTCCTCTGATTCTGTGATCCATCTGATAACCTTCTGGTGAATTTCCTTTTTGCTTATGACGGCCAAAGTCTGATTCTGCTTCCTGCAACCAAGAACCTGGACTGATTCTGGACTTAAAGTTCCTAGCACAGTGCCTGGAACAAGAGAAGTGCCCAGTCAGTGATAGCCAGAAGTTGTTAGAAAACTGTTGTATCCACGCACCCAGCCACATCCGTCCTTTCATCCATCCATCCGTTTAACAAGCAAATATCGAGTACCTCTTGTACCAAGCACCGTACTGAGTGCTGGGGACACTGAGGAGAATAAGACATAGTATGAACCCTTGAGCTCACAGTGTAATGGTGAGATGACAGGAAAAATAATCAAAGTACATTCCGGTGAGTGCTGTAATCCAGGCTTGCACAAGCCTCACCTGCCTTGGCCTAGTGAGGCTAGGAACAGAGAAAACATTTTAATTGAGTCCCGAAGGAAGGCTCTGAGCTCATCAGATAGGTCAGCTGTATGAGGCATGCGCTGGGAGGGGCAAGGAGGGCGTGGTTCCCGGCGGTAGCACCGCAGAGCAGTGAGTGAGTTTGGGGCGGGAGTTGGTCAGCATGTCTGGAGTTAAAGGAACAAGGAACAAGTGAGGCCGGAGGAGTAGCTGCGGTCAGTCCTCGAAGAGCCTTATGAGTCCTGTAGGGGCTTTATCTGAGAACAGTGGGGGCGGTCAGAGGGGTCTGAGCCGGCAAGAGACAGGCTGAGACGTATGCTTTGGGAAGTTCACTTTGGGGTGGCAGGGAGGGTGGAAGGCCTAGAGCAGACACAGACCTGGAGGTGGGGATCCGGGCTAGTCAGGCACTGTCAGAGGAGAAGTGACAGGGACCTGGAAGGATCCTTGTGCTCAGACCTGCATCGGCCAGCCAGAAGTCTTCACTTGGGTGCCCATGGGCCTCTCACATCTCTAGATGGGATGAACCCCCTGTCCCCACCCCCGTGATGTTCAGTTTTGTGTGTCAACTTGGCTAGGCTACAGTACCCAGTTATCTAATCAAACACTGATCTAGGTGTTGCTGAGAAGGTATTTTGTAGATGTGGTTAACATCCACCATCAGTTGACTTTAAGTAAAGAGGTTACCCTCCATAATGTGCGAGGGCTTCATCCAGTCAGTTGAAGGGCCTGAAAAGCACAACTGAGGTTTTCCTGAGGAAGAAGAGATTCTGCCCTCAAACTGCAGCATCAGCTCTTACCAGAGTTTCCAGCCTGCCAGCTTGCCTACAGAAAACAGACTTGCCAGCCCCCGCAATTATGTAAGTCAGTCCCTTGAAATAAATCATATGTGTGTGTGTGTGTGTGTGTGTGTGCGTGTATGTGTGTATATATGTACATACACATGCACCTGTGCACACACATCTTACTTGTTTTGTTTCTTGGGAGAACCCTGATTGATACATCCCTCTTTGCCCTGTCCACCTGCTTCTCCTCCTGGGTTCCCTGTCCCATGAATGACACCCCCCAGACCTTCACATCCTCTGTGACTTCTCCCTCCCTCACCCTCACTCCTGTGTCTTGCCAACCACTCAGTCCTCCCACTTTGCCTCCCAAGGGCCGCTCCTATACATGTCCCGCCACCCGCCCCAGCCTCCCTCCCACAGTCTTAGCTCTGACCCTCACCCGTTTTCACCTGAATTCTTACCATCTGTCCTCCCAGGGTTTCTGTTTCCAGTCTTGCCCCCTCCCATTCACCCTCCAGACTGCAGTCAGAGAGAGCTTCCTAAAATGCAAATCAGATCATGCCACTTTCCTACTAAAAATTCTTCAGCTTCTCTTGTCTCCAGGTTGATGGCAGGCTCCTTCCTGTGACACACGGGCTATTGTCATCTGGCCCCTCTTTAGCTCAGCCCTTGTCTTGCATATCCCCAGCTCACTCAAGGCATATTGACCTGCCTGCCCTTTTTGGAAGTGGCTGGACTCTCTCATTTCACTCTTTTAGTGTTGTTCCTTGTTTGAAATGGTTATCTTTCTCCCTTCGGTATACCTGTCTAAGTCCTCCTTGCTCTCAAGGATTGGCCCTGAGGTCCCACCTCCAGGAAGCCTAATCTGCCCCCACTCTCTCGGGCACTAGGTGGCCTTCTTCAGTGTCCTTGTCATCTCATAGGCAACCATCTCACTAATCTGTATGGGGATGGCGTGTCTCACCCTGTGTCTTGTACCTTTGCATCCTCATCGTAGTATCTGGTGCTCAATATATATTTGTTAAATGGCTTGATTAGTGGGTCATCCATTCTACTCTGGGGTTCAGGATGGGGCAGAGGAGACCATGCTGGGCCACATTTGGCTACCTCCCTCCCCAACCTGGATGTCCTGGTGTTGTGATCCCTCTGAGATGCTTGGGTCCAAGTGCTAAGTGTGTGTTTCAAAGTTTCAAATAGTTGGAAAAAAAAAGAAAAAAGTTTTGTGACATTTGACAAAAGGATATGAAATTCAAATTTCAACGTTCATAAATAAAGATTTATTGGAACACAGTCACACTTGTTCATCTGTGTATTTCTGGCCACTTTCATGCTGCACTGGCAGTGGAATAGTTGCCACAGAGGCTATATGGTCTGCAAAGCTGAAATTATTTACTATCTGGCCCTTAACAGAAAATGTTTGCCAGTGCCTAGTTTGAGCCATCCCTTTGTCAGCTGGAGCCTGGGAATCAGAAACGTGGGGGGGTGTCAGTCACTGATGTTCAGGTGTCAGTTTTCTTTCTTGCCTTAGCTCAGTGGTTCTCAACCAGGGGACATTTGGCGATGTCTGGAGATAGTTTTCATGATCACGACGGGTGTGTGTGTGTGCGGGGTGTGTGTTTTAGGCATCTAGGGGGTAGAGGTCAGGGATGCTGCTCAGTGGCCTATTAAGCACTGGGCAGCCACACAACTAAGAACTACTTAGCCCCAAACGTCAGCAGTGCCGGGGTTGGGAACCCTGTGCAGAAGCTCAGGACAGGGCAGGCCAGAGTCCTGGTAGGTCTTCTGGATTGAGGGCCCAGCCAGAACTTCCACTGCCCTGGAACTGAGCAGTCCAAGGACTGTGTGTATAGGGAAGGGGGCAGTGGGCAGGCCAGCTTTCTTCTTGGCCCCCTGAGTCTCCTGTACCTGTTAGGGGCCTGGGTGGGCCTCCAATGAAAGAATCGCCTCTTCCCCTATAGGCCCCTAAGGAACAGGACAGGTGCCTACCTGCTTGGGCAAGTGAACTTGGTTTCAGAAGGGGAGATGGTTATCGAGGCTGCCAGCTGAGGTCATAGGGAGGGGTGCCAGGGCCAGGGATGTAGAGGAACTGGAGGTGCTCCCAGGGGACCAGGTGATCAGGGTGTCCAAACTGGCAGAAGGAACGTGAGGCAGGGGGAGCCCCAGGGAAGGGGCTGGCACTGCTCCCACCCAACCTTCTGGAGAGTGAGAAGAACAGATGCTGTGACTGTCAGATGAGATGCTCCTGGCACTTTGGGAAATTGCAAAATTAACAAAAGGACAGTTGCTTTCAGGGAACACAAGCAGCAGCGCAGTGTGTACAGCTGGGCTGGCCTCTGGGGACTCCCTTTCCTTGGAAGGGCACAGAGCAGGGGTCCTCCTGCCTGGCTTCTGGGCTGCTTGTGGATTGGGATTAGGGAGAGGGAGGGCTGAGCCCGAGCGTCGGGCCTGGGGGCAGAACAGGGTCAGGTCAGATTCAGGGCCAGGGTACATGGAGCTTGGAGTCTGGTAAGTGGCAGGGCTGTTTGGAGGTCAACCCATCTATCCTCCTGTCTCTGGGTCCAGCCTCAGCAGACGGTGTCTTGCCGGCTGAGGATCCAAACAGAGGGGCCCTCAGCAGGAATGAGAATTCACCAGCTGTTACTTGCAAAGCCCCCAGAAGCAGCAGTCAGCGCTCTCTGGAAGCTTCACGGACAAAGAGGCATGTGCCTGAGGGTCTGCAGGGAGCCTGCACTTTCTCCTGGTAGAGAGTGGGGGCAGCAGGAGTGGCCGGAGCTGGTGTGGCCTCATCCTGGATGCTTACCTGGGACAGGGAGGGGACTGTGACTAAAACCATGTGGCTGGGAGTAACTGAGGAAGGGTCAGACTAGAGCAGGTTCACTGGGTCCAGCTTAGAGGCAGGAGGATTAGACTCTATGCTTCTAAACCTATTAAAAGAACAGGAAAAGAGAAGGACGATAAGCAATTTCCTAAGTGGGGATGGTTTGAATTGCAATGTGGACCTAATTTAGACCTAGAGAAAACTCCTTTTTTTTTTTTGTTCTTTTTTAAAACATTGAAGTATAGCTGATTTACAATATTGTGTCAGTTTCAGGTGTACAATATTGTGTTAGTTTCAGGTATATATATATATATATATATATATATATATATATATATATATATATATATATATATTCCAGAGTATTTTCCATTATAGGTTATTATAAGATATTGAATATAGTTCCCTGTGCTATACAGTAAATCCTTGTTTTTATCTATTTTATATATAGCAGGGTGTATCTGTTAATCCCATACTCCTGATTTTATCCCTCCCCACCCTTCCCCTTTGGTAACCGTAAGTTTGTTTTCTATGTCTATGAGTCTGTTTCTGTTTTGTAAATAGCTTCATTTGTATTATTTTTTAGCTTCCACATATAAGTGATATCACGTCATATTTGTCTTTCTCTGACTTTGTGACTTCACTTAGTATGATATTCTCTAGGTCCATCCATCCCCAAAAAACTTTCTAACACTGTGATGTCAGACAAGTGACAGGGGAGCGGTGGAATCCATCTCAGGTGTCAGGGACCTGCCTGCCTGCTCTGGTGGCCAGACCTGGATAAAGGTCCCCGGACAGATGGTCCTGGGGCACAGCTTTGTCCTTGCCTGGGAGACCCTCTGCTTCCTTGTTCCTGGAGCTGCAGCAGCTGAAGTATAGACGGGAGACTGGGAGTGGGGGGTCTGGGGACTCCGAGTCTCTGGAGGCCCTGGGCATCGGCCAGGGAGCCCCCGAGAGGAGGCAGTTGCCCGTCTGTCCATCGGAGAAGTGAACTGGCCATCAACCGATGGCCAGTCATGACTGGGAGGAGAGCAGGGCCAGAGGGCAAGGGGCAGCAGACAGATGCAAGGGGTCATGCTCCTCATTTGCTGGAGTGCCATCCCTTTCCTTGTCAAAAATCTCTCCGGGGGGCCAGCCAGCTGACAGATGCGCCCCGGAAGAGGGGGGGCTGCCAGCCTCCTCCCCGTTGGCCAGCGTCCCTGGCTTCTTCCCTCTTCCCTGTTTCCCTGGAGCCTGCTACATTGTTAGCTGGCACCCCAGGGGACGGACTTCAGATGCAGGGAAGCGGGTGTGTATTTTGTTCTGTGGTGGTGGGGTCTCTGAACCAAGAACCTATTTGGCTAATGAAGTCGTAATTACTCCCGGCCTCACTAATAGGATGAAAGCCAGAGGCTCCCTTAAAAGCCACTGATGGACCCGCGAGAGTGTGCCTGACAGCTCTGAAGAGGGGCTGGACAATCAGAAATGGAAAGGGGTGGATGTTGTGGGGGGACTGGGGGTGGGAGGAAAGGGCTGAAGAGGCTCTGCCCTGGTCTGGGGCCTACCTGCTCCTGGGAATGAAAGTTATACCTACATATTCCTCAGTTTAGGATAAGACAAGTTTCCTGAGAATTATCATATTGTCTCTTCTGCCCCCAACTTTCCCAAACTCAAAACAGCTTCCAGCTGTCTGCTTTGGTGGGAGATAGAGGGCCAGGGGAAGTCTAGGGCAGCTAAAAATCCCAAACTATTTCTACCTGTCTTTAGAATGAGTCTATGTTTGTGTGTGTATATATATATATATGTATACGTATATATATATTTTTTCTTTTTTTCCCCTCGAAAAACCTTCAGCCTTTTCAAATGCAGTCTGGTTGGCCATAATTTGAAATGTGAGCCTGCTTTCCCCAAGGAGGCCTCAGCTAATGTGGAAGGCAAGGGCGGGGCATTCACGGGGTGTGTGGCAAGGGCGGGGCATTCACGGGGGTGTGTGGCAAGGGCGGGGCATTCACGGGGGGGTGTGGCAGAGCCAGTTTGCATTTAGCGTTTGATGTGGGGAATCCGTGGGATGAGGGGATGGACCAGGACTCACACCAGCCCTCACATCCTGTGGGTCCAAGCCGCATGCACATAACTGAGGGGGGCTGGGGTGACTCCAAGGACCCTGCCAACTAAAGACTGCCCCAATGGCCCCTGTGCACACCCAGTCCAGCCCATATTCTCTCCCCAGCAGTTAGCCCGTGGCCTTGACTACCTCAGCCACACCAGGGCACAGCCCTGAGGAAAACTTGGGAAGGACGCCCATGTGGTTCAGGAAGAAGGACCTTTTGTTTTTTGTTTCCTATGGAGGTTGTTGCTGGACCTTGGGAGGGAGAAGGATGGCAGATTTTAGCTCCTCTGGACCTAAGAGCTGATTGCATCAATGATGGTCTTTGCCAAACTCCCCTTCCTTGGGGAGAGGTGTGTCAGTGTTGAGCAGGAAGGAACCCTGAGTCTTATACCTGTGGCCTAGAAGAGGTGGTTTCTCCTGTGCTGAGCTTGGGCATTGGGCTCCTAAATCTCAGGGGAAATGACCCCAGGGAGGTAACTATATCCAACTGCATCTGGACCAGGGCTGTGAGGGCTCATGGAGGGGACATTGGCTGAGTTCTGTCCTGTGGTCATTCTCCCTTGGGACAAACCCAGGCCTTCCAGACATCTAGCCTCATCCTCTTCTGCCACGTGGGTTATCTGGTGGGTAGAGGGTTGTGCTGTGTCCTAACATCCAGGCTGGAGCTAGAAGGGGCAGGAGGGAGGGAGGTGAAAGATGGACAGTCCTTTCCAATAAATGAGAGTGGGTTCCTAGGCATTCAAGGGAGACAAGAGCACTTAGGGGACTCTGGGAAAATTAATTAATGGGGCTGTAGAATGAACCTCTAGCTCTCAATACTCATCACTGGCCCTTACATGCAACCACTTGGAACGTGGTGAACTTGCTTTTAGGAAGACAAAAACTGCCTGCTCCCATCCCCTTTCACCCCACCCTCCCCACCCCCTCACCCCCAGCCCAGTTGATGCCCCACAATCTAAACCACTAGCTGGGCAGTGAATACAGTAATGCAGACAGCTTGAATACAAGGAGGGCCTGCTTACCCTGCGGGGACCATTAGGTCCTAAAGATCAGTGGATCACCCACTGTGCATGAGGTACCACAAAGGTCATGAGTTGCTGTCGTGCCCTCCAGAGGCCTGTAGACTGGCCAGGCATAGGGGGGACAAGTTGGGCACTTACGCTGAAGGCCAAGGGGAAGGGGAGGCAGGAAGTTCAAGAGAAGCTCCTTGGAGAGAGACAGATCTGTGGGCCAAGGTACTTATGAAAGGAGGGGTTTGAGCCTGGCTGGAAGGATGGGAAGGACTTTTGAAGGAAGGAGTCAAGGTCAGGGTGAACATTCTAGAAGGCAGAAGAAGGGGATTCATTCATTTATCTAAATTTAACAAATTATTATATAGTGCTTACTATGCTTCAGGCATTTTTCATATTTTAACTAATTTGACCCTTACAACAACCTAAAAGGTAGCTACAATTATAACCCCTGTTTTATAGATGAAGAAACTGAGGAAAGCAAGGTTAGGTGACTTGCCCAAGGTCACACAACTAGGACCTTACTGCCCTGTCTGCCGAGCCCTGGCTCCTTCTCGGTACTCAAGGCCGACTTGAAGAAGGATGAGCGCCTATGGCTTCCCTGCCCCTCATCACATGACCAGCGGCTGCATGGCACCCCAACCCTCTCCTGAGCTCTCCTGGGTTCTCTTGGGGTGGAGTCAGGAGCCCACATGTCCTGCTACAGCAGCGCAGAGCAGGAAGGGATAAACTGTTGCCGGGTCCTGTGAAGAGCTGGCAGGGGCTGCTCTGGCATGAAACCTTTGAAGCACGTCGCCAGGGCTAATTCTCCACAATGATGCCCATTCATGCCCAAGTGTGGCAGTGAAAGCTGAGGTTTCAGAGTCAGACGGACCTGACAGCTGGTTCTGGCTTTGTCACCTACCTGGGGCAAGTTATTCAGCCCTGTGGAGCCGCAGTTTCCTCATGAGTGACAGGATAGAAAGCTACCTGCCTCAGACGGCTGGTGTGAGGTTAAGAGAACATTTGCATAAAGTGCGCAGCCCTCTGCTTTGCACAGCTGGCCGGCGTCAACATTATTAGTTACTCTTCTCCTAAGTCACTTAATGTAAATGCACGGTGACCCAAATACCAGCTGCTGCCCTCTTGCCTCTTTGACATCTACATATAAATGGCTTAGTTGCCTGCCAATTCCATGGTCTGTGGAAGTCAAAGCCTCTCCCGTAATTTTTGCTAATTCCTGAGGTCTTGTGCTCTGACCTCTACATTCTCCTGTGGTCTCTGCTTCATCCTGCGTCAATTTGGATGTAGAATTCGCCAACTTTGCTAGTTTTTATAAAACGTCTACTCACACGAAGCTAATTCATCAACTGGGTAGATTTGACTGACAATGTGGGGGCGCCAGGTAGGGCCACATCCCAGAGTGCCCCGCCTTCTCCTTGTGGCCCTCTAGTCTAGGGGTCCTCAAACTTCAGTCTGCCTCAGCATCACCTAGAGGGTTTGTCAAAACACAGATTTCAGAGTTTCTGAGACGGTAGATCAGGGCGGGGCCCGAGAATCTGCAGTTTAATAAATTCTCTGGTGATTCTGATGCTGCTGGTCTAGGGACCATACTTGGAAACCACCACTCTAACCTTCCTTCTGCCTGTCTCTGCGCCTCCGCTGCCTTTTGCCCTGGATTGCTGCAGAGTTCTCAAATCTCTCCCCTCTGTCATGCAGAATTCTCTTGCTGCTATCTGCAAACTCCCTACCCAGACTCATCCTGGACCCTCCATTTAATAGGATTCAGCCCTGTTAGAGGGCAACTGTGATTTTAAATATATACTAAGTAATTTTGTTTGTCTGTTTCAGAGTGAACTACTCCCCTGCCCTCCAGACACAGCTCGCCCTCTGCTGTGGTCTCTTACTTGAGCCTGAGGGGTCAGAGTTCCTGTTTGGGGTAGGTAAAATGAGTTCCTGCGGAGCCTGAGCCAGGACTGAGAGTCTGTTTGTGGACCCTGCCAGACTGTTCCCTGTCTACACAAAGCTGTGCTTCTCTATCGTGGGGTCTGGGGCTAATCAGCAGCAAGTTCTGGGGAGGGGGGTGGGAGTGGGGGTGGGGAGCTGGGCCGCTGAGCCGCAGCTGTGGCTCCAAATTGCTCTGAGGCCCACGGCCTGGTCCGTGCTCCAGCAGGAACCAGCATCAAACAAATGGGCTCTGATGCATTAAGTGGGGAGAGGGTGGCTGAAATGGGCCCTCCCCCACCCGCATCCAGCTAATACGGTGTTGAGCGGTAGAGGCTGACTTGATGAGAGGAGCCATGACGAATCCTCAGCTTCCATCCCTTTGGGGGCAGCTGGGCAAGAGCGGGTATAGCCTTCACTCTTAATAAAGACTGGAAGATGACTTGTCCCCTCCCACTGGGTCAGTTAATCCAACTGCACGCTGGAGATTAGCATTTCTAATGGGCTGGGAGGCGCAGCCTTCAGAAGACAGGGATGAGGGATGACAGATATTCTGGGGTTTCCCGGGGCTCTGAAGGGAGGCGGGCCTCTCTTTGTTTGGCCTCAGTTAAATTGAGGTCGATGTTCTTCGAATAAGGTGGTCGCTTCATCTCTCCACTTCTGTCTCCTTGAGAGGGGGCTCCTGCTCTAAAAATGGGCCAGTGGACCCCCCAAATGTCATATCCAAGTCCAAAATCCAAATATCCAAAGAGGCTGACACAAAAGTCTCGGATTCACCTGGCCACTTCTTTCCTTCAAAGCCACAAGCTGTCTCTGTCATTCATTCATCCACTTATTCACTCATATTCTTTCATTTTGTCCTTGCTCTGTACCAGACTGGCCTGTGGATACAGAGGTGAAAAAATGGTCTCTTACACTTAGGATGGTCACAATTTAGTGAAAGAAACAGACAATAAATGTCATATGACAAGCCCCAGTGAGAGATATAAAATAGGTGTTCTGGGGGCATAGCGAGGGGATTTCAACCAGACTGTGCTGATGTGTGTGTGTGTGTGTGTGTGTGTGTGTGTGTGTGTGTGTACTTGTGAGGTCATATCAGGATCAGGGAGGACTTCCTGAGACAGTGTCACCTGCACTTCCTGTTAAAGATGTGTGACCCAGCACGGAGGCCACAGCCTGCCTTCCAGGAGCCCAGAGAGATGATCTGTAAGGAGAAAGGTGATTCGAGAGGTATGAGAGCCTGGAATCAGGACTTACAAGGCTTGGTTGTGAGCATCAACTCCAGGGATTATGAATTATCCAGAGGGAGGGGGGGTCTGGAAGGTTGAGAGGAGAATATTCCAAGCGGACTCACCTTTGGGCCATAATTCGTTGAACCCACAGTGTTGAGCCCGCTGTCCTGGACACTATCACATTGCTTTTGTTACCTGACTGTCGCCCATGACAGTCTGAATTTCCTGAGGACTGGAACTCTATCCTACTTGCTTTATGTCATTAATTGGCCCAGAGTAGGTTATTAATAGGTGCTTTTTGAGCTCAATTGAATTTCCAAAGTTGAGGAGTCTGAGAAATCATTGCATGTCAGGGGAGCTGGAAATAGCTTGAAATGGCTAGAATTTAGGGTATATGTGAGGAGTAGTAAAAAAAAAAAAAAAAAAAAAAATGAGGCTGCAGATGTAAGGTCTAACATGTCAAACCATGGAGTTTAGATTTTATCCTATTTTATAGCAAACAAGGTTATTGTAGCAAACTTGAAGTTTTCCAGTAAAGGAGTGACATGATCAGATTTGTATTTTAGAAGACACTTTTGGCTACAGTTTCAAGGGGGAGTATGCAACACAGGAGGCAAGGACACTGTCAATTCAGGATGAGGCCTTGGACTAATGGAGGGACAGTGCCAGTGGACACAAGGAGCAAATTTCTGAGACAATCTGTGAACTTGAGAATGATAAGGTCTTTCTCATATTCCAATAAGTGAATAGGGAGGTTCAGAGGTGGTGTGTGATAAACCCAACGAGTTATTCAGAAGGAGCCAGACCCGGAAATAAGGTCTTGTTTTAATCTAATGAAGCAATAACCCCTCAAGTCAACAATCTTTTCTGAAGGAAGAATAAACACAGGTGGCTGGGATAGTTACTTTGCGGTTCTTTGTCCGAGAGATTTGGGTCTACGTTTGCAGGGGGATCTTTTTGCCCTCATTTCCCATTACTGCCTACAAACCACTAGTTATCTTTCTACACAAGCAGAACCACTCTACTCCCCACACTAACCTGAGGAAAGGGAGGGGGCTTGCAGTGTCTGGGTGCATCCTCACGCTGCCTGGGTGACGGTCTTCAGCCACTCCTCGGGGGAATGTGCACAACTACAGGCCAAAGTATCAAGAAAGGCGGCGTGGTGAAACTTGAGCGGTGTCCCTAACCAACACAGCCCTCTCTGTTTCCTTCCCTTCTCTACTCGCCTGTTGATTGAGATTCCTTTGAGCCTATTAAGAGGGGGGTTTGGTTTGTTGTAAGCAGTTTTATTCATCCTTTCAACGATAGGAAACGTCTGCTCTGTGTCAGGCACAAGGCGGGGCATATGCCAGTGTTCTCACATCTCAAGGCGGCAGGGCTGCAAAGGAGGAGCGGCTAGGAGGCAGAGCGTCACTGCACATTCCTTTCCTTCCCCCAACATCCCAACACGGCACTTTTTAACAGGTGGTTGTGCACAAGCACATGTCAGTTGCATTGAATCAGGGGTGTCTCCATGGCTGAGCACATTCCGATACCACTCGTTCTACCTTGAAAACACTAACTGTGCCAATGAGTTTTCCAAGATAAGACCAACCTCAAGATGGGGGCTGGTATCGCAGAATTTCTGGGTATGCTGTCTGGTGCCCATGAAAAACCCCACGATTCATTTCTGTCATTAATCCCCAGACATCCCTCTTCTACTCACTGAGGAAAATGAACAAATTACATGGCCAGAGTCCATTTTGAACAACTTTTATTATACGTTTAGTGTTCTCTATACAAAAGAAATCAGTGTTTTTTTTACAGTGATTCAAAAAAAATTCTGAATAATTTGGCCTTTTCATTGCTCATGCAGTCGTTTATAAGTCCACATATTAGATGGTCCTCACGACCCAGAAGCCTTCCCTGCTGAAGGTCGAGCGTGACACCCTCAGATATGCATCTGTCACTGACAACGTTGGTTAATGCAAAACAACTCGCAAAAAGGAAAGAACACGATGTGAGAGGGGTTAAAACAAGGTGTGCCACGGTGAGTTAAATATTTAACCAATGGAAGAAAAGATCAGACCAATTTGTGGGTGTGTGGGTAGGTGGGTGTGTGGGTAGGTGGGAAGGGATGGAGACATTCGGAAAAGATTTCCCCACTGAAAGGAACAAACTGGAAAATGTGTGTGTTGAAGGGAGGTGAAGGGCAAGAGGTCCTCCAGGGCCCAGCATGGCTGAGGGTGGGACCAGGACAGAAGGTGGCCATGCCACAGACAACTGATGCTCAGTGCAGGAGGATGTGAGGTTGGCAAAGAGCTGGGAGCTGGGCAGGGGGGCAACACTGACTGAGGACGTCGAATTTGGGAATCAGAAAGGAGAGCAGGACAGGGTCACCTGATCTGCATCCTTTTTGAAAAAGAAACAGAGAAGTGCACAAAATTCTGGATTTCTTCTCCCAGATTTTTGTATTTATTGCTTCACTGAAGTCTTTACACGTGCTGACCTCCAGCCCAGCGAATCCCGGGGTGGGGGAGCTTCCATGGGCCCTGCTGCCCCTCGGCACCCTGCGGCCGTCGCTCTTCCGAGGGACACAGTATGCTGGGGGCGCGATGCATTACGAAGCGAGAGACACCACCCTAGGGGATACTCTAGGCTTCATGGTGACAAACACCAATCAGCTCGTCACTCTCTTCTCCTGGCTTGGGTCTCCCCTTAACAGCACGGCTGGTTCACCACAGGCTGGCACAGACTGGCTGATCTGGGACTCAGAAAAATCCGCTGATTTCATCTGTGGAGGTGTATGGGGATGTGGGAGACGTGGAAAGAGACATGGGAGACAGTGAACCAGCAGGCCAGATCTTAAGTAACACCACTGCTCCCAAGGCGGCAGCTGCAGTGAGATGAAAGAACACTGAACAAGGAGTCAGAAGGCCTGAGCTCAAGCCCTACCTCACCTTGATTTACTAGCTGTGTGACCTTGGGCAAGTCCCTTTACCTCCCTGGATTTTAGCTTACGATGAGTACTTTCAATCAGATCAGCTCTGTGATCCTTTTGCATGCTGAGATCTGATCCTGTCTTAAGCTAGACAGCTTTGTACCTATTTCACTTCCATCCTTATCATTACAAAACATCCATTTAATACTAATGTACTGCTAGAGGGGCACTGGTTTTGGGTGTGGCTTGAGATACTGGGTGGTGGGGTCTGGTGCCTTCCCTGGACAGCTGTCCTCCTTTCCCTCTGTTCCTTCTCAGAACCCATTCTTAGTAGGGGAGGGAAGGAAAGGGCACTGCCCTGGCTTGGGCTGGGCAGGCTGGGGACAGCCACAAGGTTGGCTTGAACTCCCATGGGGTGGCCCCTGCCTGGTTTCAAGGAGGGGCTGCCCAGGATTTGGGCTCTGCCCGGGGCACTGAGTGTCCTCCTGACATTTCAAGCTCTTTGTTTCGTTCGTTTGACTCCTCTGGTTTTCTATTTTAATCAGGGATCTCCCTATATGCTACTCTTAAGCCACCATGTAAAGATCAACTAGGATCCACAGCGTGATTTCTTTCCAGTGGACCTAGCTGGGTGGAACGAACTACAACACGGGCTTGTGTGTGTGTGGCAGGGGCTGGTGCAGTGGTGACCGAGGTATCACGGGCGGGGAGTGTGCTCTGTGCCCTCCCGCTGAGAAGTGATTCCTGACACCTGCCCCACCAGCTGAGAGCTCAGGAAGCCTCGCCTTTTCAGCGCGTTAGTGGAGCAGCCTTGCAAAGACTGAGGCAAGAGTGTGTGAAATCCCCACGGCTCTCGTCACACGGGCTGTTTGGGGTGCTCTGTGACTCGGCTCTGATACGGCAAAGAGCCCCAGGAGCCTTAAAAAGCTGCTGCCTGTGCTGTTCCTGGGGAAAATTCGCTCTCCTTCGGCTCAGACTCTGTCTCTCTTGGTTTTGCCTCCAAGAACTGCCCCAGTGGGGCCCAGCGTGGGCAGCCCCCTTCCCCTGCCCTGAGCTGTGCACGGCACCCCACACACCCCTTCACATTTCATCTCCAGCGGGCCTGGCTGTGGACTCATCCTCTTCAAGACGAGGTCGTAATCTGGATTGCTCCCCCGAAAGTGCCGCCCTGCAAAGGCGCCTGCCACTAGGTCTGCCGTGAGTGTGCGGTGTGGCTGCCGGCTGTGTGCAGGGAGGCAGTCCAGCAGCTGGAAAAGCCACAGATGTCTGTGGGTCTGTTCCCACCCCTTTTCCAGGGCTAACTGCGTGCACGGAAACCATGAAAGCACTGTCTGGGCCCAGGCAGCGGTCCCCTTGCGGGGTGATTAGTACTGGCACCAGCAGCCTCTCGGACCTTGGGACTGAGACCTTGGGACCTGCCAGGAAGGGGGTAGACCAAATGCCTCTGACCCCTCAGGGCGAAGGCAACGGACGAGGGAAGTGGCTACTTTTCAGCTGAAACTCAACCATCTCCCCAAAAGCAAGGTAAGGAAAGAAGGGTCCCATTCACAACGACCCAGGCAAGGTGAGAGGCAGCTGTCCCCCGGCCCTGCAGTGGTGCTCTCCCTAGACACTGGCCTCCCCGCTCCTTTAGCTGGGCCCATGCCCCCACGTGGGGACAGGTTTTCAAAGGAGGGACTGACTAGGGGAGACAGAGGCACCAAAATACAGACAAGTTCAGCAACTTGGCCCAAGGGGCAGAGAAGAGAGGCTCAGGCAGCAGGACTGCCCCTGTCTTGACCAGTCTTCAGGACCAAGTTCCCGCTCCAAACCTCTTCCCTTTGAGCCTGGAGCCACTGGCGGCTTAAGCACTCAGTGCCAACCAACGCCAACCAATGCCACTCTGTCCCAAGACTCAGTTCCACGACTGTCAGCCCTTCCCCCATCATCAGTTGTGTGGAGGACTTTCCTGAGGCAGAGGGACGGGTGTGACATCTTACAGTCCATCCTGCCCAAAGAGCTTACTTCCGGTGCAATGAGTTTCCTAGTGCGTCCTGTGCAATATGGAACGAGGGCCTGACAGACTGACTGCTCTGCTCAGATCCAGAGTGTTTTCTGGAAAGGCCGGTCCTTTAATTCAGCTCACAGGCACACTTCCCTGACATTCCCTAGGCTACAGGAATGCCCAGCAGTACCCAGGCAGGTGGAGGAGGAAAGGCAGGGGAGGGGACCCCTGAGCTGGCTCCCTAGTCCCCTACTATTCGCCCTGTCCCCCATCATCACGAGAGAGCTTCCCCCCAGGCTTCCGGGCAGCACACCTGGCTACGGCTTGGACCAAAGGACAGTCACTGGCTCAGGTTCAGACAACATAACTGGCTCAGCTCTGGGCTACATTTTCTCACCTGCAGACAGAGTAGGTGTGCCTATGGGCTTGACCTTCAACTGACTGATTATTAAGTGATGCAAGCATTGCTAATACCTTTGCGGCTTAAACATGTGGCAAACGATGCTTTAATAATGTCTCTGAAGGACACAGCCTTGCTCCTGCCCAGGTCGCCTGGCAAGAAGCTGGAGGCGCCAATCAGAGGCTGTGTCTGTGGCAGGTGGTCCACTCCTGGGGGTCAGCTTCACCCTCCTGAAACCGACTTTAGCTGCAGCAACAGCTGAAGGGTTACTCTTAGGCTCTAGATCTCTCTCTTTCTCTCTCTGAGGCTAGGTACCTTTGGTTTCAAAATGGAATAGGTAGGGAGCGTGAAGGCAGTGCCTTGGGTCTCAGAGAACTGCAGGTCTGCGAGTGTCTCCATCTGGGGCAACGGGCTGCGGGGCACACTTTGAGTGGCTGCTCTGGTTCTGCTGTGATGCTTGCATAGGCCGCCCCATTCTCCTTGAGACTGACGTCACTGGAGGCTTCAAGGCTTGCAGGGAGGGGCTGGGAACCTGGGAACTGCAGGGACAGGTCAGAGCTGCATAAGGCATACGAAGAGCACTCCCAGGCCAGGCTTTACAGCACTGTTGGTGGGGGGGGGGGTCTCCTCATAGGTAAATACCCTAAGGAAAGGACACACCGGCTCAGTCTTGGGGGCAGCAGGGCCCCATCCACACGCCATAAAACACCAGTTTCAACATCATACAGGAGCTGCTATCTGCTAGAGACGAAAGGGGGAGCAGTGCTTTCCACTCCCAAGCACACCAGCACAGTCTTCACATCGCAGGGGTCCATCTCCTGGAGGGCAGCAGCACAGACCCTGACCAGGTGGGAGACACCCTCTACTCTGGATGCAGTGGGTGTGGTCCTCTCTCCCACATCCTGAGTTTCACTGATGGGGAGGCAGGAAGTCCAAACCTAGCCCTTTCCTTCTCTCTCGAGGTGGGCACAGCTCCCTAGGGACGGACGCCTGGTTTTCCTCTGCTTGAGGTACACAGTCACTGGAGCTGAAGTCCTTCCCGCTCCTGTTCCTTAAACTCCTTCAGTCATTGCAGCTTTTGTCTCAGACACTCCAGAGGCAGGGGCAGGGTAAGAGCCAGGAGCAAGAGGTAAGCCCACCTCCCAACTGCACCAGAGCAAGGCAAGAAGGCCTGCTTACCCTCTCCCTGCCAAAAATACTGTCATTTTCCAGAAAGGAGCCAAGCCCAGCTCAGCAACTGACAAGGCTGAGGTGGATGGGTTGGGGGCCAGGGGAGGCATCTGGCGAGAAAGGCATCCTTCGGAAATACGTTGGCCCAGCTGCGGTTTGAATACTATAGCTTTTCTGTATGTTCGTTTATGGATCAATCCTTTTTTTGCCTATCTCTGAAGTTTCCTGGGGTAGAATCCACCTATTCTTTCTTTTTTTCCAGGGACATTTCTTCAAAAGGAAAAGAAAATGTAGATGTTGGGTCTGGAGGAGAAGACCCACAAAGCAAAAATAAAGACAATGAGTAAGTACCATAACCAACAGAAACTGGTGAGTGTGTGTGTTGAGGTCAAGGGCAGGCAGTGTGGGTAGAGGCTGGGGGTGGCTGTGAGGCTGAGCAAGGGACCTGGGCTCCCTCCAGCTGAGCTTAGCCATGGCTCCAGCTCGCCCACCGGTGGCACCCCGGGGGGGTCATCGGGAGGGGGCTTGCGGTTGGCTGGGTGGTCACTGGTCCTCACAGCTTGGCAGACTCCCATGTGGTACCCTTGTCCCTGAAGGTGGTGGTGGCTTCGTGGTAGGTCTGCAGTGGCTCGTCTCCCCCTCTCCCCTCCTTCTACTTGCAAGGTAGTGGCTGTGCCTGGGGGGCTCTGTTAGGCCAGAGAATAGATGGCGTTGACAGGAGATGTGGCCTCTGAGCTTTCGTTGCCCTCTGTCTCTTCCTTGTCCTTTTTGACTGTGTACTGGCCGATGAATGAGCCGTCCTCATTGAACTGTCCCTCGCCGCCCTCGCCATAGTCCACCAGGCTGTCATCACTCTCCTGCTGCTTGATGGTACCATCCAGGGACGTCTGGCTGCCCTGCAAGGGCTTGTTGTCCTCGTCACTGGATGGAGAGAGGACAGAGAGTCAGGGCTGGCCCACCCAGCGCAGCCCAAACCCAGGCCGGGTGGAGGAAGGCCTCCAGCCTCTTGCCAGGCACGCGTACCACACAGCTCAGAGAGGACGGGACCTCAGGATGACCCAGACCAGCCCTCACTCCCCTCCCCGTCCGGCCAGTTCTGCAGAAGGGAAGCTGAGGCCTAGAGAGGACAGCATCGTCTCCCAGGCGAGGGGCAAGCTGGTGCGGAGCTGGGATGGACCCACACTCCTGGACGCTGGGTCTGGGGTCCTCTCCGGGAAGCTGGGTCGCTCTCCGGGATGGAAGCAGGCAGAGGACGCCACCCCATGGTGAGGCAGAGCCAGCCGCTTGTAGACCAGGGGGACAGGAAGGGTCAAAGAAGGGGAGTCAAGGACTTGGGAGTTCTGGTGTGTCCCAAGTGTGGTGTGTCACTGTGTGGTTCTGCAGCCTTGGGAAGGCCCTTCCTTCTTACTGGACCTTAGTTCCTCCATCAAGAGGGTTCAACTAGCTTTGACTCTCTGTGATCTGTGACTGGCTCTGGAAAGACTCTGCTCGTGACAAAAAGCAAGGGTCTGGGCCTTAAAGGGACAAACCTCTCCCTGCCTTTCCCCTTCTTTGTCTTGGTGGTGTTCCTCTCAGTTCTGGTTTATCCACAAACAGATGCTGTTGTTTCAGGGCTAGCAAGTGATGGAGGGAGGAGGGAGGGACATGCAAATGAGATAGGAGGGGCCAGGAACTTGAGACAAAACCAGCAAGGCTCAGAGGATCCAGCTTAGCCCCCCTCTGAGGCCCCAGGTCCTGCCCTTAAGCTCCTCTCATGCAAGGAGAGCTGGTAGTTAAAGTGGCGTCTACCCACTGGGGTGCCTGCTGTGCCCCCAGGAAGTGAGATACCCCGAGTGGGCTGGCATCTGCTCAGGCACCACAGCCCTTCCCCTGGCTCTTCTAGGCTCAGAGGCGGGGACCAGGTGCTGCTGGCTGCACTTCAGAGGAGACGAGGTCCCGGCAGGGGGCAGCTGGACCAGCAGTGGGCATCTGGGTCCCGGCAGGCAGGACCACAGCGGTGCCAGGCAGTCTGAGCAGACACCCCCCGCCCCCACTCCCCTGCCCCAGGCCACACTTAGCCCTTCCTGGGCTTGTGGCAAACCACCGGCTGAGTTGCCATTAGAGTGGGCCGTGAGTTCTCACTTCTAACCGCAGTGCTGGTCAAAGACAGCTGTGGGGGGAGGGCCGGGAGCCAGAGGACCTAGGCGTCAGGAGATGGAAGGCTATTAGCCCACTGCCCCCATGAGCTGAGTGAATGCGGCCCGTTACCCTGCTTAACTGTGTTCTCTGACGGCAGTGCTGTGGGAGAGGCAGCTGAGTGAGGGAAGTGGGTGTCTGGGGTTATGCTGTATTTGTTCAGGGGGTGGAATTCACGTTTTGAGAACCAGCAGATTCTAATGACCAGGCTCCTTACCCTACTTGCCAGTGTTTTTCACAGGCACCCTCTCCCCAGCGCCCTCCATTCCCCCTGCAAGGGAGTGACAATTGTGTCTATGTGGTTCTCGGGAATTCCAGGCCCCCAAGCTAAATGCAATCACTGAACAGGGTGGCCCAGTGGGGGTGGGAGGGGTCCTTAGTGTGTCAGGTTCTTGTGGGGAAAGAGGATCTAGGTCTGGAAAGAACAGACCTCTCCTAAGGGAAGCCTGAAAGAAACCCAATGACTGTGGCCCCCTGGTCCAGCCACCTGTTAGTCTACCTTCCAGGAGACCTTCGAGGACCAGGCGGACAGACAAGGGAGAGAGAAGCAGAGAGAGACACACCAGAGAGGTGCTCGGGCAGCGAGGTCCCAGACGAGCAGGGTGAGCCAGACCCCCAGCCTGTCCCGCCCAGAAACTTGGTTTTTCCTCTAATGTATTGATTTCTCCCCTTTCCCAGTTTCGGACTCTTGGACTCATCCAAGTGGGGGCTCTAGGATGGATGTCGCAGGCCTCCCCAGAGCCGAAGCCAAGGGGTGTGTATGTGCGTGCACGTGTGCGTGTACATGTGTGTGTGTGTGTGGTGTGGAAGCCCGTGCGTGCGTGCACCAGTATATGTGTCTCCAGCCTCAGTGTCGGTGGGTCAGGGGGTTGGGGTGGTGAGGCAGGTGTTTTCGCCCAACAGCTTTGGTGTCTGGTGGAGGAGAGGTACCTGAGGAAGTGGCTTCTCATAGCGCAGGTTACCTGGCCCTGTATTTGAGGAGGTCCTCACCCTTCCTCACGCTGCATTGAGGGCCTGGGGAGAGAAGGCCCAGGGCCTTTGGAACTGATGGCCAGAGGACAGCTCCTGGCCCATGGGGAAGCTGGGCCCCACCTAGGGTGCCGAGGACAGCCTGGGGAGGGTCTCTCGTGCTTGTTCTTTGAGAGGCTCCTGGGGATGCATGAATTGGATGGATAGACAGCGTCTATAAGCCGCCAGATGGGCTCCTGTGTGGGCAGAGGCTCTGCCGCCCATTGATCTGATCCTGTTTGAGAGGCTGCAGATGGGCAGAGTGGCGGCGGCCCAAGATAGGATAAGGAGAGGTCAGAGGAGGATGGGGTGACCTGGCCCCAGAGAGTGACTTGGTGGGGGTGGGGAAGGAGGGCTCCAATCAGAAGATTTCCTCCCTTTGCACTTGGCCTGGGAACGAGACCTCCATGACTCACCCTGCACCATTCCTTCACTCAAAGCATACTTGCCAATAAAATGGACAGATTACAACTTTTGTTAAGCCAGATACAAAGGCCCGTCCAGATCTGAGAGGGAGCATGGGCATAGGACAGTGGCAGTAGCTGGACGTGGGGCCCCTGGGCTCTCCAGTTCTGCACTAGCTCACTGAGTGGAGAGCACAGGAATCTTCCAGGTCACTTCCCAGCCTGGGTCTTGGTCTTCTCATTTGGGACACAGGCACTGGACCAAATGCCTCTCCAAGGCCTATTCCAAGCTGCAGCCCAGAGAAGTCATTCTAGTTCCTGAGGAAAAGGCCTAGAACACCTCCCCACGCCCCCTTCATCCCTCACCTAGTTGAGTTTTAAAGACATTACAACTTCCCCAGGTCATCATCTTCGGAGTGAAAGTGGGGTGTAGGCAGAGAGCAAGCTGAGAGCAGAGCTCATTTCACAGCAAGGGGGGCCTGGGTGCGCTTTCAGAGCAAAAAGGTGGAAACACACATACAAAGATGCAATAAACCTGAGTCGTGCAGCTGAATGAATGAAATGCTGTTCATCGAACGAGTGTAAGTGTGTTGGGCAGTGTGCGCCATCCCCGGGGGTATGGGGGTGCTGTCACAGAGGCGGAGGTGACAGCCTGATGGGAGAGGACATCCGTGCAGTAGCGTCTCAGCCCAGCTGAGCAGCTCTGAGGGAAGGGGGCTGCCTCAGGGGGGGTGAGGAGAACCCACCTGACAAGGGGTGCTCTGTGTGAACAGGAGTCAAGGAGATCGCGCACCTGTAATCAAAGGAGCCATCCTCTTCTTTGGGGTCCTCAGGGCCAAGGGGAACATCCTTCTTTTCTCGCACTTGGTCAGTAAGGGAAGCAAAGACACAGACGTCATGATTGAGCGTGCTCGAGCTCTGCGGGGCCCCAAAGTACAGCCAAAGAAGCCGCCTCTGGGTTCCGTGACTCTCCCTCTTAACAAGGCCCCATCCATGCCCCCCTTGTTCTTGCCTCCCACGGTTGCTCGGGTGCCAGGTGAATTCTGCTTCCTCCTCCCCGTCACTGGGGCTTTTCTTACATCCCCACTGACAACTGAAATCTCCCCCGACCCGGCTCCCCACCACCGCTCCGTGAGGTCTTCTCCAAACACCAAATGGACGCGATCCTTGGCACATTTCTTTTTTTCTTTTTTCTTTTGGCTGCGGCACTCGGCATACTAGATCTTAGTTCCCTGACCAGGGATCGAACCCATGCCCCCTGCAGTGGAAGCGCTGAGTCCTAACCACTGGACCGCCAGGGAATTCCTTGGCACCTTTCTTAATCTGGTTCCATGTTATAATCATGTGTGCACATTTATTTTGCCTGTAACAGAATGCCAGTTCTTTTCTCGAGGGTGGGGACTGTGTTTCTTCAAAGCTCCTAAGAGAGTGCCCTGGGCAGACAGGACACGCCACACACACCTCTGGAATGGAAGGTGCTCTCTTAACTGTGACCTCACTTGTTTGTGCGACTCCCTCTTCCCACACCTCCTCTGTGATGTATCAGCGTCCCTCCCAGGCCCTGTCTTGTGCTGTGATCCTCCTCCTATGCCAGCGGCACTGTCCTTGAGGGAGGGGTCACCTCTCCTTCTAGTATCCTTAGCACCCAGCACAGAGCCTGGCACACAGCAGACACTGAGGTGAGTGACTTCGTTTCTTCCTGAGGTACGAGGCAGGATAATCACCCCTATTTTAGGGGAGGGAAGCTGAGGCCTTGAAGATGTCACGTAACTAATTAGCAACTAAAGTTTAAGGTGGAGACTGGAGCCCTGGCCTCAAGGCTCCTGGTTCACTCATCTTCCTAATGGATGGGGGGCTTCCCTTGGAGCTGGAGGAAAGGAGATTAGCTGTAAGAAGAACTTTCTGGAACGGGCAGAGGAAGGCTGAGTTTATCTGATCAGTTCTCAGGTGCATCAGTTCCACCTGGAACAGAGGGTAAGCTCAGAAAGGCTGCCCTTCTCCTAACGCTGCCTTTCTGTCTTACAGAAGAAAACCAGCCCCAACACAGCACAACAAAGTGAAAGAAAACAACATTCACCAATAAAGGAGTATAATTTCCTGCCCTCCCTGACTTGAAGGAGAGGCATAACTCTTTAGAATCCTAGGGTCTGAGGGCACACGGGCCAGGGGAAGAAAATAAAACAGAATCTCCTCTCTGAGTTGAGTTTTAGGGGATCGTGGAGGAGGATGCGTTCACAGAGATGCGCAGAAGCCGGCACTTGGGGAGCACGGGGTGTGTCTGGCGATGGCTTTGGGGGCAGGGAGCAATTTCATTGTGCAATCCAGCTGGATTTTCACTCTCAGGGTCATCCATTATCCTGTCTCCTGTCACCCTACCCACTCCATCACAGACAGATGGCTTTCTCATCCCTGTTTGAAAAACAGTCAATATTTCCAGAAACAAAAAAGCCAGAGGTCCTTGTCCTTGACCTTGGTTTGTCTGGGCTGGAGGATCTTCAGGCCACAGAAGAGAAATACTGCTCTGGGACTCAAGAAAAGCTCAAAGCCCTTTAAGGACTGGGGGTCCCTCTCAGTGCAACCCACCCCTCAGCCTCTGCCAGCTCCTCATGTAGGAGCATCTGACCCTCTATTGGTATATCTGATTTCAACCCAGCCACGCTGAGAGCCCAGCTCTGCGGCCTCTCTCATGCACATGCTTCTTCCATCCAGACCTCTCTTCACTCCGGCCTCTCTCTTACAGTTCCAGAAAATGCATCTCTCCTTCCCACTTCACTGGAACATAGGATCCTAATGAGATTCAGGCTGAAAAAAGCCAATTACTGAGCAGATGGGTGGTGAGTCAAGGGGAGGGAAGGTCATTCTTAATGGGAGCCAGGGTTCTTTCCATCTCCTCTCTGGCTGCCTGGACTGTTCCATCCCCCCACCTCAGGCGAACTTAATTAACTCAAGTGCTTTCTGGCAACTCTGAGATGCACGGAACAGGCAAGAGGACTGTACGTCCAAGCTTGGCAAGGACTGTGCTCACTGAGAGGGCGGAGCCTCCTGGAGCTGGCAGGGGACCTGGTGACTCACAGGAAAGCCCGCTGGCCCTGTCCCCCAAGCCCACTCCTCTGACACCTCTTACCTGGGTACTTGCCGCCTCGACTCCTCTTGATGAAACAGACGATGAGCAGGGTCAGCACCAGGAGGGCGACGGCACACATGAGCCCAATGAACCAGCCCTGGGTGGCGATGTCCGCCTGGTTGTTGGTGTAGGCTGGCGGGGGAGGGCCAGAAGCAAACACGTGGTGAATGATTCACGTGGGAGAAGGTGAGGAGGGGAGGGAAGAACTTCAGTTATTTCATGTCCAGGTTGCTCCTGCAGCCTAACGGTACCACCCAGCAGCTCTCTGGCCCAAACTACCCTACGCTGCTACAGGGACAAAGAGAAAATAATGTAAAAGTCAAGGTCAAAAGGTCAGAAAAGAAGCACAGGACAGGGGTACAGGAAGCAGAATAAGCAGCAGGAGGCTGAACAGGCCCTTTAGGATGGGAAGTTTCCTAAGCATGAGGCGTGGCATTCTTGCAAAGCCGATGGCTGGGCACAGCCTGGCGGGGAATGAGGGAAGGCCAGGGGTTGACTATGATTTCCCACGAATGAGCCACAGGGGTGAGCCTGCACGCTACCCGTCAGGGAACAAGGTCACATGGCAAAACCCCTGGAAGAACGAACGCCTTCGCAGGCCTGCACAGGCACAGAGCGGCGGCCTGTCCCACCCGTACGGCCCTGAAGCCAGTCGGGCTTCCCGGCAGCGGGTCGCAGGTGGGGTGCCGTTCCAGGATGCCCCGTGCTTCCTTGTGTCTCCCCAGCTGCACTGTGGGCTCCCTGACAGCAAAGACAGCCCCTGTGTGGGGAGCCCAGACGGGCCGGTGGCGAGGTTAGGGACAGGGCTGTGCATTCAGCACACCCCATGCTGCCTCTCCCAGACCACTTCCGTACGTGGAGACCCCTGTGACAGCGGGCCCCTCGCTGTCCCTGCCTGGACATGTGGAGACCTGTCTCAAAGTGGGCAGACACCCTCATGACGCGAGGGGCGGATGGGCGGGCCTGGAGACCAGAAGCAGATCTGATGGTGTCCTGGAGGACCAATGGCTAAGGTTAGAGATCAGAAGGGGTGGGGTGGGTAGGAGTCACTTGCCCTCTTCCTTTCTATGGACTGGAGAACAAAAGAAGCAGCCTTCCACGGAAACCACGACGTGGAGGACAGGAAGGATCACAGGGGCAGAACAGACCCTGGGTAACCCTGGGGCCAGCAGAGCGAGCGGAGCGGCCTCTGGGAGAGCCAGACAACATCGGGAGTGCTGAGAGCCACGCAGCCAGAACCAAAGCTCAGGGCCTCCTCGGGGGAGAAGCACAGGCACAGAGGATGGACCCTGGGCCCGTGCCGTACTCTAGGGTCTGCATCACACACCATTTTGTGGGGCACGTATCTGGGTGCAGTCTACCCTTTGCTCTTCTTGGGCAGAGAAACTGTCTTTACAGCGTTCTCAGCATCTAGCCAAGGGTACTGCACCAAGATGGGTCTCAATAAACAATGAAGACTGATGAACAAGACCTTCCACGCTCTCTGTGCTCTGGCTGCCCAGGCAGCCGGGATGGAAAGCAGCTGAGTCCCATGGGAACATGGCTGTGACTACCCTGATCCAGGTACGCTGTGGGGCAAATCCCATCCCTGCTTCCGCTCCCGCTCCCGAAGGCCATTTCCTGCACAGGGTCAGAGAGGTCTTCCTAAACCCCATGCAGGATCAGATCACTTCCTCGCTTCAACCTCCAATGCTTCTCATTACTGTTAGGAAAAAACGTCCATTCCTTATCCTGATCTGCTGGGCTCCATCAGTCCCATCTCCCACCACCCTGGACACTCCAGCCACACTGGCCACTCCCACTCCTGCCCCAGGGCCTTTGCATCTGCTGCTCTTTTTTTCAGATGGCTGCCTCAGCAAATGTCATCTCTTCGGAAAGGCCTTCCTGGAACTTCCCAGCTAAGGCAAAAGCCCTCTCCCCCACCCAGCCACTCTCTATCCGAGGGCTCGAATTTGTCCTCTTCATAGCACTTATAACCATTTGCTATCTTACTAACAGTTTACACCCATAAGCACTTCCTATGGGCTGGCACGACTCCAAGTGCTTTCCCATGATTATCTAATTTAATCCTCACAACAACCCCATAAGGTGGATTTTTACTATTACCCCTATTTCACAGGTGGGGAAACTGAGGCACTGAGGTTAGTGATTTGCTTAGGGGCCCAGAGCTGGTAAGTGGTAGAGCTGAGCTGTGACCCCTGGCCGTCACAGCTCGAGTCTGTGCTCTTCACTACTCCGCTCTCATCTCTCCACCCAGAAGTAAGCTCCTTGAAGGAGGGACTGTCAGGGTTACTGTCATCCCCCCAGTGCTGGGACACAGCCTGGAACATAGAGGCACTTGATCTGCTTCCTGACTTCCTTCCCTTCGCTCAGTCCACTCATCCTCTTGGCCTGATGGGGTCTCTGCTTCCCTCAAACTCCACGCTGCCCTCCCTTCTGCATCACCCATTCCAGCACGCGACTCAGTCGCCCGCTGTGGGTCCCCTTGGCAGTTATGGCATCTTTTTGTGCTTGCTTTGAGCTTTGCTGGAGGAAGATGAAGACCCAGGCCCCTCACAGATTCACTAAGTCGTACTTCAACTGGACCTTCTCTGCAGCCTGGCCACCCTTCCACTCCTTTCTCACTGCCCCTCCCAACTGCTCCCCCTCCCCCTCTCGCTGCCCCCATGTGACCCTCTCTCTGAGTCAGTGTCTCGGTGTCGAGCTCACCTGCCCCACTCTGGAGACCACTGAAACCTCACAGCCTCCACGACTGTCCCTTCCTTCTGTGTCCAATGCCTCACCTCCTTGGTGGCTCAATCCTGTAAGGATCTCTGAAAACTCTAGCATTTTCAATTTCTTCCTCTGTGCTATCTCCTCCCTTCTGCTGTTAAGCACGTTGAAGCTCCTTGTATCTTAAAACAAAAAACCCTTGAGGAACCTGGCAGACTTTTTGGCTCTAGTGCATGCACTGTCCTCTTATAGGTAAACTCTTTGATCTTCCATCATCTCCAGTTCCTGCCAACTCCTTTCTCTGCCCCCAAGATGCTAACCTCGAGCCCCTCTGTACTCAGCGCTCATCCACCACCACTGAGGGCATCTTTCCCAGACTTACCTCGACACCCTTGACTCTTACTCTCACCTGCCCTCCAGTCCTGCCCTTCCAACTGGTGATCCTTTTTTCATCTCTCATTGTCCTTCCAGCCTGTCCTACACTGTAAGCCCAGGGCTTGCTCCTGACATCTCCTTGGACGGTCCCTCTGCCCCCTTCCTGCCCCCATGCTTCTGCCAGTGGCTTCACGACTCATCTCTAAGGGCTATCATTTTACTCCTTCCAAAATGTCTCTTATATTCACGTCACTGCACCATTCTAAAGGAGTCCCCTCACCCCAGTGTCCATCAGATCCCAAGGATACAATGACACATCATGTTATCATGTTCCCAGAACACTTCCATCATGCCAGGTGCTCTGGTCTTCCCCTCCCTGCATCCTTCCCATCCTGCCCCAGACAGCCTGGATTGCCACCCTTCTTGCCCTCCACCTTTCCACATTGTACCCCCTCCTTCCTGAATCTCCCATTCCTCCAGCTCACACCAATCTCTGAACCCCCACTTCACCCCTATTTACTCTGCACAATGTAACATTTAATTGCTCTGTTTCCTGCGTTCTGATGTCCAATGATACTATTAAGGCTTGAGAAAAGGGGATTCCTTGGGCCCCCTCGTACTTAGCATGATGTTGGTCACCTAACAAGCAGTCATTGACTACTTATTGATTAATGACCAATTTAATCCTAATATGCTATGGTTAACCTGGGGTGTCTCTTGCATTTTTTCCTGATAACAGCTGGAGGGTCACATGGATATTGGCTTGACCACGTGCCACCTGGGCACTGGGATGAAGGAGCCACTTCAACTTGTGTTTGGATGGTGGTCACCACCTTTTGCAGAGAAGTTGGTCTGAATGTCTGCAGTGACCTGTTTGCTCCACCATCTTGCTGATAGCCGTCTCCCACGAGACTCCTTTCTCTTGGGAGAGAAAGTCACAATACCAGGGAAAGTGGCCATATGGGCAATTTAGAAATTAAATGTAGCTTTCCATTCCTGACAGCACCACGTAAAGTTCAAATGTTACCTTCAGTCCTCACTGAAAAGATCAAAAGAAATTTCTGTGAAGTTTGGACACAGAAGGCTGTTCAAAACCAAGTAGATTTTGTAACTATGCTTGGTGATAGATGTCAACTAAACCTATAGTGATAATCATTTTGCAGTATATACATAGATCAAATCATTATGTTGTACGCCTAAAACTAATCAGTGTCAATGATACACAAAAACAAACAAAGAGACCAAAAACCCAGTGGGATCTGGGGTAAGGTGGGCTCAACCAGACCCCATCAAAATGACTCAGTTTCTCAAGAACCAAAAGAAATTTAGGACGTGATCTCACTCACAATGTGACCCCACACACAGACTCTGAGAGGAATAAGGCGTTTTTGCAAGGCAGTTACATTTGTCTGCTAACACCACTCTTAATCGATCCGTTCAACATGTTTCCAGATTCCTAACGGACACAGTAATAGCAACATCCCAAGACCAGGGTATATTTACACTCACCACCTTTGCTGTAGCTAACGGAAGCCAGAACAGCAGCCGTTCATTGGGGACACACAGGTCCTAATAACTCTTACTCTGGCCTAGAGGCCATATTTTGTGTGCCTTCCACACCGCACCCTACAATCCTGCTCAGAAACGGGCAATTCACCTGCAAGGCAGACAGTTCCCATAACTCCGAACTCTAATCAGGAGGAAATTGGTTTGGCCATTGGAGAGAGGCCAGTCACTCAAAGTCAGCAAAAAAATTATATTTCAGAAATAGGGCAGATGAACAAGTATGACAGGGATGGGCTTTTTTGTTTGTTTGTTTGTTTTGCAGTACACGGACCTCTCACTGTTGTGGCCTCTCCCACTGCGGAGCACAGGCTCTGGACATGCAGGCTCAGTGGCCATGGCTCACGGGCCCAGCCGCTACGTGGCATGTGGGATCTTCCCGGACCGGGGCACGAACCCACGTCCCCTGCATCGGCAGGCGGACTCTCAACCACTGCGCCACCAGGGAAGCCTCTGGGCTTCTTCAAATGCAGTTTAGCTTGGCTGCTCTCACTTAAGCATCATTTTACACCTTTCCATCTTCACCTCGCTCCATCCTGGGTTTCTCCCAAACACAGCAGAAAGAGGCCAAATACAAGTAGGTCCCCTAACGTCCCTCCTCCCGGAGTCCCTGAGGTCTAAGGCAGTTTGCTGTCTGTCTCGCTGGCCCCCGTCAGCCCCCCATCCCACCTGCCCCAGGATGTAAGAGCTGGCAGGCCTCCTGGAGTCCAGGGTTATGTGTTTGTGGTCCCTCGGGTCTCTTTGGCTTCAAAAGCTTCAAGAATTGGTGATTAACTTCCCATGTGAGATCTTTCTGGTGAGAGTCAGGGAGCTTGTTAGCATTCCTTGTGGTTTTCTTCCATTTCCTTCCTGAACCACTGTAGCATGTTTGAGTCTATAGACTACAGTGATGGCCTGTGGTTGCCTAAATGACTAGTGGTTGGGCCCAGAGATGATCACTTACGTTGATGAGACACAGAGACCTGGGACATTGTGTGAACTTGACTCTGGAGTCCTGCCACTCCTTTGTGTGTTTTCAAAGGATCTGAACACACACTCACAGACACACATGAACTTCAGAAAGTGGAAATATTTTCCTTCTCTATGTAGTTTGCACATAGTCATTTCCAGCCAGCCAGGGAGGTAAGTGAGCTGTATGTACTCAGGGCGAGGGTCATACCTGCCCTCTCCAGCTTGCACTGGGAGGAACTGGGGAAACATGCAAGTGCTGAAGGCCTCAATCACTCTGAAAGCAAGTTATGGGATCAGTTTCTCCATAGCAACCACAGGAAAAGAGAGATGAACACCTGAGTCAATATTCAGAAGTGTATTACCAATCATTATTATTATTTTTCTGTAGTGCATGTTTCATATCTCAAAGCAGATTGGGACATACCCCAGGGCAGGGGCTGGTCCTTTTTGCTCTGGCTCCTTCTCCCCAACCCTCACCCACAGTCCCAGGGCTCAGCTCTGGGAGAAGTCGAAGTCTGAAAGCAGGCTGAGCTGGCTTTTGCTGCAATCCCTAGGATGGAACGCTACCCTCAAATCTCATCTTTGCTTTCTGCCCCTGTGCTGGACTCAGGTTTGTAATGAGCAAAATCAAATGCACGCACTGGTGAGCAACAGCCTGGGACCCCGACTGGGTCAGACAGAATCCAGCCACCTGCTCTGCTTGGTCAACTGTCCAGTCCCCTGGCCTGGCTCCCAGGGTGACCTGGCTGCTCACGGACATCCTGCCTGAGTTGGCCACGTTAGCCTCAAGCAGGCAGCCGGACTCTCAGACTCCCCGAGACTTGATGGCATGGGCATGCACAGGACAGGCAGAGACACAGGGAGGAGGCCGGGACACCCAGACCAGGAGGCACCAGGCTAGCAGGGGTGGAGTGAGGCCCTCATACACATGGGCAGTGACTCTCAAGATGCAAGCTACCAAGATCAGCCTCGTCAAGCCAGGCGCAGGGAGAGTAATACGTACTTAAGTCCACATTCAGAAGTTCATATAAATCATTGTGTTTTTTCCTTTATCCTGTGTCTAGTAACCTGCATCTGATTAGGATGTGCCTTGAGGCAGGGACTGGTGCTTCCCGCTCTCAGTCTCTTTCTCCACACTCATCCTTACCCCAGGGCTCAGCAAACTGGCCACTTGGCTAGCTTGCCTGGATGATTTTAAAGAGACACACAGACAGAGAAGCAAGTGTCCTCACGGTCTCCAGACTGCCAGCCACCCTGATCAACAGAGAGATTTCTGAACCTTGTACCTTTTACTGAGCCCCAGTTGGTACAAGTGAAGAAGCTTCTCTATCCACAGCCCTGATAGATCCAGAGCTCTTTTAGGATTAGAAAGCTTCTTCCCCTCCCCAGAACGACCAAAGGTCAACTACATTTAAGCCACGACAAACTTGGGGCAAAATTAAACCAAAACAACTTGTGTAACACACTTTCGAATTTTTAAACAACAGATGACAGTGGCAAGGCAGTGACATACATGCTGATCCTTGGTTTGGTTCCTGGGAGGATTTTGGGGTCAAGACCCTTGGATGGCCTATCCCCTAACCCCACGTGCGAGAAGCAAGCCCCTGTGCCTCCGGGACACACTGCCCCCAGACCCACACGAGGGGACCATGTCTGCATATACACCCAGCCCTGGTGGCTCAAGCACAGTGGAGCACAGGTGGTCTCCCCTGCCCTCATTCTACAACACCTCCGTTCCCCCCTGCCATCCCACTCATCCCCACAGGGTCAGAAGCATGGTTTCCTATCTACTGGCATGCACTTTTGGCTCGTTTTGTCTTCCGGGGAGCTGCAGACTGACACATAAGAAGAGCCGAGCCACGTCATGCAAGGTGAGGAAATGGGAGGATGAGTCTTCTTTCCGAGGAGAAGAGACAAGCAGGAAGCCGACAATGAGAACAACATGCCCCATGCTTGTAGGGGACGGCCAGGCCAGGCCAGATCCCCTCTCACCTGTACTGGTCATAAAGGTGATGACGGTACTGCTGATGCCCTCGTTGTCCCGGGAATAAACTCGCAACGTGTATGTCATACCGGGATAGAGGTCTGTCAGCTGTATGGGCTGGGCCTGGGCCTTAACAGGGACAGTTTTTTTCGTATGGTTGCCTGGGGAACAGAAACCTCAGTCAGCCTAAGGCTGGGCATGATGAGCTGGAGAGGCAGTGCTTAGGCTCCTGGGCACCTGTCAAAGGTAGAAGCATGGAGGGTGGGGGAAGGGGCCAGGCTGTCTTGCAGACCTGGAGGTCACCGGGCAGCTCCACCAGCTTTCTCACATGCTGACTCTCCTACACGATGGCCCTGCAGCCTAGGACACTGTTCCCTCTCCTAAAGTTTTCTGTCCTCACCCCAGTCTTAAGCACTTAGCACATCATGACCTGCTTCCTTAAGCTCTCAGGGTGTCAGCCAGCGCTCCGTTACCCTGGAGAGGGTCAGAGAGCCAGTCAGCATCCCTCACGGTAACCGGAGGTGAGACGGCCTCTGCTTCTCAGCTCTCACTCCTGGTTTCCCCTCTCATTTCTCACTGCGTGGTGAATTCACACATCAGGAGAAGCGAGTGCCTGGGTGTCGTCTGAAAAAGTGCGGACCAAACTAGGAATTCTGTATTCTGTGGATGTGAATATCTCTCCAACCGCAGAGAACTAAGAGTTGGCTTTGTTCTCCCTCAAAGAGCTTTGGGTTGATTTCCAGCACAAGCCAAATAGGCCAGCATGGTGGGTCTGAGCCCTCAGGAACAGGGGCCTTCAGTCAGAGAAGGCAGATAGCCTGACCACACTTTACAGCCTCACAAATCTCGACGCTTGCTCCCCAGTTCCAGTAAAGAATGAACAGCTCAGCTCAAGCCACCAGCTGAGACGAGTGACCCTGGACGGTGTCTCTGACCTGTGAGCAGCTAGTGTCCCTCTGTGAGCAAAGCACAGTTGAACCCCAAGTCTGGACTGGCCTAGCCTGTCTAGGGGAGACAGCTGAGAATCTGGAACCTGAATTAAGGAGATCCAAGCAAAGGTGAGATCTGGCTCATCTGGGGGCCACCAGAACCGTCATCCTGGGCAGGAAATGGACGAAGGGCCCCTCACCCAGGCCGCCCCCACCGCAAGGCACCCCTGGACCTTCACTAACGGCCGCAGAAACCCCTTCCTCCTCCTCGAGTCTGCTCTTCCGACCTCGCTGCTGCCTGAGCACATGTCGACTTCATTAAGCCACAACGAAGCGGCTGGAAGGCCTCCCTGAGCCTGGGGGAGCGCATGGGATCTTTTTAATGGCATCTCCGCCACCCGCACAGAATGCTTACTGTCGATGTACTCAACCACAAAGTCAGTTCCGGGCCCGAAATTGTGCTTCCAGGTGATGTTGGCCCATTTACTGTTGGGGAGCACTGTGACGTTCCAGATGGATTGCTCATCGGGGGCTGGTAGGGGGGTTAGAAGAGGAGTTAGTGGTGAGGAGGGAGGCAGCACTGTAGACACACGCGCACACACACACACGCGGGCAGCTAGGAAAGGGTAGAGTAGGAAGTGGCTGTGCACAGGGCCCGCCAGAGCTCCAAGCTGCAGCCTTGGTAGCCAGGCTAGGTATGAGCAAGTACAGTCAGGAGGACCCGTATGTGAGGGAGAGCCGGAAACTGTGTGTCCACATAGGTGGGAGTAGGAATGAAAGAGTGGGTTTGATCCAGGCCATTGGAGGCTCTAACCTGGGTTTATTCCCTTTTTAGGTCCCTTGTCGTGGATGTGAACAGTGCAGCGAAAGGGGCCAGTGAAAAGCCCCATTAGCTAGGATGCAGACGGGGCGGGAGAGGTGTGCCAGCCTCTTTCCCCTCAACTATAGACATTCTACAGGAAGGAGAGAGGGTATCTTGAAAAGCCACTTGAGAGTCATGTTGAGATTTGCAGAAAGGACAGGACCAAACAGGGGAAAGCCTTAATGGGATCCTGAAACTGGAGGTGGAGAATGGCAACCTACAAGGGTGACTCTAGTCTGAGGAGCCCCTGGGGTCATTCTTGGTCAACAAGATGCTGAATTATTGAAAAATGGCCTCAGATTCTCTAAGGGGACTGGGGGCCTAAAACCCCAGGGCCCCAAGCAGAGACAGTACAAATCCTTCCTCTCCCTTTCATGAGCTAGAGGGGACCAGAGAAGATAACTCCTTCTTGACACCCAACGTTCAGTGGTCCAGATACCAGAAGAATCCTGCTCTGTTGCCTTCTCAGCACTGTATCTTTGAGGCCCGATCTCTATGGAACACAGAAGACATTAATTATCTAGTTCCTATGAGCTGGGAGCTACTCTATCAAAGCCATCACCCTGTCTGAAACTACAGCCTGTGGACAGGAGAATGGCACTCATCTTCAAACGTAATCATTTTTCAAGCATCCCAGCGGTCTGATTACCCCATTTCCCAGCAAAGATTTAATAGCGGAATACTAGCACGAAGGCTTCTATTTCAAAGACTTTACAAGTGTGGCTCCTCTATAGTTTATTAGCATGCAAGGGGGCACTGTCACCGGCTCACCTGTCAAAAATAAATGAATAGAGTACATTGGTGATGCATTTATTCATTAGCTATTTGACATGTGACTGAGTCTGCAGGGCTGGGGAAGTGATAAAAGATCTCCTGGTCTCCACTTCAAAGAAGCACCTTCTCTACTACAACCTTGTCAGTTGTCAGTCGCCCCAGGTGAATATGATTCATTTTAGAAAGAGATTCCATTGATGGCATGAGGCATTCTCCGTGGGGAGGGCAGAAGGCAGCCTTCTTTACTGATCTGCCAAAGGTTTCCGCTGTACTGGCTGCTTTAACTCAGCCCAAATCCCAGCTCCTTAGAATCTCACGGCTCTTTCTAGTGGGAATGAATTATGATCAGTTATGATGTGGGGACTTGAGATTTTTCCTCCTCAGCCCTGGGCCCTGGAAATAGCCAAAGAATTTGCGTTTAGACAGTCTGACCACCAATACAACCCTGGCCCAAATCTGACTGTCTTAAAGGTAATGGAGATTGGGGCACTATTAGATAAGGTCAAGCAATGGGAAACCAAAATGATTTAGAGGTGGGAGCTGGAAGAAGGCACTGGCATCTAGAGAGACCAAGATGACGATCACTAAAGAACAGAAAAGCTCAAAGACAGGCGCCGAGAAGGAAAGCTATCAATTACTATAAAAACAAGAGGAAGAAGTGAGGGGAAGCAGGGATTGTCCTGTCAGCTCCTGGGATGTGAGACTTAAGACGTATCCCTTGAAAACTGAAAAAGACAAGTTAAGGACAAAGAAAAAGTCCCATTTCACCACCCAAAAGAGTCAACTTAGGAAACATTTTGTCCTAAGTTGTAAGACACGATAAAGATGAACTTTCATTTTGAAAATCCTGGACGACAGAGCCACTCTGCTGCGTTGAGGGAGATGAGAATGTTGAGGGGAGCCCCCGAGCTCTAAGGATAAGGTCAGAGTGTGGCCGGGCCCCCGCAGCATCTCAGGCTCAGTTAGCAGTTGGCATGTGAGAGTCCATAGGCTACTCCTCTGTGACAGCGAGGCCAATCCTTCCAGAACGAGCAAGACCCACTCCCTGTCTTCATTCTTGGTACACCTCTTCTGTGAACTCGGAGCATTAAAGTGGGGCACGGAGGCCCCCCTGAATGCAAAAGAAGCCTCACTGTGGACCCAAAGAACACCCGTCAGTCACCAAACTGCCAATGGCAGCTTCTCATAGCCTAGCAGGTTTCTCTCAGCCAACTCTTCCCTACAGAGCACGCTGTTTAAATTCTCGTTATTGCAGCTTTAAGGCAAATCAGTGTTTTCAAGGTCTGAGGAGCATAATGTCAGCTACGTACCACGTGTCTCCCCTTACGGCTCACACAACTCCATGTAATTGGATTGAAGAAGATACTCGCACATGCGTTAAGCCTCTATCCTCATTCAAGTGCTGAGAGAAGAGGGGTGGGATGGGTGACAGCGAGGCCTCGGAAGGCGAGGGGACTTGCCCGGGAAACAGAGGGGGCCTACAGTTCTACGGCTGCCGGAGGAGGGTTCCGGGTGCTTCCTGCCAGCCCTGCCGGCTGCATCGTGCTTTACAGCTGGCCTGTGGCTCCACAAGCTAGAGGCCCTCCCCTCCGTGGTAATAAGACTGTTTGATGTCAGTTCTTAGAAGTACTGCTGGATTCCCGAGGGGGTCTCCTCATGCTGGAAGAACAGAGCTTCCTGGCCTGGCTGCGCGATGCAAGAACAGCACACTCTCTGGGCTCAGCAGGCCAGCCCTGGGATCGATTCTTATTTACCAAGGGCCCCTAGAAAGGCTGCGATTTTCCCTCCGTGTGTATATCTGGGGGTGTGGGGAATATGAGTGGGGAGAGCCACAGAGCACTCTGTGGCATTACAGGACTCCTTGGTAATGCCATTTCCTGCAAGCTCTGACTAGAAAAGTCTATAAGTGCGCCTTTCGGGGAGAGGTGCAAGGGAGGCGCAGGGCTCTGGGGACAGAACCTGGCATGGCTGGCCACTCCCCACTCCTCAGCCCTCTGCTGCAAGCCTGGGGCGTCATGGCGGAGACAGGAAGCCTTCTCAGGCTGGTTGGCCAGTGTCAGGCCCTTTCCTTCCCCACTCTCCGTCTTCTGGAGTGCTCAGCCCTAAGCTGATCCCTCAGCATGTGGCTGGAGGCAGCCCTACAGTCTGGGGCCTGGGGGCCCTCTGTGAAAGAACAGGGATCCGAGGTTAGGACAGGGGCTCTGAGCAGTGGAGGCCACCATAGGGGCGGGTGCTCTGTGCCTCTAGGCCACCAGACAGAGAATCTAGTCTCCTGTGCTTTCAAAGCAGAAACAAAGGGAGGTGTTGACCAGCACCATCTCAGACCCGCCCCCCCCCCCCATCTGAGGAAGGCTGTGGTTGGAGGGACAGGAGCACGGATGACGGGCAGTACCGGATTCTTGAATCTCAGTCCTGGTGGTGGTGGGAGGACTCTCCGTGGTGGTGGCGGCGGCAGTGGTTGTAGTAGTTGTGGCGACGGTGGTGGTGGCGACGGTGGAGGGTGCGACAGTTGGGATGGTGGGGACTGTTGTGGCTTCGGTGGTGGCAGCAGTGGCATCAGTACTGCCCACCGTGCCCGTCACACCCACCGCGGTCGGGGGCGACGTGGGAGGAGCTAAGGGGGAAATGTAAAACAGCCAAGTCTGGTCGGTGTGGCCGTCCCCAGCCTGGACACACGGCCCCACGTGCAAGGCAGGCAGCCCGCAGAAGAGACGGAGCTTAGGGACCAGAAGCCTCCCCGAGCAGGATGGACTGGGTGAGACGGGTCGCCGTGAAAGACAAAGGACCATGGCAAGGAAAGAGAATGAAGCCTGTGTGTTTCATTTTCTTCTCATGGTCTGTGTGGCTCCGAGCGCCAGCATGCACACAGCCAAGGGCGTGATGAAGACGGGACACGCACCAGATCACTCAGACCCCAGGGATGACATGGAGTCCCAGGTCAAGCAGCACCCAGCACAGGCCAAGCAGCACCACTTGGGTCCAGGCCTGGAGCCCCGGCCTCGGAGGTGGGCAGGCTGCGGGGCCCTGCCCTGCAGGAGCGCCGGGAAGCCTGCCATTCCCACCCATTCACGCCAAAATCACCCCCTCTCCTGCCTGCTTGAGTTCTACCACCACCCAAACCCAGTGGCAGAGAGAGAGAACGATCCCCGCTCTGTGGGCAAGACTTGCACCTTGGTTCGTCTTTCCTACCTCCACTGCCAGCCCCTCCCCAGGCTCTCAGCTCTTGTTCATTCCCTGGCCTCTCCTCCCTTCTTCTCCGTCCAGCGACGGTCCCAGATTACCCCAATCCACCCTGACTTGTAGTAACTGCCTTTCTCTCTAGGGCATCTGGGGTCTGGACACCGGAAGCCCTTTCCCTTTGATTAGAATGTGGGAAAAGGGCACTGATGGACTCGCAGTGTGGCCTGCGCTCAGTAGCACCATCTTCCCAGCCCACAGTAGATGTAGAAATTCCCAAAAGAGCATAAATGCAAAGGAGCATAAATCTTCAGAGAAGTTCGAATCTGCACTACCTCTTACTTCCTCATCTCCCATCCAAAGCTACCCTTTGTCGTCGGTCAGCCCTAAGGGGCTAAGTCTATCATGACAACATTTCCATAGACCGTCTTTCCTTCTACAGAAGGGTTGTGGACACTAACAAAGGGCTGGCCTATTACTCTTTAGTTCCAGTATTGCTAAAGCTTAGGGTATGAGAAGAATGATGGGCAAATCAGAGAGAGACAGAGCTGCCTCTCCTCCTTGCCCACTATCTCCTGTGATCTGACCACAGTCTACTTTCTAGTGTCACCACTGACGGGGCAGAAGGCAGTGATGTTAAGACATAAGTAGGTAACTCTAACTTTCAAGGAAGAGTGATATCCTACCTTATCCCAAATCTGCAGAAGATCAGGAAAATACTATCCCCGCTCTCCAGAAGGGAGCCAGGGCAGCGAGGGAACCAGAGAGAAAATTGCCAGAAAGCCTTTCTCAAGAAAGAATCAAGAGATCCTAAGTCTTCTCAACAAGGGCCTGACCAACAGAAGCCCTTTCATTCCCCCGGGGACTCCAATATTACAAGTTCTCCATAGAGAAGGAGGGACTGTTCCCGGGATCCCAGTCGCTTCCCTATTTGTAAGATCAGAGGCATTATTGGGCCTGAGGGTGCCGACCACAGAAGTCACACTGGGCAGCTGACTATGCCCCATGCATTCCAGAGATTCCTGGGCAAGGTGAAGGCAGACTGCGCTATATTCCCCAAACCCCAGTCAACTGGCAGACATCAGGGAGGGGTGGGGGGAGGGAAAGTGCGGTGGGAAAAACTCTCCCTCTCACAGTCAGTATTCAAGGATGTATTTCAGTCCAAGGTGGCCCCAGGCCTGGAATGCAAGCTCAGCGCTGTAAGAGCTCAGCCTGCGGGAATTCGCCTATCCCACCCACCAAGACACACACACACACACACACACACACATAAGGGCCTGAGAGATCACAAGGCAAAGGTGAGCTCCCTCTCAGGCCTGATGCCTGGCAGCTCCCGTGGCCACGGAACACACATGGGCTTTCCCTGCTGTTCTGAGCTGCCGGAAGGAACCCTGAGAAGCTATTTTGTCCATCTGGATAGGACTGCTCTGCTCTGGCTCCTTATCAATAGTGTATTTTCTAATAATTTCTGGCAACTGCAATGTTCACAAGGTTCCCCTTTGCTATGACTATTTAAAAGGCGTCATCAAAAAACTGAAAATGCCTTTAAAGTTAAATCATCCCACTCTGTGCAGTGCAGAGACGTGGGCTTCCCTTCTTATGTGCACAGTGGTGCTGCATTTCCTGGCCCCCGGAAGCTATTCACACTCTCACGTGGGCCCTGGTCCTCATACAAGCAGGTACACACACTCATGCTCACACAGGGCCTACAGCCAGGCCCACACGCTTCCCCGGGCGCTCCAGCGAGCAGCCCTAGAAACAGAGATGCTGAGAGAGGCTAGGCTGGAGCGAGTTTCTTCCTGGGCCCTGCTGGGAAGAGACAAGAATGAGCAATGACTGAGGATGCTTCCACACTCCCTCCCCTCCCTCTGCCAAGTGTGACAGGAGGAAGGGTTTTCTTTGATGATGGCTACCTAGATGCTTAGCCTTCAGCTCAGCAGCAACAATCAGGTATTAGCGAGAGGGGACCAGAACGGGGTGGGAGGAAAGGAGGTGCTTCCAGGCGTCCTCCCAGAGGGTCCCCGGCACTGGAGGCACAGCGGAGAAGACACCTTCTGGGCTGGCTGAGGTCCCAGCTGGTAAATCAGCATCCTCTCTGGCCTACTCATTAGCTGTGTCTATTGTCCCAGGGTTGGACAGGGCCAGAGAGACTGGGAAGGCAGAGGTAAGAAGGCAAGGCTCTGAGGGAAGGGACAGAAGGGTCAGGTGAGTGAGTTGTTATAGGTGGGAGGGGAGGGCAGGTTTTCCATGGGAAACTGTCCAGTGCTCAGGTCTAAGGGGATTCAGATGATTTCAACCCCTGGGGCGGGGTGGGGGTAGCAGATAAACGGGGAATAAGGACCAGAAGCGGGCCTTACAGTCAGAGTGGCCCACAGGCTGGACAGACTCGTTGCTGGGCTAGGGGGTCATCTTCAGCCACAGCAGGAACTATGGGCTGGAGAACCACCCTGGTCACTGCCCAGTGGAGACCACCAGCCTGGCGACCGAGAGTAATGGGGCGCCACAGTGGGCCTGGAGCTGGAAGCACAGGACCCCTACCTGAAGGCAGTGTCAACCTAATGGCTTACCTAATGCACACTGGAAGGCACCCCAGCTATGGCCAAGCGTTTTCCACCAGAGTTTTGGGCGACACCATGCAGGAGATGGAGAAAATTAAGACAACACGTCTCTTATTCATTTTTCGTTGCCCAGAACCTGGGCACCTGAGCTGCCCACCAAACACTGGCAGATATGAGCCGAGTCAAAGACAAGGATAGCAGTTTCCAGACATTCCAAGGTGGAGGGTTCAGTCCAAACATGTCCACCTGGTGCACGGACCACCCTGGCCAAATCACAGATGGCCAGGACAGATGGGCAGCAACCCTAAGAGACTGCAGATAGGGGTGCATGACAGGAATTACCTTTACCGGGTGAGATAGGAACAGATCAGTCTGCGGGGGAGAATGCCCACGTTCGGAGAAGATGAGAGGGAAGGGAGCAGCGGGCTGGACTCCAGGCCCGCATCACCAGTATAGAACCTGAGCGCCATCACCTCGCACCTGCAGACTGTGCAGGAGGTTCTTATGCATTTAAGGCTGGGAACGGCTGATGTTACCAGCACAGCTCATTTACCAAGATGCGCGTTGTGCCTCTACCACCATGTCACATGGAAGCTGGAGCCTAGGAAACACATCTGACCGATGGACAGAGGCCCTGGCAGCCTCTGCACACCAGGGTGAGCTTGGATCTTTCCTAAGCGAGAAGTAGGAAGTGGGGTGTTTGGAAGTACATCCATCCCCCTCATACCTGCCACACACGAGAGGGGCAGCACAGACTGGCACGGATGCTCACTGAGCAAAGCATATTCCCCGCGACCAGATCCACTTGCTTTGGGTCCTGGGTGCCAGAATGGGGAAGGTGGACTGCGAGCTGCTTGACCAAAGAGCGTCTAGGTGATTCATGTGGTGCCCTCCCTGCATCTCCCCTTCCATCTCCACTAAGTTGCTTCGGCTGCCCTGAGCACCTGCTATAATAGTCCCAGGGGAAACCCTTATGCAAACTTGAATCAGGAAGTTAGGGCCACTCCCAGACTGCAAGGATGGCTTTCTCCCGGTCTCCAGGCCCGGGACACCTCTCTGCCTCACATCCCAGCAGAGGTGGGGAGGCATTGGCCCCTGCAGGCCTGGGTTATTTGGGGGCGGGGGGGATGGAGAGGACTGGGGGTGGGAAGGATGATGGCAGCGCACCACCCAGATCTGACTGGTGGAGCAAACGCAAACAAAGGAAGCAGGGTGCGCAACAGAAACAGAATCAACCTAAAATAGCGGGGCGGGGGGCGGTAAATGAGTGAAGGTGGAGGGGAACCAAACCGGGTAAGGTGGCATCCTCTTCCTAAGCCAGCCCTCCAGTTCCTCACCCGGCTCTCGCTTCTCCCTGCTGCCTGGAGCCTGAGAAGGCTCTGGCAAACCCTTGCCCTATAGCCTTGGTTCTGCCTCAAAGGAGGGCAGCGGAAGGCACCCTGAGGCCCCTGCCTAGTTCCTCCAGCTTGAGGACCGGCCTTCGGTGGTGATGTTCCTCAAACCCACAACATGAGGACTTGAGACAAGGACCTTGGCTAGCAGGTCATCTCCTGCTCCAGCCTTGCCTGCCCAACTCCTCACTGTGCGTCCACCTCCCAGACCCCAAGAGTGGAGACTGTTCTTAACACCCAAGACTCTGAGAAGCTGGGTTTCTGAGGGGTGAGCGGGCCATCAGTGCATGGTGTCCACTGAGACTCCAGGTCCTGGGGCACCCGGCCCCGTCCTGGGACATGCAGACTCGTTCTCACTGACTAGAAGCCATGGTGGGTGGCAGAGCTGGTGCCAGGCCCCATGCAGCATGCAAGGCCAGCATGCACGGCGTGCTCCCCCACAGGCCACCCTTTCAGGGGATGGCAGCCTGACCAGGAGACAGGAGCCGGCTGCCCCCACTCCTTCTAGGGCGCAGTTGGCCACCCAAAGGCTGTGGACCCTTTCTCTGTGCTCTGAGATGTCAAGCCTGGGCAAGGCCCCAGGTGGCTCAGGGGAAGTAATCACTCAGCTTCAGAGAAAGCTGCAGCTCCAGAGAACAGGTCTGCAGCCTATGCCTGTGGGGCCTCTTCTAAGCCAACCTCCTTCTCTAGCGAAGGGAGGAGAACGTGTTTGATCTCCTCTGGTCCCATCCTCCACATACATCCTCCTGGAGAGTCTGGCTTCCCAACCACTGAAAGGGTGAGTCCGGAGCATGCTTTCACCCCAAGCCTCTCCCTCCTTCTCCGCTCTGGCTGGGCTGGACTCCACCTGAATCGCCCCATGCCATGCCCATTACCTCCGCTGCTGGTACGGTACCTGCGGTTGGAGCAGCTTCAGAACACAGCGCCCAAGATAGCCAGAGAGGGAGAGGGCGAAAGAACGAGAGGGAAGAGAAAACAGCACAGGTGAAACCACAAGACAAGCAATCACAGGACAGAGAAGGTTCTGGCTCAAATCTGACCCAGACGGTGTGGCCAAGTGCTGGTCACGGCCCTGAGGATGCCACCTGCTGTTCGGGGATCATGTTCAACTCCACTGGGGTCTGGCACGTTCCTACGGAAAACTTTCCTGGGTCTTGGAAACCTTTCTAATATACTCGTTTCTGCCTCTACTCAAGGACAGCTAAGAGGTGGCAGCAGAAACAGTCCACCTCGAGTGCTGTATTCCCAGGTCTTTCTCGAAGGGTGTGTCCTTTCCTAGCTGGGCTGGGGTGAAGGAGTCTGGGTAACCCTCAGTGACGCCAGGAACTGAAGGCATAAGGTACAGGTGGTTTAGGAGGACATCAACGCCTGTCAAGAGGACGGTTCCTTCATCCCCAGGGGCAGGCGCTGAACAGTGCTGGGGTGGGGGGTGGGTGAGAGGGAGCGCATTTGGCTGGCTGAACGCTCCCCACACCAGCTCAGCCTCGGAAGGCTGGGGCGTGTGATGGACTGGAGCCCGGAGCCACTGTCCTGCTGTCCTGCTGCCCCGTTGTATTATATGAAGGAAGAAACTCAGCTGGGGACTGAGAGCCCTTTAAAAGGAATTCCTGAATTTGCCGCAAACCCCTAGGTTGAGAAGAAAGTCTCTCTTTGTTCTCCTGTCCCCTGGAGCTGAAGATCCTTCCCTGGGGCGGTCACTGGGGCCGGGCAACGGGGCTTTGTTCATCTGATGTTCTGTAATGGGGGGGAGACGGGGAGGGAGAAGAGGCTCTCTTTATGTATCTCCTTACAGAATTAAGTAATCAAGGAAGTGCATCATCCCTGGCCTGGCCTTTGGTAACAGACATATAGTAACCACTTACCCAAAGTCCCCCAGCCCTAATAAATTGCCCAAGTCCCCAGGAGACTGGAAGGGTACACTAGGAGGGGAGCTTACTGTGTAGCTCACTCCTGGTTTACAAGAGCAGAGAGGTAGAGACACAGCACTGTCAGCCTTTCTCTACATTCTGCCTGCCCCCTCTCCTCTCTGCTTCAGTGCTGGCCTACTGGCCAGGGAAGTGGGGCCTGGGGAGGGATGCAGGGCTGCTTATGAAGCTGCACTGGGAGCCTGGGGTAAGGCAGCAGAGGCAGCAGGGCCTGGAAGCACTGCTCCTCTCCTGGGTTGGGGGTACCGGTGCTCAGGACGTCCAATCAGGCCAGGGTCAGGCCACCGGACCTCAGCCTTCTGGGGAAAGCACTAGACAGGATAACCTGTTGTCAGCTTCAAGGATTCCTAATCACATCACCCCTTCTTTGAAGTCTTCCCTTGTAGAATCAACCCCCCTCCCCTGCACAGCCACTGCACTTCTGCCATCTAGACATGCACAGCTCATGGTGAATTACAATTAGATATTCCTGTGGATGTCCCTCCTTCTAGACTGTGAGCTTATTAGCTTTACATCCCTTGTTTTGGGTACAGCGTCTGGCACCTCATGTTGTGGGTGCTCACGAAATGGCCTTTGAAGAGACCATGGTACCTCTGGAGAGGCAGAGCCTCCACCCGCTGTCATAGGGGATCTGCCAATATCGAGGCTTCTAGTGGCTCGCCTGCCCGAGAGCTTCCTGGAAGCCAGAACGTGTGCAGATAGGCCTGGAGCCCCCTCTAGTGGAGTTCTCAGGTAGGTGCAGCTCTGGGGCGGGGTGCGACGCTGCTAGATGCCAGAACCCAGGAGAGGAACTCACGTGCTCTCTGTGGAGCTGGTTTGGCGAGTGGCTGTTTCCAAACCCCCTTTCCTCTCCTCAGCCTGACAACTCCCTCAATTCAGGCGGCAAGGAGGGACTACAGGGACTACACCTCCTGCTCTACTCATGATCCCGGCAATTAGCTTCAGTCACAGCTGTTCCCCTCTCTTCTCGGTGCCACGCATCCTTGAGAGAAGAAGGGGCACCCCCAGATCCCTCACGGGGCGGTCTCCATTGTACTGCTGCCTCCCTCACTAGGCGAGCATCTTCCCTGCTCTTTGGAGTTCGTGAGCACATTTACTTCCAGTATGCTTTCTCTCATCCCCTCAACTCAGCTACGATTCACACTCTCTTCCCTATTCCCCCACCAGAAGGAAAGATCACAGATGTTAAGTAGCTGAGTAAGTTAAGGCCAAGTCGGGATCCAGGTCTGACTGCATCAGTAAGAAGATGTGTTTTCCAGATACATCGCCGGTACCTACCTCTCAGCACACAGGGTGGCTCCCTCCTCTGGAGGGCTCGAGGGCCTGCAGCCTCTCCGTCCCAGGAGGCCGGGGAGGCCAAAGGCCGAGTGAGTGTTTCTCTAGGCATCTGAATTCCCCGGGACCATTCGCCCCGAGGCTGCCGCAGTGCACCTACCTTCATTCGGGGGTGCTGGTGACTCCTCTGTGACTGCTTCCCCAGAGCCCACCTGCGTCCTGGCACTGAGGGAAAAGCGGTAGCGCGACACGGGGTCTGCTCTTTGCATCGTGAACTTGGTCTGATTGGGAGAGAAGTTTTCCACTATCTGCTTTCCTACTTTGGTTCCATTAACTGGGGAGAGACAGGTAAGTGGAATTGAACTTTAGCAACATTGACCATGATGGGTTATATGATCTGCAGCTGGAAGGACGAAGCCTTCCCGACTCTGCTGGGAAGGGAACCCGTGGAACCTGCCCGTGATCTTAAGGACTCAGGGGAGGGAGGTGATTCAAAGGCCGAGGGCTGTGCAAGAACTCCTTTCTGGCTCTTTGATGACGCACCAGGGTAACACTTTTCCACTGATCTCATTATCGCCAGCTCAGTGCAAAGTTATGCGGCTGATTCGGAAAGATTCAATTTTTAATCCTCGAGCCTTTTCAACAAGAACAGAACTTGAAGTTCCTTTTTTCCTTTCAAACAGAACTAGGGCAAAACCACTAGAGCTCTTCATTGTTAATGCCTCCTTTGTAAAAGGCCTCCTTTGTCAAATACCTCAAAGGGGGAAGGTCAGGTCCAGAGATGGATTCAGGACCACGCACACAGCTGGCTATTAACATCCTCAACGGCACAGTACCTGTCCTTTGAGCTTCACATTGAGGCACACCGTCACCCACTTTGGGAGACTTAAAGTTTTTCAAACGCATGACACTCCTGTCCCTGCCTGGGGATGCTGAACGCTTTAGGTGAGGTCGTCCAGACCCAGGCTCCTGACTGAGCCACTCCCAATTCCATGGCAGCTCTACATACAGCTGCCTTACCATAAATGGCACCTTATGAAGGTGTCCCCTGGATTCCTATGCACGTACTATCCGCCCATCGGATGGAAGGTCCATCAGGTAAGGAAACTTCTCTCCTAGACTTGTAGGTGTTAGAGACTCTAAGATTCCTGAGGGCAGGGGTTGAATCCCTCATCAAACCGGAAGTCCCCTTTGTCTCACTGGGCCGACTGGAAGCTCCCTGCGGGAGGAGGTGTGTCAGAAGAGCAGGGACTGGGTCTCACTTGCCTCCCCTAACCCTACAGGAAACTTTTTCCCTGGCCCCTCTATCCCTCCACAACGACCTCTGTACCCACAGGCTTTCTACCTTGATTCCTTAGGGAAAGTGTTGAGAATGGGGTTTCTGAGGGCAGAACGTACAGGCCACGTATTTGAGAGTGTATCCAGTCAGGATCCCATTGGGGTGTTCTGGATGATCCCATTCCAGGTTGATTGTCTCCAGGTTGGGCTGCCGGACTCGGAAACGCCTGGGGGCACTGGGTACTTGGGGAAGGAGGAGAGAGTGGGGGAGATGGGGGAGAGAAGAGGGGTGGGCAAGATGAAGAAAACACAAAAAACAAAGCACAAGTATGAAGGCATTGACCTCTGGGCAACCCCCGTGCTGGATCGCTGTTAAGCCAGAACCCAGAGAACTACGAGGTGGCCAGCGCCCATCGCCCCATCCAGGATGGCGTTTCCCCAGATCTAGGACAAGCACGGCTCGGACTCGGTTTACATGGGGAAGAAGTCAGTCAAGTTCTCCTTTAGCAACTATCCTGGATTCAACACATGTTAGGCTCTGATCCTGCAAAGAAACCTCCAAGGTGGGCAGGCATTCCCAGGCAGGGAACCAGTTTTAGCCGTTTGGTAATAGAGCCTGCAGTTCCCAATCCTCAGACAAGGATTCTCACCGCTGGGTCCAAGCGTCAGGCCCTGGCCTCTGGGCTGAGAACGCCGGGTTCGGGGATGAAGAGAGAGAAACCCACGATGGAACATGTGGATGGTGCCAAGAGCACGAGCAATGGGGAGAGGCTGGTGATGAGAACCAGACGAGGAGGGGAGACAGGAGTAAAGAAACAAGAGGGGAGAACAGAGGAGAGGACAAAGGAGGAAGAGAAGAATGGGGAAAATAATAGTTAAGAAGGGAGAAAGGAGAAACAGGAGAGGGCAAAGCCACTGCCCAGCTGGTTCAAGAGGGCTGGCAGGAACAGGAGATGCGCCGGGACCTCAGCAGGTGTCTGCCTCCCAGGACCGGGCCACCCACTGCGGGGCAGTCTCTTGACTACAGTGGTGTAACAAGAGTGAAGGTCCTCGGGTACGGCAAACCAACCAGGTGCCTCTTGGGGTCAAGGTGCCTGAGCTCCCTCAGGAGGTGGTGGGCAGGCAGCCCCAGCTCCCGCAGTGCCCTTGGGAGTCCGTGTGCACATCCCGTCTGGAATCATGTCAGCAGCCAGCACAGTCTCGTCTTGATGTACAATCTCCCGTCAGGGCAGCCGCCTTGGTGACGGTGCTCCATGAGCACGGCCGGAGCTGCTCAGCTCGCTGGTCATCCCTCCTTGAGGTCAGGCAGAGGTCAATTTGTGTGGTCCAGGCCGAGCCACGCTGGAGCCGCTCAGGGCCACCTGGCCGTGCCACCCTCGTCCTGCCCTACCCAGGGAGCTGCGGCCGGACCTACCTCCTTCCGGGGTGGTGAACTCCTTGGTCTCACTGCGAGGCCCATCGCCTCGCCCATTGACCACAGCCATCTCCAGCTTGTAGTTACTGTAGGGGAAGAGGCGGGACACCACGCCACGGAGGCGGTCGCCGGGGAAGCCGGCTTGCTGCCTCTTCTGAGACACCCACAGGTTCTTCAACAAGCTGCTCTCCCTCCAGTAGTAGGCCTTCAGGACAGAGGCAGGCCGGTAAGGGTTCGGCCAGGCAGGGCCAGGTTAGTTGTTAGTGGTGGTGCTCGTGGTGACCGGTGTTCCCTTTGCTGGCCACAGGCTCCAAACCCCCGACGACCTCGTCCGGCCCACAGAGGGCTGGGGGTGTCCTGACAGTCCCCATACATTAGCCACTAGTGAGTGGGGACTGATGTCAAACAAAATGAGAGTTTTTGGTTTCAATCATTTTCTGAGCCATGTCACCTCTCTGGGGAACAGGCAAGTCAGCCCAACTTACAGCTGAGCGGCTCCGTCTTGAGACTTCTTTCCAAGCTGGGAATAGGTTGCTCAGGGAGTCCGTGCCAGAACCACAAATTTGAGCCAAGGGTCCAGGCACGGAAAGCTCTTTTCCGTGCTCAAAGACCGCATCACCTTGAGTTAGATTTAGTATGGTTTAGATTGGCAGCGGGCAGGAGTTGAAAAGCAGCAGGTTACCCCCGGAAGTCTGAATATAAGAAAGGGTTGATTTAATCCATTGAAGTCAAATGGTTCCTTTTAATACTGTTTAAAGACCTTTAGGATAGTGACACGTCCAAGCCAATGGGAGACCGGGCTGTGGGGTGGCAAGAGCTCGGATGGGATGGGACGGCCTGTGCAAGGCGGTAGTGTCACAGGTACAGTCGAGAGAGTCTGAGACACGGGGTCTGATGAGCAGTGGAGGAGAAGCCCCAGGTCAGCTGTCACACGAGCATCACCCGGGGCCCCCAAGGGCAAGGTAAGGAGGAAGTCCAGACTTAAGAGGGGGACCCAAAGGGAGCTTTAGCCAAAAAAATCTCTAGGCAAGTAGGTTAAGGGTGCAAGTTGGGGAAGAGCTCATTTAAGCATATATATCACCTCGCCTTCCTTCCCCTACCTACCAAATCCATTTCCCGAGAAGAGACTGACTCCCTCTGTGTGCCCCCAACTGTCCATCAGCCAACTCTCGATGACCCCTAAGCCTGTGTTACCCCGGGGCTACAGCCTCCCCAGGAAGTTTTAAAAAGAGCTACTCATCAGGGAGAGCCTTGCATACCCTGGGTTTTCTCTCCCTTCCCTTTCAAAGAGAGAGACGTCAGGGATGGAAGAGGTGGCCAGGGGAAGCCAAGGGCCTCGATAATCGGAGTTGGCTGTGACAACAGGGAAGGGTTTGTACCCTTCTAGTGGCTCTTCCGGTTAGTTGGGGCTTCATGAAATCAGACCGGGTGAGGCAAGCAGCCCAGCGGGGGCCGTTAGGAGAGGGGAGGGGTGTAGCTCAGCGGTGCCCCAACACTGCTTCTGAAGATACATGTGTGTCCACACACATGTATTACAAGCATAATGTGCTATGTACGGGCAACCCAAACCCAACACCCTTCACATGATTTTCTGCTGAGCAGAATCTCTCAGCATACCCGGTGCAGGATACATCTGGGTGTATATATATTTTTTTCTGGGTGTATTTTTGAACAGCTAACCCTAGACATCGTCTTCTTGAACCAACTCTGGCTCCAACAGCTATCCCAAGGGACCCCTTCCACATATCTTATGGCCCGCATCTGCTACCCCCTTGCCCTGGTTAGCGAGCCGGGTGGTTAGACAGGGCTTGGGGCTGGCTTCCTCACTCGGTACTCTCTGAGCTGGCCCTGGACCGTGTCGGAGTAGACGCGGTTCCACTGAAGGCTGATGGCTGTGCTGTTCAGGACTCGGATTTTAACATCAGTGGGTGCAGCTCTGGGATCTGCAATGTGTTGGGACAGAGAGCTGGTTATGCAGGCGGGGCTGGGCCCCTGACTCCGGAGCCCCCTCCGACTTGTTCTCTGCTGGCCTGCACCTCCAGCCCACTCTGGACACTGGGTACTCCCTGAGGGCAGGGGCCATGCCTCCTCCACCAGCCTGGACTTGAAAGAGTGTGGGGAGGCTCAGGACAAAAGGGCGGCAGCACAGGTGGAGGGCTCTGCCTACGCGTTTAGGGGGCAATTATGTGCAACCGTCACACAGAGTCTCTGTTTGCCCCTCCATCCCATTGGCCACCCTTCCCCACCCTGCTTTGGGTCCCGGGAGGCTTGTCCTCTCTGGACCGTGTCAGCGGGGCTCCCCTGTTCTCAGGCTTCCAGATGGGTCTGCCCAACAGGAGCTCCCAGGGCAGGAGAGGGAAGATGGTATCTACCCCCCTGGCTGCCCGTTTGCGGGGAGGCAGGGTGACAGTAGTGCACTCTTCTACCCAAGGGCAGCCCTCGCTGGCCATGGTGACTCGCCCGCCGCCAGCCCCTCAGGGCCGGAGCGGTATAACAGCCTCCTGCTGTTGCTGGCGCGCCAGCTGGTTTGCTGTACCTTGCTGCTGTCCCTCTTAACCCTGTCCTCACATTAGAAATAGTCCCCTTTGAGTGGCATTTATTTTCTGCCAGGGCCCTGCAGGAAACGTTACCTACAGACTAAAGACACCCCAACCAAGTTCAGGAGAAGATCCTGATCCTGTGACTACTTGCAAAGGGAGGGCCACTCCTCTCTCCCCCATAACTGGTTCTCACCCCGTTTTCTCTACTCTGCTGCAAAAGCAGGTGTGCCCCATCCTCTCTAAAGCATCTGCCGCAGGGGTACACGGATGCGATGGAAGCCGTGAGGTGGTCCGTGAAGTCCATGGCTAGATGCTGCCTTTTCCATACTTACCCTCCAGTAGTCCCTACTGTCTTCTGTCCGGAAGTGTCTGCCACCGTGCAGATGAGGCGTGGGACAGACGGAGGGCCTGCTGATCCCGTCTACTTATCTCCCAAGTGGGTCCAATGCATAATCACTTCCAGGGAAGCGCCCAACCCTCACTTACTCCCATCTCACCGTTATGAACCCCACTGGCCCTACTCCTGACCCCAGCATTGGCCCTTGTGACTCTGCTCCTCCCCAAGACTCTCTCCTCCCTTCCCTCTGGTCACCTCATCCACCTACATGATTTCTTCTTGGATCAGACCCAAACACACCAGGACATGGATTGCCCTGACCAGGAGGGGCGTCACCGACGCTGTTGCTTTGCTCAAAAGCCTACAGGATTGATGTGCTGGGGGCAGAGAGGCTACCACCATCTGGAAAGCCAGGCACATACTTCTACATATATGCCCAGAATTGTGTTGATTTACTCAGTGACAGCCTCCAAAGAACTTCTCTTTTTATGTTCAGTTCCAAGGGCTCAGAGCGACACTGGGAATGTCGCAGTGCCTGGTCTGGAGGGTTCCAGTCTGGGGCTCTGTGGACCTTGCTTCCTCAAGGATTCCCCTGGGGAGCCCAGGGAGGAGTCTGGCCTGTGGCCCTGCTTCCAGTGGAGGTGCCTAATTATGGCCCGTTGGGACGGATGGTCCGTGGTGCTAGCAAGCCCTGGCAGTAAGGTAGATCAGAAGGCCTGGGTTCTATTTTCAAGCCTGGCATTTGCTATTGTGCAATATTGGCAGGGGTTTCCCTTGCAGGGCCTCAGTTTTCATGTCGATAAAGTGAGAGTATGGGACTAGGATACTAACTAGTGTTTGGATGATACCATCTCTGCTCCCGGCATTACCTGGGGCCTGTCTGCTCTAGGTCACTGCAGGGGATTTCTCTTCCCTGGGAACTGGCTGTCCTCCCAGGATGCTCTCGGAAGACCCCCGACCCACCCTGAGGTTCCTGGTCTGTGAGGGTGGCCTGTGCAGCCCAGCCATCAGGGTCCTGGGTGGGGACAGGGGAGGGTACTCACAATCTTCTCCAGAGTAACCGATGACAGTGTCTGGTTCAGGGCCCTTCCCAAAGTCATTTTCTGCCTGGACTCGGATCTCATAGGGCACGTAGACAGGGGTCTGCCCCACCACATAGCGGGAGCCCCACACAGTGACATTGTTCCAGGTCTCTCGGGTCTCTCTCCGCCGCCACTTGACGATGTAGCGCAGGTTGGGGCCAAAGGCGGAGGTGGCGTTCATCGGCTGAGCAGGGAGAGAGACGGCAGGAGTGGAGAGGGTGCAGGCGAGGAGCCCAGGCCACGCACGGCTCGCACTCTTTCTGTGCTAGGCACCCTGCCCCAAAGTGCCCCAAAGCGGCCAGCCCCCTGGCAGAGCTGGGGAGACCGTGGCCCCCACTCTGAGTCCCCCCAGAGCCTGGAGTCCTGTGAAGCCAGCAGCGCGCAGATTCTCCACCCAAGCCCTAGTCCCTCTGATTCCACAGCCAGCCCGCCTGGCAGGTGCACAGGGAGCGAAAGCTTTATTGTCGACAGGACTCTTTCCTGTGACGGAGCAACCAGAAAACAAAATGTGGACAGTGACATAATGTCTCCAAAGTCAGAAAGGGGCGAATTTGGTTCAGCCACAGCATGCGTGCTGCCAATGAACGCAAAATTCCAGATTTCAGTCCTACTTAATCCTTGCATGTCTGCCCTGTCCTTCCCAAAAGGCTGGAGCTGGGAGTGAGCATAACTCTTGTTTTTGTTCCCTAAGGGCCTGGTCCAGGAAGCAGTCCCCTGGGAGCCTGGAATACAGAGCCGTAGACCAAGAACCGACCCTTGCAAGGTCCTGCAAGACGAGTCCCGGTGTCTTAAGTCTGGGCTCTGCCCAGTTGCCAAGGCTGCTGTGATACCAGGCTCTCCGAAGACGGGGATGGTCGTGATTCCAAACTCTGTTATCTCCCTGTTTCCACTACTCACGTCAACAGCACAAAAATGTTAATATTTCAGTGGCTGAATTTGCATCTCTTAGACTTGGAAGGGGTTTGGAAAAAAGTCATTTTGAGGCCACATATCCCAGTTTTGGTTTGGAAAATGTGGGTCAGTGAGCCGAGATGAAGATGAGCTTTTTCAATCCTGGCCCGGAGGACATCTTTTAAGTCACCTTGTCCATCCTGGACTTACAGATGGCTGGCACTGGAGGACCACTCAGAGGCTGGTCTCTCCCCACTCCCAGCAATCTCCAGTGATGGGCCCCCAGAACACACCAAAGCGAGGTACTGGTGTTTGGGCTAAATCTTTCCTACAGACTAATCTAAATTTCTCCCTCTTCTGAAGAAGCCCATTGATCCTGCAGGACTCTGTGTGATTTTGCCAGACTGACAGTCTCTGTTCCTTGGTCATCTCTGCTCCTGTCTCCCGTCTTCAATGTTGCTCTTAGACGTTCTCCTGTTTGGTTTCTGGATGCTCAATGCAGAGACGAGTACCCCCCGCACCAGCCAGGTAGTCTGAGCCACCCTGCGGCCTTGGAGTCACAGGGGTGTGAAGGGCGAGGGCTCCCAGGCTGCGAGGCAAGCAAGCCCATCGTGGATGGGCTGCGAGGGGCTCTTACCGTCCACGTGATCTCCATGTTGTTCTTTCTGGTCCCCTCTCCCTTCACATCAGAGGGGTTGGACTCAGGGGCTGGAATCCAAATGGATGCAAAGTTCAACCCCAGTCTGTGCATTACCAGGGCACAGTAAGCAGCCTCTCTCCCGCAGCCTGACTGCTCCCTTCTACGCTCTGTCTTTTCTCAGCGTCTCTCAACACACTCTGTCCCATAAGCAGCTGAACTCGCTCTGCCACTTTCTCATAAGGCTGATGTGCCTTCCTAGCTAATATTTAAACCCCCCAAAGCAGGGATAATTTCTTTTGAATTTTAATCCCTTACAAGACAGCATTTATCATGAGGCTTTCCACACTTTAGATGCTCAGTACAGCCAACTCAATGTGGCTTATCCCCTGTGTGGATTACCCACTAAGCATGTTTAATGCCAGACTGGTTTACCCTGGCATTCAACATTTTTGGGGAGCGTCTCCACCCTCAATGAACCAGCATGATTTTAGAAATCTAAACATTTCATTACCCAAGTGTGTTAAGAAACCTGGTGCAACCCCAGATTATATATTTCTACTGCAAATCTTTGCCATAGCTCTTCCCTTTGAAGCAGAGCATCAAGAATTATTCATAATATTAGTAATAATAAAAATGACAGTTAACTTTTATTGTGTGCTTGCTATATGCACATCACGGTAAGTACCCGAATCCCATTTTCGAACGTAATCCTCACAACAGCCCCATGATGGAGATGGTGTTATTATTCTCTGTTTCACAGATGAGGAAGCTGAGCCTTGGAGAGGTTAAGTAACTTGCCCAGATTCATGTGGCTGGGGACCGGGGGAACTCAGTCTGAACTTGGGGAACCTGGCTTCAGTACCTCCCGTTAGCCCTCAAGCACTCACGTGCTCCACTGGTTCGGTAGCGCTCGGACGGGAGGCTGGGATGGCTGCTGCCCACCTCATTGATGGCAATGACCCGGAACTGGTAGTTGACATAGGGGGACAGCTGGAGGATGGCTGAGTTGACACTTCCTGGGAACTTGGAATGGTCATGCCAGACCCCTGGCTGGAACTGGTCCTCTTCAAACTGGACAACGTAGTCTGAGGGGGCAAAGGAAGACAGAGCTGTTTGGGGAGCTGAGTTAGTGAGTTTTTTCTCAAGAGCACTCCTTCATGGTTTCCATTAGTCTTTATAATCTCCCTTGGGTAGACAAAGGCACTGGTATTCTTCCCAAAACCCAGAAAGGGAAACCAAGGCCTCCACGCGTTCTGTCAACAGGCCAGGACACACGTCGAGTGAGGCCGAAGTGGGACCAGAAACCAGGGCCAGGTCTCCGGCTTCCGGGCTGCCGTCCCCCCTTTCTGGACAGTAGTGCAGGGCCTCGGCTGACCTGTGATGGGGCTGTTGTTATCGTCCCCCGGAATCCAGGTCAGTCTCACGCTCCTCTCGGCCAGGTCGGTGAGCTCCAGGTCCCGGGGTCGGTCTGGCCGTCCTGACAGCAGAGGGAGAAGACACCACGCAGGCCTCCCGAGTTAGAGCCGGCCCGTCCCTGTGCTGGCCTCAGCCCTGAACACTGTCCCACGGACAGGACTCTGGCGGGCTGAGGTCACCACTGCAGGAACCAACCCCAGCCTGTGCCGGAGGGTCAGCACAGGGACTCCCCCCTTCCCTCAGGGTTCAAGGAAGAACAAAGAGAGAACCCTGAATTCCACCACCACCCCCAAAATATCAAGGAATGCAGGGCACAGGGAGAGCTGGGGCCAACCCACCCCATTGCTGTGGATGTTCTCGGAGTGCAAGCATTTGGGAAATGCTGCCGTTTGCATTAGACCCATGTTCACAACCTTTAGGAAAACTGGTGAAGAAGTCTGGGATTTTGTCTCATTTTCTCATAATTAACTTCTACTCAGTGTGCCGAGGCTCTGAGGGGGCAGGAGCCCGGGGGGTGTTTGGAGAGCTGAGCAGGGCAGACCAGTTAAGGGAATAGAGGGGACAAAGACGGAGGACCAGGCCAGGGAGGAGACAGGGACTCAGTCTAGAAGTTTCAGTGATGGACAGCAGGACAGAGGCCCTAACAAGGGTGGGGGCAGCACCTCTTTGGGGCTCCAGTCTCACTGGATTTCCTAAGTGTGTGTGCGTGCCCTCCCGGCCTGGGGATAAAGGCATCTGGCCACTGACTGCTGAGGGTGGGCGTGATTTTTTTTCTCCTATCCTGGCTCCTTGAGCCAGCTATTTCCACCTTTTGGCTGGTTACTGGAAGGATCTGGAAGGTGAGTCACTGGAGCCCACATTCATGTGTGTTGCACACGAACGTGTGCGGATTGGAAATGGGTGTATAGTAGATGTGAAAGGCTGCAAAACAGATGGGCCTACAGATAACTCAAAGCAAGTGGGTTTCCTGACTGAATACACTTCAGAGGCTAAGCTGGGGGAGGAGAACAGGCCACCCCCAGGGAGTGGTGGGCGTGGCCAGAGTAACGGACTGGGGACGCGGGAGCGACAGCCGGACTTTGGAGCTCAGTCTGTGAAAGGAGCAGGAAGCCGGGAGTCGGGCTGTGATGGGCTAGGGTAGGTGACGTGGGCCTCTTCAGAGGAGTCAGATTTGGCAGGGAGCGGGGCAGGCCGCCCCTTGCCTGTACACAGCACTCCTGTCCGGCAGTGCTTTCCTCCTCCTGGACTCCTCCCTCCCAGACACCTCGAGTGCTTGGCAACGGTCCCCGGGATTAGTATGAATTACCTTTGGGCAGGGCAGCCAAACGGTTAGTTGGAGTGGCCTGATCAGCTGCAAAGGTAAGATGGGTTATCCAGGTTAGCAGGTTATGTGGGGATAAAGGTGTTCTCGAAGGGTGGGAATAGGTAGCCAAGGCCTGAACAGCTGCCCCTGCGCAACTTCACCCCTCCCCCACTTCCACGGAGAGGGCCCCACCCTCACAAAGGCCTGCCTGTGCTCCCTCCACAGCCAGGGGCAGACACCCTGGGTCCCTCCTGTCCCAATGCTACGACTGTGCCTGGGCCCACTGTTCCCTGCGACCATGCAGCGACACTGCTGAGGGACAGGAGTGCACTGAGAGTTATGGCAATAGGGGGCCCAGAGACAGCAGAGATGAGGAGGTGATTTGCTTCCCCGGACGGGAGAGGCTACGTCCCCAGGTCTGGGATGGCTTAGTATTTACAGTCTGGCCTGGACACGAGGGCAGGCCAAGACAGGATCGCCCAAAATGCACAGCACCTGTGAAGTCCCATCAGGAAAGGGGTGCAGAGAGGAAGGCTAGCAGAGGGTGTTGGAAGGACAAGCACAAAGTTCAGGGATCCTGAACTTGCTTCAAGGATGGATTGTTTTAATTGACTTAGTGGTTTAGAGTTAGCTGTAAAGTTGGTAAAAATGATCCCAATGAGAACCCCTGTCCATTTCCCTCTCTCCTTCAGGCACCCTTCAGGTGAGGATTTGGGCAAGTTAATGGTTCCATTCAGGAGGTAAGGCGTCCAGCACAGCTTGTTCAGAAAGGAGCAGCTTCCTAACCCTTAAACCAGAAGGCAGGAGGATCACCAGGCCTGGCGGGAGGATCACCAGGCCTGGCTGGCTCGCTGACCACGGGCTCTGCCCTTGGAACCATCCTCCGCTTCTCTGGCCTCGGGAAATAGGGGGTGGGGATCAGCGCCAGTGTGGGCAGCGGCAGTTACCTAGCACGGTCAGGTAGGCCTTGGCCAGGTCTTGGTCCAGCTCGGTGCTGGCAACGCATGTGTAGCTACCCTGGTCCCGCTCGGCCACACCAAAGATGGTCAGGGAGTCCTCTTCCTTCTTCATCCTGCAAAGGTATCGGGGAGGGGTTGGGAGGAAGGTGAGGAGTGTGACAGTGAAGGGGGCAGGCAGCAGGAATGCTGGGCACTGCCCGGCTGCTTTCTCCCTGAAGTGGGCACGGTGGGTCAGAAGGGAGGAGGCGGTGCTGTAGTCTGGGCTGGGCCGCCACAGCCCCTCCTAGGGGACGTGAGGCTCCACCTCAGTGCTTCGAGAGAGGCAGGGTCTTCATGTCACCTTGAGCACTTATGGTGCTTGCGGGAGGGGACGGGAAAGTGGGTGGAGCCAAAGCAGCCCTGGCCCATATTCACTGTCCTCAGTTCCCACACTGGGTCTGCTCTCTGTGCCTTTCCTGTGCTGTGCTCCCCTCCCGAATTAGGGCACAGTTAGGCCCACGTCCAAAAGGCAGGTCTTCTCGTACTTCCAGCTCTGTCTTCAGCCCAGATTGACGCCCAGGCTCAGCCCAGGTGCCCCGGGCTCCTCTGTACTGTCTCCCACAGAGGGAGGAGGGCACCAAAGAGCAGGGCTGACTGTGAGCATGGCTGAGGGCCAGAACGCCTGCACCCCCCCACAGGCTACGCCCCTGCAGAAAACCAGATCATCGCTGGAAACAGCTGGTACCGATGCTCAACCTGCCCCGAGACGGACAGAGTCCTGAGGGGAGGCTCGGATCAGCCGTTCTTAACCCTAGCTGCACATTACAAACACCTTGGTGGGACTTTTAAACACTATCTATGCCTGGGCCCTCCCTCAACTCCAATTAAATCCGAATCTGGGATGATGGATGGGTGGGGCAGGCCTGGGCCTGGTAAGCGGTCCCAGGTGCATTAAGGGCGGAGAGCCCCATTAACCACAAGGGTTAGAGTCTGCTTGGCCAACCGTGCCCTCTGCTGGAGAACAGGAGCGCTGCAGGCAGGGCTGAGAGGATGGGGAGGGCGTCCTGGCTGTGAAAAGGAGGAAGGGAAAGGATCAAAATAAAGGGAGGAGGACAAGAGAAGAAGTGAGGGAGGGAGGAGGAGGAGAGAGAAGCAGAGCCCTGACGGGGGAGGGGGGGAAGCTGCAGTGGGAGGGGGGTCTCGCCTGATGTGGAGGGAGTCGCTGAGGCTGTCACGCCCTCCTCAGCAGTTCCCCAGTGACACACATGACACAGGTTCCCTGCATTCTTCAATGCATCCCCAAGAGCAAAGGAAAACAAAACGCCCCAGAGGAGCAGCAGGAAGGAAGGAGGGGGGAGCAGAAACCTGTTCCCGACGTAGAGGGGCTCGTCGTCCTTCAGCCAGTACACCGTGAGCTTCAGGGAGGGGTCGTGCTTCACGCGACACTCCAGCTGCACCGTGGTGCCCCTTTTGGCGACCTGGTCCTCAGGCATGCGGTAGATCCTGGTGGGGTCTGTGGGGAAGCCCCCGGAGCTCGTCTCTGCCACCCCACGCCCGTGTGGCCACACAGTGTGACATGCATGACCTCCAGGTTAGATGGACCACGGAAGTGGCAGAAATAGGATTCGGTTACATGAATGGTAGGGGACGCCTGGTATGGGGGGATCCCAAACAGTAGCCAATCCCCAAATCCTTTCTCTCCAGTCCAGGAACATAGGACGTCTTTTCTGGGGTGGTAGTGGGGAGCTGATGTGGGTAACAGGCGTCCCTGCCTACGTCTGTTTGGACCAGGCTGGTAATGACTCAGTGCTCACAACACCAGGCCAGCCAGAGGCCCTGGCCACGAAACTTCCACGGAGAGGACACACAGACCTGGAGGGAGGTCCCACTAGGTATTAAGCATTAGGTGTGGCACATTTTCAAAGTGAGTGACACACATGGATAACCTTGAGGAGATGGCTTCCTTGCCCTCCCCACCCCTCCCTCTAGCTAGCAACTCTCTGCTTTACCTTTGACCTCCAGGCGGACCTGGTTCTCAGCTTTGCCCAGGATGTTGGTGGCAACACAGGTGTAGATGCCTTGGTCCTCTTTGCGGATCATCTTGATTTCCAGACTGCCGTTCTCGTAGACATGGTAGTTGCCACCATCCAGGTTGCTTCCTTGCCCATTCTTAAACCTCACAACAGAGCGGCACGACACACAGCATACTGAGAAAGGACCAGCCCGGGGGGCGGGAGGAGCCCCGAGCCTTGTGGGTCTTGCCTCCGACCACTGGGTGGCCTTGGCAAGTCTCTGGGCCTCGGTTTCTTTCTTTGCACAATAAGAGGGTTGACCCAGCTGATCTGCCAACTCCTCCCAGCTTCAACCCTTTAAGGCTCCCAGGACTTGCTGAATACCTCTCATGGGCCAGATGGAATGAGAAAGGCGAGACAGAGGACCCCGTGGGGGAGGCCTGGTCTCCTGGAACTTACCATCGGAGTGTGGGGATGGGAGACCCAAAGAACGGGCAGTCCAGCCGCGTGCGGTTGTACAGGATCACCCTGATGAGCTGGTTCCGGGGTGACAGCATCCGAGGCGGCACGTCTGCAATTCCCAGAGAACTGACCTTGGGTGGGGAGTCTTCCTCTTCCTCTTTGTGGACCAGTCTTATCTCTCTGTTCCTTCTCCTCACAGCAGCTTTCTCAGCACCAGCGTACCTTCCCCCATCAACCTCCCACCTTTAAGAAGCCTCTGAGGATTAGGTGAGGAAGGAGGAAGCTTATCCATTTGTCCTTCACCTACCCTACATCTAGTCCAGCTTTTGCAAAGGGTTCCCCCCAATTTTCCAGCAGCTTCTATACCTGCCCCTCCACAGCCCCAAGGCTTCTCCTCGCTGCACCTGCCCACTGCCCTCTCCCTGCTCTGGGAATGCCACAAACATATTCAGGACTATTTCCCACCGAGACCATGGAGAACCCAGGGAGAGTCAACATGGACACACCAAGGAGACGAGACGGTCCCTCCTCTCATCAGGGGAGGAAGGGGACTGAGACTGACTTTTGGCATGGAATGAACTCTGTCTGCACACCCAGCTCTATGGATTTTAAGTCCTCCACCCTCCCCGCAAATGTCATTCTGGGTCTCCGTGCTTCCCCCATCCTGCCGCCCTCATACCCCACCAGCCTGGTCAATCACTGGAGAAGAAAGTGTGCCCATGAGGGGAGCAAGGTCCAGGCAGGCGAGCGGAGGGAGGGGTGCACTCACCCAGCACGCTGACGAAGGCGTTGGCCAGCAGGTAGCCGTGCTCGTTGGAGGTGTTGCACTGGTACACGGCCCTGCTGCTGATCTGGGTGTCCCGGAAGATGATGGTGTCCCCGGCCACTTCACGGTTTGGGTTGGGTGGTGCCGCTACAGTCAGAAAAGACACTCCTTGTGAGAAAGGGGGAGGGCAGGGCGAAGGGCACTTGGGACTCTGGCCAGGACTCCCTGGTAGGACTGGGGTGCTGCGGAGGCAGTAGCACTGGGCCAGCTCAGACCCAGCTTCCGGCCCACCACTGCCTAGCTGTGTGGCCTGGGTCCATCACTGAGCCCACTAGAGTTTATTTCTCAATCCATCCAATGGGAATAGGAATCCCGGTCAAACCTACACAGCAGCTGGGCAGCTGTGGTTGACAGCGTAAGCTTTGGAAACAGGAGGGGTGTGAATTCTAACCACACTACCTGCCGGCACTCTTCAATGGCTCTGCACTTCAGTCTCCTTGTCAACTGAATGGGGATAACATACCACCTTGTGGGGCTCTTGTGAGGATGACCGGAGATTCTCTGCATGCCATTAGCAGAGGGCTCAGCGTACACTGATTATTATCGTTGTTGTTATTTTAATTCAATGTGCATATACTCAAATGTATTTTGAAAAGGATAAAGCAATGTCCAACTAGACGGGACCTACCACCTTCCCATCCTCTGAGCAGAGCACTCTGCAGACATTCACAAAGTTAAATCCGGAAGTCGATGTCTGCTGAAAGCTGAATGAGTCCCTGCGTTTGCCAAAGCTACCTGATCTTCCCAAGACGAGTGCACACTGAGAAGACAATCCCTGCTGCAGTTCTGCTGGTACCACTGGCTGGGGATGCAGAGAGCAGAGGCTGGGGAGTGACCATGGGGTCTCACACCTGTCCCTGTTATCACTCCAAGACCAGGGGCAAATCAATAACGCCTCTGGGCCTCATTTCCTTCACCTGTCAAATGCGGAAGCATTACTCCCATCTTTCCCCTACTCTGAGGAAGGTTAAGATAAGAGAATGATAATGAGATAATGAGCTGTACAAATAAAAGTTTTTTAGAAGTGTAAAGAATCCCTACTTTTCTCATCTTTCACCACCAGAAGGTGCCTTTCCTCTGTAAGATTTCGGGACTGAGTCAGATGACTTGGTTTGCGTGATCTAGGAACTCATCCAGGATCACTCAGACCTACCACAGAAGTCGGCAGAGAGGAACCCAGGGTCTGGCCCCGTGGGCTCCACCCCACAGATAGCAAGTCTGAGGCCGGAACTAGGGAATCAGCAGGTGAACAAAGCCGAGGTCAGCATCCTTATCATCTTTCCAGAGTCTCCACTCAGCAAAAAAGCGCAAAGGAAGCCTATGCCAGCAACTTTAAGTCTCCTTGCCCGGCAATTCCCACAGACCAGCTTTCCTCCCGGTCACTCCCTTGAGTGACGGGGGACCTTTCCCTGGGCCAAGGCTCAGCTGTAAATCCTGAACTTTGCATTTATTTAATGGTGCTGTGAAGTTTAGAGCCTTTGTTTGCTTTGTCCCCACACTGCTACCAGGACAGGGAGAAGGGCAGAGGGCAGGCCGTGTCCGTGTGTCGCTCGTATCCAGAGGCAGGATATTTCCTGGGATAACTAGATGCTCAGTACTAGACAGGGTAGACATATTGCGCTGTCACAGCAGCCCACAGCTTCCCCACTCACCAGCCATGTGACCTCGGGCAATTCCCTGCACCATCAGAGCCTCATTTCCTCATCTTTAATGTTTGAGGTTAAAGAGATAACAGGAAAGCACAGTGCCTGGCACACAATAAATGTCTAGGAAGGTGCGTTCTCCTCTACCTGTCTCCCTGCCTTGCCACCTGTTTCTATCAGCTGTTGCTTGTGAGTTAGGCTCTGAGGTCTTGCCATCTATTTTTTGCCCCATCGGGTTGATAACACTGTTTGCATTTCCTCTGACCCCTTAGAGAAAGTAAGGACAGGACACTTAAAAAGTAAATGCAACTGGAGTGAAAATGATGTGAAAAGTTGACCTCTGGCTGGAGTCACCCACTCCGGTATCTGGGTAGGACTGAATCTTCCTGACGTCTGTGCGCACTCAGTAACTGCACTGTGCACCTCTGCTCTCATAGGGAAGTTTTCCCTCATTTCTGACCGTATCTTTCATGTTGTCGCGTAACCCTGCCTCTTATTTTGCCCTCGGCAGAGAGAGGGACTTGGGTAAACGATGGGAATGAGTTCCCGAGCTCTCGTCTACCTCCTGAGCCCCAGCCATCACTCAGAGCCTATACTCTCAGGAGATAGATACAGGCTGAGGTCTCTAGCCCTTGAACTGGGCTCTGGAGTTGTAAAGGGCAGAAGGCAGAAATTTATGAAAAAACCCCAGGGAGCAGAAATCCCCTAAACATGGGAACATAACCACGGGCCTTCTGTTCTCTCTCACACACAAATGAGGCAGGTTTCCTGCCTCCTGAGATGTCCAAAGAGATGGGCCACTCCCTCACTTCTGCTGCTACTCCCTCACTTCTGCTGCAACAGGGCTGGCCTGCAGGGATGGTGAGCTGCATCCTCTGGCAGGAGACAGAGCAGAGGCAGGAGGGAGAACAGTGCGTTACTCACATTGCAAAGGTTCCCCATTCACCATCCACTGGACGGTGGGCTTGGGGTTCCCGTTGGCTCGACACACCAGTCTCCCGTCCTCGCCAGGAGCCAGGATAAGGTTCTTGGGTTCGTCCAGCCAGTAGGGAGCAGCTGGAAGACAAGGACAGGCATAGGCAGGGGTGTCAGATGACAGGAGCAGCCAGAAGGAACCAGTGGGCCCCCTCTAGGAAGGCAGGAGCCCCCGAGTGCCAGCCCCAGGCCCCCGCCACCTGCCCAGGGCTCATCCCGATAGGGTGACAGTCTAGGCTGCCTTTGGTCAGCTTGGCACTACAGATGCTGACTGATTTATTTCAAGTTCACAGAACAAGAGTTCTAAACTGGGGCTCCCTGAAGAGCTGTTAACAAACATGGGTGCCAGGGCCCATCGTCGACCTACTAATCGGAATCCTCAGGGGACGACCGGGCGGCCAATGCGTTGAGAGCCCCCCAGGCACTCGTGGTGTGCACCCAAGGGCTTGAGCCAGGGAGGGTGGTCAAGTAGCAGGGCTCGGCCCTGTGGATTCCTGCGGTTGTTGCTGCAGGATCAGACCATTTAGGAAAGGCCTGATATTCATTCTTTTAGACACTAAGCTTCGGTTAGAGCAGGCGCTCTTAGCCGGCCACCCCTTCCAATTTTCTGGAAATTTCTGTGAACATGTGGATATGGACTTTTTTGAGAAGAGGGTCCTTTGGATCAGAGTCCCAAAGATCTTGAAACCCCAATAAGGGTTAAGAGCCCCTGGTTCGAGCGTGGTGTTGAAACCAAGGTCACAAGTCAACCTGAGCATGTACTAGAAAGTTCTTGCACTGCGGTTTCAGACCTCATCACCCCAATCCTCATTCAGCCCACCACTCAGACTGAGAAGTGACTAGTGCACCCCCCCCCCACAGCCCGTGGCTGGGACCCCCACAGAGGATGTGCTCTGTTGCCTACAACAGCTCAGGTGGCCCATCTACGCTTTGGGGGGAGGGAAGTGATTTTTTGAAAAATAATTTGGGCCATGATGACACCCCATTTTTAAAAGAGAACCACACACAAGTATACAGACAGCACAGGCCTAAGACAACACGCCGTGAACAGGACTGCGAAACGAAAGACAGAAAGGTTCTGGGTGATCCAGATAGGCCACAGGAGAAAGCGCACCTGCTGAGGGAGCCCCAGGCACAAAGAGGAGTTGGGCAATGGTCAGGGCAGATTCCCTCCCTTAACACCTCCCTCTTTCCCCCGCCCTTTTACACACACACACACACACACACACACACACACACCCCTGGGGGTGACACCATTCCTGCAGGACACTATTGCCACTAATCAGCGTGCTGGACGTTTTCCCCACTCACCCTGCCCCCCAACCACCCTGAGAGGGAAGGGTGGCCACGGAGCGTAGGGCTGGCAAAATCATCGTAATGAGAAATACACACAACGTACCCTTTACTCTCACCGAGATCGTGTGCCGGATGCTGCCCATCTTGTTGGAGGCCAGGCAGAAATACTCCCCGGAGTCTTCCTCGGACACATTGGTGATACGCAGGGCCTTGTTAAAGTTCTCAAACTTGGCTTTGTCAGACGGGAGGTCCCCACCTTTCTTGTACCATGCGATGTCTGGTGTTGGGCTAAGAGGGACCAGGCGAGAAACAGGGACTTATCATGAAGGGACTCATCTGCTATTATTGTATGGAGCCCGGGACACCCAGGTATCCTTCAAGTGTACTCGGGCCCAGGAGGATGCAGGTCCTCTGAGAGCTGATGCCTCCTATGCAGAGGGGATGCTCAGCCGCAGGGCGCCTGAGGGACTTATCTAAGGTCACAAGACGGTCTAACACACATACAGGAAGCCTAGCCACCTCCTTTCCTCATTATCTAAAAAAGAGAGGCGGCCAGTGGGATAGAGATGACTATGATTTGCATCGTCCTCACTAGGAGCTGTTCGCCTCGCTTTTTGCACTGCCACAACGCCCGCCCCCCCCAAAATGTGGCAAGAACAGAGCATGCACAAACCCCCAGCCCAGCCTCCTGGAGGGTGACCAGAAGTCGGGGTGCAAACTGTACGTACACCCCGGAAGCGATGCACTCCAGCAGGAGGTCCATGCCACGCAGCACCATCTGACTGCTTGCAGTGCCCTGGGGATACATGAAGCTGGGTGTTCTTTCTGCAACTCCTCGGGCTGAAACAGGATGGAACAAGCTCTCGTGAGCTTATTGCCCAGAGGGCTGACCCAGCTAGGCCAGAGCTGTCGGGCTAGAGAGAAAGGTTATCATGCCCTCCTGCTTACCCCCTTACCCTCAGAGGCACCAAGCCCCAGACCCTCCCCGCTGAGACCACCCCAAGGGCCGGGGCATCATTAAGAGAGGTGTGTTAGGAAGCGCAGGGCTCCTCGGCCCCACCAGCACATGTGTGTGAGCAGCTCTACGTTCTGACAGGATCTGCCAAGAGGAGCCCAGCTTCCCTCCCAGTTCAGTAAGCCTCTCTGGCCCTGGAACGGGGGAGGAGTTGCCTGAGCAGCGAGTAGTCTACTCCCCGAGCATCTCGTGTTGGGATCCAGAGGCCAGCACGGTGGCCTCCAGGGAGGCCATCTCAGCAGCAGTGGAAGAAAGAGAAGGAACATCTGGGGGCCACAGGATAACCTGCTCTTTGGGACCCTGGAGACAAGGAGCTGGGATGAAGCCACAGAGACTCAGATGAACAGTCAGAGATGCAGGGAGTATTATTAATGGTTTAGCAAAGACATGGAGAGATTTAATGAACAGAGATGACAGGAAATCACTTTGGGGCCAAGACCATTCTGCTTCTTCACTAATGACTCTGGAAGGGGGTTGGGGAGGAGGGTGTTAATTGGATGTGAGAGACTGGGGGAGGGGTGAGAGGCAAGGGGCAGCCAAGATGGAAGAGGCGATCTGCAATTCAACGAGGCTGGAGCAGCCATGGGGTCTGGAATCAATGACATGCACACAGCTTTTGGAAGCCAGATGGCTCACAGAGAGCGACGCTGTCAGGGTGGCTATTTCCCTGTGGAAGGGGTCATGCAAGTCTGGGGTCACCCCAGCGCAGTGGACCCCACCTTACCTCAGCCTCACCTCTCCCTCAGAGCACAGTTCTATGGAAGCGGATAAGATGGGACGGAGAAGAACAAGGATTTTGCAACCAGGAACCACAAAGCAAAGGGAAACTGGAGCAGTCACCCCTGCTCAAAAGGTGTATGACTGCAAACAAGAAGAGTTAAAAATATAAATATAAGCTGGGCCTACCCATGGGTTTCATGGGTCTTCAACTCAGCTGGAGAGGTGAGAGCTGGAGGGGAGGCAGGGCTGCCAGGAGCTGGGAGCCCTCAGACATGCCTGGAGCGAGAGCGAGGCATTCTTCCCGGCAGGAGTCAGGTATTGTTACTGGGTGCCGGCAGAATGAGGACAGAGTGGCAGGGGGATCTCTGTGTCTGTGACGTTGCTGGACTTATTGCGCTAGCTAATGGCTGGCTGGAACAGTGGGGCTCCTGTCCTAGGGGCGCCCAGCTTCTCTCCATCAGCCATCAGGGGAGTGTGTTTCGTAGAGTTGGCACCTCTTTTATCCTTTCGTCAAGGGGAAGAACTGATGAAACGTGGAGGTAGTTAGGCCACTGGCACAGTACGTGGCACATATCGAGTGTTCAGTAAGTGTTTGTGGGATGAATAAATTCAAGAGGAGAAGAGGATAAAAAAGGCAACAATTTACCCCATGTTATCTCTCTCTGTAGATATGCTCATCTGTCCCACCAGCACACACATATACAACAGTGGCCACTGAAGGGGTTAAGCCATTATGTGGTTAATTGGTTACCGTCTATAACTCTTATAGCATCCAGCTCTCAGTACCGAAGAAGCCTGATACCAAAGCAGCAGCTTCCTCCCACCCATCATCCCGGAATCACCCACACGGTCAGACAACACAAGGTCAGGGGCACATGAGGAGAAGATTTGATGGCAGGAGGCTCTGGTGCCGGTTTGGTGAATCTGGGAGAGCTGCGAACCGTGGGGTTACGTGGCAACTCAGTCGGCATACCCCTTCCACATGGGAACAAAACCTGCAGAAACCAATCTGTGACCCTGTGGACATTTAATTCACACCACAGCGTGCAGCCCTGCAAGTACACACGACCAGCAACGCATTAAGTACAGGAAAGGGGGAAATGAACACCGAGGGCTGCTGTGGCTGCCTTGACACACTGCAGCTGTGACTATAAAAAGGTTACAGCAATCCTTCAATTGTAGGATGTGGGCTAGCAGCCACAGAGTTGTTCCAAAGGAGGAGAAGCTACTGGGAAATGAGCCAAAGTTCAAAACTACAGGGAAGAACATCCTAAAGCAGAGGTAATAATCAGGCCGCCACTTGGCCGTTTACTATGGGCCGAGCGCTGGGGCTGGGCTCCATCTCCATCACCATCATCACGTTCGATCCTCTCGGCAAACTTGGGGGGTATTACTCCCATTTTCCACAGAGGAAACTGAGGCTCAGTGGAGTCACCAGACTTGCCGAGGTCACAAGCCAGTTAGATTTTGGACTGTGGACCGTCTGGTGTCAAAGCTTGTGTTCTAGCATCTGTTCTATATCGCCTCTCTCTTTAAAGATGGATACCCTACTTGTTCCTACTTCTGACAGTCAGCTTTGGGAAGAGTTTTTGTACTCAAACCAAAGAATACCAAAATTCAAGGGCCAAAGACGTAAAGGAGAAAGATATTTTTGTCTTAATGAGCTGCTCTGGTGAAACTCTTCCGTGATGCTTTTCTCAAATATTGTTCTTACCATCTCAGCTGAGATTCTATCTCTCCTCAATGGCTATTAAATCAAGTCAGGCCCAAACTGGAAAAACAGAAGCTGGGCTGGACATTAAGAGGCTCCAAAGACATCTCAGCTGGATTGTTAAAGCCACAGAAAGCTTGAAGAGGAGGCAGGGTGACACATGGTATCATTAAGGGATGAGAAAGCTGGACCCAAAGGGGAGATCGTGAAAAAAATGTGGTCTTACATGAAACGGATTTGCAGGAAAATTTACAAAGGATAATCCAGCTGGTGGTTTTGGGAGCCACTGCTCCCAAGGGAGGGTAGCTCATTTCTTTCCCTGGAGACGTAGACCCAGAAGGAGGGTCGGAGACAAAGGCGACTGATTACTCTAGAGACTCTATATGGTGGAAGATGACAGAGTCTTTTAGGGCATCATAGGATCCCGCCACCTTCTCAGAGGTGGGGATCCCAGCCTCTCCAGCTTGATGACGCTTCCCTGACTCTCCCGTATCTTCAGGGCTGGACCTGATATCTGAGCGTCTCAGAACCCAGATGCTAAAGCTCACATCTGTGAGGACTGGGGAAGAGCTTCCCATGCAGGCCCATCTGACCTCTAGGCCAAGGGCAGTCCATCCTCTCCTGCCTCTCACAAGATGTGGTACAAGAGCAGGCTCATCAGTTTCCAGGGAAATCTGGTCAGCAGGGGGACGTCAGCAGACGCCTCTGCCTCAACCACCTTGGCTTTAAAGAGCCCATGAAAAATGCCTCAATCGTGTCCTGCAAAAGTACGGGTCAAAATTGCTGAAAACCCGAGTTGCTCCCCCTCTGTCAAGTACTGTGTGTCAGCAGAAGAGAGTTCAATGAATCAGATGTATCTGAAATCCACAAACAGCTTTTAGGGGCGGCTGGATCCTACCTTTAGCAACTTGTGATTCTCAGAACTGAGAACTCATGGGCCTGGATCCCTGGCATCTCACCACCTCTCTGGCTCTAGAAACGGCTGACAAAACAACCCCAGAAGACAAGAAAAACTCTTTGTCTAGTAAATTTGATACCTTCTACTGCCAAGGAAATCTCTTCCATAAATCTAACCCAAATCCCTCATGCTGTAGTTGGAGGTTTTTCTTATCCAGTTCTCAGCATAGCTGAGAATCTGAAAAGCTTTCTGGAAAGCTAGTCTGCCCTAAAATTTCTCCCTCCGTAGTACTTTCTTCCCATAATTGTGCCTGCCTCTCTCCCCTAAGCTTCTCTTCAAGTTCTCCACGTCCCTCTTAATTTTAGAGGCAAAGAACAACTGTACTTGATATAGTCAACACCAAGCCTTTAACACCGATAATGGTAACATTTATTAATCATTGCTGTGTCTGACACCACACTAGGAACATAAGCACATTATCCTGTTTAAGCTTCACAACAAGCCTTCGGGGCAGGTAATACACCCATTTTGCAGATGAGGAGATTAAAGGTCTGACACACTAAATGACTTGCCCAAGGTCACTCAATGGTATGTCCTGGAGGCTGAGTTTAATTCAAGGCAGTCTGCCTCACAGCACACATCCTTATCTCCCTTTCTCCTTTCCTGGATGAATCCTAAGTGGCAAGTTACAATTTTCAGACCAGCTTCCCCCTGCTACTTAGCAGGTCAGGGGGCATCTGGCATATGTTCAGAGGATACCAAACCACTATAGAGATCACTAGGACAAAGTATAGCCATGGGCTGGCCCTACTGTTACAAAAGAGGCATACTTCAAAGCCAAGTTCAGAGGTGTACTGGGTACTGTTCATCATACTGTGTCTCTCTGTCCAGCTCCCCGAACTCAGGAAGGACCTTATCTTCTTTCCTTTCTTTTCACTTTCTGTTTCTTTCTAGAAGCATTCAAGTTAGCTGTCCTTTGTTCAACATGTACCTCACTTTGACTTTATACCCTTTCCAGCTGGGGTCATACTTGGTCAGCCCCACTCTGCCTTGGATTGAGGAGATGAGGTCCATCTTCTTCTGAGCTCTTATGAGTTTTGCTTGGTTTCATAGCCCTGGATGGTTCTTATAACTCCTACTTATTCACTTACAATAATATCTACCACTGGTCACAAACTGGTTTAAATGGCTGGAATCGCTTAAACTTATATAACTGATAAAACAACTCTATATGCATGTCCCCCTCAGTGGCTTGTCTTATATAAAGCAAGGAGCTTGGACCAGATAGCCTCTAAGAGACCTTCTGGCTTTGATAGACTCCAGCTTTAAGAATACTTCCATAACAGATTACCCGGAGTCCAACTGAGAAAAAGGCACATTCCACACCAATGCTCTGGGGCTCTTGACACAATGGTGTTGGCCCCATTATTTTGAAAACAAACAATGCCCCGAATCCAACAAAGGTCCCCTGCTTCCTCGGGCAGTAAATCTCTTTGGCAGGATCTCAATGTGGCTCTGGTTGCCCGGTGCCAAGTTAAAGCCTTTGCCACTCTCGCTGGCTCTCACTCCCTCTTCCCACCCCCGAGTCCAGACACCGATCATTGTTTATATTAGCACATCACAATACAGACACTTCCTATCTATTTGAGCCCACAATGACCCCCCTGGGGACCTGCAGCCTCAGCTTCCGAGGCATAACTGATGATGGGAGCCAGCTGCCTCTCCAGAGCCAGCAAATGAGGATTCCTCTGGCTGCTCAAGGAAAACAAGACATTCTTGAGCCATGGCTGGGGGTAGCTCAGGTGTGGAAACAGCCAATTACTCTACTAATCAGCTTGAGCAACCAGTTGTGTGACGAGTTAGAAATAGGCCTCATGGAAATTATTCCATGACTTGCAAATGTGTGGGTGGATGGGCACTGGATTTGCATGCACTCCCACAGCAGGGAAGAGACCCAGGTGATAGATTGCAGTGGATGGTCCAACTTCTTTTATACTTACCTTGAAAGAGAACTCAGAGCTAGACTCTTCCTCCTATTTCCCAGATGGATTTTAAAGGGATATGGGACCTGTGAAAGGGTACCCCAGTAACTAAGGCTAGAGGCCAGTGCAGGCAATTCACATCCAGACACTTAAGAGCTAGCTAAGCACACACTACAAAGCTTTCTGTGTTCTTTAAACCACCGATAGAGACGAGACCTCCCCTTTCCTCCTGCCTGTGGGAACTCCCTATCCTCAGGTATTCTCCATCCATCCACCACTGATTCCTAAGTTTCTACTGAACCCTCCAAGAAGCTCTTTTGAAGTCCTACCCTGGCTTGACCAACTTGTCCAGAACTCAGACTGGAGGCTGGCACATTCGAAGGGTTCGCACCTCCCCTCCCACGCTGGCCACCTTCCTCCCCGTGAGCAGCGCTCTAGAGGTGGCGCCTTGGTATCTTGACCTGGCCAACTGTCAGACTCGGTACCCAGTGTGAGTTAATGGCATGGTATCAGTCAAGTTAGGCAAACTGGGGTTAGGACCGGCAAGGTTACTCCCAAGGTTACCACGGCGACTCACCACTGTACATGTCAGGGTGGTTTCTTAAGGACGAGTCATTATAGGGGTGGTCTGCAATAAACAAAAGAGGGTGAGCAAACAGGGACCACGGAGAGGTCATGGAGGCATAAACGGGAGAGAACAACAGAAATGCAAAGCCACAAAACAACCAGGGAGCACCAGTGGTCTTTTGCAAAGGAAACACACAGCATATTTGGAAAGGAAATGGGCTTGGTGAAGAACAAGCAACACAAAACAGCCCCCGAAAGGGAAGAAAAGGTTAAATCCTGCAAAAGAAGGCAATAATGTTTCTTTTTTAATAAAGAAATTAGGCTTGACCTTTAATTGCTTGGTCCTACTATGTTTTCAAACAAATGAGATAAGAATTAGTGGTATCCCGCAGCAACTGGAACAACTCTTTCCCACCAAAATCCTCAGTTCCCAGGACTCTGGATCAGGCCAGCTCCTGGGGTCGCTGAAGAGAAAGGAGTGTTAGTGAGCCCTGGGGCAAGAGCAAAACCCTACCTGAGCAGAAGTTAACTTGCAAGGGGTGGGAGGTAAATGAGGGGACAAGACAGAGAGAAACAGATCATCAACAGAGTGGGACAGAGAGACCCTTGGCATTGTCCAGCAATCATGCGCTGACCAGCAACAAACACCCCCCAACCTGTCCAGGGGGGCACCGCCCTGGTCTCCGAGATGTGTCTGTTGGCAGAAAGGCCTCCTTCTGAGGAGGTGAGGAGTGGTCCAGGGAGGTGGGGACGGCCAGGCTGAGGTTCAGATTTTAGGATTAGAAAGGCCGCCTGGGACAGGGGAGAGAGTGTGAGCTGTGAGTTCTACACTTAGAACAGGGAAAGGCCTGCAGACGAAGACAGAGGTTCAGAGCTCTCTAGACTAGCTTGGGATGAAGCCATTCCTTAAGGAACAACATCAGTGGGCTCCAACGTTACGTAATTAAAACCTTTGGGCATTTCAACCTCAGTGAAAAAGGCATTCTGGAATAGGGCCCCATCATGCCAACATCCTTAAGTAGATTTTCATTCTCCTATCACTGTCCCCTTCCAGCTACTGGGTTCAAGTTTTGACAGTACCAACAGAGGGTGGGGAGTGGAACAGCCAACTGGAAGCCAAGCAGACGGCCCTGAGAAGCCTGGACTGAGCCCAGCTGCCTGAGGGGGGAGAGGTGCTGCCAGAACATTTGCATATTTGAAGACAGATCAAATCCTGTTACCACTCATGCCAGGGAGGCAAGGCGAGCTCTTTTCTGGGACCCGCATTGCGCTGCATCGCAAATTTGCTTAACACCTGCTAGAAGGAGTTTCATTATTCAGAACCATCCTTTAAAATGGAGCAAGTTGTAAAAGACCTAGCCTGCGTTTGGGAAGCTGGCGTGGGTTTATCTGGAGCTAAAGGTGGGAACTGATCTGCAGTGGAAAGAAGGGACAGGGTGGCAAAGGGGCGGGAGGGGCAGCAACTGGCCTTGGGTGGTGACGTCCCCCTCCTGGGGAGGACAGGGCACACACAGGTGAAAGGGCCCTTGCTTCATGCTCCCAGTGCCACCAGGTGAAACAGAAGTGGCCAAGCTCAGGATTGACCTCTTGGTTTGTGGATTCTGGAGCACATCTGAGAGATTTAGGGAGACTTTCTGACTCCTTTAAGAAGGTCCCTGAGACGACAGACATTAGAAGGAAGCAGGGTTAGCGCTCCACCGTCCGCCTCAGGGCCATCCCTCCTCCCTCACCACGGCTGCCTTTTGTCCCCAGGAGGCGCCCGGTGCCTGGGTGGTGTGGACAAAGTGGGACAGGCATCTCTTTGTTACTCCAACTTCACTGTTTGTCTTTGACTGCATCCCAAAACAAAATTTTAAAATGACTTTATATTGCCCAGTATTTGGTATTAGATCCCTTTCTCTTCTTCCTTTAATGCAGGTAATAAAAACTGGGCTGTGATGAGATGTATTTCTTCCCCAATGGGCAGACTGTGAAAGAAAACCCTGGTGAGAACAGTCTTTGAAGCTGTCCCAACTTGTCTGTTTTGTCTCCCACCCCCAGACCTGGTTCTGAAGGTACAAGAAAAAGCTTGTGTCCTCTCCAGGCAGGAAAGCAGAGAGAGCACAACTGAGTTATTTTAAGCAACTGTGCCCAATTCTGGGCTGGCTCGGATGCCCAGAACTTGCTCCCGGCCAAAGCTGCCCTTGGGAGAACTCCAGGAAGCCAACAGGGTTCTGTTCCCATCACCCAGGGGGTTTCTCAGCATTTGGGGGAAAGCGATTTCAGTGGAGTAGGGGACCCAGAAATGAAGCAGAAACAAACATCCCTTACCTCCTCTGGTAGGGAAAAGGATGTTTCTGGAAAGTTCAACTTGTAAATGTTGTTGAAATCTCCAGCTGCTTAATTCCACAGAGGAAGGCTCTTCCCCACCTCTACCTCCCTGCTTCTACCCCGTGTAACAGTGAGGGCCTCTGCTCAGGACTGCAGATGGTCCCCTGACTCAGTCCGCAAACAGCAGGCAGACTTCAAGGTGATGGCACTGAAGGCTATCCAGGGAGCATCTTGCTCTTCGTACTCCTGTCTCTCCCACTGCCCAAGGCTGCCTGCTCTGTCCTGGCTCCGGAGGCCCCTCTGAGGTCCTGGGCAGACCACACTGTCCTCCCCAGCTCAGCCAGCTGGCAGGCGATCGCCCCTGCACTGAGGCGACATCTCAGACAACCCAACTTTCTTTGCAGGGGTCCTCTCTGGGCCTGGGTCCGGAATAAGAAAACCAGGGAACAGGTAGCAAGTGGATCGGAGCTGGGCGACCCTGCCAGGAACAAGGGGGGCTTGTCCCTGGGTTGCTGGCCATCGTGTTGGCTACCAGAGCACGGGCAACTCAGAGCAGTGTGTGGGGAGCTGTACAGGCAGGAGAGGGAGAATTAGAGGAGGGTGAAACGGGGTTCAAAGAGAGAAAGATGAGAGGGGAAAAGAAGAGAGAAAGAAAGAGGGAGGCGAAACAGTGAAGAAGGAAGTGAAAAAGAAAAGGGAAGAACATGAAGAGAAAGGAAGAAAGAAAAGGACCACAACAGGAGAAGGGGAACGGAAGGGACGCTGCTTCTTGTGGGTCCCCCTCCGTGCTGCGGTGGAGACGGAGCGTGGGGCAGGGCTGACTCTCAGCACCAGGGGTTCCCGTCACTAGCAGGAACTGGTGGGGAGAGAAGAGCCCACCTGTCCTGACCGAGGGGTGAGCTCACCCGCGCCTCTCCCCCACCGCCTGTGCCCACCCAGGAGGCGTCATCAACCACCCACCCACTTCCGGGGGGCGCTCCGGGAAGCCAGGGCTCAGCCTCTTTCCTTCGACCTGCGGAAACTGCCCGTGCCCACGTGGGGCCCTCTGCCTGGCCTCCCCCATGACCGTCTCTGCCCCTGGCATTGAAAACAACACTCAGAGCTGGGTCAGACAGACGAAGGTCTATGGGGGGCTTTTCTACAGAAGGCAAGTTACAAATCCATGGTATAAACCAACACAGCCACTTTCAATGTCCTGAGCAGGCTGAGGACTTTGCAGCCAAAGCTTCAGGCCGGCTGGCACCTGGCAAAAAAAGTGTCTCTCTGACCTGTCTTCTTTCTCTCCTGGTGGAGGGTCACAATGCTAAAATGGGTCAGGAAATGCTGATTCACTCTGATACCAGCCAAACAGAATCAGGGAATAAAACTGAAAACAAATAAAACTAAAAGATAAACCTGCAACTTTTAAACACAGAGACTCCACATGGTCCAGCATATACTTATTACAGAATCAAACACAATTCATTTCGCTGTACTCACTAATGTGGATATTCCATACTGTTGCTTTATTCTAGAAATAAAGATAACCAAACAAAGACTAGAAATAATCAAGCTGGCTGCATGAGAGCGATGGTGGATGACCACCTACAGTAGTGCTTCTCAAATTGTGGTGTGTCCCTAAACACCTGGAGAACCAATGAAGACCAAAGAGGCCCCAGACTGCCGGGCAGGAGAGGGCTAGGCTTAGGTACGGGTGCCAAGTTTGCCAGGTGATTCTTTTTTTTTTTTTAAATTATTTATTTATTTATGGCTGTGTTGGGTCTTCGTTTCTGTGCGAGGGCTTTCTCTAGTTGCGGCAAGCGGGGGCCACTCTTAATCGCGGTGCGCGGGTCTCTCACTATCGCGGCCTCCGTTGCTGCGGAACACAGGCTCCAGAAGCGCAGGCTCAGTAATTGTGGCTCATGGGCCCAGTTGCTCTGTGGCATGTGGGATCTTCCCAGACCAGGGCTCGAACCCGTGTCCCCTGCGTTGGCAGGCAGATTCTCAACCACTGCGCCACCAGGGAAGCCCGCCAGGTGATTCTGATTCCACCAAAATTTGAGAAGCGCTGGTGTGGAGTAGGACCAAGTTTAACTCAAGGCTCCAGAATCAAGAGATGTGGCTGAACAGCAGCTAAAGTCACTCAGGCACAATGAGCTGCAAGGATTTCTAGGTCAAGATTGGGGACAAGGCTCTTCCCAGACCCAGGTGCCAGGGGCCGCTTGGGCTCAGCGGGCTGCTGCCCCCAGCCCCCAGCTCCCAGCCCCGGGCAGGGGCCTGCACTTACTGGTAAGGACTTTGAGGTTGAATGGGTTCTTCTGCTGGATGGTGTGGGTGAAGTGGAAGCGGGCATTGCAGCTGTAGTCCGTCTGCATGTCCTGCAGCATCACATTAGAGAAATACAGGTCTCCGTTATGGCCCTGGGAGACACGCTTGTCTTGGGTGATGGGCTCCATGGCTATAAGGAAGCAGAGGTACAGTGGGAGGTTAGCAGTAACGATAACAGTAATAAAAATCATCATAGTTCTGGTAATTGAGCACCTACAGAGGACCAGGTGGGGGCTGGGAGCTTGACATTATTTGATTTAACCCTTTCAACTCTGAGGCAGGGCTTATTCCCATTTTAAGGATAAGAAAGCAGAGGATTTAACATGATCTGGGTCGCAAAAGCAGTGAGAGGGGAGTAGGATTTCGATTCAGACCTGCCTGCCCACCATGCTCAGGCTCCGTGACCATGCTTTTCTATCTCCTGTTCATGCCACAAAAGATCTGACTGGCTCCGAGGCCAGAGGGAGGAAACACAATCCTTCAGATGCTCCCCAAACTGGGAGTCAAGTTCACCTGTTTTATTTTTTAAACGTCTACTCATCCCCAAGAAAGAAAAAGCACCACCAATTATAATTGTAAGAGGTATACCAATCAACGATGCATACCAACAATTTTAGGACACCTTCCAATTTTAGAGATGTTAAAATATGAAAATGTGTGCTTTTTAGAATTAATGACATCATAGGAGTGGCTGAGAATGCTGACAACATAATCTACGTTTCTTTCAAGCACTGCATCTGTAAACTCAAATGATCAGGTTTCTAGGCTGTTAGGTTTAAAAAAATATACTTAATAAGGCTGACTGCTCACAGGTATCTCATTCTCATCCCTGACGATTGTTTCTCAAGTCACCATTTCTTCTTTTTTTTCTCTTGAAAAGTGGTTCTATTTTATTTATTTATTTATTTTACAATGTTGTGCTACTTTCAGGTATACAGCAAAGTGATTCAGTTTATATATATATATATAAAATACTTTGTCAGATTCTTTTTCCATTATAGGTTATTATAAGGTATTGAATATAGTTCCCTGTGCTATACAGTAGGACCTTGTTGTTTATCAAATCACCATTTCTTAAAGCATTTCTTAAAGGTTAATGATGCCAACTTTCCAATGATGGGCTGGTGAGCTTTTCAATTCATTTATCAAAGATTTACTGTAGGTGTCAGGCACTGTGCTAGGCACTGCTGAAAGACAGATAAGAAAGACAGTTCCGGGCTTCCCTGGTGGCGCAGTGGTTGAGAGTCCGCCTGCCGATGCAGGGGACATGGGTTCGTGCCCCGATCCGGGAAGATCCCACGTGCCGCGGAGCGGCTGGGCCCGTGAGCCATGGTCGCTGAGCCTGCGCGTCCGGAGCCTGTGCTCCGCAACGGGAGAGGCCACAACAGTGAGAGGCCCGTGTACCACAAAGAAAAAAAAAAAAAAAAGAAAGAAAGACAGTTCCTACCCTCAAAGCACCTTCGGTCTAGTAGAAGAGACAGCAGATAAATGCAATGCAGTGTGGTGCGTGGGAAGCCCCAGATGAGAACGGGATGAGCTGAGAGAAGGAGCACCCAGTCCATTCTGGGGCTTGAGCTGACACTTGAAGGCTGCATGACATTTACCAGGCAGAAGGGAAAGGACCTAAGTGGTTTCTAAGCAGCAGGAACAGTGTGTGCTAATGCTAAGAATCCACAGCCTGAGCAGGGGAGTGGGGGTGGGGAGAGGCAGGGGGTAGGGGGAGGGCTGGAGAGTCAGAGGGGACCACGTCAGGAGCTGTGTGCCAGGGAAAGGGGTCTGGGCTTTATGGGCAGTGATGAGGAGGCAGTGAAGGACTCTGAGCATGAATGAATCAGTTTTACATTTTTAGAAAGACAGGGGAGGCCAGGTACAGATGATTACTCTAACCCAGGGAAAAGCTGACGGTGGCCTGTGCTGGGTAGATGCTAGAGAGGATGGAAAGAGGAGGGCCATGAGATTTGCTCAGGAGATAGCATGGACACAACTTGGTGTGATGGGGGGGATGAGAGGAGAGTCTGAACTGTTAGCTAACAAACCAACCCTCCAGCCTGTCGCCCACATATACTCACAGTGATGAGGCAAGGCAGGAACAATGATTGAGCACAAAGCCATCCTCACCTCACAAAACAATTGAAAGCAGCCTCTTTCGGAAGCAGGCTAATAAGAATTCAGAGATGGGGACTTCCCTGGTGGTCCAGTGGCTAGGACTCCACACTCCCAGTGCAGGGGACCCAGGTTCGATCCCTGGTCAGGAAACTAGAGCCCACATGCCGCAACTAAGAGTTCGCATGCTGCAAGGAAGATCCCGCACGTGGCAAAGAAGATCCCACGTGCCGCAACTAAGACCCGGCGCAGCCAAATAAATCAAATAAATATTAAAAAAAAAATTCAGGGATGGAGAGAATGATGGGTGACAGGGAGGAGTATCTATAGATTGATGAAAGGATGGATAGATAGGGAAGGAGGAGGGGAAGGAGGGGATGGGAGGTATTCAGGAAGGGAGGGAGGGAGGAAGGAAGCCAGGATGATGCTCAGATAGATAGCAGTCTTCTATCCATCTTCATAATGCCCTCTCCCTTTATTTGACTGAAAACACAGGAATAAACATCGGTCCAGAGCAGTTAAGTGAGCCTCTGCCCAAAACTGAGCCAGGACAAGCTCTGAATGATGTACTCTGTCCCCGACTCCAAACATCCTGTCTCCCCATCACTCCTTTATCAGAAGTTTCATTCCTGAATCCCGCTTCCGTCCTACAAGAAGAGTGAATCAGAGTAAATCCAGCTGCACCAAAGACTGAAAGAGGAGGCTTGGTTTCAACCTGCCTTCAATTGGCCGACTGAAAACCAGTTTCTCCTCCGTCCCATTCCTTTTGCTCTTCCTCTTTTTAATCCTCACAAATATTACTGAGCACTTATTGTGTGTCTGGCCCTGTTCTAAGCACTTTGGATGTATTAACTCATTTATCCTTACAATAATTCTATTAGATAAGTACGATTACCAGCCCTATTTTTTCCAGAGGAGGAAACTGAGGCCCAGAGATGTTAAGCAGCTTGTTCAAGATCACACAGCTAATAGCAGCCAGGCTAAAGAGTGAGCCCTAGCAACCTCTCTCTGCAAAGCCGGTGTCCTCTGCCACATGGCCACCTTATATCTGCTTCTCACAAGTCAAGGTCGTCTAGCCTTGGGAAGACCCCTCCCCATTTAACACTCCCTAAGATTAAAAGAGAAATAAAACACCAGGCCCCCAAGACTTACAGCTGCTCATCCAGAAGATGACTGGGGACGGAAGTCCAGGTGGGGGGTTGCACTGGAGCGTCAAGGGAGCACCTTCTTGAACGACGACAGGGTCTAGGTTTTCCTTGGGCCACAGAGGAGATTCTAGGGAGAAACAGACAAAGGAGGATCCGATGAGAGTAGTGGCTGGGCTGGGGCAAGGAGCAGGGTTAGAGGCTGGCACGCAAGGAGGGCAAAGAGAGGAGGAAATGGGAGAACAAGGGAGGCATGAGAGAGGAACGGGGCCTGTGAGTCCAAGCGAGGCGCAGCCCTGGAAAGGCGGGAGAGGCCTATTTCATGTGACTGGATGCACATCCTTAAAGCCTCTTCTCCTTCCCCGCCCTGCGCCCGGAGTGGCCAGTGAAGTTGTTCACGACCGTTTTGGAAACTTCTTTTCCAAGGAATCTTTTTGAGTTGGGGGAGGTGAACCCCTGCTCAGAGGCAGAAAAGCAAGCAGGACACGTGGGGCACCAAGGTACCTGCAGGACAAGGGTGGGGCAACCCTTCTGGAATGACCCTCCATGCCCTGCCCTCCACTGACCCAGGGCATCCTGGGCCTGCCCCATGCACTCACTGGACACCTGCAGGCGGATCCTATTGGACAGGGCCGTGCCAAACTTGTTGCGGGCAAAGCACTGGTATTCCCCCTCATACTCCTCTGGCCGCCCACCACTGCGGAAGTCGATCACCAGGGTACCAGACCTCCTCCTCATCGACACCCGGGGGTCCTTGGCGATGTTGAAGAACCTACTGTTGCGAGTCCAGTGGAAGCTGTGGACAATGAAGGGGGTGGGTTGGAGGGGGGTGGGCAGGGACAGCGAAGAGCAGCAGGGTGGGCTCCAGGCTCTGAGCTCCAGGTCAGAATCTCAGGGCCCTAGACGCTGACTCAGGCCCATAACTGCTCCTCCAGAGCAATGGGTCCCAGCCCTGGCTGAGCAGCAGGACCTGCTGGAATGCCTGATAAAATGCCAGGACCCGGGTCCCACCCAGGTGAACCCCTGGGGCAGGTCCCTGACATTAGTAGTTTTACCCAACCCAGGCTGGTAGTCATGGCTCTAAGTGACAGATACCAAGTAGCCCCTGGGGGCTGTGCTCTTTAGAGGAGTAGGCAGCAATTTTGAGTTTTTAAATCCAGAGTCAGCTGCGACTTCCACCCCCAAGCATTCCCAGCCTCCGACTAGGAATGCAAACCCAAATTCCTATTCCCTGTGACCGGAACACATCAGCGAGAGCCAGCCCTGTTCCTCCTGTGTCTTCTACTTGATAATCGAAATGGCCCGGGTTACCTATGCCACTGCATAGGTAAGAGATCTTGGATGCAGATTATAAAGATTAAAGATCCACTGATTATGAAGAGATCAGTGGATGCAGATTATAAAACGGTGGCTGTACATTTCGGGAGGAGCAATTTTGAAAGAAAGAGCAGCCTTAATAAGACTGAGCCCCGGGGTGGAGAGACTAGAACATCCCTGCTTCTCCTGGGGGGACATGTGTCTGCAGCTGCCCAGGACTTAAGTAAAAGAAGCAGGAGCCATAGCGGCTGCTCGGTGTCTCAGAGTCATTGTTCCTGCGAAGGACCGTGGAAGAAAGACCAAACCTCAGAAGCAAGGTCACCAGTGCCCTGCCTGACTTTTCAGGGTGACTCCTGCTTCTCCCGTCATGGGCAAGAGAGGCCCTGCTTGCTCCCGGGCTCACAGCTCTGGGCCAGACCATCTCAGGCACACCCGGGGAGGGAGGCAGAAGCAAGATGCCACACACCTGAGGCAGGCTCCACCCGCCTCATTTCTCCTGCTGACAGACACACTCTACATGGGGGCCTGTCACATCTGGGTCTGAATCCAGCATGAGGCTCCTGAAAGCTCCGGCCTGTGGATGCTGTTTTGAAGGTGGTGGACGCGTCCTGCATCCTTATCACCAACGCTTATCACTTGGTAGAAACGAACCTGGCCTGGGCAGTCAGAGGCCTGGGATCGGGTACTTCACATCTCTGTGCCTCCACTTTACGGCCTCTTCACCAGGACACGAGTCCTTCCCCAAACGGCAGTGAGGTGTTTGAACAGACAGTGTGAGGAACATCTAACACAGAGCCTGGCACAGCAGGCTTGCAACTCATGTCTGCTGACACCTCATGTGATCCTGATGTGCACATAAATAAGTAGAGACGAGCTCAGAATGAAAGACTCAAGTTAGCCTGAAGAGGAACTTCCTATAACCTAAGCATGGGGTGGCTGCTGGGAACATAGGCAGTGGGAAGAATGTTTGACTCAAAGTCGGAAAACTTAATACCTAGTCCTGGCTTTTTGGCGTGAACTTAAGCCAGTTGAGTTTTCTGGCCCCCAGTGTCCTCATCAGCTAAATTTCCTGGCTATCCAAATTGTACCTTCTACCTGTGGGTGCCTAATGGACACTTTTTGAATGGATACAGTTAATTTCTCAGCTGCTTCAACTATCATCAGACCCAGGCGGAAGGGGACGGTTTAAATGCCCTATTCGCAGGCCCCTTTCCCTCCACCCAGCTTGGATTTACCTGCCAGTACACTCACCTGGGGGCAGGGTTCCCTTTTGCTTCGCACTCAATCAAGATGTTATCGCGGGGATCCACGATGTGCTCCTTCACTGACTGCTTGGTGATGGTTGGGGGCTGGGACACTGCAACGGCACACACAGTGGGCAGTCAGGGCTGCAGGGACCTGCCCTTGGGGAGCGGCTGAAATTAAGAGCTTCAGGAGCCACACAGACAAGCAGGCAAGCGGGGGGTGAACAGCGCCCCATTCTAGAGACCCAGCTCCTTAAACGGGGCTGCAGGAAAGGGGGTGTGTGTCAAGGACTAAGCATAAGAAGAATCCCTTTAAGATCTCATAATATCTTTGTGAGAAACTGAAGGCCAGGCTTTTGTTTTACTCATTCTTGTACTCCAGTGCTTAGTACGATGCCTAGCGTACAACAGTTCTTGACAAATGTTTGTTGAATGAATAAAGGAGCCAAAAGCTGCTCGATTTCCAGAACCTAGCGGCCATTTCCAGAACCTTCTGAGCCCTGGAGGATCAACAGTTGGCCAAACTGTGGTGAGGCTGGAGCTGAAAGATGCTTCAGTCCCTAGAAGCCCTCCCAGGGACTTACTTGTCTGCAGCTAAAGAGCCAGCTCCTCTCATTGGAGTCCCGGACTTCAAAGTTCTCCAGGGATCTCCGCCCTGGCCTTTTCCCGCCCCTCCTTGCTGCCCTCCTAACTCCCGGAGGCACAAGTGCAGACAGGCACCCAGGGGACTTACGCTCATTCTGAATGCTTGCTGTTAGTTCCCGATGGGTTAGCATTGTGAGGGGGGGAGAAAAGAAGACAATGGTTATCGGTTATCTGTGGTCGGACACGACTGATCGCCCAGGTGGCCTCACACCCCAGCATACAGGGAGAGGGCGAGGCAGGCCTGGGGAGGGCAGCGTGCGGGCTGTCTCCTCCCAGCTGCGGAACTCCGTGAATAGCCAAACGGGGGTGGGGACAGACCCGCAAGTGCTTCACGGAGAAGGTGATGCCTCCCCCAGGAGACCAGACTGTGCAGTTGAGCAGAATGACCACCTTCTGACCAAATGATGACGTCTCCAGGGATGTCTCCCATCAGGAGTGGCAATGTTGCTCAGAAGAGGCTGGGGTCCGAAGATGCAGCCTGTCATCTCCAGATGCGCCCGAGAAAAGCGGGTTCCTCAGCCAAGGGTGCAAGGGTGAGGCTGGGGGCACCAGGGAAGGAGTGGATCTGAACCACCGCTACAGGGGGAAGCCCGAGGGCCCAGCCAGGTCCACAGGCCTCACTCCTCCCTCTACACCTTCTTCTCTTTCACACCTGAAAGCACCTTCTCTCCTCATGGTCTCCTCCTTTGCCATCCTTTGGAAAACTCGAGGGACGGATGAATTATCGTCGTCTGCTCATGGCAGAAGTATATTGTTCTAGGGAAACTCTGCTTCTGAAAAACTCTGGGGATGAAGCAGAGCCCACCACTCCTTTCTGTGCTTTTTACAAAGAGGGTAAAGAGGCAGGTGGCACAAATTTTCCCCGGCGCTCACCTGAGATGTGCATGTGCTCATGTACAGGTGTGCGCATGTTTGGGGTTTGGGCTTCTCACACTTTGAGAAGCATGAGAATCACCTTGCAGGGGGGTCTGGTTAAAATGCAGGTTCTGACTCAGTAGGTCTGGGCGGGGTCTGAGCTTCTGCCTTTTTGACAAGCAGCCTGGTGATGGCGGTGCTGGTGGTCTGTGGACCACACTTTGAATAGCAAGGTTTCAGAGGTTTTAGAGGGTATACTCTCGGGGGGGAGAAGGGCTTGGTTAAAATTTGTCTGCAGAAAAGAGAACATGTGTTGCTATAACTTTCTCCCTTACAATTATACAATATATATATTACATGATTATATTTCTGTATGCCATTCTTATTTCATGCTGGTGGGGATGTCAGACACTGCCGGTGTTGTGAGCTGACCTTTTCCGAGTGATCGCTTCCTGGGGGAAGGCTGAGCACGGTGACCTCAAAGCTTTCTGACTTGACCGCAGTGAGCTATGCAAGGGGAGTTTAGGGGCTCAGAGAGGGGGCGGCCTGGAGAAGGCAGAGTTAAGACGGGACTAAGAGATGCAACAGGAGCCACAGGAGAGAGAAGGGAGACAGAGAGGGGAGACGGAGGGTAGCAGGGATGAGGGCCCTGCTACACGTGCTATCAGGAAGTGAAAGTGTTGAGAGTAAGGCTTATGGAGAGGTTCAAAACAATTCTTTCACTGGGCCAGGGTTGTGTGGCCTGTTCGGGCACTGAAGAGAAATTTTATCTGCTTTACCATGTGCCTGGGGCAGCCCTGGCAGGAAACAAAAAGGAAAAGAAAAGTCCAGGGGAACAGCAGAAATCTGTGGTTTCTGAACACAGGCTCTGTGGAGCGCCCCACTGCAGCATCTTCACCCTCTATGATTTCCCTGCCACGGCCCAAGAAAGGTAATTCTGGAAAATCAGTGGGGCTGGGCAGGGAGGGGGAGCTGGGGGTAAGGGACCATTGTCCGGAGCAGCAGGGCTGACACCTGACCTACTCCTTTGACAACCAGCCCAGACCCCTGGGTTCTTCAACTCCAGACCCAGTTGACGTCTCTTGGGTCCTCCTATCCATTTGAGGACTCTGGCCTCACCCTGGATGGAAAGCCTGACAAAGGATCTGCTTTGCCCACATGGGCTTCCAGCTTCTTTTATATAAAGGCCAGTTCAATGGAAACAGCCCTAGACGTTGCCCAGGGAATCTCAGGTTCTTGGAAGGGAAGTCACTCAGTTAAGGTCACATAGGAAGTTTGCTGCAGAATAGGAATGAGAATCAGCTCTCCCACTGCTGGTCGAGAGCTCTTTTTGCAAATCCATCCTTGGCCGGAGAGATGAGCTCGTCTGGTAGGGTCTTGGCACTCTGTTCTCGACACTTTGGACAGAGCTTGGGGGAGGGGAGACGCTCAGGATGCTGTCCCCAGCCCCACACTGAAGTCAGGCCAGGGGCCTCCTGAGAAACTACTTGCCTAAAGAGGTAATGACATCTGCAGCCACCATGGTGCTACCAAGGGGTTTATTACAGGGACACAATCAACCCAGAGGACATGCCGCCACAGGGAGAAGACAGCGAGGACAGCCTTCCTAGGGACAAAGGCGACCCATCTAGTCCCGGGAACGCCCCTGCCCCCCGTGTCACACCACTTGCCCTCTCTCCTTCTATGGAAGTTGCTGGATGACGATGTCAAGTGGAGAATGAATTTGCTCTTTTGACTTCCAAGGGGGAGGAAAAGTCTTCCAATGGTCTCTGCAGGGGGTGAGGCAGATGCCTGCCCAGTCTGCAAGGTTTCTTTATTCATGAACCACTTTTCTTTCCCTGGCTCTGATATCTACCACCAAAGCAGTCATCCCTTGGAGAATGGAGTGTGTGTGTATATGTGTGTGCTTTGCTGAGGTGTCCTGCAGCCTCACTGCCCGGGATGACAGTGAGGAGGAAGTGTTTCTCCTACCCCAGGGCCCTCCTCTGTGGGTTCCTAGGAGAAAAATGCTGAGTTCTTTGATGTGGGGAGGGAGACGGAGGGGCAAGCTGCCAGCAGACTCACTTTTCTGGCAAAATCACTCCGGTGGATGGGGCAACCCTTTGCTTTTTCCAAAGGTCATGCTGTTCTGCTCGGGGTGGTGAGTTGGGGTACATGTGACTCGGCTGGCAGAGCAGTGGGAACGGGAGGCCGAGTGTTCAATGAAGGATTGTGCCTCGGCCCGGGGGTCCGTTCCAGGAAGGCTGCTGCACCCAAGCTCCCCAGGGCAGAAGCAGCGCCCTGGTCCTTAAGGCACAGACGACGCCCTCGCAAAGGGGAAGCGAGTGGAGGGCACGCCGGGCCGGGGAGCCTCTGGCCTGAGCCCCTCAGTCCCTTCCAGCCAACACACAGAGAAAGTTACGAGCGCCTGATCTGAGGTGGTTCCCGTTGGCTATTGTGAGCAATGCTGCATGAACATGGGGGTGCAGATACCTCTCCTGCCTTTTGCAACAACATGGATGGACCCTGAGGTCATTATGCTAAGTGAAAATAAGTCAGAGAAAGACAAATACTGTGTGTTCTCACTTATATGTAGAATCTAAAAAAGTCAAACTGAAAGAAATAGGGAGTAGGATGGTGGTTGCCAGGGGCCGGGGGTGGGGCAAGTAGGGGGATGCTGGCCAAGGGGCACAAACTTTCAGCTACAAGATGGATAAGTTCTGAGGATCTCATGTACAGCATGGCAACGATAATTAACTGTACTGTACTATATACTTGTAAATTGTTATGAGAGATCTTCAAAGTTATCACCACACACACAAAAAGGTAACTATGTGAGGAGACGGATGTGTTAATTCACCCTATTCTGGTGACCATTTCCTACTGTGTATGTGCATCAAATCATCGAGTTGTACACCTTAAATTGACATATATGTCAATAATATCTCAATAAAGCTGGGGGTGGAGGGGAGAAAGCCCGATCTTTCCCCAGCCCATTCCACTGGGGCTCAGCCCAGGGTGAGATGGAAGGATGGGCTCAGATAATCTGGGGGGCGTCTATCCTGGGCCCAGGGGGAGGGAAAGTCCTGGCTGAAGAGGACTTCTTCCCATGGCAACTGGGTATTCTCCGAAGGGCTTGCCTCACTCTTGCCTTGCATTCAGCTTTTGTAGACTCAGTCTGGAGACGTCGCCACGGCCACTGTGCCTGCAGCAACCAGGGAGGCACAAGTATGTATGAGGCAGGCTCCAGCAGCTGCGCCAGGAGTGCACAGCCCAGGGCACTGGGAGTGGCTTTGCAGAAGGACTCACCTCTTCATTCAGAGGAACACTGGCCCCGCCACTATGAGCAGGAGAAAACAGCTTTGTTTCTCTGCTCCTCAGATTTCTAACCTGTCAGCTAAGGATAATACCTACTTCATGGATTCGCTGTGACAATCATGGGAGATGATGCCTGGAGAGCTCTTAGCTCTCTATTAAGCACACAGCAGCTGCTACTCCAGGGAGAATAATGGGGGCTCCAAGAGGAGCTAAAAGGGGGCAGATTACCAGAGGTAGGGGTGCGGCATGTTGTGCCAGACTGGGGATCCAAGAGGCCTGGGTTCTTTCCATGAGTCCATCACCCGTTTGCTGTGTGACCTTGAGCAAGTAGGGACCTGAGTTCTCGTGAACACATGGGAAGGGGTCCTGCAGACCCTCCTCAGGGTCCTGGCAGCTCTCTGGCCCACAGGTGGTGCTCTGGAGAGACTGACTGCGGGGGGGTCCTGCCCGGGGCACAGCTGAGCTTTAGGACTCCAGATTCCTAACACAGACATCAAAGCCATCTGTTTACAGGTTCACCTTGCAGGAACCCCTCACCCACCAGCCCCGGGGATCAAAGTGGCAGGTGAGTGAGGAGAAGCGGCAGAAGAGAAATGAGCCTTCACCACTTCCTTCATAACGCAATTTCCTCTGCAGCCCCTCTCCTCTCCAAGGACGAGGCCTTATCATGCTTCTTATTAGACTATCTGCCTGGGACTGTTAATGAGAAACTATCCTTGAGCCAGCAGTGCAGATGGTCTCCATGGGAACAGTCCCCTTTACAACTCCCCTCTCCCTCCCTCCCTAAGTGCGTGCGTGCGAGTGCGCACACACACACACATGTACACAAGTACACACATACACACGTTGGGGCCATAGGGAGGGCAGTAGGGACCTTGTCCATCTTGCTCAGGGTCCAGCTTAGAGTTTCTCCTGGCCTCCTCCGTCCAGAAGCACCCACTCCTCTGAGCAACTATTACTGGTGAAGTCGGGGGCGGGGAGCAGAGATACCTGCAACTCTTCTCCAAGCTGTGCTAATTCCAGGCCCCAGCGGCTGGTTTTGGAGAGCTCAGTGGGGACTTCTTGGAGGCTATATCACTCTCTCACCCCTCCCCAGACACCTGTCACCTGGAGAGAGCCCAAGTCAATGCTGGCAACACGTGGGCCCCATCTATTCCTAGAAGCAGGGAACAGGGGACAGAGGTGGTATGTCTACCTCATAGCACTGGGATGCCAAGACTTTCTGGCAAAAGTGTCAGAATTGTGGCAAAGGTGGTACACATCTAAATGCAGAGCCAAGGAGCATGGCTGCCAGTCAACGGGCCATTTATGAATGCAACACCAGATACGGTTGCTGGAGACATGGCTATTAGATCAGCATTTTAAGCTTTACTTATGATCCTGATGGCCGAATAATTCCCCCACCATGGTAAACAGATGCCATGGATTTTACTTTTCAACTTTACCATGGGAAAGTTGAAAAGAAACAGAAGGAATCCATGCCTGGTTCTCCCACGGTGACATTATAATGGGGCTCTATTTTAATGTCTCATTTAGCCACAGTCTTTTGCAGAAGTAATCTCCTTCTCAACCCTCCCAGGCCATCTGTCCCCCTCATCACTTCAGCCAAGAGGACCTGGACATATGAGAAAGGCAAATAAGAGCTGTCCACCACGCTCGGCCCCTGGAAACTCCACTTCGATAGGTAAGTCAAGACGACGGAGGGCCGAGGGAGGGGTGTGGAGGGAAGAACTCCCCAGTGACACTAGACTTCCAAACTCTGCCGGCTCTGGTCCCACTCAGCAGGCTGCAGGCAGCCATCCTCGCAGCCATGGCCCTGAGAGACGGCACTGCGACTCAAGGACTCAGGTCCCCAAGTATGAGGCCACCTGCATCGATTCTTCGGAGGGAAACCCAGCTCTGAATCCAGAAGCCACTGCTTCCCCATCCCCAAACATCTCTGAATGGTCTTCACTCTCCCCTGACCTTCCCTACCCTCCAATTCCTCTGCCACAAATCAGGAGAATAAAAGAGGACAGCGCAGGACTCACGATCCATGGGAATCTCGATGGCCCCGCTGAGGCTGAGCAGGCAGAAGAGGAAGGCTGTGTGGACCCAGGGCGGTGGCTGCTGCCTGGCCATCCTGAGCACTGGGCCTCGCTCCCTGCTCCCTGGCCCACAGCCTCCAGCCGCTGTAACTGGGCCTCCCGGACAGAGCTCAGCTGTGGAAAGAAATGTGATGACAGGTGAGTTTTTCTTGAACTCTTGGTTTGCTCCAGCAATCCTACAGGGCCTCGAGGACTCAAGGGTCCCCTTGGATAGAGACCTATGTTCCAATACAGGGTTTCTTAACCTTGCACTATTGACTCTGGGGACCCAGTGATTCTCTGTGTGGGGAACTGTCTTGGGTATTGTAGCACGTTGAGCAGCATTCCTGGCCTCTACCCACTAGATGCCAGTAGAGCTCACTCCTGCCTCCAATCAAAACACGTCTCTAGATATTGACAACTGTCCCCTGGAGGGCAAAACCACCCCCTGTGGAGAACCAGTATTCTAGAAGGAAGGACAACTCAGCATAGAACAGTCATGAAAACAAACACTGGCTCCCAGGTCCAGCACCTAGAAGGTGTCATGCACTGAGCCAGCAGGAAATGCACCAATCTCACAGCCTCTATGAACCACGTGTGATGAGTGGACCCGAGGCCGAGTGTGTCTGGGGTAGCAGCACAGAGACAAGATCACAGTGCTGTCCTTTGACCCAGAGAGAGGGGGAGGGGAGCGCACTGTGGGCCGGAAGTTTGGTAAGTGAAAACTTGGTTGCCCCAAAGACTTTTTGTAAATGAATGATTTCTGCAAATACTTTGTGCAGCTAAATATTTGGCGGTGGTCCCTGATGTTGTCCCTTAAGAGATAAAGGCAGTGCTGAGATGAGGGCCCAGGACAGGAGGCTCCAGGAAGGTTGGTAGAATAAGCAACATTTATGACAGCACGATGTTCACATCCTTAAGCACCAGACGTCATTCCAGGGCTTACAGGGGTAAGGGGTAAAAATGGCTGTCCAAGGAGCCTGGAACAGGTCCTTGAGAGACAAACCCTTTTCCCCTTGTCCTGAGAGAGAAGAGCAAGCATGGCCTAAGCTGAGGCTCAGATACTGAGCTATAAAACTGCCCGAGGCTCGGAAACACCGAGTTGTAAAAACTGGTCCATTTTGCTGTTCTACCTACCATGGGGCCAAAGAAAGCAAAGAGGACAGTGGGAGGCAGTTTCCCCACAATTCCTCCAGCTTTGCTGGACCAACAGCCATCTAGCAAATGGACACATTGTTTAAAACAATTTGGCAGCAAAACGAAGCCTGTATCACCTGTACAACCCCACCGTCTCGCAGCTTTCCAGACTGAGGGTGTAAGGCATGCCCTGTGCCGGGATGTGAGCAAACTAGAGGATGCTGATTCAGATTTCAGCAATTTCTTTCCTGGAAGCTGGGCCCAATACCAGCCTCCAACCTCATGTGTATTTCTGGACTCCATCTGCTGGTCTCCTTTCCCATTGCTTCCTCCTTGGTTTTGGGCACCACTGTTTCACGCCAATTACTGCAACAGCTTCCTAAGTGGTCTCTCCCCACGTCTACTCTTGCCTCGCTGGTTCATTCTCCATCCACAACCAGAGTGCTTACTCCTCAAATGCAAGTATAACTATGCCACTCCCCTAGTCAAACTCACTAGCTCACTGCTGCTCCGAAGTTGAAGCTGAAGCCCGTGAAATGGCTCAGGAGCCCTGCATGATGCAGCCCCGTCCGCAAGGTCATTTCTTATCACCATCCCCTCGTGTTCTGTGTTCCGGCCACCATGGGTCTTCTACCAGGTCTTTCAGTGCATAATGCTCTGTTGTGCTGACTTCTGCACAGATTAACTTCTGTCTAGAACACTCTTTGCACCTGCCTTCTCTCATCAGGCTATGCTAAGTATGACTTATGTGCCCCCTTGTCTGCGCTCCTGAACACCACTCATGACCCCCTATTATAGCACTTGTCACTTTGTATTCTAAAAGTACTCTAAAAGTCACTAGTCTGTACCCCCTATAGAAAGGAAGGTACTGTAAGGGAAGGTGCCTCGTCTTGTGATTCCTGGAATACAGCATAGTGCCAAAAACATAGCAGGCACTCAAAACCATGTGATGGTTTTGGATGAATGAAATGAGCAAATAAAAATGAGCAAATATTATTTTGGATGAAAAATGAGCAAATAAAATAATAAACCACTTGGATCACATTTTTTAAACCTGTTTCCCCACAAAACCACCAGGCGGCGCAGGAGAACACAGGCTTTGGACCTGGGCAGCAAACTGCGAAGGCTTCCAATCAGTGGAGGACAAAATTCCCTCCCTACACAGGCACTGCTCTCTGGCCAGGGAACCATCCAGCTGTAAGAGAGTTAAGAAAGTACAAAATGTCCCAAGGCGGGGACTGTCTGGCTGGAAGGCATCACAGCAGGTCTTTGGTTCTTTCTCCTAAGATGATCCTCACACTGTCTCAAAAAGAGTCTGCGAATGCCTCTCCGTGGCTCCTGCATTTCTAAAGACTCGACTCAGGTTATCCAACTGCAACCTTAGTGCTGAGGGAACCGGCACCGGGGGGAGGTTCAGCTTTCCTTCCAGGAGGACAGTGGGGATGGCTCCAGTCTTGGCTCCATGACCGCCATGTTTTGTTCAGGAGCTGCCAAGTGGTAGGAAGTGATGGGAAAGAGAAGGATATCTTATTCTGGGAATCTTGATGGAAACGGGAAGCCAGAAGCTATTCATTAACTAGACACACATTGGCAAGAAGAAAGTCCAATTATTTGGGGTGTCTTTAACTCACAATTTAAAAACACAGCAGGAAAAGAACAGAGAAATAATCACGTTTAGCTGTTTGACAATTCTCTCTCTCTCTTCTCCTGGAATCCAATTTTTCCAATAAAACCTTTAAAAAGGAAGATAATTTAAAGAGCATGTAGCTTTATGCAATCCCCTTACTTCTCAGATGAGGAAACAAGAGCGGAGAAAGGGGAAGTGATGTGCTCAGGGTCACTGTGCAGGTTAGTGGCAAAGCTAGGAAAAGAACCCAGGTCTCCTGATTCCTAACTCAGGGTTTTTCCATCCAATTTCCCTGTCTCTCAATATGCATGATAGGTCCTAAGCAAAGTTGCAACTTAAAAAAGAAATGTATAGTTTTGCAGTACCTCAAAAAATTAAGCAAAGAATTACCATATGAGCCCGTATTTCTGCTCTTAGGTATATGTCCTGAAGAATCAAAAACAGGGACTCAAACAAGTACATGTACACACATGTTCATAGCAGCATCATTCACAATAGCTGAGAGGTGGAACGAGCCCAAATGTCCATCAAAGAATAAATGAATAAACAAATTGCAGGTTATCGCTGGGAGAGGAGAAGCAGACCATCCAGCTGGGGGCGGGGCTTGGGGGTGGAGTTGTCAGGGCTCTTCAAGGGAAATGCTATCTAACTGTGGAGCATCCCGTGGAGGAATAAGGAAAATCCCATATCCTTGAGAGGGCAGATAGAGGCTGCAGAAGAGGGGGTGGTGATGACTGTCTTGGAAAGTCGGAAGAGGGCGTGGAATTTTTCTGTGTAGCTCCACGGGGGCAAAAGAAGGATCAAATGGGAGGAAGTTCCAGAGAGGCAGATGCTTCTCTGAGATGCAAGGAAGAATGATCCACAGCCATCGTACAAAACCAATCATGAAAATGAGACACACCACCCACACACACTACCACTATGATGTACCTGAAGGATCCTTTTATATCGAATCAAACAGGAAAGAGGTGAACTGTAAGGCTACAAAATACATTGAAGGGGGGCCTATTGCACGGGGAGTGAGGAAAAGAACAAAAATAAATAAAACCAAGAGAAATCTTGTGTGGACTGGTGGTGTACTATGAACTAGAGAATATGATTAATTCAATTCTTGTGTACCTGAGATGCCCGCACCCCAATCCACTGTGTGAAAAGAAAAGCCAAAAAAAAAAAAAAAGAAGAAGAAGAAGAAAGAAAAGAAAAAAGAGAATAGAGTCACCTGAATATGAAGTGTTCTGCATGTGATGTGCTGAGCTCACTGCTTTTCATAAAGAATCCATATGGCATTTGGTCAGATGTGTCCCTGACAATGTGCCCCCACAGGAGGGAAACTGGATGCTTATCAGGATTACCTGGGTACTCTTTATTTTATTTTATTTTTTTTGCAGTACACGGGCCTCTCACTGCTGTGGCCTTTCCCGTTGCAGAGCACAGGCTCCGGACGCGCAGGCTCAGCAGCCATGGCTCACGGGCCCAGCCGCTTCGCGGCATGTGGGATCTTCCCGGACCGGGGCATGAACCTGCGTCCCCTGCATCGGCAGGCGGACTCTCAACCACTGCGCCACCAGGGAAGCCCCCCTGGGTACTCTTTAAATACACAAATACTTGGATCCTCAAACTTCTAGGTAGGGCGTCAAATCAAGCCTGCAGATTAAAACTTTTTTTAAAATTTGAATGCCCTTAGAACCTCTGTTATCTTACATGGGGGTGCTTCACACACTTAGGCCTTCTTGAACCCAAGGACTTTAAATTTGCAAGCCCTGTGGGAGATTTGAATTCAAAATATCTAAGATGGGGCCCAGGAAAGCGCACGTGAGTTGAGTGATGATCAGCCACTGGGGGGGACAGCAGACATGACGGCCTCTCTCGGGTGAGTTCAAGAGCATTGGCCACGCAGCAAAACCACCTGGGTTTGAAGCCGCTCCCCACTTACAAGGGGGGATCACGGGCAAGTACTGAAACTTTGGAGCTTTGTGTTTCTCATCTGAAAAATGCATATAATAGAAGCACCTATCCCAGAGGGCTGCCACTGTGACTTGATACCCCAAATCCTATAGAAAGCACTTAACAAAGCATGGGGGTACAAGCTCAAGAAATGTTAGCTAGTGCTATCCATCGGGCTTTGAACTACCTCCAGGACACTACCAGCAACTGCTCCAAGGAGCAATACTACTTATCCAACCGCAATCAGGGTGCTTTTCTATTTTTCCCTTCTTCTGGGTCCTGGTTTGCTTTCCTTCCCCAGATTGGGGGGCCCCTGGTGTTGATTCCACAAGCTGTCCCTGGCAGATGGACGAGAGGCCCACAGCTCCCACAGGCTGTCGCCGTCAGGAGCTCCCCGCATTCCCGCAGCCCCATTCTGAGCAAGCTGTGGTGTTCACAACACATCTGAAGTGATGGGGAGAAAAGACAGGCTGCGCAGAGACACGCCTCAGTCGGCAGCACCACGGCCCCTGCAGCAGAACCCGCCTTGGACTTTTGGCCAGCAGTCAGCCGGCCATTCGTTCACTTACCAGACCTGGTGGCAGGCGCCAGTCTAGAGAATAGACAGGGACAAGAGCTGAGGTTTCTCTACTCTTGCAGAGCCTACGTCTCAGTGGGGAAGACAGGAAATAAACGTTGAACAGCAACAACAACAACAAAATCAGGCAGCAGTAAGTGCAAAGAAGGAAATACAATCTGACCTGCACACAACGTTTACAGTAGCCTTTTCCATAATTGCCAAATTTGGAAGCACCCAAGTTGTCCTTCAGTAAGTAAATAGATAAATAAACTGGTCCATCCAGACAATGGAATATTTTTTTAGCACTAAAAGGGAATGAGCTATCAAGCCTTGAAAAGACATGGAAGAAACTTAAATGCCTATTAGTAAGTGAAAGAAGCCAATCTGAAAAAGCTACCTACTGTATGATTCTAACTATGGAACATTCCGGAAAAGGCAAAACTATGGAGACAATAAAAAGATCAGGGGTTGGAGGGAAGGAGGGATGAATAGGTGGAGCACAGAGGATTTTTAGGGCAATGAAACTACTCTGTGTGATACTCTAATGGTATCATTATAATTTGTCAAAACTCATAGAATGTACAATACCAGGAGTAAACCCTATTGCCAACTATGGACTTTGGGTGATAACGATGTGTCAATGTAGGTCCATCAGTTGTAACAAGTGTACCACTCTGGTGGGAATGGTGATGACACAGGGGTGGCTGTGCATGTGTGGGGGCAGGAGGCATATGGGAAATCTCTGCACGCTCTGCTCAATTTTGCTGTGAATCTAAACGTGCTCTAAAAAATAAAGTCTATTAAAAAAAAGAAAAGAGAAACTACAGTGATGGTGATGTGATAAAAGCAAGGAAGGCCTCTGTGAAAATGTGACATTTGACCAAGATATAAATGGCAATAAGGAGCCAACACTGTAAAGATGGGTCAGAAAAACATTCCAGGCAGATAGAACTGCCTGTGCAAAGGTCCAGTGGCAGGAAGCAGATGGGGACATGCAAGAAACTGAAAGAAGCTGGTGTGACTGGAGCTTGGAGGGTACGTGGGGAACAGTACGAGTCATAGTCGGAGAGGGAGACAAGAGTATACTCCCAGAGGGCTGAAGGCCAAAGTAAGGAATTAAAATATATTCTAAGCATGTCAGGAAACTATTGTAGGGTTCTAAGTGGTGAATCGACCCGATAAGATTTGTTTGTAAAGACCACTCTGCTGCGTGGAGGGTGGAATGTAGATCGACAACACTGGAAGCAGGGAGACCTTGTAGGAGGCGCTGTATCCTCTGGGGCAAGGCCAGCCCCTCAGCTTCCAAACCCAGAAACTTCATCACACAAAGTTTTATTCCCGGTGGTGAGGGCAGAGCTGAAAAATTCTGCAAAAATCTTTTAGTGCTGGGTGTTTACGATGGGTCCAGAGAAGCTGGGTGGCTTCTTTGGAAGTGCCTCAGGCCCTCTCCGAGGGGGAGGGTGGGTGGCTAGCTGCTTCACAGTCCTTGTTTTACATTGGGCTTTTGCAGAAGGTTTCGTTTCAAGAAAGGATTCTGTTAGTAAAACAAAGAACTGAAAACCCCTGTGCAACAGCCTAACTTCCCAAATGCAGAAACCCTGCGCCCAGTGGCAAAAACATGTGAGTGCAACAGCCAGGTGCAGGCGTGAGGAACAGCACACCAGGCTGGGGCCGCAGCACTGCACTGGAAACCGTCTGGCTTCCCGTGGCTAGCATCTCCTCACTGAGGCCTGGGGTGCCTTCTCGGGACAGCCTCACAATCCCTGACACCCTTGGTCAGCCTGTGTCCATCCCCACCCCAGCTGCTTCTGTCCTTTATGTCTCTCTTAAAATAAAACGTGCTTTGAAAGCCCTCCCTGATCAGGCCCTTGCATACCTGCCCAGTCTCATCCGCCGCTCCTCCACTCACCCCATTATACTGAATTATTCCTAGTTCCATGAATAGGCCTCGCTCGATCATCCACCCACTGAGAGAGGACCGCACAGACAACGGCCACACCATCTACGACAGCAGGAGCCTGGCCCACAGCCTCTGCAGCAGACAGCCCAGAGTGGTCAGGACTCAGGCAGTGACTACAGGCTTTCAGATGTTTTTTACCAGTACTTCCAACTCAAGACCAACCCGGGAAAGACAAATATGCTTCTCAGACCAATCACATGGGATGCCTGCTTCTACTTAGCCCGCCTCCAGGTGCCCACGTCAGTCTGAGCATACAGGAAGTCTTCCCTTTCTTTCACTAAAAACCTGTCCTCTCCCCTCTCTGCCTTTAAGTCTCTGCCAAAGCAAGTGATGGTGGCTGACTCCCTTGCTATAGCTCACTCCAAATAGCCTCTGCTTGTTCTCATTTGGGTGGCATTTATTTTCACACTAACTTTACATAAATTACTCTCTTTTCCTAGTCTGCCTTTTCTGCTCTTTCACTCAACTTTCTGTTATCTTTCAGGCTCAGCGCAGGTGACACCACCTCTGGGAAGCCTTCCTTGGTTTCCCTGGAACACCCTATCCCACCAAGGCTGGATGCAGTCCTCATCCTCCTTGCTCTCAGAGAATTCTGGGATATACTCGCTGTAATGAGTGCTAGGTCTTGGTGTAGATTGTTGTCTCCCCAGTGAACTCCTTGAGGCTGTCAAGCACACAGAGAACCTAGTGGGCATTTACTGGATGTTTATCCAGCATCCTTGCTCTCCTCCTCCTATCCACTGTACCTGTGTTCATCAGCTAGCACTGCCATTACAAAATACCACAGACTGGAAATTCACTGTCTCACAGTTTTGGAAGCTGGCAGTCCAAGATCAAGGTGCCGGCAGGGTTGGTTTCTCCTAAGGTCTCTCTCCTTGGCTTCCAAATGGCTGCCTTCTTGCAGTGTCTTCACACGGCCTCTCCTCTGTGCAAATGCACCTCCGGTGTTTCTTCCTCTTCTTATAAGGACACCAATGTTATTGGATTAGGGCGCATCATAATGACATCATTTAACCTTAATTACTTATTTAAAGGCCCAGTCTCCAAATAGAGTCACATTGTGGGTAGACCTTCAACATATGAATTTTGGGGGGGACACGATTCTGTCCATAATAGTACCCACATTTTTCTTCAGCAAATTTATCTCTGCCTCTTTCCCAGAATGATCCTACCCCAATTCCAGGGCTGGCTTGTGATTAATATAAGAAAATTAGCATTCCCTACCCCTCACCAATATGGTTGGTTTAGGAAAGGATACTTCATCCAGCCGGAGGCAGTGTGCTTCACGTAGACTTCTGCTAAAAGCTCTGAGAAAGACAAGTTTCCCCCTTTCTTCTGAAAGAGATCCAGTGAGGAATCCCGCTAAGGGGAGAGGATGGAGCTTCAGGGAGTGGGAGTAGGGGGGTCTCCAAGCATAATGTGAGGATACTCCAACACTGCAGAAGGCAGAGAGAAGACACAGGAAGACCTGATCCTTCCCGTCACTGAGTCACTGATGGAGCATTTCCTGAAGCAAGCCCTACTTGGGGATTTTAAATTACTTGTGTGTTTATATTAAAAATTCTCTTGAATTTTTAGGCCAGCTGGAGTTGAGTTCTCTATCACTTGGAAATGACAGTGCTGTCAGAGTCAGAAATGCTCCTAGTCTGTTGGTTGAACACATAAGCTTCCCATGACCTCCACTTTCTGTATTAAAAAAGCATTCCTCCCTCCACCTACCTGCCTGCCTCTGCCTGGACCCGGCCCCAACCCTCTGCTCTCAATTGGTTGGCTAGTGGGAAGCTGCTGCATTGCACAGGGAGATCAGCTCGATGCTTGTGACGACCTAGAGGGGTGGGATAGGGAGGATGGGAAGGAGGCTCAAGAGGGAGGGGATATGGGAATACATGTATACATATAGCTGATTCACTTTGTTGTACAGCAGAAACTAACACAACAATGTAAAGCAATTATATTCCAACAAATATATTTAAAAAAAAAAGAAAGAAAGAAAACTCAGGGGATTTCCATCTCCTGAGGCCCTTAAAATGTAGCCAAAGTGTGTACTGTGCTGGAAACGAAGGAGATAAAGCACCCCCCCCTCGAAACCCTCCCGTGCTAATGGGGTGTGTGAAGAGGGACACAGGAGGGTGTCATAATCAGTGCTTTTTTCCCCATCTTAAAATAAATAAATAAATTGGTGAAAAATAACCCCAAAACTATCTGCTCTCTCCTGAATTTCCAAACTCTTCTCAACTTGCTCCCTGCCTTAGCAGAGAAACATGTTCATGAGTTTCTCTCATAACGAAACCATAACATCATTCTCTGCATCTCACAGCCTCCCTACATGTACCTGAAGTTTTTTCTTCCATTTCTTCTCATAAAAGTTTTTTTTTTTTTTTCCTACAGTGGTCAATGGCTTCTGTCTTTACTTATTTCATTCCCATTCACTCCTCATCCAACGACATCCTGGAACTCTCCTGTCTGGACCTCCCATTGGCCTCCCGATGGCCAAAACCAGTGTTCTCAGTCTTTATCTTGCCAGACCTCTTGGAGGCACTAACACTTGTTAACCACCCCATCCATCCCTCCTAACATCCTTTCCTCTTTGGCCTCTGAAACACCACCCTGGGGCCTCGTTTTCTCTCTGGGCCTCCACGACGGCACTGATCACACTGCTGGATCCTCTTCTGCCTGATGTCCTCAGTGTCTCCATCAGGGTCCTGACCCTCCATCTCTATTCCCTGCCTTTGTTGGTGGTACCCACCTAAGTCACCAAGCTAGACACCTGGAAGCACCCTTAAATCCCACCTCTTCTCACATCTCACATCGAGGCACCAAGGCCCTTGGACTGTCTCCTTCCTGGTGTCTCTCATTCCCCCTCCCTTCTGCATGTTCCCACCTGTTTACCTCTGATAAATATCATGTCTCATGAACCACTGCAATAACCTCCCAATTGGTCTCCTTCCAATCCATTCTCCATGTTGCTATTACAGTGATTCTTCTAAACGGCCACCTGATCATATCAGTGCTCTGCTGCAAACCTTTCCATTTCTCCCCATCAGTCTATAAGATCAAATCCAACCCCCCAAGCGTAGCATATAAGGCTCTTTGAAATCAGGTTCCTGGAGGCCTCTCCAAGCCCACCCAAACCCTAAATGCTTCCTTACTGAATGCTGTGCCATTTTCTAAGCATACCACACCGTTTACAGCCTCCACACTTTACCTGTGCCGTCCCCTGTGCTTGCAAAGGCCTTCCCTCCTTGTCACGTGATTAACTCCTACTCAGTCTTCAAGACCTCACTGCTCAGACATCTTCTGCTCAGTGAAGAATTCCTTGTGCTTAGCCTGTGTCCCCCACCCCCAAGCAGAGCTGAGAGTCCATCTCATCTCTACTGTAGCTTAAACCTGCCTCTCTGAGGCCCTTAGCACACTGGCAAAACTATGTGATTAAAGTAAGGGTTGGAGACCTTTTCTGTAAATGTCTAGACAGTAAATATTTTAGGCTTTGTAAGACAGACGGTCTCTGTCACAAGTACTGAACTTTACTATTACAGTGTGAGGGCTGCCATAGACAATAAGTGAGCGGATGGGCATGGCTATGTTCCAATAAAACTTTATTTACAAAACAGGCAGTGGGCTGGGATTGGCCTGAGGGCTGTAGGTTGCTCACCACTGGCTTACGCTTTCTCCCCTCTTTGTGGAATTCGTGAGGCTCAGACAATGCCCTGATCATTTTTGTGTCCCTAGTGTCTGGCAGGGCCCCTGGCAGGAAACATTTATGGAAAGGAAGATCCAAGTAAAGATCTCAGTCCTGCCACTTATCTTTTGTAAATTACTTGTTTTCTAAGCCTTTTTTAAAATCTCAAAAATGGAAATAAATATTCCCGCTTTGCCTGCTGCAGAGGCTCATTGTGAGAATCCCATGAATAATGCATAGGAATGTGAAGCACAGTACAGATGGAAGCTGTTTCACTGTTCAAGTGACTCCACTACACACAGACCTTTATCAGGTAAACCTAAGTCCTAGAGAGGGCCTGTGATCTGCCCATCGTGCTGTCCATCTGCTGGCCGGTCTGGGGCTTAGCCACAGGCCACTCTCTGCCCTAAATCATCCTCCTACTCTGGGAGCTAAGCCCAGGGGTGAGGTTTCTCGACCACTTCTCCTCTCCCCGTCACTCCACCTGTCTTCTCCTAGATTCCAGATTCCACAGGTGCCCCTGGGCAGGTGTGAAAGAGACGGTGTGTGTGACAGATGAATGGCTTGATGGCCTCCAAGGCCTCCCTGAGATTTGAGGATGGTCTCTGGGTTAGCCATGGCCGCTGAGCCTGCGCGTCCAGGGCCTGTGCTCCGCAACGGGAGAGGCCACAGCAGTGAGAGGCCCGCGTACCACAAAAAAAAAAAAAAAAAAGAATAAAGAAAGGGGAAAAGTCTGGAAGTGGTTGGGGCTCAGGGAGATCATGAGGTTGGAACCAAGTTCAGTTCGAAATGCCCAGGGTCGTGAACAAACAGCTCTGCAGGTAGTCTGAGGCTGTGCTCCCGAATTACTGCCTGGGGATACGCACACCAACAGATTAGTGCTATGAGGCCACGTGCCAGCAACTAGCTCTTAGAATAAACTAATGGAATGACGAGAATAGTACTACAAGAACCAACTAAGGAATACACTCACACATCACTGCCACAGGATATTGTGGGGGAACAGAGAGATAATAAAAGCCTGACAGAGCCAACGCAAAACTCAGCCATTCTGCATTAGATTAAAAACAAACAAACAAACACGCAGCAGGGTTTATTACTATAGGTGCCCAGAAGCAACCTGTTCAGAAATCAGAGAGAGGAGCTGAAACAAAAGAGGAAACAGAGGCACATCAAAATAAGTGAGGAAGGGCCGTGTGTGTGAGGTCTGAAAAGAGCTCGGAAGTATTCCAGACTGGGCGGGGGGGTTCCCTGTAGACAGGCAGGCAGGCCCTCTTAGCTGGAACTCAGGACTAGGATATAAGGAATTTCTCAAGTAATCTGTTCCCAGTACAAACCAAGAACAGTTGTAAATGATTTATATATAAATCTGAGTGGCTCAGGTTACTGCTATAATAATCACATTTTCCCTCACTTTCTGTTTTCTTTCTTGAAGAACGGAGAAAGAGCCAGTGTGTGTCCTCTATCACGTTTGTTTTGGCAGAAAAAACAGTCGAGGAACTGGCCTAAGAGACAATATCTACACTCTCTGTGCACCAGGCAAGCCCCCGTGACCGGACTCCCGCCCCGCTCAGCCTCCTCTCCCGCAGGTCCAGCCCAGACCTCGCACCACTCCCCAGACCGGCCAGGTGCTTTCTGGACCTTTGGCCACACTCTGCATAGGCTGGAAGTGCTAACCCCTTACCTCTCTACAAGGCCGTCAGTGGCAACCTCTCTGCGATGCTGACCCTACTTTCCCACCGAAAGTGGGCTGCAATTTCCCCTGTGCTCCCCAGCACACTCTGTTCTAGGGGTCATTTCCTACTGCCTGTGGGAATAGTTGCTCCAACATCCATCTCCTGCATCAGACTTTGAACTTATTGAGGTCAGAGTCCATGTTTTGTCTCCCTTTGTAGTGAGACAGTACGATAAATATTCGTGGGGCCAGTGAAAAGCCATCTTATCAGATATTTCCTATTACTGAGAGATATGCATCCCATCAATGAATTAGTATATTATAAACCCTTGATTAAATCACAAATGATAAAAACTGTTGTTACAGTATAAGCCTGAGTAATAAAAATAACAGCTGTGAAATCATAATAATAATATCTATTAAGCATCCCATGAAGTAGATAGATCCTGTCCCTGCTCAGCAGACACATTCATCTCCTTTTTTTCCTGAAATCCTCCCCCACTCCCTCTCAGGGTTTCTGTCTGATCGCAGTCAGGCCACCCTGCTTTCTCCAACCCACAGACAGACTCTCAGGATCTTGGGATTCAGCCGCTCCAGGCACTAACTCCAGAATGGCCATCACTTCTGTTCCCAGCCTCCCCGCGTCTCATCCCGAGCGCTTCCGCTTAGCTGCCCTGGTTCTGAGGTCACCTTCAGCAGAGGGTTGCCCTGGGCACTGTGGAGGACCCTCCTCCCTGCTTCCCCTCCTACCTCGGGTCCCCTCCTCCCTTCCAACTCTCATGCCAAGGAAGGAACCATGCAACAGATGGTGACCTGAGCCCACTCACTCCCTCCACTCACAGGCATCTGAAGGCCAGAGGGGTTTCCTAGGAAACTGGAAATGCCCCCTATTAGTGATCCTCAGCCTGTCCCAAAGAGACAGAGCGCCAAGCAGGGAGAAGGAAGATAGAGGGGTCTCTGGAAGAGGATGAGACAAGACGGGGAAGCCGCAGGGGGAGCTCCCTGCCTTCCTCTTGAGAAAGCCCCAGGGAAGCTTGATATCTCACATCTCCCCTTCACCGCCCACGAAATGACCGCAGTCTCAGCATCTTTACAAAGTCTCTCTGCCCGCGCAGTCCTCCCACCTCCCCTTTATGGAGCGGTAACGGCACCAAACCCTCCCGGGCCCAAGGACTTGACAGCCTAAGAAAGCACTCACCAGCCTGCTTCTAGATCTGCCTCTCCCCGCTGCCCAGGAGGGGAGACCCCGCTTCCTCCCTGTGTGGGGTTGAACCAGTTGTCTTCTAGGATTTTCCAACAGCTAAAGACACCTTGTTATGGGATTCAAGCCCCCTCCCCCCTCCTCCCTTCTCGGGGTTGGAGGGGGGTGGTCTCCATCTGCTCGGTGGCTGTGTTTCATGCTTGGCTCCCTTGCATGGTCAGGGGGAGAGATCTGGGAGGAGTGAGGGGCTGTGTGTTTAACCATTGATAGGGTTCCGCTTGGTGGCAGGGGCACCAGCAGGTCCGGCCCCTCCTCTCCCTGCCTGGGCTAAGTTCACAGAGGCTGTCAGGGTCTCAGCAGGAGTGCAGGGTGGGGGAACAGCAGTATCAGGTGGCCTTGATTCCCGCCGGGAGGGGGTGGAGGGGGACACCTGGGTTTAGGATTAAGGATTTGGCTGAAAACAGCTGTTTCCTCCTCAACACCCAGAACTAATCTATAGGTTGAAACCTGAACCACTGGGCTATTTATTAAGTTGGGGGTGAGGGAAGGAGGGGTCAGGAAAGAAGAAAGGGGGAAGGGACCTTTTCCTCGAGGTGCCCACCATAAATATCTAGTGAATTTCTCGTGTTCACTGCAGGCTCTCTGGGGCACAAAGCACTTGCGGGGCACCTTGGTGTGCAAAAGCCACCAGGCAGCCAGGCTCCACACGAAGGCTGCGCCCACCAGGAAAGTGCCCCCCTTCTAGGGGGAAAGGCACAGGCACCTCACTGTGCGGGCAGAGCTGGGCGAGTCACTAAGTCAATAGAGCTTGGACGTAAGAGACCTGCTGCATACTTTTCATAACTGATTTCTGTGGATCTACGACAAATCTTTTAACCATCTGCTTATAGTGGACCTTTAGATTATTTTTCTTTATTTTTTCTCCATCACCACAATGCTACAATGAACACCCTTGTACATACAACCCGATATATGGAAGACGTGGGGTTGCTGCCTTATCCTGTTTCTTTGACCCCAGGCCAACTGGAGCCTGACACATCTTAGCCTGGCATAGCAAGACAGCCCAAAGTATCCAGGCAGCTGGGTCCACAGCCCAGCCCTGGACAGCCGACCGCACAGGCTGGCAGTTGCTGGGCACACTGGGAGGGATATCGCCGGTGCTTTCTGAAGCCAGCTTTCTGAAGTTCTTTGGGGCTGTCCATTTTCTCCTCATTATTATTGCTTATTCGTTCATCCTCCAAGAGGCAGGACTGGGAAACACACATGGAATGGAAAAGACTCTCAAATGTAGTCAGTATAGCTGCCTGTTAGCTGATGTGACACGCTGTGCAGGGGCTGCCTTCAATAAGGTTTGTGGATATCTGTGAATTTCCCTTATTCCGGCTCCACTCACTGCCCCTGCTCGGGGTTAACTGAGCTCTGACCAGTTTTCTTATAGAGATTAGCAGGTAAAGCAAATTGCAAAGGGAACAAAAGTTAACATGTAGGGTATGCAGACAGCCTCCACCTTGGAGACATCAGCTAAAGACACAGGTAACAACCTTCCCTCGGTGGGGGGAGAAATTCTGCCACCTCCAAGAAGGAGAAGAAGAGCCCCCACCTCTCTACAACTTAAGAACCAACTTCACACTCATCTCCCTGTTTTCTACCCTCAGGGAGGAAGTTTCACAGCAATTAGACACACATCTTCTTCACAGCTGGAGGGAGAAGAGAGAGGGCTGTGAAGCTCTCCACCCACCTCCAAGTGGGGGAGAAGACACCTGGGATAGCAGAGCCGGCTCCCCTGGGCCTGTTAGTAAAGAGAAATTGCTCTGACGAAGGCTGGAGGGGGAAGTAAGCATAATCCTATGTGTCCAAGGTACAGCCCAATATTTGGGAAGGGTAAGAAGGAGGGACCTGAGTGGGAGAGAAGGTAGAGACTGAAGGTAGAAGGCCTGAAAGGGAGGCTTGGATTTAGTATGAGAAGACCTAGGGTTCCTCAAAACATGAAACACAGAATTACCACATGACCCAGCAATCCACTCCTGGGTATATACCAAAGAGAACTAAAAATGTATGTCCACATCAGAACTTAAACATGAATGTTCACAGTAGCATAACTGATCATAGCCAAAAAGTTGAAACAACCTAAATGTCCATCAACTGATGATGCATAAGTAAAATGTGGTATATCTATATATAAAGGAATATTATTCAGCCATAAAAAGGGAATGACATATGGACACATGCTACAACATGGGTGAACCTTGAAAACATCATGCTAAGTAAAAGAAGCCAGACACAAAAGACCACATATTGTACCATTCCGTTTATACGAAATGTCTGGAATAGGCAAATCTACAGAGGTGGGAAATAGATTAGTGATTGCCTAAGGCTAGAGGAAGACCAGGGTCGGGGGTGGGAAGAGGAGTGACTGATAATGGGTATAGGTTTTTGTGGTGGAAGTGGAAGGTAATTAAAATGTTCTAAAATTAATTATGGTGATTGGTGCCCAACTTGGTGAATATATTAAAAATCAAAGCATTGTATACTTTACTTTTTTTTCAAATTTATTTTTTATTGAAGTATAGTTGATTAACGAGTTGTATACTTTATATAGGTGAATTGTATGGTATGTGAATTATATCTCAATAAAGCTGTTATTTAAAATATCAATGAGAAAAAAGAATTAATTACATAAGAACTTGGAAGATTTTGTAAGAAAACTGTGATACTTCAAAAAGGGAAATGAATGATTACATTTATAAATGCAGTTTCAAATGTTCAAAGGAATTTAACTAAGTTTATTAATGGAATCAAACAAGTGATTGTTAAAATTTATGAGATTTATGAAGAGAATTGTTAAAATTTGTCAGTTGACATGAAAAGTTGAAGAAAAATTAGGTTTGGGGATTCCTAACTTTAACATATTGAACATTGATTTTTTAAAAAAGACCTAGGGCTAAGTTCCTGGATGCCACCCAGAACAAGTCACTGTTTGTCTAGTCCCTATCTCCACAGTAAACTGCAAAACGCTGTACAAAGGGAATGTTGCAGAAAGAACAGCCTGAACGCTCAATCTCTGTCCTGGCGGCTTTCCTGAAGGGTGATAGCTGTACAAACCCCTATAGCCAACTTTCTTTCAAACCCCAGCTCCTCATTCGAGTCACTGACCAATGCGTTCCCAGGCTCCCTGAGTGGAGTGTCCATTTGGAGTCGGGGCCTCTGTCCATCTGAGGAGCTACCATCTGGACCCATCTGCTCAAACGTCACTCACGTTAAGCTGCTTACTCCACCCTCTATTTGTGGGATTCCAAGCCTAGTTTCAACAGACCAGGGTTCTAAAGCCATTTGAAAACCATAGGATGAGCTCAAGCAGGAAAAATAAAAAGGGGCGGGGGGTGGGGCAAGATTATTGAAGAAGCTTGGGTTGAGGGAAAGAGAGATGACCTCCAGCCCCTTAACTGGACCGTGAGCTTCTTGAGAGTGCGGGCAGTGGCTTCCACCTTTTTCCTGTGTTCTTCATAGAAGCGAGCACCAGCTCAAGGCAGAACAGGGCTAGCTAAGAAGATGCAGACCAGGGGAAACACACCAGACATGGATTCTGAGACGCAGCTTCGAGAGTAAGTGACGTAGTATAATCCCTCTGGCACATGGAAGGGGCATGGACTCGCGAGCCACGCACCTTTGTTTCAATCCCACCTCAGCCGTTGACCTGCTGCGTGGTCTTCAGCAATTTGTTTACTCTCTCTCTTAGAGCCTCAGTTTTCTTGTCTTTGAACGGGATAATACACTTACTTATTATAAGATTATTGTGATGATTATTAACTGAGTTGATTTAATTCATTTTGAATGAATTAATGGGCTAACGTTTATGTATAGCATCTAACACAAGGCCTGGCCCAAACTAAGCATTCAAAAACTATTAGTCATTTCCCCTTCCCGACAAGTTACAGCTGGTGCAATGCTTTGCTACATGACTTTGGACAAGCTGGACTTTCGAACCTACAGATCTATTTTGTAGATGTACAAAGTACACAATGCCTGTGCTAATAACCATACGTTAGCTCTGTGGCCAAGGAGTTATTATTCACTCTTAGAGCCGACATACGGTTATCTGCACAAGTGTTGTCTACTGTGGACCAGAGAGCAGGGAGGTTCCTGCAAGATTCCAGACCAGCCAAAGCAGCTCTGCGCTGCCCTCTCTCCTGCCTTTACCCTGGCTTCCTTAACCAAAGTGCTTCAAACTCCTGGAGACCACCCTGCATGGCCCCAATCCTGCCCTTGTTCATGCCAGCTTCTTCCACCAGTGGTCCATGACCTATGACATCAACTGCACCAGACTCGAGTCAACCTCAATGGAGCCAGGTCAGTTCTTCTGAGGCTTCCATCCTGCTGCCAATATTGGTCTAGCTGCTGATATTCCAAGGATTGCACAACCCCGGTGGCATTTTTAAGATTCCTGTGTGACATGATAAGGAGGCACAGGGAGGAAAGGACTAAGACAGCAGGAGGGAGCAGCATCTGTTCTTCCTCTCATTCCAGCCCTCTGCATTCACATCCAACACAGACATCGGTCTGGATCCAACTGCCATCCTGGCAGGCTTCTACAGGCTGGAGGAGATGTGAAAATACAGGCGCGTGGTGGAGAGGAGGTGGAACAGACAGGGGAAGGTTGTTTCCTGCATTATAAGATGCATTTGTCTAGAAGTCTGGTGCAAAGTGCTGGCTATTATGCTCACACCGAAGACACCATTGGCTCCAGCGGTGTAGGGAAAAGCTTGGTGTTAATGCCCCGAGTGAGCGCATACACCTGCTTGTAGAAAGCCCTCCCTTTGCTATAGTCTATAATCCTCCCATTAGAAACAGAAACTCACAGGGTGACATGCTGTCTCAAACCCAACAGCTCAGCCTCCAGTAAAAAGGTGGGTTTAGTAGGGCAGCAAGGAAGGCTGAGAGGGGTGTAGAAGTGATTGCATCACCTCAGCAGAAACGAGGTAGATAGCACACGCGATTGAGGGGAATAGCTTTCACTGCTGCCAGCTGTGGCTCCACACCTAGCCCTGCAGATCTCAGCACCCAGGAGAAGGTGGCTAAGCATGGATGCTGCCTCAGGGGCCCGGAATTGGTCCTGGGGCAGGGAGTGCGGAGGCAAAACAGTTCCTAATGCAGTTCCACGGCCCTTCCCCAATCATCCCACAGTGGTGTGTCCTGAGCCCACGTTGGCCACAGCAGCCTGTTGTAATGTTTCTGGAGAGAAAAGGCCCAGCTTCTTACCAACAGGCAGAGGGGTTGAGGAGTGTGAGTGCCATTAACCAAATGACTCCATTTGAGAAACTGAAGGCCTGGGGGAGCTGGGTGGTTCTGCCTTGCATCAGAGGGCAGGTGTCTGCTCTGAGTGCCTGGCGAGGCCCAGGGGCTGAAGCACTGGGGCAGGGGAGACACCGGATGGGAGAGATTGGTCTGTGTGGGAAGGTGCCTCACACTGGGGCTGCAGGAGGAGGGGGGAGGGAGGAGACCTGTGCTGGGGAGCAGATGCCTGGGGCCGCTCCAGATGGCAGTGGCCCAGAACAAAAGGAGAAGAGCCAGAGGGAAGGAGGACAGAGAAACAGAGGACTTGCTCCTCTGAGGCTTCCCAAGTGGAGAGACAAAATCAGATTCTTACCTGGAACCTGGCCGGAGGCTTGCTCAGAAACATCTATGCAGCCCCAAACCACCCTGAAAAAACCCTGCAACCCCGAGCCCAAATGGCCAACCGTGTGGGTCCCAGAGCTGGAGAACTGCTGGGATTCGAATTCAGCTGCTGCCGCTTTCTCAGCTGTGGTGCTCCGAGCATGTTCCTCCACCTTTCTGTATTTACGTCACCAGTAAAATGTGGGTAACAATGGGCCCTATTTCATAGGGTTACTGTGAGGAGGATTAAATGGAAAATGCACAGCGTTGGCGGCTGGGGAGTCCTCCAGTGCTGATTCTGGCAAGGATGGCTGTTACCACCTCTAAAGAACCGGCTCAGACCCCCGCAGAGCTTAGTGGTCCTCACGTGGCCATACGTGTGCGCTCTTTTCTTCTTCTGTTAAAAGTTTCCCTGTATGTCTTAAGGTCCTCTGATCCTTTGACTTCCTGAAGGTGTGGGTGCCTCAGACTGGAGGAGGCAGTGTGGTGTCCCAGCAAGAAAAACGGCCCACAATTCAGGACATCTGAGTTCTTTCTTTTTTAAAAAAATTTATTTATTTTTGGCTGTGTTGGGTCTTTGTTGCTGTGCGCAGGCTTTCTCTAGTTGCGGTGAGCAGGGGCTACTCTTCGTTGCGGTGCGCGGGCTTCTCAGTGCGGTGGCTTCTCTTGTTGCGGAGCACGGGCTCCAGGCGCACGGGCTTCAGTAGTTGTAGCACATAGGCTCAGTAGTTGTGGCTCGTGGGCTCTGGAGCACAGGCTCAGTAGTTGTGGTGCACGGGCTTAGTTGCTCCGCGGCATGTGGGATCTTCCCGGACCAGGGCTCAAACCCGAGTCTTCTGCATTGGCAGGCGGATTCTTAACCACTGCGCCACCAGGGAAGCCCCAGGACATCTGAGTTCTAATATGAGTTCCGTTGCTGTTCGTTTTGTGGACGTTGGAGAAGTAACTTCTTGAGCCTCATTGTATTCATCAATCAAATGCGAATGATGACGCCAGCCTTGCCCACATCACAGAATTGTCGTGAAAGTCAAATGACACAACTAATGTAAATGAATGCACTGTAGAACTATAGTGAACCAATATCAGGTTCCGATTTTTGGGCTCGTGGATTAGACTGGAAGGGTCCAGAGGTGCAAAGCCTGGATAGGTTTGCTCTGCACCAGGCAGGATGCAGCAGGTGTGACTCTGGCTGCCACTCAGATGTGCTGCTGGGTAGTGACACTGCTATCATCAGAGAAGGTCGGGGGGCTCCCAGGTTCCTTAGGCAGGGATCTGGTTAGGCAACCCAGAGTGTGTGTGCCCAGGGAGGAGTGTGGAGGGGCCTTAGGAGGGGGAGCAGAGATAGAAAGTAAGGGGGGTTCATGAAAAAGTGCCAAGAGAGGGGCCACGGTGACCACAAAGCTGGACTAACCCCTGATTCTGGCACAAACCTGGGGATCTGTTCCCATGCTGTTTTACATATATTTACAGGCCCATTATAATAACCTGTACACTATTTTTGCAATCAGAGTCCTCCAAATACAAACCAAAAGAATGGTGCCCCACCCCCTGCCCCACTACTGCCAGTATGTTAAAGTTCAACACTTAGTAACAGGTGAAAAAGTCCTGTGGTCAGATGGATTTCCCTGGTGGTCCCCGAAACCTGACACTGTTCTAAGGCAAGTCGCAGACCTAAGAGAACCCACACAGAAACTACCTTCATAAAACAAGTATATCTGAGCCGCTGTTGATATGACAAATAATTTCATTTACTGAATACCTAGTATAAGCCAGGCACAGTGCAGGGTTCTTTATGTGTTTAATCTTTACAAGATGTTCATTATTATCCCTACTGTATAAACCTAGAGTGGTTTGAAACTTTCCTACAGTCACAAAGCAAGGACAGCCAGAATCCATGTCATCAGCGTATTCTGTTCCTACCTTTCAACTCCCTCCCTGCCTGCATCCTCCCAGCCTAAATCTCCAACTCTTTCTGGGAGAACAGAAGCCATCTGAAAAGGGAGTTGGAGCAATGAGGCTGAGATGCCCACACTCAAGAACAGGGAAACCTTTCTCTGTTCGGGCCTCCAGGTCAGACTCTGCCAGCCCAGAAGCCTCCAGGCTGCTAGCGTGTGATTCAATGCCAATTACTCCTTGGTTAAATTTGTAGCCCTTATTGCTTGCATGTACTCCCCTGCCATCCCTGCCTTGAGACTAAGACAGGAGTTGCTGGGAGCAGCAGGAAATTTTACCCCAGAATGGAACAATGCAGACCCTGGACACAGGGTGTGGCTTCAGTGATGTCAGCTTCAGCTGTTTACGGTGCCCTGGACAGCTGTCCATCTGCCAGGGCCCACTGCTCCGCCCAGAGGAGGGGTTCTCAGACCGCCCCCCATATGCTGGGGCTGTCACTCAGGAGGCTCCCAGGTTGTGGAGGCCAGGCTAAGGGGGAGTGAGGGCCACAAACACAGCTGTTTCCCAATTTTTCAATTGAACAGTCGGGACAATGGCAGGGCTAATGCCGGCTCACTGCATCTGCTGGAGAAAAAGGAACAAATGCTTCCCCAAAGTCAGCCTCTGGCCTAGGAGAGCCTTGAGGTCTGGCTCTGTGGCCAACTCTGGGGAGAAGGAAGGAGATGTCCCCTCAGAAAATTCCGGGGCCTGAAACGTCTCTCATCAAAGAGAAGGGGCAGGAGGTGAGAATTTCTTCCCACCCTACCCCTGAGACACGGGGCCCAGGCCCAGGCCCAAGCCCCACTCACCGTCTCTGCCTCATTCAGCCTCCTTCCTGTAACACCAGAGGGGGCTCCCTTCCAGTCTGCAGCGGGAAGGAACACTCCAGCGTCCCAAATTGCACATAAGTCAATCAACCTGTCACAAAGCAAGCACAAAGAAGAACCCCAGGGTCACTTTGGGAGAGGAAAAGAAAAGCCTTTGTGCTTTGCAGCTTGTTCATTCACTGGGAAATTACATCGTTGTCCACACCCATTTGGGCAGTTTTACATAGCATAACAGCATCTTTGTTCACAAAAATTCAAAGCACTCTGCAAGAAATGGGACCGATTCTGCGAGGTGCCTAAGCGTGCTGGACTTTGGGAAGCTGGGATCATCTCTCTCTTCATAAGATCATTATTGTGGCCTGACATCATAATCGAATTGCTGAATCCCTAGTCACCTGAAGGAGTTAAGCCACTCCTCAAAGAATCTCTCCTACACCCAAGGGAGAATTTACCCATAATTATCTCATTAACTTTTTTACTTAGGAGAACTATTATGTTTTTCTTCCCCATCTACAGATAATCAAACCAAGTTCACCATAAATAAATTACCCATTAAAAGGAGATCTAATTTTAGTGTTAGGAGACATGGGTTTTAGGTCCTAGCTTGTTTTATCATTTTGCATAGATCACGTCCCTACATGTGACTCATTTTCTTCATCTGTTAAATGGGGAGAAGGTACAGGACAGTGGGTCAGACCACTAGACTATGAGGTGGCATTTCAAGAGTTCAAGTCCCAGGTCTGGTCCTTTGCGGCAATCATTTAGCCTTTCTCACTACAGATAACATATCTCACTTAATCATTTGCTTTAACATTAAAACGTGTCTGCAGAAAATGGTCACATCCACCTTTGTAGAGGGGAATGCGGCAATATCTATCAAAATAAGTATGCATTTACTCTTTGTCCCAGTAGCCTCAGTTCTAGGAATCTTTTTGAAATATATCTTATGTGATGCCCAAGTTCTGACCTACAGGATTATTGTCAAGTGAAAAGAAACACGATAGGAAAAAGTGTGCTTAATATGCTACCATTTATTTAAGAAAGGGAGAATGAATGCAAAGATATATATGTATTTGCTTATATTCTGCAAAGACAATAAAAGGATAAAGCATAAAATAAAATTTAAAGGACTTATAGGGAGGGGGAGGAATGAGGTGGAGGGAACAGGGATATTGAATATACCTTGTTTTGTGGATTTGCTTTGGAACATGTAAATATTTGACATAATTATAAGCAACAATATTTTTGAAAGAAATCCCTAAAATGAAAGTGTAGCAAATGAGTCTGTATGTCCAGCTGGTTGGCATAACTACACATAGAGAAATTAAAACACAGTAATTTGACTCTATATCCTTGGAGGGATATATCCTAAGAATAAAAAGAACTGCCTCATTCCCCCCACCCCAAAATCCTAAACTGTTTTCGATAATCATATTATTGATGAAGTTATGGTATTATTATTGTTGTTGTTATTCTGAGACTTTTGTATGTGTATTGTGGGATAAACCAAATGATTAATAATATTTATATTACTGAAAAACAAGGGTTTCCTATTGCAAGAAGATACAAATGTAAGCTCGATGAGATCAGGTTAAAATTTTGTAGTCCTGATTGTGAACTGAGAGTATCAGGATGAGCTCCATATGTTTTATGTTACATCCATCCATACACACACACACACACACACACACACACACACACACACACACACACAAAATACCTAGCAAGGCCTAGAAACAAGGATCATCCTGGAAGGAATGAGTACCCCCTAGCAATCAGATTATGAACTCTATATACCATCCCCCACAAAGAAATCAGGCTTCCTTGGAGAAGGGTCTGAAGCAGCAAATATATAAGATGAGCCTAGAGCATCTTGTTACACCATAAAAGCAAACAAAGCGTCAAAGATTACTAGAGTTGGGGGGACCTTCAAGATGGCAGAGGAGTAAGATGTGGAGATCACCTTCCTGCCCACAAATACATCAAAAATACACCTCCATGTGGAACAACTCCTACAGAACACCTACTGACCTCAGACTTCCCAAAAGATGCCTGAGGGCGACCTATACACAGAGGTGGGGCGCAAACCAAAGCTGAACCCTGGGGACTGTGCGAACAAAGAAAAGAAAGGGAAATTTCTCTGTGCAGCCTCAGGAGCAGCGGATTAAACCCCACAATCAACTTGATGTACCCTGCATCTGTGGAATACCTGAAGAGACAATGAATATTCCCAAAATTGAAGCGGTGGACTTTAGGAGCAACTGTAGACTTGGGGTTTGCTGTCTGCGGCTGATTCGTTTCTGATATTTATGTTTACCTTAGTTTAGTTTTTAGCGCTTGTTATCATTGGTGAATTTGTTTATTGGTTTGGTTGCTCTTTTCTTTTAAAACTATTATTATTATTTTACGTTAATAATTTTTCTTTTTAATTTTTTTTCTTCTGAGCTGTGTGGCTGACAGGCTCTTGGTGCTCAGCCTGGTGTCAGGCCTGAGCCTTTGAGGTAGGAAAGCCGAGTTCATGACACTGGACCACCAGAGACCTCCCGGCCCCATGTAATATCAATCAGCGAAAGCTCTCCCAGAGACCTCTGTCTCAATGCTAAGACCCAGTTCCACCCAACAGCTAGCAAGCTCCAGGGCTGGATGCCACATGCCAAACAACTAGTAAGACAGGAACACAACTCCACCCATTAGCAGATAGGCTGCCTAAAATCATAAGAAGTTCACAGACACCCCAAAGCACACCACCAGACGTGGTCCTGCCCACCAGAGAGACAAGATCCAGCCCCACCCACCAGAACACAGGCACAAGTCCCCTCCACCAGGAAGCCTATACAAGGCACTGAACCACCCTCACCCACTGGGGGCAGATACCAAAAACGATGGGAACTACGAACCTGCAGCCTGCAAAAAGGAGACCTCAAACACAGTAAGTTAAACAAAATGAGAAGACAGAGAAATACGCAGCAGATGAAGGAAGGAGCAAGGTAAAAACCCACCAGACCAAACAAATGAAGAGGAAACAGGCAGTCTACCTGAAAAAGAATTCAGAGTAATGATAGTAAAGATGATCCAAAAACTTGGAAATAGAATGGAGAAAATACAAGAAATGTTTAACAAGGACCTAGAAGAATAAAGAGCAAACAAACAACGATGAACAACACAATAAATGAAATTAAAAATTCTCTAGAAGGAATCAGTAGCAGAATAACTAAGGCAGAAGAACGGATAAGTGACCTGGAAGATAAAATAGTGGAAATAACTACTGCAGAGCCGAATAAAGAAAAAAGAATGTAAAGAATTGAGGACAGTCTCAGGGACCTCTGGGACAACATTAAATACACCAACATTTGAATTATAGGGGTCCCAGAAGAAGAAGAAGAAAAAAAGGGACTGAGAAAATATTTGAAGAGATTATAGTTGAAAACTTCCCAAACATGGGAAAGGAAATAGTCAATCAAGTCCACGAAGTGCAGAGAGTCCCATACAGGATAAATCCAAGGAGAAACATGGCAAGACACATATTAATCAAACTATCAAAAATTAAATGCAAAGAGAAAATATTAAAAGCAGCAAGGGAAAAGCAACAAATAACAAACAAGGGAATCCCCGTAAGGTTAACAGCTGATCTTTCAGCAGAAACTCTGCAAGCCAGAAGGGAGTGGCAGGACATATTTAAAGTGATGAAAGGGAAAACCTACAACCAAGATTACTCTACCCAGCAAGGATCTCATTCAGTTTTGATGGAGAAGTTAAAACCTTTACAGACAAGCAAAAGTTAAGAGAATTCAGCACCACCAAACCAGCTTTACAACAAATGCTAAAGGAACTTATCTAGGCAGGAAACACAGGAGGAGGAAAAGACCTACAAAAACAAACCCAAAACAATTAAGAAAATGGTAATAGGAACATACATATTGATAATTACCTTAAATGTAAATGGATTAAATGCTCCAACGAAAAGACATAGACTGGCTGAATGGATACAAAAACAAGACCCATATATATGCTGTCTACAAGAGACCCATTTCAGACTTAGGGACACATACAGACTGAAAGTGAGGGGATGGAAAAAGATATTCCTTGCAAATAGGAATCAAAAGAAAGCTGGAGTAGCAATTCTTATATCAGACAAAATAGACTTTAAAATAAAGACTATTATAAGAGATAAAGAAGGACACTACATAGTGAACAAGGGATCAATCCAAGAAGAAGATATAACAATTGTAAATATTTATGCACCCAACATAGGAGCACCTCAATACATAAGGCAAATGCTAACAGCCATAAAAGAGGGGAATCAACAGTAACACAATAATAGTGGGGGACTTTAACATCCCACTTTCTCCAATGGACAGATCATCCAAAATGAAAATAAATAAGGAAACACAAGCTTTAAATGATACATTAGACAAGATGAACTTAATTGATATTCATAGGACATTCCATCCAAAAACAACAGAATATACTTTCCTTTCAAGTGCTCATGGAACATTCTCCAGAATAGATCATATCTTGGGTCATAAATCAAGCCTTGGTAAATTTAAGAAAATTGAAATCATATCAAGTATCTTTTCCGACCACAACACTATGAGACTAGATATTAATTACAGGGAAAAAAACTGTAAAAAATACAAACACATGGATGCTAAACAATACACTACTAAATAACCAAGAGATCACTGAAGAAATAAAAGAGGAAATCAAAAAATATCTAGAAACAAATGACAATGAAAACACGATGACCCAAAACCTATGGGATGCAGCAAAAGCAGTTCTAAGAGGGAAGTTTATAGCAATACAATCCTACCTCAAGAAACATCTCAAATAAACAACCTAACCTTACACCTAAAGCAATTAGAGAAAGAAGAATAACAACAACAACAAAAAAAAACCCCCCAAAGTTAGCAGAAGGAAAGAAATCATAAAGATCAGGTAAGAAATAAATGAAAAAGAAATGAAGGAAACAATAGCAAAGATCAATAAAACTAAAAGCTGGTTCTTTGAGAGGATAAACAAAATTGATAAACCATTAGCCAAACTCATCAGGAAAAGAAGGGAGAAGACTCAAATCAACAGAATTAGAAATGAAAAAGGAGAAGTAATAGCTGACACTGCAGAAACGAAAAGGATCATGAGAGATTACTACAAGCAACTATATGCCAATAAAATGGACAACCTGGAAGAAATGGACGAATTCGAAGCACAACCTTCCCAGACTGAACCAGGAAGAAACAGAAAATATAAACAGACCAATCACAAGCACTGAAATTGAAACTGTGATTAAAAATCTTCCAACAGACAAATACCATATGCTAACACATATATATGGAATTTAAGGAAAAAAAATGTCATGAAGAACCTAGGGGTAAGACAGGAATAAAGACACAGACCTACTGGAGAACGGACTTGAGGATATGGGGAGGGGGAAGGGTGAGCTGTGACAAAGCGAGAGAGAGGCATGGACATATATACACTACCAAACGTAAGGTAGATAGCTAGTGGGAAGCAGCCGCATAGCACAGGGATATCAGCTCAGTGCTTTGTGACCGCCTGGAGGGGTGGGATAGGGAGGGTGGGAGGGAGGGAGATGCAAGAGGGAAGAGATATGGGAACATATGTGTATGTATAACTGATTCACTTTGTTATAAAGCAGAAACTAACACACCATTGTAAAGCAATTATACCCCAATAAAGATGTTAAAAAAAAAAATCTTCAACAAACAAAAGCCCAGGACCAGATGCCTTCACAGGCGAATTCTATCAAACATTTAGAGAAGACCTAATACCTATCCTTCTTGATCTCTTCCAAAATATAGCAGAGGGAGGAACACTCCCAAACTCATTTTACAAGGCCACCATCACCCTGATACCAAAACCAGACAAAGATGTCACAAAAAAAGAAAACTACAGGCCAATATCACTGATGAACATAGATGCAAAAATCCTCAACAAAATATTAGCAAACAGAATCCAACAACACATTAAAAGGATCATACACCACGATCAAGTGGGGTTTATCTCAGGAATGCAAGGATTGTTCAATTTACGCAAATCAATCAATGTGATACACCATATTAACAAACTGAAGGATAAAAACCATATGATCATCTCAGTAGATTCAGAAAAAGCTTTCAACAAAATTCAACACCCATTTATGATAAAAACTCTCCAGAAGGTAGGCACTGAGGGACCCTACCTCAACATAATAAAGGCCACATATGACAAACCCACAGCCAACACTGTTCTCAATGGTGAAAAACCGAAACCATTTCCTCTAAGATCAGGAACAAGCAAGGTTGCCCACTCTCACCACTATTATTTAACATAGTTTTGGAAGTTTTAGCCACAGAAATCAGAGAAGAAAAAGAAATAAAAGGAATCCAAATCAGAAAAGAAGTAAAACTGTCACTGTTTGTAGATGACATGATACTATACATAGAGAATCCTAAAGATGCTACCAGAAAACTACTGGAGTTAATCAATGAATTTGGTAAAGTAGCAGGATACAAAATTAATGCACAGAAATCTCTTGCATTCCTATACACTAACGATGAAAAATCTGAAAGAAAAATTAAGGAAACACTCCTATTTTCCATCGCAACAAAAAGAATAAAATACCTAGGGATAAACCTACCCAAGGAGACAAAAGACCTGTATGCAGAAAACTGTAAGACACAGATGAAAGAAATTAAAGACGATACAAACAGATGGAGAGATATACCACGTTCTTGGATTGGAAGAATCAACATTGTGAAAATCATTATACTACCCAAAGCAACATACAGATTCATTGCAACCCCTATCAAATTACCAATGGCATTCTTCACAGAACTAGAACAAAAAATTTCACAATTTGTATGGAAACACAAAAGACCCCGAATAGCCAAAGCAATCTTGAGAAAGAAAAACAGAGCTGGAGGAATCAGGCTCCCTGACTTCAGACTAGGGGAACCTAGGGACAGGAGAGGAATAAAGACGTAGACGTAGAGAATGGACTTGAGGACACGGGGAGGCGGAAGGGTAATCTGGGACGTAGTGAGAGAGTAGCACTGACATATATACACTACCAAATGTAAATTAGATAGCTAGTGGGAAGCAGCTGCATAGCACAGGGAGATCAGCTTGGTGCTTTTTGACCACCTAGAGGGGTGGGATAGGTAGGGTGGGAGGGAGACGTAAGAGGGAGGGGATATGGGGATATATGTATACATATAGCTAATTCACTTTGTTATACAGCAGAAAGTAACACAACATTGTAAAGCAACTATACTCCAATAAAGATGTTAAAAAAAAGAAAAAAAAGATTACTAGAGTTATGCCAAAAGGACTTGGAAGCTACCCAGCATAAGGTGTCCCTGGTCAAGTTGAGCATTAAAAAGGATCATGACTACGATAGGTTGAAACATAACAAATGTGTTTAAACATTTAAATCTTATAAATCGCTAATAATATTCTTTAAAAGCCCAAATAACCTGTGAGTCACCTTTTAGGGATGTTAGGAATACACTTTATTATTTTAAAATCTGGTCAATAAAGCAAAAGAGGGAGGAGTGGGTAGAGGTATCGTGAGACAAGACTGGCCTTGTACTGATCATTGTTGAAGAGAGTGAAAGATACATCAGGTTCATTACATTATTCTCTCTTCTTTGTAACACATTTTCAAAATAAAAATAAAAATAAATGATAGAACAGGTTGAGAAATGAGAAATCTTAGAATGTCTTGAAACTCTTTAGAACCAGAGTCATTTAATCCTAACAACAACCCTATATGGTGACCAAGGATATAGATATTATTATCCTCACTTTACCCTGGAGGAAATAAGTGTAAAGAATCCTTTGAGTCAGGATTCAAGCCCACATGTTCTTAGCCCAAAGGCTCACTATTTCAGAGGTGCCTCTTTAATGTTCTCATCTTTTATATCTGCATTAATAAAACTTTCCTTGCCTATATGAGGTTAATGGGGGGCTGCAATGAGAAACGTACTTGGAAAACAAATCTTTGTATAAATATTTTGCTGTCATTTGAAAATTGGGGATCAGATATGCCCTATGCGGTTGCTGTGAGGATCCACGGAGAACTGTGATTTGAAGATAGATAGACAGATATCAAGAAAGAGAAACAGAAAACTCTCAAAGATGAGTGAGGTTGCCATTACCCTGATACCTCTATCATCACTCACAGGACTTCAGGGTTAAATGAGAAGTGCGGCTTCAAACCCAAGGTCTAGACTCTCCAGCTGACCCAGGGATAGGAAGGTTCCAGGAGGGACACCTGATGCTCTGGGGACGATCAGGGATCAAGAAAGACACCTGATACCCTGCAAGCTGCAAGAAGAGCAGCTCTGAGGCCCAGCTGGGTGGGGACCATGGCCAGGTTGCTGGGCATCTCATGTTCATTCTCAGATTGTCCTTCCCTCTGCCACAGAAGAAAAGTGGGTCTGGGGACTCTAAGACTTTTTCACCTTGGAATTCCATGATTCTACAAATGCTTATTTCTGAAGAAGTACAAAGTCAAACTTGTCCTGAGTCCTGGTTCATGTGCTGCCTCCCTCTGGATATTTAGTCTGAGCTCAGGGAACAAGAACTCTCTCTGTCTCTGTCTCTTGCTTGAGGTTCTTACGTAAACATTTAAAAAATTACTTTATTTGTTTTTTGAATAGGTAACCCCTTCATATGATATGAAACTCAACAGATACAAGAGTGTATAGTAGAAGTAGAGTATATATAAGTAAATTTCCCTCCCAATCTTGTCCTGCAGCTTCCTAGTCCCACTGAGCCCCTCTCCCCCACCAGCCACTCTTACCAGTCTCTGTGTATCCTTCCAGAGACGTCCATGCATACATAGATACATTTTAAAAATTAAAGCATACTATACAAATTTTCTCCTAACTTGCCTTTTTCAGTTAATATCTTAGATGTCTTTCTATATTAGTTCATGTGAAACTGCCTTATTACTTTTAGCAGCTGTATAGTATTCCATTGTATGAACATATAATAATTTACTCAACCCTCTACTGATAGACATTTAGGATGTTTGTAACCCCTGGATGTAGAAAATTGCTGCAATACATATCTTTGGATAAATATGATTTCTCTCATTTGCAAGATTATTTTTAGGATAAATTCTTGGATGCAGAATTCTTAGGTCAAAGGGAATGTGGCTAAATTGTTCTCCATGAAAGTTTTCACAACTTAAACTCCCACCAGCAATTTCTAAAAGTTCCTGTTTTCCTTCTCCAACATGCTGTTGCTATTATTATTTTTTAATTTTAACCATCTGATGCACAGAAATTGGTGTCCCTTTGTGGTTCTCTTATTATAGTGAGGTTGAGCACTTTTCTTTTCTTTGAATTATTGTATTCTTTGCCCAGTTCTCTACTGGGTAGTTGGTTTATTCTTATCAGTTTGAAGGAACTCTTTATTTTTTAGGAAAATTACCCCTTTATTTATAAGAGTAGCTGCAAACTGTCCATATCATTATTTTTATCCTGACTTTATTTATGGTGTTTTTGCCATGCAAAAAAAAGTTTTTTCATAGTTATAGATCCTTTGTCATACTTAGGCCTCTTCTTTCAAGAATATTTTTAAGTATTCCCATGTTTTCTTTAGCATTTCTATAGTTTAATATTTATGTTTCAATCTTCTATTCATCTGAAAATTACTTTGAAATCATAGGAGGGAGGACTATAACTTTATAAATATATAAGATGGCTTTCCCAACACCATGTACTGAAGAATTCACATTTTACCCTTTGGTTTGAAATACCTTTTTTGTTTTCATATATTAAACCCCTTTATGTGTTTGGGTCTATTCCTGGATCTTCTCTTCCACTCATCTATTTATCTCTTCATACGCAGGTACCATACACTTTTAATTACTGTAGTTTATTTGATTTGATATTTAAGAATTTTCCTGTTTATTTTTGCTTTTTTTTTTTCACATGAACTACAAAATCAGATTCTCTAGGTTTGTCTTTTAATCAGATGGTATTTTATAAAAATCATATTAAAATTATAAATTAACTTAGAGAGAACTGACATATTTATGTTGTTGAATCTACTTAAGAATGTGACATACCTTAAATTTGTTTAAATTTTCTTTGGGGCTTTTCAACTACATTTTAAAGTTTTCTCATATAGATTATATACATTCTTGTTATATTTATTACTATGCATTTGATCTTTCATTAAGCTACTTTAAAGAACTGTTTTAAGGACTTCCCTGGTGGTGCAGTGGTTAAGAATCCGCCTGCCAATGCAGGGGACACAGGTTCGATCCCTGGTCCGGGAAGATCCCACATGCCGTGAGGCAACTAAGCCCATGTGCCACAACTACTGAGCCCATGCTCTAGAGCCTGCGAACCACAACCACTGAGCCCGTGTGCCACAACTACTGAAGCCCATGTGCCTAGAGCCCGTGCTCTGCAACAAGAAAAGCCACCGCAATGAGAAGCCCGTGCACCGCAATGAAGAGTAGCCCCCACTCGCTGCAGCTAGAGAAAGCCTGCACACAGCAATGAAGACCCAACGCAGCCAAAAAATAAATAAATAAATAAAAATTTAAAAAAAGAATTGTTTTATATTAATTTTGAATTCCACTATTTTGAATTTTATTTTCTAAATAATTCATCATTCAAAGGGAAAGCTTCAAGGGAAATTTAAAAAATACATTGAACTGAAGGAAAATTAAAATACAATATATCCAAATCTGTGGGACACAGCTAAAGCAGTGCTGAAGGGAAATTTAGAGCACTAAATACATACATTAAAAAAAAAGGAAAAGTTTCGAATCAGTAATATAAGGTCCCACTTCAAGAAAGCAGAAAAAGAGGAGCGAAATAAACCCAAAGCAAGAAGAATGAAAGAAATAAAAAGCAGAAATTAATGAAATAGAAAACAAAAACAATAGAAAAAAAATCAATGAAATAAACTGGTTCTTTGAAAAGGTTAATATGATTGACAAACCTCTAGCAAAACTGAAGAAGAAAAAAAAGAGAGATGACACAGTTGCCAACATCAGGAATGAAAAAAGCGAATGTCATTACAGATCCTGCAGACATCAAAAGAATACTAAGAAAATACTATGAACAATTCCACACCCATAAATTAAAAAACGTAGTTGAAATGGAACAATTCCTTGAAAAACACAAACTACCACAGTCTTCAATAGGTACTAGGTAATTTGAATAGGTTTATAATCATTAAAGAAATTGAACTCATAATTTAAAAATTCCCCAAAGAGACATCTCCAGGCCCAGATTCTTTCACTAGAGAATTTTAACAAACTCTTAAAGATAATCACCACCAATTCTATAAAATCTCTTCCAAACTATAGAAGAGGAGAGGACACTTCCGAATTCATTTGATGTAGCCAGTGTTATCCTGATACCAAAATCAAATGAAGACCGTATAAGAAAGAAAGAAAGAAAGAAAGAAAGAAAGAAAGAGAGAGAGAGAGAGAGAGAGAGAGAGAGAGAGAGAGAAAGAGAGACAGAGAGAAAGGAAGGAAGGAAGGAAGGAAGGAAGGAAGGAAGGAAGGAAGGAAGGAAGGAAGAAAGAGGAAGGAAGGAAAGAAGGAAAAAAAAATTAGCAGATCAATAATACCTCTCATGAATATAGATATAAAAATCCTTAACAAAATATTAGCAAATAGAATTCAGCAATATATAAAAAAAAATATATAAAATATATAAAAAGAATTATAAACCATGACCAAGTAGGGTTCATTCCAGGGATAAGGCTGGTTTAATATTGTAAAATCAGTCAATGTAATTTACCATATTAACAAGCTAAAGAAGAAAAACACATGACCATATCAATCAATGAAGAAAAAGCATTTGACAAAATTCAACACCCAGTCATGATAAAGAAAACAAGTCTCAGAAACATAGGAAGTGAGAGAAAATTCCTCAACTTGATTTTTAAAAATCTACAAAAACCCACAGCTAACATTATACTTAATGGTGAAGAACTGAATGTTTTCTCCCCTAAAACTGGAGACAAGGCAAGGATGTCTACTTTCACCACTCTTATTCAACACAGTGCTGGACATTTTAGCCATTGGAATAAGACAAGAAAAGGAAATAAAGGGCGTACAAGTCAGAATGGAAGAAATAAAACTGTTTCTATGTACTGATAACCTGATGGTCTATGTAAAAAATCCCAAGGAAACTACAAAAAATTGTCTTAGAACTGGAGCCATCAAAGTCTCAGGATACAAGGCAAACATACAAAAATCAATTGTATTTCTGTATATAAGCAATGAACCCATGAAAAAATTTAAAATACCACTTACAGCCCCTCAAAAAAATAAATAAGTATAAAATGAACAAAACATGTACAGGACTTGTATGCTGAAAACTACTGATGAAGTAAATCAAGGATCTAAATAAATGGAGAGACATATCATGTTCATGGATTGGAAGACTCAATGCAGTAAACATGCAAATTCTCCCCAAATTGATACACTGGTTTAAAGCAACCTTTATCAAAATCCCAAGATTTTTAGTAGATATAGACAGATTATTCTAAAATTTATATGGAAATACAAAAGAACTAGAATAGCTAAAATAATTTTGAAAAAGAAGAAAAATGGGAAAAATCAGGCTACCCAATTGAAAGACTCATTATATAGCTACAGTAGTCAAAACTATGTGGTATTGGTGGAGGAACAGACACATAGTTCAATGGAACAGAACTGAAAACACAGAAATAGCCCAACACAAATATGCTCAACTGATTTTTGACAAAGAGGCCAAAGGAGTGGAGGAAGATAGCCTTTTCAATAAATGGTGCTGGAGGAATTGGACGTCCATAGGATCCACAGGCTAAAAAAAAAATTCTTAACCCAAGTCCTTATACAAAAATGGGCTCCAAACGGATGGTGGAGTTAAAATGTAAAACTATAAGACTTGTAGAATAAATACAAGAGAAAATCTAGGCAAACAGTTCTTAGATTTGATGCCAAAAGCAAGATCCATAGAAGCAAAAATTGATAAACTGGACTTCAAAATTTAAAACTTTGCTTTTCAGGAGATAAGAGTGGGAGAAACCAGGCAGATGACAAAGAACTAGCTCTCTGTCATAGAATATAACTAGAATATAAAATAAAGAACCTAAAAACTCAGCAGTAAAGATGCAAACAACCCAATTAGGACATGGTCAAAGTCATGGTAAAGACACTTCACTGAAGTAGATATTCAGACGGCAAATAAGCACTTGAAAAGATATTAAACGTCATTAACCATCAGGGGAATGCAAATTAAAACCACAATAAAAAGAAAAACCCAGTGAGATATGACTACACATCTATCAGAATGACTAAAATAAAAAATAGTGACAACAGCAAATGCTGACAAGAGGTGGAAAAACTAGATCACTCATCCATTGCTGGTGGAAATGTAAATGGTACATCCAGCCTAGAACAGAGTTCAGCAGTTTCTCAAAAAAAAAAAATTAAACATGTAACTATCATGTAACCCAGCAAATGTACTTCTGGGCATTTATCCCAGAGAAATAAAGACTTATGTTCACACCAAAACCTGTACAAGAATGTTTATAGTGGCTTTATTCATAATAGCCCCCAACTGGAAACAACCCAGGCATCCTTTAATGGCTGAATGGTTAAACAAACAGCAGAATGTCCACATCATGGGACACTACCCAGCAATAAAAAGGAAAGAACATACATTATTGAAACATACATTAACTTAGATAAATCTCCAGAGAATTATACTGAGTGAAAAAAGTCAACCCAAAAGGTTAAAGTGTGTAATTCCATTTATATAACATTCTGGAAATGACAAAATTATAGAAATGCAGAACAGATTTGTGGTTGCCACGGGTTAAGGAAGGGGGGTGGTGATGGGAGGAGGTGGGTATGGCTATAAAAAGTCAACAAGAGGTATCTTTGTAGTGATGGAAGTGTTTTTTATCTTGACAGCATATCATCAATATCCTAGTTTTGCAAGTTGTTACTACTGGTGGAACCCGGGCAAACTGTATAAGGGATCTCTCTGTATTATCTGCTGTAACTGCATATGAATCTATAATTGTCTCAAATTTTAAAAATTAATTAAAAATAGTTTTCAGTTGATTCCTTTTGAATTCCATGTAAATAATTATATCATCTGTAAATAATGATAATATCTCCTCATTTCCAATTTTTATACCTCATTTCTTTCTTTTGGCAGATTCAACTTAATGTTAGGCATAGGAAAACAAATTAGGAAAGAAAAATCTGCTATCCTATAAAGTAATACAAACTGGATGGAAATAATTTTTTAACATATTCTCATTACAGGCTAGCACAGATTACAGAATTTTGACAGTATTTCTAAAACCTAGATGTATTTAAAAGCTATTGCTCCTGAGAACAAATTGCCCAACGCTAAGAGCATCACGAGTGTTCAAAAATGACATTTCCAAGAAGGGAGATTCGTTAGCCTTCCTTGATAACTTGCTTCACTAAGTGGGTCTCAGATTCCAAATGAGCAAAAAAAATCCCACTAAAATCCGACACTGTTATTTCAGTACAGCTGGACCTGCATTCTGAAGCCATCAGCAAGAGGAAAAAGAGGTTCTCTAAATGCAAGAAAGATGGGCATTCACTCTGGAAAGTTCAAGACAGATGTGAGCACTTTCACTCACAGTTTCAGCAAAGTTAGACCAAACAGAAGAGTAAACAATGTGGAGAAACAGTATCTTCAAAATGTGCCCAGGGTATAGGGGTAGAGGATCAAGAGGTACAAACCAGTACGTATAAAATAAGCTACAAGGATATGTTGTACAACACAGGGAATATAGACAATATTTTACAATAACTATAAATGGAGTATAACTTTTAAAAATTGTGAACCACTATATTGTACACCTGTAACTTATACAATATTGTACATCAGTTATGCTTCAATTAAAAAATGTGCCCAGAGTGATTGCTGGTGATAGTGGGGAGGCCAGCATCAAGTGGGCCCCTGCAGCTCTGCCTGCTGCATAGTGAGGGGAGGAGCAACCAGGAGAGGCTAGAGGGGCCTGCATGGCCACTGGAAAGACACTGCTAAGAGAACAAAATGACAAGCCACAGACTGAGAGAAAATGTTTGCAAAACATAAATCTGATAAAGGGCTGGTTGCAGAATATACAATGAATTCTCAACTGAATAATAAGAAAACAAACAACCCAATAAAAAATAAGCAAAAGATCTAAACAGATCTTCACCAAAGAAGATATATTTGGCAAATAAGCACTCAAAAAGATGTTCAACACCCTTAGTCATTAGGGAAGTGCAAATTAAAACCACAATGAGATACCATTACATACCTGTTAGAATAATTGCTCAAAAAAACCCCAAAACTAAAAACCTTGCAATACCATGTGCTGGTGAGGATGTGAACTGAAACTTGCATACATTGCTGGTGGGAATAAAAAAATAGTACATCTACTTTGGAAAACAGTTTGGCAGAATCTTAGAAAGTGAAACATACAGTTACCATATAACCCAGTAATCCCACTCCTAGGTATTCATGCAAGAGAAATGAATATATATTTCTACACAAAAACCTACATGTGAATATTTATAGCAAGTTTATTCATAATTGCCAAAAACTAGAAATAAGCCAAATATGTGTCAACAGGCGAGTGGATACATAAACTGTGGTACATAATACTATGGAATACTACTTACCAATAAAAAGAAATGATCTACTAATACATGCAGCAAATCAGAGGCATCCCCAGTGCATTGTTAAGTAAAAGAAGCCAGTCTCAAAAGACTACATACTGTGTGATTTCATTTATATGACATTTTAGGAAATGCATGCTCTAGGGACATAATAAAGATCAGTGGTTACCAGAAGCTGGGATTGGGAGGGAGAAGATTAACCAAAAAGGGGTACATGAGAACTTTATGGAATGACGGAAATGCTCTGTATTTTGATTACAGTGGTGGTTACATAATTGTATGTGTTTGTAATATTCATAGGACTGTACACCTAACAAAAGTGAATTTTATTCTATCTAAGTTATACCTCAATAGACCCGACTCGGGGAAAAAAACCTCTTAAGGTATGGGAAAAGACAAATTAAAACCTAGGAGAAGCGGGCTTCCCTGGTGGCGCAGTGGTTGAGAGTCCGCCTGCTGATGCAGGGGACGCGGGTTCGTGCCCCGGTCCGGGAAGATCCCACATGCCGCAGAGCGGCTGGGCCCGTGAGCCATGGCCGCTGAGCCTGCGCGTCCGGAGCCTGTGCTCCGCAACAGGAGAGGCCACAACAGTGAGAGGCCCGCGTACCACAAAAAAAAAAAAAAAAAAAAAACCTAGGAGAAGCTATTGGATATACACATCTGACAAAGGATTACTATCAAGAATATATAAATAAGTCCCATAAGTAAATAAGAGGATAAACAATCCAATAGAAAGATGGCTAATAAACACACTGATATTGGGAAATGCAAATCAAGACCATAATGAGATACCAATTTACACTCACTCGATTTGCAAAAATTACTAAATCTGATGATATCAAGTGCTGAAAGAGGAACAGAAAATAGCAGCGCTGGTGAGGATGTGGAGAAACTGGAACGCTTCTACATTGCTGGTGGGAATGTAAGATGGTGCAGCCTTTATGGAAAACAGCATGGTGGTTCCTCAAAAAATTAAAGACAGAATTATCATATGATCTGGCGATTCCACTTTTGGGTACATATAAAAAAGAATTGAAAGCAAGGTCTCAAAGAAATATCTGCACATCCATGTTCACAGCAGCATTATTTAAGATAGCCAAAAGGTGGAAGCAACACAAGCGTTCATCAACAGATGAATGGATTAACAAAATGTGGTATAAACATACAATGGAATATTATTCAGCCTTAAAAAAAGAAGGGGATTCTAACATGAGCTACAACATGGATAAACTTTGAGGATACTATGTAAATTGAAATGAGTCAGTCACAAAAGGACAAATACTGTATGATTCCACTTATATGAGGTACCTAGAGTAGTCAGATTTCATAGAAACATAAGTAGAATGGTGGTTGCCAGGGGGAGGAGGGATGGGGAGCTGTTCTTTAATAGGTACAGGCTTTCAGTTTTGCAAGATGAAAAGAGTTCTGAAGACTAGTTGTACAACAACGTGAATGTACTTAACACTACAGAGCTGCACACTTAAAAATGGTTTAAATGGTAAATTTTATGTCATGTATATCTTACTACAATTGAAAAAGAAAGATAATGATTACTTCTGGTAGTGGGGGAGGTGGAGAGGACAGCTGAATGGGTGTAGTGGGACCATAAGATTAGATATTTGCTATTCTCAAAGTCCTACTTTTTGCAGTAGGTGGTAGATTTGCAGGTACTTACAGTATTACTATAGATAAGTAGGTACAAAGATAGCCAATTAGGAAGGAAAGCAGGTAGCAAGGAAGGAAGGTAAGAAGGAAGGAAGAGGGGAAGGAGGGAGAGAAGGAATAAAAGAGAGAAGAAAAACAGCAGGGCATGCATGGACCAATGATGAGAATGAATCATGAACCAAGGATTATAATTAATCCAATGCTCTGTACCTGAGGTTCTCCCCCACAAAAGTCTGTTCCAGTGGGTCAAAGGAATCCTGGATTACCTAAAATGAAAGGATCTCAGAAATCTCTAATTGAATTCCATCATTCAATGTGATGAGAAAAGTGATGCAGAAATAGATGAGAAATATGAATAACGCTCAGAGATGTTCAATGATCTCTCTGTCACACAGCTATCTACGTTCTAATCCTTTCTCAACCATGTTTGTTAAAACAGGAAGCAGCAATGAGGGCAAATTAAGAACAGACATCCATTCTTACACTAACCATCACTTTTAATCCTTACAACATTCCTATAAGGAAGGCATTACTATCCTGATTTTACACATTAGAAATCTGAAGCCTAATGATGTTAAAAAAAAAAAAACTTGCCTAGGGTTTCTCAGCTGGTGAGTGGCAGAGCCAACACTCAAACCCAGGTTGGTGGGTGTCTCCAGAGCCCACACTTCTTTGATGCCACGTGGAAGCCTAGTTCACAGCAATAAAGCAACATTCCAACTGCTACTTTGTGAATGGCCCTGGATTTCTTTTAAAAGTTCTCTTTGTGATTATATCAGAAAAGTGTCATTATGCCCAAGGGGGAAAAGGGGTATAATTACCCTTGGTTTATATATTCCATATGTCTTGGTTTTAAAATACACCATGAATGAAAGACAAATTGTAATGGTAACATGACCTTGCCAGAGAAATGTTTTGATTTATAGAAAACTCTTCTTAAAGAAGATAAAGTAGGTATGTCATAGCAATTGGACCCCTAGTTCTGTGACTAGAACCTAGGAAGAAATGCTCCAGTGAAAGATAGGCTCCTGCTTCAGATGGAAGAGACTTGGAAAAGATCACAAACTGATAGACAGGAGGGGGTGAGGGCAGCACTCTACAAAGGCTGAGCCATCATCAGGGATGTGGGAAACACCCTGAGTCCTTGACTCCCAACTAGGCCTCAACGACATGCTTCACAGAACAAGCTAACAAGTGAAAATGGGAATCTGACTCTATCAAATTACCCATGACATTTTTCACAGAACCAGAACAAATAATCCAAAAATTTATATGAAATCATAAAAGACCCAGAATTGCCAAAGCAATCCTGAGGAACAAAAACAAAGCTGAAGATATAACTCTCCGGACTTCAGACAATACTACAAAGCTACAGTAATCAAAACTGTGGTATGGGAACAAAAAAAGACATGCGGATCAATGGAACAGAATATAGAGAGCCCAGAATCAAATCCACACACCTATGGTCAATTAATTTTCGACAAAGGTGGTAAGAATATAAAATGGGAAAAAAAAACAGTCTCTTCAGCAAGTGTGCTGGTAAAGTTGGAGAGCCGCATGTAAATCAATGAAGTTAGAACACACCCTCACACCATGCACAAAAATAAACTCAAAATGGCTTAAAGACTTAAATATAAGATGACACCATAAAACTCCTAGAAGAGAGCATAGGCAAAACATTCTCTGACATAAATCATACCAATGTTATCTTAGGTCAGTCTCCCAAGGCAATAGAAATAAAAACAAACAAAAAAAATGGGACCTAGTCAAACTTACAAGCTTTTGCATAGTAAAGGAAACCATAAAAAAACCTAAGACAACCTATGGAATGGGAGAAAATAGTTGCAAATGAGGCGACTGACAAGGGCTTAATGTCCAAAATATAAAAACAGCTCATACAACTCAACAACAAAAAAAACTAACAACCCAATAGAAAAATAGGCAGAAGACCTAAACAGACATTTCTCCAAAGAAGACAAACAGATGGCCTGTAGGCCCATGAAAAGATGCTCAACATCACTAATTATTAGAGAAATGCAAATCAAAACTACAATGAGGTATCACCTCACACCAGTCAGAATGGCCATCATTAAAAAGTCTACAAATAACAAATGCTGGAGAGGGTGTGAAGAAAAGGGAACCCGCCTGCACTGTTGGTGGGAGTGTTAAGTTGGTACAGTCACTACGCAAAACAGTATGGAGGATCCTTAAAAAACCAAAAATATGATCCAACAATGTCACTCCTGGGCATATACCTGGACAAAACTATAATTCAAAAAGATATGCACCCCTATGTTCATAGCAGCACTATTCACAACAGCCAAAACATGGAAACAACCTAAATGTCCATCGACAGACAAATGGCTAAAGAAGATGTGGTTCATATATATAATGGAATATTACTCAGCCATAAAAAGAACAAAATAATGTCATTTGCAGCAACATGAATGCAACTAGAGATTATCATACTAAGTAAAGTAAGCCAGAAAGAGAAAGACAAATACCATATCATATCACTTATGTGTGGAATCTAAAATATGGCACAAATGAACCTATCTACAAAACAGAAACAGACTCACAAGGAGATCAGAATTGTGGTTGCCAGGGTTGGGGAGGGGAAGGGAGAGGGATGGACTGGGAATTTGGGGCTGATAGATGCAAACTATTACATTTAGAATGGATAAACAACAAGGTTCTACTGTAGAGCACAGGGAACTATATCCAATCTCCTGGGATAAACAATAATGGAAAAGAATATTAAAAAAAGAATGTATATATGTATAAAACTGAGTCACTTTGCTGTGCAGCAGAGATTGACACAACATTGTAAATCAACTATACCTCAATAAAAAAAATGGGGATCTGACATTGTTCATGAGAGGCATTAATATCACACTTGTCCCAGCCACGTGCACATGGGGAGAGGACTCGCAAACCAAGATTACCTGCTACTTAGGACCAAAGGGGAGGAGCATGAGACACAAGGCAACTGAAACCACTTCTATTCCCACTTTTTTTTGCTTGTAGATGCAACCAAGTAAATCTTTAAAAAAAAAAAAAACTGGTAATATATACATAACATAAAACTTACCATTCTAACCACTTTGTGTACGGTTCAGTGGCATTAAGTACATTCACCTTGTGGTGCAACCATCATTACCATCCATCCTAAGAACTTCTTCATCTTCCCAGACTGACACTCTGTACCCATTAAACAATATATCCCCATATTCCCCTCTCCACTTAGCACCTCCAAGTAAATCATTTTAAAGTACTTGCGATAGAGTATTGAGTTTAGTCAAAACAGGTGGGTGGTGGGACTTCCCTGGTGGCGCAGTGGTTGGGAGTCCGCCTGCCGATGCAGGGGACACGGGTTCGTGCCCCGGTCCGGGAAGATCCCACATGCCACGGAGCGGCTAGGCCCGTGAGCCATGGCCACTGAGCCTGCGCGTCCGAAGCCTGTGCTCCGCAACAGGAGAGGCCACAACAGTGAGAGGCCCGCATACCACAAAAAACAAACAAACAAAACAAAACAAAACCATGTGGGTGGGCTAGGGAATCAGCTAGTCAAATTAGCTGTGAAGTCACTGAAGCAAAGACAGAACCCCAGTCCTCCAAGACTTTATCAACACAATGGGAGGATGATATTCTCAATTCCTGTACTTGGTTGGCTAATCCCACAACGCTTCACCTACTCTGTGCCCCCACGTGTGCAGCTGCTTGTGGCTGAGGAAATACATACCTCGATGCTGCCTGGCTTCATTTTAATTCATGCTTTTGAATCTCAAGAGGGCCTCTAATGGCATGGGACAATCGAATGCATCTCCTCCTCATCTGCCCTCCCAGATGGCAGTTCACACCTTCCCCTCTCTTCTTAACCCCCAACCTCTCCTTCCCCACTCTTGTTTCCTTTGTTTTAATTTTTATTATGAAGTATAGTGAGTGAATCTCCATATGCACACCAGCCAACATTGACAATTACTGACCCAAGGCCAATCACACATTATCTAACACACACACACACACACACACACACACACTTCTCCACTGGATTATTTTGAAGCAAACCCCTGTTACTGTATAATTTCATCTATAAATAGTGATTTTTTGGCATCTATCTCTAAAAGATGACCCTTTTACAAAACATAACCTTAGTAACATCACGCCTCCAAAATTATCAATAACTTTTATTATCAAATATCCATTCAATGTCTGAATTTCCGGCTCACAAATGTCCATTTTTTTACTGGTTGTTTGAATCAGAATCCAAATAAGGTCCACACGTTAGCTGATAATTATGTCTCTTTTAATCTGTAAATTTCATCTCTTTATTTCCCTTACACTTTATTTGTTTTTAAAGAAACTGGAGTTGCATCTCTTTTTTTCCCCTTACCCTTTATTTTTTTGAAACTGGGATTCCCCCACCATTTCTTGGCTGGTGGCCACGTTTATTCTTTGACAGAAAATAGAAGCAATGAGTAAGAACTTCCACAGGTGCCGCCGCTCCATTTGCCCACCTACCTCTGTCTTGTATGTTTCACCTTCTCTCCCACATCTGTGGATGACCCATCTGTGCTCTGGACCCCATCCCCTGTTGCCCACTCGGCAACAGTGCTCCAGCAATTCTTCTCTTCCTCCTGCCTCATCATTACTGGATCTTTCCCACCAGCTTACAATGCTGTGATTTATCCCAACCCACGGACTAGCCTTCCCTTGCCCACACTCTTGCCTCTGGCTATGGCCCTATTTCTCTTCCCTTTACAGGACAAATCCTTACAGACCTGCCCACGCTTACGTCCTCCAATTTCTCTTCTCTAAACTTCATTTAAACCCGTACCAGTCAAGATTCCCCCCCCGGACAATTCAACCCAAACTGTTCTTATCAAGGTCACCTCAGTAGTGTAAGTCCAGGGGTAAATAAACTCCTAGCTCTCATCTTTCTTGCTCGTAACACAACAGATCACTTGTCCTCCTGGAGCACTTCCTTCACTTGACATCTGGAGCAGCACAATCTCCTGATTTTCCTCCTTCCTTATTGCTGGTCTTTCTCCATCTCATCTGCTGGACCCTCCTCTTCCTCCCAACTTCTAGTGCTGGATGGAGTGCCCCAGGCTCAGTCCTAGGAGGTCTTCTCTACATGGGCCCTCTGCCTTGTGATCCCATCTAGTCTCACAGCATTAAACACCACCTGTATGCTCAAAACTCCCAGCTTTACATCTCTAGCCCAGACCTCTCCACCAAACTTTGGACCCACGTATCTAACTGCCGACGTGGCACCTCCGATTGTATTTCTAACAAGTGTCTCAGAGTCTGAAACTCAGCTCCTGATCTCACCTTCCTCCTCCGACTCCACCGGCACAGTGGAGTCCCATTTCATTTAATGACAGCTCTTCCAGGTGTTCATGACAAACCCTCGAGTCATCTCTGACTCCGCTCTCTCCCTCTCACCCTGCCCCTGAGCATCAGCAAATCCTATCACCTCTTCCTGGAAAAGGAATCTGCTCTCTCCTCGCTTCCTCTGCTGCTCTTCTCCTGGTCCACACCACCATTCTCGTCTACTACCTTATTTCTCTCCCTCTGATCTTTGCTTCCATGTTCCCTTCTCAGTAAGGAATTCCTGGTCACTGCATCTAAAATTACAAACCATCTTGCCCCAACAACCTTCTCTGTCCTCCTTACCTGCTTTATTTTATAACTTCTTAGCACTTATTACTTCCTAATGTACCACATATTTTTACTAATTTTAGTTTGGTTATTACCTGTCTTTCCCTATTAAAATGTAAGTTCCTTGAAATACAGGGATTTTATCTATTTACCATTATATTTCTGACATCTAGAACAGTGTCCAGCCCATAGAAGGTGGTCAAAAATATTTGTTGAATAAATAAATACATTTATACATGTAGCTATAGTAAAAAGTATCTCCTCCACACAGGCTTCCTGGAGTCCTCTGAACCTCCCCAGCACTTAGTCTGAAATGCAGCAGTTGGTATTATGTATTTACTGCCACGACCCTTAGCCATTTCTCCCTCTAGACTCTGGGTTCTCTGAGCCTGAGACCTGGTTTCCCACTTATCCTTTCTCCCCCTCAGCCCTACATAGTACTGGTCATGAATTAGCTGTTCCTGCCGCTCAGGCTCTCAAACCTGTGTGGACTCAATATTTATTTTGGCTAATATTAATCTCTTACATTTTAATAAACTTTTTGTTTTCACATATGATCTTTTTTTTCAATATTATCACCACCACAACCATGTGAGGAGGAAAGGCAAGGGTATCTATCTCCCCTTCAAAAAATAACACTGGTTATTAAGCGATTTAAAATTGTCCAAGTATTTCAGCATATTCACTATATTGACCCTCATAACCTCCCAGTATGGTAGACATTACTGTCATAATTTCCATCTCACAGGTAAGGAAACTGAAGCTCAAGTGATTTTTAAAAATCCTTTATCTGGGGACTTCCCTGGTGGTCTAGTGGTAAAGGATCTGCCTTCCAATGCAGGAGACGCGAGTTTGATCCCTGGGCAGGGAACTAAGATCCCACATGCCGCAGGGCAACTAAGCCCGTGAGCCACAACTACTGAGCTCGCGCACCTCAACTAGAGAACCCACGTGTCGCAAACTACAGATCCTGTGCGTCACGACTAGAGAGAAGCCCGAGCGCTGCAATGAAGAGACTTCATGCCGTAAAGAAAGATCCTGCGTGCCTCAATGAAGACCCCGTGTGCTGCAACTAAGAACCGACGCAGCCAAAAAAATAAGGAAAATTTTAAAAATCCTTTATCTGTGGGAAAGTGGATTTGCCTTACCCAAGGTCATACAGTTAGAAGCAGGAGAGCCAGGAATTGAACCTGGGTCTCATGATTTCACATCATGTGGTCTTTCCTGTCCACCATGCTTCCTTAGTTTAATATTGATGGGAAAACAGTGGTCCTGGTAGCAGAGAAAAGGAATGGAGGAGAATTTGCTCAAGGTGACATGTAAGTCATTTGTGGGACAAAAGCAAGAGCTTCCTGATTAATCCAACATCGCCTTCAGTAGACCTCGAGTTCTCTTTCTCTCTTGCCTGACATCAGCAGTCATGGTCTCCAGGGGAGGTGATAGGGAGGAAGGGCGGGGAGACAGAAGGATTCCATTTTTGCCAAGGATGGCCAGACAAATACAACGCATGTTAGACAGTGCTCTAGAGGCACAGCTGTCCTCCAGAGGCGGGAACTGGCCCAACCTGTGCCACCAGCCTCACCTGCGCAGCAGAGTGTGAGCTGTGAGCCAAGCTGGGGTTTGGATGAGGGGAGCAGAGAGACAGCCTGGGTCTTGCCAGCTATCTGTCTCTGTTCAGGAGCTTCTCCTTCCCTCCTGCCAGGGCCATAAGGAGGCACCTGAAACAAGCCCTGGGCAGAGGAGACCAGCTCAACCAAGACGGGCACAATCTCTGACATGACTGACTTCACTGGCTTCCCATTTTACAGATGTGATGAGCACTTGCTGCTTTTGCAGCTTGCCAGGAAAAGGCAAGAAGAAGCGAAGGTTTCAAAGTCCTCTGGTGGCAGTGTGGAGTCAGAAAGGCTGTGACTTTTTTTTATGGCTTTGGTAACTTTGATCATTGTGCTCTTATTTATTCTCCTATGTCTGTGCTTTCTATCTCTCCCATCAGCCTGGGGGCTCCCTGGGGCTGGTCTGCCACTCCCCTTCAGGGTGACTTCATGAACACAGGAGCTGTGCCTCTCCCACCACATTGGGAGCTGTCCGAAGGCAGGGGCTGTGCCTCTCCCATTAGACTGGAAGCTACCCAAATTAAAGGTCATATCTCCCAATAGCTTTAGAATCCCCTGAACCCCAGGGCTCCCATCTCCTCTATTAACGTCCCCCAACACCAAGGACAGGGGCCTGTATTCTCTCCTCCCCTGCAATCTGACCTCTCAGAAATCCATGAACCACACAGGACCCAGTCACGCTCCTGGGAGGAGATCAGGCACTCAGCTCGTCCTGCGATGCCCAAATCTCACATATCTGGACTGAGATGCAGAGCACACCGGCTGCACTTGGTCTCTCCGTTCCCTCCCTGCCCCTCCCTCCTGGCTTCTGGCCCCATGAGCCATGCTGCCCACCCTGTGAGCAGAGAGAAAGGAAGGGCTCTCTCAGCCTAGCAGCACAAGCCTAGTTTAATCACAGAGTGCTTTGCCCTCACAATTAGTCGTTTCATGCTTCCTCTTACAGTTTAATGATAGGAGAAAGAAAAAGGTTCTTCCTGAGGAAGAAGTCTACTTCATTTTTTCAGATAACAAGGGTTAGCTATACAACTTACAGTGTCTCCTTTTATACCGTTATCTCCTAAGAAACTTGGGGGGGGGAAAATCTGTGCTCAGATGGAATTTATATCTCCTCTCAGTTCATGGGTTTTATTATTTTATTCCAAATTTAATCACCTTGTTTTATCTAAGCCATTGTAAGAGTCTTCAAATCCTAAATTATACAGAGATGCATTAAAAATTATATTGTGTGTATATTTTGTCTTGTTAATGACCTGAGAGGACAAAATTATGTAGTGGTTCCTAAAATGGGCTTCAGAATTAGAGACCTGGATATCCATCCCAGCTTTGATTAGTTTACCAGTGAATTACTAACTGTGTGGCTATGGGCCAATTACTCAACCTATCTGAGCTCTGGTGGCCTCATCTATGCATTGGTGACAGTATCTCTTCAATCCATTCTCACTGGATCTAAATTCCTTGCCCTGGTTTACCAGGCCTTCCCCTCCTGGCTCCTGCCTATCCCTCTGCTCAGCTACCACACTGTACTTCACAGCCCCACATGCTCACAGGCTGTTCCCGTTGCCTGAAACTCGCTGCATCCCAGCCCCACCTGTCATCTTCTTTCCTGCTGGGTCCTCATCACATCTCGGTTTAACAGTCACTGCCTGGGCGAGGCCTTCCTTCATCCTCTACTTTAGACCAAGCTAATCCCTGTCTGCTGGCCAGTGTTTCCCAAACTTCAGTGTACATATAAATGAATCACCCAGTGATCGTGCCATATTTTATACGGCATGTCTGGGTGGGGCCCTACATTTGTTATTTCTAACAAGCTGTAGGTGATCTGATACTGTAATCGAGCAGGACGCTGTGGGGCCTTCCCAGGACAGACCCCTACGCTGTAGCTTCTCTCTGAAGTACTTAGATAATAGTATCTGATGCGTATTTCCTGGGTTGTTATACAGATGCTAAAACCACCACCAAATGGAAGAAATGGACTACATGGTGACCATGAGCATGTAGCCCCCAGACCTACTGGCACCTAAAGATTGATAATGTTAACCCCTGTGACACCACCTTCAACCTCACCATCAACCAACCAGAGAAATGTTCATGAGCTGATCACATACCTTGGGATGTCCTTCCCTCACCTTGCCTTTGAAAATGCTTTGCTGAAACCCTTCGGGGACTTCAGGGTTTTAGAGCATGAGCCACCTGTTCTCCTTGCCTGGCGCCTTACAATAAACGCTGCACTTTCCTTCACCACAATCGGATGTCAGTAGATTGCCTTTACTGCACGCAGGTGAGTGGATCTGTTTGGTTCAGTAACAATGCTGCTGGGAGGAGTACCCTTGAGAGTGACACGGCACCTCTGCATGCCTGTAATCACTTGTTTAATGATATCTGTCTTCCTGCTAGACTAAGATCCCTACTCCAGCCCCTAGCACAGTGCCTAGACAAGAAGTGCTCAAGAAATGTTGGCTGATTAAACTGAGCAATATCTATAATGTCTTTAGCCTGATTTCTAGTCAGACTAAAAAGGATTCAATAAATGGTGTCAGCCATTATTAATAATAATATTATTATATGCTCACTACAGCTTCTTGAGGCAAGAACCATATCTTTTACTTCTTTTCCACCCCAAATAGTTCTTAGAATGGTCCTGGACACAAAACCAAGGCCTAGAATGTGTTTATTGAATGGATGCCTAAAGGAACAGTGAATGAGAGACCCTGGTCCATGGCCCTTTATGAGTGTCCAACGTACGTAGAATGTCACAATTAATACATCCCCAGCCTTTCATATAAACCCAAACCCTCCTTTCTACCAATTCCTGCTTGTGGTTGGGAGCACAGAGTTAGGAGCACACACACAACAGAGACCAAAGAGTTACTGAGAAATCCTCAGAGCAAACAAACAAGTGACAGCCCAGGAAGGAGGGTATTGTTTTAAAAATTATTTCCTTAGTCCTCAAAGAACTGGAACAAAGCAGGATTGTGCTGGTTGCCTCCCCTGCAAGAATTCACATTCTAGGCCTGTCTAAATGCTACTCAGAATACAATTACTGAACCCAACGAGCAGCAGCCACAGGCGGGGGCTGGGATGCTACCCCTCCCACCAGCTTCACAGCAACTCCAGGCAGTGAACTTCACTCTCTGCATTCAGCTTTTCTGATTACCCCACCCGGCTCCCCGCCTCCATTTTGTTCCTTTTGGCCTACACCATGCTGTCTTCATCAGGCCAGAGAGTGGGCAGAGCTGTGTGCAGTCCACAAGCTTCTAAACAAAATAATCTCAAGGAGACGAGTGGACCAGGCCATCTCCAGGCAACCTAACCCACTGGCAGAACGAATTCCCTTCATTCTCAACCTCCTACAGATTAGGGAGGAAAGTAGAAACCTGGGGAAGGCGCTTGAAGACTTTGTACCTCCAAGTAGGTGCTTATAGAGCTAGAGGGGCCACTTACTTATACAAAGGGGGTTGGAAACATCAACCCGCAAATTCAAATGTAGGGTCTTAAGTATTTAAAGAATGAGTCTTGAGTGCTGATCTGCATTTTCTTCACATGAAGAAAATGTAAGAAAATAGGATTAAAATCAAACCAACAAATATTTACTAGGAAAGATACTGTGGGGGGTAAACAGAAATAAATAAGATAGGACACTGTCCATGTGGTTTACAATCTTGTTAGGGGGATGAGATAAATAAGAATAGTAAATAACAATGTGGCATTTAAGTAATGCCTCAAGGCTACAGTATCAGAGATATTACATTTAAAAGTCAAATGAATAGTTCAGGTATTCCAGTTTATAGGCAAGGCCTTTCTGGAGACCACATCTTAAAGCTCACTTTTGTAAGGTGAAATCCTCTTTCGGGTCACTCCAGCCACATTCCGTGTCGTCAGCTAAAATCAGAATGTGAACGAGTAAAGGCAGTGAGAATGGATGCTCTATTAGGCAGTACCCAAAGAGCAGAGATCAATGACACAAAGGGGCAGATGTATTGAGAACCCTGATGTACAACAGCCAAAGTGCTTCGGAGTTCAGAGAAGGAAGAGCTTGTGGGAGACTCATGGGGAGGGGTGGTGGCTGCCAGGAGGTGGGATGGGGGCTCTTGAGCAAATTGTTAGACAGTCTAGGTCTTGGAAGATTAAAGAAGGTGTAGAAATTAAGTCTGGCAGGAAAGTCATGAGTCACTTGATACTAGGTTGTGTTTGTGCAACGATTCAAGCCTGGCCTTGAGGGTAGGAAGGATGCCAATTTGAATGGAGAGGAAAGTTCGTGCAGAAGAGCAGTGGAAGAGGACCCGGAAAGAACGTGGAAAACTTTGAATGCTAGACTAGAGGTTTTTTCTTTTTAAATTTTGCAAGTTACATAGAATACATTCTTGCAGTAAAAGATTGAAGTAATACGGAACCCCTTAACACCTTCTTCTCTCACTCAAGTCTCTTCTACATAGACAACACTGTTATTGGCTCGGTGGCTATCCTTCTGTCGGGCTAGAGACTTCATGTAACAGGCAATGGGGACTCACTGGAACTTTCTAAGCCAGGGACTGTGTTCAAATTGGGAACAGTCAACAGAGGTGAGCAGGTGACTCCTCAAGAACAAAGTAATGCAAGGCACAAGGTTGAAGAGGGTGAATGGTGTAGGAAGTAGACAGTGAGCAAACAAGCTTGAAGACGACATTGAGATTGACCGATGGAAACTGGGAATGAGGGAGATTCATCACAGACAGAAAAGAGAATAGGTGGTAAAGTATTTTAAAGGGAGGAGCTGAAGGGGAGACCAGGAGTACAGAGGACAAGGTCCACCACAAACAGAACAAAGATGATAGGAATACAGGGTTTCCAAAGTCAGGACTAGCTGCACCAGCCAAGATGGTGAGGCAAGTGGCTACAATATTGATTTAGAACTGAGCAAAGCCCAGAGGGCTGATTCAGTATCCCAAGCAGGAAAGGCCTCCAAGGAATAACAGAGGCCAATGAAAGGTGGTAGGCAGAAGGATCTAGTCAGTATTTTAAAACCTGACCTGTTACCTGCCTCAGTGGTAAAATAACTGTTCTTGCTACACAGTAGCCACTCAATAAATGTTGGATTGAATGTTCTCAAGCCTAAGTTACAAGGACCAAAAATATGGGTATGGAAGACACCATTGGTTTCCTACCCAACACCCATCCCTCCTTCTTCCTTAGTTTTCAGGACCCCATTTTTTTCCTGGTGGTACCAGGCTCAGGGAAGGTAAATCTTCCTCTTGCTCCAAGGGATGAGCCATGATTTGGCTAAATCAGAATGGTAACACCATCTCCTTTTGCTTGTGTTTGGTTTAGTAATGGCCAAGTTGGCCTATGAGACATAAGAGGAAATCAGCTGGGGAAACTTCTGACAAAGATTTTTATCTCTGTCAAAGATACAGCAGAGGCCTGACATTTTATTCCTTCCAAGAACTTGACTATTTTGGGATATGATGCTTAGAAGTATGGCAAACATCCCATAAGCATGAGGTGCTAAACCTGGGGACTAAGGATCAACAAACTTAAGATACCAAAGAGGAAAGGCAACAAAAGTTGAGTCCTTTATAACATAAGTCCTGCCCCAAACCTGAAGCTACCTACCTTCAGACTGCTTATTATGAGAGGTAATTAGGTGCCCTTTTACTTAAGCCTCTGTTATGTAGTCATGCTGTTCACAGTCATCTGAAGGCTGGCAAACGGTAACTGGTGAGATAATCAGCTTTTACTAAGACCCTGAAATGTTTAACTGGGCAACAAAGTTCTTGCTGTATACTGGACACAGTGAACAAGAGGAGGGAAATGGGGAGAAGCTGAACAGAGCAGGGAAAAAGCCTAAAACAGCTAGGGCAGCCCAGGAAGTAGTAAACTCAATTCAGTTCAAACCAGTGCAGTGCAATACAATGCAACTTAATTTAATTCAACAAATATTACTCCCTGTCTTCTCTGTACACAGCCCTTTGGGGAATAAAATGCTAAACACATGGCCCACGATGTTCCAGGAATCTCTTTCTCCTTTTCTTTAGCAATTATAGATTAAGTACCAAGCTCTGTTACGAGATCACTTCTTGGCCTACTTCGAAGGTTCTGTTTCCCTTCCCTGTACTTCAAACATGGCTGTTTCCCAGGGTCTCCCTCTCAAGCAATATCTTCTTAGTCTACACCCGCCTCTCCCAGAGCATCTTATCTTTGCCAAGGGTTTTAATTACCTCCTACTTGATAAGGCTCCCAGTCAATTTCTCATGTCCTTCCTCCTCTCCCACAATTAAATCCATATTTACAGTTGTTTACTGACCATCTCCTCTTGGGTCTCCCATAGGTACTTTAAAAACAACATAATTAAACCAGACCTATGATCTTCTCTACCAAACCTCTCCCTCTTCCTTATGGTCACATTATCAGTGAATGACACCATTATCCACTTGGCCAGACTTGAGAACCCTAAGCCTCCCATATCCAATTCCTGTCTATAGATATTTTGGCTCCCAGGTATCTAATTGTTCTATCCCTTCCTATTCATGCTTCCTGCTGTGCTTTAGTTCAAGTCTCCACAGGATCACTACAAAACCTGGTAATTGTTTTCCTGCTGCATAATAATATTTATCTTTGAGCTTCAGCAAGGTATATGGTACAGTTCTGCTTTGCTGTGGCCACAGAAGTTGCAGACTTCCTTAGGACCTAGAGCATTTGGGTCAAAAGGCTAGGTGGATTTCCTCAGCCCAGCTCAGTGACTGTCACTAATTACAGTCTCTACTTTTCATCGTTTGTTCCAGGTTGGGTTGGGGGTCCTGCTCACCATCTTGTCCACCTGGTCCAGCAAGGTGAGTGAACATCAACTGACTACAGCAGAATGTCAGACTGTAGGACTCTGAGCAACTGTATCTGCTTCTGGGGGGATTGAGTTGGGCTGCCAGTGGCATGAAGGCATGGGATGTGATGGGGAAGGGTTTGGGGCTGTCTAGAAGGAGGGAAGCACCTAAGCTGGAGAAGCAGATGGTCCACTGAGAAGCCTGGGATTCAATGACACATCATTGAGGGCCATGAGCTGTGCGGCCAAGGCCTGGATGGCAGGAGTCCTGGGCTCTAGTTCTTACCAAGTCATTTAACCCTCTGGGCCTTTGTTTCCTTCCTTCACAAAACAGAGGTGTTACAAAGCAAGACTCTGTATGCTAGTCCAAGCTCCCCAACTTTAAATCATTCTGGTCCTTCTACCAGAAGTGAAATGTATGGGCCAGAGGTGAAAGGTAGGACTGTTTACCTATTTCATCATTTATATATATAAACTGTGAAATTACATCATAGTTCCATTTGTAACGCAACTATATATTTCATTCATATAGTATAATGCTGTCCAGTAGAAATATAATAATGCAAGCCACATATGTAATTTTAAATTTTCTAATAGTCATATTAGAAAACTAAAAAGAAACAGGTGAGATTAAGCTTAATATACTATATTTAACCCAATATTAAAAAATCAGCATTTCAACATGTAACCAATATATCAAAATTATTAATGAGATAGATTACATGGGACACAGTTATTAAGTCTTCAAAATCCAGTGTATTCTACACTTACAGCACACCTCAAATTGGGCCAGCCACATTTCAAATGCTCGATAGCCACATGCGGCTAGTTGCTACTGTACTGGACAGCACAGCCCTCGACCAAGCAGCTGGCAGCAGCACCTACCAGATGTGCAAGGCCAACTTAATCATCCTTTTGGGCCACCAGGTGACTGCAGCCACGTGAGTGACTCCAGGCATGACCATCAAAAAGAATGTCCCAACCAAGCTCTGCTTAAATTGTTGACCAGAGAATTGTGAATAAATGATATGGTGGTTGTTTTAAGCCCCTAAGTTTTGGGGGTGGCTTGTTACGTGGCAATAGAAAACTGATACAGCAGTAGATAGTGCTGCTGTCTTTACTAAAGAAACGAAGGTCTTAAGGGACGAAGGGGTTAACTATTCAAGAGAGTAAAGAGGGTGAATGTAAAAGTAATTTTCAAATTGGCAGTCAGTGTCAGAGACTGACTTTATTTCAATTCTGCCAACTCTAAGCCCCCCTTTTATGCTTGTATATTGCTTGCTCAACCATCACATGCCTACACAGATGCAAGGCACATCCTTCGTGCTAAGTATTAACAGAGGAGTCCACAGAACCTTTTTCCCTGGGCTGGGTTAGGTGCAGGGCTCCATGGAGGAGGACTGGAGAAGATAACGTTTTCTTTGTAGACTAGTTTTGTTTGACCAGAGGTTGGGGCACGGCAAACTAAACGGCAGCTGTTGTTGCTACCTGGGCATCTTTTCTCTTCATCTCCATCCACAGGAAATCTAATAATGCTTCCTGGCACCACCCCCAGCCCCACTCTGTGCCCCACACTCTTGCTGGTATTGAAAGAAAATCTATCTTGCCTCCTGTCCATTGTGGTGTACGGGTGTGTGGTCAAGTGCCTCTCAGCCACATCTGTCACCAGGGCCTTTGGCCTTTCCTTCCAGCCCCAGACACTGCTGTAGTGACCAGCTCTGTAGAGCTACACACTTCACACAGGCACCACCCAACCGTGCCTAGACTTATGCCCACTTCCTGTACCTCCTGCTTCCGGCCTTAGGGCTTCCTATTTACACTGGGGGTTGAGACACAGCAGGGCCTACTCAGGGGGACTGGGCATGTGCAACCCAGAAATGTAGGGGAATTACACCCAGTGGGATAAGGCTTTGGCCCATGGGAGGGGGGACCCCTTCCGCTCCTGACTGATTGTCCTGAGGAGCAGTCAGTTCTTCAAACCCTGAAAGACTGAACCACTGGTTGGGCTTGATACCAAGTGCTAGCCAGATCAATAAAGGATCCTCATGTTGGCCTGCCCTTTCCCTGCATCTCGCCTTCTCCTTCACTTCTGTTCTCTGGGATTGCACTCCCTGATAAAGGTGCAGCACGTAAGCCTTTGCCTTAGGCTCTGTGTTCTAGGGACTCCAGGCCAGATGCCAAGTAATCTAGGATTTTTCCAGCTGGTAGATCTTTACGTTCCACCCTCAAATATGACGTTAGGCATCTTATGCTTAGCTGCCTCAGTGAAGACCCAAATTTCTCTGGCTCCCAATTGAGGTAACACTTTCTCTACCATCCCACTCTGCTTGCCCAAGAAGGCCCGGCCCATGACCAGAGCACCAGACCAATGGGCAAACACCAGGGCATACATGCACTGTCATTCCCCTCTACCACTCCTCTTGGAAAAGGGCCCCTCACTTTCCAAAGACACAGACACTGTTTTTCTTAAGTACTTTTACTTATGATGCTTAAAAGACTTCACTTCTCCCCTTCTGGTATTACTTCATGCCTAGTTTAGGAACAAGAGCTTGAGTTTCACATGCCCCCTCGATTTATCTGTAAAATGCATGGGTTGGGTGCCTTACAGCCTGCCTTGTATCGCTGCCTAGATCTTCATGTAGAGCAGACTGGTTTTCTCAAGCATCCTGGAGGCACTGTGAAGGCACACGCCAGGTCTCACACAGCTCTGGCCCCTGGGCCACTCCCAGCACAAGCACACCCGGAGCAAACGCTATCTGAATGAATGGATGGGGGAAGGGGTGGATGTTACCAAGGAGGTGTCTCAGGAGATTTAAAGTGCTGACTAACTCTTCTGCAGGTCTAACACCCGGCGAGTCAGCCGCATCTGCTTCTGTGCTGTGCAGCACCCTAAGCAGGGCAGCTCTCATAGACAAGGGAGGCCCACAAAGACCCTGCTGGTCTCATGTGCTCACTCTGTTACAGTGCAACCAGAAAGGGTAGTCGGTTACTGCGCCGGAATTACCCTTTTAAGTCGCAGCATGATGCTGAGAGAAGGTTGGGTCTGGTTACAATTAGTAGCAAGCACTGATGTTAATGGATTCTATAAATTTGTACTCTGAAGACCTGATGACAGCTCCCAGCATCCAGAGATCACCGACTACCACCCAGTATGTTTACCTTCCATGACTGTTCCTGGGATCTGGGAACTCTTACAAGCCTCTATTTTAACCTGACTGAAGAAAACAAGGATGATAGACATTTGAAGCCGGACTACCTGCTTCTGGGAAAATGGCCTGGAGGAAGAGAAACACAAAGTCCTGGGATCTAACAAGACACTTACCACTGTGGAGAGACGTGGGTAAAGCAAACTGTAAACCATGAAACTCTATACAGAAAGGCAGTATCATCTGCTGATACAGAGTAAGTAAAAAAGATGCTAGGGCTTCCCTGGTGGCGAAGTGGTTGAGAGTCCACCTGCCGATACGGGTTCGTGCCCCGGTCCGGGAAGATCTCACATGCCACGGAGCAGCTAGGCCTGTGAGCCATGGCCGCTGAGCCTGCGCGTCCGGAGCCTGTGCTCCGCAATGGGAGAGGCCACAACAGTGAGAGGCCCGCGTACTGCAAAAAAAAAAAAAAAAAAAAAAAGATGCTATTCTGAGCCAACAGGGATTCTGTGGATTAACGACCACATCTGTTTCACTGTTCCCCTCTGTTAACCTGGATAATGGAGCACTAGAACAAAAAGAGTCATTTCTGATGACCTCAATAATGGGCATCTTGCTTTAAAATTTAAAAAGGAAGTAACCTAGCCACTTAGTTCCCTGACCCTGGATAGGGTGGAAAAATGATGCTGATACACACGTTTTAGGAATTCTACACCTGGTTGCTATTGATCTAACGGCATTGATAGAAGGATTTTATAAACCAACCACAAAGAAAATGCTGTACAGTCTTAATTTTCCTTAAACTTAAAAATATAATAATTGGTTTTGAAGTCTCACAATATCCTCTTGAGTCACTTGAAGAGACATTTGGGTTTTTGCAGACTTGGGCTGGAACCGTTGAGTTGGCACGTCTACAGCCTGTTCTTTCTTCTCCTTCAGCCCCCAACACTCTGCCAATTCTAGGAGTCGCTGCTCTAGATCCCTCCAGACAAGACTGGATTCCAAGGAAGACACATTCTGCAACCCTCAAGCTGGCACCTACTTGGAAGCAGCAGGCACTAGGCCTCCCAATTGGCCCCTCTAATTCCAGGGCAGCACAAGATCCCCTGGAGGTGGTACAGCCCCAGAGACTGTTGGGTGGCGGCAGAAACCAATCCAAGTAGTTGGCTATTTCTTGCAAAATGCCCAGCCCTGGAACCCTGCCTGACAGCATTCTAGCCCTCTTGTCACACTCATTCATTAATTCTACAAGTATTTCTTAATCTCTACTACACGTGAGGTCTTCCCACGCCACCACCTGGCATGCTGCCTCCCAGATCACAATCATATTCCATATAGAGAACTTAAGGTGCAGTGTAATGGGGTTGGGCCCACTGATTCCAGACTTCATTCTGCAATGCAATGGGAGTGTTTGGGGCTGGCAAGATTTGATGGACAAGAATACAAACTATCAGATAAATGCCCAAAGACGAAGAGGGAGGCAAATATGAGTGAAGACTGGTGGCAGCGAAATCAGAGCAGAGCCAAGGAGTAGAAGAGCAAAAACCTAGGAGTCATTGCAGTCTCTGGTAGTAAACTGGAAATAACAAGGTCTCTTTATCACAAGGCCTTAGGGCAGCTGATTCACCTTCCAACATTAGCACCAGATGGATAAGAGCCAGGGACTGTTCCAGCTCTGTTTACCCACTAATTTGTTAATAGCAGGTCCATAATTCTAGCCTCAAGCTCCCAGAATCAAAAGCAAATCAGGTTCCTCAAAAAACTAAACATAGAATTACCATGTGATCCAGCAATTCCACTTCTGAGTATATACCCCAAAGAACTGCAAGCAGGGGCTTGAAGAGATATTTGCACACCCATGTTCATAGCAGCCTTATTCACAATAACCAAGAGGTACAAGCAACCCAAGTGTCCATCAATGGATAAATGGATGAATAAAATGTGGTGTATACGTACAGTGGAATATTATTCAGCCTTCAAAAGGAACTGAATTCTGACACATGCTTCAACATGGATGAACCTTGAAGACATTGTGCTAAGTGAAATCAGCCAGACACACAAGGACAAATACTGTATGATTCCACTTACATGAGGTACCTAGAGTAAAGTCATAGAGACAGAAAGTAGAATGGTGGTCGCCAGGAGCTGGAGGACAAAGAAATGGGGAGTTGCTGTTTAGCGGGTACAGAGTCTCAGTTGGGGAAGATAAAAAATGTTCTGGAGATGGATGTGGTGGTGATGGCTTCATAACAATGTGTACTTAGTATACTTAAAACGGTTAAAATATTAAATTTTGTGTTGTGTGTATTTTATTGTGGGACTCGAGGGACATTGTTCCAGCTAATGATTAAGAACTCTCCAGACAATAGGGGCTTCTTAGACAATGGGTGAATTTCCAGGATGTCCGGCCCCCTTCCGAGAAGGAGGGAGATAAACAAAATGTAAAAAAGGTATCTGTCAAAGACCAATCAGGAAGCTGGGGACAAGTTCCCTCTCTGGTCCGAGCCTAAGCCGGGACCAATCAGCAGGAAAACACAACCAAATCTATAATTTACATACGGGGAAGTGGGAACCTATAAAACTGACATATTCGCGCCCCAAAGGGGTTCCTTCTTCGACCTCCTGCGTGAGGACCAAGGAACCCCGGTGCACCGGCCTTCAATAAACCTCTTGTGTTTTGCATCGGCTTCCGACTCTTGTTGTTTCCTGGGCGAGTCGAAACTCCTAGGAGACTGCGAAGGTCTAACATTATCACAATGTTTCAAAAAGAAAATCAAACACAAGTTATTCCTGTGATGAAATAAAAATCATGACACAGTTGTACTAAAGGGGATAACAGGCCAGATTATTTGAAATCAGGAAGGTCGTACAAAATCTTAAAACCTTACACTCAAGTTAACTATCTCCAACCAAGAAATAATAATTTGAGAAGCACTGGACTGGGCTTACTGAATGCCTGGGTTTCAGATCCAGCTTTGTCACTAATCTAATTATACAACACTTGGTGAGGGAGTCACTCCTCCCTATACCTCAGTTAACCGACATGTACAATAAAGGGGTTAGATTTGATGACCAAAGCCCCTTTCAGTTAGGTCGGGGGGGTCTCAGAACATGGTCCAGGAGCAACAGCATCACCTGGGAGTATATTAAAGTGCAAATTATCGAGCCCCACCCGAGACTTACTGAATCAGAAGCTCTGTGCATGAGCCCAGCCACCTGGGTTTGAATAAGCTAAGAGGTTTGAGAACCACTAACATAAAACATTTTATGTTTTTATAATTGATAATGAACTCAGTAAGCCACATTTTTTTTTTTTTTTTTTTTTTTTTTGCGGTACGCAGGCCTCTCACTGTTGTGGCCTCTCCCGTTGCGGAGCACAGGCTCCGGACGCGCAGGTTCAGCGGCCATGGCTCACGGGCCCAGCTGCTCCGCGGCATGTGGGATCTTCCTGGACCGGGGCACAAACCCGTGTCCCCTGCATCGGCAGGCGGACTCTCAACCACTGCGTCACCAGGGAAGCCCAAGCCACATTTTTAATAAAATAAAAAGCACAAATATCCAAACACATAAAACAAATGCATTAGGAAATGAAGAGGATAATCGCTTTTTAAAAACATGAGATGTAAATATAAAGTAGCAAAATCATTTAAAAAAATCAGAATTAATGTACCCAAATGAGTACTGTCCTTAAAATAATAAGAACATATCACCTGTGTTCTAAGGATGCAGTCCTTGAGCAAAACATTTTTAAAATTTTATTTGGAACCGTTTCTGAGTCAGTGTAGAAGCTGGATGAAATCAGCTTCATTTGTTTGCAACTAAAAGTATCTTCATTCAGCTTGATCCTATACTTATTTTCTTGATTAGGCTGCTCCCCGAAATCAAATTCCCTCTAAGAAGAAGACTCCCCCTCACTGAGGAAGAATGAACGCGCCACAGGCTCAGAGGCAAATTCCAAAGCAGAGCTCACACGTGTTCTAAATAATGACAGACGCGTGTGTCTGGCATCTCAGAGTGCCCATCTGGGAAGGGGCAACACTCGCTGCATCTGAGCTCAGACCTGAGAGCTGGCGGTGGAGCAAAAGACCACCCCACCTGGCCAATCCCTCCCTTCAGAGCGAGTGGAACGGCCATCACCACTTCACAGGTGAAACCGCTAAGGCCAGAGGGGCTGATGGATTTGCCGAAGGCAAGGGAACTAACAGGTGGAACCAGAACTGCGCTTTCCTAAAGAACCCTGCATAGGCTAAGACCTTGGAGCTTGGGAGTGGGAGCTGGACAAGAATGGAAGGCCCACCCCACCAGGCTATGATGTCAGATCGGAAGAGGAGTCTCCAGCTCAGCTGCTTTCTTCAGCAAACAATAGACTCTTTTGAATTTACCGAATATTTTGGCACCAGCCCTGGTCGATGCTTTCTCCTGCGGTGGGTTGGAAAATATTTCTAGCATCCCACAGAGTCCAGTGAGAGTGAAGAGTGTGAAAGATTCCTCCTCTATCTAGCCACACAGACTTTCTGGCCTTTGGGAAGGAGGCACCCATGCACCAAGCCCCTGGGAGGGCAAGGCGAGGGTGAGGATGGAGTTTTCTGTTCCCCTGGCTACTGGCCACTCGGAACTTCTGCCTGCCCCTCAGCGGGAGGACTTTCTCCTTGCTCCACGTGTGTTATTCTAAAGTGTTCACTTGTGGGGGCGGGGACATACTAAAAGTGGAATATTACTTTGAATATATATCAAGTTTTTTCTTAATCCCACCCGTAACTCCTCAAAAGGTCTTTCAAATCCTCTTCTTCCCTTTGCAGATCTCTCCCCGTTTGAGATCTCTATGTATGTTGTGCACTATCCTTTGTTTTATGTGTAATTCTCCAGCCAGACTACGTGCCCAGTGGCTGATGCGTGATCCTCTCTACTTTTCACGGCATCCTGCATAGTGTTGGCACCGTGCAGGCACTCAGCAGTCCTGTGGTGCTGATGGGGACGCTAAGTTACGTTATCACGTTTGCCTTCTGGGGCTGGGTACTCAGATAGGTGCCCTGTGGACATGGATTATCTCAGTGAATCCCCACATGGTGCGAGGTGCCAGGGGCTATTAAATCCACTTTTCAGATAAGAAAACTGAGGGTCAAAAAAGTTAAGTAGCCTATTCAAGGTCAAGGAGATTAAGTAGCCTATTCAAAGTCAAAGGGAGGGGCTTGGGTGCAAATCTATGTCTCCCTGGACTCCAAAACCAGAGCTCTGAACACTTAGACATGGCCTATTTCTCCAGATCCTAAATTAACGAGTTAGAAAACCCCTGACCTCATCTTCTACTTCAGGTATTCCTGCTCCAGCCAGGTCTGCCTGTTCCCTTCCTAACCTCCACACTCTCCTGCCTCCAGGCTGGGGGGAGGGGGCAGGAGGAAGGGACCTCAAAGCCCACGTGGTGGTTTTAGGAACCTCCACCAGGATGACTGACCCTGGAAGAACAAGTGGAGGGGGACAGGAAGCTGTGGACAGAGAAGGGTAGGGCATCACGGGGCACGAACATCCTCTTTCTCAGGCCTAGCTGCCTTTCCACTCGGGAGCCACTCTATACACAGACATTACCCGCAGGGCTGACAGTCCCCCAGACACAGTCCTGCCTGAAGCCTGACAGGGTGAGGAAGCCACATCACAGCCCCATGTCCAAGGAGAATAACTGTCACTCCAGCAGAGAGCAGGATACATTTATTTTAACTTCTCAAAGCAAACCTCAATGCTTATGCGTGAGATGCACGGGCGAAAACCGAGGTGCTGAGGTATTGCTGCCCGTATCTCGTGGCCCACCTGGGTTCCTGTCCTAAACAGGAGACGGCAGAAAGAGCACTGAGCTGGGTGTCCTGACTCTTCTGTCACTCTCTGGGCCTCAAGCACCCCATCCCTACAACAAGGGAGTCGCTGCGTGGCTTGTAAAGGGCCTCCCAGATCCTCAGGTCTGCAGCCTGTGACCAGGCTGGGAAGCCACCTTGCCAATCACACGCTGCTGCACCAGCCGGGCTGCAGACAACGGAGAGCTGATGCAGGAGATAGGGCCGTATCCTGGCCCACTCCCTGGGAACTTGACCCCGCTCCCCCTCAACCTCAGGCGAGCTTTGATAGTCTCCCAAGGAAAATGCTGACCTCTGGTCTGGTTGATTCCCAGTTAAACAAAGGACTGCAAGCTGGTGAGCTGGGGACCGTCTTCCCCAGGGCTGGGTCATCTTCCACCTGCCAGCTGACTCCCACGCACCCTCCATGCCCCAGCTGCACAGGCCACAGGAGGGGGGCCAATGCTCCCTGGAGGGGATCATGCCAACATGACTTCAGTGACACATAAGTGATGAGGAAGAGGCCAGAAAGCAGAGTTTATGGGTTACGGCTCCACTGCAGTCCCAGCCCTTGCACAGCTGTCACTCAAATTCAGGCTTTCAGAGCATGAAGTACCCTCAACTTAACTGCTTCACCTTGTTCTATCCAAGTTCAGATTCCATTTCGGCCAGGCACACATGCTCCCCAGTGGCCCGTGAGGGCTTGCCCCATATGGCTTCTTAGCGTTACAAACCAGGCCCTCAAAGCGAGTCACCCAAAGCTCTTCTGTCCTGTATTAAGACCTGCCCCTTTCTTCTAACTACTGCTTAAGGTCTGTTTTCCAGAAAGTCCTCCAGAGTCCACCTCCAATGCACCCTACCTCGTGAGCCCTTATGTGCATGATTTCCAACAGCTACACATGGATTTCCCAAACTTGACTAATATACAGACAACTTCCAAAGGAAAAAAATCCCCAGACTCCCATGGGCACATCCAAGAACCCCCAGGGGTCTGTATACCCCAGTGTAAGAGGTACTGTCTAAAGAAACCAAAATCTAATTTTATGAACAATGTCTTTCAACTGCAAATTAGAATTGCAAAAGAGTTTTCTCTTTTAAATTTTTTTTTAAATTTATTGTATAGTTGATTTACAATGTTGTGTTAGTTTCTGCTGTACAGCAAAGTGATTCATTTATACATATATATACATTCTTTTTCATATTCTTTTCCATTATGGTCTATCCCAGGAGTTTGTATATAGTTCCGTGTGCTATACAGTAGGACCTTGTTATCTGTTCTATATGTAATAGTTTGCATCTGCTAATCTCAAACTCCCAATACATCCCTCCCCCACCCCTCTCCCCCTTGGCAACCACAAGTTTGTCCTCTATGTCTGTGACTCTGTTTCATAGATAAGTTCATATTTTGGATTCCACATATACATGATATCATATGGTATTTGTCTTTCTTTTTCTGACTTACAGAAGTTTTCTCTTTACAGCTGGTGGAGTAATATAAAAGCACATTGTAAACATTCTCACAGAATCAAATGCAATCCTCTGAGCTACACAGTTTGTCACTTAGTCATCCAATATTTATTGACTTTTTCACATGTGCCAGGCGATGCTCTTAGCAATGGGATTCAGGGGTAAACAAGACATTGTCCCAGCTCCGGAGGAGCAGACCTTCCAGGAGGGGAGGAGGCAATCAAACAGTGAACAAGTAAATACACAAGTGCTGTGAAGAAAAGCAGAGTAGGGAAAGAGGTAAGTGAGGGGTGTGGGAAGAAAGGAAGGGCTGATTTGACACAGGGTGGTCACGAAGTGATATCAAAGCAGAGGCCTGAATAAGGTGAAGGAGGAGGAGGTGACGGGGGAAACAGCTCTAGGCCAAGGGAATAGCAGGGAAGGGCCCCAAGGCAGCAGCCAGCTGGAATCCTGAGGAAGAGCCCAGAGCCCAGTGTGGCAGAAACCAGGGAGCCTGGGGGAGGAACGGGTGGGAAGGGGCCAGGTACACTACTGAGTACACCATGGAGGTGAGTCTGACTTTATGGGAAGCATGCAGGGAGGCCACTGGAGGGCTTAAAATAAGGAAGCCATGGCTTTTTCCTTCTCTTTGTCCCCTACCCTGTGTCTTCCTGTGCATCTCGTTGTCCGCATCAAACTGGAAGCCCACTGAGCGCATGGGCTTTTCCCCTCTCATACCAGGAGCTCCCTGAAGGCACAAACTATGTTTCCCCTTCCTTCTGATACCTCCTTTCAGCCTCCAGGACAGGGCCCAAACCCTAAACCCTACCTGCCACCTAAAGTGCAGCAGCTCCACACAGGTGTGGCCTACCTCAGGTGCACCGCTGCCCCCCCCTCCCCCGCCAACTCCCGGCTGGGCCACCTGAGGCCCTTAGAGGAGCCAAGGTGGCAGCTCAGGCAAAGCTGGTCCCTGCCATCACGCTGAAGCGCCGTCATGGAGAACACACCAACACCAAGCCCTGTATCACTGCAACAGCCTGAGGCCTCCACTGCCACCACTGCCCCAAGGGAGCCTCAGCTGCCCGTATCCAGAGCAACCAGCATTTGTGAGTTGCAGTCCCTGGAGGGCAGGCAGCATCACTCTTGCCATTTATTCTGAGTGGAGACACGCTTTTCTCCTGCTGGTTTGGAAGCGCTCAATTCCTAAAAGAGGTGTCCTTGGGCTTCCCTGGTGGCGCAGTGGTTGAGAGTCTGCCTGCCGATGCAGGGGACACGGGTTCGTGCCCCGGTCCGGGAAGATCCCACGTGCCGCGGAACGGCTGGGCCCGTAAGCCATGGCCGCTGAGCCTGCGCGTCCGGAGTCTGTGCTCCGCAACGGGAGAGGCCACAAGAGTGAGAGGCCCGCGTACCGCAAAAAAAAAAAAAAAAAAAAAAGAGGTGTCCTCATCCACTTTCATCTATTTCCTCTCTCTGTCAGCCAGGTGCAAATGGAGATGCTATGCTGATTTGAAGATGGGATATTCTCCTGGGTTCTATCTGAAGCTGATACTGCATAAAATCTTGCTTCTATATGACCTGGGAACTCAGAGTGGGGAAACTAGGAAAAAAAACAAATCACACACCTGGAAGGAACTTGAGATGTTCCATTCTCCTGCCTCTGAGCCAGATGGCCCCTGGCCCCATCTCACGGCAAAAAAAAAAACTTAAAAAAAATGAATTAAAAACTAAATTAAAATGCTAATAATAAACATTTTCCTTTCCTTAAAAGAGATCCCAGCCTGGGACTCTGATTTCAACGTTTCATATTTCTTTTTGGTCAGGCAGGCAGAGCTTTCTACATTTATCTTACACTATAGGTTACAGCTTAAACATGGGTAAGGATGAGGGGCTTCCTGGGATGAGTGGAAAAGAGAGTCATAGGTTTTCTTTTAAAATAAATAATTTACTGCCCCCTGCTACAGAGGTACTTGCTGATGCAACCTTCGAAAATATGTTCACACTCAAAGCAGGCCTCCATGCGAAAGAAACTGGGCACACCAAGCCGACTTCATCCCAGAAAGAGAGGAATGGCACCAGCAGCTGCTCTTGTGACTGAACCCAAAACCATCTGATACCTAGACTAAGTCAAACCAGATCAGAAACTGTCCCTTCGTTATACTTAAAACCACTTCTCTCGTTCCCACAACTCCTCTCCCTTGAAAGATGCCAAATCTTCGTTTAAATAAAAACAGAACAAACCTAGCTCATTCTCTTCTCTCCATCCCTTTCTGCAGCCTCAGGAAAGAACTCTTTCTGAAGTTCCAGTCTTCACTCTTCCCCTCCTCCCAAAGAACTCCCGTCTTCAAAATAAAAATAAATCCCACAGTCCTCTGTAAAGTCGAGAGGAAAAATATACCTACCATTTGGCTGCCCCCAATCCTGTGAGAAAGCACATCTCGCGGGGTTTTATACATGCACGTTCCTGCAGCTCAAGAGACAGTCCCCGGCCCCCTCTACCTTCTCCCACCTGTGCCTGAACTTCTCATTCTGCTCAGATGGGGCAGCACAAACACAATCAGCTCCACCCCCTGCCAGCTACGTGGGAGGCAATGAGCCCCAGTTTCCTTGTCTACAAAACAGACACAATTGTACCCATCTTACAGACTGTGTTGGGGGGTATAATCAGACAATGTACATAAAGTGTCTGGCACACACACATGTTAGTTGTTACTGGCTGTTATTTTTGTGGACCACAAATTTCTCGAGAGCAGATACCAACAGTACATAGTTGGATTCCCAGCATTTAGCGCAGTGCCTGGCACATGGTGGATATTTAAAAAAAAATTAAAATTAAAATGTTTGTTAAATAAATCTAGTTGAAGAGGCCATAAGCTTATTTCCCACTGGTCCCCGCTCCATCCTAAGACTGCCTTGGCTGTTCCCCTAAGGGAATGGTTATCCTCACATAACCTTCTCTCCTACTCAGAAAAATTCCAATAAAACAAACAGAAGAAGGAAAATGCTCGAAGAAAGGGAAACCTCTCTGCACAACACCTTGCCAGGACTTGCCAGGGCTCTCAAAAGATTTTTCCCCCTCCCCCTGCCTCCTGGATGGTGTTCAGTACCCAGCCGAATAATGAACCATCAGAGAGGATTCCAACCGGTAGCAATTAACACTCTTCCAGCTGGGAACAGATTTAGCTTCATGATGCCCAGATCTACTGATTCCCCTTCCTTCTTCCAGAAAACACCAACTGCTGCCACTCCACTTGGGAGGACCCCACAGATCAAAAAGAGGAACCTGATCAATGAAACAAGATTGGCCAAGTGTCCATACTTGTTGAAGCTGGGTGATGGAGACATGGGGATTCATGATACTACTGTCTCTACTCTTGTATATTCTGAAAAATAAACAAAACCTTGATTAATGATTCCACCTTTTACAGAACTAGGGCAAGGAACCCCAAAGGGTTACTCTTTTCAAATCATAGGGGGAACTCCAGACATGGATTTCCATTATAAAAGAAAAGTTCCAGGAAATACCTCTGGCATTTGAAAGGTCAGGGTGGTATTTAGGTGGTATATAGAAAGAATGTTGGCCTCTGTGAGCTTGGGCAAGTAATTTAACCTCTCTGCCTCTCCTCTGCTTCCTTACCCTTAAAACTCAGGCTTTGTCCCTACCTCACAGGGCTGTCCAGTGAGGCAAAGGAAGTGAAGCTTGTAGTACTGTGACAGCACCTCAAGCGGTACCTAGCCCATAGTAGATGCGGGATAAAATTTAGTTTCTTTTCGTCCCTTAATGGAACAAAGATGTTCTATTGTATTCTAGTATTAAGAAGCTTAGTGGAATCAAACTCCAGAAGTTAGCTGGCGGACAACAGTAACTAAGACACACTAAAAAGAAGGCTTCTAAAGAAAGGAACTCGACTCCATTGCCTGGGAAACCTGAGCTCCCAAATACCCATCCAAGACTGAAGTGTTTGAAGCGCATCATTTGTCATAGGCACTAAGTTAGAAGGGATAGGGCGGCAGGCTAGGAAAGAGAAATGCATCCCTCTCCCAGGCCTCGGGTGGCGGTAGGTTTAAGCAAGAGGAGACGCTAGAAGGGACTGCTGAGCATTTGAATACCATGATTACCAGACAGGTATTTGTACACAAATGTTCGTAACAGCAGCATTATTCACAATAGCCAAAATGTAGAGACAACCCAGATAGCCACTGACAGATGGATAAACAAAATGTGCTCTATTTATACAATGAAATAACATTCAGCTTTAAAAAGGAACGGAATTCTGATACTTGTTACAACATGGATGACCCTGGAAGACATTATGCTAAATGAAATAAGCCAGATACACAAATACTGATTCCACTTACTAGATTACTAGAGTAGACAAATTCACAGAGACAGAAAGTACAACGGTGGTCACCAGAGGCTGGGAGAGGCGGGGGAATGGGGAGTTAGTGTTCAATGGGTATAGAGTTTCAGCTGGGGAGGATGAAAAGGTCTGGAGATGGATGGTGATGATGATTGCACAACGAAGTGAATGTACTTCATGCCCCTGAACTGTACATTTAAAAATGGTTAACATGGGGCTTCCCTGGTGGCGCAGTGGTTGGGAGTCCGCCTGCCAATGCAGGGGACATGGGTTCGTGCCCCGGTCCGGGAGGATCCCACAAGCCGCGGACTGGCTGGGTCCCTGAGCCATGGCTGCTGAGCCTGCGCATCCGGAGCCTGTGCTCCGCAACGGGAGAGGCCACAGCAGTGAGAGGCCCGCGTACCACAAAAAAAAAAAAAAAAAAAAAGGTTAAAATGGTAAATTTTATGTTGTATATATTTTACCATAATAAAGTAATAATAATGATGATGATGATTAAAAAAAATACTATAATGACAACATCCTGGTTTTAGTTTGTATCCCTTTTTCCCAAGGGCTGAAACAACCTTAAAATATCCTCAAATAGGCCCACTTGTAGCATGGGTCAACTGAATCCCAGAAAGGTTAGGCAAACTGTAGCAAATCTTTAGCAATGTGTCCTTCTCCAGCAGGCTGCCACCTAGGATCGCTACTGCCATGTAAGAGTCAGTCCTGTCTGCTGCCCTTCCTGTCTGCCCGAGGACGGGGTGGGCTGCAGACCTGACACACGCCGAAAAGCGTGGTGTTGATCAGCCCCAAGCCCCCTGCTGCTTGTCCTCTGGCACCTCCTTGCTGGGCAGGACACACACACACCTCAGTGCCAGAGCCCTCAGGCTGGGCTTGACCAGGGTGTGAGGAGCTGGCCTGTTCACTCCAGCACCCCGCCAGAAGCTGCCCTCTGAGGTCTGCATCTTGTGCCTCCCTGCCCCTCGATTCACTCAAAAGCACGCTGGCACTCCAGGGTGAATGTTCCCCAGGAGAGCGGCTTTCAAACCCACTTCGATGCAAAGAATGGCAGCAACAGTGGCAGCAAAGCCTGCAGCAGGAGAGAGGACAGACCCCTGCTGCCCCAGCCCTAGCCCCGCATGCTTTCCAACCCGGATCCCACATCCACTTTATGGTTGAGAACAGAATCCTCCACATCCGGAGTTCCTCAGCCATTGCCAGAATTCCCCGAAATCTCCTCTCCCTCTGTTTTCCCTAAACTTACTGCTGAAGCAGAGGGAAGGGAGTGTCTTTCTCCTGCCAATGTATCTGTGTCCACAAATGAGGGCAAAAACAGGCTGAAGGGCTCAGGGAAGGACTGAGAGGGTGCAGAGACCTGGGGAAATCAAATCACTCTTACTCTCCCTTGAGGCTTATCAAACTCTAGAAGTGGCACAAAGAGACCAGCCTATATATACAAATATACAGATATCTAGAACAGCAGAAACAATCTACAATGACCAAAAGCCCTCAGAGGTTGCCTGGGGCCAGGGCCGGGAGGGAAACTGACTGCAAGTGGGATGAGGGAATTTTTAGGGGAGATGAAATAATCTATATCCTGATTGGAGTTTATCAAAACTCATCTGACAGGACTTCCCTGGTGGTGCATTGGTTAAGAATCCGCCTGCCAATGCACGGGACACGGGTTCGAGCCCTGGTCTGGGAAGATCCCACATGCTGAGAAGCAACTAAGCCCGTGTGCCACAATTACTGGGCCTGTGCTCCAGAGCCCGTGCTCCACAGCAAAGAGAAGCCACCGCAATGAGAAGCCCGCACACTGCAACGAAGAGTAGCCCCCACTCGCCGCAACTAGAGAAAGCCCATGCACGGTAACGAAGACCCAACGCAGCCAAAAATAAATAAATAAATTTATTTAAAAAAAAAAAAAAAACCTCATCTGACTATACCTTTAAAATGAGTACACTTTATTGAATGGAAATTATACCTCAATACAGTTTATTTTAAAAGTTAAAAAAAAAAAAGAGCTCGGGTAAGAAAGTCACATGCTTTAGTAATAATTTAGAAGGCAAATCTTAAAGGCTCAGTAAGGAAGACGATACATCCCAAATGACTGTGTATTTACCAGACAATTCTGTGCTGAGTCTAAGAGACCTACAGACCCCTCCTCCCTCCGCCTCTCCCCACTAACCCCAGAATTTCAGAGTCAGGCAGACAAAGACCCCATCGGACCTCTCCTCAGGCTGATGGAAGTAGAATTCCAAATGCTTCCTCAGAAGTAGTTAATAACATCCTGTCTTGGTTGGGAATTTGCGGAGGGGGGAACTGGGTGGCTGGTCCCTCCCATTGGCTTTTAGTGTGTGCTTAGGCCCATTACCCTGCCACTTACATCTTCCCTTACAAAGAGCCCCCAGCAGGGGAGCTAAGAGGCTTAGAGAATGGGAAAGCTCCAAGGAGAGCCCAGAGCCTGGAGACTGGGAGCAGTGATTTTTATGGACTGCACAGGTGCCCACACTCAGCGCTCCTGGACAATCCGCAAGAATTTTGCATTCACAGTCTGTTTTTTGGGAGAGGAAGCACTTCAACTTTCTATTACTGTATTATTCAGGCACTTCCAGACCTATTTTTCTTTTCCCTTCTTCCGGCAAAATATAGTCTATTCTCAGGGACGCATGACTTCTGGGAAGCTCACAGCTTCAGCAGTGTCCCCACACTCCTGGTCTAACCTGGAGGCTGACAGAGAGCAATGGGAGGCTGGGGTCTCCCCTCCACAGAGAAGGGATGGAGAGTTACAAGGAAGGGACATGAACAGGATGCTTGGATTTGCTAAGGGTCAAAAATCCAGCTCCAGGGTAATCAAAATTCAGTTATGTCTACATTAACATCCCCTATCCAATCCACCTTCTTCTAGAGGCTGCATGATTCCTGGAGAATTAAACAGACCCACACTCAAATTCTGACTCTCTCACTTAATCACTGTGTGACCTTAGGTAAGTCACTTAACCTCTCTGTTTCCCCATCTATAAAATGGGGATTGCGGTATCTGCCTCCTCAGATTATTGAAGGAACTGAATGAGGACATACATCAAAAGCACAGGGCAAAAAAAAAAAAAAAAAAAAAAAGGACAGGGCAGTGCCTGAAGGCAGCCAGAGAGCATTATGCCACCCTCCTCCACCCAACCTCTTCATCCTGACCCTGCTCAGTCCAGAGCAAAATGGAAAGTTACCTCTCTTTTTCAAAAGTGATTATAAATGTGGGCTGACTCCATCACAGGGGCCTCCTTTAAGTTTTGCATACCAGAAAGAGAGTATGCTGCGTTCACACGGAAATGAAAATGTGGGCCTTGAAGTACTTTTAAATGTCAACAGATGTTTGCTTTAGGCATGCAAAGTGTACCAGAATCCATGAGAAGTATAAACTGGGTGAGGTTCAGACCAGGGACAAGACAGAGGTGGGAAGGGGAGAAGGGTGCTGGCAGAGAAAAGGCAGGATCTGGGGCAGATGCAATCAGGACCAGGAGACAGAAAGGCGTAAGGAGGGAGGTGGGTGCAGGACGGTGGGTTAGAACTGTAGGCAGGGCCCTGGAGAGCCTGGCACAGGGCAGAGAGGGGACGGAAGAAAGCCATGATTCGATTTCCCAGGTCCCCAAAGTGCTGGTAACAGCTGAGCTGTGAGGAAGACCCATGAAGTCAGAAACCTGGCATAAACCAGAGGAGGACTCTCACCTCTAGAGACCCCGAGTAAATGGGGCCAAAGGCAGGGCTCAAGGAGACCTGAACCTTGAGCATCCAACCTAGTGTTGGCTCCCAGAGCTAAAGGGGGTGGCGGCAGGAAGCAGCCAGGAGATTGCTGGGTTCCTTCACCTGAGCCAAGGTGAGCAGCAGGGGACAGAACCACCAGCACTTGGCAAGGACAGCCCCCGACGTAGGCCTGGCCCAGCCTAAGACAGTCTGGGCCTGGGAGAGAGACCAATGTGGCCACGTGGCCCTGGACAGAGGGACTCTCCTCCTCCTTCCTCCTGTGCTAAATGATTTCATGGATTTGTTCATTTATCTTCACAAAGGCCAAGAGGCAGGTGTTATTAATATCACACTCGACAGACAAGGAAGCCAGGAGGTCACCCCACCAGGGGCAGAACTGGGACTGGACTCCAGACAGTCTGGCTCCACCACCCACATGTCTGACCATCCTACAACACTGCCTCAAGGGTGCTGTACCCCCTCCTCACGGCAGCAAATCAGGGGAGGAGAGACAGCACCCCCATTCTTCTGAGGCTGCTCCATGGTACAGATCAGGGTGACAGAGGGGCAGAAACTGCATAAGCAGCTCTGCAGCTGGTTGCCAAAAGGGGCCCCCGTCCCTGCCCAGATGCTCACGGATCTCACTAGGGGGCCCTTTGCTCTGGCTCCTACACTGAGTCGGCTTGGAGAGGCCCCAGCTGCCGTCGCTAAACATGTATCCACTACAGACGCTTGTGTCCCGTGTGGGGAGGCCCAGGAACCGGGGCCCTGGCAAAGATAAGTACTGCTTTCTGGGTGAGCAAGGCACATCTGCCTGGGAGTCCATTAACCCACAGGCCACTCCAGAGCTCCCAAGAGCCGTTCCCCTCTCTCAGCCTTCCTCTTGGGGCCTAGGGAATTATCCAGTCTCCCCAGCCTTTCCACATCCCAAACCCCAGTTGGGCCCTTGATGCGCCCAGAAGCTGCTGGTCGTTGACACCCGTGTTACTGACACACGGGCTGGCATCTTTCAGGGACTGGCCAGGGGTCCAGGAAACAGAGCTGCCAAAACCCCAAGAAAGAAAATCCATCGAAGGGTCATCAATCCAGAGTCTGGTCTGCAGGAAGGCCCCCTCCCCCTCCCGAAGAGCTGGATGCTTCTCAAAGATCGCTAAGGAAGAACATTCCACACAGTTCCCTCTCATTGTCGGGAAATACCCGTGCATCTGAGCCACCAAATTAACACATGCTGCTGCCTTCTACTGGGGAGGCGGCACGGCACAAGGGCTCGGGGGGCACAGGCTCTTGTCCAGGGCGGACGGTGTGACACTGGGCAACCTGCCTCACTCCTCTGGATGCCAGCAGAGGACAGCACAGGTTGTTGGGAGAGTTACAGGAGACGACAGAGGTCAAGGCTCCAGCAGTGCCGATCCCAGGGTATGCTCCCAATGAACGGTCGCCACTGTTACGGCTGTTAATGGTGTCCCCATCACCGAGGAAGGCCACCTTACCAGTTCCTCCGGGTACACTGAGAGCACGGCAGCCACAGAGAGCAGCGTGCCCACAGCGTGACTCGGCCTGCTGCCTCTATGAGGAAGGCCCCTGCCTCTGTTCCTGGACCTTCCAGGAACCTCCCACAGCAACTGACAACCATAAACACAGCCAGTAGGAACCCCCGAAAAGCTTGGTGGAGGACACTGGGTCATTCCTCCAGGCCAGGTGCCCAGCCGGGCCAACTCCCACTGGACTGACCACACACACACCCCTACACCCCACCTCCAGCTGTTTCTCCAGCTCTCACGTCCTCGCTAGGCAGAAGAGCATCCAGCAGAGCAGAGAAATTCCAAAAACTGTGCTCCCAAGAGCAAGTAGATGCTTCTAAAAATAGTCACTGTTCCTTCAGACCGTGGGAGGCGGAAGGGGAGCGAGTGCCCACAGCGCCTGCAGGAGTGGAGAGCCCAGGAGAAGCGTCATCCTCTGCAGAGCCTGCTCATCGCCGACCGCCCTGAGGCCAGGGCCAGGGCAGGTGACCCCAGGGATGCGCTGTGCTCACAGAGCCTGTCCTGTTTGCTTTGCGCACACAGGTGAGGGAGCAGTCTGCACGGCTCAAGTCTTAGGGGCGGGTCCCCCCTGCTTTGGGGGAGGTTGTCCCTTTCTGGTTTGAGGCAGGGACGTGATGGCTCAATAACCTAGAATCAGCCCATTCTGGCCCTAATGCAGCCTCAAACCTTCCTAGGCTAAGTGGGGACACTGGATCCTTAATCCAAACAAAAATTTAAAGTCACTGGGTCCAAATCCCTGCCACAGGGAGCCCTGCACCCATGAGGAGGGCAGGACAGACCGTCCCCTCCACCACCTTCCTTTTCCTTCCCATTTCACAACCAAACAAGTACACATCTCTCAGACAGAGTTGCTTGAGATGAAAGGGTTTCCTAACTCAAGGTAGCCCCTAGCCAGGCTGCTTCCAAAGGTCAAAGTGAGCATCGCCAGCTCCCGATGGAGACAGGCGACCCACGCAGCTGACTTCCCCCTTGCTCTGGTTCCGCACCACGTGACAGGGAACCAAGACTCCCCTGAACCAGGACCTGCTCTCCATCCCTGGAAGCCAGCTGAGAGCAAAATGGCCTATTCTCACTTCTTCCCAACCAGCAGCTTGTGCATTCCTGACCTGAGATCCACAGATGCCAAGACTGAGACAGGCCGGGGTACGAAGAGAAGGCTGCTTTGGGCTGGTGGAGCCCAGAGTAAAGGGCTGAAGGAAAGAGAGGGAGAGACTCAGGAAAGACTAACAGAGGAGAGGACCGAGTCACAGAGTTAATGCGGGCTCTGCAATTAGGTCCATAGGCCCGAGTCCTCCCTCTGCCAAAATGCTCTTCGGCAACTCCCTTTCCCAGACACCCCCGCCCCTCAGACCCAAGCTCCCCTGCCCGCCCTCGCCCTTGCCTCTCTTCCTCCTACGTTTCAGTTCATTCAGCACAATCGCTTCTCTCCCTTCTAGGCTGCTTGCTTCACGTTCCTGATTCTAACGCCAAACGGGTCCACTCTCTGGCTAGGAAGCTTCTTGCAGACCTTGTACACAAACACAACTCCAGCATCGTCAGGAAACCATTCACAATTCTAACACATGCCACTTAGGAGACTTTTGAGGCCAAAGCGGTAGGACTCACCTGGGAGGAGGAATGGGGTAGCGATAGGAAGCCAAGGGGTAGGGTAGAGTCGACCCTCCTAGCTCTGTCCTGAAGGAGACGTGGCCAGTTCATGCAGCATCTTCTCAGTCTCCCTCCATGGGGATAGGTGGAGATGGAAAGCTAGGCGTTCCTTAGACCCCAGGCCATCCCAAGGGGCAGATGTAGGACTGAGCAAAATCCCAGCTAGACCTTCCCCTTGGATACTGGCCTCAGAGCAAACACAGCAGCCCTGCCCTCAGTGCAATCCAAATAACTCCTGGCTTCCCTGCTCCTTGCCACCTCCCACTGGCCACCTCCCCAGCCCTCCGTGGCATAAACAGGGCTTTATTATCTCAAGCCCACCACGTCCTCAGAGAGGGCCGTGAATGGAATGCCACACAGTACACTTGTTTATTAATAACCACTCATACCCCCAACCCGTTCGCTCACTCGCTCACCGCTGGATTCCCTCATGAATAATGGAGGAGTTGTGTGGCCCATGACACAAGCCAGGCTGTGCTGCTCAGGCCCCAAGGGGATAGACAAAGAGGGGTGCCAGGCTGGGCCAGGCTCCCCAAGGCGGGAGTGGAATGGGGAGCAGATCCCCCCAGTTAAGATTCAGAGGCATGATGTTTGCGGGGGACCACGGCGTGGAGTGGGTGGTACCGCCTCCCCCCGCCATGAAACCCAAGCCAGGGACGGCAGCAGGTCACGGAACATTTACTCAACACCCACCCTGCCCATCCACATCGTTCTGTGCTGGCCCCGCACAGAACAATGGCTCTCCGTAAACCTCAACGTCAGCCCACTCACTGGTCCACTTCTGCTTCAGGGCCTCAGGACAAACCTGTCTCTCTTCCACTTGACAGCCATCACACATCTGATGGTAGCCATGAGTGTGCCCTCCCTCCAACACTCCAAATCTCCAGGCAAAGTACCTCCAGTCCCTTCAACCACTCCTCATGAAACTATTTCCAGCCATTGCACCGTCCTGCTTCCCCTACGAGGGCCAAACTTCAGAGGGTCAGGCTTTCCCTCAAACTGTAAGGCCCAGCTCTCCTATCCTGCTGGTGAGAGTGTACCCTGCTAACATCCTTCTGGAGGAAAGCCTGGAAATACATTCAAAAGTCTTTAAAATGTTTATGCCCTTTGTTCCATAAATTCCATTTCTGGGAGTAGATCTTAAGTAAATAATCAAGGATAATTAGAATATATAAGTCACACAAATGTTCATCAGAATACTGCTTATAAAGGTAAAAAATTAGAAACATCCTAAACAGCCATCACTAGGGGAAATGTTAGACTATGGCACGTCCATGGTTTGACAGGGTGTAGAGTATGGAAACAAGGGTTCTGGTTCTGCCATTTATTGGCTGTGTTACTTTAGGCGAGTTACTTAGCCTCTCTGTGCCTCACTCTCCTTATTTGTATAACTGGGATAATAAAAGTATCAATCTCAAGTTACAAAGATTCAATGATGACAGTGTCTGATAGATATGGTAAATGGTTAAAATAAAAAGGCATGGATTCTTACTACTACCATAAGCAATGAAATATTACATAGCTATTAAAATGATGAAATACGGTAGAATAATATTTTAATAATATGAAAAATTAAGTGAAAAAAGGCAGATTACAAAAATAGGATAAGAATGGCTACCTTTGGTAGTGAAACTATAGATAATTTGCATTTTTTTGCTTTGTGCTTAATTATATTTTGTAAATTTTCTGCAAAGAACATAAATTACTTTTGTTAACAAGAATAAGTATTCTTGTACTTACGGTGCCATCCCTAGCATGCAGCACAGGGCACCCCTGGTCCTGGATGCTGCCCTTCCTCTGGGGAAGCCAATCTGGCATTGCCTTTGACCATCACATCACACTGCTGCCTTGTATTGAGCGTCAAGTCGATAATCCAGCCCCGTGGCCCTGGCTCCCTCCAGCCCCACACCTTGCCCCCAGCCTGGCCTTTTCCCAGGGGCTGCTGTTGAGCCCCTTTTCTTGCCTGTAATGAACACGGGGCTAGTGGAGTCTGCAAGAGTGTGGGAAGGATAGTTGAGAAAGGCACAACCAGAGTGGAAGGTGCTGGCCTGAGGTTCAGTGCTGCAGTAGAGGGGTACCTCTCAGGTGGGGGGCAGAGGCAGCCCCTTCTCCATCTCAGCAGGGTAGGGAGGGGTTAATGGAGAGAGCAGATTTATCCAACATTGAAGAGGAATAAAGGGTGGCAAGAATCTGAGAAAATCAGGCCAACGTCCAGATTGGGGGTGCACCCAGATGGTGCACCCCCCCACCATCCACTGCTGTAGAGTGTCTTTGGCTCTTCTCATGGAGGTAGCCACACTGGCCAATCCCTCAGAGCCACCTGCAGATAGCAGCCCCTTTCTCAGCCCAGAGCGACGGCCCAGCGGAGAACAGCGCGTGGGGAGGCTTGGCAGCCAGAGGGGAGGAATGCAGTAGAGGGCAGAGAGCTGCGGGGCTGGCTGGCCGGAATGTGGGTCACATTTGCAGAGGACGGCCCGCACCAGCCCAGAACGGCTGTAACAACAGCTGGCCTGGCGTGCCTGGGGCAGAGTTCCGTCCCATCCTAGGCGGGGCAGCCGAGTCCCGCTCACTAACTCAGGATCACTCCCCCCTCACCCACAGCCCCCTCCTAAGAGGACAGGTATGCCACTCTTCCACACCAGAGCAGATCAGCAACGAAATGATTTGGGGGACTGGTGACCTTGCCAGAGTGTGGCTAAGGGACTGTCCATAGGACCGAGGGGACAGGGCGGGGCTGGGTGAGCCTGAGGCCCTCAAACCGCATCTGTTAACTGTTAACTCTTGCGGCTAATGGTCCAGTCTCATCTCTAGGGACATAATTCCCTTTTTCCGGAATGAAAAGCAAATTCTACTACAACCAGAAACTTGCTGTCGTGAAGTACTTCATCTAAAGTGGTTAAAAGATAGCTGGGTGACCCCCATCAGAGGAGCTGTAGAAATCCCTGCACAGAGCAGGAGGTGGGCTAAGAGCAACTCCAAGGGCTCGTCCAGTGCCAACACCCCAGGATTACACAAAGCTGGAGGCAGCTGGCAGGAAGCAAATCATTCAGAAGTGAGCCTGGGATGAGAATGGCAGGTGTCCGTAGAGCAGCGTGGCCTAGGATTGTACCACCCAGGTCTGTGGTCCATCTCTGCTGCGCTGTGACTGCTGCTTGGATCTGTTTGTGGTTGTGCCTATGTGTGAGTGTGTTTGCGAGTCTGTGTGAAGGCACACACCTGGGGAGGGGTTTGGGTCACCACGTGTACGCCCCAGTGAGTGTGAGCACACTTTACTCGGCCGTGTGTGTGTGAAGGTGTCTCAGTGTATGTATATCTAAGTGCATGCCTACCCGCCTGGCTTGGTGGGCTTATGTGTAGGACTAAGGGTATCTGTCTGTCTAGTGGCATGTGCATGCGACTTACGCTATTAGTGTGACTCATTATGTGTGGGTATTTGTCTGTCTGTGCATGTCTACAGGTGTTGCAGTTCACATATATGGTATGGGATGGGTGTCTCCTCGGGTTTATAGGTTGGTATCATCGTGTAGGTATGTGAGTGCAAATATGTGTAAGTTATGATAGATGTTTGATGTGTGGGTCTCTTAGTCTCATGCGTGTGTTTGTCCTGGTTCCTATATGCATGTCTGTGGGTGTGTATGTCTACCTTGATGTCTGTACTACCTGTGTGTGTGTGTCTGCACATGCGCGTGCTTGGGTGTGCAGGAGCAGAATGAGGACGGGGAGGGGCGGTCCCACGGTCTCCCTGCCGCTCTTCAGTCAGGAACAACACTGAATGAATCTTCCACCTGCAAACCCTGCAGGGGCTCCCTGTTTCTGCAGAATAAAACCCACCTCCCCCAGTCTGACACCTAGGGAACTCCATGTCACCGTCCAGTAATCTGACTATACTTGTTTTTCTCCAAATGTCCGAGATAGCTCACCTTCACCTCTGCTTTTTTCTGTTTCTCTGCCTAGAGTTCCCTTACCCTGTCTCTGCCCAACAAAATCTTACTCATCCTCTAAGGCCAATACCACCTCCTCCAGGAAGCCAGTCCAATCCTCAGACCATTCCTACCTTCAGCTTCCAAGCTAATTACGTATATCCCTCACTAAGCACAGATCCCGTTCTCCTTTCATTGCAATGATGTGTGCAAGTATTTCCTCCACTATCGGACGATGAAGAACTTAGAGTCAGGAACTTCATCCTGTCCTTTGTGGCTCCCTAGGTGCCTGGTTCAATGTCTGGTACACAGAGGCCTGCAGTAAATGTTTACTGAACTATAGGACTTGACTTCAGCTACCCAGCAAGCTGAAAATGGAAACAACATTGATATTGTCTTGGGGCCTTTAGAATTGGGCAAGTATAAGACATAGGCTTGCGAGTCCCCAGCCCTGGTGTGCTGTAGGGCTAGGAAAAACCAATTACCCTCTCCAGACTCAGGCTCTGTGTCTAAAGGAGCCGCTTCCGAGAAAAATTGCCCAAGGTCAAATGGGACAGTTGGGCCAGCTTCTTCATTCTTGTGAAGCATGGTTACCTAAGAACTGACCTCTCTCAGGGGCTGGGCACTGCTCCAAACGTCCCATCCACACTGGAATTCATACGGCCGGCTGCTGCAGCCAGGATGGAGTCCAGTTACCAATTTTCCTTTAGCAACTCTACACGCACACGCCCAATCCCAAGGTTCTCTCACGTAGGTTGAGCTTTTGCACTGTGAAGGTGCAGCCTATTCTGCCTTCCCACCAGCTAGATCTCCAGCCTCTGGAGCAAGACCCTGGCTCACGATGATGGGGAAGGGAGCAAGTAGCACTCTTCAAGTCCTGGCACCACGAGAAAGATCCCCTGAACAAAGAATTGAAGAATAACGGCGGTGTTTGACTCATACTTTGGGGAAATCTACCAGAAAGGCTAAAATTCTACACCCAAAATTGACATTACTAAATGTTGGTAAAGATGTTGTTGAACACATACACTGCTGGTAGAAGAATGAACTGGCACAGTCACTTTGGAAGACTGTTCAGCAGTGTGCACTCAAGCTCAGCATACTTACACCCTGTGGTCCAGCAGTTCTACCTCTGGGCATGCACCCAACGGAAGTCAGCACTTACCTCCATAAAAAGGCATGTTCAAGAGGGATTATATTCAAATTCATATGGCGTTGCAAGAGGCCCTGAAGAGCCAAAACAATCTTGAAGAAGAACAACAAACCAGAGATTCACATTTCCCAATTTCAAAACTTTAATATAAAACTACAGCAGTCAAATCAGTGCAGTACTGGCATGAGGACAGACCAATGGAATAGAATTTAGAGTTCAGAAATAACCTCATATATCTATGGCCAATTGATTTTTGACAAGAGTGCCAAGTCCACTCAATGGGGAAAGAACAGTTCCGTCAACAAATGGTGCTAGGACAACTGGATTTACACATGCGAATTAATGACATTGGATCCCTACCCCACACCACACACAAAAATTAACTCAAAAGGGATCAGTGACCTAAATATAAGAGCCAGAACTATAAAACTCTTAGAAGAAAACTAGAGGTACATCTTCACAACCTTGCGTTTGGTAATAGCTTCTTAGATGTGACACCAAAAGCACAGAAAACAAAAGAAGAAATACATAAATTGGACTTCATGAAAATTTAAAACTTCTATGCATCAAAGAACACTATCAATAAAGTGAAAAGATCTGCAGAATAAGAGAAAATATTTGCGAATCACATATCATAAAAGTTTAGTATTCAGAATTTATAAAGAACTCCTAAAACTCAACAACAAAAAGCCAAACAACAGGTAAAGGATTGGAACAGACATTTCTCCAAAGAACATACACAAATGGTCAAGAAGCAAATGGAAATACGCTTAACACCATTAACCATTAGGAAAATGCAAATCAAAATCAAAACCATAATGAGGGCTTCCTTGGTGGCGCAGTGGTTGAGAGTCTGCCTGCCGATGCAGGGGACGTGGGTTCGTGCCCGGGTCCGGGAAGATCCTACATGCCACGGAGCAACTAAGCCCGTGAACCACAACTAGTGAGCCTGCGCGTCTGGAGCCTGTGCTCCGCAACAAGAGAGGCCACGATAGTGAGAGGCCCGCGCACTGTGAAGAGTGGCCCCCACCTGCCACAGCTAGAGAAAGCCCTCACACAGAAATGAAGACCCAACACAGCCCAAAATAAATAAATAAATTAATTAATTAATTAAAAAAATAAAAATCAGAGAGAACATTTCCCAGCTGTGGTCAGAGGAAGTCCTGACTACTGAATAAAGGCACACAGAGATGCAACATTGGTGCCTTTGAAGATGGGAGAATGAGGCTAAGAGCCAGGGAAGGCAAGGCAAAAAAAAAAAAAAAAGTTAAACATAGAATTACTGTATGATCCAGCAATTCCAGTCCTACATATACACCCCAAAGAACTGAAAACAGGAACTCAAACAGATACCTACCAACAGAAACACCAACGTTCATCATAGCATTATTCAAAATAGCCAAAAGGTGGAAAAAACACCAGTGTTCATCAATGGGTGAATGGATAAACAAAATGTGGTCTATCTAAACAACAGAATATTATTCAGCCATAAAAAGGAAAGAAGTTCTGAGTCATGCTGAAAGACCAATGCATTTTGAAAACATTACGCTAAGTGAAATAGGCCAGACACAAAGGTACCACCTACATGAGGGATCTATGTAGTCAAGTTCATAGAAACAGAAAGTAGATTAAGGTTACCAGGGGCTTGGGAAGCAGGGAATGGAAGTTGTTGCTTAATGTTTACAGAGTTTCTACTGGGGTGATGAAAAAGCTTTGGAAATAGAGACAGTTGTACAACATTGTGAATATCCTAAATGCCACGAATTGTATACTTAAAATTGTTTAAATGGCAAATTTTATGTCACAAACACACACACATTTACAGCAATAAAAAACAATTTTTTTTTAAATTACTGCAGCATCCTTCCCTGCTTTGCTGTCAAACCCATCAGTATCTGACCCCAAATAAATGATGGTCAGGACAAATGCGACAAAGATATGAAAGAGATTTCAGAAGAATATTTCCCCAGAGGGCGATATTCTTCAAACCTCGGGGTGAGTTACCGTGATGATGGAGTGGTAGAGGGATCTATTCTTGAAATTCCACTGACCTTGTCATTCACTTCTCGGGCCTGGGGGACAGTGTCACCAGCCTCCAAAGTGCCTCCGAAATCTCATGAGAACCAGACCATACATCCCTGACCCTCCAGGCCACTCTCTAGATGTCTTTAGTTCCATCCCCTTCACTGCTGACTTCAGCTATGTTTCTTTTTCTTTTTAATATTTATTTATTTGGTTGCACCAGGTCTTAGGTGAGGCAGGCAGTCTCCTTAGTTGCGGCTTGCAGGCTCCTCCTTAGTTGATGCTCCAAGGCTCCTTAGTTGCAGCTCACCGGCTCCTTAATTGTGGCAGGCGGGCTCCTTTGTTGTGGTACGTGAGCTCCTTAGTTGTGCCGTGTGGGCTCCTTAGTTGTGGCATGCGAACTCTTGGTTGCGGCACGGATATGGGATCTAGTTCCCCGACCAGGGATTGAACCCGGGCCCCCTGCATTGGGAGTGCGGAGTCTCATCCACTGTGCCACCAGGGAAGTCCCTTAGCTTTCTGAACAAGGAAGAAAAACACTACCATCCGGTAGGTGAAATATATCCAGAACTTTGGCCTAGGAGCTTTGCCTGGAGTTCTCTGACAGACTTCCAAAGCTGGCTGAAATATTTAACCTTTAAAAGGAAGCCCTGGGTTGTCCAGGCTACAGCAAGACATGTGCTATTTTAAAATTTTAAAAATTCAACTCACCAAGGCACCAGTTCACCTGTACGTACTGGTCACCAGCCCCCCTTCTCACATTGCCCCCAAAGATGGAGAACGATCAAAACAGACATTCTGTACATGGTCCCCTTCCCAGCCAGACCAATGGTTGGAATACCCCAACTGCCCTACTAACCCTCATGAAGAGGGGATGCTCCCCACTGACCCCTCTCCTCCCCGGCAGCTGGGCAATACTATTTTGTGTTAACCATCCCACCACAATCCCAGGTTATATTTTAGACTTTGTCTCCCTAAAACTCCCAAAATGCATATCTTTCTTGATACCTTGGAGCTGTATATAATTCAACCACCATTCACATCATCTTTTTATTGTACGCCTATAAGGCTTTCTGACTGATCTTTTAAATGAACACACCAGAATTTATACATTCAAATGAGTGCTGACTCCTTCAAAGAAGTCCCCTTGGGAGGCTATATACATATTCCAACAATGCACTCTCCCGAGCTGAGAACATTTCTGAAGCTTCTCCTTTGGAACTGCTTTCAAAGCCTGTAGCGTATTCTTTTGATGCGCCCCCAAGGTGGCAAATTTTTATCCTATGTGGGTAGATTTGATGTTTCCTCTTGCCTTGAAAGATAGGGCTAAGAATGGCAAAGATGGTTGGTGATGCAGTTGGGAATACTATTTAATGTTAAAAGCAAAGAATGATTATCAAGGCAAGATCTCTGAAGACTGTTCCTAGGGAGGATGAAGCAAGATTCTGAGCACTGGATCCACTGTAGGGACAAACATGCAGCCCTCAAGTGGTGCAGCTTTGGAGAAAAGCACATGTGTGAATGATTAAGATCTGGTTACACCATTAAAAACTATTAGAAATCACTCCATTGTCGCCATAGATTCCTTTGTTGTGTCCACTCACGTCACTGTGTCTGACCAGGCGCTAGGAACTAGAAACTTTCCAAAAGTGGCCACCAAAGGTCATAGCCTAGAGTGGGCATAGGGACCAGGCTGCCCCCTCTCTGACAAGAAGACAGGGAGTGGCACATGTAAAGACGTTGGCAAAGTCTGGTGGGTCCTCGTTAAGTTAAACATTGAATTACCATATGACCCAGAAACTCCACTCCTAGGTATATACCCCAAAATACTGAAGACACGTGCTCAAATAAAAACATGAACAGAAATGTTCATAACACTATTCACAATAAACAACCAAAATGTCCATCAACAGATCAATGGATAAACAAAATGTGATGTATACAGATGAAATATTATAGAGCCACAAACAGGAATGAACTGGGAGATTGGGCCTGACATATATACACTAATATGTATAAACAGATAACTAATAAGAACCTGCTGTACAAAAAAAAAAAAGTACTGTCTCCTGCTGCAATGTGAATGAACCTTGAAAACATTATGCTAAGTTGAAAGAAGCCAGTCACAAAAGGCCACATAGTGTATGATTCCATTTATATGAAATGTCCAGAAGAGGCATGTCGAGAGAACAGATTAATGGTTGCCAGGGGCTAGAGACGGGAGAACTAGACAGTGGTGATGGCGCACAGCACTGTGAATAAACAAGATGCCACAAAGTGAACACCTGAAAATGGTTAAAATGGTCAGTTTTATGTTATATGTGTTTTACCACAAAGAAGAAAAAGAAAAAAGAAGCTGGCAGAGTTTCTATGCTGATCTCTGGCAGGAGAGCGGTATGCAGAGGGCAGTGGTGCTGGCGCTGGATGGCAGCGCTCACAGGGGGTAGTGCTGAAAGCGTCACAGGTGGGAAAGAAGAAAGGGTGCAGGGCCACTGGCCCACACACCAGTGACAGTCACCAAAACCATCAAGACCACAGTAAATGCTTTTTTTTTTTTTTTTTTTTTTTTGCGGTACGTGGGCCTCTCACTGTTGTGGCCTCTCCCGTTGCGGAGCACAGGCTCCGGACGCGCAGGCTCAGCGGCCATGGCTCACGGGCCCAGCCGCTCCGCGGCATGTGGGATCTTCCCAGACCGGGGCATCGGCAGGCAGACTCTCAACCACTGTGCCACCAGGGAAGCCCAGTAAATGCTTTTTGATGGGCACTCAAGCCATGTGTGAAAAAAAGATCCCCTGTGGTGAGAAGCAGGGACATTTCCCGAGATAAGGCCAGAGGAGGACTTTTCTAATTCAGCTGCTTTTCCTGTCAACTCTAATCTCTGCCTGTAGCATCATGACCATCTGATTAGGACATCACTGCTATCTCTTTGGGGTCATCAGGGCTGTGAGCCTATGCGCTGGGGAGGGGGCAGGGAAGGAGCTGTCCTTCCCCTGGAGATAAGACTCCCCTCTTCACCAGCAGCTGCTTGTCATGAGGGCAACTCAGGCCACACTGCTCTGCAAGGCACCCCCTCCCTTCTTTCCCCAGCTCCCCGAGGGGCTCACAGATGCTCCCGGGGCATATCTGCAGGCCCAGCTGGAGGCTTTAGCAGGAAACTCACACACCAGTCGGGCAGCTGAGGCTGCTCTCCAGCCACCCGTGGCAGCCTCCAGCTTAGGGGTATGTTTTCCTAATCTTCGTGTGTGAGGATTTACAAATTCAGAGAACAGACAAGACCCTTAGCACCAATTACAGGACTAATAACATTAAGTCTTACATGGTTATTACCGACCCAGATCCCTTATTAGTTGTGACAGCCAGTGAATCAGGGGAGCAGTGAATTGTAGTATATATGAAAAATAACTTTAAAAATTCAGTGGTCTCGGGCTTCCCTGGTGGCACAGTGGTTGAGAGTCTGCCTGCTGATGCAGGGGACACGGGTGCGTGCCCCGGTCCGGGAAGATCCCACATGCCGCGGAGCGGCTGGGCCCGTGAGCCATGGCCACTGAGCCTGCGCGTCCGGAGCCTGTGCTCCACAACGGGAGAGGCCACAACAGTGAGAGGCCCGCGTACCGCAAAAAAAAAAAAAAAAAAATTCAGCGGTCTCGGGTGGTGGTGGTGGGATGAATTGGGAGATTGGGATTGACATATATACATTAATGTGTATAAAACAGATTACTAATAAGAACCTGCTGTATAAAAACAAAAAAAAAATTCAATGGTCTCTCTTGCTGAGGCTCAGTGCAGCTGTTGGACCTGAGACCAAGCCTCCAGGAAAGACTGGGAGAGAGACCTAGGCACACAAGGCCTGCTGCTGACTTAGTCATTAGCCCAGGCCTCCTTCGCACCTCGCTTTCATTTCCTGCACACACAATGCCAGCATTTACTAGGCACCTACTATGAGGCACCATGGAGCCTAGAGTACAGGGGGGAGTACAGACTTCCTGGTTAGCAGCATGCTTCTGGCATGTTCCCGTCCACCGAGGCCAGGAGGAAGGGATGAAGGACGGACTTCTGCAGCCAATGACGGGCAGTGCAAGGATGACTAAGGCAGGGGAAGGCACTGCCCAGCTGCGCTGCTTGAGGGGATCTCCAAGGACAGAGGCACAGTGAGTGTGGCAAGAAGTTAATTCATTCCATTTGCTAGGAGACACCAAGGGACAGTGTGAAACAGGCTCTAGGAAAAGCAGCACGCTGAGTGCCTGCACTAAGGGGAGAGGCCCGGCAGCTGAAAAGCCGGTGAAAAGACCTCTGGAGGGTCTTTCCAGAAAAAGGAGTCAGGCTACGGCCCTGGTCATCCCCCACCCTGGGGCCACACCGGGGTGGGGAAGGAGCTGCTACAGAGTCCCCACACTGAAAGCAGGCAGCCTCCACCCCATAAGAAGGCTCCTGAGACACAAGAAAAATGAGGGGAAGGGGAGGGGAGGCTTTGAGAGGCAACTGTCAGGTCAACCACTCAGGAGCCGCCTGTTGCCATGACGACGCCCTCCTGCATGGTATCCAGGAATAAATTACTGATCGTGGACACTGCTTGCCTGCCTCCCCAAAGCCCCCAGTGCCCTCTTCAATGCCACCATTAATCTCCCCTCCTCTACCTATTCTGTATTTGCCTGAAGGAGAGTCATTCGGAAACCAAAGAGGAACCAGGAGAAATCACTGGGGCCCCCTAACCCTCCATCCCCCCGCCTCTCTGCCTCCCTCATCATTATCCCCCTAGCTGCTCTATCCACCTGTTATGGGCTGAACTGTGACCCAAAACTCCTATGTGGAAGTCCAAACCTCCAGTATCACAGAATGGGACTGAATTCTGGCCTTTTAAAGAGATAATTAAGGTAAAATGAGGTCATTAGGGTGGGCCCAAATCCAATATGACTGGTGTTCTTATAAGAAGACAAGGTTAGAACACAGATGTACTGAGGGAAACTCATGGGAGAACACAGGGAAAAAAGGACCATCTACCAGCCAAGGAGAGAGGCCGCAGAAGAAACCAACCTGCTGACACTTCGATCTTGGACTTCCAGGCTTCGGAACTGTGAGGAAATAAATTTCTGTTGTTTAAGCCACCCAGTCTGTAATACTTTGTTATGGCAGCCCTAGAAATACACTACCCAAATAAGACCCCCTTAAAGCCAGTTGTCATTTTGGGGTGCCAAACAGAATGAAAACATCATCTCAGCAGCACAGCCAGAGAACTTTGAGATCCCATGTGTTCACACAATGGGCTTCCAGGGCCCCGAAGCTGGGAGACAGAGGGCACACGAGAGGCAGGACAGACCAGCCCAGAAACCAGCCAGCTGACCCGGTGCCAGGAAGGCAGGGCCAGTCTGTACAGGAAACTGCAGCGGTCCTGGGTTCCTCTGCTTAGGATGACCACAGCAGAGTCATCCCACTTCTTGGGGCTCAGTTCCCTAACCTAAGAGAACACAAGGCTGCCCCAAAGGCAGAACCAATGTGCAACAAGGAATGACAAGAGCTAGAAGCGGCCAAGGCCCGCAGCCCAAGGTGAGTGGACTTAAGGCTCTATTGTGAGAAAGAGGCAGCACCTGCTGTCTAGTGTGTAAAGCTGTGAGGGGTGGTCTTCAGGTCAAAGGATAAGCACTAGGTAGAGGCTGTGGAGAAATTGGAACCCTAGTGCATCACTTTGGGAACATAAAATGGTGCAGTCCCTGGAAAAAACAGTTTGGTGGTTCCTCTGTAACTTAAACACAGAATTACCATATGACCCTACAATTCCACTCCTAAGCAGACACCCCCAAAATTGAAAACAGGTACTCAAACAAGTGCACATATACACATTTTCCATAGCAGCACCATTCACAGTGGCCAAAAGGTGGAAACAACCCAAAAGTCCATCAACGGATGAATGAATAAACAAGTTATGGTACATACATACGACGGAATATTATTTAGCCATGGAATGGGATGAAGTCCTGATACGTGCTACAATGTGGATTAGTGAAAACTAAGTGAAAGAAGCCAGACACAAAAGGCTACACATTGTATGGTTCCAGTACTGGCAAATCCATACGGACAGAAAACAGATGAGCGGTTGCCAGGGGGTGGGGGAGGGGGAAATGGAGGGCAACTGCTCAATGGGTATGGGCTGTTCTTCAGGGGTGACGAGAAAGCTTCAAAGCTAGAGAGAGGTGGTGGTGGCACAACATGGTGAATCTATTAAATGTCACTGACTTGTTCACTTAAAAATTGTTAATGTTACGTCATGCAAATTGCATCTCAATAAATTATTTTTTTAAGTTAAGCCCTAGGTATATGGGAGATCAGTCTCTCTACCTCGGTGTAGGCTTTACAGACATTTACACTCATGCGTGCACACACGTGCACACAATCAGGGATCGCTCAGCCTCCCCTGCTCCACACATACATCTTGTCCTGCAGTTAGAGGTCTCCTCACTCTTTCTACTCCCTCTGCTTCCTTGTTCATCATTCTCTCTCCTTTTCCCCATGTGAAGTCAGTCAGAAAGAGAAAAACAAATACCGTATGCTAACACATATATATGGAATCTAAAAAAAAAATGGTTCTGAAGAACCTAGGGGCAACACAGGAATAAAGACGCAGACAGAGAGAATGGACTTGAGGACATGGAGAGGGGGAAGGGGAAGCTGGGACAAAGTGAGAGAGTGGCATGGACTTACATATACACTACCAAGTGTAAAATAGATAGCAAGTGGGAAGCAGCCGCACAGCACAGGGAGATTAGCTCGGTGCTTTGTGACCACCTAGAGGGGTGGGATAGGGACGGTGGGAGGGAGACGCAAGAAGGAGGGGATATCTGTATACATATAGCTGATACACTGTTACACAGCAGAAACTAACACAGCATTGTAAAGCAATTATACTCCAATAAAGACGTTAAAAATATATATTATTGATCTTTTAATGCTGAGCTTAAAGCCTGACTTTTCCACAGAGGCTTCCCCAACGACCCCAGTCAACAATGGACTTCCTTCCTCCCTCCTATCCCCAGTGCTGTCTATCGGCTGCCAATGAGAGTCAATTATATTCGAGCATGGAATGGTGTTCCTGATTCTTTTTCTGCATGTGTAACTTTTGTTCCCACATTAAGATTATAAACTTGAGGAAGGGACTGAGGCGCATACATGTGTTCTATCTGCCAAGCACTAACGCCGCGTCTGTGGTGGTGGCAGAAGCCCATTGCTGGAGTCAGGTGGGCTGAGAGCTGATCCTGGCTCCATGCCTCCCTCATTGACTGAGCCTGAATCTCAGGGGTCCTCCTCCAGGCTCCCAGTCAGAGCTCTCCAAGCACTGTAAGGAAGCTCAAATGTGGCCTTGCAGGTAAAGAACCCTGCACACTCCAAAGCATGAGACAACGGAAGACACTCTTCATAAAGCACATGCTCCATAACCACTTGATGAGCACAGGGACCTGCCGGGCACAGCAGCCCCCAGGGTTCCAGCATCCCTGGAGGTGGTGGGTCTGGAGGAACAGCTGGCAGCACAGTGAGGCCTGGAGAGGGTTCAGCGGAAAACTGCTTCTCACCAGGGACTCGCCAGGGGACCGAATGGCTCCTGCCTGGACAGGGGTGGAAGGGGACCCTGAAGGAGGAAAGACTGGGACTCTGGCTAAATACACCATCCCCTGATGACCCCCACCGAGAGAAAGGAGCAGAAATGCCCCCAGGTAAGGCAGATCTGTGCTAAGCTGGGACTGGGGTTCCTGTATCCCCCAGACGAATGGATGACCGGGGGAGGACTGACCAGGCTGGAAGGACTCCAAAGGGGTTCACCTCCACAAGGATGGCAAAGTGAAAGGAGACACTTGTCCTAGGGAGGCAGCCACAAAAGGGCTAATCCCAGGCTGGCACACACCCACCTGTCCAAGGGCCCCCTCCCTCCTCAAACTACAACGTCTGCTGGGAATCAGTATGCAGTTTCTCACTGCAGGTAATTAGGTCAGCTTAGAGGATTTCCCAGGTCAGGAGGGTGGGGGAGGCAACGCAGCCGCGCTCTACTGTCTCAGGCCAAGCTCCCGGGTGCTGAGCTGGCCCCTCCCCCAAGACAGGTACTCACCTCCTGGGTGAAGTGTCTGCCACAAAATGAAGCGGCCCAGGTGGGGAAAGTGGAAGTAGTTGAGGCCACCTACACGCAGCCCCCACTCGCAGTGGGATGGACCCATGGCCCAGATATCAGAATGAGCAAGGGAAAGAGAAGTGGCAAGGATGTTGGCCCTTGCTGAGAGTCTGTGAATAGGTTAGACAGAAAGTCCTGGAGGGTGGAGTGAGGCAGCCTAAGGGCAGTCAGCGAACAATCTAGCAGCAAGGTTATGCTAATGGTCAAGTCTAGGTTTGAGAGACAGTCAGGAAGCGTGCTTGGAGCCCGTTCAAGGAGAGCAGAAAAGAAGCCAATCAGCTCTCCGGTGGCCCATCTCTCTCTCTAGCCCCTCCCCCTTCCCTCTTTCCTATGCCAGCGGAGATCCAGTTGAGTAGCAGGCGGAAAGGGTGTGTCCTGAGAACCCCACTGAGAAACTCACTCACACCTTCACCAACGGGGATTCCCTTCTCACTCTCCAAGTGGACAAGTCAAGAGCATCAGAGACGTCTCTCAACATATGTCAGTGAGATCTAGAGGGGCTGGCATGGGTTTGACACCATACCAGGAGGTATGCACCGTGTGAACAGCTGTGTTCAGGACACACACGCACATAGCAAATGCCTCCCTCAGATACGAAAAGAACATGAAGGACTGGCTCAGGGTTATAAACCCTATGCTTCAATTGGCTTCATCTTAACTGCACCCCAAAATAATATGCGAGCCAGTTACTGAGCCCTGACTATAGAAAGATACAGAAAGAAGGCCCTAGGCTGGGGCTTGGAGAGGCCAGTCAAGTCTAAATGGGGTATATGGAGACACACACACACACACACACAGGAAATGACCAAAGTTGAAGAGAATTAACATATAAGAATATAAGCTAATGGGATTATGGGGAACTAAAGGCAATCAATTATCTGCAGCAAATGTCCAGGCCTAGGATAGCTTACCTCTGAGCCTGAATGAATGCAGTGGGTACCCCACTTCTAATAGGGGCTCAAAGTATATAAAAGCGTTTGTTTTCAGCCTCAGCAAAAGAAAAATTAGGAAAGATAATCTGTGTAAAAATGATATGCAGTAGATCATTCATAAACCAAATGTGGACTGTAGATTATCTAGGGTTTGGGCTTTCTGTGACATTGCTTCCCATCTGTTAATGTGGTCAGAAAAGAGGCAAGCCAGGCTGGGAGGAAGTGGCATGGAGACAGTGTCTACTGACAGTGCAGAAGATGCTTTAGGCTATGTGAGGCCTCAGATGTGTCCCAACTCCAAGTCCAAGGCCCTTCCTCCAGACCAGGCCATTAGCATCTCTTTCAAACATGTAGCTAAAATTCTGATGCCATTGAAGACACTCCAGCCAGCTCACCCAGTCGAGGCATGCCTAAGAGTTTGGTGAGAGCCCCCATGGTGCCACAGCAGTGCTCCCAGAAGTCCCAGGACCAGGCCCCAAACTCATCCATCCCTGGACTGACCTCTGCCAAAGACAACTTTTAGGGGAGAGAGCAGTGACCATTTGGCCACACTCATTTCTGAGCCCCACTAGCAGGCTCCAGCCATTGAGGCCAGCAGAGCAGGCCACCATCCCAGGCCTGGGGTCAACTGGCCTCTGCTTAAACATTCCCTAAGACACAAAGCTCACTCCTTGCAAGGCTTCTCACTCCACTTCTTATTTGGAGGAAGCTCTTATAGGGTCAGATGATATCTAACGTCCCATCCAACTCTATAATCCAATGAGTCTAATGGTTAGAAAGTTCTTAGGTAAGTTGGACAGAATGTTGCTTTCTGTAGTTCTGACATCTGGACCCTCAAAGACCTTGTCTAATCCCATTTCCAACAACAATCTAGGGGAAAGGGGGCACACTGTGTCCACAGCCCCCAAACTAACATATTCTGTTCTTCATCATGGTTTTCAGACCCTGCACCATCCTAGAATCCTAGTGTGTCAGAGGCAGAAGGAACCTCAGAAGTTGTTCTTGTTAACACTTCCCATCTTTCTGTCTTGTAATCACGCCAAGGAAATGATAACATAATTTGGTTATTTTTGCATATCTTTAAGTTTTAAAATATGCTATTTTAGATCAGATTATTATTAAAATGTTTATAAAGTACGGTTTTAACACAATCTTTAATAATGGTTATTACATGCATAAATTTGACTCTCCCCCTTCCCAATTTAGCAAGTCGCACATACTGTCCAATTTAGTTCAGGTTAACTATATAAGAAGAAGCATGATTTGTTAACACATTTTTAGGTGGCATATTATATCATGTCAGGCTTGGGGATCAAATTACACTATAATAATTGAATCAAATGTTAAGATACAACAATAGTCAAAAGCTGCTCTCACATCCTGAAGCTGGAAATTCTTATCCTTGGTGCTTTTTGTAAGTTTGAAATTTTGTTTCTGCAAGAGAGAAGTATTCAGACTAATTTACACGCACTTCTCTGTTATAGGTGTAAAAAGTATTTATTCCCAGTAAATGAAAATCCACTTTAGGTATATTTATCACTTTTTTTGAGTATTAGAAACATCTTGATGTGCTATATAAAAATTCTGGTCAAATGAGTACAATCTGGTAACCATCATCTTCGGGCAAATTTGTAGAATCATTATTACTGTGTTCCTCATTAGCTCCGTGACGGTCCATGTTTCCTGCCTCCACTCATGGTTCATTATGGATAAACGCAATAATAGATGACTAAGAAGAGAAGCAAATTAAAACTCTGAGGGCAAAAGCACCCTGCAGTCAGCAGTGTTCAGAAGATAATACAGTACCTAATCTCCTCGAAGTCCTCACACCTCACACGCTAGGAGAGCCCCAATCTGTCTCATATTAAGGAGGGGAAAATGGAATAAAAGTATTAATTGATTAAAAACAGAAATGAAGGGGCTTCCATGGTGGCGCAGTGGTTAAGAATCCGCCTGCCAATGCAGGGGACACGGGTTCGAGCCCTGGTCCAGGAAGATTCCACATGCCGCAGAGCAACTAAGCCCGTGCGCCACAACTACTGAGCTTGCGCTCTAGAGCCCGCGAGCTACAACTACTGAAGCCCTCGCGCCTAGAGCCCGTGCTCCACAACAAGAGAAGCCACAACAATAAGAATCCCGCGCACCGCGATGAAGAGTAGCCCCCGCTCGCCGCAACTAGAGAAAGTCCATACGCAGCAACGAAGACCCAACACAGCCAAAAATTAACTAACTAACTAACTAAATAAATAACAGAAATGAAGTCAGATGACATTTTAACCACTTGAGAGCCCCCAGAGTTTTAGAATTACAGGTTAGGGAACAGGTCTTGTTCAACCGTCACCTCACCCACTGCTGCACTGAATTTATTTATTTATTTATTTATTTTTCCAGTACGCGGGCCTCTCACTGTTGTGGCCTCTCCCATTGCGGAGCACAGGCTCCGGACGCACAGGCTCAGCGGCCACGGCTCACGGGCCCAGCCGCTCCGCGGCATGTGGGATCTTCCCGGACCGGGGCACGAACCCGTGTCCCCTGCATCGGCAGGCGGACTCTCAACCACTGCGCCACCAGGGAAGCCCTGCACTGAATCTTTTAATGAAGAAACTGAGGTCTACCGAGAAGGATTTAGCTGAGGTCTCCTGGTGAGTCGGGGCTGAGTGAGGCTCAGTACCCAGTCTCCTGACTCTGAGTTCTCTCCTCTCCCTGTGCAGCCAGCAGTGACAGGATGGCTCCAAAGCCCATCTGAGGGTGAGGCCCTGTCAAGGGCCTGTTTGCCTGGTTAGGCCGCACAGCAGCAGGCACAGCTCTTTTCCCACAGGATATACGTGATAATTGTTTCTTGGATGAATAAATGGAATTGTAGCAGGGCCAGGATTTGTATACCTGCTTCTCCTTCTCACCCCTGGGTCATGCTGTATCTGTCCCCTTTCCACAGAGTTGGGACAGTTTCTATCCCATCAAGAAAGCAGCCCCTCACGACCCAGCTGCTGGCACGTCCCAGAGGATAAACGGACCAGGACGTGGTGTGGTCCACCATGCTGGCTTAGCCCCTTCGGACTGCTCCAAAAACAATACCACAGACTGGGTGCCTTACAAACAACAGAGATTTACTTCTCACAGTTCTGGAGGCTGGGAGTCTAAGACCAGGGTGCCAGCACGGTCAGGTTCTGGTGAGGACCCTCTTCCGGCTGCAGACGGCTGCCTTCCTGCTGTGTCCTCACACAGTGGAAGGGATGAGCTAGCTCTCTGGGGTCTCTTATATAAGGGCACTGATCTCATTCATGAGGGCAGCACCTTCCTGACCCCATCACCTCCCAAAGGCCCTACCTCCTAATACCATCACCTTAAGCATTAGGTTTTCAACATATAAAATTTGGGGGGAACACAAGCTTTCAGACTATAGCAGGCTCACACTTGCGAAAATGAAAGAGGTGGATCAGTGGTTCTTCAAGTGCGGTCCCTGAACCAGCAGCAGCAACACCTGAGAACTTGTCAGCAATGCACATTCTTGGGCCCCACCCCAGAAGGCCTGACTCAGGAACTGTGGGGGTGAGGCCCAGCAACCTGTGTTCTAAGAAGCCATCCAGGGGGCTCTGATGCAGGCTGAAGTCTTGAGACTCACAGAGTAGCCTGTGTTTAAGGTCCCTTGCGGCTCTGACAGTTTCTGTCCCAGCCTGGATAACGAGACAGTGGTCTGGATGACGATGGTATCCAGGAACGTTGGCAGAGCTCTCGCAGCACCAAGTACTCTTCTGAACACTCCACGTAAAATGACTTAATGCCCCAGTGGAAGCCAATCTCTGCAGGGAGGCTCAGACGCAAAGAGTTGGGTTGACGGGCCCAAGAGTGAGGCCACATCCTCCTACTCAGTGGCTGCTGCCCTCCAAGCCTTGTTCAATAAAGCCCCAAAGGGAGGCCTGAGAAGCAGGCTAGAGGCAGACACCAATCCAGATGTGTGTAAACATGCAGCATTTACCCAGGCCAAAACTGGTCTCCCTGGGCCACACCTGGCCTCAAATGCTCTAGGACTCTCTTCCCAACGTGTCAAACCTGACTTTTGTACTTTGAACAATGCAGGGTCATTCAAATAATGGCTTGCACGGTGTTACTGCTAATTATTTGATTTACTAACAGTTGGGGCAGGGATGATAATGTTTCTAAGTTGCAGGTGAAGATCAGAAGCTAATAATAAAAAAAAATAAAAATAAAAAAAATAAAGATCAGAATCTAGGCTGTAGCTGGGACCAGGAATGAAACATCCTGAGAAGGGGCAAAGGACCCTCCAGGACCCCTGTCCTTGTCCTCTGTCCCCAGTGGCCGACTTCTAGCAATAACTCTCAAACCAGGATAAGATCAACTGAAAACATGCACATCAAATCTTAATGGCTCTTATTTCTAAGTGATTGGGGTTTTTGTTTGTTAATTTTTTTCAAGTTTTATAACTTTTACCTTTATAACCAGAAAACTAACATTTAAGAAACATAAAATGTGGATTTCTGTACTTTACTGTATATATGCTTTACTTTAATACAAGTTGTTAAAAAAAATAATGACAAAGGGGATTGTATCCAACCCACTGAATCTTTCTATCCCTGCTAAGAGGTAGCGTCAGTTCCTGGACAGGAGGGATGAGAAGGACAGGATGAATTCTCAAGACTTCCCTGGTTGGGGCTCTGGGTCCCTGAGTCTCAGTGTGTCCCTCTGGGAAATGGGGAAATGATCACTGTTTCCAGTGGGTTAATGGGAAGACAAAGGCAGAGCCAGAAATGAGTCCCTAAGACCCAGACTGCCATCCACCTCTGTATTCATCTTATCCACAACATAGCTGAGACTAATGCAATCGAGTTCCTCTGGCTCTGGAGGGATCCTGTGAGCTTCTACCTCAGAAAGAGACGAACCTGACAACTCCCACCACTACTCCTTACCCCCCATGCCTCCTGCTCATGGGGAAAGACGCAAAATACAAAGTGGCTGTCTTCAAATGGAGATAGAAGCGCATCCGTCACCAGGCCAGGGAAGAGTCTCTCATAACCTACTGGATTTGTGGAATTTTCTGGAGAGAAAAGGTAGAAGGGGGTGCGGAGTGGCAGGAAAGAGTCAAGTCCTCTGCAACCCCCCGACTTCCCAAGTGCACCAGAGGGTAACCGACACAAAGGAAAAGAGGCTTGTGGACTTTGGAGGAAAGAGCTAGTCGGGACTCTCCCCTGCCTATGGAAGTCAGTAGCCCAGTGGGAAAGAGAATTCGGCCTGGCCCTCCCCCTTCCCCACTGTCTCACACTGGCATCTGGGGTAGGTGGGTGGAGAGGCGTGGGGCAGCAAAGGTGCTCTACAAGTAGACGGTGGTGAGACAAGTTTGGGCTACCAGCCGGGAGGCTGGGTTCTACTCCTCACTTTGCTATTAGGTTGCTGCCAGCTTTGAGTGAGTCCCTTCCTCGGGCTTCATCCTCCTCCTGTGCAAAGTGATGGACTCCCCAAGCTCAGATGTCTAAGAAACCCATGAGATACTAAGGCTTCCCCATAACCGAGGAATCCATCAGCTGGTCAGACCTGTGCCTTTTACTCCAGCGGGAGGGAACAGGGTGGTGGTCAGGGTTACAGTGGACTTTCTGGCAGGGAAGGATCTTCTCAGCATTCAGGAGAACACCGAAGGTTAAGAGCTCAGTAGGATAGAACCTGACTGGAATCAGAAGGGTCTGAACTGAAGCCCCGAACACACAGCTTACTAGCCGAGCGACCTCAGAAAAAAGCCATCAAGCTCCCTGTGCTTCCCTTTCCTTGCCTGTAAAGCAAGGCCACTGAAAATACTTCATAAGTGAGTGTGGAGTGAGACACCTATTAAAAGCCCACAGCACATAATAAGCTCTGAGTATCTGGCAGCTGTCATTATTCTAACCTCACTCTTCCTATTATTACTACTACTGCTGCTGCTGCTATGACAACAGCCAGGGATGGGGGAGGTCACAGGCGACTAAATGCCTAGAACCCATGACCACAGTACACTTCCTGTCCTCCCACTGGTGGTCAGGCTGATAACCAAGGTCAATTTACACACATCTGAAAGAAGAAAACCACAGGGGCTCCCAAAATACAGTCACACATCAGCCTTGAGTTATCTCCTCCCAGAATGAGTGCCCAGTAGAGAAAGAGATTTACTTTTCGGGAAGCTTAACACCTTCCTTCCCCCCCTGCCCCCCAGCCCTACACACAGAGCCAGCAGTCTTCCATCAGTACCGTGGAGAATTCTAGGATAGACTGGGGCAAAGGTTGAGCAGGTGCCAGCTGCCCAGCTGCAGCTGAATATAGGGCTCAGAGCAGCCTACACAAAACAAATGAAAACTGAACAAGCAAGCCAGCCAGCAGCCACATAGCCAGTGGTCATGCAAGAAGACAATGGGCTCTTCCCAGGCCTGGCCACCAAGTCCCGTGGCTGTTGAGACCAGGACTTGAAACGCTGCCAGAGCTGGGAGGGTGCAGTGATGGTCACATGGTGTTCTGGGCCAGAGCGGCTTGAACTGCTCTCCATCCCCCTAGGGATCCAGGGCTTGCCTTATGCTAGACACCAGCTGAGACCTGTGTCCCAGGAGAAGCTCAGGAGAGAGCTAGACTGGGAATCCACAGGTAGATAATTTGGCTTGGCTCTGCTCTGACTCATGCTGTTTCCTGAACTGGTCACCCAACTCTCTATGCTTTGGTTTCCCCACCTCTACAGTGGAAATGACACATTAGCTCAGGGTATTAACTTGGTGTGGCAAGGGTATGATAAGGATACAAGTAGATTACAGGGAGCAAAACGAGGGAACTGAAATGGCTTATTATAAGAAATGAACTCTCATACTCTGGACTGATATGTGGTCTCACTTCTACCTCCGTTTCATTGATTAACCTTGTGTTGATTTCCTCACTGTGTCTGTACCTCAGGAAAGTCACGCCTTTCTCCCCACCATCCTTTTTCGTTACAGGTGTGGCCAGCATGAAATTAGAAAATTAGGGCTTGAGGATAACTGGATTGTCCATTTCTTCTGAATTTCTACCTCGTCCCCTTTGAAGACACTCCCTAATGAGATTGTTAGGAGCACAGAAAGAGTAAAGCTCCACTCTAAATCTCCTCCTTGAGTCTTCCAAACTACCATAGATTAAAATGAACTCTCTCTTAAACTCCAAGAACTATGTGGTCCAAACCATACATTTGCATTTATTCTTTATTACTTTGTGTAATTAGTCATCTTGACCATGCATGGATGCCTGGTACGCTTGCTCAACTAGAGTGCAAGGTTTTTTGGGTTTTTTTTTTGCGGTACGGGGGCCCCTCACTGTTGTGGCCTCTTTCGTTGCGGAGCACAGGCTCCGGACGCGCAGGCTCAGCGGCCATGGCTCACGGGCCCAGCCGCTCCGCGGCACGTGGGTTCCTCCCAGACCGGGGCACGAACCCGTGTCCCCTGCATCGGCAGGCGGACTCTCAACCACTGCACCACCAGGGAAGCCCGAGTACAAGGTTTTTGAGGGCAAAAATTGCCTTTCCTTCTCCACTGTAATTCTCATAGTACCTAGCACACAAATGAGCAACTATTTTAGGCTCAAAAATATTTTCTGATTGCTCCCCAAAGTTGTTAGGTGTACTTGAATAAGGCTGGGCATGAAGCTACTATAAGGAAGGGAAGGCGGGGAAGTAACAACAGCAGCTCACCTTCATCGGCTACTTCTTATTTAACCCCAGGCATTATGCAAAGGGGTTCATGTGCATTATCTAATTTAATCTTCACAAATCCATGCAGGGTAAGCACTATTTAACTCCCCGGTTTACAGATGAAACTTAGAGAAGATTTAAGTCATTCGCCAAAGATCACACAACTAGTGAATAGAGAGACAGACTGGAATCCAGGCAGCCTGATTCCAGGGCCTTGCTCTTGCACTATCTTCTACTTGCAAGACCGGACGCATGCCCTTGAGCATTCCACACTGGGAGCTGAGAAAAACAAACCTGGGAGGGCAGAAAGAGGAGAAAGCAGATAAATGATCTGGAGCAAAAAGAGTCCAAGCCAGCAGAATATCTTTAGCCACCACTGAGTAGAACTTGGCCTGTTTTGGTCTGTCCCCAACATACCAGCATCTGGGTAGACCCCAGATGATGTCACCAGCCTGTTGAGAAACAAAGCATTCTTGCTCTCAGAAGCGCCCACTGTAACTTTTTAGGGTGCCATCCAAAAGCTTTCTCTTTATTTTTCAAGGTTTAAGAATGCAGAGGGGGCTTCCCTGGTGGCGCAGTGGTTGAGAGTCCGCCTGCCGATGCAGGGGACACGGGTTCGTGCCCCGGTCCGGGAAGATCCCATGTGCTGCGGAGAGGCTGGGCCCGTGAGCCATGGCCGCTGAGCCTGCGCATCCGGAGCCTGTGCTCCGCAACGGGAGAGGCCACAATAGTGAGAGGCCTGCATACCACAAAAAAAAAAAAAAAATGCAGAGGAACCATGGAATGTGTTCAGAGAGGGCTTTCCCAGTCTGACTCAGAATGGGGTCCTGACCCTACTCCCGCACCAGCCTTCCAGAACCTTCCAGAAGGATCCAGCAACACAGCATCATAGTCTTTTACTACATTTCCTTTTAGCTTGACTTTCCCCTAACCTGCACATTCCACATTCCCCAATGTCTATGCATCATGAAGGCCCCCGCTGCTGTGAAGGGAGCCAGATGAAGAAGGAAAAGAGCCAGAGACCTGGGGCCCACCAGCCAAACCCACCCAAGTCCCAGAAGCCCAGTAGGCTCACGCTGATTCCTAAACTATCCAGGACAGGTTGTGCTGGAACAGCCACCATCTGTGGGAGTGAAAAGATTAAGCACTAAGACCCCAGACCTCTACAGTCAGATAGGGTATTTAACGGTGTCACACAGATAGGTCGTGGGTGGCCAAGCTTCCAGGTGATAGGGGATTCATTTTTTAGCCCAGGCCTAACTGGAAGTCCTTACTCTTATCAGAGCGGCAGCACGCTGACCTGCACAACCAGAAACTCTGAAACTCTGTTTTAGAGTTCTCAGAAACAGAAAACCCTAGGGACACTCAGAGAGAAAGAGAAAGGAAACCCAAAATATAAAATGGAGATTTAGCAGAGAAAAGATTGAAGCCACACAATGGATAAACACTCTGCACTTAAAAGGAAACACTGAACAGTTCATAAACAAAGCTTAAGAGAAGTCTGGATGCTGTAATACTACTGGCTTTGACACAGGAAAGCAGTATCTCAGCACAGAATTTCATGGAATGCGTAAGAAAAAAAATCAGCCAAATTGGAACACAGCAAGAGGACGAATGCAGACCAGATACATGAACAGAGAGTTAGTCATTTCTCAGTGAGGAGCAGAAATTTATATCCAAAGGCCCAACATGGGATACGTGTAGTGCCTGTGTCGTCATGCTTGAGTTTCCTGTCCCAGTGAAATATATATATATATTTCTCTCTCCCAGTGTGGATTCTGTTAGTCTCAGCTAATATGTGATAAGATCTTGAGTTAAAGAACTCTTCCAGGTAAAGACAGATAAGCACCTGGACTAGGTGGATCCCTCCATAACTGGTCAGACCATGCAACTCGGCCCTCCCCGCTCTTTTACTGAATAGCTTAGCCAGGATGACTTCTGCCAGGACGTGTCCTTGTCATAATGGCAGCACTGCTGAAGCTAGAGAGGTGGGCAGAACAACAGACATTGGGATCTCCTCTCAGTGCTAAATCTATTGGAGAAGACCCCCCACACACACACCGCTAGATAGGAACACGAGCACCAGATGATGAAAATATTCTGTCGATGTTATATGTGTGGAGGGAGGCTCCTGGGATTGTCCCCTTTTATGTTCCCATTTTCTTTTAGCACCAGAATGAAAGGTAAACCTCGGTAGGCAAAACAGACGAGAGCTGGGTTCAGTGGCTCTGTCAAGCAGAGAGGGGACTGTGGGACAGACGGTGATTCTTCTGTGCGGAAAGTGTCACAGCCTCCGCCTTGGGGCCTGATGAAGACTCAGAGCAGTGGTTCTACAGTGCCTTGTGGGCCAAGACTCAGAAGACTTCGGTGCCATTGGACCCTAACGTTCCCTAACAGAAGACTGGAGTTTCTTACTTAAGTAAGAAACTTAAGACTTAAGTTTCAGACTCTTACCTCACTCTTCAATACAGTGACTCCCAGACACAGAAACTTCTCAAACAAGGGACCATCAGCCCCATGTTGGAATTCAGAGTTGCCCATTGGGTAATAAGCCAGGATTAGGAGACTTTGGAATCAGATCCAATCCCAGCTCTGCCACTTAGAGCTCTCCTACTTTGGGCCCATTCTGAGCCCCCATTATTCCATGTGATGGGTATAAACATCCAGTCCAAGGTTGTGATGAATCAACGAGATGACAAAAGCCAAGCATCTAGCATAGGCCCTGACACAGGGCAGGTGTCCAGTCAACAGCTCGTCCCTTAGTCCCTGGCTGTCCTGTGGACAGAGGCACACATGGTGGGACCTGGGAGCGCCTGTAGAACAAGGGTTGGAAGACCAATACCTATAGCTCAGCTGGCCACTTTTAAAATGAATTCTTACACAATTGCTTATCTGTACAACACGAGCATTTATAGAGCCCTTTCTCCTATATTATTCTTATTTAAATAGTCTTATCAGGTAGGCATTATTGTCCCCATTTTACAATTGAGAAAATTAAAGCTAAAGGAGCTTAGATAACTTGCTCTAGTCCTTTCAGATCCCTAATCCATCTGGTTTTCAGATCCCTAATCCAGTGCCCTTTCTGCTACCCCACAATGGAATAATCATCCATTCAATATATACTTCCTGAAAGTTTCCTATGTTCTGGGCATGGATCCAGGGACTGGATACTCACTTTGACTGGTTCTAGCACTGGTCTGCTCTAAGCCAGCCACATTCTTTGATGCCTCATGGCTGGTGGTACATCCATGGGAGCAGTGGCCAGAGTGATAGCGCGAGCCACTGACCACCTTCATGCTGACTGAGGACAGCTGTGGGGCAGGGCTGGTGAGGTAAGGCATTGTGCGCCTTCGAGGCACTTCTCATCTCCTGGGGTAAGGAAGGAATAGCCAGGTGAAAAGCAGATCAGAGGGAGAAGAAAAACCATCCAGAGAGCCAGGGTTCTCAGCCTGGGCTGTATATAAGAACCACCAGGAGGACCTTTAAACATTCCTGTGCCGAGACCCAGCTCTTAGAGATTGTGAATTATTTGGCATAGAGAGGGTCCCAGCAGCAGCACATTTAAAATCTCCCCAGGTGAGGCTAATCCGTTGCCAGGCTGAGAACACACGTCTAGGGCCTTGCCAATCAGAGTGTGCTTTGCTGACTGGCAGTACTGGCATTACGTGGGAGCGTGTTAGAAATGCAGACTCTCAGGCCCAATCCAAACCTACTGATTCTGCCTCTGCACTTTAACAAGATCCCAGGTGACTCATGTGCTCGTGGAGGATGGAAAAGGGCAGGCTCCTCCCTGTGAGTCAACCAGAGAAGTCCCTCCCCAGCCCCAGCTGGGAGATGCAGCCCACCTGCTCCCCACCAGGCAGGGCACATCCCTCGAGAGTAGAGCAAGGGGCTCAGGTGACTTCGGGGAGCCACGTCACTAAGCTCTGCTTCTCTCTTCGCCTCCAGAGCCTCACCTGAGCCTGCATCACGGGGCTTCATGTACCAGAGCTGCTGGAGTCCCAACAAGCCCCTCTGTGGCCAGGAGGGAATCTGAGAGCAGGACCCTGTTACCATTTCAGCGACAAGAAAAAAAAGGAGTTTCTTCCCCTTCCACACAGTCTTTGCCCCCACTCCCCCTCCCCCCTCTCCGAGTGTCTTCACCACAGAAGAGGCAAGCTCAGGACAGCAGCGCCTCAGCACAGCCCCAGCGAGACAGTGAGCTGCCTGATCCACCATAAAGGCAGCACTGTCACTGCAGGCATGGGGGTGGCTGGTACCAGCTAAGCCTCATGAAGGAGGGAATCCTCAAGAGAAGGCCAGACAGAGACACATACATAAAATGACCCTTCCAGCATCCTGCACCCCTCCCCCAGCTCTGTATCCCTCCTACCACTTCAGTCTTTGTTTCTGTCTATCAGTTGTGTGTGTGTATAATTTTTCACACATGCCTGCCTTTGCTCTCCCATTAGACTGAGATCAACCATCCCTGGCTCCTCCTTTGTCACTGCCCACAGTACCAAGTACAGAGACTTATGCCCAGCAGGGGCTTCATAAATATTATTTGTATTCATGCGCACACATTTTCTAGGAGTCAAACTGATAGCTCCAGGCTAACAAAGAACTATTCAACAAGCAGGCATTTATTAAGATTATCAGAACACTGAGAGTCTATGGAAGAAAACTGTAAGGCATGGCTTCAAAAAGCACACACTCTGGTTTAGGAAACCAGACTTATACATAGAAAGCCTAAGACCCGAGACCCAAAGAAGTCAAACGTGTTTAGGATATGTGCACTGGCACGTGCCTATGCAATGGAAATTTTCTGCTCCAGTCTTTTGACAGGTTATTATTACTTGCCTATTAATTGGCATTTTAAAGCATTTTCCCCCTCTGGTATCTCTACCACTGACCCACATCCCCATCCTGGGCCACATCCCCCATACCAGGTAGACAAGATGAAATGATGCCTACAGTCAGAAAAGGAGACGGATCAAGACCAGGAACTTCTCTCTGCTGGATGCCCACAAACATCTGATGTAACAGCACAAAATCTGTACCCCACCTCACCACAAAGCCAAGTGTCCAGGGCCATACACACTGCGTTGCTTGCCCATTCAAGGCTCCAAAAAGTCTCGGGTCAGGTCCCTGGGACCAGAGCCAGAATCCAAGAAGCCTTCTCCTTGCCCTTGAAAGGAAAACCGCAGTGCGTCACGCATGGTTGTCCCCACCGTGACAATAAAAAAGGGCAAAACTCACAGCCAGGCGCGGACTCTCAGTTCAGATTCAGCTTGGGGTTTTCTCCAGCAATGTGCCAAACTCATCCCCATTCAACAGTCCAAACTCATCCCCATTCAACAGTCCATTTTTACTCTAAGTCAAAGAGGTTTAGGTAGGAGGGACAAATATGCAAGGGTAAGTGCAAATTGCAAGGATTCTGACATTAGAGCTGTGCAGTTGAATACAGGAGCCACACATGGCTATTTAAATCAAATTAAAAATTCAATTCTCAGTCACATTAGCCACATTTCAAGGCTCAATAGCCACATGTGGCTAGTGGCTACCATGTTGGACAGTGCAGATACAGAACATTTCCATCAGCACAGAAAGCTCTATTGGACAGCACTAATGTTGAACATTTAGATGTTTCATTTGAAGCAATGAGTAGGGCCTTCTGGGAACTTTTGTTGCTCTCTCCAGCACACTGCTTCTTTCACAATGAAAGAAGCAATGTGCTGAGAGTCTCATGTAAATACAAAGACTCTAAGGCAAAATTTATAGGGCTACAAATTGGGTCATTTTAACATGCGTATGTGCACACACATGGTCACTCCTTCTTAAAAGGGCCATTACTAGTTTCCCCCAACCCAAACTTCTGCTTTCATCACAAGGATTGTAGGATTGTAAGTCAGATGATGCAGACAGACCAATTTGCTGCCAGAAAGCCCACATGCTACCTAGTCCTAGCCAGGACAGTTTTCCAGATCCCTTTTGGGCGGTTCCATGCATTTCCTGGCCTTACCTTTTTTTTTTTTTTTTTTTTTTTTTTTGCGGTACGTGGGCCTCTCACCACTGCGGCCTCTCCCACTGCGGAGCACAGGCTCCGGACGCGCAGGCCCAGCGGCCACGGCTCACGGGCCCAGCCGCTACACGGCACGTGGGATCCTCCCGGACCGGGGCACGAACCCGTGCCCCCTGAATCAGCAGGCAGACCCTCAACCACTGCGCCACCAGGGAAGCCCCTGGCTTTACCTTTTAACCTGGCATCATCAGGGAGAAAAATGTTGCAGATGGCAGCTCAGCACCCTGGACAGCGACAAGCTCCCGACCAGCCGACAAGTGTTTAAAAGTTCCAGTACTCCCCTTTTCTCCAAACCCCCTTCAGAAGCAACTATCCCCAGACACCACTGCCTGTGACGGAATTTCCCATTCACTTCTCCTAACACCACAATCTTGTCTTTAGAGCAAGAGCAAGCTCAGCTAAGAAGCTTAAATGCTCCTCACCAAGACAAAGTCCAACTCCTTAGTCAGATTCAAGATTCTCTGGAGTCTGGCCCCAGCTGGTCCCTCCAGCTGCAGCTTCCACTGCTCCAGCCTGGCCAATTCAATGCCTGAGTATAAGTTCCCTCCTCTAAACCTCTAATTATGCTCCCTTAGCCCACCAGAAATGCCATTCCCTTACCTTTATCTATTCAAATCCTACCCATCCCTAGGGACCCAGACCAGCTCCTGTTTCACTTCAAAACCTTCCCAAAGGACTTTAGTCTACTTTGATATCCTCTCTTCTCTGACACCTCAAAGTATTTCTAGTTTAGATCATGCTTTAAGGAACTTGATTACATACCCTCTTGTACCATTACTAGGTTCATATATAGTGTTTAAAGTGGCCTGGTGTGTGGAAGAACTGACTTTGCCAGAAACTAGCCACTTTGATCAGTAAAATAACGATCTTAGATTAAACCATCTCTAACATTCGATGAGTTGAAGATTCTCTCAAAACAAGTTGCCACCCAGAAGTGTGCTCTGCTCATAATAAAGGCTTCAAAGACTAAAGAGCATTGTGTAAAAACAAACCAAGGCACAGCTCAGAGCTGGGATCAGCCAGAGAACCCTGGTTTAGCTCCCAACATGAGTCACAAAGGCTTCATTTCCACTCAGTGTGTGATGACGATCAGAAAGAGATCTAGTTTCTGTCCTTGCCTACGTCAGCACAGGAAAATTGCCTGTGGCCTCAGAGGCATTTTCCTTCATAAAGAACATGTCACCTCCAACAAGTGGAAAAATACCGCACAACGGGTATTATAACCTTGGCATTGTAACAATGTCTCTCACACAAACATGCATGGATAGGTCAACCAACACCTGACAGCAGTGTACTGACTCCATTACTAATTATGCATAAGCCCAGACAGACTATGGAAAATAACAAAAAGCATACTCTTTGTTGGTGCCCCCAAATAAAACTCTGACTAGTCTTACAAGTCAAGAGGTTCCACGGGGGAGAGAGAACTGACTTAAAATTTCAGCTCAATATTTTACTTCTTGTCAAAACGATAGTTATAGTACCTCCTCATGTTTAAAATCCTATTCTCAAAGCATTCAGTTTATGGATCTACATACAATAGGATACAGGGATGACTCTTTCGCTCTTGCACATGGAGAAATTAAGGCCCAGAAATGTTTAATAACTTTTGTAATGCAAATAAAGATCACACGAGAATGAGAATCTAGTCGGAATAATTTCAATAACATAAGCAGCGTGTACACACGAACACACATATACACGTACACACACACATTCAAAGAACTCAATAATATAAAGAGATGAGGGAGTTCCCTGGCGGTCCAGTGGTTGGGACTCCGAGCTTTCACTGCTGAGGGGGCCGGTTCAATCCCTGGTCCGGGAACTAGGATCCCGCAGGCTGCTGAGCAAGGTCAAAAAATAAATAAATAAATAAAAGTGGAAAATAATATAAAGGGAAGAGTTACGAAACTCACTGACCCTGGAACTGGAAGATTCCACTGAGTACTTGCAAAAAAGTGCCAAAGCAAATTGGCCAGCATTGGTAAAGAAGGAACTCTCATCACTGGGAAAAGTCCTTGGAATTGCTCTGCCAGCCATTCACTCTCATCCCAGAAAGTCGTAAGATCTGAGAACAAAATTTAGCATCTGGTCAACCCACCCCAGTTGGCCTAAACTGGATCCAGGAGAGTGAGTTCAGCATGAAGGGCCAGAATCATCCTGTCCTAAGCCCTTCCCCGAGCCAACCATCCTAAGTGCTCGGAGAGGGAAAGCAGTGAGACCCCAGTATGACCAGGCTAGAAAAGTAAAGGCTCCATTACTCAGGATCCTCTACGACTATGTCTCAATATACTGTTCCCTCACCAGGAAATTACACGCACCCACCACCCAAGCCATGCCATTTATTCATCATGACTCAAACATCCCCTGCACACGTGTGCCTTTGAATCTGCTCCTCCTCCAGCAGCTCTGACCATTAAGTCTTCAAGTCTTGAGGTCTCAAGACCCATGCAAGAGGCTTTTACAGATCATCTAAGCCCAATATAACCTCCTGTCATCCTTCTAGCATTTACTGTCTGGAATTAGCAAATGTTCCTTATTTTTGAATATATATCTCTTATCTCCTTTAGGGTGGAGATGAGGTCTCAGGAGCCTCAATTTTGCTCCAGAAGATGGTGCAGTACCCCTTACCCACGTTCAATAAATGTTTGGTGATGATGACGAAAATGCTAAGACCTCTCCAGACGGAGACCTAAGGACAAAACTAGATATGCAACTATGTCCATGGGGCTGGGTGGGGCAGGCAGAACAAGCCCCAAAGGGAAACCGCCTGGAGAACAACTGCTCACACAGCCTTCCTCCAACTTCAGTGTCAGGGGCTTCCTCATTCTAGGACTGAGTCAGAAGTCTTCCCTTCCTACCCTTGAGCCGCTGATCCCAAGCTGTTTATCTCGTTAACTCTGTTTATTGTGATCCTGGTAAGAGGTTCTAAAGCCCTCCAAGCCCCTCTCTAATTAAATTCATTAGAACAGATTGGGGCTTTCTTTCTGCATCTCAGAAAAATTAACAACACGATTAGCATCATAATGACGGGGAGAGGGGCTGCCGGGGAGGGCTTTCAGGAGGGGCTGGCCCAGTCTGGGAAGGGAAGAGTGAAGAGGGGCAGCCCAAGGAGAAGGCAGATGCTCAGGCAGCTGCTTCCTGGAGGAGGGGAGCTACAGTAGTCAGGAAGGGATGATGACGGCCTGAGGGGATGACCCCACCAGGCCCCAGGCATCCCCACTTTTTCATGGCTTTGGGGAGAGGAAAGGCAAGACAAGAAATTAATCAATTACATGAACACCAGAGACAGGCTTCTGGGACTAGAGGCTTTTGGCAGTCTTCTAGTTTTACAGAAAGAGAAACACAGTTAAGCTCTGTTAATGATGGGGCTGGAAGTAAAACATAACCCCCTCATGGTTTTCATGAAGGTGTCCTTTTCTATAAGGCTGTACTGCAGGAACCTGGGGGAAGCAGGCAGGGTGAGGCAAGGCACTTCTTTCCCAGAGAACCTGAACCCATCCAGTATTTGCTTATACCCCTGTGGGTTCCCTCATCTAGAAAACTCTCATCTTCCCTTCCTTATTAAAATTCTACCCATTTTTCAAGGCTCAGCTCCATTCCCACCCCTCTCTGAAGAGCAGCTAGCATTGGCGAGTGTTTACTGCCAGCCAGGGAGGGTGCTGGGCCCTTCACTGCCTCATCACATTTAATCCTTATTATGGCTCTGCAAGGTTCATATTAATACTCTCATTTCACAGACTGGGAAACTGTAGCTCCTCAGCCCGTAAGTGAAAGAACCAAGGTTTGAAGGCAGGTCCGTCTGATGTCAAAAGCTGAGCACTTTCTGCGATGCCATGTCACCTCCCTGACTCAAACCATACTGAGGCATAACTCCTTCCTTTGCAATTTTACTGTCCAGGGTCTGAAGACTTAATTATACAATGTCTTGTATTATTTCCAAGGGTTTTCACATGTTTCCATCTTATTTCCCCTATTTGAAAGCAGGAACCACATTTCTGTATCCTTCAGAAGGACAAAGTAGGTACTGAAAAATGCATGCTAACTGAGCCCTTCTAACAGATTTTCCTAGAGGGGCTCGCACGAGTGGATAAAACATTCCAGTCCTACCAGGGTCAGAGAGCTCACAGGAGAGGAGCATGGGCTTTGGTGTCAAACTAATATATTTTCAATTCTAGCTCTGCAACTCACTGTTCTATAATCTTAAATCACAACCTCTCTGGGTCTGTTTCATTATGTGTAAAACCGGGATCCTAACACTACTTTTTTTGTAGCGTTAACGCTTATGAAGGTTAAATGAGATGATGAATACAAGCATGTAGTAGGGTGCCTGGCACGTAGTAAGCACTCTATAATGATGACGATTCTATTATGCCACTTTGATTCTTCCTAGCTTGTCTCAAAACCTAAGGAAAGGAGGGTAGTTCAAGAAATCTCAAGCTGGCTGGCACAGTCTGACCAATATCCCAGGTCAGCAAAGCTGTGGAAGTGCCTCCTCAAGCACCAGCATAGCCATTAGCTCTCAGAGCCCTTCCCTGCAGCCCCAAGGACCAGGCCATACGCATCTAACATCTGCCCTTGCAACTAGGCCTGGGCCCTAGCCGAGCATTTGGAGTAAACGCTCAAAAGTTTGACATCAGGCTGCTCTAGCCAAAGCAGGGGTCCAAACAGTGTGGTACGATCAGCCCAGGTCCTACAGCCCACTGGGCCCCCTCAGCCATGCTCTTACAATGCCAGGAATCCCTTTACCTCCGGTAGAGCATTTCTTGTACCGCATTTTAATTTGTTTTCATTTCTGTGTCTCTCACTTGACTTACACACACAACATCTAGCTTAGTTCCTAGGACATTTTCAAAGGCTCAGGACATACTAATGAAATGAGCTAAATCAGATGTGTAGGTGGAGGGGTGGGGGATGGATTCCTCAGACAGGTGAGGCTGGCTGTCTCTATCCTTAGGCTCTTTCCCAGTTCAGCTATGGATGTTCCTGGTGACCTGTGCTCGAGTGTAACTTTTAAGGATTTCCCTGTCACTATCAACCTCCTCTCCCCTATCTGGACCTCTTTGATGACTCCCACCTGACTCTGACCTCCCAGAACTCCAAGACCCTTCCACCCATGTCAGAGTTCACAATACTTTTACTCACCTTGTTTCTGAGCACATACCTGAACTTGCTATTTCTCCATCAGCCCCCGGGCCTCTTTCCTCTGACTTACTCTGACATTCTAAGCATATTCTGACCACACTTTGCCCCTAAAATACAAGGGCTTAGGAAACAGGAATGGCAGAGGTGAGTAGCCTCGATCTTGTCCCCAAGTTCCCCCTTCAGGCTGAAGCAGTAGCCAGCAGGGTTCAGCTGCACACAGAACATTCCCTCTTCCCCCTCAAGCTGGGGATCTGGTAACATCTTGCATCTTACCTTCTCGCTCACCTTCTCCCTCACATTCAACTTCCATGTCAGCCCTGAACCACCATTCTGACAACATCAACCAGCATCGGTAAAGGGGGGGCTGATGCCACTGGAGTGAAAGATGCTGCTGTTCACCATCCCTGTCCCCATGTCCTCACTCAAGCTTATCTATGTTATTTGTCTGATAACTTGTCTCTTTCATTACACTGGCAGCCCTGAGAGAACTCTTTTCATCTGTATGATCCCAGCACCTAGCAGAGCAGCACACTCTAGGGTTTAATTCGTATTTGTTGAATGAATAAGTATGTAACCAGCCTTGAATTCCTCTTACTTCCTTCTCCCTTCTTCTCCCAGGCCAAACAGACTGAAGACTGAACTTCTCTGCCTCTCTCTTTCTAGTTTCCTAAGAAATTCTTTTTCTAAAGACTAAGTGATGCTCCTCACACCCCAGGTCTCAGATGGTCTTGGAGGAGAGTGGCACCAGGGGAAGGGGACACATTGCAACAACGGAGTGATGGGAGCCTTGGAATCCTGTCTCTCAGTCACTGCAGAAATAGGACCACCTTCTATGCCTCACCCCTTGGATATCCAAAGCCAGAACCCAACCCCTAGATACCAGCTACCTCTTCAATGTACCCCTGAAAGATCCAGCCCGGCCCCATAAGCCCAGCTTGCATCAGCCCACAGGGAGCTAGTCAGGTCTTGCTCCAGCTCTCCAGGGAGCTGGCTTCCCTTTCTGTGTGCCTCAATGCATCCCTGCTGAAGCCTCTGTGATGTCAAACAAGGGATGAGGGATGAGGTGCATTGCACAAAACTGGGAGATGTGTACATTGTTATCAGAATCCCCCACTTAAGCAGTCAAGCATTTCAACGTCAGGACCTTAATCCAATCAGCTCTCAGAGACGGCTCCAGGTGATGCCTCCTCGCTGGGCCAGGAAAAGCTGGCAGCTCTGGGAACGCTGATGCCAGGGGAAGCTTCCTGCCCCACCCCCACTCATGATGGGCGGGGCACAGAAGGTTGACAAAGCAGAGGACAGCCAGTCCCCCAGCTGCACACCCGCCCCTCCACCCCTTGCTGGGCACTGCCTGAATCCCATTCAGAGTTGCTGTTCATGAGCTGAAGGAGTCCACTCATGTTTCTAAAGTGAGGGAGCCTTGCAGAGAAGGGACAGGATCCGTCAGCAATTTGCTCTTAACCTCCAATTTAAGGCCTGGGATTTTAGCTGAGGTCCCCAGGGCAGGAATCGGGCTGCCCTGTTTCACATTTCCTGTTTCACAGGAAACACAATTTCTGGCCTAAGTGTGAGTGAGTCTCTTTCCTCATCTATGTTATTCATTCTCGTTCTCTCTCTCTTTTTCTTTCTAAACACGCGTGCGCACGCAAGCGCACACGCACGCGCACACACACACACCTTCAGCTGAATCCAAACACAAGAGGAAGAAATTACTGCCTCAGAAGTGCCCGCTCTGTCACGACAAAAGGTAGAATTATTAGATGCATAGCAGACCCCACCCCCATCTTCTTTAATTCTTCCTGCAATACAAATCCACCAGATCCAATCATCCCCAAACCAGGGGAGACAGGTCTCTGCCTTCCTTCTTCTCCCTGCCCGCTGCTCCCACAGTTGGCATGACCAATCCCCAGGGTCTCCACACACGTTTTCCCTGGGCTTCTCCTACGTACGTTTCAAGTTCGGTGGGCTGTGAACCTGCTGGTCTCCAGCTCCATACAAACAATTCAACTCGGGCCCAACCAGGTCTCAAAGCCCCGTGATCTGCCCTTGCCCGAGATTTGACTGCGGCCCAGCAGGGCTCATCACAGTTCCAAGGGTAGATAATACACACCAAGCCCTCATGCCTGGAGACAGACAGGCAGAAAAGGTACATTGTCATCCACTCCTTTGGACTGAGGAAGGAGGCATCTCTGCCCAACACACACACACACACACACACACCACTGCCAAATGCCAAGGAAAGAATGAGGAACAGAACCCGGCTCAGGGCAAGAGAGGGGCTGCCATGGGGACCAGAGACTAGGTGATTCAGCACTCTGCCCACTCAGCCCAGCCCATGGGCCACACTCATGACAGCTCCCGATGCCAAAGTGCTGACTTGGAGGCTGAGGAAGAATCCCATCTAAAATCCAAAATTCCCCAACCCTTCAGTGGGGCTCCTCATCCAGGCCTTTGCATCCCTAGGGCTCAGATCAGGACCAGGAAGAGGGTGCTCAGCCATCTCCTTGGACCCCTGCCCCAAGGGTCCTAGTTTCCCTATGTTTAACACCGCCCCACCCCCATGCATCTAGGAAACAAATCTGAACAACTAGGGGAAGAGAGTAGCTGAAGAGGAACATAAGAGAGGCCTACAAACACCCAGCATCCTTTGCCCCCAAGCCATGAATAGGATCAAACATACAGAAGGGGGTTAGAAGTGGATTCTGCAACAGCGAGTACATAGGGCCTTCAGAGCCCTAGGCCTCCCCAAGCAGGGAAGGAGGGCCCAGTGGCAGAGAGGGGGGCTCAGTAAAAGCCATGTGGCTACAAAAGCACCAGGAAGGGCAGGTGGGGAAGGCGATGGGTGGCAGCCCAGCTAACAGCCAAGGGGGAGAAGATGGGGTTCTTGAGATGGTGGAGGAGGAAACCAAGAGGCAGTTGGGAAGGGGCTGGGACAGGGTATGCAGAGGGGACCCGAGAAGGACAGAAGCTGTGAGGGAGCTGATGGAGAGACAGGCACACAGAGTGATGGGGGTATGAGGTGGGGACCAGAGCAGGGAGGGCAAGGAGAGAGGCTGGTGTGCGGGGCAGGAAAAATAGAAGGGACAGGGGTCACACAAAGTGGGGTGTGGAGGTAAACAGGTAAGGGCAGAGCTCGGGGATGAGGCAGGGACAGAAGGAAAAGGGGAAGAGAGTGAGGTGCAGGAAGGGGGAGGGGAAGCAGCCAGTGAGATAGAAAAGGTGTTGGGGCGGACGGGGTTGGGAGCTGGATGGGGTGGGGTCCAGATATTGACTATACGATGGATTCAGGGCAGGTAACAGCGTGGAGAGAAGGGTCGGGGGTGTGGATGGAGGGGGATGGGGACAGGTCAGAGGATGGAGACGGACAGAGGAGGGCGGGAACAAGGGGGTGTCGCTAGATGGGTTTCCATGACCCCCGTTCTACCCCCACCCCCATCTCTCTGCTGTTCGCGCTCGCCTACCTGCAAGGGCTCGGGCTCCGGCCCTGGGTGCAGTCGGTGCTGTCCGCTGCCGGCGCCGCCACTTCCCCAGAGTCCCCTGCAGCGCCTCTCGCCGCCAGCCGCCGCATTAGGGCAGAGACCAGCCCGTGCGCGTCCCCGGGCGGCCAGCGCGCCCCCGACACCCTGCGTGCGCGCCCCCGCGCCCCTCCCTTCGCGCGCCGAGCGGGGACCAGGACGCTGGAGGAGCAGGGCAGGATGTTCCCGCGCCGCCCCGCCAGGCGCGCTGGGGAGCGATTGCAGGGCCTGGACCGGGGAGAAAAAGCGCCTCCTTTTCGCACCGACCCACGGGCCTCTTTGCGGACTGGCGTTGAAAATGATACTAATTAGCACCCGTTTCCGTTCGCTGAGCGCCTACTGCGAGCCAAACCTACAGGAGGAAATACGCTGGAGACCCAGGGGTATCACGTGTTTGTCCCGTTTATGCCCCTCCACCATCAGACTGACTTCTTGGGGGCAGAAACTTGTCGAACAGCTTGTGTTCCCAGGGAGACTTGCTTCTGATAGACTCTCCAGGAACGTTTGTTTTTCTTTTGTTTTTAACAGCCGATGATCTTTTTTCTTTTTATATAAATTTATTTTATTTTTTTTTATTTATTATTTTAGGCTGTGTTGGGTCTTGGTGCTGCGCGCGGGCTTTCTCCAGTTTCAGCGAGTGGGGGCTACTCTTCGTTGAGGTGTGCGGGCTTCTTATTGCGGTGGCTTCTCTTGTTGCAGAGCACGGGCTCTAGAGAGTGTGGGCTTCAGTAGTTGTGGCGCGTGGGCTTAGTAGTTGTGGCTCGTGGGCTTTAGAGCACAGGCTCAGTAGTTGTGGCGCACGGGCTTAGTTGCTCCGCGGCATATGGGATCTTCCCAGACCAGGGAACGAACCCGTGTCCCCTGCACTGGCAGGTGGATTCTTAACCACTGCACCACCAGGAAAGCCCCAGGAACGCTTGTTGATTGAAGAGTTGGTGGATCCCGAATTGGGGACGTGAGAAATGTTGTGACACCTGCTGGGGGTGGAGTGGTCTTCTTTTAAAAATGGGAAATTTCATCTGCCTTAAGGGGGCTCAGGCCTGCCCGGACTTGAGTTAAGAGGGAAGAAACCCGGGACTGGGAGGCCAGAGATCCAAGGGCTCCTCCTGACTCTCTGCCGTGGTTAAGACACTTCTTTGTGGGCCTCAGTTTTCTCAACTGAACAATGAAAAGTTGATTGGATAATCCTTCAGGTCCCTTCTGGCTCAGAAATGGAGACTGTGAGGCCCTGGCTGACGATTGCGCAGGCAGAGACCTGAGCTCGTTCTCACCCGAAATTGTGGAAAGATCTGGATTGGGTCATCACAGAATCTTAGGCTAGAAAGAGCACTTGGAAGAAGCTTTGTCTATCCCTCATCCCAAACCACAGTTCCCTCGGCAGCGCCCCTCTGAGGTCCCATTCAAAACCACATTCAGCCCCCTTCTCTGTGCTCACACAACCCCTGCTCCGGCACCACCTGTCTCCCTGTCCCCCCTTCAGCCTGTGAGCTCTGGGAGAGCAGGGATGCATCTTGTTCCCCATGCTGTCCCCAGCCCTAGATAGAACATAGTAGGTGCTCAATAAGTACTTGCTGAAGGAATGAATGACTGCCGGTGATAGTGAATCATCCAAATAGCTGACAAAATACCCCTTTTTAGGTGGCATTGCATGGTGGTGGTGAGACCAGCTTAGAGACAGCCTCCTGGGATTCAGATCCTACCTCCATCACATCAGATATGGATGAAAGTGGGCCATTTACTTATTTTCCTTTTATTTCTTTTGAAAAATATTATTAAATCTGTACAAGCACGTAGTTGAATTAGAGCCAAGTCATTCTATAAGATTTCTTATAAAATATGTTTCCCTCATGTTTTCCCCTCTCTAGACGTCATCCCTTTTAACTCTTTTGATCTTTGGTTATTGCCTATTTACCGCTGTATATCTAATAACATGCCATATTGCTACTTCTTGCTTCTGTTTTAGGCATTATCTGCTTTTTCTTTAAAAGTCTTTATTGAATTTGTTACAATATTTCTCCTGTTTTATGTTTTGGCTTTTTGACCGTGAGGCATGTGGGATCTTAGCTCCCCGACCAGGGACTGAACCCACACTCCCTGCATTGGAAGGCAAAGTCTTAACCACTGGACCGCCAGGGAAGCACCTAGGCATTATCTCTTGATTCCACCCTGTGACGGACATTCTTCACCTCACATATACCCTTCCTGTCCTCCTCTCCAGCCTCCCAATCTAGTCATATCTCGGCACTGGTTATATCAGAATTAGTATTTATTATGATTACTTAAATCCTATTCACAACTGACCTTTTCAGTTCCTGCAAACTTTTGGGGTTTTTTTCTACACTTAATAACTGTCATTTTTGTCTACTCGTTTTGTTTCATATATAGTAAGTATCTATAATTCAACTCTAAACTCTCCATCAATGGTCTGTGTCCATTTGTTCAGACCTTTCAGGTATTCTATTAATTTTATCTTCTTGAAGATTCTCTCCTAGAGCCTTCTGATGTGTTCCAGTCCCTGTTGGTTTCTCTATGCCCAATGCACTGCTATTGATCTCTGCAAGCTTCAGTTTCTTCATCTGTAAAATGGGGATAATTATTATACCTCATAGAGTTGTGAGGATAAATGAAATAATTCATGTAGTGTAATTCATGTAGTTTGTCATATAATAAGCACTTGATAAATATTACTGATTACTATTCTAGACTAGAAAACCAAAGCTCAAGTAACCTACCCAAGTAATACTTCAAAGCCTACATGTGTCTGACAGCACCTAATTAAAACTATTATTTTAGGGTGAGAACTAAGAACCTTAGATTACAGTATTAGAATCTTTCAGTATGGTCAAGTTGAAGGAACACAGGATTTGCCAAGAAAGTCCTGGCTGGCCAGCAGGGTGAACTTGGGCAGATCACTTAACCTCTCTAGGACTTATTTTTCTCATCTGTAAAATGGTGATAAAGTGAACACCAGTGAGATAAGGCCCTTTGTAAACCAAAATGCCCTGCACAAATGTTAGCTATTACCAGCATTCTCTTCCTTTTCTTCACCTTTTTTTAAAAAGCAGCTAAGAAAACTGAGGCTAGACAGAGAGAAAATCACACAGTGATTTGGTGGTTGAAACTGAACTGGAACTCAGGTCTCACAGACTTAGTGTAAAGAAATTAATTGTGGCCAGAGGGGAGTGCAGAACTGCCAGAGGACCTGAGGGTGGCGAAGCAGGTGTTTCCTTGGCTTTGGTGTCCCCGAGCTGCTGGCCTGTCCTGACTAGGGGATGGGCACCACCTGCTGGTGATAGACTGTGGGCACGGAGACCAGCCTTGGTTCACGCAGGCTGGTCTATTTGTGTGTCAGGAACAGGCTGAATCAGTAACAAGGGCAGAAAATGGTTGCTTTTTCTTTCTAGACTTTTATCTGGCCTTCCTGCATTCTTTTCTTCCCTGAGTGTGTATCTCTAGTTCTGGCTGAAAGCCCAGCAGGCATGGACTCTGCTGACCCTAGACTTGAAACCCCACTCCCTGTGTCCTCTGTCATGGTGACTGTAAGTCACTGATGATTTTCATATTCCCTAGCATCTAATGCCTCCCAACCAAATTGCACAAGCCATGCCTTACCCTGGGCTCAGGCCAAGATAAAGCCCCTGCGCACTGTCTCACGTACTTGTAGGACACTGGCATTACAGGCCTGGGGAACACTGAGGGACAGGGCCGGGCCCCACCAGTGTCTGTTATACCCTCCAAGCCACCCTCCTCCACCTGGTCGCCAGAAGATGTGGGGAAACCGACAGTTCCACGCATTATTGCTAGAGGTTTAACTTTATACAGGGCAATTTGGCAGTGCCTTCAAGACTTTAATGTAGCCTTTGACCCATCTAAGACTCTATCCTGCAGAAACACTGGCACAAATCACAAAACTGTGCACGCACAAGGATGTTCAGTGTAGCCCATTCAGAGGGCAACGGTCAAATACGTTGTGATAATCTGTGCGGTGGAGAGATAGGGAGCTACCTAAAAAATAATACACACACATCTCCTTTAAAAAGAAGAGCAGTGTAATAATATGTAGAGTATGATCCTTTTGGGGGGAAAAAAAATAAAAGCCAGTTGGTATAAGAGGGTGGAAGAAGGAGAGAGAGGGAATGATGCCGTGGACCTGTTTAGGAGCTGAGGACAGAGCACCTGGAGGAAATCAGGAGGGACCTGATTTTTGTTGAGGCTTTTCCCGTACTAGGCTCTTCCCATATGTTAGATCACTTAGTCCTCACAAAAGCCCAGTGAGGTGGGCATCATTGTCTCCAGTTTACTGATGAGAGGCCAAATGAGGTTAGTACAATTGCAACATCACACAGATGGGATGTGGTAAAGGATTAACTTTGCCCAAAGAGAGGCCTGGCCTTTGCCCTAGGCTTCTGGGAGGTAATCTCGAAACCCTTGGGATGTCCTCCGTGACAAGGGTGTCTTTGTCTACTTCTGGGGGCTCAGCCACACTAGATAGTCTATGCTAACAATGCGGTTTATGGTAGGGGCTTGGGGCACGACCTCCAGAGGGCTGGAAACTCAGGTCAGTCCCATGAGTCTCAATAAAGACTCTCACACTGAGGCTCGGGTGAGCTTTCCTGGCGGGCCGTCGTCAGTACATACTGTCACACATCACTGCTGGGATTCAGCAGTGTCCCCACGCCTCCACGGGGGGAGGACAGCTGGAAGCTCTGTGTGTGGAGCTTTCCTGGGCTCTGCCTCTTCCCGTAGCTGACCTTACTCTGTATCCTTTTGCTGTGATAAACCATAACCACGGATATACTAGCTCCCAGTGAGTGTTGTGAGTCCTGCCGTCAAATTATTGAACCTGAGGGTGGTCTTGGGGATGCCCAAGCTTTCAGTTAGTGACAGAGTGGGGGTGGTCTTGTGGAATGCTCCCTAATTTTGAAGACGGTAAGTGGTGGAATCTGGAGTCACACAAAGATCTCAGAGACGCCAGTGTGCCCCCTCCCCACTTCCCTGCACTCCCTACACTGCCGCATTGTGTGACCAGCGCTGAAGGATAGAAATTCTAGCGTCCTGTGGAAGAACAGAGTGGTGGCCACACTAAGGGACAGCAAGGTGGGTGGGTGAGGATGTAACAAAGCAAGCTGAGTGGCACGCTCAGAGCGAGTACAGAAGGACCACATTTTAGAAAGATCCAGGAATCTATGCCCCTCACAGTGCAGGGGGTCAGGAAGGCAGATACAGAGAAAGCCAATGGGAGAGGGCCTGTCTTATCTCTGTGCATCCACAGAGCTTAGCACAGCACGCTGCTCATAGCTGAAGCTCCATAAATATTTGTTCAACAGATGAATGAATGTTTGAATAAAAGCAGAGCTCCTGTGAGTATAGACCACACTGCCCGGTGATGGGGACCACTAGCCACTAGTTTAAATTTAAACTAACTAAAATTACAAATTCAGCTCAGTCACATTAGCCACATTTCAGCCACAGATTGAAGAACATTTCTGACATTACAGAAAGTTCTATTGAACAGCACTGGACTACATTATGACTGGTGGCACCTTGACTTGTGCAGTGCACAACCTTCACAACTGTTCGGAGCAGACCTCTGTGAATGCAGTACCTCCCAGTAGGTGGTGTTGTGCTAGCTGCTGGTGAAAGAATCACACAGACATTTATGGTCTAAGGCAGGCATGAGAACATCTAAAGAATGACCTGTTAATGCATACAGGCTAACCGAAGTAAAGAGATTATGTTTAGGTATTACCAAACATATAAATAATGAATAGACCAAAGAAAAGAAATGTAAAGAGGTTTAGCTATCTTCACAGCCTGAAAACTGTCTGTTTCCCTTCTTATGTTTGAAATGAACATAACTCTGCTAGGATTATTTCTTGGAGAAGTAAACATACTTGACAGAAATAAACATGCCGGCTATTGAAATACAGCTCCCCCCAAAAATATTTGCTTTCACGTAGCAACCGCAGAAGGTTTCTAACATGGTAGCCACTGATATTCGAGGTGACATTTACAGTGATCTTTCCTGTTGTTTTCCATAAACCATTGAAATGTCTGATCATTTACAACATTTCAACCTCCAAATGATCTTTCTGACACTGCCTCTTGCACAGAGCAAATGCACAAAAATTCTTTGTTTGACCATGTTTCTTGGTTTTCTATCAGGGAAATATGGTCCCTGTACCTTGCAGGTCCTTTCCATCTTCTATAGGCTATGATTGCACACTGCTAAAGGAATCATAAGTCTAAATGGCTCAGGATGCCTCCTTCTGCACTGGACCAGACCCAGCAGGTTGGGGCAAAGCAAAGGAGGCTGCACCTGCACTTTGCAGCAAGCCAGGGCCCTGCGCCCCAGACCCCAGGCCCCAGAATCCAAACTTCTCTGTTTCTGCCCCTCCCAGCCACTGCTTCCCAGCACAACTCCTGCTGGCTGCCAGCATCAGCATGAGCTGGGAGCCAGGTGGTAGCAGCTGAGAGCCTGACCTGTGGGCCTGGCCACCCCCAATTCGTTTATCTTATTTATGCCAATTTATTAGCACAAAACCCCTGGGAAAGCAGCAGGAGGAGGTTTCTGCTTTAAATAAGCATCAATATGGCATCATGTCTGTAAGCTTAGGCCCTGGGTGGCTGGCCCTCCTGCCTCCCACCTCCTCTAGGTGGGTAGACCCAGGAGAGTAGGTCTGACTGGGCAGATTGGCTGGTGTGTGCTTCTAAACCTTAAACCCAAGACTGGTCACAATTTTACAATTGTGTGTGCTGACTTCCTGTTAAGGGTCCTCTAAGAGTCCTTTTATAAGAAAGAATCTGTCTATTAAATGGCAATGACTTTGTAAATAAAACAGCCTTAATAATTAAATCTTGCTCTCTCTCTCTCTCTCTCTCTCAGGGCTTCACACAGACTAACTCTTTCAGTTCTAAAGTGTCAGGAGCTGGGGAAATGTGATCTTCCTGCTGAGGAGCTCCTGGATCAGAATGAGTCCCTATCATTCACTCCCTTGTTGAAGATGGGGCTGGAATAAGGGGTACCCACCCTCTCAGACACAGAGAGCATTTGAAATGAATAGATGAATAGCCATAACTTAAGATGATTCAAAGCACCTGAGAAATTTTCATGGACCATGAACTCCTTCTGCTTCATAGAGACCAGGTACCATGACGAGGTAGATCTTATCTGCAAAAATGCAGGCGTCAAGGAGGGGGGAAGGAACCTCTCAGATACTGTTTGTTCCCTTACTAACACCCAGCTGTAAAAACTCCAAGAACAAACAAAATCTTCTCACCTACCCATCCTCTTGCCCAGGGAGAACATTCCTTGGACAGTCATTTGGCCATTGTGTACATATTTTTGTGTGTTGGGGGAGAATGAAGCAGGGATGTGTTGGTAAATATTTAACAATGGGTTCACTGGGGAAAAAAAATAAAAAAGAGAGAAGCCCTGATGTGTAGCATTTTCTGATTTCCATGGTGTAAATTCTCCCACCGTGGTCAATTTCAAGGTACCAATATGAGGTCACTGAATGCGGAGTTGGGAAGAGACACGCAGGAAGTAGCTCATGATTATGTAATATTTCCAATGCACCAGTACAATAGACATGAATAACCTCAAGATCATAGACAGTAGTAAAGTGTAGTAGAATAATTAGGAAATGATGTTTTGAATTATTTCTTACTCTTCAATATAATTATTTGACTGTGAGGTTATATAATTTAATTTTAAGTAATGACTGTGTTTCACAACCAGCTTGCAAAGTTCCTGAAAATTAGCAGGGGGCTCTTGTGAGCGGACACAGGCAGCTCAGGCACACTACTGCCCTGAAGCCATGCCATCACACGGCTCTGTCCCTGCTCTTGCCGCTTTCTGGCTTAGAATTTCTATTTTGTGTTTCCCAAAACAGCTTCAGCGAGGTCAGTATATTAGGCCTGTTTGAAAGAAGTGGAAGACGCCGCACAGCCACGTTAGTGGCCAGCGCTCCCATCCCAGCTGCCATGAGCGCTGCAGTGATGGTCAAAGGCTCGCCCTGTGTCCTTCTCTGGGGGCTGCTCTGGCTGACAGGAGCAACTCCTCCCTGGGATGCCTGCAGGTTATGATGGCCAGTAATAACTCATGCGGGGTGCAAAGCCTGGCCTCTTGTACCAGAGAGGACTATGCCATGGTGTGAGTTACACCCAGAGCATCTGTGGATCAGGCCAAGGTCTTTACCTGAGACACAGCCTGGCTTAGCAACTTCCTTATCATCCTGCTTCCCACATTCCCTGTGTCTGAGAGCAATCCTTCCATAAGTCACAGGACCCAAATCTCTGTCCTAGGCTCTGCTTCTAGGGAACTTGACCAAAGACACGAAGCCCCAGAGGGATTTCCCTGAAGTCGCACTGTGACCAAGGCAGGATTTGTACCCAGGTCTTCCGATTCCCCAGAAAGTGTCCTTGCCATCATCCCACAGCTGCTGCTTCTACTCAAGACTCTTCAGCGACTATGGAATGAAGCTGAAGCCCACACACCTTCGCATGGCGTTCAAGCCCCCGGTGCTCTGACTCCAACTTTCCTTTCCAGCCTCGTTTCCTAGGATTCTTGCTACTTACACCCTTGACTTCAGCCAGAGCAGACTGCCTTCCGTTCCTCAAACCTGCTGTGGGTTTCTTGTCTCCATGCTTTTGCTTCTGTTGTTTATTCTCCAGAACAAATAAATTTAAATGTAGTAAGTGCCTACCGCATTCAAGGCATTGTACTCTAGAACAGCAGTCTTCAAAATAGGGTAGATCTATCCTTGCGGGTAGCAGACTTTCCAAGAAGTATGTGCACAAAAGTAGTTTTAAGCGAACTGGTTTCTAGGTCCTCAGCTATTTGTGTTTTCCTAAAATTGTCTGAGAAGTGGCCTGCATTCAAAATAGCCCTTTTCCAGAACCCTCCTGCACTGTTGGTGGGGATGTAAATTGGTACAGCCACTATGGAGAACAGTATAGAGGTTCCTCAAAAAACTAAAAATAGAGCTACCGTATGATCCAGCAATCCCACTCCTGGGCACATATTCGGAGAAAACCATGGTTCTAAAGGATACATGCACCACAATGTTCATTGCAGCACTATCTACAATAGCCAAGACATGGAAACAACTTAAATGTCCACCGACAGATGAATGGATAAAGAAGATGAGGTATATATATACAATGGAATATTACTCAGCCATTAAAAATAATGGAATAATGACATTTGCAGCAACATGGATGGACCTGGAGATTATCATACTAAGTGAAGTTAAGTCAGACAGAGAAAGACAAATATCATATGATATTGCTTATATGCAGAATCTAAAAAAAATGATACAAATGAACTTATTTACAAAACAGAAACAGACTCACAGACATAGAAAACAAACTTATGGTTACCAAAGGGGAAAGGTGGGGAGAGGGTTAAATTGGGAATTTGGGATTGACATATACACACTATTATATTTATCAATAAAATAGATAACCAACAAGGACCTACTGGGAATGCAGGGAACCCTGCTCAATATTCTGCAATAATCTAAATGGGAAAAGAATTTGAAAAAGAATAGGTATATGTATGTGTATAACTGAATCACTTTGCTGTACACCTGAAACTAACACAGCATTGTAAATCAACTATAGAATCAACTATAGTCCGATATAAAGTAAAAATTAAAAAATAATAGCCCTTTTCCCACCTGACCAGAAAAAAAAAAAAAAAGAGGAAAAGCCCTCATCTGTCTCAGTTTTTACTACGGTGCATTTCCCTAAGGTACAAAAATGTTTCAAAATACTGGTTTGGGGGAAGGCTCCTTTAATAGGGCACATTTACCTTTAGGGTGCTCAGTAGTAAGAGACTGTGATGGAAACACATGGTTATGCAAGGTTGGCCTGGGCTTTCATGCCAGGCAAAGGGGTTTTAGCCTCGGTGCAGGAAGCAGCGGGGCCATTTGGCACCGAACAGCCGGATACAGGGATTTAGGCTGGAGTTGGTTTGGGGTCAACTTTTCCCTACTTCCATGCTTTACAACATGGGGTCATTAGTGCTGTAACAAGGGTTCTAGAACATGGCATATCTTCAGGGATCATCAGTTTTGCTCAGACTTGATGGGGACAGAGATGGGATGGTGGAAGTTTAGTACTCTAGCTAGTAAGCAATTGTATACATTTCTATATTAAAGTAATAATAGCTAACACAGCGCTTACTGTGTGCCTGTCCCATGTAAGAACTTGATATCTATTAAACACATTGATTCATTACATCAAAGCCATGAGGAAACCAAGGCTGAAAATGAAGGTGAAGTACCTTGCCAGAGGTCTCCCAGCTGGCAAACTGAAGAGCCACATTCAAACCCATGTGCTATGGGTCCAGAGTCTGTGCCTTTAACCAAAAACCGGACGCCTTCAAGCAGATGTGTTTTAAAGTAGAAAGCAATATTTGACGACTGTTTAAGCTAAAGCTTTAGGTTTTCAGCTTTTGTGAACTGCTTCTTTTCCTAGGGGTGGGATGGTGGTTGGCAGGGGGGTGGATGGGTGGGGCATTAGTCACTCTGCTATGACCTTGGGGTAGTTGGTGGAGAAGCTTTTCCATCCTTCTGGTCTCTATCTATTCTGCTCGGTGGGGAATAAAATGGGGAACAAATGGGGGTGGGTAGGGATGTCTTGAGAAGAAGGGATGAGGACAGACCCTAATCCTGGGGAATGCCATATGGGTATACATGAAGTTAATCTTCTGTTTCCCAGCTCATTAGAGATGTTGGGAGAGATCAGACTGGGACACCTGCTGGAGTCAGGAGGGTAATGATACCTATTTCATCATCTGGGCTGTGTCTGTTCTGGAGAAACCCATCACCAGTGAGAGCGCTCTGTCTGCGCCACGCAGGGATCTGCCAGGGCAACCACAGGAGAGGAAAGAAGTGCAGAGAAGCCCCCAGAATGATGAGGGGCAGGGATCACAGTGAAAGTGGAACCTGTGGCCAATGCCGACTTGCCTTGGCGAAAAGGAGAGAAGAGGATTATGCTAAAATGAGAAGGAAAGAGAGCATTTCTATATGTTATAGCCAATTACAAATATGCCTACCAAGAAATAGGGCAAGGAACTGATAAAAACATGAGTGAATATGTCCCTTGCCCCAATTCTATTTTTTTAATTAAGACTTTATTTTTTAAGAAGTTTTAAGTTCAAAATTGAGTGGAAGGTACAGAGATTTCTCGCATCCTGTCACTCACCAGGGTGGTACATTTGTTACAATTGATGAAACTGTGTTGATACATTGTTATCACCCGAAGTCCATAGTTTACCTCTGGGTTCACTCTTGGTTTTGTACATTCTATGGGTTTGAACAAATATATGAATGACATGTATCCATCATTACAGTATCCTACAGAGTGTTTCCACTGCCCTAAAAATTCCTCTGTGCTCTGACTATCCAACCCATTCCTCACCTAACTCCCGGCAACCATCGATCTTTTTACTGTCTCCATAGTTTTGCCTTTTCCAGAATGTCATACTGTTGGAATCATATAGTATGTAGCTTTTCCAGATTGGCCTCTTTCACACAGTGATGTGCATTTAAGGATCCTCCATGTCTCTTCATGGCTTGATAGCTCATTTCTTTTTAGTGCTGAATGATATTGCATTGTCTGGATGGACCACGGTTTATTTAACCGTTCACCTACTAAAAGACGTCTTGGTTGCCTCCAAGTTTTGGCAACTGTGGACAAGGCTGCTGTAACATCAGTGTGCAAGTTTTTGTGTGGACATAAGTTTTCAGCTTCTTTGGATAAATACTAAAAAGCCCAGTTACTGGATCATATGGTAAAAGCATGTGTGATCTTGTATGAAACCACCAAATTGTCTTCCAAAGTGGCTCTACTATTAGAGTCTATTATGAGCCCCATTTTACAAAAGAGGAAATAAAACACAGAGAAGTTAAATTACCTACCCAAAGCCCCAAAGCTAGCAAGTCATAGGGTCAGAATTCAAAACCAGTCTGGCTCCCTAGCACATATACTTTACCCCACTCTTTGTTATAGTTCATGAGCATGGGAAGTGGCCAGGGTGAGATAATAAGGGATGAACATAAACATATGGGCACCAAGGAGGGAAAACCGCGGTGGGGTGGGGGTGGGGGTGTGCTGAGTTGGGCGATTGGGATTGACGTGTATACACTGATGTGTATAAAATTGATGACTAATAAGAACCTGCAGTATAAAAAAACAAAGAAAAAAAACAACTAATACTAAACATTCTTTGGGTTATTTATATGGAAATATGTTAATATAAATGTTTCAGACATTATATGAAATTTCTAAAAATCTTATATGTTCTGGTATAATGTTATAAGTCATAATTCTAGTTATTACTTTAAAATGTATATCTCAGAAATAACTAAATTTCCTTGTCAATTGCATTATTATGAACGTTCATCAAATCTTTAACCATGGTCATTTTTAAGTCTTTCATCATTTACAGAGAGTTCTGGGTGTACTCTGATGCTTTTGCAAAAATGTTCCTATAAAAGGGTTTCAGGGGCTTCCCTGGTGGCGCAGTGGTTGAGAGTCTGCCTGCCCATGCAGGGGACACGGGTTCGTGCCCCGGTCCGGGAAGATCCCACATGCTGCGGAGCGGCTGGGCCCGTGAGCCATGGCCGCTGAGCCTGCGCGTCCGGAGCCTGTGTTCCGCAACGGGAGAGGCCACAATGGTGAGAGGCCTGCATACCGCAAAAAAAAAAAAGGGTTTCATCTTCAAGGAATTCATGGAAAAGACTCCGACAAGTACAGGTTTCTGGTGACTGACTATACTGCTGAACTGAATGAATAAGCATTTTCAGAAATCAAATGGAAAACTGATGAATTCATAAAAGTGCTAACAAAAGATCAAGATAAAAAAATTAATTACATGGGACTGAGTGAACTGATGAGGATGATTATAATTTTTGTGACTTTCTGTTTGATTAATAATAAAAAATCCCACAAGGACTCAGAGGCAAAAAATATACAAATCAATTTTCACTGCAAAGTAAAGGAGCTGTTATAGTGGAGGATTCCTGGACTGAATGTCAATATCATGACATAGTATGAGTGTGTTTCGTGTTAGGTAACTGCAATCATTTTTGCTTTTGTTGCGGTCATCCATTTACAATGCTTGGTGTCAGTTTAGTTATCTCTTGTGAAAATAAAATACAGTGTGTGTGTGTGTGTGTGTGTGTGTGTGTGTGTGTGTGTGTGTGAAAATAAAATAAAATAAGGGATGAACAGAAATCCCACACATGAGAGTATGTACCACCCTGCCCCCAGGAAGTCACTGAGCTTCTATTTCTTTAAACTGAGCACAGCCAAGCAAAGCCCCTCGGTGGGTCAAAATGCAGCCCGTTGGGCCCAGACTGGGCCCTGCTTTAGAGGGATTTAAGGGAGCTGCCAATATCCCAATATCCCTTGTGGTGTAGCAACTTTTATCTGAATGTCAGCAATCTTTGAATTACATTAGCTTTTTATCATTGTTGTTGTTGTATTTTTTTTTTTTTACTGTTAAACATTAGATTATGTAATATCAAAAACAAACAAAAAACCCACAGTGGCTCTATTGTTTTGCGTTCCCACCAGCAATGAATGAGAGTTCCCGTTGCTCCACATCCTCACCAGCTTTTGATATTCAGTGATTTGGTGCCAATGCTCCAGATTTGGGCCATTCTAATAGGTGTGTAGTGGTATCTCATTGTTGTTTTAATTTGCATTTATCTCATTGTGCACTTGTATCTCTTTTAAGTCCTTTTGGTCTAGGAGGAATTTCAGAGGTTGGAAGTTCATGGCCTCATGAAGCCAGAACTCCCCATAAAGAGTCTCTGAATGACCAGTGAGATACAAATATAAGAGCTCCAGCTTCTGTGTGGGTCAGTCAGGCTATGGCCCTTTGAACGTCTCCTATTGCAGAGCAATAAACCATGTTTGGCTGGGGAAATTCCAGAGCATCATGACATAACCTGTGATATGGTATGACCAACCTTGGCAATGGTGGCCAAAGGGGACAAGTGATTTTACTAGATATGCCCACAGTCATGTAGTCAGTCAGCCATACCTCTATGACTGATCCCCAATAAGCTCAGGTGAGCTTCTCTGGCTGGCAATAGTCTGTACATGTTGCCATTATCGGCGGAAATAATAAAAAATCTATAATAGGAATAGGAAAGAATTTTTATGTGAGCTATGCTCAGGACTATACTCCAGGAGACACAGATTCAAGAAGAACTTGTATTGTGTTCTCTAAGATTACAAAATGGGGGAGGCTTATACAGGGAAAACCCACAAAATTACATAAATTGTTGGTCAGGAATTAGGATTGGAGCTGGTAAGAAGTAAGAGTGCCTGTTAAGCAAGATTGGTTGGGGTCCAAAGTTGTTGCTTAATAACTAGGGGGGACCTTGAGACCATAAGGTTGCAACTGGCAGCTAGCAGATATTGTTTTGAGAATGGCTAGTGGTGTCCTTGAGTCTGATACAGTTCAGAAAATTCGAGTTCTGAGTAATGTAGGAATGTGTCTGAAACCACAGCCACAATGGCCACCCAGATACATTTTGGATGCTTGAACCAATGTTACTCCATTTTCATTTTTAAATGCATTCTTTTATTTAATGGCTAAAGCAGATGTACAAAGCATATCTGACAGGCCATAAATAGGCTGTTTTTGTTAGTCTAAAATTCAAGTTAAATCATGTATAAGCTTGAATGACTTCCCTATACCCAATATGTGAAAATTTCTTCCATCACCACATATCTTTGCTGAGAAGAGTAAGTGCTGTCCACATGTCTCCACTGGGAGAGGACAACTGGAAGTTTGCTCCTAGTCTCTCCTGGGCCCTGACCTGTGTGTCTATTTCCTCTGCTGGTTTTAATATTTTCTCTCATTGTAATAAACTGTAACCATGGGTATGATAGCTTTTCTGAGTTCTGTGAGTCCATTTGGTAAATAGCTGACCCTGCAGGTGGTCTTGGGGATCTCCAAAACTATAGTCCAACTTCTTCTCTAAATCAGACTCCAAATGGACCCTGAGTGCAAAGCCTCTCTGTCTCATTCTCACTCTTCCATGTGTCCCCCTACAATGACCAGTTGGATGCCTTCCGCAGATCAGGGTGCTGCAGCTGCCAGTTCCCTTCACCCCCAAGGGAAGGGGCCCATGGGACCGAGAACAACTCCCTGCCCTTCCCCTAGGCTCCCAGTCAGAGGGCTCCATTTCCATTGGTCACCGTCCTTTTCTTTCATTTGAGCCACTTCCCAACCAAAGTCCAATTTTGGAACTAACCATGTGATTTGGACATAACAGTTTATTAGCAATGACTTCCTGAGGTCCTATGAACAACTTGCCCAGAACCCCACCCAGTGGAGATGCCGCATGGTCACAACCTCCAACAAATCACTTCCTCTCTCCAGGCTTCAGTTCCTTAGCTTCCTTTGGGAAGACTACTTACGACCAATGGTGGCTGTAAATGCTTACAAACTGCAAAGTGGTCTGCACACTTCGGGAAAGGACATTTTCAGAGAGAGTGCAAAGAGTTCTGTCCTGACTAGCTATAGACAGAAGTCAAAATTTTGTCTGTTTCCTTTTCCTCCACTTTTCTTAGAAAAGAAATATTTTCTTTTAATACTAGCAAAGAAAAAGAAAATTTCAAGAAAGTTTGAAAAATAGAATGTAGTGCTTTCCCAGGTGCCTTTGGGAAAATAAGCCAGATGTATGGTTCAGATTTTAGAAAGACAATTTCGTGCAAATACCATACATTATGTAACAACCCCAGTGACATGAGGCAAACACTCTGTAAATCAAACACATTAATACTTCTGCAGTGAAATGTATGAATATTCACACTGAGTGAGATGAATAAAGCTATAATTCATTGTCTTGTGATAGTTCAGGTCAGGTTTGGCTACCAAGTGACTTCAGGCTAAATTAGTTGTTGCTACCATATAAGTTATGAAAAATATTCAGTTCATAGAACTTCTTGAGTAGGTTAAATTTTTCCATATATTTCTTTTTTTGAATTTTTCTTCTAGTTTTACTGAGATATAATTGACATATAGCACTGTACAAGTTTAAGATGTACAGCACAATGATTTGATTTCATACATCATGAAATGATTATCACAATACATTTAGTGAACATTCCTCATCTCTTATAGATACAAAATTAAAGAAATAGAAAAAATGCTTCTCCTTGTGATGAGAACTCTTAGGATTTACCCTCAACAACTTTCATATATAACATACAGCACTGTTAATTATATTTATTATGTTGTACATTACATCCCTAGTACTTATTTATCTTATAACTGGGAATTTGTACCTTTTGACGGCCTTCATCCAATTCCCCCTCCCCTCACCCCCTACTCTGGTTAACCAGAAATTTGATCTCCTTTCCTATGAGTTTACTTGTTTGTTTTTGAAGTATAACTGACCTACAACACTATGTTAGTTCCTGCTACACAGCATAGTGATTTGATATTTCTGTACATTTCAAAATGATCACCAAGTTAAGTCTAGCTATGTCACCATACAAAGATATTACATAGTTACTGACAATATTCCCCACACTATACATTTCATATCCCTGACTCATTTATTTTGCACCTGGAAGTTTTACCTTAATCTCCCTCACCTATTTCTTTCCTCCCCTCACCCCCCTCTCCTCTGGCAACCACCTGTCAGTTTCTCTGTCTCTATAACCATATTTCTGCTTTGTTGTTTGCTCATTTGTTTTGTCTTTTACATTCTACACATAAATGAAATCATACAATATTTATCTTTCTCTGTCTGACTTATTTCATTTAGGATAATATCCTCTAGGTCCATCCATGTTGTCGCAAATGTCTTTCTTATTACTGAATAATATTCCATTGTATATATATACGTCATAGTTTCTTTATCCATTAATCCAATGATGAATACTTAGGTTGTTTCCATATCTTGGCTATTGTAAACAATGCTGCTGTGAACATGGGGGTGCAGATCTGCTTTTTAGCTGGTTTTTCATTTCCTTTGGATATATGTTCAAAAGTGGAATTGCTGGGTCATATGGTAGTTGTATTTTTAATTTTTTGAGGAACTTCCCTGCTGTCTTCCATAGTAGCTGCACTAGTTTACACTCCACCAACAGTGCAAAAGCATTCCTTTTTCTCCACATTCTGGCTAACACTTGTTATTTGTTGTCTTTTTGATAATAGCCATTCTAACAGATGTGATGTGATATCTCACTATGGTTTTTTTTTTTTTTTTTTACAAGAGATGAACTGCTCACTATGGTTTTGACTTGCATTTCCCTGATGATTAGTGACGTTAAGCACCTTTTTATGAATCTGTTGACCATCTGTATGCCTTTTGGAAAAATGTCTTCAGATCCCCTGTGCATTTTTTTAAGATGTTGGCGGTATGAGTTTATTAAATAATTTATTTATTTTTGCTGTGTTGGGTCTTCGTTTCTGTGCGAGGGCTTTCTCTAGTTGTGGCAAGCGGGGGCCACTCTTCATCGCGGTGCGTGGGCCGCTCACTATTGCAACATCTCTTGTTGCGGAGCACAGGCTCCAGACGCGCAGGTTCAGTAGTTCTGGCTCACTGGCCTAGTTGCTCCGCGGCATGTGGGATCCTCCCAGACCAGGGCTCGAACCCGTGTCCCCTGCATTAGCAGGCAGATTCTCAACCACTGCACCACCAGGGAAGCCCTCCCTGCGCATTTTTTAATGATTTTATTTTTTTTTGGCTGTTGAGCTCTATGAATTCTTTACATATTTTGGATACAAGCCCCTTATCAGATATATGATTTGCAAATATTTTCTCCCATTCTGTAGGCTGCCTTTTCATTTTGGTGATGGTTTCCTTTGCTTTACAGAAGCTCTTTAGTCTGATGTAGAAATCTGTACTTTAAAAACGGGGTGTGTGTGTCAGGAAATAGAGCTATATAGGAGTAACATTTCTATATATCACTGGAATTAAGCTAGTATAACTCTGAAGCTGATTATAACAAATTAAGTTGTATATGGTAAAAGGCTTAGGGCAACCATTAAAATAATTAATTTTAAAAAGTTTTTAAAAAGTGAAGAAATTAAAATGCTACAGTAAAAACACTTAGTGCAAAAGAAAACAGCGAAAGAGGAAAAAAGGGACAAAAAAGACATGAGATGTGTAGAAAATGAAAAGCAAAATAACAGGTGTAAATCCAACTGTATCAATAAAATATTAAATATAAATAGGCCAAACAGTCCAAATAAAGACAGAGATTGTCAGAATGGATAAAAAAAGTTAAGATCCACATATATTCTGTCTACAGGACTTACACTTTGTTTTGAAAGATACAAATAGACTGAAAGGAGAAGATACACCATGCAAATAGCAACCACAAGAAAGCTAAAGTGGCTATACTGACTGATATCGATAAAATAGACTTTAAAACAAAACAAAACAAAATGTTACCAGATGTAAAGAGGAACATTTCATAATGACAAAAGGGCCAATCCATCAGGAAGATATAACAATTATAAACATATATGCATCTAATGACAGAGCACCAAAATACATGAAGCAAAAACTGACAGAAATGGAGAAATAAACAATTCGACAATAATAGCTGGAGATCACAATATCCCTTTTTCAAAACCAGAACATCTAGACAGAAGATCAACTAGGAAATAGAAAACTTTAAGAACACTATAAACCAACCAGACCTAATAGACATCTATGAAACACTACCCAACAGTAGACTATATATCCTTCTCAAGTGCACATGGAGCATTCTCCAGGACAGACCATATGCTAGCCCATAAGACACATCTCAGTTGCACTATTGGGCGTTTATGTCAGAGAAATGAAAACATGCTCACACAACAAACTGTATATAAACATTCATAGCAACTTTATTTATAGTAGCCAAAAACTTGAAATAACCCAGATGTTCTTGAACAGGTGAATGGTTAAATAAACAGTATTTTTATCATAATTATTAAAAGTATTATTATTACCTAAAACCACCTGAAAATCTCACCACCCAAAGTCAATTCCTGCTACTACTCTGGTGAACATCCCATCAACATCCTACAAGCACACACATTCTACACACAAACAAGTATGTGTGCACCTCCAGCAATTGTCTATCCTCCCCACCCCCTGCAATGATTCTCAAAGGGAAGCTGAGGCTCCCAGAGGAGCATATCACAATTTCCTTGGGTGAGGGGTTGAGGAAAGCTACATGGTTTGAAAACCTCCCCAAGTGATTCACCTTCACCCCACTACCTAGAGACTCCCTGGACACTTTATACAAATGGGGTCATAGCACATACTCCTTTGTAAACTTTTAAAATTCTACGTTAAATTCTACCTTAATATACCTAATGGCTGCACAGTATACATTTTTTGTTGTGGTGGTGGTGGTGGTGACAGAATTTTAAAACTAATTCCATGTTGGTGTTCTTTAGATTTTTTTCCATTGAAAATATAAAATTTTTGCAGTGAATGTTTTTGTATATATAATTAGCACCTATATTAAATTACTGTTATTGAATTTCTGAATCAGTGGGTTTGAACATTAAAAATTGTTTAAACATAATGACAAAATGCTTTCTAGGAAGATTGTACAGATTCACATACCCATCAATGCTTATTGTTGATAGTTTAGTCGTAAGAGCGTCCCCCACACCCTTGAAGTATTGCCTCCAGGCCCCTGACCTCAAGTAAAGATGCTAATGCTGCTCTTTAACCTCTTAGGTTACGGCACAGCCAGAAGCCTACCACGCCTCTTTTCCTTTGCCACAAGCAATACCATTTGCTTCTCTCTGCTGCCACCTTGTGCTGGAACAGGAGGCGTTCATAAGGGAGGACCTGAGCTAGAGCAGCTGGCAACCCCTGACTTCCGGGGCATGGAGGAGCCTGTCGGCAGATCCTGACAATCTGTCCTAAATGGACAAGGACCACAGAGAGTGAGGCCTTTGAACTTCAGTGCAAAGGGAGGTCTGGGACAGAGCCCAGAGGAGACCCTGGTGTGAGGGAAGAAGAGCTCAGAAACCTGAATACTAGATCTGATCTGCCCCTGATTTGCTCTTGGGCGTGTGTTATTTCTTTGCCCTCAGTTTACTCTCAGCGACATAGAAGTCAGCCAAGGCCAGTGTTCTGCAAACTTCAGGTGGTGACCTGTTAATGAGCTGTGAATTCTGTTTACTAAGTTGTGGAAAGACTTTTTTTTTTTAGTGGAAAGGACAAGATAGAAAATTATGGAAATGTCAAAAATACACTGCATATAGTAAGGTAAGTATTGTTTTCTGAATCTTCTCTACATAGGGTGTCTTGGGTTATGTTGTAAAACGTATTTGTTACTGCGGGTCTTGGCCATTATGGTTAGAAGGCCACTGCCTCAGGATCCTTCCGGCTGGAGTTTACTGTTCTAATTGGGCTACTCTAGTGAGAATGTCCCACCATGTGGAGGAAGATTTGGTGCTGTTCTGACACGGTCCTTTTTCTTTCCCTCCTCAGGAAGCCCCAGCTCTAATGAAGATGACTGGTGAGAGCTTCTCATGGGGACCCAAAGCAAAAACAACAACAAACTACAGCACTTAGTAAGAATTCCCTTAGAGCAGCTCCCTCTCAGGGGTGCCCAGCATGGGGCTGTCAGTGGAGGTGCGTATGTCATTGACCTGGCAGAGGCACTAGATAGAGCCACTGTGCCAGGGAAAGACCCACTTCCGCCAACTCATCACCACCCTGCTGGAACTGCAGAGGGCCTTGAGAACACACGAATCCGGGATGAGGAGGGTGCAGCAGGTCTAGAGGCCCTGGACGCTCTGACCTGGGTCCCCTTGTGTTCCAGAAGGCTGGAGTGGGAGAGAGAGATTGTTTAGCCGCGGGAGCCTCTGATCCTGTCTCAGAGCTGGAGCCAGTGGGTCCTGCTACGGGTTTAAGGTTTGAGGCAGCCGCAGAGGGCAGGAGCTGCCACTAGGGGGCAGCAGAGCATTGATGTTGGAAGTGTGGGCTCTGCCCTCAAGGCTGGGAACAAGAGATAAAGGGGTTTCAGAGGCAGCAGGGAGCAAAGGGCCTCCAGAGAAGAGGGGAGAGACTCTTAAGATAGGCGCCCACCAGGGGTGTGCTGGACCTAGCTCGCACAACCAATGGTTGAATTTTCAAAACATTTGCAAGCCAGTTGTTAAACACAGCCGTTGTTAAAATTTACAATGAAATAAATTATATTTTTAAAAAGGAAACAGACACTAAAAAGTCCTCACTTCTAATTATTATACTACAATCTATTATCTATGTTCCTGAAGTTTATTCAGTCTGTGTGGTGAAAATGCTGTATAGCATTGTGCTACCCTGCACAGTGGCATCACACTGCCAGCCTGAAATCGGTCACAGTGGGAGAATTTACACTGTGGAAATCAGAAAATGCTACAAATCAGGGAGGCTCCAGCTTATTTTGGAGAGCAGTTGTTAATTTTCCAGTACATCCTGTCTCCAGTTCTGTGATCTTCCTCCACCCCAAACAGCCACTCCCACCATCGTCAGTTTAAGAGACTCTTCTCCAGAACAGGGAGATGTGAGACACGGCTTTGACCTTCAGCACTGAGAAGACTTAATGACTTTACCTGGACAAGCAGACATGGAAGAACTTACAACTGAGACCGGAGTTCAAAAGGAGGACGCTGGGGCAGGGCCGCACACTTCCCCATCTCTCCCACCCCACGACCCCTGTTGCATGGGGAGCAGGTGGAGAAGAGATGATCAGCCTGAGGAAAAGACACAGGAAAGAAAACAGCCTGGCAAAAACTTGAAGGGCTGGCTGTGAGGGTGGTTCAGATCCAGGCTACAGAATTAGGGCGAAGAAATACAGATTTGACTTAATACGAAGAAGAACCTCAACTACAGCTATTCAGAGATGGAATGAGATGTCTCCTGAGTGCGACTTCCTCCCCGGTGGATGGGGTGCATAAAAACAATTGAAGACTTGCACAAGAAGTCAGCTAAACTCTTGCTACTTAAAATGTGGTCCACAGCTCAGTATCATTAGAAACGCAGGATCTCAGGCCCCATCACAGACCTACTGAATCAGAACCCACATGTTAACAGATCCCCACATAATCCATAAGCACATGACAGTTTCAGAAGCATTAAACGAAATTACCTTTTAGATATCTTTGAGGGGGATACTCATTACATTATTGCTTATAATGGCATATTACATGGAAATAATCTAACCATCTATAATTTTGAGAACTGGTTAATAAAGTAAATCCACGTGATAGAATCACTATTCACACAGTAAAAAGAATGAGATGACTTTTATACACTGGTAAGAATGAGATTCAAGCTGCATTGTTACATGAAAAAAAGCTGTCATTCCTAAAATCAAAATGTGTTCTAGATTATCAATCAAATATTTAAAAATAAAAAGGAAACTCTACAAGAACTGGAAGAGTCATAAAAGAAAAGACTAATAAGCTCAGACATATAAAAACTGCACATTTCTACCTGGCAAAAAAACAAAACAGGGCTTCCCTGGTGGCGCAGTGGTTGAGAATCCGCCTGCTAATGCAGGGGACACGGGTTCGAGCCCTTCCCAGAAGCCTGACCCTCACCCGTCCCCTAATCCTAACCCGTACGCTAACACTAACCCGCGCCCTAACACGCACGCGCCCCCTAAAGCGTTGTCGTACCCTCACCTGGACCCTAAACCGTCCCCGTCCCCTAACCCTAACACTAGCCCGAACCCTAACCCTAACCCCTCCCGGAAGCCTGACCCTCACCCGTCCCCTAATCCTAAACCGGACGCTAACACTAACCCGCGCCCTCGCACGCACGCTCCCCCAAAGGCGTGACCTGGACCCTAAACCGTCCCAGTACCCTAACCCTAACCTTAGCCCGAACCATAAACCTAACACTTCCCCGAAGCCTGACGGTCACCCGAACCTTAATCCCAACACGTACGCTAACACTAACCCGCGTCCTCACACGCACGCTCCCCCTAAAGCGTTGTCGTACCCTCACCTGGACCCTAAACCGTCCCCGTCCCCTAACCCTAACCCTAGCCAGAACCCTAACCCTAAACCTTCGCCTAAGCCTGACCCTCACCCGTCCCCTAATCCTAACCCGGACGTTAACACTAACCCGCGCCCTCACACACACGCTCCCCCTAAAGTGTTGTCGTACCCTCATCTGGACCCTAAACCGTCCCCGTCCCCTAACCCTAACCCTAGACTTAACCCTAACCCTAACCCTTCCCCGAAGTCTGACCCTCACTCGTCCCCTAATCCTAACCCGCACGCTAACACTAACCCGCACCCTCACACGCACGCTCCCCCTAAAGCGTTGTCGTACCCTCACCTGGACCCTAAACCGACCCCGTCCCCTAACCCTAACCCTAGCCCGAAACCTAACCCTAACCCTTCCCCGAAGCCTGACCCTCACCCATCCCCTAATTCTAACACGGACGCTAACACTAAACCGCGCCCTCACACGCACGCTCCCACTAAAGCGTTGTCGTACCCTCACCTGACCCTAAACCATCCCCGTCCCCTAACCCTAACCCTTTCCCGAACCCTAACTCTAACCCATCCCCGAAGCCTGACGCTCACCCATCCCCTAATCCTAACCCGTACGCTAACACTAACCCGTGCCCTCACACGCACGCTCCCCCTAAAGCGTTGTCGTAACCTCACCTGGACCCTAAACCGTCCCCGTCCCCTAACCCTAACCCTAGCCCGAACCCTAACCCTAACCCTTCCCCGAAGCCTGACCCTCACCCGTCCCCTAATCCTAAACCGTACGCTAACACAAACCCGCGCCCTCACACGCACGCTCACCCTAAAGCGTTGTCGTACCCTCACCTGGACCCTAAACCGTCCCCGTCCCCTAACCCTAACCCTACCCCGAAACCTAACCCTAACCGTTCCCCGAAGCCTGACCCTCACCCGTCCCCTAATCCAAACCCGTACGCTAACACTAACCCGCGCCCTCACACGCACGCTCACCCTAAAGCGTTGTCGTACCCTCACCTGGATCCTAAACCGTCCCCGTCCCCTAACCCTAACCCTAGCCCGAACACTAACCCTAAACCTTCGCCTAAGCCTGACCCTCACCCGTCCCCTAATCCTAACCCGGACGGTAACACTAACCCGCGCCCTCACACTCACGCTCCCCCTAAAGTGTTGTCGTACCCTCACCTGGACCCTAAACCGTCCCCGTCCCCTAACCCTAACCCTAGACTTAACCCTAACCCTAACCCTTCCCCGAAGCCTGACCCTCACCCGTCCCCTAATCCTAACCCGCACGCTAACACTAACCCGCACCCTCATACGCACGCTCCCCCTAAAGCGTTGTCGTACCCTCACCTGGATCCTAAACCGTCCCCGTCCCCTAACCCTAACCCTAGCCCGAACCCTAACCCTAACACTTCGCCGAAGCCTGACCCTCACCCGTCCCCTAATCCTAACCCGTACGCTAACACTAACCCGCGCCCTCACACGCACGCTCCCCCTAAAGCATTGTCGTACCCTCAACTGGATCCTAAACCGTCCCCGTCCCCTAACCCTAACCCTAGCCCGAACCCTAACCCTACCACTTCGCCGAAGCCTGACACTAACCCGTCCCCTAATCCTAACCCGGACGCTAACACTAACCCGCGCCCTCACACGCACGCTCCCCCTAAAGCGTTGTCGTACCCCCACCTGGACCCTAAACCGACCCCGTCCCCTAACCCTAACCCTAGCCCGAACCCTAACCCTAACCCTTCCCCGAAGCCTGACCCTAACCCATCCCCTAATCCTAACACGGACGCTAACACTAAACCGCGCCCTCACACGCACGCTCCCACTAAAGCGTTGTCGTACCCTCACCTGACCCTAAACCGTCCCCGTCCCCTAACCCTAACCCTTTCCCGAACCCTAACTCTAACCCATCCCCGAAGCCTGACACTCACCCGTCCCCAAATCCTAACCCGTACGCTAACACTAATATGCGCCCTCAAACGCACGCTCCCCCTAAAGCGTTGTCGTACCCTCACCTGGATCCTAAACCGTCCCCATCCCCTAACCCTAACCCTAGCCCGAACCCTAAACCTAACTCTTCCCCGAAGCCTGACCCTCACCCGTCCCCTAATCCTAACCCATTTGCTAACACTAACCCACGCCCTCACACGCACGCTCCCCCTAAAGCGTTGTTGTACCCTCACCTGGACCCTAAACCGTCCCCGTCCCCTAACCCTAACCCTAGCCCGAACCCTAACCCTAACCCTTCCCCGAAGCCTGACCCTCACCAGTTCCCTCATCCTAACCCGTACGCTAACACTAACCCGCACCCTCACACGCACGCTCACCCTAAATCGTTGTCATACCCTCATCTGGACCCTAAACCGTCCCCTTCCCCTAACCCTAACCATAGCCCGAACCCTCACCCTAACCCTTCCCCGAAGCCTGACACTCACCCGTCCCCTAATCCTAACCTATACGCTAACACTAACCCGCACCCTCACTCGCACGTTCCCCCAAGAGCGTTGTCGTATCCTCACCTGGACCCTAAACCGTCCCCATCCCCTAACGCTAACCCTAGCCCTAACCCTAACCCTAACGCTTCCCCGAAGCCTGACCCTCACCCGTCCCCTAATCCTACTCCGTACGCTAACTCTAATCCGCGCCCTCACATGCACGCTCCCCCTAAAGCGTTGTCGTACCCTCACCTGGACCCTAAACCGTCCCCGTCCCTTAACCCTAACCCTAGCCTGAACCCTAACCCTAACCCTTCCCCGAAGCCTGACCCTCACCCGAACCCTAAGCGTAACCAGTACGCTAACACTAACCCGCGCCCTCACACGCACGCTCCCCCTAAAGCGTTGTCGTACCCTGACCTGGACCCTAAACCGTCCCCGTCTCCTAACCCTAACCCTAGCACGAACCATAACCCTAAACCTTCCCCGAAGCCTGACCCTCACCCGTCCCCTAATCCAAACCCATGCGCAAACACTAACCCACGCCCTCACACGCACGCTCACCCTAAAGCGTGGTCGTACCCTGACCTGGACCCTAAACCGTCCCAGTCCCCTAACCCTAACCTTAGCCCTAACCATAAACCTAACACTTCCCCGAAGCCTGACGGTCACCCGAACCTTAATCCCAACACGTACGCTAACACTAACCCGCGCCCTCACACGCACGCTCCCCCTAAAGCGTTGTCGTACCCTCACCTGGACCCTAAACCGTCCCCGTCCCCTAACCCTAACCCTAGCCAGAACCCTAACCCTAAACCTTCGCCTAAGCCTGACCCTCACCCGTCCCCTAATCCTAACCCGGACGTTAACACTAACCCGCGCCTTCACACACACGCTCCCCCTTAAGTGTTGTCGTACCCTCATCTGGACCCTAAACCGTCCCCGTCCCCTAACCCTAACCCTAGACTTAACCCTAACCCTAACCCTTCCCCGAAGTCTGACCCTCACTCGTCCCCTAATCCTAACCCGCACGCTAACACTAACCCGCACCCTCACACGCACGCTCCCCCTAAAGCGTTGTCGTACCCTCACCTGGACCCTAAACCGACCCCGTCCCCTAACCCTAACCCTAGCCCGAAACCTAACCCTAACCCTTCCCCGAAGCCTGACACTCACCCATTCCCTAATTCTAACACGGACGCTAACACTAAACCGCGCCCTCACACGCACGCTCCCACTAAAGCGTTGTCGTACCCTCACCTGACCCTAAACCGTCCCCGTCCCCTAACCCTAACCCTTTCCCGAACCCTAACTCTAACCCATCCCCGAAGCCTGACCCTCACCCATCCCCTAATCCTAACCCGTACGCTAACACTAACCCATGCCCTCACACGCACGCTCCCCCTAAAGCGTTGTCGTAACCTCACCTGGACCCTAAACCGTCCCCGTCCCCTAACCCTAACCCTAGGCCGAACCCTAACCCTAACGCTTCTCCGAAGCCTGACCCTCACCCGTCCCCTAATCCTAAACCGTACGCTAACACTAACCCGCGCCCTCACACGCACGCTCACCCTAAAGCGTTGTCGTACCCTCACCTGGACCCTAAACCGTCCCCGTCCCCTAAACCTAACCCTACCCCGAAAACTAACCCTAACCGTTCCCCGAAGCCTGACCCTCACCCGTCCCCTAATCCAAACCCGTACGCTAACACTAACCCGCGCCGTCACACGCACGCTCACCCTAAAGCGTTGTCGTTCCCTCACCTGGATCCTAAACCGTCCCCGTCCCCTAACCCTAATCCTAGCCCGAACACTAACCCTAAACCTTCGCCTAAGCCTGACCCTCACCCGTCCCCTAATCCTAACCCGGACGTTAACACTAACCCGCGCCCTCACACTCACGCTCCCCCTAAAGTGTTGTCGTACCCTCACCTGGACCCTAAACCGTCCCCGTCCCCTAACCCTAACACTAGACTTAACCCTAACCCTAACCCTTCCCCGAAGTCTGACACTCACCCGTCCCCTAATCCTAACCCGCACGCTAACACTAACCCGCGCCATCACACGAACGCTCCCCCTAAAGCGTTGTCGTACCCTCACCTGGATCCTAAACCGTCCCCGTCCCCTAACCCTAACCCTAGCCCGAACCCTAAACCTACCACTTCGCCGAAGCCTGACCCTAACCCGTCCCCTAATCCTAACCCGGACGCTAACACTAACCCGCGCCCTCACACGCACGCTCCCCCTAAAGCGTTGTCGTACCCTCACCTGGACCCTAAACCGTCCCCGACCCCTAACCCTAACCCTAGCCAGAACCCTAACCCTAACCCTTCCCCGAAGCCTGACCCTAACCCATCCCCTAATCCTAACACGGACGCTAACACTAAACCGCGCCCTCACACGCACGCTCCCACTAAAGCATTGTCGTACCCTCACCTGACCCTAAACCGTCCCCGTCCCCTAACCCTAACCCTTTCCCGAACCCTAACTCTAACCCATCCCCGAAGCCTGACCCTCATCCGTCCCCAAATCCTAACCCGTACGCTAACACTAACCCGCGCCCTCACTCGCACGCTCCCCCAAGAGAGTTTTCGTAACCTCACCTGGACCCTAAACCTTACCCGTCCCCTAAACCTAACCCTAGCCCTAACCCTAACCCTAACCCTTCCCAGAAGCCTGACCCTCACCTGTCCCCTAATCCTAACCCGTACGCTAACACTAACCTGCGCCCTCACACGCACGCGCCCCCTAAAGCGTTGTCGTGCCCTCACCTGGACCCTAAACCGTCCCCGTCCCCTAACCCTAACACTAGCCCGAACCCTAACACTAACCCTTCCCGGAAGCCTGACCCTCACCCGTCCCCTAATCCTAAACCGGACGCTAACACTAACCCGCGCCCTCGCACGCACGCTCCCCCTAAAGCATTGTCATACCCTCACCTGGACTCTAAACAGTCCCCGTCCCCTAACCCTAACCCTTTCCCGAACCCTAAACCTAAACCTTCGCCTTAGCCTGACCCTCACCCGTCCCCTAATCCTAACCCGGACGTTAACGCTAACACGTGCCCTCACTCGCACGCTCCCACAAGAGCGTTGTCGTACCCTCACCTGGACCCTAAACCGTCCCCATCCCCTAATCCTAACCCTAGCCCTAACCCTAACCCTAACGCTTCCCCGAAGCCTGAACCTCACCTGTCCCCTAATCCTAACACGGATGCTAACACTAACCCGCGCCCTCACATGCACGCTCACCCTAAAGCGTTGTCGTACCCTCACCTGGACCCTAAACCGTCCCTGTCCCCTAACCCTAACCCTAGCCCTAACCCTAAACCTAACCCTTCCCCGAAGCCTGACCCTCTCCCGTCCCCTAACCCTAACCCGTACGCTAACACTAACCCGCGCCCTCACACGCACGCGCCCCCTAAAGCATTGTCGTACCCTCACCTGGACCCTAAACCGTCCCCGTCCCCTAACCCTAACCCTAGCCCGAACCCTAACGCTAACACTTCCCCGAAGCCTGACCCTCACCCGTCCCCTAATCCTAACCCGTACGCTTACACTAATCCGCGCCCTCTCACGCACGCTCCCCCTAAAGCGTTGTCGTACCCTCACCTGGACCCTAAATCGTCCCCGTCCCCTAACCCTAACCCTAGCCCGAACCCTAACCCTAACCCTTCCCCGAAGCCTGAACCTCACCCGGCCCCTAATCCTAACCCGTACGCTAACACTAACCCGCGCCCTCACACGCACGCTCACCCTAAAGCGTTGTCGTACCGACACCTGGACCCTAAACCGTCCCCGTCCCCTAACCCTAACCCTAGTCCGAACCCTAACCCTAAACCTTCCCCGAAGCCTGACACGCACCCGTCCCCTAATCCTAAACCGTACGCTAACACTAACCCGCGCCCTCACACGAACGCTCACCATAAAGCGTTGTCGTACCCTCACCTGGACCCTAAACCGTCCTCGTCCCCTAACCCTAACCCTTTCCCAAACCCTAACTCTAACCCATCAGCGAAGCCTGACCCTCACCAGTCCCCTAATCCTAACCCGTACGCTAACACTAATACGCGCCCTCAAACGCACGCTCCCCCTAAAGCGTTGTCATACCCTCACCTGGATCCTAAACCGTCCCCGTCCCCTAACCCTAACCCTAGCCTGAACCGTAACCCTAACCCTTCGCCGAAGCCTGACCCTCACCTGTCCCCTAATCCTAACCCGTACGCTAACACTAACCCGCGCCCTCACATGCACGCTCCCCCTAAAGCGTTGTCGTACCTTCACCTGGACCCTAAACCGTCCCCACCCCCTAACCCTAACCATAGCCCGAACCCTAACCCTAACCCTTCCCCGAAGCCTGACCCTCACCCATCCCCTAATCCTAACCTGTACGCTAACACTAACCCGCGCCGTCACTCGCACGCTCCCCCAAGAGCGTTGTCGTAACCTCACCTGGACCCTAAACCGTCCCCGACCCCTAACCCTAAACCTAGCCCTAACCCTAACACTAACCCTTCCCAGTAGCCTGACCCTCACCTGTCCCCTAAGCCTAACCCGTACGCTAACACTAACCCGCGCCCTCACACGCACGCGCCCCCTAAAGCGTTGTCGTACCCTCACCTGGACCCTAAACCGTCCCCGTCCCCTAACCCTAACACTAGCTCGAACCCTAACACTAACCCTTCCCGGAAGCCTGACCCTCACCCGTCCCCTAATCCTAAACCGGACGCTAACACTAACCCGCGCCCTCACACGCACGCTCACCCTAAAGCGTTGTGGTACCCTCACCTGGACCCTAAACAGTCCCCGTCCCCTAACCCTAACCCTAGCCTGAACCCTAACCCTAACACTTCCCCGAAGCCTGACCCTCACCCGTCCCCTAATCCTAACGCGTACGCTAACACTAACCCGCGCCCTGAAACGCACGCTCCCCCTAAAGCATTGTCATACCCTCACTTGGACCCTAAACCGCCCCCGTCCCCTAACGCTTACCCTAGCCCGAACCCTAACCCTAACACTTCGCCGAAGCCTGGCCCTCACCCGTCCCCTAAGCCTAACCCGTACGCTAACACTAACCCGCGCCCTCACGTGAACGCTCCCCCTAAAGCGTTGTCGTACCCTGACCTGGACCCTAAACCGTCCCCGTCTCCTAACCCTAACCCTAGCACGAACCATAACCCTAAACCTTCCCGGAAGCCTGACCCTCACCCGTCCCCTAATCCTAACCCATGCGCAAACACTAACCCACGCCCTCACACGCACGCTCACCCTAAAGCGTGGTCGTACCCTGACCTGGACACTAAACCGTCCCCGTCTCCTAACACTAACCCTACCACGAACCATAACACTAAACCTTCCCCGAAGCCTGACCCTCACTCGTCCCCTAATCCTAACCCATGCGCAAACACTAACACACGCCCTCACACGCACGCTCACCCTAAAGCGTGGTCGTACCCTGACCTGGACCCTAAACCGTCCCAGTCCCCTAAACCTAACCTTAGACCGAACCATAAACCTAACCGTCCCCCGAAGCCTGAAGGTCACCCGAACCTTAATCCTAACCCGTACGCTAACACTAACCCGCGCCATCACACCCACGCTCCCACTAAAGCGTTGTCGTACCCTCACCTGGTCCCTAAACCGTCCCCGTCCCCTAACCCTAACCCTAGCCCGAACCCTATCCCTAAAACTTCACCTAAGCCTGACCCTCACCCGTCCCCTAATCCTAACCCGGACGTTAACTCTAACCCGCGCCCTCACATGCACGCTCCCCCTAAAGTGTTGTCGTACCCTCACCTGCACCCTAAACCGTCCCCGTCCCCTAACCCTAACCCTAGACTTAACCCTAACCCTAACCCTTCCCCGAAGTCTGACCCTCACCCGTCACCTAATCCTAACCCGCACGCTAACACTAACCGGCACCCTCACACGCACGCTCCCCCTAAAGCGTTGTCGTACCCTCACCTGGACCCTAAACCGTCCCCATCCCCTAACCCTAACCCTAGCCCGAACCCTAACCTTAACCCTTGCCCGAAGCCTGACCCTCACCCGTCCCCTAATCCTAACCCGTACACTAACAATAACCCGCGCACTCACACGCACGCTCCCCCTAAAGCATTGTCGTACCCTCACCGGGACCCTAAATCGTCCCCGTCCCCTAACCCTAACCCTAGCCCTAACCCTAACCCTAAAACTTCCCCGAAGCCTGACCTGCACCCGTCCGCTAATCCTAACACGGACGCTAACACTAACTCGCGCGCTCACACGCACGCTCCCCCTAAAGCGTTGTCGTACCCTCACCTGGACCCTAAACCGTCCCCGTCCCCTAACCCTATCCCTAGCCCGAACCCTAAACCTAACCCTTCGCCTAAGCCTGATCCTCACCCGTCCCCTAATCCTAACCCGTACGCTAACATTAACCCGCGCCCTCACATGCACGCTCCCCCTAAAGCGTTGTCGTACCCTCACCGGGACCCTAAACCGTCCCAGTCCCCTAACCCTAACCGTAGCCTTAACCCTAACCCTAACCCTTCCCCAAAGCCTAACCCTCACACGTCCCCTAATTCTAACCCGTACGCTAACACTAACCCACGCCCGCACACGCACACTCCCCCTAAAGCGTTGTCGTATCCTCACCTGGACCCTAAACCGTCCCCGTCCCCTAACCCTAACCCTAGCCTGAACCCTAACCCTAACTCTTCCCCGAAGCCTGACCCTCTCCCGTGCCATAATCCTAACGCGTACGCTAACACTAACCCACGCCCTCACACTCACACTCCCCGTTAAGCGTTGTCATACACTCACCGGGACCCTAAACCGTCCCCGTCCCCTAACCCTAACCCTAGCCCGAACCCTAACCCTAACACTTCACCGAAGCCTGACCCTCACCCGTTCCCTAATCCTACCCCGTACGCTAACACTAACCCGCGCCCTCACACGCACGCTCCCCCTAAAGAGTTGTCGTACCCTCAGCTGGACCCTAAACCGTCCCCGTCCCCTAACCATAACCCTAGCCCTAACCCTAACCCTAACCCTTCCCCGAAGCCTGACCCTCACCCGTCCCCTGATCCTAACCCGTACACTAACACTAACTTGCGCCCTCACACGCACGCTCCCCTAAAGTGTTGTCGTACCCTCACCTGGACCCTAAACCGTCCCCGGCCACTAACCCCAACCCTAACCCTAGCCCGAACCCTAACCCTAACTCTTCCCCGAAGCCTGACCCTCACCCGTCCCCTAATCCTAACCCGTACGCTAACACTAACCCGCGACCTCAGACGCATGCTCAACCTAAAGCGTTGTCGTACCCTCACCTGGACCCTAAACCGTCCCCATTCCCTAACCCTAACCCTAGCCCGAACCCTAACCCTAACCCTTCCTTAAAGCCTGACCCTCAACCGTCCCCTAATCCTAACCCGTACGCAAACACTAACCCGTGCCCTCACACGACTGCTCCCCCTAAAGCGTTGTCGTACCCTCACCTGGACCCTAAACCATCCCAGTCCCCTAACACTAACCCTGGCCGGAACCCTAACCCTAACCCTTCCCCGAAGCCTGACCCTCACCCGTCCCCTAATCCTAACACGTACGCTAACACAAACCCGAGCCCTCAAACGCACGCTCCCCATAAAACGTTGTCGTACCCTCACCTGGACCCTAAACTGTCCCCGTCCCCTAACCCTAACCCTAGCCCGAACCCTAACCCTAACCCTTCCCCGAAGCCTGACCCTCACCCGTGCCCTAATCCTAACCAGTACGCTAACACTAACCCACGGCCTCACACGCACGCTCCCCCTTAAGCGTTGTCGTACCCTCACCTGGACCCTAAACCGTCCCCGTCCCCTTACCCTAACCCTAGCCCGAACCCTAAACCTAACACTTCCCCGAAGGCTGACGCTCACCCGTCCCCTAATCCTAACCCATTTGCTAACACTAACCCACGCCCTCACACGCACGTTCCCCCTAAAGCGTTGTCGTACCCTCACCTGAACCCTAAACCGTCCCCGTCCCCTAACCCTAACCTTAGCCCGAACCCTAACCTTAACCCTTCCCCGAAGCCTGACCCTCACCAGTTCCCTCATCCTAACCCGTACGCTAACACTAACCCGCGCCCTCACACGCACGCTCACCCTAAATCGTTGTCATACCCTCATCTGGACCCTAAACCGTCCCCTTCCCCTAACCCTAACCATAGCCCGAACCCTCACCCTAATCCTTCCCCGAAGCCTGACACTCACCCGTCCCCTAATCCTAACCTATACGCTAACACTAACCCGCACTCTCACTCGCACGTTCCCCCAAGAGCGTTGTCATAACCTCACCTGGACCCTAAACCGTCCCCGTCCCCTAACCCTAACCCTAGCCCTAGCCCTAACCCTAACGCTTCCCCGAAGCCTGAACCTCACCCGTCCCCTAATCCTAACACGGATGCTAACACTAACCCGCGCCCTCACCCCCACGCTTCCCATAAAGCGGTGTCGGACCCTCACCTGGACCCTAAACAGTCCCCGTCCGCTAACCCTAACCCTTTCCCGAACCCTAACTCTAACCCATCCCCAAAGCCTGACCCTCACCCGTCCCCTAATCCTAACCCGTACGCTAACAATAATACGCGCCCTCAAACGCATCTCCCCCTAAAGCGTTGTCGTACCCTCACCTGGATCCTAAACCGTCCCCGTCCCCTAACCCTAACCCTAGCCGGAACCGTAACCCTAACCCTTCGCCGAAGCCTGACCCTCACCTGTCCCCTAATCCTAACCCGTACGCTAACACTAACCAGCGCCCTCACACGCACGCTCCCCCAAGAGCGTGACCTGGACCCTAAACCGTCCCAGTCCCCTAACCCTAACCTTAGCCCGAACCATAAACCTAACACTTCCCCGAAGCCTGACTGTCACCCGAAACTTAATCCCAACACGTACGCTAACACTAACCCGCGCCCTCACACGCACGATCCCCCTAAAGCCTTGTCGTACCCTCACCTGGACCCTAAACCGTCCCCGTCCCCTAACCCTAACCCTAGCCAGAACCCTAACCCTAAACCTTCGCCTATGCCCGACCCTCACCCGTCCCCTAATCCTAACCCGGACGTTAACACTAACCCGCGCCCTCACACACACGCTCCCCCTAAAGTGTTGTCGTACCCTCATCTGGACCCTAAACCGTCCCCGTCCCCTAACCCTAACCCTATACTTAACCCTAACCCTAACCCTTCCCCGAAGTCTGACCCTCACTCGTCCCCTAATCCTAACCCGCACGCTAACACTAACCCGCACCCTCACACGCACGCTCCCCCTAAAGCGTTGTCGTACCCTCACCTGGACCCTAAACCGACCCCGTCCCCTAACCCTAACCCTAGCCCGAAACCTAACCCTAACCCTTCCCCGAACCCTGACCCTCAACCATCCCCTAATTCTAACACGGACGCTAACACTAAACCGCGCCCTCACACGCACGCTCCCACTAAAGCGTTGTCGTACCCTCACCTGACCCTAAACCATCCCCGTCCCCTAACCCTAACCCTTTCCCGAACCCTAACTCTAACCCATCCCCGAAGCCTGACCCTCACCCGTCCCCTAAACCTAACCAGTACGCTAAAACTAATACGCGCCCTCAAACGCACGCTCCCCCTAAAGCGTTGTCGTACCCTCACCTGGATCCTAAACCGTCCCCGTCCCCTAACTCTAATCCTAGCCCGTACCCTAACCCTAACCCTTCCCCGAACCCTGACCCTCTCCCGAACCCTAATCCTAAACCGTACGCTAGCACTAACCCGTGCCCTCACACGCACGCTCCCCCTAAAGCGTTGTCGTAACCTCACCTGGACCCTAAACCGTCCCCGTCCCCTAACCCTAACCCTTCCCCGAAGCCTGACCCTCACCTGTCCCCTAATCCTAAACCGTACGCTAACACTAACCCGCGCCCTCACACGCACGCTCACTCTAAAGCGTTGTCGTACCCTCACCTGGACCCTAAACCGTCCCCGTACCCTAACCCTAACCCTACCCCGAAACCTAAACCTAACCGTTCCCCGAAGCCTGACCCTCACCCGTCCCCTAATCCAAACCTGTTCGCTAACACTAACCCGCCCCCTCACACGCACGCTCACCCTAAAACGTTGTCGTACCCTCACCTGGATCCTAAACCGTCCCCGTCCCCTAACCCTAACGCTAGCCCGAACCCTAACCCTACCACTTTGCCGAAGCCTGACCCTAACCCGTCCCCTAATCCTAACCCGGACGCTAACACTAACCCGCGCCCTCACACGCACGCTCCCCCTAAAGCGTTGTCGTACCCTCACCTGGACCCTAAACCGTCCCCATCCCCTAACCCTAACCCTACCCCGAACCCTAACCCTAACACTTCGCCGAAGCCTGACCCTCACCAGTACCCTAATCCTAACCCATACGCTAACACTAACCAGCGCCCTCACTCGCACACTCCCCCAAGAGCGATGTCGTACCCTCACCTGGACCCTAAACCGTTCCCGTCCCCTAACCCTAACCCTAGCCCGAACCCTAACCCTAACCCTTCCCCGAAGCCTGACCCTCACCCGTCCCCTAATCCTAACCCGGACGTTAACACTAACCCGCGCCCTCACACTCACGCTCCCCCTAAAGTGTTGTCGTACCCTCACCTGGACCCTAAACCGTCCCCGTCCCCTAACACTAACCCTAGACTTAACCCTAACCCTAACCCTTCCCCGAAGTCTGACCCTCACCCGTCCCCTAATCCTAACCCGCACGCTAACACTAACCCGCACCCTCACACGCACGCTCCCCCTAAAGCGTTGTCGTACACTCACCTGGACCCTAAACCGACCCCGTCCCCTAACCCTAACCCTAGCCCGAACCCTAACCCTAACCCTTCCCCGAAGCCTGACCTTCACCCATCCCCTAAACCTAAAACGGACGCTAACACTAAACCACGCCCTCACACGCACGCTCCCACTAAAGCGTTGTCGTACCCTCACCTGACCCTAAACCGTCCCCGTCCCCTAATCCTAACCCTTTCCCGAACCCTAAATCTAACCCATCCTCGAAGACTGACCCACACCCGTCCCCTAATCCTAACCCATACGCTAACACTAATACGCGCCCTCAAACGCACGCTCCCCCTAAAGCGTTGTCGTACCCTCACCTGGATCCTAAACCGTCCCCGTCCCCTAACCCTAACCCTAGCCCGAACCCTAACCCTAACCCTTCCCCGAAGACTGACCCTCTCCCGTCCCCTAATCCTAAACCGTACGCTAACACTAACCCATGCCCTCACACACACGCTCCCCCTAAAGCGTTGTCGTACCCTCACCTGGACCCTAAACTGTCCCCGTCCCCTAACCCTAACCCTAGCCCGAACCCTAACCCTAACCCTTCCCCGAAGCCTGACCCTCACCCGTCCCCTAATCCTAAACCGTACGCTAACACTAACCCGCGCCCTCACACGCACGCTCACCCTAAAGCGTTGTCGTACCCTCATCTGGATCCTAAACCGTCCCCGTCCCATAAACCTAACCCTAGCCCTAACCCTAACCCTAACACTTCGCCGAAGCCAGACCCTCACCCGTCCCCTAATCCTAACCCGTACGCTAACACTAACCCGCGCCCTCACACGAACGCTCCCCCTAAAGCATTGTCGTACCCTCACCTGGACCCTAAACCGTCCCCGTCCCCTAACCCTAACGCTAGCCCGAACCCTAACCCTACCACTTCGCCGAAGCCTGACCCTAACCCGTCCCCTATTCCTAACCCGGACGCTGACACTAACCTGCGCCCTCACACGCACGCTCCCCCTAAAGCGTTGTCGTACCCTCACCTGGATCCTAAACCGTCCCCATCCCCTAACCCTAACCCTACCCCGAACCCTAACACTAACACTTCCCCGAAGCCTGACCCTCACCCGTCCCCTAATCCAAACCCGTACGCTAACACTAACCCGCGCCCTCACACGCACGCTCCCCCAAGAGCGTTGTCGTACCCTCACCTGGACCCTAAACCGTCCCCGTCCCCTAACCCTAACCCTAGCCCGAACCCTAACCCTAAACGTTCGCCTAAGCCTGACCCTCACCCGTCCCCTAATCCTAACCCGGACGTTAACACTAACCCGCGCCCTCACACTCACGCTTCCCCTAAAGTGTTGTCGTACCCTCACCTGGACCCTAAACCGTCCCCGTCCCCTAACCCTAACCCTAGACTTAACCCTAACCCTAACCCTTCCCCGAAGTCTGACCCTCAACCGTCCCCTAATCCTAACCCGCACGCTAACACTAACCCGCACCCTCACACGCACGCTCCACCTAAAGCGTTGTCGTACACTCACCTGGACCCTAAACCGACCCCGTCCCCTAACCCTAACCCTAGCCCGAACCCTAACCCTAACCCTTCCCCGAAGCCTGACCTTCACCCGTCCCCTAATCCTAAAACGGACGCTAACACTAAACCACGCCCTCACACGCACGCTCCCACTAAAGCGTTGTTGTACTCTCACCTGACCCTAAACCGTCCCCGTCCCCTAACCCTAACCCTTTCCCGAAACCTAAATCTAACCCATCCCCGAGGACTGACCCACACCCGTCCCCTAATCCTAACCCATACGCTAACACTAATACGCTCCCTCAAACGCACGCTCCCCCTAAAGCGTTGTCGTACCCTCACCTGGATCCTAAACCGTCCCCGTCCCCTAACCCTAACCCTAGCCCGAACCCTAACCCTAAACCTTCCCCGAAGACTGACCCTCTCCCGTCCTCTAATCCTAAACCGTACGCTAACACTAACCCGTGCCCTCACACGCACGCTCCCCCTAAAGCGTTGTCGTACCCTCACCTGGACCCTAAACCGTCCCCATCCCCTAACCCTAACCCTAGCCCGAACCCTAACCCTAACCCTTCCCTGAAGCCTGACCCTCACCCGTCCCCTAATCCTAAACCGTACGCTAACACTAACCCGCGCCCTCACACGCACGCTCACCCTAAAGCGTTGTCGTAGCCTCACCTGGACCCTAAACCGTCCCCGTCCCCTAACCCTAACCCTACCCCGAAACCTAACCCTAACCCTTCCCCGAAGCCTGACCCTCACCCGTCCCCTAATCCAAACCCGTACGCTAACACTAACCCGCGCCCTCACACGCACGCTCACCCTAAAGCTTTGTCGTACCCTCATCTGGATCCTAAACCGTCCCCGTCCCCTAAACCTAACCCTAGCCCGAACCCTAACCCTAACACTTCGCCGAAGCCTGACCCTAACCCGTCCCCTATTCCTAACCCGGACGCTCACACTAACCCGCGCCCTCACACGCACGCTCCCCCTAAAGCATTGTCGTACCCTCACCTGGATCCTAAACCGTCCCCACCCCCTAACCCTAACCCTACCCCGAACCCTAACACTAACACTTCCCCGAAGCCTGACCCTCACCCGTACCCTAATCCTAACCCATACGCTAACACTAACCCGCGCCCTCACTCGCACGCTCCCCCAAGAGCGTTGTCGTACCCTCACCTGGACCCTAAACCGTCCCCGTCCCCTAACCCTAACCCTAACCCTAACCTTATCCCTAACCCTTCCCCGAAGCCTGACCCTCACCCGTCCACTAATCCTAACCCGTACGATAACACTAAACCGCGCCCTCACACGCACGCGCCCACTAAAGCATTGTCGTACCCTCACCTGGACCCTAAACGGTCCCCGTCCCCTAATCCTAACCCTAGCCCGAACCCTAACCCTAACCCTTCCCCGAAGCCTGACCCTCACCCGTCCCCTAATCCTAAACCGTACGCTAACACTAACCCGCGCCCTCACACGCACGCTCACCCTAAAGCGTTGTCGTTGCCTCACCTTGACCCTAAACCGTCCCCGTCCCCTAACCCTAACCCTACCCCGAAACCTAACCCTAACCGTTCCCCGAAGCCTGACCCTCACCCGTCCCCTAATCCAAACCCGTACGCTAACACTAACCCACGCCCTCACACCCACGCTCACCCTAAAGCGTTGTCGTACCCTCACCTGGATCCTAAACCTTCCCCGTCCCCTAACCCTAACCCTAGCCCGAACCCTAACCCTAACACTTCGCCGAAGCCTGACCCTCACCCGTCCCCTAATCCTAACCCGTACGCTAACACTAACCCGCGCCCTCACACGAAAGCTCCCCCTAAAGCGTTGTCGTACACTCATCTTGACCCTAAACCGTCCCCGTCCCCTAACCCTAACGCTAGCCCGAACCCTAACCCTACCACTTCGCCAAAGCCTGACCCTAACCCGTCCCCTAATCCTAATCCGGACGCTAACACTAACCCGTGCCCTCACACGCATGCTCCCCCTAAAGCGTTGTCGTACCCTCACCTGGACCCTAAACCGTCCCCATTCCCTAACCCTAACCCTAACCCGAACCCTAACCCTAACACTTCCCCGAAACCTGACTCTCACCCGTCCCCTAATCCTAACCCGTTCGCTAACACTAACCCGCGCCCTCACATGCACGCTCCCCTTAAAGCGTTGTCGTACCCTCACATGAACCCTAAACCGTCCCCGACCCCTAACCCTAACCCTAGCCCAAACCCTAACCCTAACACTTCGCCGAAGCCTGACCCTCACCCGTCCCCTAATCCTAACCCGTACGCTAACACTAACCCGCGCCCTCACATGCACGCTCCCCCTAAAGCGTTGTCGTACCCTCACCTGGACCCTAAACCGTCCCCGTCCCCTAACCCTAACCCTAGCCCTAACGCTAACCCTAAACCTTCTCCGAAGCCTGACCCTCACCCGTCCCCTAATCCTAACCCGTACGCTAACACTAACCCACGCTTTCACATGCTAGCTCCCCTAAAGCGTTGTCGTACCCTCACCTGGACCCTAAACCGTCCCCGTCCCCTAACCCTAACCCTAGCCCTAACCCTAACCCTAACCCTTCCCCGAAGCCTGACCCTCACCCGTCCCCTAATCCTAACCCGGACGTTAACCCTAACCCGCGCCCTCACACTCACGCGCCCCCTAAAGTGTTGTCGTACCCTCACCTGGACCCTAAACCGTCCCCGTCCCCTAACCCTAACCCTAGACTTAACCCTAACCCTAACCCTTCCCCGAAGTCTGACCCTCACCCGTCCCCTAATCCTAACCCGCACGCTAACACTAACCCGCACCCTCACACGCACGCTCCCCCTAAAGCGTTGTCGTACACTCACCTGGACCCTAAACCGACCCCGTCCCCTAACCCTAACCCTTTCCCGAACCCTAACCCTAACCCTTCCCCGAAGCCTGACCTTCACCCATCCCCTAATCCTAACACTGACGCTAACATTAAACCACGCCCTCACACGCACGCTCCCACTAAAGCGTTGTCGTACCCTCACCTGACCCTAAACTGTCCCCATCCCCTAACCCTAACCCTTTCCCGAACCTTAACTCTAACCCATCCCCGAAGACTGACCCTCTCCCGTCCCCTAATCCTAAACCGTACGCTAACACTAACCCGTGCCCTCACACGCACGCTCCCCCTAAAGCGTTGTCGTACCCTCACCTGGACCCTAAACCGTCCCCGTCCCCTAACCCTAACCCTAGCCCGAACCCTAACCCTAAACCTTCCCCGAAGCCTGACCCTCACCCGTCCCCTAATCCTAACCCGTACGTAACACTAACCCGCGCCCTCACACGCACGCTCCCCCTAAAGCGTTGTCGTACCCTCACCTGGACCCTAAACCGTCCCCATCCCCTAACCCTAACCCTAGCCCGAACCCTAACCCTAACTCTTCCCCGAAGCCTGACCCTCACCCGTCCCCTAATCCTAACCCGTACGCTAACACTAACCCACGCCCTCACTCGCACGATCCCCCAAGAGCATTGTCGTGACCTCACCTGGACCCTAAACCGTCCCCGTCCCCTAACCCTAACCCTAGCCCTAACCCTAACCCTAACCCTTCCCCGAAGCCTGACCCTCACCCGTTCGCTAATCCTAACCCGTACGCTAACACTAACCCGCGCCCTCACACGCACGCTCCCCCTAAAGCGTTGTCGTACCCTCACCTGGACCCTAAACAGTCCCCATCCCCTAACACTAACCCTAGCCCGAACCCTAACCCTAACTCTTCCCCGAAGCCTGACCCTCACCCGTCCCCTAATCCTAACCCGTACGCTAATACTAACCCGCGCCCTCACACGCACGCTCCCCCTAAAGCGTTGTCGTACCCTCACATGGACCCTAAACCGTCCCCGTCCCCTAACCCTAACCCTAGTCCGAACCCTAACCCTAACCCTTCCCCGAAGCCTGACCCTCACCCGTCCCCTAATCTTAACCCGTACGCTAACACGAACCCGCGCCCTCACACTCACGCTGACCCTAAAGAGTTGTCGTACCCTCACCTGGACCCTAAACTGTCCCCATCCCCTAACCCTAACCCTAGCCCGAACCCTAACCCTAACACTTCCCCGAAGCCTGACCCTCACCCGTCCCCTAATCCTAAACCGTACGCTAACACTAACCCGCGCCCTCACACGCAAACTCCCCCTAAAGTGTTGTCGTACCCTTACCTGGACCCTAAACCGTCCCCATCCCCTAACCCTAACCCTAGCCCGAACCCTAACCCTAACACTTCGCCGAAGCCTGACCCTAACCCGTCCCCTAATCCTAACCCGGACGCTAACACTAACCTGCGCCCTCACACGCACGCTCCCCCTAAAGCGTTGTCGTACCCTCACCTGGACCCTAAACCGTCCCCATCCCCTAACCCTAACCCTACCCCGAACCCTAACCCTAACACTTCCCCGAAGCCTGACCCTCACCCGTACCCTAATCCTAACCCATACGCTAACACTAACCAGCGCCCTCACTCGCACACTCCCCCAAGAGCGTTGTCGTACCCTCACCTGGACCCTAAACCGTCCCCGTCCCCTAACCCTAACCCTAGCCCGAACCCTAACCCTAAACCTTCGCCTAAGCCTGACCCTCACCCGTCCCCTAATCCTAACCCGGACGTTAACACTAACCCGCGCCCTCACACTCACGCTCCCCCTAAAGTGTTGTCGTACCCTCACCTGACCCTAAACCGTCCCCGTCCCCTAACCCTAACCCTTTCCCGAACCTTAACTCTAACCCATCCCCGAAGACTGACCCTCTCCCGTCCCCTAATCCTAAACCGTACGCTAACACTAACCCGTGCCCTCACACGCACGCTCCCCCTAAAGCGTTGTCGTACCCTCACCTGGACCCTAAACCGTCCCCGTCCCCTAAACCTAACCCTAGCCCGAACCCTAACCCTAACCTTTCCCCGAAGCCTGACCCTCACCAGTCCCCTAATCCTAACCCGTACGTAACACTAACCCGCGCCCTCACACGCACGCTCCCCCTAAAGCGTTGTCGTACCCTCACCTGGACCCTAAACCGTCCCCATCCCCTAACCCTAACCCTAGCCCGAACCCTAACCCTAACTCTTCCCCGAAGCCTGACCCTCACCCGTCCCCTAATCCTAACCCGTACGCTAACACTAACCCACGCCCTCACTCGCACGATCCCCCAAGAGCATTGTCGTGACCTCACCTGGACCCTAAACCGTCCCCGTCCCCTAACCCTAACCCTAGCCCTAACCCTAACCCTAACACTTCCCCGAAGCCTGACCCTCACCCGTCACCTAAATCTAACCCGTACGCTAACACTAACCCGCGCCCTCACACGCACGCTCCCCCTAAAGCGTTGTCGTACCCTCACCTGGACCCTAAACAGTCCCCATCCCCTAACACTAACCCTAGCCCGAACCCTAACCCTAAATCTTCCCCGAAGCCTAACCCTCACCCGTCCCCTAATCCTAACCCGTACGCTAACACTAAACCGCGCCCTCACTCGCACGCTCCCCCAAGAGCATTGTTGTGACCTCACTTGGACCCTAAACCGTCCCCGTCCCCTAACCCTAACCCTAGCCCTAACCCTAACCCTAACCCTTCCCCGAAGCCTGACCCTCACCCGTCCCCTAATCCTAACCCGTACGCTAACACTAAACCGCGCCCTCAAACGCACGCTCCCCCTAAAGCGTTGTCGTACCCTCACTTGGACCCTAAACCGTCCCCGTCCCCTAACACTAACCCTAGCCTGAACCCTAACCCTAACCCTTCCACGAAGCCTGACCCTCACCCGTCCCCTAATCCTAACCCATGCGCAAACACTAACCCACGCCCTCACACGCACGCTCACCCTAAAGCGTGGTAGTACCCTGACCTGGACCCTAAACCGTCCCCGTCCCCTAACCCTAACCTTAGCCCGAACCATCAAATTAACCCTCCCCCGAAGCCTGACGGTCACCCGAACCTTAATCCCAACCCGTACGCTAACACTAACCCGCGCCCTCACACCCACGCTCCCCCTAAAGCGTTGTCGTACCCTCACCTGGACCCTAAACCGTCCCCGTCCCCTAACCCTAACCGTAGCCCGAACCCTAACCCTAACCCTTCCCCGAAGCCTGACCCTCAGCCGTCCATTAATCCTAACCCGTACGCTAACACTAACCCGCGCCCTCACTCGCACGCTCCCCCAAGAGCGTTGTCGTAACCTCACCTGGACCCTAAACCGTACCCGTCCCCTAACCCTAACCCTAGCCCGAACCGTAACCCTAAACCTTCGCCTAACCTGACCCTCACCCGTCCCCTAATCCTAACCCGGACGTTAACACTAACCCGCGCCCTCACACTCACGCTCCCCCTAAAGTGTTGTCGTACCCTCACCTGGACCCTAAGCCGTCCCCGTCCCCTAACCCTAACCCTAGACTTAACCCTAACCCTAACCCTTCCCCGAAGTCTGACCCTCACCCATCACCTAATCCTAACCCGCATGCTAACACTAACCCGCACCCTCACACGCACGCTCCCCCTAAACCGTTGTCGTACCCTCACCTGGACCCTAAACCGTTCCCGTCCCCTAACCCGAACCCTAGCCCGAACCATAACCCTAACCTTTCCCCGAAGCCTGACCCTCACCCGTCCCCTAATCCTAACCCGTACGCTAACACTAACCCGCGCCCTCACACGCACGCTCCCCCTAAAGCGTTGTAGTACTCTCACCTGGACCCTAAACCGTCCCCATCCCCTAACCCTAACCCTAGCCCGAATCCTAAATCTAACACTTCCCCGAAGGCTGACCCTCACCCGTCCCCTAATCCTAACCCATACGCTAAAACTAACCCATTCCCTCACACGCACGCTCCCCCTAAAGCGTTGTCATACACTCAGCTGGACCCTAAACCGTCCCCGTCCCCTAACCCTAACCCTAGACCTAACCCTAACCCTAACCCTTCCTCGAAGCCTGAACCTCACCCGTCCCCTGATCCTAACCCGTACACTAACACTAACCTGCGCCCTCACACACACGCTCCCCTAAAGTGTTGTCGTACCCTCACCTGGACCCTAAACCGTCCCCGGCCCCTAACCCTAACCCTAGCCCGAACCCTAACCCTAACCCTTCCCCGAAGCCTGACCCTCACCCGTCCCCTAAACCTAACCCGTACGCTAACACTAACCCGCGACCTCAGACGCATGCTCAACCTAAAGAGTTGTCGTACCCTCACCTGGACCCTAAACCGTCCCCGTCCCCTAACCGTAACCCTAGCCTGAACCCTAACCCTAACCCTTCCTTGAAGCCTGACCCTCACCCGTCACCTAATCCTAACCCGTACACAAACACTAACCCGCGCCCTCACACTACCGCTCCCCCTAAAGCGTTGTCGTACCCTCACCTGGACCCTAAACCGTCCCCGTCCCCTAACCCTAACCCTAGCCCGAACCCTAAACCTAACACTTCGCCGAAGCCTGACACTCACCCGTCCCCTAATCCTAACCCGTAAGCTAACACTAACCCACGCCCTCACACGCACGCTCACCCTAAAGCGTTGTCGTACCTCACCTTGACCCTAAACCGTTCCCGTCCCCTAAGCCTAACCCTAGCCCGAACCCTAACCCTAACCCTTCCCCGAAGCCTGACCCTCACCCGTCCCCTAATCCTAACCCGTACCCTAACAATAACCCGCGCACTCACACACACGCTTCCCCTAAAGCATTGTCGTACCCTCACCTGGACCCTAAACCATCCCCGTCCCCTAACCCTAACACTAGCCCGAACCCTAACCCTAACCCTTCCCTGAAGCCTGACCCTCAGCCGTCCCCTAATCCTAACCCGTACGCTAACACTAACCCGCGGCCTCACTCGCACGCTCCCCCAAGAGCGCTGTCGTGACCTCACCTGGACCCTAAACCGTCCCCGTCCCCTAACCCTAACCCTAGCCCGAACCCTAACCCAAAACCTTCGCCTAACCTCACCCTCACCCGTCCCCTAATCCTAACCCGGACGTTAACACTAACCCGCGCCCTCACACTCACGCTCCCCCTAAAGTGTTGTCGTACCCTCACCTGGACACTAAGCCGTCCCCGTCCCCTAACCCTAACCCTAGACTTAACCCTAACCCTAACCCTTCCCCGAAGTCTGACCCTCACCCGTCACCTAATCCTAACCCGCACGCTAACACTAACCCGCACCGCACGCTCCCCCTAAACCGTTGTCGTACCCTCACCTGGACCCTAAACCGTTCCCGTCCCCTAACCCGAACCCTAGCCCGAACCCTAACCCTAACCCTTCCCCGAAGCCTGACCCTCACCCGTCCCCTAATCCTAACCCGTACGCTAACACTAACCTGCGCCCTCACACGCACGCTCCCCTAAAGTGTTGTCGTACCCTCACCTGGACCCTAAACCGTCCCCGTCCCCTAACCGTAACCCTACCCTGAACCCTAACCCTAACCCTTCCTTGAAGCCTGACACTCACCCGTCCCCTAATCCTAACCCGTATACAAACACTAACCCACGCCCTCACACGACTGCTCCCCCTAAAGCGTTGTCGTACCCTCACCTGGACCCTAAACCATCCCAGTCCCCTAACACTAACCCTAGCCCGAACACTAACCCTAACCCTTGCCCGAAGCCTGACCCTCACCCGTCCCCTAATCCTAACACGTACCCTAACACTAACATGTGCCCTCACACGCACGCTCCCCCTAAAGCGTTGTCGTACCCTCACATGGACCCTAAACCATCGCCGTCCTCTAACACTAAACCTAGCCCAAACCCTAACTCTAACCCATCCCTGAAGCCTGACCCTCACCCGTCCCCTAATCCTAACCCGTATGCTAACACTAACCTGCGACCTCACAGGCATGCGCCCCCTAAAGCGTTTTCGTACCCTCACCTGGACCCTAAACCGTCCCCGTCCCCTAACCCTAACACTAGCCCGAACCGTAACCCTAAGCCTTCCCGGAAGCCTGACCCTCACCCGTCCCCTAATCCTAAACCGGACGCTAACAGTAACCCGCGCCCTCACACGCACGCTCCCCCTAAAGTGTTGTCGTACCCTCACCTGGACCCTAAACCGTCCCCGTCCCCTAACCCTAACCCTTTCCCGAACCCTAACCCTAACACTTCCGCGAAGCCTGACCCTCACCCGTCCCCTAATCCTAAACCGGACGCTAACACTAACCCGTGCCCTCACACGCACGCTCCCCCTAAAGCGTTGTCGTACCCTCACCTGGACTCTAAACCGTCCCCATCGCCTAACCCTAACCCTAGCCCGAACCCTAACCCCAACCCTTCCCCGAAGCCTGACCCTCACCCGTCCCCTAATCCTAACCGTACCCTAACAATAACCCGTGCACTCACACGCACGCTCCCCCTAAAGCATTGTCGTACCCTCACCTGGACCCTAAACCGTCCCCATCCCCTAACCCTAACCCTAGCCCGAACTCTAACCCTAACACTTCCCCGAGGCCTGACCATCACCCGTCCCCTAATCTTAACCCGTACGCTAGCACAAACCCGCGCCCTGACACGCACGTTCCCCCTAAAGCGTTGTCGTACCCTCACCTGGACCCTAAACCGTCCCCGTCCCCTAACCCTAACCCTAGCCCGAACCCTAACCCTAACCGTTCACCGAAGCCTGACCCTCACCCGTCCCCTAATCCTAAACCGTACGCTAACACTAACGCTCACCCTCACACGCATGCTCCCCCTAAAGCGTTGTCGTACCCTCACCTGGACCCTAAACCGTCCCCGTCCCCTAACCTTAAAGCTAGTCCGAACCCTAATCCTAACCCTTCCCCGAAGCCTGACCTTCACCCGTCCGCTAATCCTAACCCGTACGCTAACACTAACCCACGCCCTCACACGCACGCTCCTCCTAAATCATTGTCATACCCTCAACTGGACCCTAAACCGTCCCCGTCCCCTAACCCTAACCCTAGCCCGAACCCTAACCCTAACACTTCCCCGAAGCCTGACCCTCACCCGTCCCCTAATCCTAACCCGTACGGTAACACTAACCCGCGCCCTCACACGCACGCTCCCCCTAAAGCGTTGTCGTACCCTCACCTGGACCCTAAACCGTCCCCATCCCCTAACCCTAACCCTAGCCCTAACCCTAACCGTAACCCTTCCCCGAAGCCTGACCCTCACCCGTCCCCTAATCCTAACCCGTACGCTAACATTAAACCGCGCCCTCACACGCACGCTCCCCCTAAAGCGTTGTCGTACCCTAACCAGGACCCTAAACTGTCCCCTTCCCCTAAACCTAACCGTAGCCTTAATCCTAACCCTAACCCTTCCCCGATGCCTGACCCTCACACGTCCCCTAATCCTAACCCGTACGCTAACACTAACCCGCGCCCGCACACGCACACTGCCCCTAAAGCGTTGTCGTACCCTCACCTGGACCCTAAACCGTCCCCGTCCCCTAACCCTAACCCTAGCCTTAACGCTACCCCTAAACCTTCCCCGAAGCCTGACCCTCACCCGTGCCCTAATCCTAACCCGTACGCTAACACTAACACATGCCCTCACACGCACGCTCCCCCTTAAGCGTTGTCGTACCCTCACCTGGACCCTAAACCGTCCCCGTCCCCTAACCCTAACCCTAGCCCGAACCCTAACCCTAACCGTTCACCGAAGCCTGACTCTCACCCGTCCCCTAATACTAACCCGTACGCTAACACTAACCCACGTCCTCACACGCACGCTCCCCCTAAAGCGTTGTCGTACCCTCACCTGGACCCTAAACCGTCCCCATCCCCTAACCCTAACCCTAGCCCTAACCCTAACCGTAACCCTTCCCCGAAGCCTGACCCTCACCCGTCCCCTGATCCTAACCAGTACACTAAGACTAACCCGCGCCCTCACACGCACGCTCCCCTAAAGTGTTATCATACCCTCACCTGGACCCTAAACCGTCCCCAGCCCCTAACCCTAACCCTAGCCCGAACCCTAACCCTAACCCTTCCCCGAAGCCTGACCCTCACCCGTCCCCTAATCCTAACCCGTACGCTAACAATAACCCGCACCCTCAGTCGCATGCTCAACCTAAAGCGTTGTCGTACCCTCACCTGGACCCTAAACCGTCCCCGTCCCCTAACCCTAACCCTAGCCCGAACCCTAACCCTAACCCTTCCCCGAAGCCTGACCCTCACGCGTGCCCTAATCCTAACCCGTACTCTAACACTAACCCACGCCCTCACACGCACGGTCCCCCTTAAGCGTTGTCGTACCCTCACCTGGACCCTAAACCGTCCCCGTCCCCTAACCCTAACCCTAGCCAGAACCCTAACCCTAACTTTTCACCGAAGCCTGACCCTCACCCGTCCCCTAATCCTAACCCGTACGCTAACACTAACCCGCGCCCTCACACGCACACTCCCCCTAAAGCGTTGTCGTACCCTCACCTGGACCCTAAACCGTCCCCGTCCCCTAACCCTAACCCTAGCCCTAACCCTAGCTCTAACCCTTCCCCGAAGCCTGACCCTCACCCGTCCCCTAATCCTAACCCGTACGCTAACACTAACACGCACCTTCAGACGCATGCTTAACCTAAAGCATTGTCGTACCCTGACCTGTACCCTAAACAGTCCGCGTCCCCGAACCCTAACCCTAGCCCGAACCCTAAACCTAACCCTTCCCCGAAGCCTGACCCTCACCCGTTCCCTAATCCTAACCCGTACGCTAACACTAACCCGCTCCCTCACACGCACGCTCCCCCTAAAACGTTGTCGTACCCTCACCTGGATCCTAAACCGTCCCCGTCCCCGTCCCCTAATCCTAGCCGGAACCCTAACCCTAACACTTCGCCTAAGCCTGACACTCACCCGTCCCTTAATCCTAAACCGTACGCTAACACTAACCCGCGCCTTCACATGCACTCTCCTCTTAAAGCGTTGTCGTACCCTCACCTGGAACCTAAACCGTCCCCGTCCCCTAACCGTAACCCTAGCCTGAACCCTAACCCTAACCCTTCCTTGAAGCCTGACCCTCACCCGTCACCTAATCCTAACCCGTACACAAACACTTACCCGCGCCCTCACACGACCGCTCCCCCTAAAGCGTTGTCGTACCCTCACCTGGACCCTAAACCGTCCCCGTCCCCTAACCCTAACCCTAGCCCGAACCCTAACCCTAACACTTCGCCGAAGCCTGACACTCACCCGTCCCCTAATCCTAACCCGTACGCTAACACTAACCCACGCCCTCACACGCACGCTCCCCCTAAAGCGTTGTCGTACCCTCACCTTGACCCTAAACCGTCCCCGTCCCCTAACCCTAACCCTAGCCCGAACCCTAACCGTAACCCTTTCCCGAAGCCTGACACTCACCCGTCCCCTAATCGTAACCCGTACCCTAACAATAACCCGCGCACTCACACACACGCTCCCCCTAAAGCATTGTCGTACCCTCACCTGGACCCTAAACCATCCCCGTCCCCTAACCCTAACACTAGCCCGAACCCTAACCCTAACCCTTCCCTGAAGCCTGACCCTCAGCCGTCCCCTAATCCTAACCCGTACGCTAACACTAACCCGCTCCCTCACACGCACGCTCCCCCTAAAGCGTTGTCGTACTCTCACCTGGACCCTAAACCGTCCCCGTCCCCTAACCCTAACCCTAGCCTTAACGCTAACCCTAAACCTTCCCCGAAGCCTGACCCTCACCCGTGCCCTAATCCTAACCCGTACGCTAAAACTAACCCACGCCCTCACACGCACGCTCCCCCTTAAGTGTTGTCGTACCCTCACCTGGACCCTAAACCGTCCCCGTCCCCTAACCCTAACCCTAGCCCGAACCCTAACCCTAACAGTTCACCGAAGCCTGACCCTCACCCGTCCCCTAATCCTAATCCGTACGCTAACACTAACCCGCGCCCTCACACGCACGCTCCCCCTAAAGCGTTGTCGTACCCTCACCTGGACCCTAAACCGTCCTCATCGCCTAACCCTAACCCTAGCCCTAACCCTAACCGTAACCCTTCCCCGAAGCCTGACCCTCACCCGTCCCCTGATCCTAACCCGTACACTAAGACTAACCCGCGCCCTCACACGCACGCTCCGCTAAAGTGTTATACCCTCACCTGGACCCTAAACCGTCCCCAGCCCCTAACACTAACCCTAGCCCGAACCCTAACCCTAACCCTTCCCCGAAGCCTGACCCTCACCCGTCCCCTAATCCTAACCCGTACGCTAACAATAACCCGCGCCCTCAGACGCATGCTCAACCTAAAGCGTTGTCGTACCCTCACCTGGACCCTAAACCGTCCCCGTCCCCTGACCCTAACCCTAGCCCGAACCCTAACCCTAACCCTTCCCCGAAGCCTGACCCTCACCCTTGCCCTAATCCTAACCCGTACGCTAACACTAACCCGCGCCCGCACACGCACACTGCCCCTAAAGCGTTGTCGTACCCTCACCTGGACCCTAAACCGTCCCCGTCCCCTAACCCTAACCCTAGCCTTAACGCTAACCCTAAAACTTCCCCGAAGCCTGACCCTCACCCGTGCCCTAATCCTAACCCGTACGCTAACACTAACACACGCCCTCACACGCACGCTCCCCCTTAAGCATTGTCGTACCCACACCTGGACCCTAAACCGTCCCCGTCCCCTAACCCTAACCCTAGCCCGAACCCTAACCCTAACCGTTCACCGAAGCCTGACTCTCACCCGTCCCCTAATCCTAACCCGTACGCTAACACTAACCCGCGTCCTCACACGCACGCTCCCCCTAAAGCGTTGTCGTACCCTCACCTGGACCCTAAACCGTCCCCATCCCCTAACCCTAACCCTAGACCTAACCCTAACCGTAACCCTTCCCCGAAGCCTGACCCTCACCCGTCCCCTGATCCTAACCAGTACACTAAGACTAACCCGCGCCCTCACACGCACGCTCCCCTAAAGTGTTATCATACCCTCACCTGGACCCTAAACCGTCCCCAGCCCCTAACCCTAACCCTAGCCCGAACCCTAACCCTAACCCTTCCCCGAAGCCTGACCCTCACCCGTCCCCTAATCCTAACCCGTACGCTAACAATAACCCGCACCCTCAGTCGCATGCTCAACCTAAAGCGTTGTCGTACCCTCACCTGGACCCTAAACCGTCCCCGTCCCCTAACCCTAACCCTAGCCCGAACCCTAACCCTAACCCTTCCCCGAAGCCTGACCCTCACGCGTGCCCTAATCCTAACCCGTACTCTAACACTAACCCACGCCCTCACACGCACGGTCCCCCTTAAGCATTGTCGTACCCTCACCTGGACCCTAAACCGTCCCCGTCCCCTAACCCTAACCCTAGCCCGAACCCTAACCCTAACTTTTCACCGAAGCCTGAAGCTCACCCGTCCCCTAATCCTAACCCGTACGCTAACACTAACCCGCGCCCTCACACGCACACTCCCCCTAAAGCGTTGTCGTACCCTCACCTGGACCCTAAACCGTCCCTGTCCCCTAACCCTAACCCTAGCCCTAACCCTAACTCTAACCCTTCCCCGAAGCCTGACCCTCACCCGTCCCCTAATCCTAACCCGTACGCTAACAGTAACCCGCACCTTCAGACGCATGCTTAACCTAAAGCATTGTCGTACCCTCACCTGTACCCTAAACAGTCCGCGTCCCCTAACCGTAACCCTAGCCCGAACCCTAAACCTAACCCTTCCCCGAAGCCTGACACTCACCCGTTCCCTAATCCTAACCCGTACGCTAACACTAACACGCGCCCTCACACGCACGCTCCCCCTAAAACGTTGTCGTACCCTCACCTGGATCCTAAACCGTCCCCGTCCCCGTCCCCTAATCCTAGCCGGAACACTAACCCTAACCCTTCGCCTAAGCCTGACACTCACCCGTCCCTTAATCCTAAACCGTACGCTAACACTAACCTGCGCCTTCACATGCACTCTCCCCTTAAAGCGTTGTCGTACCCTCACCTGGAACCTAAACCGTCCCCGTCCCCTAACCGTAACCCTAGCCTGAACCCTAACCCTAACCCTTCCTTGAAGCCTGACCCTCACCCGTCACCTAATCCTAACCCGTACAAAAACACTGACCCGCGCCCTCACACGACCGCTCCCCCTAAAGCGTTGTCGTACCCTCACCTGGACCCTAAACCGTCCCCATCCCCTAACCCTAACCCTAGCCCGAACCCTAACCCTAACACTTCGCCGAAGCCTGACAGTCACCCGTCCCCTAATCCTAACCCGTACGCTAACACTAACCCACGCCCTCACACGCACGCTCACCCTAAAGCGTTGTCGTACCCTCACCTTGACCCTAAACCGTCCCCGTCCCCTAACTCTAACCCTAGCCCAAACCCTAACCCTAACCCTTCCCCGAAGCCTGACACTCACCCGTCCCCTAATCGTAACCCGTACCCTAACAATAACCCGCGCACTCACACACACGCTCCCCCTAAAGCATTGTCGTACCCTCACCTGGACCCTAAACCATCCCCGTCCCCTAACCCTAACACTAGCCCGAACCCTAACCCTAACCCTTCCCTGAAGCCTGACCCTCAGCCGTCCCCTAATCCTAACCCGTACGCTAACACTAACCCGCTCCCTCACACGCACGCTCCCCCTAAAGCGTTGTCGTACTCTCACCTGGACCCTAAACCGTCCCCGTCCCCTAACCCTAACCCTAGCCTTAACGCTAACCCTAAACCTTCCCCGAAGCCTGACCCTCACCCGTGCCCTAATCCTAACCCGTACGCTAACACTAACCCACGCCCTCACACGCACGCTCCCCCTTAAGTGTTGTCGTACCCTCACCTGGACCCTAAACCGTCCCCGTCCCCTGACCCTAACCCTAGCCCGAACCCTAACCCTAACCCTTCCCCGAAGCCTGACCCTCACCCTTGCCCTAATCCTAACCCGTACGCTAACACTAACCCGCGCCCGCACACGCACACTGCCCCTAAAGCGTTGTCGTACCCTCACCTGGACCCTAAACCGTCCCCGTCCCCTAACCCTAACCCTAGCCTTAACGCTAACCCTAAAACTTCCCCGAAGCCTGACCCTCACCCGTGCCCTAATCCTAACCCGTACGCTAACACTAACACACGCCCTCACACGCACGCTCCCCCTTAAGCATTGTCGTACCCACACCTGGACCCTAAACCGTCCCCGTCCCCTAACCCTAACCCTAGCCCGAACCCTAACCCTAACCGTTCACCGAAGCCTGACTCTCACCCGTCCACTAATCCTAACCCGTACGCTAACACTAACCCGCGTCCTCACACGCACGCTCCCCCTAAAGCGTTGTCGTACCCTCACCTGGACCCTAAACCGTCCCCATCCCCTAACCCTAACCCTAGACCTAACCCTAACCGTAACCCTTCCCCGAAGCCTGACCCTCACCCGTCCCCTGATCCTAACCAGTACACTAAGACTAACCCGCGCCCTCACACGCACGCTCCCCTAAAGTGTTATCATACCCTCACCTGGACCCTAAACCGTCCCCAGCCCCTAACCCTAACCCTAGCCCGAACCCTAACCCTAACACTTCCCCGAAGCCTGACCCTCACCCGTCCCCTAATCCTAACCCGTACGCTAACACTAACACGCGCCCTCACACGCACGCTCCCCCTAAAACGTTGTCGTACCCTCACCTGGATCCTAAACCGTCCCCGTCCCCGTCCCCTAATCCTAGCCGGAACACTAACCCTAACCCTTCGCCTAAGCCTGACACTCACCCGTCCCTTAATCCTAAACCGTACGCTAACACTAACCTGCGCCTTCACATACACTCTCCCCTTAAAGCGTTGTCGTACCCTCACCTGGAACCTAAACCGTCCCCGTCCCCTAACCGTAACCCTAGCCGGAACCCTAACCCTAACCCTTCCTTGAAGCCTGACCCTCACCCGTCACCTAATCCTAACCCGTACACAAACACTAACCCGCGCCCTCACACGACCGCTCCCCCTAAAGCGTTGTCGTACCCTCACCTGGACCCTAAACCGTCCCCGTCCCCTAACCCTAACCCTAGCCCGAACCCTAACCCTAACACTTCGCCGAAGCCTGACACTCACCCGTCCCCTAATCCTAACCCGTACGCTAACACTAACCCACGCCCTCACACGCACGCTCACCCTAAAGCGTTGTCGTACCCTCACCTTGACCCTAAACCGTCCCCGTCCCCTAACCCTAACCCTAGCCCGAACCCTAACCCTAACCCTTCCCCGAAGCCTGACACTCACCCGTCCCCTAATCGTAACCCGTACCCTAACAATAACCCGCGCACTCACACACACGCTCCCCCTAAAGCATTGTCGTACCCTCACCTGGACCCTAAACCATCCCCGTCCCCTAACCCTAACACTAGCCCGAACCCTAACCCTAACCCTTCCCTGAAGCCTGACCCTAAGCCGTCCCCTAATCCTAACCCGTACGCTAACACTAACCCGCTCCCTCACACGCACGCTCCCCCTAAAGCGTTGTCGTACTCTCACCTGGACCCAAAACCATCCCCGTCCCCTAACCCTAACCCTAGCCTTAACGCTAACCCTAAACCTTCCCCGAAGCCTGACCCTCACCCGTGCCCTAATCCTAACCCGTACGCTAACACTAACCCACGCCCTCACACGCACGCTCCCCCTTAAGTGTTGTCGTACCCTCACCTGGACCCTAAACCGTCCCCGTCCCCTAACCCTAACCCTAGCCCGAACCCTAACCCTAACAGTTCACCGAAGCCTGACCCTCACCCGTCCCCTAATCCTAACCCGTACGCTAACACTAACCCGCGCCCTCACACGCACGCTCCCCCTAAAGCGTTGTCGTACCCTCACCTGGACCCTAAACCGTCCCCATCGCCTAACCCTAACCCTAGCCCTAACCCTAACCGTAATCCTTCCCCGAAGCCTGACCCTCACCCGTCCCCTGATCCTAACCCGTACACTAAGACTAACCCGCGCCCTCACACGCACGCTCCGCTAAAGTGTTATGATACCCTCACCTGGACCCTAAACAGTCCCCAGCCCCTAACCCTAACCCTAGCCCGAACCCTAACCCTAACCCTTCCCCGAAGCCTGACCCTCACCCGTCCCCTAATCCTAACCCGTACGCTAACAATAACCCGCGCCCTCAGACGCATGCTCAACCTAAAGCGTTGTCGTACCCTCACCTGGACCCTAAACCGTCCCCGTCCCCTGACCCTAACCCTAGCCCGAACCCTAAACCTAACCCTTCCCTGAAGCCTGACCCTCACCAGTCCCCTAATCCTAACCCATAGGCTAACACTAACCCGTGCCCTCACACGCACGCTCCTACTAAACCGTTGTCGTACAATCACCTGGACCCTAAACTGTCCCCGTACCCTAACCCTAGCCCGAACCCTAACTCTAACACTTCCCCGAAGCCTGACACTAACCCTTCCCCTAATCCTAACCCGGACGCTAACACCAACCCGCGCTCTCACACGCATGCTCCCCCTAAAGCGTTGTCGTACCCTCACCTGGACACTAAACCGTCCCCATCCCCTAACCCTAGCCCGAACCCTAACCCTAACACTTCCCCGAGGCCTGACCATCACCCGGCCCCTAATCCTAACCCATACGGTAACACTAACCCGCGTCCTCACAAGCACGCTCCCACTGAAGCGTTGTCGTACCCTCACCTGAACCCTAAACCGTCTCCGTTCCCTAACCCTAACCCTAGCCCGAACACTAACCCTAACCCTTCCCCGAAGCCTGACCCTCACCCGTTCCCTAATCCTAACCGGTACGCTAACACTGACCCGCGCCCTCACACTCACGCTCACCCTAAAGTGTTGTCATACCCTCATCTGGACCCTAAACCGTCCCCGTCCCCTAACCCTACCCCTAGCCCGAACCCTAACCCTAACCCTTCCCCGAATCCTGACCCTCACCCGTCCCCTAATCCTAACCCGTACGCTAACACTAACCCTTGCCCTCACACTAACGCTCACCCTAAAGCGTTTTCGTACACTCACCTTGACCCTAAATCGTCCCCGTCACCTAACCCTAACCCTAGCTCGAACCCTAACCCTAACCCTTCCCCGAAGCCTGACTCTCACCCGTTCCGTAATCCTAACACGTACGCTAACACTAACACGTGCTCTCAGACGCATGCTCAACGTAAAGCGTTGTCGTACCCTCATCTGGACTCTAAACCGTCCAAGTACCCTAACCCTAACCCTAGCCCGAACCCTAACCCTAACACTTCCCCGAAGGCTGACCCTCACCCGTCCCGTAATCCTAACCCGTACGCTAACACTAACCCGCGCCCTCACACGCACGCTCCCCCTAAAGCGTTGTCATACCCTCACCTGGACCCTAAACCGTCCCCGTCTCCTAACCCTAACACTTCCCCGAAGCCTGACCCTCACACGTCCCCTAATCCTAACCCGTACACTAACACTAACCCACGCCCTAACACGCACGCTCCCCCTAAAGCATTGTCATACCCTCAACTGGACCCTAAACCGTCCCCGTCCCGTAACCCTAACCCTAGCCCGAACCCTAACCCTAACACTTCCCCGAAGCCTGACCATCACCCGTCCCCTAATCTTAACCCGTACGCTAACACTAACCCGTGCCCTCACACGCACGCTCCCCCTAAAGCGTTGTCGTACCCTCACCTGGACCCTAAACCGTCCCCGTCCCCTAACCCTAACCCTAGCCCGAACCCTAACCCTAAACCTTGGCCTAAGCCTGACCCTCACCCGTCCTCTAATACTAACCCGTACGCTAACATTAACCCGCGCCTTCACATGCACGATTCCCCTAAAGCGTTGTCGTACCCTAACCGGAACCCTAAACCGTCCCCGTCCCCTAACCCTAACCGTAGCCTTAACCCTAACCCTAACCGTTCCCCGAAGCCTGACCCTCACACATCCCCTAATCCTAACCCGTACGCTAACACTAACCCGCGCCCTCACACGCACGCTCCCCCTAAAGCGTTGTCGTGCCCTCACCTGGACCCTAAACCGTCTCCGTCCCCTAACCCTAAACCTAGCCCTAACCCTAACCGTAACCCTTCCCCGAAGCCTGACCCTCACCCGTCCCCTAATCCTAACCCGTATGCTAACACTAACCCGCGCCCTCAGACGCATGCTCAACCTAAAGCGTTGTCGTACCCTCACCTGGACCGTAAACCGTCCCCGTCCCCTAACCCTAACCCTAGCCCGAACCCTAACCCTAACCGTTCCTTGAAGCCTGACCCTCTTCCGTCACCTAATCCTATCCCGTACGCAAACACTAACCCGCGCCCTCACACGACCGCTCCCCCTAAAGCGTTGTCGTACCCTCACCTGGACCCTAAACCATCCCCGTCTCCTAACCCTAACCCTAGCACGAACCATAACCCTAAACCTTCCCGAAGCCTGACCCTCACCCGTCCCCTAATCCTAACCCATGCGCAAACACTAACCCACGCCCTCACACGCACGCTCACCCTAAAGCGTGGTCGTACCCTGACCTGGACCCTAAACCATCCCAGTCCCCTAACCCTAACCTTAGCCCGAACCATAAACCTAACCCTCCCCCGAAGCCAAACGGTCACACGAACCTTAATCCTAAGCCGTACGCTAACACTAACCCGCGCCCTCACACCCACGCTCCCCCTAAAGCGTTGTCGTACCCTCACCTGGACCCTAAACCGTCCCCGTCCCCTAACCCTAACCCTAGCCCGAACCGTAACACTAACCCTTCCTTGAAGCCTGATCCTCACCCTTCACCTAATCCTAACCCGTATGCAAACTCTAAACCGCACCCTCACACGACCGCTCCCCCTAAAGCGTTGTCGTACCCTGACCTGGACCCTAAACCATCCCAGTCCCCTAACACTAACCCTAGCCCGAACCCTAACCCTTACCCTTCCCCGAAGCCTGACCCTCACCCGTCCCGTAATCCTAACACGTACGCTAACACTAACACGTGCTCTCAGACGCATGCTCAACGTAAAGCGTTGTCGTACCCTCACCTGGACCCTAAACCGTCCCCGTCCCCTAACCCTAAACCTAGCCCAAACCCTAACCCTAACCCTTCCCCGAAGCCTGACCCTCACCCGTCACCTAATCCTAACCCGTACGCTAACACTAACCCACACCCTCAGACGCATGCTCAACCTAAAGCTTTGTCGTACCCTCACCTGGACCCTAAAACGTCCCCGTCCCCTAACCCTAACCCTAGCCCGAACCCTAAACCTAACCCTTCCTTGAAGCCTGACCCTCACCCGTCACCTAATCTTATCCCGTACGCAAACACTAACCCGCACACTCACACGACCGCTCCCCCTAAAGCGTTGTCGTACCCTCACCTGGACCCTAAACCATACCAGTCCCCTAACACTAACGCTAGCCCGAACCCTAACCCTAACCCTTCCCCAAAGCCTGACCCTCACCCGTCCCCTAATCCTAACACGTACGCTAACACTAACACGTGCCCTCACACGCACGCTCCCCCTAAAGCGTTGTCGTACCCTCACATGGACCCTACACCATCCCCGTCCTCTAACCCTAACCCTAGCCCGAACCCTAACACTAACACTTCGCCGAAGCCTGACCCTCACCCGTCCCGTAATCCTTACACGTACGCTAACACTAGCCCGCGCCCTCACACTCACACTCACCCTAAAGTGTTGTCCTACCCTCATCTAGACCCTAAACCGTCCCCGTCCCCTAACCCTAAACCTAGCACGAACCCTAACAATAACCCTTCCCCGAAGCCTGACCCTCACCCGTCCCTTAATCCTAACCCGTACGCTAACACTAACCCACGCCTTCAGACGCATGCTTAACCTAAAGCATTGTCGTACCCTCACCTGGATCCTAAACCGTCCCCGGCCCCGTCCCCTAACCCTAGCCCGAAACCTAACCCTAACCCTTCGCCTAAGCCTGACACTCACCCGTCCCCTAAACCTAACCCGTACGCTAACACTAACCCGTGCCCTCACACTCACGCTCACCCTAAAGCGTTGTCGTCCCCTCACCTGGACACTAAACCGTCCCCTTCCCCTAACCCTAACCCTAGCCCGAACCCTAACCCTAACCCTTCCCCGAAGCCTGACCCTCACCCGTCCCCTAATCCTAACCCGGACACTAACACTAACCCGTGCCCTCACACGCACGCTCCTACTAAAGCGTTGTGGTACAATCACCTGAACCCTAAACCGTCCCCGTCCCCTAACCCTAACCCTAGCCCGAACCCTAACTCTAACACTTCCCCGAGGCCTGACCCTAACCCGTCCCCTAATCCTAACCCGGACGCTAACACTAACCCCCGCCCTCACACGCACGCTCCCCCTAAAGCGTTCTCGTACCCTCACCTTGACCCTAAATCGTCCCCGTCACCTAACCCTAACCCTAGCCCGAACCGTAACCCTAACACTTCCCCGAAGCCTGACCCTCACCCGTCCCCTAATCCTAACCCGTACCCTAACAATAACCCACGCACTCACACGCACGCTCCCCCTAAAGCGTGGTAGTACCCTCACCTGGACCCTAAACCGTCCCCGTCCCCTAGCCTTAAACCTAGCCCGAACCCTAACCCTAACACTTCCCCGAAGCCTGACCCTCACCCGTCCCCTAATCCTAACCCATACGCTAACATTAACCCGCGCCCTCACACGCACACTCACCCAAAAGAGTTGTCGTACCCTCACCTGTACCTTAAACAGTCCTCGTCCCCTAACCCTAACCCTTTCCCGAACCATAACCCTAACACTTCCCCGAAGCCTGACTCTCACCCGTCCCATAATCCTACTCCGTACGCTAACTCTAACCCGCGCCCTCACATGCACGCTCCCCCTAAAGCGTTGTCGAACCCTCACCTGGACCCTAAACCGTCCCCGTCCCCTAACCCTAACCCTAGCCTGAACCCTAACCCTAACCCTTCCCCGAAGCCTGACCCTCACCCGTCACCTAATCCTAACCCGTACGCTAACACTAACCCACACCCTCAGACGCATGCTCAACCTAAAGCTTTGTCGTACCCTCACCTGGACCCTAAAACGTCCCCGTCCCCTAACCCTAACCCTAGCCCGAACCCTAAACCTAACCCTTCCTTGAAGCCTGACCCTCACCCGTCACCTAATCTTATCCCGTACGCAAACACTAACCCGCACACTCACACGACCGCTCCCCCTAAAGCGTTGTCGTACCCTCACCTGGACCCTAAACCATACCAGTCCCCTAACACTAACGCTAGCCCGAACCCTAACCCTAACCCTTCCCCAAAGCCTGACCCTCACCCGTCCCCTAATCCTAACACGTACGCTAACACTAACACGTGCCCTCACACGCACGCTCCCCCTAAAGCGTTGTCGTACCCTCACATGGACCCTACACCATCCCCGTCCTCTAACCCTAACCCTAGCCCGAACCCTAACACTAACACTTCGCCGAAGCCTGACCCTCACCCGTCCCGTAATCCTTACACGTACGCTAACACTAGCCCGCGCCCTCACACTCACACTCACCCTAAAGTGTTGTCCTACCCTCATCTAGACCCTAAACCGTCCCCGTCCCCTAACCCTAAACCTAGCACGAACCCTAACAATAACCCTTCCCCGAAGCCTGACCCTCACCCGTCCCTTAATCCTAACCTGTACGCTAACACTAACCCACGCCTTCAGACGCATGCTTAACCTAAAGCATTGTCGTACCCTCACCTGGATCCTAAACCGTCCCCGGCCCCGTCCCCTAACCCTAGCCCGAAACCTAACCCTAACCCTTCGCCTAAGCCTGACACTCACCCGTCCCCTAAACCTAACCCGTACGCTAACACTAACCCGTGCCCTCACACTCACGCTCACCCTAAAGCGTTGTCGTCCCCTCACCTGGACACTAAACCGTCCCCTTCCCCTAACCCTAACCCTAGCCCGAACCCTAACCCTAACCCTTCCCCGAAGCCTGACCCTCACCCGTCCCCTAATCCTAACCCGGACACTAACACTAACCCGTGCCCTCACACGCACGCTCCTACTAAAGCGTTGTGGTACAATCACCTGAACCCTAAACCGTCCCCGTCCCCTAACCCTAACCCTAGCCCGAACCCTAACTCTAACACTTCCCCGAGGCCTGACCCTAACCCGTCCCCTAATCCTAACCCGGACGCTAACACTAACCCCCGCCCTCACACGCACGCTCCCCCTAAAGCGTTCTCGTACCCTCACCTTGACCCTAAATCGTCCCCGTCACCTAACCCTAACCCTAGCCCGAACCGTAACCCTAACACTTCCCCGAAGCCTGACCCTCACCCGTCCCCTAATCCTAACCCGTACCCTAACAATAACCCACGCACTCACACGCACGCTCCCCCTAAAGCGTGGTAGTACCCTCACCTGGACCCTAAACCGTCCCCGTCCCCTAGCCTTAAACCTAGCCCGAACCCTAACCCTAACACTTCCCCGAAGCCTGACCCTCACCCGTCCCCTAATCCTAACCCATACGCTAACATTAACCCGCGCCCTCACACGCACACTCACCCAAAAGAGTTGTCGTACCCTCACCTGTACCTTAAACAGTCCTCGTCCCCTAACCCTAACCCTTTCCCGAACCATAACCCTAACACTTCCCCGAAGCCTGACTCTCACCCGTCCCATAATCCTACTCCGTACGCTAACTCTAACCCGCGCCCTCACATGCACGCTCCCCCTAAAGCGTTGTCGAACCCTCACCTGGACCCTAAACCGTCCCCGTCCCCTAACCCTAACCCTAGCCTGAACCCTAACCGTAACCCTTCCCCGAAGCCTGACCCTCACCCGTCCCCTAATCCTAACCCGAACGCTAACACTAACCCGCGCCCTCAAACGCACGCTCCCCCTAAAGCGTTGTTGTACCCTCACTTGGACCGAAAACAGTCCCCGTCCCCTAACGCTTACCCTGGCACGAACCCTAAACCTAACCCTTCCCCGAAGCCTGACCCTCACCCGTCCCCTAATCCTAACCCATGCGCAAACACTAACCCACGCCCTAACACGCACGCTCACCCTAAAGCGTGGTCGTACCCTGACCTGGACCCTAAACCGTCCCAGTCCCCTAACCCTAACCTTAGCCCGAACCATAAACCTAAACCTCCCCCGAAGCCAAACGGTCACCCAAACCTTAATCCTAACCCGTACGCTAACACTAACCCGCGCCCTCACAACCACGCTCCCCCTAAAGCGTTGTCGTATCCTCACCTGGACCCTAAACCGTCCCCGTCCCCTAACCCTAACCCTAGCCTGAACCCTAAACCTAAGCCTTCCCCGAAGCCTGACCCTCACCCGTCCCCTGATCCTAACCCGTACGCAAACACTAACATGCGCCCTCAAACGCACGCTCCCCCTAAAGCGTTGTCGTAACCTCACCTGGATCCTAAAACGTCCCCGTGCCCTAAAACCTAGCCCGAACCCTAACCCTAACCCTTCGCTTAAGCCTGACACTCACCCGTCCCCTAATCCTAACCCCTACGCTAACACTAACACGCGCCCTCACATGCACGCTCCGCTTAAAGCGCTGTCGTACCCTCACATGGACCCTAAACCATCCTCGTCCCCTAACCCTAACCCTAGCCCGAACCCTAACCCTAACACTTCGCCGAAGCCTGACCCTCACCCGTCTCCTAATCCTAACCCGTACACTAACACTAACCCGCGCCCTCACACTCACGCTCACCCTAAAGCGTTGTCGTACCCTCACCTGGACCCTAAACCGTCCCCGTCCCCTAACCCTAACCCTAGCCCGAACCCTAACCCTAACCCTTCCCTGAGGCCTGACCATCACCCGTCCCCTAATCCTAACCCGTACGCTAACTCTATCCCGCGCCCTCACACGCACGCTCCCCCTAAAGCGTTGTCGTACTCTGACCTGGACCCTAAACCGTCCCCGTCCCCTAACCCTAACCCTAGCCCGAACCGTAACCCTAAACCTTCCCCGAAGCCTGACACTCACCCGTCCCCTAATCCTAACCCGTATGCTAACACTAACCCACGCCCTCACTCGCACGATCCCCCAAGAGCATTTTCGTGACCTCACCTGGACCCTAAACCGTCCCCGTCCCCTAACCCTAACCCTAGCCCTAACCCTAACCCTAACCCTTCCCCGAAGCCTGACCCTCACCCGTTCCCTAATCCTAACCCGTACGCTAACACTAACCCGCGCCCTCACACGCACGCTCCCCCTAAAGCGTTGTCGTACCCTCACCTGGACCCTAAACAGTCCCCATCCCCTAACACTAACCCTAGCCCGAACCCTAACCCTAACTCTTCCCCGAAGCCTGACCCTCACCCGTCTCCTAATCCTAACCCGTACGCTAACACTAACCCACGCCCTCACTCGCACGCTCCCCCAAGAGCATTGTCGTGACCTCACCTGGACCCTAAACCGTCCCCGTCCCCTAACCCTAACCCTAGCCCTAACCCTAACCCTAACCCTTCCCCGAAGCCTGACCCTCACCCCTCCCCTAATCCTAACCCGTACGCTAATACTAACCCGCGCCCTCACACGCACGCTCCCCCTAAAGCGTTGTCGTACCCTCACATGGACCCTAAACCGTCCCCGTCCCCTAACCCTAACCCTAGTCCGAACCCTAACCCTAACCCTTCCCCGAAGCCTGACCCTCACCCGTCCCCTAATCTTAACCCGTACGCTAACACGAACCCGCGCCCTCACACTCACGCTGACCCTAAAGAGTTGTCGTACCCTCACCTGGACCCTAAACTGTCCCCATCCCCTAACCCTAACCCTAGCCCGAACCCTAACCCTAACACTTCCCCGAAGCCTGACCCTCACCCGTCCCCTAATCCTAAACCGTACGCTAACACTAACCCGCGCCCTCACACGCAAACTCCCCCTAAAGTGTTGTCGTACCCTTACCTGGACCCTAAACCGTCCCCATCCCCTAACCCTAACCCTAGCCCGAACCCTAACCCTAACACTTCGCCGAAGCCTGACCCTAACCCGTCCCCTAATCCTAACCCGGACGCTAACACTAACCTGCGCCCTCACACGCACGCTCCCCCTAAAGCGTTGTGGTACCCTCACCTGGACCCTAAACCGTCCCCATCCCCTAACCCTAACCCTACCCCGAACCCTAACCCTAACACTTCCCCGAAGCCTGACCCTCACCCGTACCCTAATCCTAACCCATACGCTAACACTAACCAGCGCCCTCACTCGCACACTCCCCCAAGAGCGTTGTCGTACCCTCACCTGGACCCTAAACCGTCCCCGTCCCCTAACCCTAACCCTAGCCCGAACCCTAACCCTAAACCTTCGCCTAAGCCTGACCCTCACCCGTCCCCTAATCCTAACCCGGACGTTAACACTAACCCGCGCCCTCACACTCACGCTCCCCCTAAAGTGTTGTCGTACCCTCACCTGACCCTAAACCGTCCCCGTCCCCTAACCCTAACCCTTTCCCGAACCTTAACTCTAACCCATCCCCGAAGACTGACCCTCTCCCGTCCCCTAATCCTAAACCGTACGCTAACACTAACCCGTGCCCTCACACGCACGCTCCCCCTAAAGCGTTGTCGTACCCTCACCTGGACCCTAAACCGTCCCCGTCCCCTAAACCTAACCCTAGCCCGAACCCTAACCCTAACCTTTCCCCGAAGCCTGACCCTCACCAGTCCCCTAATCCTAACCCGTACGTAACACTAACCCGCGCCCTCACACGCACGCTCCCCCTAAAGCGTTGTCGTACCCTCACCTGGACCCTAAACCGTCCCCATCCCCTAACCCTAACCCTAGCCCGAACCCTAACCCTAACTCTTCCCCGAAGCCTGACCCTCACCCGTCCCCTAATCCTAACCCGTATGCTAACACTAACCCACGCCCTCACTCGCACGATCCCCCAAGAGCATTGTCGTGATCTCACCTGGACCCTAAACCGTCCCCGTCCCCTAACCCTAACCCTAGCCCTAACCCTAACCCTAACCCTTCCCCGAAGCCTGACCCTCACCCGTCACCTAAATCTAACCCGTACGCTAACACTAACCCGCGCCCTCACACGCACGCTCCCCCTAAAGCGTTGTCGTACCCTCACCTGGACCCTAAACAGTCCCCATCCCCTAACACTAACCCTAGCCCGAACCCTAACCCTATATTTCCCCGAAGCCTAACCCTCACCCGTCCCCTAATCCTAACCCGTACGCTAACACTAAACCGCGCCCTCACTCGCACGCTCCCCCAAGAGCATTGTTGTGACCTCACTTGAACCCTAAACCGTCCCCGTCCCCTAACCCTAACCCTAGCCCTAACCCTAACCCTAACCCTTCCCCGAAGCCTGACCCTCACCCGTCCCCTAATCCTAACCCGTACGCTAACACTAAACCGCGCCCTCAAACGCACGCTCCCCCTAAAGCGTTGTCGTACCCTCACTTGGACCCTAAACCGTCCCCGTCCCCTAACCCTAACCCTAGCCTGAACCCTAACCCTAACCCTTCCACGAAGCCTGACCCTCACCCGTCCCCTAATCCTAACCCATGCGCAAACACTAACCCACGCCCTCACACGCACGCTCACCCTAAAGCGTGGTAGTACCCTGACCTGGACCCTAAACCGTCCCCGTCCCCTAACCCTAACCTTAGCCCGAACCATCAAATTAACCCTCCCCCGAAGCCTGACGGTCACCCGAACCTTAATCCCAACCCGTACGCTAACACTAACCCGCGCCCTCACACCCACGCTCCCCCTAGAGCGTTGTCGTACCCTCACCTGGACCCTAAACCGTCCCCGTCCCCTAACCCTAACCGTAGCCCGAACCCTAACCCTAACCCTTCCCCGAAGCCTGACCCTCACCCGTCCCCTAATCCTAACCCGTACCCTAACAATAACCCGCGCACTCACACACACGCTTCCCCTAAAGCATTGTCGTACCCTCACCTGGACCCTAAACCATCCCCGTCCCCTAACCCTAACACTAGCCCGAACCCTAACCCTAACCCTTCCCTGAAGCCTGACCCTCAGCCGTCCCCTAATCCTAACCCGTACGCTAACACTAACCCGCGGCCTCACTCGCACGCTCCCCCAAGAGCGTTGTCGTGACCTCACCTGGACCCTAAACCGTCCCCGTCCCCTAACCCTAACCCTAGCCCGAACCCTAACCCAAAACCTTCGCCTAACCTCACCCTCACCCGTCCCCTAATCCTAACCCGGACGTTAACACTAACCCGCGCCCTCACACTCACGCTCCCCCTAAAGTGTTGTCGTACCCTCACCTGGACCCTAAGCCGTCCCCGTCCCCTAACCCTAACCCTAGACTTAACCCTAACCCTAACCCTTCCCCGAAGTCTGACCCTCACCCGTCACCTAATCCTAACCCGCACACTAACACTAACCCGCACCGCACGCTCCCCCTAAACCGTTGTCGTACCCTCACCTGGACCCTAAACCGTTCCCGTCCCCTAACCCGAACCCTAGCCCGAACCCTAACCCTAACCCTTCCCCGAAGCCTGACCCTCACCCGTCCCCTAATCCTAACCCGTACGCTAACACTAACCCGCGCCCTCACACGCACGCTCCCCTAAAGTGTTGTCGTACCCTCACCTGGACCCTAAACCGTCCCCGGCCCCTAACCCTAACCCTAGCCCGAACCCTAACCCTAACCCTTCCCCGAAGCCTGACCCTCACCCGTCCCCTAAACCTAACCCGAACGCTAACACTAACCCGCGCCCTCACACGCACGCTCCCCCTAAAGCGTTGTCGTACCCTCACCTGGACCCTAAACCGTCCCCGTCCCCTAACCGTAACCCTACCCTGAACCCTAACCCTAACCCTTCCTTGAAGCCTGACACTCACCCGTCACCTAATCCTAACCCGTATACAAACACTAACCCACGCCCTCACACGACTGCTCCCCCTAAAGCGTTGTCGTACCCTCACCTGGACCCTAAACCATCCCAGTCCCCTAACACTAACCCTAGCCCGAACACTAACCCTAACCCTTGCCCGAAGCCTGACCCTCACCCGTCCCCTAATCCTAACACGTACCCTAACACTAACATGTGCCCTCACACGCACGCTCCCCCTAAAGCGTTGTCGTACCCTCACATGGACCCTAAACCATCGCCGTCCTCTAACACTAAACCTAGCCCAAACCCTAACTCTAACCCATCCCTGAAGCCTGACCCTCACCCGTCCCCTAATCCTAACCCGTATGCTAACACTAACCTGCGACCTCACAGGCATGCGCCCCCTAAAGCGTTTTCGTACCCTCACCTGGACCCTAAACCGTCCCCGTCCCCTAACCCTAACCCTTTCCCGAACCCTAACCCTAACACTTCCGCGAAGCCTGACCCTCACCCGTCCCCTAATCCTAAACCGGACGCTAACACTAACCCGTGCCCTCACACGCACGCTCCCCCTAAAGCGTTGTCGTACCCTCACCTGGACCCTAAACCGTCCCCATCGCCTAACCCTAACCCTAGCCCGAACCCTAACCCCAACCCTTCCCCGAAGCCTGACCCTCACCCGTCCCCTAATCCTAACCGTACCCTAACAATAACCCGTGCACTCACACGCACGCTCCCCCTAAAGCATTGTCGTACCCTCACCTGGACCCTAAACCGTCCCCATCCCCTAACCCTAACCCTAGCCCGAACTCTAACCCTAACACTTCCCCGAGGCCTGACCATCACCCGTCCCCTAATCTTAACCCGTACGCTAGCACAAACCCGCGCCCTGACACGCACGTTCCCCCTAAAGCGTTGTCGTACCCTCACCTGGACCCTAAACCGTCCCCGTCCCCTAACCCTAACCCTAGCCCGAACCCTAACCCTAACCGTTCACCGAAGCCTGACCCTCACCCGTCCCCTAATCCTAAACCGTACGCTAACACTAACGCTCGCCCTCACACGCATGCTCCCCCTAAAGCGTTGTCGTACCCTCACCTGGACCCTAAACCGTCCCCGTCCCCTAACCTTAAAGCTAGTCCGAACCCTAATCCTAACCCTTCCCCGAAGCCTGACCTTCACCCGTCCGCTAATCCTAACCCGTACGCTAACACTAACCCACGCCCTCACACGCACGCTCCTCCTAAATCATTGTCATACCCTCAACTGGACCCTAAACCGTCCCCGTCCCCTAACCCTAACCCTAGCCCGAACCCTAACCCTAACACTTCCCCGAAGCCTGACCCTCACCCGTCCCCTAATCCTAACCCGTACGGTAACACTAACCCGCGCCCTCACACGCACGCTCCCCCTAAAGCGTTGTCGTACCCTCACCTGGACCCTAAACCGTCCCCATCCCCTAACCCTAACCCTAGCCCTAACCCTAACCGTAACCCTTCCCCGAAGCCTGACCCTCACCCGTCCCCTAATCCTAACCCGTACGCTAACATTAAACCGCGCCCTCACACGCACGCTCCCCCTAAAGCGTTGTCGTACCCTCACCAGGACCCTAAACTGTCCCCTTCCCCTAAACCTAACCGTAGCCTTAATCCTAACCCTAACCCTTCCCCGATGCCTGACCCTCACACGTCCCCTAATCCTAACCCGTACGCTAACACTAACCCGCGCCCGCACACGCACACTGCCCCTTAAGTGTTGTCGTACCCTCACCTGGACCCTAAACCGTCCCCGTCCCCTAACCCTAACCCTAGCCCGAACCCTAACCCTAACAGTTCACCGAAGCCTGACCCTCACCCGTCCCCTAATCCTAATCCGTACGCTAACACTAACCCGCGCCCTCACACGCACGCTCCCCCTAAAGCGTTGTCGTACCCTCACCTGGACCCTAAACCGTCCTCATCGCCTAACCCTAACCCTAGCCCTAACCCTAACCGTAACCCTTCCCCGAAGCCTGACCCTCACCCGTCCCCTGATCCTAACCCGTACACTAAGACTAACCCGCGCCCTCACACGCACGCTCCGCTAAAGTGTTATACCCTCACCTGGACCCTAAACCGTCCCCAGCCCCTAACACTAACCCTAGCCCGAACCCTAACCCTAACCCTTCCCCGAAGCCTGACCCTCACCCGTCCCCTAATCCTAACCCGTACGCTAACAATAACCCGCGCCCTCAGACGCATGCTCAACCTAAAGCGTTGTCGTACCCTCACCTGGACCCTAAACCGTCCCCGTCCCCTGACCCTAACCCTAGCCCGAACCCTAACCCTAACCCTTCCCCGAAGCCTGACCCTCACCCTTGCCCTAATCCTAACCCGTACGCTAACACTAACCCGCGCCCGCACACGCACACTGCCCCTAAAGCGTTGTCGTACCCTCACCTGGACCCTAAACCGTCCCCGTCCCCTAACCCTAACCCTAGCCTTAACGCTAACCCTAAAACTTCCCCGAAGCCTGACCCTCACCCGTGCCCTAATCCTAACCCGTACGCTAACACTAACACACGCCCTCACACGCACGCTCCCCCTTAAGCATTGTCGTACCCACACCTGGACCCTAAACCGTCCCCGTCCCCTAACCCTAACCCTAGCCCGAACCCTAACCCTAACCGTTCACCGAAGCCTGACTCTCACCCGTCCCCTAATCCTAACCCGTACGCTAACACTAACCCGCGTCCTCACACGCACGCTCCCCCTAAAGCGTTGTCGTACCCTCACCTGGACCCTAAACCGTCCCCATCCCCTAACCCTAACCCTAGACCTAACCCTAACCGTAACCCTTCCCCGAAGCCTGACCCTCACCCGTCCCCTGATCCTAACCAGTACACTAAGACTAACCCGCGCCCTCACACGCACGCTCCCCTAAAGTGTTATCATACCCTCACCTGGACCCTAAACCGTCCCCAGCCCCTAACCCTAACCCTAGCCCGAACCCTAACCCTAACACTTCCCCGAAGCCTGACCCTCACCCGTCCCCTAATCCTAACCCGTACGCTAACAATAACCCGCACCCTCAGTCGCATGCTCAACCTAAAGCGTTGTCGTACCCTCACCTGGACCCTAAACCGTCCCCGTCCCCTAACCCTAACCCTAGCCCGAACCCTAACCCTAACCCTTCCCCGAAGCCTGACCCTCACGCGTGCCCTAATCCTAACCCGTACTCTAACACTAACCCACGCCCTCACACGCACGGTCCCCCTTAAGCATTGTCGTACCCTCACCTGGACCCTAAACCGTCCCCGTCCCCTAACCCTAACCCTAGCCCGAACCCTAACCCTAACTTTTCACCGAAGCCTGAAGCTCACCCGTCCCCTAATCCTAACCCGTACGCTAACACTAACCCGCGCCCTCACACGCACACTCCCCCTAAAGCGTTGTCGTACCCTCACCTGGACCCTAAACCGTCCCTGTCCCCTAACCCTAACCCTAGCCCTAACCCTAACTCTAACCCTTCCCCGAAGCCTGACCCTCACCCGTCCCCTAATCCTAACCCGTACGCTAACAGTAACCCGCACCTTCAGACGCATGCTTAACCTAAAGCATTGTCGTACCCTCACCTGTACCCTAAACAGTCCGCGTCCCCTAACCCTAACCCTAGCCCGAACCCTAAACCTAACCCTTCCCCGAAGCCTGACACTCACCCGTTCCCTAATCCTAACCCGTACGCTAACACTAACACGCGCCCTCACACGCACGCTCCCCCTAAAACGTTGTCGTACCCTCACCTGGATCCTAAACCGTCCCCGTCCCCGTCCCCTAATCCTAGCCGGAACACTAACCCTAACCCTTCGCCTAAGCCTGACACTCACCCGTCCCTTAATCCTAAACCGTACGCTAACACTAACCTGCGCCTTCACATGCACTCTCCCCTTAAAGCGTTGTCGTACCCTCACCTGGAACCTAAACCGTCCCCGTCCCCTAACCGTAACCCTAGCCTGAACCCTAACCCTAACCCTTCCTTGAAGCCTGACCCTCACCCGTCACCTAATCCTAACCCGTACACAAACACTGACCCGCGCCCTCACACGACCGCTCCCCCTAAAGCGTTGTCGTACCCTCACCTGGACCCTAAACCGTCCCCATCCCCTAACCCTAACCCTAGCCCGAACCCTAACCCTAACACTTCGCCGAAGCCTGACAGTCACCCGTCCCCTAATCCTAACCCGTACGCTAACACTAACCCACGCCCTCACACGCACGCTCACCCTAAAGCGTTGTCGTACCCTCACCTTGACCCTAAACCGTCCCCGTCCCCTAACTCTAACCCTAGCCCGAACCCTAACCCTAACCCTTCCCCGAAGCCTGACACTCACCCGTCCCCTAATTGTAACCCGTACCCTAACAATAACCCGCGCACTCACACACACGCTCCCCCTAAAGCATTGTCGTACCCTCACCTGGACCCTAAACCATCCCCGTCCCCTAACCCTAACACTAGCCCGAACCCTAACCCTAACCCTTCCCCGAAGCCTGACCCTCAGCCGTCCCCTAATCCTAACCCGTACGCTAACACTAACCCGCTCCCTCACACGCACGCTCCCCCTAAAGCGTTGTCGTACTCTCACCTGGACCCTAAACCGTCCCCGTCCCCTAACCCTAACCCTAGCCTTAACGCTAACCCTAAACCTTCCCCGAAGCCTGACCCTCACCCGTGCCCTAATCCTAACCCGTACGCTAACACTAACCCACGCCCTCACACGCACGCTCCCCCTTAAGTGTTGTCGTACCCTCACCTGGACCCTAAACCGTCCCCGTCCCCTGACCCTAACCCTAGCCCGAACCCTAACCCTAACCCTTCCCCGAAGCCTGACCCTCACCCTTGCCCTAATCCTAACCCGTACGCTAACACTAACCCGCGCCCGCACACGCACACTGCCCCTAAAGCGTTGTCGTACCCTCACCTGGACCCTAAACCGTCCCCGTCCCCTAACCCTAACCCTAGCCTTAACGCTAACCCTAAAACTTCCCCGAAGCCTGACCCTCACCCGTGCCCTAATCCTAACCCGTACGCTAACACTAACACACGCCCTCACACGCACGCTCCCCCTTAAGCATTGTCGTACCCACACCTGGACCCTAAACCGTCCCCGTCCCCTAACCCTAACCCTAGCCCGAACCCTAACCCTAACCGTTCACCGAAGCCTGACTCTCACCCGTCCCCTAATCCTAACCCGTACGCTAACACTAACCCGCGTCCTCACACGCACGCTCCCCCTAAAGCGTTGTCGTACCCTCACCTGGACCCTAAACCGTCCCCATCCCCTAACCCTAATCCTAGACCTAACCCTAACCGTAACCCTTCCCCGAAGCCTGACCCTCACCCGTCCCCTGATCCTAACCAGTACACTAAGACTAACCCGCGCCCTCACACGCACGCTCCCCTAAAGTGTTATCATACCCTCACCTGGACCCTAAACCGTCCCCAGCCCCTAACCCTAACCCTAGCCCGAACCCTAACCCTAACACTTCCCCGAAGCCTGACCCTCACCCGTCCCCTAATCCTAACCCGTACGCTAACAATAACCCACACCCTCACACGCACGCTCCCCCTAAAGCGTTGTGGTACCCTCACCTGGACCCTAAACCGTCCCCGTCTCCTAACCCTAACCCTACCCCGAACCCTAACCCTAACACTTCCCCGAAGCCTGACCCTCACCCGTACCCTAATCCTAACCCATACGCTAACACTAACCAGCGCCCTCACTCGCACACTCCCCCAAGAGCGTTGTCGTACCCTCACCTGGACCCTAAACCGTCCCCGTCCCCTAACCCTAACCCTAGCCCGAACCCTAACCCTAAACCTTCGCCTAAGCCTGACCCTCACCCGTCCCCTAATCCTAACCCGGACGTTAACACTAACCCGCGCCCTCACACTCACGCTCCCCCTAAAGTGTTGTCGTACCCTCACCTGACGCTAAACCGTCCCCGTCCCCTAACCCTAACCCTTTCCCGAACCTTAACTCTAACCCATCCCCGAAGACTGACCCTCTCCCGTCCCCTAATCCTAAACCGTACGCTAACACTAACCCGTGCCCTCACACGCACGCTCCCCCTAAAGCGTTGTCGTACCCTCACCTGGACCCTAAACCGTCCCCGTCCCCTAAACCTAACCCTAGCCCGAACCCTAACCCTAACCTTTCCCCGAAGCCTGACCCTCACCAGTCCCCTAATCCTAACCCGTACGTAACACTAACCCGCGCCCTCACACGCACGCTCCCCCTAAAGCGTTGTCGTACCCTCACCTGGACCCTAAACCGTCCCCATCCCCTAACCCTAACCCTAGCCCGAACCCTAACCCTAACTCTTCCCCGAAGCCTGACCCTCACCCGTCCCCTAATCCTAACCCGTACGCTAACACTAACCCACGCCCTCACTCGCACGATCCCCCAAGAGCATTGTCGTGATCTCACCTGGACCCTAAACCGTCCCCGTCCCCTAACCCTAACCCTAGCCCTAACCCTAACCATAACCCTTCCCCGAAGCCTGACCCTCACCCGTCACCTAAATCTAACCCGTACGCTAACACTAACCCGCGCCCTCACACGCACGCTCCCCCTAAAGCGTTGTCGTACCCTCACCTGGACCCTAAACAGTCCCCATCCCCTAACACTAACCCTAGCCCGAACCCTAACCCTATATTTCCCCGAAGCCTAACCCTCACCCGTCCCCTAATCCTAACCCGTACGCTAACACTAAACCGCGCCCTCACTCGCACGCTCCCCCAAGAGCATTGTTGTGACCTCACTTGGACCCTAAACCGTCCCCGTCCCCTAACCCTAACCCTAGCCCTAACCCTAACCCTAACCCTTCCCCGAAGCCTGACCCTCACCCGTCCCCTAATCCTAACCCGTACGCTAACACTAAACCGCGCCCTCAAACGCACGCTCCCCCTAAAGCGTTGTCGTACCCTCACTTGGACCCTAAACCGTCCCCGTCCCCTAACCCTAACCCTAGCCTGAACCCTAACCCTAACCCTTCCACGAAGCCTGACCCTCACCCGTCCCCTAATCCTAACCCATGCGCAAACACTAACCCACGCCCTCACACGCACGCTCACCCTAAAGCGTGGTAGTACCCTGACCTGGACCCTAAACCGTCCCCGTCCCCTAACCCTAACCTTAGCCCGAACCATCAAATTAACCCTCCCCCGAAGCCTGACGGTCACCCGAACCTTAATCCCAACCCGTACGCTAACACTAACCCGCGCCCTCACACCCACGCTCCCCCTAGAGCGTTGTCGTACCCTCACCTGGACCCTAAACCGTCCCCGTCCCCTAACCCTAACCGTAGCCCGAACCCTAACCCTAACCCTTCCCCGAAGCCTGACCCTCAGCCGTCCATTAATCCTAACCCGTACGCTAACACTAACCCGCGCCCTCACTCGCACGCTCCCCCAAGAGCGTTGTCGTAACCTCACCTGGACCCTAAACCGTACCCGTCCCCTAACCCTAACCCTAGCCCGAACCGTAACCCTAAACCTTCGCCTAACCTGACCCTCACCCGTCCCCTAATCCTAACCCGGACGTTAACACTAACCCGCGCCCTCACACTCACGCTCCCCCTAAAGTGTTGTCGTACCCTCACCTGGACCCTAAGCCGTCCCCGTCCCCTAACCCTAACCCTAGACTTAACCCTAACCCTAACCCTTCCCCGAAGTCTGACCCTCACCCATCACCTAATCCTAACCCGCATGCTAACACTAACCCGCACCCTCACACGCACGCTCCCCCTAAACCGTTGTCGTACCCTCACCTGGACCCTAAACCGTTCCCGTCCCCTAACCCGAACCCTAGCCCGAACCATAACCCTAACCTTTCCCCGAAGCCTGACCCTCACCCGTCCCCTAATCCTAACCCGTACGCTAACACTAACCCGCGCCCTCACACGCACGCTCCCCCTAAAGCGTTGTAGTACTCTCACCTGGACCCTAAACCGTCCCCATCCCCTAACCCTAACCCTAGCCCGAATCCTAAATCTAACACTTCCCCGAAGGCTGACCCTCACCCGTCCCCTAATCCTAACCCATACGCTAAAACTAACCCATTCCCTCACACGCACGCTCCCCCTAAAGCGTTGTCATACACTCAGCTGGACCCTAAACCGTCCCCGTCCCCTAACCCTAACCCTAGCCCTAACCCTAACCCTAACCCTTCCTCGAAGCCTGAACCTCACCCGTCCCCTGATCCTAACCCGTACACTAACACTAACCTGCGCCCTCACACACACGCTCCCCTAAAGTGTTGTCGTACCCTCACCTGGACCCTAAACCGTCCCCGGCCCCTAACCCTAACCCTAGCCCGAACCCTAACCCTAACCCTTCCCCGAAGCCTGACCCTCACCCGTCCCCTAAACCTAACCTGTACGCTAACACTAACCCGCGACCTCAGACGCATGCTCAACCTAAAGCGTTGTCGTACCCTCACCTGGACCCTAAACCGTCCCCGTCCCCTAACCCTAACCCTAGCCCGAACCCTAAACCTAACACTTCGCCGAAGCCTGACACTCACCCGTCCCCTAATCCTAACCCGTAAGCTAACACTAACCCACGCCCTCACACGCACGCTCACCCTAAAGCGTTGTCGTACCTCACCTTGACCCTAAACCGTTCCCGTCCCCTAAGCCTAACCCTAGCCCGAACCCTAACCCTAACCCTTCCCCGAAGCCTGACCCTCACCCGTCCCCTAATCCTAACCCGTACCCTAACAATAACCCGCGCACTCACACACACGCTTCCCCTAAAGCATTGTCGTACCCTCACCTGGACCCTAAACCATCCCCGTCCCCTAACCCTAACACTAGCCCGAACCCTAACCCTAACCCTTCCCTGAAGCCTGACCCTCAGCCGTCCCCTAATCCTAACCCGTACGCTAACACTAACCCGCGGCCTCACTCGCACGCTCCCCCAAGAGCGTTGTCGTGACCTCACCTGGACCCTAAACCGTCCCCGTCCCCTAACCCTAACCCTAGCCCGAACCCTAACCCAAAACCTTCGCCTAACCTCACCCTCACCCGTCCCCTAATCCTAACCCGGACGTTAACACTAACCCGCGCCCTCACACTCACGCTCCCCCTAAAGTGTTGTCGTACCCTCACCTGGACCCTAAGCCGTCCCCGTCCCCTAACCCTAACCCTAGACTTAACCCTAACCCTAACCCTTCCCCGAAGTCTGACCCTCACCCGTCACCTAATCCTAACCCGCACGCTAACACTAACCCGCACCGCACGCTCCCCCTAAACCGTTGTCGTACCCTCACCTGGACCCTAAACCGTTCCCGTCCCCTAACCCGAACCCTAGCCCGAACCCTAACCCTAACCCTTCCCCGAAGCCTGACCCTCACCCGTCCCCTAATCCTAACCCGTACGCTAACACTAACCCGCGCCCTCACACGCACGCTCCCCTAAAGTGTTGTCGTACCCTCACCTGGACCCTAAACCGTCCCCGGCCCCTAACCCTAACCCTAGCCCGAACCCTAACCCTAACCCTTCCCCGAAGCCTGACCCTCACCCGTCCCCTAAACCTAACCCGAACGCTAACACTAACCCGCGCCCTCACACGCACGCTCCCCCTAAAGCGTTGTCGTACCCTCACCTGGACCCTAAACCGTCCCCGTCCCCTAACCGTAACCCTACCCTGAACCCTAACCCTAACCCTTCCTTGAAGCCTGACACTCACCCGTCACCTAATCCTAACCCGTATACAAACACTAACCCACGCCCTCACACGACTGCTCCCCCTAAAGCGTTGTCGTACCCTCACCTGGACCCTAAACCATCCCAGTCCCCTAACACTAACCCTAGCCCGAACACTAACCCTAACCCTTGCCCGAAGCCTGACCCTCACCCGTCCCCTAATCCTAACACGTACCCTAACACTAACATGTGCCCTCACACGCACGCTCCCCCTAAAGCGTTGTCGTACCCTCACATGGACCCTAAACCATCGCCGTCCTCTAACACTAAACCTAGCCCAAACCCTAACTCTAACCCATCCCTGAAGCCTGACCCTCACCCGTCCCCTAATCCTAACCCGTATGCTAACACTAACCTGCGACCTCACAGGCATGCGCCCCCTAAAGCGTTTTCGTACCCTCACCTGGACCCTAAACCGTCCCCGTCCCCTAACCCTAACACTAGCCCGAACCGTAACCCTAAGCCTTCCCGGAAGCCTGACCCTCACCCGTCCCCTAATCCTAAACCGGACGCTAACAGTAACCCGCGCCCTCACACGCACGCTCCCCCTAAAGTGTTGTCGTACCCTCACCTGGACCCTAAACCATCCCCGTCCCCTAACCCTAACCCTTTCCCGAACCCTAACCCTAACACTTCCGCGAAGCCTGACCCTCACCCGTCCCCTAATCCTAAACCGGACGCTAACACTAACCCGTGCCCTCACACGCACGCTCCCCCTAAAGCGTTGTCGTACCCTCACCTGGACCCTAAACCGTCCCCATCGCCTAACCCTAACCCTAGCCCGAACCCTAACCCCAACCCTTCCCCGAAGCCTGACCCTCACCCGTCCCCTAATCCTAACCGTACCCTAACAATAACCCGTGCACTCACACGCACGCTCCCCCTAAAGCATTGTCGTACCCTCACCTGGACCCTAAACCGTCCCCATCCCCTAACCCTAACCCTAGCCCGAACTCTAACCCTAACACTTCCCCGAGGCCTGACCATCACCCGTCCCCTAATCTTAACCCGTACGCTAGCACAAACCCGCGCCCTGACACGCACGTTCCCCCTAAAGCGTTGTCGTACCCTCACCTGGACCCTAAACCGTCCCCGTCCCCTAACCCTAACCCTAGCCCGAACCCTAACCCTAACCGTTCACCGAAGCCTGACCCTCACCCGTCCCCTAATCCTAAACCGTACGCTAACACTAACGCTCGCCCTCACACGCATGCTCCCCCTAAAGCGTTGTCGTACCCTCACCTGGACCCTAAACCGTCCCCGTCCCCTAACCTTAAAGCTAGTCCGAACCCTAATCCTAACCCTTCCCCGAAGCCTGACCTTCACCCGTCCGCTAATCCTAACCCGTACGCTAACACTAACCCACGCCCTCACACGCACGCTCCTCCTAAATCATTGTCATACCCTCAACTGGACCCTAAACCGTCCCCGTCCCCTAACCCTAACCCTAGCCCGAACCCTAACCCTAACACTTCCCCGAAGCCTGACCCTCACCCGTCCCCTAATCCTAACCCGTACGGTAACACTAACCCGCGCCCTCACACGCACGCTCCCCCTAAAGCGTTGTCGTACCCTCACCTGGACCCTAAACCGTCCCCATCCCCTAACCCTAACCCTAGCCCTAACCCTAACCGTAACCCTTCCCCGAAGCCTGACCCTCACCCGTCCCCTAATCCTAACCCGTACGCTAACATTAAACCGCGCCCTCACACGCACGCTCCCCCTAAAGCGTTGTCGTACCCTCACCAGGACCCTAAACTGTCCCCTTCCCCTAAACCTAACCGTAGCCTTAATCCTAACCCTAACCCTTCCCCGATGCCTGACCCTCACACGTCCCCTAATCCTAACCCGTACGCTAACACTAACCCGCGCCCGCACACGCACACTGCCCCTTAAGTGTTGTCGTACCCTCACCTGGACCCTAAACCGTCCCCGTCCCCTAACCCTAACCCTAGCCCGAACCCTAACCCTAACAGTTCACCGAAGCCTGACCCTCACCCGTCCCCTAATCCTAATCCGTACGCTAACACTAACCCGCGCCCTCACACGCACGCTCCCCCTAAAGCGTTGTCGTACCCTCACCTGGACCCTAAACCGTCCTCATCGCCTAACCCTAACCCTAGCCCTAACCCTAACCGTAACCCTTCCCCGAAGCCTGACCCTCACCCGTCCCCTGATCCTAACCCGTACACTAAGACTAACCCGCGCCCTCACACGCACGCTCCGCTAAAGTGTTATACCCTCACCTGGACCCTAAACCGTCCCCAGCCCCTAACACTAACCCTAGCCCGAACCCTAACCCTAACCCTTCCCCGAAGCCTGACCCTCACCCGTCCCCTAATCCTAACCCGTACGCTAACAATAACCCGCGCCCTCAGACGCATGCTCAACCTAAAGCGTTGTCGTACCCTCACCTGGACCCTAAACCGTCCCCGTCCCCTGACCCTAACCCTAGCCCGAACCCTAACCCTAACCCTTCCCCGAAGCCTGACCCTCACCCTTGCCCTAATCCTAACCCGTACGCTAACACTAACCCGCGCCCGCACACGCACACTGCCCCTAAAGCGTTGTCGTACCCTCACCTGGACCCTAAACCGTCCCCGTCCCCTAACCCTAACCCTAGCCTTAACGCTAACCCTAAAACTTCCCCGAAGCCTGACCCTCACCCGTGCCCTAATCCTAACCCGTACGCTAACACTAACACACGCCCTCACACGCACGCTCCCCCTTAAGCATTGTCGTACCCACACCTGGACCCTAAACCGTCCCCGTCCCCTAACCCTAACCCTAGCCCGAACCCTAACCCTAACCGTTCACCGAAGCCTGACTCTCACCCGTCCCCTAATCCTAACCCGTACGCTAACACTAACCCGCGTCCTCACACGCACGCTCCCCCTAAAGCGTTGTCGTACCCTCACCTGGACCCTAAACCGTCCCCATCCCCTAACCCTAACCCTAGACCTAACCCTAACCGTAACCCTTCCCCGAAGCCTGACCCTCACCCGTCCCCTGATCCTAACCAGTACACTAAGACTAACCCGCGCCCTCACACGCACGCTCCCCTAAAGTGTTATCATACCCTCACCTGGACCCTAAACCGTCCCCAGCCCCTAACCCTAACCCTAGCCCGAACCCTAACCCTAAACCTTCCCCGAAGCCTGACCCTCACCCGTCCCCTAATCCTAACCCGTACGCTAACAATAACCCGCACCCTCAGTCGCATGCTCAACCTAAAGCGTTGTCGTACCCTCACCTGGACCCTAAACCGTCCCCGTCCCCTAACCCTAACCCTAGCCCGAACCCTAACCCTAACCCTTCCCCGAAGCCTGACCCTCACGCGTGCCCTAATCCTAACCCGTACTCTAACACTAACCCACGCCCTCACACGCACGGTCCCCCTTAAGCATTGTCGTACCCTCACCTGGACCCTAAACCGTCCCCGTCCCCTAACCCTAACCCTAGCCCGAACCCTAACCCTAACTTTTCACCGAAGCCTGAAGCTCACCCGTCCCCTAATCCTAACCCGTACGCTAACACTAACCCGCGCCCTCACACGCACACTCCCCCTAAAGCGTTGTCGTACCCTCACCTGGACCCTAAACCGTCCCTGTCCCCTAACCCTAACCCTAGCCCTAACCCTAACTCTAACCCTTCCCCGAAGCCTGACCCTCACCCGTCCCCTAATCCTAACCCGTACGCTAACAGTAACCCGCACCTTCAGACGCATGCTTAACCTAAAGCATTGTCGTACCCTCACCTGTACCCTAAACAGTCCGCGTCCCCTAACCCTAACCCTAGCCCGAACCCTAAACCTAACCCTTCCCCGAAGCCTGACACTCACCCGTTCCCTAATCCTAACCCGTACGCTAACACTAACACGCGCCCTCACACGCACGCTCCCCCTAAAACGTTGTCGTACCCTCACCTGGATCCTAAACCGTCCCCGTCCCCGTCCCCTAATCCTAGCCGGAACACTAACCCTAACCCTTCGCCTAAGCCTGACACTCACCCGTCCCTTAATCCTAAACCGTACGCTAACACTAACCTGCGCCTTCACATGCACTCTCCCCTTAAAGCGTTGTCGTACCCTCACCTGGAACCTAAACCGTCCCCGTCCCCTAACCGTAACCCTAGCCTGAACCCTAACCCTAACCCTTCCTTGAAGCCTGACCCTCACCCGTCACCTAATCCTAACCCGTACACAAACACTGACCCGCGCCCTCACACGACCGCTCCCCCTAAAGCGTTGTCGTACCCTCACCTGGACCCTAAACCGTCCCCATCCCCTAACCCTAACCCTAGCCCGAACCCTAACCCTAACACTTCGCCGAAGCCTGACAGTCACCCGTCCCCTAATCCTAACCCGTACGCTAACACTAACCCACGCCCTCACACGCACGCTCACCCTAAAGCGTTGTCGTACCCTCACCTTGACCCTAAACCGTCCCCGTCCCCTAACTCTAACCCTAGCCCGAACCCTAACCCTAACCCTTCCCCGAAGCCTGACACTCACCCGTCCCCTAATCGTAACCCGTACCCTAACAATAACCCGCGCACTCACACACACGCTCCCCCTAAAGCATTGTCGTACCCTCACCTGGACCCTAAACCATCCCCGTCCCCTAACCCTAACACTAGCCCGAACCCTAACCCTAACCCTTCCCTGAAGCCTGACCCTCAGCCGTCCCCTAATCCTAACCCGTACGCTAACACTAACCCGCTCCCTCACACGCACGCTCCCCCTAAAGCGTTGTCGTACTCTCACCTGGACCCTAAACCGTCCCCGTCCCCTAACCCTAACCCTAGCCTTAACGCTAACCCTAAACCTTCCCCGAAGCCTGACCCTCACCCGTGCCCTAATCCTAACCCGTACGCTAACACTAACCCACGCCCTCACACGCACGCTCCCCCTTAAGTGTTGTCGTACCCTCACCTGGACCCTAAACCGTCCCCGTCCCCTGACCCTAACCCTAGCCCGAACCCTAACCCTAACCCTTCCCCGAAGCCTGACCCTCACCCTTGCCCTAATCCTAACCCGTACGCTAACACTAACCCGCGCCCGCACACGCACACTGCCCCTAAAGCGTTGTCGTACCCTCACCTGGACCCTAAACCGTCCCCGTCCCCTAACCCTAACCCTAGCCTTAACGCTAACCCTAAAACTTCCCCGAAGCCTGACCCTCACCCGTGCCCTAATCCTAACCCGTACGCTAACACTAACACACGCCCTCACACGCACGCTCCCCCTTAAGCATTGTCGTACCCACACCTGGACCCTAAACCGTCCCCGTCCCCTAACCCTAACCCTAGCCCGAACCCTAACCCTAACCGTTCACCGAAGCCTGACTCTCACCCGTCCCCTAATCCTAACCCGTACGCTAACACTAACCCGCGTCCTCACACGCACGCTCCCCCTAAAGCGTTGTCGTACCCTCACCTGGACCCTAAACCGTCCCCATCCCCTAACCCTAATCCTAGACCTAACCCTAACCGTAACCCTTCCCCGAAGCCTGACCCTCACCCGTCCCCTGATCCTAACCAGTACACTAAGACTAACCCGCGCCCTCACACGCACGCTCCCCTAAAGTGTTATCATACCCTCACCTGGACCCTAAACCGTCCCCAGCCCCTAACCCTAACCCTAGCCCGAACCCTAACCCTAACACTTCCCCGAAGCCTGACCCTCACCCGTCCCCTAATCCTAACCCGTACGCTAACAATAACCCACACCCTCAGTCGCATGCTCAACCTAAAGCGTTGTCGTACCCTCACCTGGACCCTAAACCGTCCCCGTCTCCTAACCCTAACCCTAGCCCGAACACTAACCCTAACCCTTCCCCGAAGCCTGACCCTCACGCGTGCCCTAATCCTAACCCGTACTCTAACACTAACCCACGCCCTCACACGCACGGTCCCCCTTAAGCATTGTCGTACCCTCACCTGGACCCTAAACCGTCCCCGTCCCCTAACCCTAACCCTAGCCCGAACCCTAACCCTAACTTTTCACCGAAGCCTGAAGCTCACCCGTCCCCTAATCCTAACCCGTACGCTAACACTAACCCGCGCCCTCACACGCACACTCCCCCTAAAGCGTTGTCGTACCCTCACCTGGACCCTAAACCGTCCCCGTCCCCTAACCCTAACCCTAGCCCTAACCCTAACTCTAACCCTTCCCCGAAGCCTGACCCTCACCCGTCCCCTAATCCTAACCCGTACGCTAACAGTAACCCGCACCTTCAGACGCATGCTTAACCTAAAGCATTGTCGTACCCTCACCTGTACCCTAAACAGTCCGCGTCCCCTAACCCTAACCCTAGCCCGAACCCTAAACCTAACCCTTCCCCGAAGCCTGACACTCACCCGTTCCCTAATCCTAACCCGTACGCTAACACTAACACGCGCCCTCACACGCACGCTCCCCCTAAAACGTTGTCGTACCCTCACCTGGATCCTAAACCGTCCCCGTCCCCGTCCCCTAATCCTAGCCGGAACACTAACCCTAACCCTTCGCCTAAGCCTGACACTCACCCGTCCCTTAATCCTAAACCGTACGCTAACACTAACCTGCGCCTTCACATGCACTCTCCCCTTAAAGCGTTGTCGTACCCTCACCTGGAACCTAAACCGTCCCCGTCCCCTAACCGTAACCCTAGCCGGAACCCTAACCCTAACCCTTCCTTGAAGCCTGACCCTCACCCGTCACCTAATCCTAACCCGTACACAAACACTAACCCGCGCCCTCACACGACCGCTCCCCCTAAAGCGTTGTCGTACCCTCACCTGGACCCTAAACCGTCCCCGTCCCCTAACCCTAACCCTAGCCCGAACCCTAACCCTAACACTTCGCCGAAGCCTGACACTCACCCGTCCCCTAATCCTAACCCGTACGCTAACACTAACCCACGCCCTCACACGCACGCTCACCCTAAAGCGTTGTCGTACCCTCACCTTGACCCTAAACCGTCCCCGTCCCCTAACCCTAACCCTAGCCCGAACCCTAACCCTAACCCTTCCCCGAAGCCTGACACTCACCCGTCCCCTAATCGTAACCCGTACCCTAACAATAACCCGCGCACTCACACACACGCTCCCCCTAAAGCATTGTCGTACCCTCACCTGGACCCTAAACCATCCCCGTCCCCTAACCCTAACACTAGCCCGAACCCTAACCCTAACCCTTCCCTGAAGCCTGACCCTCAGCCGTCCCCTAATCCTAACCCGTACGCTAACACTAACCCGCTCCCTCACACGCACGCTCCCCCTAAAGCGTTGTCGTACTCTCACCTGGACCCTAAACCATCCCCGTCCCCTAACCCTAACCCTAGCCTTAACGCTAACCCTAAACCTTCCCCGAAGCCTGACCCTCACCCGTGCCCTAATCCTAACCCGTACGCTAACACTAACCCACGCCCTCACACGCACGCTCCCCCTTAAGTGTTGTCGTACCCTCACCTGGACCCTAAACCGTCCCCGTCCCCTAACCCTAACCCTAGCCCGAACCCTAACCCTAACAGTTCACCGAAGCCTGACCCTCACCCGTCCCCTAATCCTAACCCGTACGCTAACACTAACCCGCGCCCTCACACGCACGCTCCCCCTAAAGCGTTGTCGTACCCTCACCTGGACCCTAAACCGTCCCCATCGCCTAACCCTAACCCTAGCCCTAACCCTAACCGTAATCCTTCCCCGAAGCCTGACCCTCACCCGTCCCCTGATCCTAACCCGTACACTAAGACTAACCCGCGCCCTCACACGCACGCTCCGCTAAAGTGTTATGATACCCTCACCTGGACCCTAAACCGTCCCCAGCCCCTAACCCTAACCCTAGCCCGAACCCTAACCCTAACCCTTCCCCGAAGCCTGACCCTCACCCGTCCCCTAATCCTAACCCGTACGCTAACAATAACCCGCGCCCTCAGACGCATGCTCAACCTAAAGCGTTGTCGTACCCTCACCTGGACCCTAAACCGTCCCCGTCCCCTGACCCTAACCCTAGCCCGAACCCTAAACCTAACCCTTCCCTGAAGCCTGACCCTCACCAGTCCCCTAATCCTAACCCATAGGCTAACACTAACCCATGCCCTCACACGCACGCTCCTACTAAACCGTTGTCGTACAATCACCTGGACCCTAAACTGTCCCCGTACCCTAACCCTAGCCCGAACCCTAACTCTAACACTTCCCCGAAGCCTGACACTAACCCTTCCCCTAATCCTAACCCGGACGCTAACACCAACCCGCGCTCTCACACGCACGCTCCCCCTAAAGCGTTGTCGTACCCTCACCTGGACACTAAACCGTCCCCATCCCCTAACCCTAGCCCGAACCCTAACCCTAACACTTCCCCGAGGCCTGACCATCACCCGGCCCCTAATCCTAACCCATACGGTAACACTAACCCGCGTCCTCACAAGCACGCTCCCACTGAAGCGTTGTCGTACCCTCACCTGAACCCTAAACCGTCTCCGTTCCCTAACCCTAACCCTAGCCCGAACACTAACCCTAACCCTTCCCCGAAGCCTGACCCTCACCCGTTCCCTAATCCTAACCGGTACGCTAACACTGACCCGCGCCCTCACACTCACGCTCACCCTAAAGTGTTGTCATACCCTCATCTGGACCCTAAACCGTCCCCGTCCCCTAACCCTACCCCTAGCCCGAACCCTAACCCTAACCCTTCCCCGAATCCTGACCCTCACCCGTCCCCTAATCCTAACCCGTACGCTAACACTAACCCTTGCCCTCACACTAACGCTCATCCTAAAGCGTTTTCGTACACTCACCTTGACCCTAAATCGTCCCCGTCACCTAACCCTAACCCTAGCTCGAACCCTAACCCTAACCCTTCCCCGAAGCCTGACTCTCACCCGTTCCGTAATCCTAACACGTACGCTAACACTAACACGTGCTCTCAGACGCATGCTCAACGTAAAGCGTTGTCGTACCCTCATCTGGACTCTAAACCGTCCAAGTACCCTAACCCTAACCCTAGCCCGAACCCTAACCCTAACACTTCCCCGAAGGCTGACCCTCACCCGTCCCGTAATCCTAACCCGTACGCTAACACTAACCCGCGCCCTCACACGCACGCTCCCCCTAAAGCGTTGTCATACCCTCACCTGGACCCTAAACCGTCCCCGTCTCCTAACCCTAACACTTCCCCGAAGCCTGACCCTCACACGTCCCCTAATCCTAACCCGTACACTAACACTAACCCACGCCCTAACACGCACGCTCCCCCTAAAGCATTGTCATACCCTCAACTGGACCCTAAACCGTCCCCGTCCCGTAACCCTAACCCTAGCCCGAACCCTAACCCTAACACTTCCCCGAAGCCTGACCATCACCCGTCCCCTAATCTTAACCCGTACGCTAACACTAACCCGTGCCCTCACACGCACGCTCCCCCTAAAGCGTTGTCGTACCCTCACCTGGACCCTAAACCGTCCCCGTCCCCTAACCCTAACCCTAGCCCGAACCCTAACTCTAAACCTTGGCCTAAGCCTGACCCTCACCCGTCCTCTAATACTAACCCGTACGCTAACATTAACCCGCGCCTTCACATGCACGATTCCCCTAAAGCGTTGTCGTACCCTAACCGGAACCCTAAACCGTCCCCGTCCCCTAACCCTAACCGTAGCCTTAACCCTAACCCTAACCGTTCCCCGAAGCCTGACCCTCACACATCCCCTAATCCTAACCCGTACGCTAACACTAACCCGCGCCCTCACACGCACGCTCCCCCTAAAGCGTTGTCGTGCCCTCACCTGGACCCTAAACCGTCTCCGTCCCCTAACCCTAAACCTAGCCCTAACCCTAACCGTAACCCTTCCCCGAAGCCTGACCCTCACCCGTCCCCTAATCCTAACCCGTATGCTAACACTAACCCGCGCCCTCAGACGCATGCTCAACCTAAAGCGTTGTCGTACCCTCACCTGGACCGTAAACCGTCCCCGTCCCCTAACCCTAACCCTAGCCCGAACCCTAACCCTAACCATTCCTTGAAGCCTGACCCTCTTCCGTCACCTAATCCTATCCCGTACGCAAACACTAACCCGCGCCCTCACACGACCGCTCCCCCTAAAGCGTTGTCGTACCCTCACCTGGACCCTAAACCATCCCCGTCTCCTAACCCTAACCCTAGCACGAACCATAACCCTAAACCTTCCCGAAGCCTGACCCTCACCCGTCCCCTAATCCTAACCCATGCGCAAACACTAACCCACGCCCTCACACGCACGCTCACCCTAAAGCGTGGTCGTACCCTGACCTGGACCCTAAACCATCCCAGTCCCCTAACCCTAACCTTAGCCCGAACCATAAACCTAACCCTCCCCCGAAGCCAAACGGTCACACGAACCTTAATCCTAACCCGTACGCTAACACTAACCCGCGCCCTCACACCCACGCTCCCCCTAAAGCGTTGTCGTACCCTCACCTGGACCCTAAACCGTCCCCGTCCCCTAACCCTAACCCTAGCCCGAACCGTAACACTAACCCTTCCTTGAAGCCTGATCCTCACCCTTCACCTAATCCTAACCCGTATGCAAACTCTAAACCGCACCCTCACACGACCGCTCCCCCTAAAGCGTTGTCGTACCCTGACCTGGACCCTAAACCATCCCAGTCCCCTAACACTAACCCTAGCCCGAACCCTAACCCTTACCCTTCCCCGAAGCCTGACCCTCACCCGTCCCGCAATCCTAACACGTACGCTAACACTAACACGTGCTCTCAGACGCATGCTCAACGTAAAGCGTTGTCGTACCCTCACCTGGACCCTAAACCGTCCCCGTCCCCTAACCCTAAACCTAGCCCAAACCCTAACCCTAACCCTTCCCCGAAGCCTGACCCTCACCCGTCACCTAATCCTAACCCGTACGCTAACACTAACCCACACCCTCAGACGCATGCTCAACCTAAAGCTTTGTCGTACCCTCACCTGGACCCTAAAACGTCCCCGTCCCCTAACCCTAACCCTAGCCCGAACCCTAAACCTAACCCTTCCTTGAAGCCTGACCCTCACCCGTCACCTAATCTTATCCCGTACGCAAACACTAACCCGCACACTCACACGACCGCTCCCCCTAAAGCGTTGTCGTACCCTCACCTGGACCCTAAACCATACCAGTCCCCTAACACTAACGCTAGCCCGAACCCTAACCCTAACCCTTCCCCAAAGCCTGACCCTCACCCGTCCCCTAATCCTAACACGTACGCTAACACTAACACGTGCCCTCACACGCACGCTCCCCCTAAAGCGTTGTCGTACCCTCACATGGACCCTACACCATCCCCGTCCTCTAACCCTAACCCTAGCCCGAACCCTAACACTAACACTTCGCCGAAGCCTGACCCTCACCCGTCCCGTAATCCTTACACGTACGTTAACACTAGCCCGCGCCCTCACACTCACACTCACCCTAAAGTGTTGTCCTACCCTCATCTAGACCCTAAACCGTCCCCGTCCCGTAACCCTAAACCTAGCACGAACCCTAACAATAACCCTTCCCCGAAGCCTGACCCTCACCCGTCCCTTAATCCTAACCCGTACGCTAACACTAACCCACGCCTTCAGACGCATGCTTAACCTAAAGCATTGTCGTACCCTCACCTGGATCCTAAACCGTCCCCGGCCCCGTCCCCTAACCCTAGCCCGAAACCTAACCCTAACCCTTCGCCTAAGCCTGACACTCACCCGTCCCCTAAACCTAACCCGTACGCTAACACTAACCCGTGCCCTCACACTCACGCTCACCCTAAAGCGTTGTCGTCCCCTCACCTGGACACTAAACCGTCCCCTTCCCCTAACCCTAACCCTAGCCCGAACCCTAACCCTAACCCTTCCCCGAAGCCTGACCCTCACCCGTCCCCTAATCCTAACCCGGACACTAACACTAACCCGTGCCCTCACACGCACGCTCCTACTAAAGCGTTGTGGTACAATCACCTGAACCCTAAACCGTCCCCGTCCCCTAACCCTAACCCTAGCCCGAACCCTAACTCTAACACTTCCCCGAGGCCTGACCCTAACCCGTCCCCTAATCCTAACCCGGACGCTAACACTAACCCCCGCCCTCACACGCACGCTCCCCCTAAAGCATTCTCGTACCCTCACCTTGACCCTAAATCGTCCCCGTCACCTAACCCTAACCCTAGCCCGAACCGTAACCCTAACACTTCCCCGAAGCCTGACCCTCACCCGTCCCCTAATCCTAACCCGTACCCTAACAATAACCCACGCACTCACACGCACGCTCCCCCTAAAGCGTGGTAGTACCCTCACCTGGACCCTAAACCGTCCCCGTCCCCTAGCCTTAAACCTAGCCCGAACCCTAACCCTAACACTTCCCCGAAGCCTGACCCTCACCCGTCCCCTAATCCTAACCCATACGCTAACATTAACCCGCGCCCTCACACGCACACTCACCCAAAAGAGTTGTCGTACCCTCACCTGTACCTTAAACAGTCCCCGTCCCCTAACCCTAACCCTTTCCCGAACCCTAACCCTAACACTTCCCCGAAGCCTGACTCTCACCCGTCCCATAATCCTACTCCGTACGCTAACTCTAACCCGCGCCCTCACATGCACGCTCCCCCTAAAGCGTTGTCGAACCCTCACCTGGACCCTAAACCGTCCCCGTCCCCTAACCCTAACCCTAGCCTGAACCCTAACCGTAACCCTTCCCCGAAGCCTGACCCTCACCCGTCCCCTAATCCTAACCCGAACGCTAACACTAACCCGCGCCCTCAAACGCACGCTCCCCCTAAAGCGTTGTTGTACACTCACTTGGACCGAAAACAGTCCCCGTCCCCTAACGCTTACCCTGGCACGAACCCTAAACCTAACCCTTCCCCGAAGCCTGACCCTCACCCGTCCCCTAATCCTAACCCATGCGCAAACACTAACCCACGCCCTAACACGCACGCTCACCCTAAAGCGTGGTCGTACCCTGACCTGGACCCTAAACCGTCCCAGTCCCCTAACCCTAACCTTAGCCCGAACCATAAACCTAAACCTCCCCCGAAGCCAAACGGTCACCCAAACCTTAATCCTAACCCGTACGCTAACACTAACCCGCGCCCTCACAACCACGCTCCCCCTAAAGCGTTGTCGTATCCTCACCTGGACCCTAAACCGTCCCCGTCCCCTAACCCTAACCCTAGCCTGAACCCTAAACCTAAGCCTTCCCCGAAGCCTGACCCTCACCCGTCCCCTGATCCTAACCCGTACGCAAACACTAACACGCGCCCTCAAACGCACGCTCCCCCTAAAGCGTTGTCGTAACCTCACCTGGATCCTAAAACGTCCCCGTGCCCTAAAACCTAGCCCGAACCCTAACCCTAACCCTTCGCTTAAGCCTGACACTCACCCGTCCCCTAATCCTAACCCCTACGCTAACACTAACACGCGCCCTCACATGCACGCTCCGCTTAAAGCGCTGTCGTACCCTCACATGGACCCTAAACCATCCTCGTCCCCTAACCCTAACCCTAGCCCGAACCCTAACCCTAACACTTCGCCGAAGCCTGACCCTCACCCGTCTCCTAATCCTAACCCGTACACTAACACTAACCCGCGCCCTCACACTCACGCTCACCCTAAAGCGTTGTCGTACCCTCACCTGGACCCTAAACCGTCCCCGTCCCCTAACCCTAACCCTAGCCCGAACCCTAACCCTAACCCTTCCCTGAGGCCTGACCATCACCCGTCCCCTAATCCTAACCCGTACGCTAACTCTATCCCGCGCCCTCACACGCACGCTCCCCCTAAAGCGTTGTCGTACTCTGACCTGGACCCTAAACCGTCCCCGTCCCCTAACCCTAACCCTAGCCCGAACCGTAACCCTAAACCTTCCCCGAAGCCTGACACTCACCCGTCCCCTAATCCTAACCAGTACGCTAACACTAACCCGCGCCCTCACACGCACGCTCCCCCTAAAGCGCTGTCGTACACTCACATGGATCCTAAACCGTCCCCGTCCCCTAACCCTAACGCTAGCCCGAACCATAACCCTAACACTTCGCCAAAGCCTGACCCTCACCCATTCCCTAATCCTAACCCGTACGCTAACACTAACCCGCGCCCTCACACGCACGCTCCCCCTAAAGTGTTGTCATACCCTCACCTGAAACCTAAACCGTCCCCGTCCTCTAACCATAACCCTAGCCCGAACCGTAAGCCTAAACCTTCCCCGAAGCCTGACCCTCACCCGTCCGATAATCCTAACCCGTACGCTAACACTAACCTGTGCCATCACACGCACGCTCACCATAAAGCGTTGTCGTACCCTCACCTGGACCCTTAACCGTCCCCGTCCCCTAACCCTAACCCTAGCCTGAACCCTAACCCTAAGCCTTCCCCGAAGCCTGACCCTCACCCGTCCCCTAATCCTAACCCGTACGCTAACACTAACCCGCGCCCTCACACGCACGCTCCCCCTAAAGCGTTGTCGTACCCTCACCTAGACCCTAAACTATCCCCTTCCCTAACCCTATCCCTAGCCCGAACCCTAACACTAACCCTTCCAAGAAGCCTAACCCTCACACATCCCCTTATCCTAAACCGTACGCTAACTCTAACCCACACGCTCACACGCACGATCACCCTAAAGCGTTGTCGTACCCTCACCTGGACCCTATACCGTCCCCGTCCCCTAACCGTAACCCTAGCCCGAACCCTAACCCTTCCCCGAAGCCTGACCCTCACCCATCCCCTAATCCTAACCCATACGCTAACACTAACCCGCGCACTCACACGCAGAATACACCTAAAGCGTTGTCGTACCCTCACCTGGACCCTAAACCGTCCCCGTCCCCTAACCCTAACTCTAGCCCGAACCATAACCCCAACACTTCGCCAAAGCCTGACCCTCACCCGTTCCCTAATCCTAACCCGTACGCTAACACTAACCCGCGCCCTCACACGCACGCTCACCCTAAAGCGTTGTCGTACCCTCACATTGACCCTAAACCGTCCCCGTCCCCTAACTCTAGGCCGAACCCTAACCCTAACCCTTCGCCGAAGCCTGACCCTCACCCGTCCCCTAATCCTAACCCGTATCCTAACACTAACGCGCGCCATCACACGCACGCTCACCCTAAATCGTTGTCATACACTCACCTGGACCCTAAACCGTCCCAGTCCCCTAACACTAACCCTAGCCCGAACCCTAACCCTAACCCTTCCGCGAAGCCTGACCCTCACCCGTACCCTAATCCTAACCCGTACGCTAACTCTAACCCGCGCCCTCACACGCACGCTCCCCCTAAAGCGTTGTCGTACTCTGACCTACACGTTAAACCGTCCCAGTCCCCTAACCATAACCCTAGCCCGAACCCTAACCCTAACCCTTCCCCGAAGCCTGACACTCACCCGTCCCCTAATCCTAACCAGTACGCTAACACTAACCCGCGCCCTCACACGCACGCTCCCCCTAAAGCGCTGTCGCACCCTCACATGGATCCTAAACCGTCCCCATCCCGTAACCCTAACCCTAGGCCGAACCCAAACCATAACCCTTCGCCGAAGCCTGACCCTCACCCGTCCCCTAATCCTAACACGTACGCTAACACTAACACGCGCCCTCACATGCACGCTCCCCCTAAAGCGTTGTCGTACCCTCACCTAGACCCTAAACCGTCCCCGTCCCCGTCCCCTAATCCTAGCCCGAACCATAACCCTAACACTTCGCCAAAGCCTGACCCTCACCCGTTCCCTAATCCTAACCCGTACGCTAACACTAACCCGCGCCCTCACACGCACGCTCCCCCTAAAGTGTTGTCATACCCTCACATGAAACCTAAACCGTCCCCGTCCTCTAACCCTAGCCCTAGCCCGAACCGTAAGCCTAAACCTTCCCCGAAGCCTGACCCTCACCCGTCCCATAATCCTAACCCGTACGCTAACACTAACCTGTGCCCTCACATGCATGCTCACCATAAAGCGTTGACGTACCCTCACCTGGACCCTAAACCGTCCCCGTCCCCTAACCCTAACCCTAGCCTGAACTCTAACCCTAAGCGTTCCCTGAAGCCTGACCCTCACCCGTCCCCTAATCCTAACCCGTACGCAAACACTAACACGCGCCCTCAAACGCACGCTCCCCCTAAAGCGTTGTCGTACCCTCACCTGGATCCTAAACCGTCCCCGTCCCCTAAAACCTAGCCCGAACCCTAACCCTAACCCTTCGCTTAAGCCTGACACTCACCCGTCCCCTAATCCTAACCCGTACGCTAACACTAACCCGCGCCCTCACATGCACGCTCCGCTTAAAGCGTTGTCGTACCCTCACATGGACCCTAAACCATCCTCGTCCCCTAACCCTAACCCTAGCCCGAACCCTAACCCTAACACTTCGCCGAAGCCTGACCGTCACCCGTCCCCTAATCCTAACCCGTACACTAACACTAACCCGCGCCCTCACACTCACGCTCACCCTAAAGCGTTGTCTTACCCTTACCTGTTCCTAAACCGTCCCCTTCCCCTAACCCTAACCATAGCCCGAACCCTAACCCTAAACCTTCCCTGAAGCCTAACCCTCACCCGTCCCCTAATCCTAACCCGGACGCTAACACTAACCCACGCCCTCACACGCACGCTCCCCCTAATGCGTTGTCGTACCCTCACCTGGACCCTAAACCGTCCTCATCCCCTAACCCTAACCCTAGCCCGAAACCTAACCATAACACTTCCCCGAAGCCTGACCCTCAACCGTCCCCTAAACCTAACCCGTACGCTAACACTAACCCGCGCCTTCACACGCACGCTCCCACTAAAGCGTTGTCGTACCCTCACCTGGACCCTAAACCGTCCTCATCCCCTAACCCTAACCCTAGACCGAAACCTAAACATAACACTTCCCCGAAGCCTGACCCTCACCCTTCCCCTAATCCTAACCCGTACGCTAACACTAACCCGCGCCCTCACACGCACGCTCCCACTAAAGCGTTGTCGGACCTCACCTGGACCCTAAACCGTCCCCATCCCCTAACCCTAACCCTAGCCCGAACTCTAACCCTATCCCTTCCCCGAGGCCTGACCCTCACCCGTCCCCTAATCCTAAGCCGTACGCTAACACTAACACGCACCCTAACACGCACCCTCCCACTAAAGCGTTGTCGGACTCTCACCTGGACCCTAAACCGTCCCCGTCCACTAACCCTAACCATAGCCCGAACCGTAACCCTAAAACTTCCCCGAAGCCTGGCCCTCACCCGTCCCCTAATCCTAACCCGTACGCTAACACTAACCCGCGCCCTCACACGCACGCTCCCACTAAAGCGTTGTCGGACCCTCACCTGGACCCTAAACCGTCCCCATCCCTTAACCCTACCCTTAGCCCGAACCCTAACCCTAACACTTCCCCTAAGCCTGACCCTCACCCGTCCCCTAATCCTAACCCATACGCTAACACTAACCCGCGCCCTCACACGCACACTCCACCTAAAGCGTTGTCGTACCCTCACGTGGACCCTAAACCGTCCCTGTCCCCTAAACCTAACCCTAGCCCAAACCCTAACCCTAACCTTTCGCCGAAGCCTGACCCTCACCCGTCCCCTTATCCTAACCAGTACACTAACACTAACCCATGCTCTCACACGCTCGCTCACCCAAAAGCGTTGTGGTACCCTCACCTGGACCCTAAACCGTCCCCGTGCCCGAACCCTAACCCTAGCCCGAACCCGAACCCTAACACTTCGCCGAAACCTGACCCTCACCTGTCCCCTAATCCTACCCGTACGCTAACACTAACCCGCGCCCTCACACGCACGCTCCCACTAAAGCGTTGTCGGACCCTCACCTGGACCCTAAACAGTCCCCATCCCCTAACCCTAAACTTAGCCCGAACCCTAACCCTAACACTTCCCCGAAGCCTGACCCTAACCCGTCCCCTAATCCTAACCCATACGCTAACACTAACCGGCTCCCTCACTCGCACACTCCACCTAAAGCGTTGTCGTACCCTCACCTGGACCCTAAACTGTCCCTGTCCCCTAACCCTAACCCTAGCCCGAACCCGAAACCTAACACTTCGCCGAAGCCTGAACCTCACCCGTCCCCTAATCCTAACTCGTACGCTAACACTAACCCGCGCCGTGACACGCTCGCTCACCCTAACGCGTTGTGGTACCCTAACCTGGACCCTAAACCATCCCAGTCCCCTAACCCTAACCCTAGCCCAAACCCTAACCCTAACACTTCGCCGAAACCTGACCCACACCCGTCCCCTAATCCTAACCCGTACGCTAACACTAACCTGCACCCTAACAAGCACGCTCCCCCTAAAGCATTGTCATACCATCACCTGGACCCTAAACCGTCCCTGTCCCCTAACCCTAGCCCGAACCCTAACCCTAACCCTTCCCCTAAGCCTGACCCTCACCCGTCCTCTAATCCTAACCCCGAAGCCTGACCCTCACCCTTCCCCTAAACCTAACCCGTACGCTAACACTAACCCGCGCCCTCACACGCACGTTCCCACTAAAGCGTTGTCGTACCCTCACCTGGACCATAAACCGTCCTCATCCCCTAACCCTAACCCTAGCCCGAAACCTAACCATAACAATTCTCCGAAGCCTGACCCTCACCCTTCCCCTAATTCTTACCCGTACGCTAACACTAACCCGCGCCCTCACACGCACGCTCCCACTAAAGCGTTGTCGGACCTCACCTGGACCCTAAACCGTCCCCATCCCCTAACCCTAACCCTAGCCCGAATTCTAACCCTATCCCTTCCCCGAGGCCTGACCCTCACCCGTCCCTTAATCCTAACCCATACGCTAACACTAACCGGCTCCCTCACTCGCACACTCCACCTAAAGCGTTGTCGTACCCTCACCTGGAACCTAAACCGTCCCTGTCCCCTAAACGTAACCCTAGCCCGAACCCAAAACCTAACCCTTGCCCGAAGCCTGACCCTCACCAATCGCCTAATCCTAACCCGTACGCTAACACTATCCCGCGCCCTCACACGCACGCTCCCCCAAAGCTTTGTTGTACCCTCACCTGGACCCTAAGCCGTCCCCGTCAACTAAACCTAACTCTAGACCAAACCCTAACCCTAACACTTCCCCGAAGCCTGACCCTCACCCGTCCCCTAATCCTAACCCGTACGCTAACACTAACCCGTGCTCTCACACGCACGCTCCCCCTAAAGCGTTGTCAAACCCTCACCTGGACCCTAAACCGTCCCCATCCCCTAACCCTAACCCTAGCCCGAACCCTAACCTAACACTTCCCCGAAGCCTGACCCTCACCCGTCCCCTAATCCTAACCCGTACGCTAACACTAACCCGCGCCCTCACACGCACGCTCCCCCTAAAGCGTTGTCGTACCATCACCTGGACCCTAAACCGTCCAGGTCCCCGTCCTCTAACCCTAGCTTGAACCCTAACCCTAACACTTCCCCGAAGCCTGACCCTCACCCGTCCCCTAATCCTAATCCGTAGGCTAACACTAACACGCGCCCTCACACGCACGCTCACCCTAAATCGTTGTCGTACCCTCATCTGGACCCTAAACCGTCCCCTTCCCCTAACCATAACCATAGCCCGAACCCTCACCCTAACCGTTCCCCGAAGCCTGACACTCACCCGTCCCCTAATCCTAACCTATACGCTAACACTAACCCGCACCCTCACTCGCACGTTCCCCCAAGAGCGTTGTCGTACCCTCACCTGGACCCTAAACCGTCCCCATCCCCTAACCCTAAGCCTAGCCCTAACCCTAACCCTAACGCTTCCCCGAAGCCTGAACCTCACCCGTCCCCTAATCCTAACACGGATGCTAACACTAACCCGCGCCCTCACACGCACGCTTCCCCTAAAGCGTTGTCGTACCCTCACCTGGACCCTAAACCGTCCCCGTCCCCTAACCCTAACCCTTTCCCGAACCCTAACTCTAACCCATCCCCAAAGCCTGACCCTCACCCGTCCCCTAATCCTAACCCGTACGCTAACACTAATACGCGCCCTCAAACGCATCTCCCCCTAAAGCGTTGTCATACCCTCACCTGGATCCTAAACCGTCCCCGTCCCCTAACCATAACCCTAGCCTGAACCGTAACCCTAACCCTTCGCCGAAGCCTGACCCTCACCTGTCCCCTAATCCTAACCCATACGGTAACACTAACCCGCGCCCTCACACGCACGCTCCCCCTAAAGCGTTGTCGTACCCTCACCTGGACCCTAAACCGTCTCCATCCCCTAACCCTAACCCTAGCCCGAACCCTAACCCTAACCCTTCCCCGAAGCCTGACCCTCACCCGTCCCCTAATCCTAACCCGTACGCAAACACTAACCCGCGCCCTCACTCGCACGCTCCCCCAAGAGCGTTGTCATAACCTCACCTGGACCCTAAACCGTCCCCGTCCCCTAACCCTAACCCTAGCCCTAACCCTAACCCTAACCCTTCCCAGAAGCCTGACCCTCACCCGTCCCCTAAGCCTAACCCGTACGCTAACACTAACCCGCGCCCTCACACGCAAGCGCCCCCTAAAGTGTTGTCGTACCTCACCAGGACCCTAAACCGTCCCCGTCCCCTAACCCTAACACTAGCCCGAACCCTAATCCTAACCCTTCCCTTAAGCCTGACCCTCACCCGTCCCCTAATCCTAAACTGGACACTAACACTAACCCGCGCCCTCGCACGCACGCTCCCCCTAAAGTGTTGTCGTACCCTAACCTGGACCCTAAACCTTCCCCGTCCCCTAACCCTAACACTTGCCCGAAGCCTGACCCTCAGCCGTCCCCTAATCCTAACCCGTACGCTAACACTAACCCACGCCCTCACACGCACGCACCCCCTAAAGCATTGTCGTACCCTCAACTGGACTCTAAACCATCCCTGTCCCCTAACCCTAACCCTAGCCCTAACCCTAACCCTTCCCCGAACCCTGACCCTCACCCGTCCCCTAATCCTAACCCGTACACTAACAATAACCCGCGCCCTCACATGCACGCTCCCCCTAAAGCGTTGTCATAACCTCTCCTGGACCCTAAACCGTCCCCGTCCCCTAACCCTAACCGTTGCCCGAACCCTAAACCTAACCCTTCCCCGAAGCCTGACCCTCACCCGTCCCCTAATCTTAACCCGTACGCAAACACGAACCCGCGCCCTCAGACTCACGCTCACCCTAAAGATTTGTCGTACCCTCACCTGGACCCTAAACTGTCCCCGTCCCCTAACCCTAACCCTAGCCCGAACCCTAACCTTAACCCTTCCCCGAAGCCTGACCTTCATCCGTCCCCTAATCCTAAACCATACGCTAACACTAACCCGCGCCCTCACACGCACGCTCACCCTAAAGCGTTGTCGTACACTCACCTGGACCCTAAACCGTCCCCATCCCCTAACCCTAACCCTAGCCCTAACCCTAACCCTAACGCTTCCCCGAAGCCTGAACCTCACCCGTCCCCTAATCCTAACACGGATGCTAACACTAACCCGCGCCCTCACACGCACGCTCCCCCTAAAGTGTTGTCGTACCCTCACCTGGACCCGAAACCGTCCCCGTCCCCTAACCCTAACCCTTTCCCGAACCATAACTGTAACGCATCCCCAAAGCCTGACCCTCACCCGTCCCCTAATCCTAACCCGTACGCTAACACTAATACGCGCCGTCAAACGCATCTCCCCCTAAAGCGTTGTCGTACCCTCACCTGGACCCTAAACCGTCCCCGTCCCCTAACCCTAACCCTAGCCTAAACCGTAACCCTAACCCTTCGCCGAAGCCTGACCATCACCTGTCCCCTAATCCTAACCCATACGCTAACACTAACCCGCGCCCTCACACGCACGCTCCCCCTAAAGTGTTGTCGTACCCTCACCTGGACCCTAAACCGTCCCCATCCCCTAACCCTAACCCTAGCCCGAACCCTAACCCTAACCCTTCCCCGAAGCCTGACCCTCACCCGTCCCCTAATCCTAACCCGTACGCTAACACTAACCCACGCCCTCACACGCACGCTCACCCTAAAGTGTTGTCATACCCTGACCTGGACCCTAAAACATCCCGGTCCCCTAACACTAACCCTAGCCCGAACCCTAACCCTAACCCTTACCCGAAGCCTGACCCTCACCCGTCCCCTAATCCTAACCCATACGTTAACACTAACCCGCACCCTCAGACGCATGCTAAACCTAAAGCATTGTCGTACCCTCACCTGGACCCTAAACCGTCCCCGTCCCCTAACCCTAACCCTAGCCCGAACCCTAACCCTAAACCTTCCCCGAAGCCTGACCCTCACCCGTCCCCTAATCCTAAACCGTTCGCTAACACTAACCCGCGCCGTCACACGCACGCTCACCCTAAAGTGTTGTCGTACCCTCACCTGGACCCTAAACCGTCCCCGTCCCCTAACCCCAACCCTACCCCGAAACCTAACCCTAACCCTTCCCCGAAGCCTGACCCTCACCCGTCCCCTAATCCAAACCCGTACGCTAACACTAACCCGCGCCCTCACACGCACGCTCACCCTAAAGCGTTGTCGTACCCTCACCTGGATCCTAAACCGTCCACGTCCCCTAACCCTAACCCTAGCACGAACCCTAACCCTACCACTTCGCCGAAGCCTGACCCTAACCCGTTCTCAATCCTAACCCGGACACTAACACTAACCCGCGACCTCACAAGCACGCGCCCTCTAAAGCATTTTCGTACCCTCACCTGGAACCTAAACCGTCCCCGTCCCCTAACCCTAACCCTAGCCCGAACCCTAACCCTAAACCTAACCCTTCCCCGAAGCCTGACCCTCACCCGTGCCCTAATCCTAACACGTACCCTAACACTAATCCGCGCCCTCAGACGCACGCTAACACTAAAGTGTTTTCGTACCCTCACCTGGACCCTAAACCGTCCCCTTCCCTAACCCTAACCCGAGCCCGAACCCTAACCCTAACCCTTCCCCGAAGCCTGAACCTCACCCGTTCCCTAATCCTAATCCGTACACTAACACTAAGCCACGCCCTCACACGCACGCTCACCCTAAAGCGTTGTCGTACCCTCAACTTGACCCTAAACCGTCCCCGTCCCCTAACCCTAACCCTAGCCGGAACCCTAACACTAACACTTCCCAGAAGCCTGACCCTCACCCGTCCCCTAATCCTAACCCGTACGCTAACACTAAGCGTCACCTACACACGCACGCTCCCCCTAGAGCATTGTCGTACCCTGACTTGGACCTTAAACCGTCCCAGTCCCCTAACCCTAACCCTAGCCCCAACCCTAACCCTAACACTTCCCTGAAGCCTTACCCTCACCCGTACCCTAATCCTTACTCTTACGCTAACACTAACCCGCGCCCTCACACGCACGCGCCCCCTAAAGCATTGTCGTACCCTCACCTGGACCCTAAACCGTCCCCGTCCCCTAACCCTAACCCTAGCCCAAACCCTAAACGTAACACTTCCCCAAAGCCTGACCCTCACCCGTCCCCTAATCCTAACCCGTACGCTAACACTAACCCTCGCCCTCCCACGCACGCTCACCCTAAAGCGTTGTCGTACCCTCACCTGGACCCGAACCCGTCCCCGTCCCCTAACCCTAACCCTAGCCCGAAACCTAACCCTAAACCTTCCCCGAAGCCTGACCCTAACCCGTCCCCTAATCCTAACCCGTACGCTAACACTAATACACGCCCTCAAACGCACGTTCCCCCTAAAGCGTTGTCGTACCCTCACCTGGATCCTAAACCGTCCCCGTCCCCTAACCCTAACCTTAGCCTGAACCGTATCCCTAACCCTTCGCCGAAGCCTGACCCTCACCTGTCCCCTAATCCTAACCCGTACGCTAAAACTAACCCGCGCCCTCACACGCACGCTTCCCCTAAAGTGTTGTCGTACCCTCACCTGGACCCTAAACCGTCCCCGTCCCCTAACCCTAACCCTAGCCCGAACCCTAACCCTAACCCTTCCCCGAAGCCTGACCCTCACCTGTCCCCTAATCCTACCCCGTATGCTAACACTAACCCGCGCCCTCACACGCACTCTCACCCTAAAGCGTTGTCGTACCCTCACCTGGACCCTAAACAGTCCCCGTCCCCTAACCGTAACCCTTTCCCGAACCCTAACCCTAACCCTTCCCCGAAGCCTGACCCTCACCCGTACCCTAATCCTACTCCGTACGCTAACTCTAACCCGCGCCCTCACATGCACGCTCCCACTAAAGCGTTGTCGTACCCTCACCTGGACCCTAAACCGTCCCCGTCCCCTAACCCTAACCGTAGCCCGAAACCTAACCCTAACACTTCCCCGAAGTCTGACCCTCATCCGTCCCCTAATCCTAACCCGCACGCTAACACTAACCCGCACCCTCACACGCACGCTCCCCCTAAAGCATTGTCGTACCCTCACCTGGACCCTAAATCGTCCCCGTCCCTTAACCCTAACCTTAGCCCGAACCCTAACCCTAACCCTTCCCCGAAGCCTGACCCTCACCCGTCCCCTAATTCTAACCCGTACGCTAACACTAACCCGCGCCCTCACACGCACGCTCAACCTAAATCGTTGTCGTACCCTCACCTGGACCCTAAACTGTCCCCATCCCCTAACCCTAACCGTAGCCCGAACCCTAACCCTAACCCTTCCCCGAAGCCTGACCCTCACCCGTCCCCTAATCCTAACCCGTACGCTAACACTAACCCGCGCCCTCACTCGCACGCTCCCCCAAGAGCGTTTTCGTAACCTCACCTGGACCCTAAACCTTCCCCGTCCCCTAACCCTAACCCTAGCCCTAACCCTAACCCTAACCCTTCCCAGAAGCTTGACCCTCACCCGTCCCCTAATCCTAACCCATGCGCAAACACTAACCCACGCCCTCACACGCACGCTAACCCTAAAGCATAGTCGTACCCTGACCTGGACACTAAACCGTCCCCGTCTCCTAACCCTAACCCTAGCACGAACCATAACCCTAAACCTTCCCCGAAGCCTGACTCTCACCCATCCCCTAATCCTAACCCATGCGCAAACACTAACCAACGCCCTAACACGCACGCTCACCCTAAAGCGTGGTCGTACCCTGACCTGGACCCTAAACCGTCCCCGTCCCCTAACCCTAACCCTAGCCCGAACCCTAACCCTAACCCTTCCCCAAAGCCTGACCCTCACCTGTCCCCTAATCCTAACACGTACACTAACAATAACCCGCGCACTCACACGCACGCTCCCCCTAAAGCATTGTCGTACCCTCACCTGGACCCTAAATCGTCCCCGTCCCCTAACCCTAACCCTAGCCCTAACCCTAACCCTAAGCCTTCCCCGAAGCCTGACCTGCACCCGTCCGCTAATCCTAACCCGGACGCTAACACTAACCCGCGCCCTCACACGCACGCTCCCCTAAAGCGTTGTCGTACCCTCACCTGGACCCTAAACCGTCCCCGTCCCCTAACCCTAACTCTTCCCCGAAGCCTGACCCTCACCCGTCCCCTAAACCTAACCCGTACGCTAACACTAACCGGCGCCCTCACACGCACGCTCCCCCTAAAGCGTTGTCGTACCCTCACCTGGACCCTAAACCGTCAACATCCCCTAACCCTAACCCTAGCCCGAACCCGAACCCTAACCCTTCCTTGAAGCCTGACCCTCAACCGTCACCTAATCCTAACCCTTACGCAAACACTAAACCGCGCCCTCACACGACCGCTCCCCCTAAAGCGTTGTCGTACCCTCACCTGGACCCTAAACCATCCCAGTTCCCTAACACTAACCCTAGCCCGAACCCTAACCATAACCCTTCCCCGAAACCTGACCCTCACCTGTCCCCTAATCCTAACCCGTACGCTAACACTAATACACGCCCTCAAACGCACGCTCCCCCTAAAGCGTTGTCGTACCCTCACCTGGATCCTAAACCGTCCCCGTCCCCCAACCCTAACCCTAGCCTGAACCGCAACCCTAACCCTTCCACAAAGCCTGACCCTCACCCTTCCCCTAATCTTAACCCGTACGCAAACACGAACCCGCGCCCTCAGACTCACGCTCACCCTAAAGATTTGTCGTACCCTCACCTGGACCCTAAACTGTCCCCGTCCCCTAACCCTAACCCTAGCCCGAACCCTAACCTTAACCCTTCCCCGAAGCCTGACCTTCATCCGTCCCCTAATCCTAAACCATACGCTAACACTAACCCGCGCCCTCACACGCACGCTCACCCTAAAGCGTTGTCGTACACTCACCTGGACCCTAAACCGTCCCCATCCCCTAACCCTAACCCTAGCCCTAACCCTAACCCTAACGCTTCCCCGAAGCCTGAACCTCACCCGTCCCCTAATCCTAACACGGATGCTAACACTAACCCGCGCCCTCACACGCACGCTCCCCCTAAAGTGTTGTCGTACCCTCACCTGGACCCGAAACCGTCCCCGTCCCCTAACCCTAACCCTTTCCCGAACCATAACTGTAACGCATCCCCAAAGCCTGACCCTCACCCGTCCCCTAATCCTAACCCGTACGCTAACACTAATACGCGCCGTCAAACGCATCTCCCCCTAAAGCGTTGTCGTACCCTCACCTGGACCCTAAACCGTCCCCGTCCCCTAACCCTAACCCTAGCCTAAACCGTAACCCTAACCCTTCGCCGAAGCCTGACCATCACCTGTCCCCTAATCCTAACCCATACGCTAACACTAACCCGCGCCCTCACACGCACGCTCCCCCTAAAGTGTTGTCGTACCCTCACCTGGACCCTAAACCGTCCCCATCCCCTAACCCTAACCCTAGCCCGAACCCTAACCCTAACCCTTCCCCGAAGCCTGACCCTCACCCGTCCCCTAATCCTAACCCGTACGCTAACACTAACCCACGCCCTCACACGCACGCTCACCCTAAAGTGTTGTCATACCCTGACCTGGACCCTAAAACATCCCGGTCCCCTAACACTAACCCTAGCCCGAACCCTAACCCTAACCCTTACCCGAAGCCTGACCCTCACCCGTCCCCTAATCCTAACCCATACGTTAACACTAACCCGCACCCTCAGACGCATGCTAAACCTAAAGCATTGTCGTACCCTCACCTGGACCCTAAACCGTCCCCGTCCCCTAACCCTAACCCTAGCCCGAACCCTAACCCTAAACCTTCCCCGAAGCCTGACCCTCACCCGTCCCCTAATCCTAAACCGTTCGCTAACACTAACCCGCGCCGTCACACGCACGCTCACCCTAAAGTGTTGTCGTACCCTCACCTGGACCCTAAACCGTCCCCGTCCCCTAACCCCAACCCTACCCCGAAACCTAACCCTAACCCTTCCCCGAAGCCTGACCCTCACCCGTCCCCTAATCCAAACCCGTACGCTAACACTAACCCGCGCCCTCACACGCACGCTCACCCTAAAGCGTTGTCGTACCCTCACCTGGATCCTAAACCGTCCACGTCCCCTAACCCTAACCCTAGCACGAACCCTAACCCTACCACTTCGCCGAAGCCTGACCCTAACCCGTTCTCAATCCTAACCCGGACACTAACACTAACCCGCGACCTCACAAGCACGCGCCCTCTAAAGCATTTTCGTACCCTCACCTGGAACCTAAACCGTCCCCGTCCCCTAACCCTAACCCTAGCCCGAACCCTAACCCTAAACCTAACCCTTCCCCGAAGCCTGACCCTCACCCGTGCCCTAATCCTAACACGTACCCTAACACTAATCCGCGCCCTCAGACGCACGCTAACACTAAAGTGTTTTCGTACCCTCACCTGGACCCTAAACCGTCCCCTTCCCTAACCCTAACCCGAGCCCGAACCCTAACCCTAACCCTTCCCCGAAGCCTGAACCTCACCCGTTCCCTAATCCTAATCCGTACACTAACACTAAGCCACGCCCTCACACGCACGCTCACCCTAAAGCGTTGTCGTACCCTCAACTTGACCCTAAACCGTCCCCGTCCCCTAACCCTAACCCTAGCCGGAACCCTAACACTAACACTTCCCAGAAGCCTGACCCTCACCCGTCCCCTAATCCTAACCCGTACGCTAACACTAAGCGTCACCTACACACGCACGCTCCCCCTAGAGCATTGTCGTACCCTGACTTGGACCTTAAACCGTCCCAGTCCCCTAACCCTAACCCTAGCCCCAACCCTAACCCTAACACTTCCCTGAAGCCTTACCCTCACCCGTACCCTAATCCTTACTCTTACGCTAACACTAACCCGCGCCCTCACACGCACGCGCCCCCTAAAGCATTGTCGTACCCTCACCTGGACCCTAAACCGTCCCCGTCCCCTAACCCTAACCCTAGCCCAAACCCTAAACGTAACACTTCCCCAAAGCCTGACCCTCACCCGTCCCCTAATCCTAACCCGTACGCTAACACTAACCCTCGCCCTCCCACGCACGCTCACCCTAAAGCGTTGTCGTACCCTCACCTGGACCCGAACCCGTCCCCGTCCCCTAACCCTAACCCTAGCCCGAAACCTAACCCTAAACCTTCCCCGAAGCCTGACCCTAACCCGTCCCCTAATCCTAACCCGTACGCTAACACTAATACACGCCCTCAAACGCACGTTCCCCCTAAAGCGTTGTCGTACCCTCACCTGGATCCTAAACCGTCCCCGTCCCCTAACCCTAACCTTAGCCTGAACCGTATCCCTAACCCTTCGCCGAAGCCTGACCCTCACCTGTCCCCTAATCCTAACCCGTACGCTAAAACTAACCCGCGCCCTCACACGCACGCTTCCCCTAAAGTGTTGTCGTACCCTCACCTGGACCCTAAACCGTCCCCGTCCCCTAACCCTAACCCTAGCCCGAACCCTAACCCTAACCCTTCCCCGAAGCCTGACCCTCACCTGTCCCCTAATCCTACCCCGTATGCTAACACTAACCCGCGCCCTCACACGCACTCTCACCCTAAAGCGTTGTCGTACCCTCACCTGGACCCTAAACAGTCCCCGTCCCCTAACCGTAACCCTTTCCCGAACCCTAACCCTAACCCTTCCCCGAAGCCTGACCCTCACCCGTACCCTAATCCTACTCCGTACGCTAACTCTAACCCGCGCCCTCACATGCACGCTCCCACTAAAGCGTTGTCGTACCCTCACCTGGACCCTAAACCGTCCCCGTCCCCTAACCCTAACCGTAGCCCGAAACCTAACCCTAACACTTCCCCGAAGTCTGACCCTCATCCGTCCCCTAATCCTAACCCGCACGCTAACACTAACCCGCACCCTCACACGCACGCTCCCCCTAAAGCATTGTCGTACCCTCACCTGGACCCTAAATCGTCCCCGTCCCTTAACCCTAACCTTAGCCCGAACCCTAACCCTAACCCTTCCCCGAAGCCTGACCCTCACCCGTCCCCTAATTCTAACCCGTACGCTAACACTAACCCGCGCCCTCACACGCACGCTCAACCTAAATCGTTGTCGTACCCTCACCTGGACCCTAAACCGTCCCCATCCCCTAACCCTAACCGTAGCCCGAACCCTAACCCTAACCCTTCCCCGAAGCCTGACCCTCACCCGTCCCCTAATCCTAACCCGTACGCTAACACTAACCCGCGCCCTCACTCGCACGCTCCCCCAAGAGCGTTTTCGTAACCTCACCTGGACCCTAAACCTTCCCCGTCCCCTAACCCTAACCCTAGCCCTAACCCTAACCCTAACCCTTCCCAGAAGCTTGACCCTCACCCGTCCCCTAATCCTAACCCATGCGCAAACACTAACCCACGCCCTCACACGCACGCTAACCCTAAAGCATAGTCGTACCCTGACCTGGACACTAAACCGTCCCCGTCTCCTAACCCTAACCCTAGCACGAACCATAACCCTAAACCTTCCCCGAAGCCTGACTCTCACCCATCCCCTAATCCTAACCCATGCGCAAACACTAACCAACGCCCTAACACGCACGCTCACCCTAAAGCGTGGTCGTACCCTGACCTGGACCCTAAACCGTCCCCGTCCCCTAACCCTAACCCTAGCCCGAACCCTAACCCTAACCCTTCCCCAAAGCCTGACCCTCACCTGTCCCCTAATCCTAACACGTACACTAACAATAACCCGCGCACTCACACGCACGCTCCCCCTAAAGCATTGTCGTACCCTCACCTGGACCCTAAATCGTCCCCGTCCCCTAACCCTAACCCTAGCCCTAACCCTAACCCTAAGCCTTCCCCGAAGCCTGACCTGCACCCGTCCGCTAATCCTAACCCGGACGCTAACACTAACCCGCGCCCTCACACGCACGCTCCCCTAAAGCGTTGTCGTACCCTCACCTGGACCCTAAACCGTCCCCGTCCCCTAACCCTAACTCTTCCCCGAAGCCTGACCCTCACCCGTCCCCTAAACCTAACCCGTACGCTAACACTAACCGGCGCCCTCACACGCACGCTCCCCCTAAAGCGTTGTCGTACCCTCACCTGGACCCTAAACCGTCAACATCCCCTAACCCTAACCCTAGCCCGAACCCGAACCCTAACCCTTCCTTGAAGCCTGACCCTCAACCGTCACCTAATCCTAACCCTTACGCAAACACTAAACCGCGCCCTCACACGACCGCTCCCCCTAAAGCGTTGTCGTACCCTCACCTGGACCCTAAACCATCCCAGTTCCCTAACACTAACCCTAGCCCGAACCCTAACCATAACCCTTCCCCGAAACCTGACCCTCACCTGTCCCCTAATCCTAACCCGTACGCTAACACTAATACACGCCCTCAAACGCACGCTCCCCCTAAAGCGTTGTCGTACCCTCACCTGGATCCTAAACCGTCCCCGTCCCCCAACCCTAACCCTAGCCTGAACCGCAACCCTAACCCTTCCACAAAGCCTGACCCTCACCCTTCCCCTAATCCTAACCCGTACGCTAACACTAACCCGCGCCCTCACACGCACGCTCACCCTGAAGCGTTGTCGTACCCTCACCTGGACCCTAAACTGTCCCCGTCCCCTAAACCTAACCCTAACCCTAACCCGAAATCTAACACTTCACCGAAGCCTGACCCTCACCCGTCCCCTAAACCTAACCCGTACGCTAACACTAAAACTCGCCGTCACAAGCATGCTCTCCCTAAAGCGTTGTCGTACCCTGACCTGGACCCTAAACCGTCCCAGTCCCCTAACCCTAACCCTAACCCGAACACTAACCCTAACCCTTTCCCGAAGCCTGACCCTCACCCGTCCCCTAATACTAACCTGTACGCTAACACTAACCCGCGCCCTCCCACGCACGCTCCCCCAACGCGCTGTCGTACCCTCACTTGGACCCTAAACCGTCCCCTTCCCTAACCCTAACCCTAGCCCGAACCCTAACCCTAACCCTTCCCCGAAGCCTGACCCTCACCCGTACCCTAATCCTAATCCGTACACTAACACTAAGCGACGCCCAAACACGCACGCTCACCCTAAAGCGTTGTCGTACCCTCAACTTGACCCTAAACCGTCCCCGTCCCCTAACCCTAACCCTAGCCTGAACGCTAACCCTAACCCTTCGCCGAAGCCTGACCCTCACCTGTCCCCTAATCCTAACACGTACGCTAACACTAACCCGCGCCCTCACACGCACGCTCCCCCGAAGCGTTGTCGTACCCTCACTTGGACCGTAAACCGTCCCCGTCCCCTAACTCTAACCCTAGCCCGAACCCTAACCCTAGCACTTCTACGAAGCCTGAACCTCACCCGTACCCTAATCCTAATGCGTACGCTAACACTAACCCACGCGCCCACACCCACGCTCCCCTTAAAGTGTTGTCGTACCCTCACCTGCATCCTAAACCGTCCCCATCCCCTAACCCTGACCCTTGCCCGAACGCTAACCCTAACCCTTCGCCGAAGCCTGACCCTCACCCGTCCTCTAATCCTAACCTGTATGCTAAAACTAACCCGCGCCCTCACACGGACGGTCCCATTAAAGCCTTGTCGTACCCTCAGCTGGACCCTAAACCGTACCCGTCCCCTAACCCTAACCCTAGCCTGAACCCTAACAGTAACCCTTCCCCGAAGCCTGACACTCACACGTCCCCTAATCCTAACCCGTACGCTAACAATAACCCGCGCCCTCACACGCACGCTCCACCTAAAGCGTTGTCGTACCCTCACCTGGACCCTAAACCGTCCCCGTCCCCTAACCCTAACCCTAGCCCGAACCCTAACCCTAACCCTTCCCCGAAGCCTGAACATCACCCGTCCCCTAATCCTAATCCGTACACTAACACTAAGCCACGCCCTCACACGCACGCTCACCCTAAAGCGTTGTCGTACCCTCAACTTGACCCTAAACCGTCCCCGTCCCCTAACCCTAACCCTAGCCCGAACCCTAACGCTAACACTTCCCCGAAGCCTGACCCTCACCCGTCCCCTAATCCTAACCCGTACGCTAACACTAAGTGTCACCTACACACGCACGCTCCCCCTAAAGCATTGTCGTACCCTGACTTGGACCTTAAACCGTCCCAGTCCCCTAAACCTAACCCTAGCCCGAACCCTAACCCTAACACTTTCCTGAAGCCTTACCCTCACCCGTACCCTAATCCTTACTCTTACGCTAACACTAACCCGCGCCCTCACACGCACGCGCCCCCTAAAGTGTTGTCGTACCCTCACCTGAATCCTAAACCATCCCCGTCCCCTAACCCTAACCTTAGCCTGAACCGTAACCCTAACCCTTCGCCGAAGCCTGACCCTCACCTGTCCCCTAATCCTAACCCGTACGCTAACACTAACCCGCGCCCTCACACGCACGCTTCCGCTAAAGTGTTGTCGTACCCTCACCTGGACCCTAAACAGTCCCCGTCTCCTAACCCTAACCCTTTCCCGAACCCTAACCCTAACCCTTCCCCGAAGCCTGACCCTCACCCGTACACTAATCCTACTCCGTACGCTAACTCTTACTCGCGCCCTCACATGCACGCTCCCACTAAAGCGTTGTCGTACCCTCACCTGGACCCTAAACCGTCCCCGTCCCCTAACCCTAACCCTAGCCCGAAACCTAACCCTAACACTTCCCCGAAGTCTGACCCTCATCCGTCCCCTAATCCTAACCCGCACGCTAACACTAACCCGCACCCTCACACGCACGCTCCCCCTAAAGCATTGTCGTACCCTCACCTGGACCCTAAATCGTCCCCGTCCCTTAACCCTAACCCTAACCCTAACCATAACCCTAACCTTGAACCTAAACCGACCCCGTCTCCTAACCCTAACCGTAGACTTAACCCTAACCCTAACACTTCCCCGAAGCCTGACCCTCACCCGTCCCCTAATCCTAACCCGTACCCTAACAATAACCTGCGCACTTACACACACGCTCCCCCTAAAGCATTGTCGTACCCTCACCTGGACGCTAAACCGTCCACGTCCCCTAACCCTAACCCTAGCCCTAACACTAACCCTAACCCTTCCCCGAAGACTGACCCTCAGCCGTCCCCTAATCCAAATCCGTACGCTAACACTAACCCGCGCCCTCACACGCACGCGCCCCCTAAAGCGTGGTCGTGCCCTCACCTGGACCCTAAAACGTCCCCGTCCCCTAACCCTAGCCTGAATCCTAACCCAAACCCTTCCACGAAGCCTGACCCTCACCCGTCCCCTAATCCTAACCCGTACGCTAACACTAACCCGCGCCCTCAAATGCACGCTCCCCCTAAAGCATTGTGGTACCCTCACTTGGACCCTAAACCGTCCCCGTCCCCTAACGCTTACACTAGACCGAACCCTAACCCTAACACTTCGCCGAAGCCTGGCCCTCACCCGTCCCCTAAGCCTAACCTGTACGCTAACACTAACCCGCGCCCTCACACGCACGCTCCCCCTAAAGCGTTGTCGTACCCTGACCTGGACCCTAAACCGTCCCCGTCTCCTAACCCTAACCCTAGCACGAACCATAAACCTAAACCTTCCCCGAAGCCTGACCCTCACCCGTCCCCTAATCCTAACCCATGCGCAAACACTAACCCACGCCCTCACACGCACGCTCACCCTAAAGCGTGGTCGTACCCTGACCTGGACCCTAAACCGTCCCAGTCGCCTAACCCTAACCTTAGCCTGAACCATAAACCTAACCCTCCCCCGAAGCCTGACGGTCACCCGAACCTTAATCCCAACCCGTACGCTAACACTAACCCGCGCACTCACACCCACGCTCCCCCTAAAGCCTTGTCGTACCCTCACCTGGACCCTAAACCGACCCCGTCCCCTAACCCTAACCATAGACTTAACCCTAACCCTAACCCTTCCCCGAAGTCTGACCCTCACCCGTCCACTAATCCTAACCCGCACGCTAACACTAACCCGCACCCTCACACGCACGCTCCCCCTAAAGCGTTGCCGTACCCTCACCTGGACCCTAAACCGTCCCCGTCCCCTAACCCTAACCGTAGCCCGAACGCTAACCCTAACCCTTCCCCGAAGCCTGACCCTCACCCGTCCCCTAATCCTAACCCGTACGCTAACACTATCCCGCGCCCTCACTCGCACGCTCCCCCAAGAGCGTTGTCGTAACCTCACTTGGACCCTAAACCGTCCCCGTCCCCTAACCCTAACCCTAGCCCTAACCCTAACCCTAACCCTTCCCAGAAGCCTGACCCACACCCGTACCATAATCCTAACCCGTACGCTAACACTAACCCGCGCCCTCAAACACACACGCCCCCTAAAGCGTTGTCGTACCCTCACCTGGACCCTAAACCGTCCCCGTCCCCTAACCCTAACGCTACTCCGAACCCTAACCCTAAACCTTCCCCGAAGCCTGACCCTAACCCGTCCCCTAATCCTAACCCGTACGCTAACACTAACCCGCACCCTCACACGCACGCGCCCCCTAAAGCATTGTCGTACCCTCACCTGGACCCTAAACCGTCCCCGTCCCCTAACCCTAACCCTACTCCGAACCCTAACCCTAAACCTTCCCCGAAGCCTGACCCTAACCCGTCTCCTAATCCTAACCCGTACGCTAACACTAACCCGCGTCCTCACACGCACACGCCCCCTAAAGCATTGTCGTACCCTCACCTGGACCCTAAACCGTCCCCGTCCCCTAACCCTAACCCTAGCCCGAACCCTAACCCTAACCCTTCCCCAAAGCCTGACCCTCACCCGTCCCCTAATCCTAACCCGTACGCTAACACTAACCCGCGCCCTGAAACGCATGCTCCCCCTAAAGCGTTGTCGTACCTTCATGTGGACCCTAAACAGTCCCCGTACCCTAACCCTAACCCTTTCCCGATCCCTAACTCTAACCCATCCCCGAAGCCTGACCCTCACCCTTCCCCTAATCCTAACCCGTACGCTAACACTAATACGCGCCCTCAAACGCACGCTGCCCCTAAAGCATTGTCGTTCCCTCACCTGGATCCTAAACCGTCCCCGTCCCCTAACCCTAACCCTAGCCTGAACCGTAACCCTAACAGTTCGCCGAACCCTGACCCTCACCTGTCCCCTAATCCTAACCCGTACGCTAACACTAACCCGCGCGCTCACACACACGCTCACCCTAAAGCATTGTCGTACCCTTACCTGGACCCTAAACCGTCCCCATCCCCTAACCCTAACCGTAGCCCGAACCCTAACCCTAACCCTTCCCCGAAGCCTCACCCTCACCCGTCCACTTATCTTACTCCGTACGCTACCTCTAACCCGCGCCCTAACATGCACGCTCCCCCTAAAGCGTTGTCCTACCCTCACTTGGACCCTAAACCGTCCCCGTCCCCTAACCCTAACCCTAGCCTGAACCCTAACCCTAACCCTTCACCGAAGCCTGACCCTCACACGTCACCTAATCCTAAACCGGACGCTAACACTAACCCACGCCCTCACACGCACGCTCCTCCTAAAGCGTTGTCGTACCCTGACCTGGACCCTAAACCGTCCCCGTCTACTAACCCTAACCCTAGCACGAACCATAACCCTAAACCTTCCCCGAAGCCTGACCCTCACCCGTCCCCTAAACCTAACCCATGCGCAAACACTAACCCACGCCCTCACACGCACGCTCACCCTAAAGCGTGGTCGTACCCTGACCTGGACCCTAAACCGTCCCAGTCCCCTAACCCTAACCTTAGCCTGAACCATAAACCTAACCCTCCTCCGAAGCCTGACGGTCACGCGAACCTTAATCCCAACCCGTACGCTAACACTAACCCGCGCACTCACACCCACGCTCCCCCTAAAGCGTTGTCGTACCCTCAACTGGACCCTAAACCGTCCCCGTCCCCTAACCCTAACCCTAGCCCGAACCCTAACCCTAACCCTTCCCCGAAGTCTGACCTTCACCCGTCCCCTAATCCTAACCCGCACGCTAACACTAACCCGCACCCTCACACGCACGCTCCCCCTAAAGCATTGTCGTACCCTCACCTGGACCCTAAATCGTCCCCGTCCCCTAACCCTAACCATAGCCCGAACCCTAACCCTAATCCTTCCCCGAAGCCTGACCCTCACCCCTCCCCTAATCCTAACCCGTACGCTAACACTAACCCGCGCCCTCACACGCACGCTCACCCTAAAGTGTTGTCGTACCCTCACCTGGACCCTAAACCGTCCCCGTCCCCTAACCCTAACCGTAGCCCGAACCCTAACCCTAACCCTTCCCCGAAGCCTGACCCTCACCTGTCCCCTAATCCTAATCCGTACGCTAACACTAACCCGCGCCCTGACACGCACGCGCCCCCTAAAGCATTGTCGTACCCTCACCTGGACCCTAAACCGTCCCGTCCCCTAACCCTAACACTAGCCCGAACCCTAACCCTAACCCTTCCCGGTAGCCAGACCCTCACCCGTCCCCTAATCCTAAATCGGACGCTAACACTAACCCGCGCCCTCGCACGCACGCTCACCCTAAAGCGTTGTCGTACCCTCACCTGGACCCTAGACAGTCCCCGTCCCCTAACCCTAACCCTTTCCCGAACCCTAACCCTAACCCTTCCCTGAAGCCTGACCCGCACCCGTACCCTAATCCTACTCCGTACGCTGACTCTAACCCGCGCCCTCACAAGCACGCTCGCCCTAAACCGTTGTCGTACCCTCACCTGGACCCTAAACCGTTCCCGTCCCCTAACCCGAACCCTAGCCCGAACCATAACCCTAAACTTTCCCCGAAGCCTGACCCTCAACCGTCCCCTAATCCTAACCCGTACGCTAACACTAACCCGCGCCCTCACACGCACGCTCCCCTAAAGCATTGTCGTACCGTCACCTGGACCCTAAACCGTCCCCGTCCCCTAACCCTAACCCTAGCCCTAACCCTAACCCTAAACCTTCCCCGAAGCCTGACCTGCACCCGTCCGCTAATCCTAACCCGGATGCTAACACTAACCCTCGCCCTCACACGCATGCTCCCCCTAAAGCGTTGTCGTACCCTCACCTGGCTCCTAAACCGTCCCCGTCCACTAACCCTAACCCTAGCCCAAACCCTAACCCTAAACCTTCCCCGAAGCCTGACCCTCACCCGTGCCCTAATCCTAACCAGTACGCTAACACTAACCCACGGCCTCACACGCACGCTCCCCCTTAAGCGTTGTCGTACCCTCACCTAGACCCTAAACCTTCCCCGTACCCTAACCCTAACCCTAGCCCTAGCCCGAACCCTAACCCTAACACTTCCCCGAAGGCTGACCCTCACCCGTCCCCTAATCCTAACCCGTACGCTAACACTAACCCACGCCCTCACACGCACGCTCCCCCTAAAGCATTGTCATACCCTCAACTGGACCCTAAACCATCCCTGTCCCCTAACCCTAAACCTAGCCCGAACCCTAACCCTAACACTTCCCCGAGGCCTGACCATCACCCGTCGCCAATCTTAAACCGTACGCTAACACTAACCCGCGCCCTCACACGCACGCTCCCCCTAAAGCGTTGTCGTACCCTCACCTGGACCCTAAACATTCCCCGTCCCCTAACTCTAACCTTAGCCCGAACCCTAACGCTAACCCTTCCCCGAAGCCTGACCCTCACCCGTCCCCTAATCCTAACCCGTACCCTAACAATAGCCCGCGCACTCAGACGCACGCTCCCCCTAAAGCGTTGTCGTACCCTCAGCTGGACCCTAAACCGTCCCCGTCCCCTAACCCTACCCCTAGCCCTAACCCTAACCCTAACCCTTCCCCGAAGCATGACCCTCACCCGTCCCCTGATCCTAACCCGTACACTAACACTAACCTGCGCCCTCACACGCACGCTCCCCTAAAGTGTTGTCGTACCCTCACCTGGACCCTAAACCTTCCCCGGCCCCTAACCCTAACCCTAGCCCGAACCCTAACCCTAACCCTTCCCTGAAGCCTGACACTCACCCGTCCCATAATCCTAACCCGTACGCTAACACTAACCCGCGACCTCAGACGCATGCTCAACCTAAAGCGTTGTCGTACCCTCAACTGGACCCTAAACCGTTCCCATCCCCTAACCCTAACCTTAGCCCGAACCATAAACCTAACCCTCCCCCGAAGCCTGAAGGTCACCCGAACCTTAATCCTAACCCGTACGCTAACACTAACCTGCGCCCTCACACCCACGCTCCCCCTAAAGCATTGTCGTACCCTCACCTGGTCCCTAAACCGTCCCCGTCCCCTAACCCTAACCCTAGCCCGAACCGTAACCCTAAACCTTCACCTAAGCCTGACACTCAAACGTCCCCTAATCCTAACCCGGACGTTAACACTAACCCGCGTCCTCACATGCACGCTCCCCCTAAAGTGTTGTCGTACCCTCACCTGCACCCTAAACCGTTCCTGCCTACTAGCCCTAACCCTAGACTTAACCCTAACACTAACCCTTCCCCGAAGCCTGACCCTCACACGTCCCCTAATCCTAACCCGTACACTAAAAATAACCCGCGCACTCATACGCACGCTCCCCCTAAAGCATTGTCGTACCCTCACCTGGACCCTAAATCGTCCCCGTCCCCTAACCCTAACCCTAGCCCTAACCCTAACCCTAAATCTTCCCCGAAGCCTGACCTGCACCCGTCCGCTAATCCTAACACGGACGCTAACACTAACTCGCGCCCTCACACGCACGCTCCCCCTAAAGCGTTGTCGTACTCTCACCTGGACCCTAAACCGTCCCCGTCCCCTAACCCTAACCCTAGCCCTAACCCTAACCCTAACCCTTCCCCGAAGACTGACCCTCAGCCGTCCCCTAATCCTAACCCGTACGCTAACACTAACCCGCGCCCTCACATGCACGCTACCATTAAAGCGTGGTCGTACCCTCACCTGGAGCCTAAAACGTCCCCGTCCCCTAACCTTAAACCTAGACCGAACCCTAACCCTAACCCTTCCCCGAAGCCTGACCCTCACCCGTCCCCTAATCCTAACCCGGACGCTAACACAAACCCGCGCCCTCAAACGCACACTCCCCCTAAAGCGTTGTCGTACCCTCACCTGGACCCTAAACTGTCCCCGTCCCCTAACCCTAACCCTAGCCCGAACCCTAACCCTAACCCTTCCCCGAAGCCTGACCCTCACCCGTGCCCTAATCCTAACCAGTACGCTAACACTAACCCACGGCCTCATACGCACGCTCCCCCTTAAGCGTTGTCGTACCCTCACCTGGACCCTAAACCGTCCCCGTCCCCTAACCCTAACCCTAGCCCGAACCCTAACCCTACCACTTCGCCGAAGCCTGACCCTCACCCGTCCCCTAATCCTAACCCGCACGCTAACACTAACCCGCGCCCTCACACGCACGCTCACTCTAAAGCGTTGTTGTACCGTCACCTGGACCCTAAACCGTCCCCGTCCCCTAACCGTAACCCTAGTCCGAACCCTAACCCTAAACCTTCCCTGAAGCCTGACTCTCACCCGTCCCCTAATCCTAAACCGGATGCTAACACTAACCCACGCCCTCACAATCACAATCACCCTAAAGCGTTGTCGTACCCTCACCTGGACCCTAAACAGTCCCCGTCCCATAACCCTAACCCTTTCCCGAACCCTAACCCTAACCCTTCCCCGAAGTCTGACCCTCACCCGTCCCCTAATCCTACACCGTACGCTACCTCTAACCCGCGCCCTCACATGCACGATCACCCTAAAGCGTTGTCCTACCCTCACATGGACCCTAAACCGTCCCCGTCCCCTAACACTAACCCTAGCCTGAACCCTAACCCTAACACTTTGCCGAAGCCTGGCCCTCACCCCTCCCCTAAGCATAACCCGTACGCTAACACTAACCCACGCCCTCACAGGCACGCTCCCCCTAAAGCGTTGTCGTACCCTGAACTGGACCCTAAACCGTCCCCGTCTCCTAACCCTAACCCTAGCACGAACCATAAACCTAAACCTTCCCCGAAGCCTGACCCTCACCCGTCCCCTAATCCTAACCCATGCGCAAACACTAACCCCCACCCTCACACGCACGCTCACCCTAAAGCGTGGTCGTACCCTGACCTGGACACTAAACCGTCCCCGTCTCCTAACCCTAACCCTAGCACGAACCATAACCCTAAAACTTCCCCGAAGCCTGACCCTCACCCGTCCCCTAATCCTAACCCATGCGCGAACACTAACCCACGCCCTCACACGCACGCTCACCCTAAAGCGTGGTCGTACCCTGACCTGGACCCTAAACCGTCCCAGTCCCCTAACCCTAACCTTAGCCCGAACCGTAAACCTAACCCTCCCCCAAAGCCTGAAGGTCACCCGAACCTTAATCCTAACCCGTACGCTAACACTAACCCGCGCCCTCACACCCACGCTCCCACTAAAGCGTTGTCGTACCCTCACCTGGTCCCTAAACCGTCCGGGTCCCCTAACCCTAACCCTAGACCGAACCCTAACCCTAACCCTTCCCCGAAGACTGACACTCACTTGTCCACTATTCCTAACCCGTACGCTAACACTAACCCACGCCCTCACACGCACGCTCCCCCTAAAGCATTGTCGTACCGTCAACTGGACCCTAAACCATCCCCGTCACCGAACCCTAACCTTAGCCCGAACCCTAACCCTAACACTTCCCCGAGGCCTGACTATCACCCATCCCCTAATCCTAACCCGTACGCTAACACTAACCCACGCCCTCACACGCACGCTCCCCCTAAAGCGTTGTCGTACCCTCACCTGGACCGTAAACCGTCTCCGTCCCCTAACCCTAACCCTAGCCCGAACCCTAACCCTAACCCTTCCCCGAAGCCTGACCCTCACCAGTCCCCTAATCTTAACCCGTACGCTAACACGAGTCCGCGCCCTCACACTCACGCTCACCCTAAAGAGTTGTCGTACCCTCACCTGGACCCTAAACTATCCCCGTCCCCTAACCCTAACCCTAGCCCGAACCCTAACCCTAACCCTTCCCCGAAGCCTGACCCTCACCCGTCCCATAATCCTAAACCGTACGCTAACACTAACCCACGCCCTCACACGCACTCTCATCCTAAAGCGTTGTGGTACACTCACCTGGACCCTAAACCGACCCCGTCCCCTAACCCTAACCCTAGCCCTAACCCTAACCCTAACCCTTCCCCGAAGCCTGACCCTCTCCCGTCCCCTAATCCTAACCCGTACGCTAAGACTAAACCGCGCCCTCACACGCATGCGCCCCCTAATGCATTGTCGTACCCTCACCTGCACCCTAAACCTTCCCCGTCCCCGTCCCCTAACCCTAGCCCGAACCCTAACCCTAACCCTTCCCCGAAGCCTGACCCTCATCCGTCCCCTAATACTAACCCGTACGCTAACACTAACCCGCGCCCTCCCACGCACGCTCACCCTAAATCGTTGTCGTACCCTCACCTGGACCCTAAACTGTCCCCGTCCCCTAACCCTAACCCTAGCCCGAACCCTAACCCTAACACTTCCCCGAAGCCTGACCCTCACCCGTCCCCTAATCCTAACCCGTACGCTAACACTAATACGCGCCCTCAAACGCACGCTCCCCCTAAAGCGTTGTCGTACCCTCACCTGGATCCTAAACCGTCCCCGTCCCCTAACCCTAACCCTAGCCTGAACCGTAAACCTAACCGTTCGCCGAAGCCTGACCCTCACCTGTCCCCTAATCCTAACCCGTATGCTAACACTAACTCGTGCCCTCATACGCACGCTCCCCCTAAAGCGTTGTCATACCCTCACCTGGACCCTAAACCGTCCCCATCCCCTAACCCTAACTATAGCCCGAACCCTACCCTAACCCTTCCCCGAAGCCTGACCCTCACCCGTCCCCTAATCCTAACCCGTACGCTAACACTAACCCGCGCCCTCACACGCACGCTCACCCTAAAGCGTTGTCGTACCCTCACCTGGACCCTAAACAGGCCCCGTCCCCTAACCCTAACCCTTTCCCGAACCCTAACCCTAACCCTTCCCCGAAGCCTGACCCTCACCCGTCCCCTAATCCTACACCGTACGCTAACTCTAACCCGCGCCCTCACATGCACGCTCCCCCTAAAGCATTGTCCTACCCTCACCTGGACCCTAAACCGTCCCCGTCCCCTAACCCTAACCCTAGCCTGAACCCTAACCCTAACACTTCCCCGAAGCCTGACCCTCACCCATCCCCTAATCCTAACCCGTACGCTAACACTAACCCGCGCCCTCAAACGCATGCTCCCCCTAAAGCGTTGTCGTACCCTTACTTGGACCCTAAACCGCCCCCGTCCCCTAACGCTTACCCTAGCCCAAACCCTAACCCTAACCCTTCCCCAAAGCCTGACCCTCACCCGTCCCCTAATCTTAACCCGTACGCAAACACGAACCCGCGCCCTCACACTCACGCTCACCCTAAAGAGTTGTCGTACCCTCACCTAGACCCTAAACTGTCCCGGTCCCCTAACCCTAACCCTAGCCCGAACCCTAACCCTAACCCTTCCCACGAAGCCTGACCCTCACCCATCCCCTAATCCTAAACCGTACGCTAACACTAACCCGCGCCCTCACACGCACGCTCACCCTAAAGCGTTGTCGTACACTCACCTGGACCCTAAACCGTCCCCGTCCCCTAACCCTAACCCTAGCCCGAACCCTAACTCTAACCCTTCCCCGAAGCCTGACCCTCACCAGTTCCCTCATCCTAACCCGTACGCTAACACTAACCCGCGTCCTCACACGCACGCTCACCCTAAATCGTTGTCGTACCTTCATCTGGACCCTAAACCGTCCCCTTCCCCTAACCCTAACCATATCCCGAACCCTCACCCTAACCCTTCCCCGAAGCCTGACACTCACCCGTCCCCTAATCCTAACCTATACGCTAACACTAACCCGCACCCTCACTCGCACGTTCCCCCAAGAGCGTTGTCGTACTCTCACCTGGACCCTAAACCGTCCCCATCCCCTAACCCTAACCCTAGCCCTAACCCTAACCCTAAAGCTTCCCCGAAGCCTGAACTTCACCGGTCCCCTAATCCTAACACGGATGCTAACACTAACCCGCGCCCTCACACGCACGCTCCCCCTAAAGCGTTGTCCTACCCTCACCTGGACCCTAAACCGTCCCCGTCCCCTAACCCTAACGCTTTCCCGAACCCTAACTCTAACCCATTCCCGAAGCCGAACCCTCACCCGTCCCCTAAACCTAACCCGTACGCTAACACTAATACGCGCCCTCAAACGCACGCTCCCCCTAAAGCGTTGTCGTACCCTCACCTGGATCCTAAACCGTCCCCGTCCCCTAACCCTAACCCTTTCCCGAACCCTAATCCTAACCCTTCCCTTAAGCCTGACCCTCACCCGTCCCCTAATCCTAAACCGGACGCTAACACTAACCCGCGCCCTCGCACGCACGATCCCCCTAAATTGTTGTCGTACCCTCACATGGACCGTAAATCGTCCCCGTCCCCTAACCCTAACCCTAGTCCAAACCCTAACCCTAACCCTTCCCCGAAGCCTGACCCTCACCCGTCCCGTAATCCTAACCCGTACGCTAACACTAACCCGCGCCCTCACACGCACGCTCACCCTAAAGCGTTGTCATACCCTGACCTGGACCCTAAACCGTCCCCGTCTCCTAACTCTAACCCTAGCACGAAACATAACCCTAAACCTTCCCTGAAGCCTGACCCTCACTCGTCCCATAATCCTAACCCATGCGCAAACACTAACCCACGCACTCACACGCACACTCACCCTAAAGCGTGGTCGTACCCTGACCTGGACCCTAAACCGTCCCAGTCCCCTAACACTAACCTTAGCCCGAAACATAAACCTAACACTTCCCCGAAGCCTGACGGTCACCTGAACCTTAATCCCAACACGTACGCTAACACTAACCCGCGCCCTCTCACCTACGCTCCCCCTAAAGCGTTGTCATACCCTCACCTGGACCCTAAACCGTCCCCGTCCCCTAACTCTAACCCTAGCCCGAACCCTAACCCTAAACCTTCGCCTAAGCCTGACCCTCACCCGTCCCCTAATCCTACCCAGGACGTTAACACTAACCTGCGCCCTCACACTCACGCTCCCCCTTAAGTGTTGTCGTACCCTCACCTGGACCCTAAACCGTCCCCGTCCCCTAACCCTAACCCTAGACTTAACCCTAACCCTAACCCTTCCCCGAAGTCTGACCCTCACTCGTCCCCTAATCCTAACCCACACGCTAACACTAACCCACACCCTCACACGCACGCTCCCCCTAAAGCGTTCTCGTACCCTCACCTGGACCCTAAACCGACCCCGTCCCCTAACCCTAACCCTAGCCTGAACCCTAACCCTAACCCTTCCCTGAAGCCTGACCCTCACCCAACCCCTAATCCTAACACGGACGCTAACACTAAACCGCGCCCTCACACGCACGCTCCAAATAAAGCGTTGTCGTACCCTCACCTGACCCTAAACCGTCCCCGTCCCCTAACCCTAACCCTTTCCCGAACCCTAACTCTAACCCAACCCGAAGCCTGACCCTCAACCGTCTCCTAATCCTAACCCGTACGCTAACACTAACCCGTGCCCTCACACGCACGTTCCCCTAAAGCTTTGTCGTAACCTCACCTGGACGCTAAACCGTCCCCATCCCCTAACCCTAACCCTAGACTTAACCCTAACCCTAACCCTTCCCCGAAGTCTGACCCTCACCCGTCCCCTAATTCAAACCCGCACGCTAACACTAACCCGCACCCTCACACGCACGCTCCCCCTAAAGCGTTGTCGTACCCTCACCTGGATCCTAAACCGTCCCCGTCCCCTATCCCTAACCCTAGCCCGAACCCTAACCCTAACACTTCGCCGAAGCCTGACCCTAACCCGTCCCCTAATCCTAACCTGGACGCTAACACTAACCCGCGCCCTCAAACGCACGCTCCCCCTAAAGCATTGTCGTACCCTCACCTGGACCCTAAACCGACTCCGTCCCCTAACCCTAACCCTAGACTGAACCCTAACCCTAACCCTTCCCCGAAGCCTGACCCTAACCCATCCCCTAATCCTAACACGGACGCTAACACTAAACCGCGCTCTCACACGCACGCTCCCACTAAAGCGTTGTCGTACCCTCACCTGACCCTAAACCGTCCCCGTCCCCTAACCCTAACCCTTTCCCGAACCCTAACTCTAACCCATCCCCGAACCCTGACCCTCACCCGTCCCCTAATCCTAACCCGTACGCTAACACTAACCCGCGCCCTCACATGCACGCGCCCTCTAAATCATTGTCGTACCCTCACGTGGACCCTAAACCGTCCCCGTCCCCTAACCCTAACCCTAGCCCGAACCCTACCCTAACCCTAACACTTCCCCGAAGCCTGACCCTCACCCGTCCCGTAATCCTAACCCGTACGCTAAAACTAACCCACGCCCTCACACGCACGCTCCCCCTAAAGCGTTGTCGTACCCTCAACTGGACCCTAAACCGTCCCCGTCCCCTAACCCTAACCCTAGCCCGAACCCTAACCCTAACACTTCCCCGAGGCCTGACCCTCACCCATCCCCTAATCCTAACCCGGAAGTTAACACTAACCCGCGCCCTCACATGCACGCTCCCCCTAAAGTGTTGTCGTACCCTCACCTGCACCCTAAACCGTCCCCGTCCCCTAACCCTAACCCTAGACTTAACGCTAACCCTAACCCTTCACCGAAGTCTGACCCTCACCCGTCACCTAATGCTAACCCGCACGCTAAAACTAACCCGCACCCTCACATGCACGCTCCCCCTAAAGCGTTGTCGTACCCTCACCTGGACCCTAAACCGTCCCCGTCCCCTAACCCTAACCCTAGCCCGAACCCTAACCCTAAGCCTTCCCCGAAGCCTGACCCTCACCCGTCCCCTAATCCTAACCCGTACACTAACAATAACCCGTGCACTCACACGCACGCTCCCCCTAAAGCATTGTCGTACCCTCACCTGGACCCTAAACCGTCCCCGTCCCCTAACCCTAACCCTAGCCCGAACCCTAACCCTAACCCTTCCCCGAAGACTGACCCTCACCCGTCCCCTAATCCTAACCCGTACGCTAACACTAACCCGCGCCCTCACACGCACGCTCACCCTAAAGCGTTGTCGTACCCTCATCTGGACCCTAAACCGTCCACGTCCCCTAACACTAACCCTAGCCCGAACCCTAACCCTAAACCTTCGCCTAAGCCTGACCCTCACCCGTCCCCTAATCCTAACCCGGACGTGAACACTAACCCGCGCCCTAACACACACGCTCCCCCTAAAGTGTTGTCGTACCCTCACCTGAACCCTAAACCGTCCCCGTCCCCTAACCCTAACCCTAGACTTAACCCTAACCCTAACCCTTCCCCGAAGTCTGACCCTCACCCGTCCCATAATCCTAACCCGCACGCTAACACTAACCCGCACCCTCACACACATGCTCCCCCTAAAGCGTTGTCGTACCCTCACCTGGATCCTAAACCGTCCCCGTCCCCTAACCCTAACCCTAGCCCGAACCCTAACCCTAACACTTCCCCGAAGCCTGACCCTCACCCATCCCCTAATCCTAACACGTACGCTAACACTAACACATGCCCTCACACGCACGCTCCCCCTAAAGCGTTGTCGTACCCTCACATGGACCCTAAACCATCCCCGTCCTCTAACCCTAACCCTAGCCCGAACCCTAACACTAACACTTCGCCGAAGCCTGACCCTCACCCGTCCCGTAATCCTAACCCGTACGCTAACACTAACCCGCGCCCTCACACTCACGCTCACCCTAAAGTGTTGTCGTACCCTCATCTAGACCCTAAACCGTCCCCGTCCCCTAACCGTAACCCTAGCACGAGCCCTAACCCTAACCCTTCCCCGAAGCCTGACCTTCACCCGTCCCCTAATCCTAACCCGTACGCTAACACAAACCCGCACCCTCAGACGCATGCTTAACCTAAAGCATTGTCGTACCCTCACCTGGACCCTAAACCGTCCCCGTCCCCTAAACCTAACCCTAGCCCAAACCCTAAACCTAACCCTTCCCCGGAGCCTGACCCTCACACGTCCCCTAATCCTAACCCGTACGTAAACACTAACCCGCACCCTCAAACGCACGCTCCCCATAAAGCGTTGTCGTACCCTCACCTGGACCCTAAACCTTCCAAGTCCCCTAACCCTAAACCTAGCCTGAACCCTAACCCTAACCCTTCCCCGAAGCCTGACCCTCACCCGTTCCCTAATCCTAACCCGGACGCTAACACTAACCCGCGCCCTCACACGCACGCTCCCCCTAAAGCGTTGTCGTACCCTCACCTGGACCCTAAACCGTCCCCATCCCCTAACCCTAACCCTAGCCCGAACCCTAACCCTAACACTTCCCCGAAGCCTGCCCCTCACCCGTCCCCTAATCCTAAGCAATACGCTAACACTAACCCGCGCCCTCACTCGCACGCTCCCCCAATAGCGTTGTCGTACCCTCACCTGGACCCTAAACCGACCCCGTCCCCTAACCCAAACCCTAGCCCGAACCCTAACCCTAACCCTTCCCCGAAGCCTGACCCTCACCCATCCCCTAATCCTAACACGGACGCTAACACTAAACCGCGCCCTCACACGCACGCTCCCACTAAAGCGTTGTCGTACCCTCACCTGACCCTAAACCGTCCCCGTCCCCTAACCCTAACCCTTTCCCGAACCCTAACTCTAACCCATCCCCGAAGCCTGACCCTCACCCGTCCCCTAATCCTAACCCGTACGCTAACACTAATACGCGCCCTCAAACGCACACTCCCCCTAAAGCGTTGTCGTACCCTCACCTGGATCCTAAACCGTCCCCGTCCCCTAACCCTAATCCTAGCCCGTACCCTAACCCTAACCCTTCCCCGAAGCCTGACCCTCTCCCGCACCCTAATCCTAAACCGTACGCTAACACTAACCCGTGCCCTCACACGCTCGCTCCCCCTAAAGCGTTGTCGTAACCTCACCTGGACCCTAAACCGTCCCCGTCCCCTAACCCTAACCCTAGCCCGAACCCTAAACCTAACCCTTCCCCGAAGCCTGACCCTCTCCCGTCCCCTAATCCTAAACCGTACGCTAACACTAACCCGCGCCCTCACACGCACGCTCACTCTAAAGCGTTGTCGTACCCTCACCTGGACCCTAAACCGTCCCCGTCCCCTAACCGTAACCCTACCCCGAAACCTAACCCTAACCGTTCCCCGATGCCTGACCCTCACCCGTCCCCTAATCCAAACCCGTACGCTAACACTAACCCGCGCCCTCACACGCACGCTCACCCTAAAGCGTTGTCGTAACCTCACCTGGATCCTAAACCGTCCCCGTCCCCTAACCCTAAACCTAGCCCGAACCCTAACCCTAACACTTCGCCGAAGCCTGACCCTCACCCGTTCCCTAATCCTAACCCGTACGCTAACACTAACCCGCGCTCTCACACGAACGCTCCCCCTAAAGCGTTGTCGTACCATCACCTGGACCCTAAACCGTCCCCGTCCCCTAACCCTAACCCTAGCCCGAACCCTAACTCTACCACTTCGCCGAAGCCTCACCCTAACCCGTCCCCTAATCCTAACCCGGACGCTAACACTAACCCGCGCCCTCACACGCACGCTCCCCCTAAAGCGTTGTCGTACCCTCACCTGGACCCTAAACCTTCCCCATCCCCTAACCCTAACCCTACCCCGAACCCTAACCCTAAAACTTCCCCGAAGCCTGACCCTCACCCGTACCCTAATCCTAACCCATACGCTAACACTAACCCGCGCCCTCACTCGCACACTCCCCCAAGAGCGTTGTCGTACCCTCACCTGGACCCTAAACCGTCCCCGTCCCCTAACCCTAACCCTAGCCCGAACCCTAACCCTAAACCTTCGCCTAAGACTGACCCTCATCCGTCCCCTAATCCTAACCCAGACGTTAACCCTAACCCCCGCCCTCACACTCACGATCCCCCTAAAGTGTTGTCGTACCCTCACCTGGACCCTAAACCGTCCCCGTCCCCTAACCCTAACCCTAGACTTAACCCTAACCCTAACCCTTCCCCGAAGCCTGACCCTCACCCATCCCCTAATCCTAACACGGACGCTAACACTAAACCGCGCCCTCACACGCACGCTCCCACTAAAGCGTTGTCGAACCCTCACCTGACCCTTAACCGTCCCCGTCCCCTAACCCTAACCCTTTCCCGAACCCTAAATCTAACACATCCCCGAAGACTGACCCTCACCCGTCCCCTAATCCTAACCCGTACGCTAACACTAATACGCGCCCTCAAACGCACTCTCCCCCTAAAGCGTTGTCGTACCCTCACCTGAATCCTAAACCGTCCCCGTCCCCTAACCCTAACCCTAGCTCAAACCCTAACCCTAACCCTTCCCCGAAGACTGACCCTCTCCCGTCCCCTAATCCTAAACCGTACGGTAACACTAACCCGTGCCCTCACACGCACGCTCCCCCTAAAGCGTTGTCGTACCCTCACCTGGACCCTAAACCGTCCCCGTCCCCTAACCCTAACCCTACCCCGAAACCTAATCCTAACCCTTCCCCGAAGCCTGACACTGACCCGTTCCCTAATCCAAACCCGTACGCTAACACTCACCCGCGCCCTCACACGCACGCTCACCCTAAAGCGTTGTCGTACCCTCACCTGGATCCTAAACCGTCCCCGTCCCCTAACCCTAACCCTAGCCCGAACCCTAACCCTAACACTTCGCCGAAGCCAGACCCTCACCCGTCCCCTAATCCTAACCCGTACGCTAACACTAACCCGCGCCCTAACACGAACGCTCCCCCTAAAGCGTTGTCGTACCCTCACCTGGACCCTAAACCGTCCCCGTCCCCTAACACTAACCCTACCCCGAACCCTAACCCTACCACTTCGCCGAAGCCTGAACCTAACCCGTCCCCTAATCCTAACCCGGACGCTAACACTAACCCGCGCCCTCACACGCACGCTCCCCCTAAAGCGTTGTCGTACCCTCACCTGGACCCTAAAGCCTCCCCATCCCCTAAACCTAACCCTACCCCGAACACTAACCCTAACACATCTCCGAAGCCTGACCCTCACCCGTACCCTAATCCTAACCCATACGCTAACACTAACCCGCGCCCTCACTCGCACGCTCCCCCAATAGCGTTGTCGTACCCTCACCTGGACCCTAAACCGTCCCCGTCCCCTAACCCTAACCCTAGCCCTAACCTTATCCCTAACCCTTCCCCGAAGCCTGACCCTCACCCGTCCCCTAATCCTAACCCGTACGCTAACACTAACCCGCGCCCTCACACGCACGCGCCCACTAAAGCACTGTCATACCCTTACCTGGACCCTAAACCGTCCCCGTCCCCTATCCCTAACCCTAGCCCGAACCCTAACCCTAACCCTTCCCCGAAGCCTGACTCTCACCCGTCCCCTAATCCTAACCCGTACGCTAACACTAACCCGTGCCCTCACACTCACGCTCACCCTAAAGCGTTGTTGTACCCTCACCTGGACCCTAAACCGTCCCCGTCCCCTAACCCTAACCCTAGCCCGAACCCTAACCCTAAACCTTCGCCTAAGCCTGACCCTCACCCGTCCCCTAATCCTAACCCGGACGTTAACACTAACCCGCGCCCTCACACGCACACTCCCCCTAAAGAGTTGTCGTAACCTCACCTGGACCCTAAACCGTCCCCGTCCCCTAACCCTAACCCTAGCCCGAACCCTAACCCTAAACCTTCCCCGAAGCCTGACCCTCACCCGTCCCCTAATCCTAAACCGTACGCTAACACTAACCCGCGCCCTCACACGCACGCTCACTCTAAAGCGTTTTCGTACCCTCACCTGGACCCTAAACCGTCCCCGTCCCCGTCCCCTAACCCTACCCCGAAACCTAACCCTAACACTTCACCGAAGCCTGACCCTCATCCGTCCCCTAATCCTAACCCGTACGCTAACACTAACCCGCGCCCTCACACGAACGCTCCCCCTAAAGCGTTGTCGTACCCTCACCTGGACCCTAAACTGTCCCCGTCCCGTAACCCTAACCCTAGCCCGAACCCTAACCCTACCACTTCGCCGAAGCCTGGCCCTAACCCGTCCCCTAATCCTAACCCGGACTCTAACACTAAACCGCGCCCTCACACGCACGCTCCCCCTAAAGCGTTGTCGTACCCTCACCTGAACCGTAAACCGTCCCCATCCCCTAACCCTAACCCTAGCCCGAAACCTAACCCTAAACCTTCGCCTAAGCCTGACCCTCACCCGTCCCCTAATCCTAACCCGGACGTTAACACTAACCCACGCCCTCACACTCACGCTCCCCCTAAAGTGTTGTCGTACCCTCACCTGGACCCTAAACCGTCCCCGTCCCCTAACCCTAACCCTAGACTTAACCCTAACCCTAATCCTTCCCCGAAGTCTGACCCTCCCCCGTCCCCTAATCCTAACCCGCACGCTAACACTAACCCGCACCCTCACATGCACGCTCCCCCTAAAGCGTTGTCGTACACTCACCTGGACCCTAAACCGACTCCGTCCCCTAACCCTAACCCTAGCCCGAACCCTAACCCTAACCCTTCCCCGAAGCTTGACCCTCACCCATTCCCTAATCCTAACACGGACGCTAACACTAAACCGCGCCCTCACACGCACGCTCCCACTAAAGCATTGTCGTGCCCTCACCTGACCCTAAACCGTCCCCGTCCCGTAACCCTAACCCTTTCCCGAACCCTAACTCTAACCCATCCCCGAAGACTGACCCTCACCCGTCCCCTAATCCTAACCCGTACGCTAACACTAACCCGCGCCCTCAAACGCACGCTCCCCCTAAAGCGTTGTCGTACCCTCACCTGGATCCTAAACCGTCCCCGTCCCCTAACCCTAACCCTAGCCCGAACCCTAAACCTAACCCTTCCCCGAAGACTGACCCTCTCCCGTCCCCTAATCCTAAACCGTACGCTAACACTAACCCGTGCCCTCACACGCACGCTCCCCCTAAAGCGTTGTCGTACCCTCACCTGGACCCTAAACCGTCCCCGTCCCCTAACCCTAACCCTAGCCCGAACCCTAACCCTAACCCTTCCCCGAAGCCTGACCCTCACCCGTCCCCTAATCCTAAACCGTACGCTAACACTAACCCGCGCCCTCACACGCACGCTCACCCTAAAGCGTTGTCGTACCCTCACCTGGACCCTAAACCGTCCCCGTCCCCTAACCCTAAACCTACCCCGAAACCTAACCCTAACCCTTCCCCGAAGCCTGACCCTCACCCGTCCCCTAATCCAAACCCGTACGCTAACACTAACCCGCGCCCTCACACGCACGCTCACCCTAAAGCGTTGTCGTTCCCTCAACTGGATCCTAAACCGTCCCCGTCCCCTAACCCTAAACCTACCCCGAACCCTAACCCTAACACTTCGCCGAAGCCAGACCCTCACCCGTCCCCTAATCCTAACCCGTACGCTAACACTAACCCGCGCCCTCACACGAACGCTCCCCCTAAAGCGTTGTCGTACCCTCACCTGAACCCTAAACCGTCCCCGTCCCCTAACCCTAACCCTAGCCCGAACCCTAACCCTACCACTTCGCCGAAGCCTGACCCTAACCCGTCCCCTAATCCTAACCCGTACGCTAACACTAACCCGCGCCTTCACACGCACGCTCCCCCTAAAGCGTTGTCGTACCCTCACCTGGACCCTAAACCGTCCCCATCCCCTAACCCTAACCCTACCCCGAACCCTAACCCTAACACTTCCCCGAAGCCTGACCCTCACCCGTACCCTAATCCTAACCCATACGCTAACACTAACCCGCGCCCTCACTCGCACGCTCCCCCAAGAGCGTTGTCGTACCCTCACCTGGACCCTAAACCGTCCCCATCCCCTAACCCTAACCCTAGCCCTAACCTTATCCCTAACCCTTCCCCGAAGCCTGACCCTCACCCGTCCCCTAATCCTAACCCGTACGTTAACACTAACCCGCGCCCTCACACGCACGCGCCCACTAAAGCATTGTCGTACCCTCACCTGGACCCTAAACCGTCCCCGTCTCCTAACCCTAACCCTAGCCCGAACCCTAACCCTAACCCTTCCCCGAAGCCTGATCCTCACCCGTCCCCTAATCCTAACCCGTACGCTAACACTAACCCGCGCCCTCACACTCACGCTCACCCTAAAGCATTGTCGTACCCTCACCTGGACCCTAAACCGTCCCCGTCCCCTAACCCTAACCCTAGCCCGAACCCCTACCCTAAATCTTCGCCTAAGCCTGACCCTCACCTGTCCCCTAATCCTAACCCGGACGTTAACACTAACCCGCGCCCTCACATGCACGCTCCCCCTAAAGCGTTGTCGTACACTCACCTGGAACCTAAACCGTCCACGTCCCCTAACCCTAACCCTAGACTTAACCCTAACCCTAACCCTTCCCCGAAGTCTGACCCTCACCCGTCCCCTAATCCTAACCCGCACGCTAACACTAATCCGCACCCTCACACGCATGCTCCTCCTAAAGAGTTGTCGTACCCTAACCTGGACCTTAAACCGTCCCCGTCCCCTAACCCTAACCCTAGCCTTAGCCCTAACTCTAGCCCTTCCCCGAAGCCTGACCCTCACCCGTCCCCTAATCTTAACCCGTACGCTAACACTAACCCGCACTCTCACACGCACGCGCCCCCTAAAGCATTGTCGTACCCTCACCTGGACCCGAAACCGTCCTCATCCCCTAACCCTAACCCTAGCCCGAACCCTAACCCTAACCCTTCCCCAAAGCCTGACCCTCACCCATCCCCCAATCCTAACACGTGCGCTAACACTAACACGTGCCCTCACACGCACGCTCCCCCTAAAGCGTTGTCGTACCCTCACATGGACCCTAAACCATCCCCGTCCTCTAACCCTAACCCTAACCCGAACCCTAACACTAACACTTCGCCAAAGCCTGACCCTCACCCGTCCCGTAATGCTAACCCGTACGCTAACACTAACCCGCGCCCTCACACTCACGCTCACCCTAAAGTGTTGTCGTACCCTCATCTAGACCCTAAACCGTCCCCGTCCCCTAACCCTAACCCTAGCACGAGCCCTAACCCTAACCCTTCCCCGAAGCCTGACCCTCACCCGTCCCCTAATCCTAACCCGTACTCTAACACTAACCCACACCCTCACACGCACGCGCTCCCTAAAGCATTGTCATACCCTCACCTGGACCCTAAACCGTACCCGTCCCCTAAACCTAACCCTAGCCCAAACCCTAAACGTAACCCTTCCCCGGAGCCTGACCCTCACCCGTCCCCTACTCCTAACCCGTACGTAAACACTAACACGCGCCCTCAAACGCACGCTCCCCATAAAGCGTTGTCGTACCTCACCTGGACCCTAAACCTTCCAAGTCCCCTAACCCTAACCCTAGCCTGAACCCTAACCCTAACCCTTCCCAGAAGCCTGACCCTCACCCGTCCCCTAATCCTAACCCATACGCTAACACTAACCCGCGCCCTCACTCGCACGCTCCCCCAATAGCGTTGTCGTACCATCACCTGGACCCTAAACCGACCCCGTCCCCTAACCCTAACCCTAGCCCGAACGCTAACCCTAACCCTTCCCCGAAGCCTGACCCTCACCCGTACACTAATCCTAACCCATACGCTAACACTAACCCGCGCCCTCACTCGCACGCTCCCCCAAGAGCGTTGTCGTACCCTCACCTGGACCCTAAACCGTCCCCGTCCCCTAACCCTAACCCTAGCCCGAACCCTAACCCTAAACCTTCGCCTAAGCCTGACCCTCACCCGTCCCCTAATCCTAACCCAGACGTTAACACTAACCCGCGCCCTCAAACTCACGCTACCCCTAAAGTGTTGTCGTACCCTCACCTGGACCCTAAACCGTCCCCATCCCCTAACCCTAACCCTAGACTTAACCCTAACCCTAACCCTTCCCCGAAGTCTGACCCTCACCCGTCCCCTAATCCTAACCCACACGCTAACACTAACCCGCACCCTCACACGCACGCTCCCCCTAAAGCGTTGCCGTACACTCACCTGGACCCTAAACCGACCCCGTCCCCTAACCCTAACCCTAGCCCGAACCCTAACCCTAACCCTTCCCCGAAGCCTGACCCTCACCCATCCCCTAATCTTAACACGGACGCTAACACTAAACCGCGCCCTCACACGCACGCTCCCACTAAAGCGTTCTCGTACCCTCACCTGACCCTTAACCGTCCCCGTCCCCTAACCCTAACCCTTTCCGGAACCCTAACTCTAGCCCATTCCCGAAGACTGACCCTCAACCGTCCCCTAATCCTAACCCGTACGCTAACACTAATACGCGCCCTCAAACGCACTCTCCCCCTAAAGCGTTGTCGTACCCTCACCTGGATCCTAAACCGTCCCCGTCCCCTAACCCTAACCGTAGCTCGAACCCTAACCCTAACCCTTCCCCGAACACTGACCCTCTCCCGTCCCCTAATCCTAAACCGTACGCTAACACTAACCCGTGCCCTCACACGCACGCTCCCTCTAAAGCGTTGTCGTACCCTCACCTGGACCCTAAACCGTCCCCATCCCCTAACCCTAACCCTACCCCGAAACCTAACCCTAACCCTTCCCCGAAGCCTGACCCTCACCCGTCCCCTAATCCAAACCCGTACGCTAACACTAACCCGCGCCCTCACACGCACGCTCACCCTAAAGCGTTGTCGTACCCTCAACTGGATCCTAAACCGTCCCCGTCCCCTAACCCTAACCCTAGCCCGAACCCTAACCCTAACCCTTCCCCGAAGACTGACCCTCTCCCGTCCCCTAATCCTAACCCGTACGCTAACACTAACCCGCGCCCTCACACGCACGCTCCCCCTAAAGCGTTGTCGTACCCTCACCTGGACCCTAAACCGTCCCCATCCCCTAACCCTAACCCTACCCCGAAACCTAACCCTAACCCTTCCCCGAAGCCTGACCCTCACCCGTCCCCTAATCCAAACCCGTACGCTAACACTAACGCGCGCCCTCACACGCACGCTCACCCTAAAGCGTTGTCGTACCCTCAACTGGATCCTAAACCGTCCCCGTCCCCTAACCCTAACCCTAGCCCGAACCCTAACCCTAACACTTCGCCGAAGCCAGACCCTCACCCGTCCCCTAATCCTAACCCGTACGCTAACACTAACCCGCGCCCTAACACGAACACTCCCCCTAAAGCGTTGTCGTACCCTCACCTGGACCCTAAACCGTCCCCGTCCCCTAACCCTAACCCTAGCCCGAACCCTAACCCTACCACTTCGCCGAAGCCTGAACCTAACCCGTCCCCTAATCCTAACCCGGACGCTAACACTAACACGCGCCCTCACACGCACGCTCCCCCTAAAGCGTTGTCGTACCCTCACCTGGACCCTAAAGCGTCCCCATCCCCTAAACCTAACCCTACCCCGAACCCTAACCCTAACACATCTCCGAAGCCTGACCCTCACCCGTACCCTAATCCTAACCCATACGCTAACACTAACCCGCGCTCTCACTCGCACGCTCCCGCAATAGCGTTGTCGTACCCTCACCTGGACCCTAAACCGTCCCCGTCCCCTAACCCTAACCCTAGCCCTAACCTTATCCCTAACCCTTCCCCGAAGCCTGACCCTCACCCGTCCCCTAATCCTAACCCGTACGCTAACACTAACCCGCGCCCTCACACGCACGCGCCCACTAAAGCACTGTCATACCCTTACCTGGACCCTAAACCGTCCCCGTCCCCTATCCCTAACCCTAGCCCAAACCCTAACCCTAACCCTTCCCCGAAGCCTGACCCTCACCCGTCCCCTAATCCTAACCCGTACGCTAACACTAACCCGTGCCCTCACACTCACGCTCACCCTAAAGCGTTGTCGTACCCTCACCTGGACCCTAAACCGTCCCCGTCCCCTAACCCTAACCCTAGCCCGAAGCCTAACCCTAAACCTTCGCCTAAGCCTGACCCTCACCCGTCCCCTAATCCTAACCCGGACGTTAACACTAACCCGCGCCCTCACACGCACACTCCCCCTAAAACGTTGTCGTAACCTCACCTGGACCCTAAACCGTCCCCGTCCCCTAACCCTAACCCTAGCCCGAACCCTAACCCTAACCCTTCCCCGAAGCCTGACCCTCACCCGTCCCCTAATCCTAAACCGTACGCTAACACTAACCCGCGCCCTCACACGCACGCTCACTCTAAAGTGTTTTCGTACCCTCACCTGGACCCTAAACCGTCCCCGTCCCCTAACCCTAACCCTACCCCGAAACCTAACCCTAACACTTCACCGAAGCCTGACCCTCATCCGTCCCCTAATCCTAACCCGTACGCTAACACTAACCCGCGCCCTCACACGAACGCTCCCCCTAAAGCGTTGTCGTACCCTCATCTGGACCCTAAACCGTCCCCGTCCCCCAACCCTAACATTAGCCCGAACCCTAACCCTACCACTTCGCCGAAGCCTGACCCTAACCCGTCCCCTAATCCTAACCCGGACGCTAACACTAACCCGCGCCCTCACAGGCACACTCCCCCTAAAGCGTTGTCGTACCCTCACCTGGACCCTAAACCGTCCCCATCCCCTAACCCTAACCCTAGCCCGAACCCTAACCCTAAACCTTCGCCTAAGCCTGACCCTCACACGTCCCCTAATCCTAACCCGGACGTTAACACTAACCCGCGCCCTCACACTCACGCTCCCCCTAAAGTGTTGTCGTACCCTCACCTGGACCCTAAACCGTCCCCGTCCCCTAACCCTAACCCTAGACTTAACCCTAACGCTAACCCTTCCCCGAAGTCTGACCCTCCCCCGTCCCCTAATCCTAACCTGCACGCTAACACTAACCCGCACCCTCACACGCACGCTCCCCCTAAAGCGTTGTCGTACACTCACCTGGACCCTATACCGACCCCGTCCCCTACCCCTAACCCTAGCCCGAACCCTAACCCTAACCCTTCCCCGAAGCCTGACCCTCACCCATCCCCTAATCCTAAAACGGACGCTAACACTAAACCGCGCCCTCACACGCACGCTCCCAATAAAGCATTGTCGTACCCTCACCTGACCCTAAACCGTCCCCGTCCCATAACCCTAACTCTTTCCCGAACCCTAACTCTAACCCATCCCCGAAGACTGACCCTCACCCGTCCCCTAATCCTAACCCGTTCGCTAACACTAATACGCGCCCTCAAATGCACGCTCCCCCTAAAGCGTTGTCGTACCCTCACCTGGATCCTAAACCGTCCCCGTCCCCTACCCCTAACCCTAGCCCGAACCCTAACCCTAACCCTTCCCCGAAGACTGACCCTCTCCCGTCCCCTAATCCTAAACCGTACGCTAACACTAACCCGTGCCCTCACACGCACGCTCCCCCTAAAGCGTTGTCGTACCCTCACCTGGACCCTAAACCGTCCCCATCCCCTAACCCTAACCATAGCCCGAACCCTAACCCTAACCCTTCCCCGAAGCCTGACCCTTATCCGTCCCCTAATCCTAAACCGTACGCTAACACTAACCTGCGCCCTCACACGCACGCTCACCCTAAAGCGTTGTCGTACCCTCACCTGGACCCTAAACCGTCCCCGTCCCCTAACCCTAACCCTACCCTGAAACCTAACCCTAACCCTTCCCCGAAGCCTGACCCTCACCCGTCCCCTAATCCAAACCCGTACGCTAACAGTAACCCGCGCCCTCACACGCACGCTCACCCTAAAGCGTTGTCGTACCCTCAACTGGATCCTAAACCGTCCCCGTCCCCTAACCCTAAACCTAGCCCGAACCCTAACCCTAACACTTCGCCGAAGCCAGACCCTCACCCGTCCCCTAATCCTAACCCGTACGCTAACACTAACCCGCGCCCTCACACGAACGCTCCCCCTAAAGCGTTGTCGTACCCTCATCTGGACCCTAAACCGTCCCCGTCCCCTAACCCTAACCCTAGCCCGAACCCTAACCCTACCACTTCGCCGAAGCCTGACCCTCACCCGTACCCTAATCCTAACCCATACGCTAACACTAACCCGCGCCCTCACTCGCACGCTCCCCCAAGAGCGTTGTCGTACACTCACCTGGACCCTAAACCGTCCCCATCCCCTAACCCTAACCCTAGCCCTAACTTTATCCCTAACCCTTCCCCGAAGCCTGACCCTCACCCGTCCCCTAATCCTAACCCGTACGCTAACACTAACCCGCGCCCTCACACGCACGCGCCCACTAAAGCATTGTCGTACCCTCACCTGGACCCTAAACCGTCCCCGTCTCCTAACCCTAACCCTAGCCCGAACCCTAACCCTTACCCTTCCCCGAAGCCTGATCCTCACACGTCCCCTAATCCTAACCCGTACGCTAACACTAACCGGCGCCCTCACACTCACGCTCACCCTAAAGCGTTGTCGTACCCTCACCTGGACCCTAAACCGTCCCCGTCCCCTAACCCTAACCCTAGCCCGAACCCCTACCCTAAACCTTCGCCTAAGCCTGACCCTCACCTGTCCCCTAATCCTAAACCGGACGTTAACACTAACCCACGACCTCACACGCACGGTCCCCCTAAAGCGTTGTCGTACCCTCACCTGGACCCTAAACCGTCCCCGTCCCCTAACCCTAACCCTAGACTTAACCCTAACCCTAACCCTTCCCCGAAGTCTGACCCTCACCCATTCCCCTAATCCTAACCCGCACGCTAACACTAATCCGCACCCTCACACGCATGCTCCCCCTAAAGCGTTGTCGTACCCTAACCTGGACCCTAAACCATCCCCGTCCCCTAACCCTAACGCTAGCCTTAGCCCTAACTCTAACCCTTCCCTGAAGCCTGACCCTCACACTTCCCCTAATCCTAACCGGTACGCTAACACTAACCCGCGCCCTCACACACACACTCCCGCTAAAGCGTTGTTGTACCCTCACCTGGACCCTAAACCGTCCCCGTCCCCTAACCCTAACCCTAGCCCGAACCCTAACCCTAACCCTTCCAAGAAGCCTGACCCTCACCCGTGCCCTAATCCTAACCCGTACGCTAACACTAAACCACGCCCTCACACGCACGCTCCCCCTTAAGCGTTGTCGTACCCTCACCTGGACCCTAAACCGTCCCCGTCCCCTAACCCTAACCCTAGCCCTAACCCTATCCCTAGCCCTTCCCCGAAGCCTGACCCTCACCCGTCCCCTAATCCTAACCCGTACGCTAACACTAACCCGCACCCTCAGACGCATGCTTAACCTAAAGCATTGTCGTACCCTCAACTGGACCCTAAACCGTCGCCGTCCCCTAAACCTAACCCTAGACCAAACCCTAAACCTAACCCTTCCCCGGAGCCTGACTCTCACCCGTCCCCTAATCCTAACCCGTACGTAAACACTTACACGCGCCCTCAAACGCACGCTCCCCATAAAGCGTTGTCGTACCCTCACCTGGACCCTAAACCTTCCAAGACACATAACCCTAACCCTAGCCTGAACCCTAACCCTAACCCTTCCCCGAAGCCTGACCCTCACCCGTTCCCTAATCCTAACCCGGACGCTAACACTAACACGCGCGCTCACACGCACGCTCCCCCTAAAGCGTTGTCGTACCCTCACCTGGACCCTAAACCGTCCCCATCCCCTAACCCTAACCCTAGCCCGAGCCCTAACCCTAACACTTCCCCGAAGCCTGACCCTCACCCGTCCCCTAATCCTAACCCATACGCTAACACTAACCCGCGCCCTCACTCGCACGCTCCCCCAATAGCGTTGTCGTACCATCAGCTGGACCCTAAACCGACCCCGTCCCCTAACCCTAACCCTAGCCCGAACCCTAACCCTAACACTTCGCCGAAGCCTGAACCTAACCCGTCCCCTAATCCTAACACGTACGCTAACACTAACCCACGCCCTCACACGCACGCTCCCCCTAAAGCGTTGTCGTACCATCACCTGGACCCTAAAGCGTCCCCATCCCCTAAACCTAACCCTACCCCGAACCCTAACCCTAACACTTCCCCGAAGCCTGACCCTCACCCGTACCCTAATCCTAACCCATACGCTAACACTAACCCGCGCCCTCACTCGCACGCTCCCCCAATAGCGTTGTCGTACCCTCACCTGGACCCTAAGCCGTCCCCGTCCCCTAACCCTAACCCTAGCCCTAACCTTATCCCTAACCCTTCCCCGAAGCCTGACCCTCACCCGTCCCCTAATCCTAACCCGTACGCTAACACTAACCCGCGCCCTCACACGCACGCGCCCACTAAAGCATTGTCATACCCTCACCTGGACCCTAAACCGTCCCCGTCCCCTAACCCTAACCCTAGCCCGAACCCTAACCCTAACACTTCCCCGAAGCCTGACCCTCACCCGTCCCCTAATCCAAACCCGTACGCTAACACTAACCCGCGCCCTCACACGCACGCTCACCCTAAAGCGTTGTCGTACCCTCAACTGGATCCTAAACCGTCCCCGTCCCCTAACCCTAACCCTAGCCCGAACCCTAACCCTAACACTTCGCCGAAGCCAGACCCTCACCCGTCCCCTAATCCTAACCCGTACGCTAACACTAACCCGTGCCCTCACACGCACGCGCCCACTAAAGCATTGTCGTACTCTCACCTGGACCCTAAACCGTCCCCGTCTCCTAACCCTAACCCTAGCCCGAACCCTAACCCTAACCCTTCCCCGAAGCCTGATCCTCACCCGTCCCCTAATCCTAACCCGTACGCTAACACTAACCCGCGCCCTCACACTCACGCTCACCCTAAAGCGTTGTCGTACCCTCACCTGGACCCTAAACCGTCCCCGTCCCCTAACCCTAACCCTAGCCCGAACCCCTACCCTAAACCTTCGCCTAAGCCTGACCCTCACCTGTCCCCTAATCATAACCCGGACGTTAACACTAACCCGCGCCCTCACACGCACACTCCCCCTAAAGCGTTGTCGTACCCTCCCCTGGACCCTAAACCGTCCCTGTCCCCTAACCCTAACCCTAGACTTAACCCTAACCCTAACCCTTCCCCAAAGTCTGACCCTCACACGTCCCCTAATCCTAACCCGCACGCTAACACTAATCCGCACCCTCACACGCATGCTCCCCCTAAAGCGTTGTCGTACCCTAACCTGGACCCTAAACCGTCCCCATCCCCTAACCCTAACCCTAGCCTTAGCCCTAACTCTAACCCTTCCCTGAAGCCTGACCCTCACCCTTCCCCTAATCCTAACCTGTACGCTAACACTAACCCGCGCCCTCACACACACACTCCCGCTAAAGCGTTGTTGTACCCTCACCTGGACCCTAAACCATCCCCGTCCCCTAACCCTAACCCTAGCCCGAACCCTAAACCTAACCCTTCCCCGAAGCCTCACCCTCACACGTCCCCTAATCCTAACCAGTATGCTAACACTAACCTGCGCCCGCACACGCACTCTCCCCCTAAAGTGTTGTCGTACCCTCACCTGGACCCTAAACCGTCCCCGTCCCCTAACCCTAACCCTAGCCCGAACCCTAACCCTAACCCTTCCCGGAAGCCTGACCCTCACCCGTGCCCTAATCCTAACCCGTACGCTAACACTAAACCACGCCCTCACACGCACGCTCCCCCTTAAGCGTTGTCGTACCCTCACCTGGACCCTAAACCGTCCCCGTCCCCTAACCCTAACCCTAGCCCTAACACTAACCCTAGCCCTTTCCCGAAGCCTGACCCTCACCCGTCCCCTAATCCTAACCCGTACGCTAACACTAACCCACACCCTCACACGCAAGCGCCCCCTAAAGCATTGTCGTACCCTCACCTGGACCCTAAACCGTCCCTGTCCCCTAACCCTAACCCTAGCCCGAACCCTAACCCTAACCCTTCCCCAAAGCCTGACCCTCACCCATCCCCTAATCCTAACACGTGCGCTAACACTAACACGTGCCCTCACACGCACGCTCCCCCTAAAGCGTTGTCGTACCCTCACATGGACCCTAAACCATCCCCGTCCTCTAACCCTAACCCTAACCCGAACCCTAACACTAACACTTCGCCGAAGCCTGACCCTCACCCGTCCCGTAATGCTAACCCGTACGCTAACACTAACCCGCGCCCTCACACTCACGCTCACCCTAAAATGTTCTCGTACCCTCATCTAGACCCTAAACCGTCCCCGTCCCCTAACCCTAACCCTAGCACGAGCCCTAACCCTAACCCTTCCCCGAAGCCTGACCCTCACCCGTCCCCTAATCCTAACCCATACGCTAACACTAACCCACACCCTCACACGCACGCGCCCCCTAAAGCATTGTCGTACCCTCACCTGGACCCTAAACCGTCCCCGTCCCCTAACCCTAACCCTAGCCCGAACCCTAACCCTAACCCTTTCCCGAAGCCTGACCCTCACCCATCCCCTAATCCTAACACGTACGCTAACACTAACACGTGCCCTCACACGCACGCTCCCCCTAAAGCGTTGTCGTACCCTCACATGGACCCTAAACCATCCCCGTCCTCTAACCCTAACCCTAGCCCGAACCCTAACACTAACACTTCGCCGAAGCCTGACTCTCACCCGTCCCGTAATCCTAACCCGTACGTTAACACTAACCCGCGCCCTCACACTCACGCTCACCCTAAAGTGTTGTCGTACCCTCATCTAGACCCTAAACCGTCCCCGTCCCCTAACCCTAACCCTAGCACGAGCCCTAACCCTAACCCTTCCCCAAAGCCTGACCCTCACACGTCCCCTAATCCTAACCCGTACGCTAACACTAATACGCGCCCTCAAACGCACGCTCCCCCTAAAGCGTTGTCGTACCCTCACCTGGATCCTAAACCGTCCCCGTCCCCTAACCAAAATCCTAGACCGAACCCTAACCCTAACCCTTCCCCGAAGACTGACCCTCTCCAGTCCCCTAATCCTAAACCGTACGCTAACACTAACCCGTGCCCTCACACGCACGCTCCCCCTAAAGCGTTGTCGTACCCTCACCTGGACCCTAAACCGTCCCCGTCCCCTAACCCTAACCCTAGCCCGAACCCTACCCCTAACCCTTCCCCGAAGCCTGACCCTCACCCGTCCCCTAATCCTAAACCGTACGCTAACACTAACCCGCGCCCTCACACGCACGCTCATCCTAAAGCGTTGTCGTACCCTCACCTGGACCCTAAACCGTCCCCGTCCCCTAACCCTAACCCTACCCCGAAACCTAACCCTAACCCTTCCCCGAAGCCTGACCCTCACCCGTCCCCTAATCCAAAACCGTACGCTAACACTAACCCGCGCCCTCACACGCACGCTCGCCCTAAAGCGTTGTGGTACCCTCACCTGGATCCTAAACCGTCCCCATCCCCTAACCCTAACCCTAGCCCGAACCCTAACCCTAACACTTCGCCGAAGCCTGAGCCTCACCCGTCCCCTAATCCTAACCCGTACGCTAACACTAACCCGCGCCCTCACACGCACGCTCCCCCTAAAGCGTTGTCGTACCCTCACCTGGACCTTAAACCGTCCCCGTCCCCTAACCCTAACTCTAGCCCGAACCCTAACCCTACCACTTCGCCGAAGCCTGACCCTAACCCGTCCCCTAATCCTAACCCGTACGCTAACACTAACCCGCGTCCTCACACGCACGCTCCCCCTAAAGCGTTGTCGTACCCTCAACGGGACCCTAAACCGTCCCCGTCCCCTATCCCTAACCCTAGCCCGAACCCTAACCCTAACACTTCCCCGAGGCCTGACCCTAACCCGTCCCCTAATCCTAACCCGTACGCTAACACTAACCCACGCCCTCACACGCACGCTCCCCCTAAAGCGTTGTCGTACCCTCACCTGGACCCTAAACCGTCCCCATCCCCTAACCCTAACACTTCCCCGAAGCCTAACCCTCACCCGTCCCCTAATCCTAACCCGTACGCTAACACTAACCCACGCCCTCACACGCACGCAGCCCTTAAAGCACTGTCGTACCCTCAACTGGACCCTAAACCGTCCCCGTCCCCTAACCCTACACCTAGCCCGAACCCTAACCCTAACACTTCGCGTAAGCCTGACCCTCACACGTCCCCTAATCCTAACCCGTACGCTAACACTAACCCGCGCCCTCACACGCACGCTCCCCCTAAAGCATTGTCGTACCCTCACCGGGACCCTAAATCGTCCCCGTCCCCTAACCCTAACCCTAGACTTAGCCCTAACTCTAAACCTTCCCTGAAGCCTGACCCTCACACTTCCCCTAATCCTAAACCGTACGCTAACACTAACCCTCGCCCTCACACACACGCTCCCCCTAAAGCGTTGTCGTACCCTCACCTGGACCCTAAACCGTCCCCGTCCCCTAACCCTAACCCTAGCCCGAACCATAAACCTCACCCTTCCCCGAAGCCTGACCCTCACACGTCCCCTAATCCTAACACGTACGCTAACACTAACCTGCGCCCGCACACGCACACTCCCCCTAAAGCGTTGTCGTACCCTCACCTGGACCCTAAACCGTCCCCGTCCCCTAACCCTAACCCTAGCCTGAACCCTAACTCTAACCCATCCCCGAAGCCTGACCCTCACCCGTCCCCTAATCCTAACCCGTACGCTAACACTAATACGCGCCCTCAAACGCACACTCCCCCTAAAGCGTTGTCGTACCCTCACCTGGATCCTAAACCGTCCCCGTCCCCTAACCCTAATCCTAGCCCGTACCCTAACCCTAACCCTTCCCCGAAGCCTGACCCTCTCCCGCACCCTAATCCTAAACCGTACGCTAACACTAACCCGTGCCCTCACACGCTCGCTCCCCCTAAAGCGTTGTCGTAACCTCACCTGGACCCTAAACCGTCCCCGTCCCCTAACCCTAACCCTAGCCCGAACCCTAAACCTAACCCTTCCCCGAAGCCTGACCCTCTCCCGTCCCCTAATCCTAAACCGTACGCTAACACTAACCCGCGCCCTCACACGCACGCTCACTCTAAAGCGTTGTCGTACCCTCACCTGGACCCTAAACCATCCCCGTCCCCTAACCCTAACCCTACCCCGAAACCTAACCCTAACCGTTCCCCGATGCCTGACCCTCACCCGTCCCCTAATCCAAACCCGTACGCTAACACTAACCCGCGCCCTCACACGCACGCTCACCCTAAAGCGTTGTCGTAACCTCACCTGGATCCTAAACCGTCCCCGTCCCCTAACCCTAAACCTAGCCCGAACCCTAACCCTAACACTTCGCCGAAGCCTGACCCTCACCCGTTCCCTAATCCTAACCCGTACGCTAACACTAACCCGCGCTCTCACACGAACGCTCCCCCTAAAGCGTTGTCGTACCATCACCTGGACCCTAAACCGTCCCCGTCCCCTAACCCTAACCCTAGCCCGAACCCTAACTCTACCACTTCGCCGAAGCCTCACCCTAACCCGTCCCCTAATCCTAACCCGGACGCTAACACTAACCCGCGCCCTCACACGCACGCTCCCCCTAAAGCGTTGTCGTACCCTCACCTGGACCCTAAACCTTCCCCATCCCCTAACCCTAACCCTACCCCGAACCCTAACCCTAACACTTCCCCGAAGCCTGACCCTCACCCGTACCCTAATCCTAACCCATACGCTAACACTAACCCGCGCCCTCACTCGCACACTCCCCCAAGAGCGTTGTCGTACCCTCACCTGGACCCTAAACCGTCCCCGTCCCCTAACCCTAACCCTAGCCCGAACCCTAACCCTAAACCTTCGCCTAAGACTGACCCTCATCCGTCCCCTAATCCTAACCCAGACGTTAACCCTAACCCCCGCCCTCACACTCACGATCCCCCTAAAGTGTTGTCGTACCCTCACCTGGACCCTAAACCGTCCCCGTCCCCTATCCCTAACCCTAGCCCGAACCCTAACCCTAACCCTTCCCCGAAGCCTGACTCTCACCCGTCCCCTAATCCTAACCCGTACGCTAACACTAACCCGTGCCCTCACACTCACGCTCACCCTAAAGCGTTGTTGTACCCTCACCTGGACCCTAAACCGTCCCCGTCCCCTAACCCTAACCCTAGCCCGAACCCTAACCCTAAACCTTCGCCTAAGCCTGACCCTCACCCGTCCCCTAATCCTAACCCGGACGTTAACACTAACCCGCGCCCTCACACGCACACTCCCCCTAAAGCGTTGTCGTAACCTCACCTGGACCCTAAACCGTCCCCGTCCCCTAACCCTAACCCTAGCCCGAACCCTAACCCTAAACCTTCCCCGAAGCCTGACCCTCACCCGTCCCCTAATCCTAAACCGTACGCTAACACTAACCCGCGCCCTCACACGCACGCTCACTCTAAAGCGTTTTCGTACCCTCACCTGGACCCTAAACCGTCCCCGTCCCCGTCCCCTAACCCTACCCCGAAACCTAACCCTAACACTTCACCGAAGCCTGACCCTCATCCGTCCCCTAATCCTAACCCGTACGCTAACACTAACCCGCGCCCTCACACGAACGCTCCCCCTAAAGCGTTGTCGTACCCTCACCTGGACCCTAAACTGTCCCCGTCCCCTAACCCTAACCCTAGCCCGAACCCTAACCCTACCACTTCGCCGAAGCCTGGCCCTAACCCGTCCCCTAATCCTAACCCGGACTCTAACACTAAACCGCGCCCTCACACGCACGCTCCCCCTAAAGCGTTGTCGTACCCTCACCTGAACCGTAAACCGTCCCCATCCCCTAACCCTAACCCTAGCCCGAACCCTAACCCTAAACCTTCGCCTAAGCCTGACCCTCACCCGTCCCCTAATCCTAACCCGGACGTTAACACTAACCCACGCCCTCACACTCACGCTCCCCCTAAAGTGTTGTCGTACCCTCACCTGGACCCTAAACCGTCCCCGTCCCCTAACCCTAACCCTAGACTTAACCCTAACCCTAATCCTTCCCCGAAGTCTGACCCTCCCCCGTCCCCTAATCCTAACCCGCACGCTAACACTAACCCGCACCCTCACATGCACGCTCCCCCTAAAGCGTTGTCGTACACTCACCTGGACCCTAAACCGACCCCGTCCCCTAACCCTAACCCTAGCCCGAACCCTAACCCTAACCCTTCCCCGAAGCTTGACCCTCACCCATTCCCTAATCCTAACACGGACGCTAACACTAAACCGCGCCCTCACACGCACGCTCCCACTAAAGCATTGTCGTGCCCTCACCTGACCCTAAACCGTCCCCGTCCCGTAACCCTAACCCTTTCCCGAACCCTAACTCTAACCCATCCCCGAAGACTGACCCTCACCCGTCCCCTAATCCTAACCCGTACGCTAACACTAATACGCGCCCTCAAACGCACGCTCCCCCTAAAGCGTTGTCGTACCCTCACCTGGATCCTAAACCGTCCCCGTCCCCTAACCCTAACCCTAGCCCGAACCCTAAACCTACCCCTTCCCCGAAGACTGACCCTCTCCCGTCCCCTAATCCTAAACCGTACGCTAACACTAACCCGTGCCCTCACACGCACGCTCCCCCTAAAGCGTTGTCGTACCCTCACCTGGACCCTAAACCGTCCCCGTCCCCTAACCCTAACCCTAGCCCGAACCCTAACCCTAACCCTTCCCCGAAGCCTGACCCTCACCCGTCCCCTAATCCTAAACCGTACGCTAACACTAACCCGCGCCCTCACACGCACGCTCACCCTAAAGCGTTGTCGTACCCTCACCTGGACCCTAAACCGTCCCCGTCCCCTAACCCTAAACCTACCCCGAAACCTAACCCTAACCCTTCCCCGAAGCCTGACCCTCACCCGTCCCCTAATCCAAACCCGTACGCTAACACTAACCCGCGCCCTCACACGCACGCTCACCCTAAAGCGTTGTCGTACCCTCAACTGGATCCTAAACCGTCCCCGTCCCCTAACCCTAAACCTACCCCGAACCCTAACCCTAACACTTCGCCGAAGCCAGACCCTCACCCGTCCCCTAATCCTAACCCGTACGCTAACACTAACCCGCGCCCTCACACGAACGCTCCCCCTAAAGCGTTGTCGTACCCTCACCTGGACCCTAAACCGTCCCCGTCCCCTAACCCTAACCCTAGCCCGAACCCTAACCCTACCACTTCGCCGAAGCCTGACCCTAACCCGTCCCCTAATCCTAACCCGTACGCTAACACTAACCCGCGCCTTCACACGCACGCTCCCCCTAAAGCGTTGTCGTACCCTCACCTGGACCCTAAACCGTCCCCATCCCCTAACCCTAACCCTACCCCGAACCCTAACCCTAACACTTCCCCGAAGCCTGACCCTCACCCGTACCCTAATCCTAACCCATACGCTAACACTAACCCGCGCCCTCACTCGCACGCTCCCCCAAGAGCGTTGTCGTACCCTCACCTGGACCCTAAACCGTCCCCATCCCCTAACCCTAACCCTAGCCCTAACCTTATCCCTAACCCTTCCCCGAAGCCTGACCCTCACCCGTCCCCTAATCCTAACCCGTACGTTAACACTAACCCGCGCCCTCACACGCACGCGCCCACTAAAGCATTGTCGTACCCTCACCTGGACCCTAAACCGTCCCCGTCTCCTAACCCTAACCCTAGCCCGAACCCTAACCCTAACCCTTCCCCGAAGCCTGATCCTCACCCGTCCCCTAATCCTAACCCGTACGCTAACACTAACCCGCGCCCTCACACTCACGCTCACCCTAAAGCATTGTCGTACCCTCACCTGGACCCTAAACCGTCCCCGTCCCCTAACCCTAACCCTAGCCCGAACCCCTACCCTAAATCTTCGCCTAAGCCTGACCCTCACCTGTCCCCTAATCCTAACCCGGACGTTAACACTAACCCGCGCCCTCACATGCACGCTCCCCCTAAAGCGTTGTCGTACACTCACCTGGAACCTAAACCGTCCACGTCCCCTAACCCTAACCCTAGACTTAACCCTAACCCTAACCCTTCCCCGAAGTCTGACCCTCACCCGTCCCCTAATCCTAACCCGCACGCTAACACTAATCCGCACCCTCACACGCATGCTCCTCCTAAAGAGTTGTCGTACCCTAACCTGGACCTTAAACCGTCCCCGTCCCCTAACCCTAACCCTAGCCTTAGCCCTAACTCTAGCCCTTCCCCGAAGCCTGACCCTCACCCGTCCCCTAATCTTAACCCGTACGCTAACACTAACCCGCACTCTCACACGCACGCGCCCCCTAAAGCATTGTCGTACCCTCACCTGGACCCGAAACCGTCCTCATCCCCTAACCCTAACCCTAGCCCGAACCCTAACCCTAACCCTTCCCCAAAGCCTGACCCTCACCCATCCCCCAATCCTAACACGTGCGCTAACACTAACACGTGCCCTCACACGCACGCTCCCCCTAAAGCGTTGTCGTACCCTCACATGGACCCTAAACCATCCCCGTCCTCTAACCCTAACCCTAACCCGAACCCTAACACTAACACTTCGCCAAAGCCTGACCCTCACCCGTCCCGTAATGCTAACCCGTACGCTAACACTAACCCGCGCCCTCACACTCACGCTCACCCTAAAGTGTTGTCGTACCCTCATCTAGACCCTAAACCGTCCCCGTCCCCTAACCCTAACCCTAGCACGAGCCCTAACCCTAACCCTTCCCCGAAGCCTGACCCTCACCCGTCCCCTAATCCTAACCCGTACTCTAACACTAACCCACACCCTCACACGCACGCGCTCCCTAAAGCATTGTCATACCCTCACCTGGACCCTAAACCGTACCCGTCCCCTAAACCTAACCCTAGCCCAAACCCTAAACGTAACCCTTCCCCGGAGCCTGACCCTCACCCGTCCCCTACTCCTAACCCGTACGTAAACACTAACACGCGCCCTCAAACGCACGCTCCCCATAAAGCGTTGTCGTACCTCACCTGGACCCTAAACCTTCCAAGTCCCCTAACCCTAACCCTAGCCTGAACCCTAACCCTAACCCTTCCCAGAAGCCTGACCCTCACCCGTCCCCTAATCCTAACCCATACGCTAACACTAACCCGCGCCCTCACTCGCACGCTCCCCCAATAGCGTTGTCGTACCATCACCTGGACCCTAAACCGACCCCGTCCCCTAACCCTAACCCTAGCCCGAACGCTAACCCTAACCCTTCCCCGAAGCCTGACCCTCACCCGTACACTAATCCTAACCCATACGCTAACACTAACCCGCGCCCTCACTCGCACGCTCCCCCAAGAGCGTTGTCGTACCCTCACCTGGACCCTAAACCGTCCCCGTCCCCTAACCCTAACCCTAGCCCGAACCCTAACCCTAAACCTTCGCCTAAGCCTGACCCTCACCCGTCCCCTAATCCTAACCCAGACGTTAACACTAACCCGCGCCCTCAAACTCACGCTACCCCTAAAGTGTTGTCGTACCCTCACCTGGACCCTAAACCGTCCCCATCCCCTAACCCTAACCCTAGACTTAACCCTAACCCTAACCCTTCCCCGAAGTCTGACCCTCACCCGTCCCCTAATCCTAACCCACACGCTAACACTAACCCGCACCCTCACACGCACGCTCCCCCTAAAGCGTTGCCGTACACTCACCTGGACCCTAAACCGACCCCGTCCCCTAACCGTAACCCTAGCCCGAACCCTAACCCTAACCCTTCCCCGAAGCCTGACCCTCACCCATCCCCTAATCCTAACACGGACGCTAACACTAAACCGCGCCCTCACACGCACGCTCCCACTAAAGCGTTCTCGTACCCTCACCTGACCCTTAACCGTCCCCGTCCCCTAACCCTAACCCTTTCCGGAACCCTAACTCTAACCCATTCCCGAAGACTGACCCTCAACCGTCCCCTAATCCTAACCCGTACGCTAACACTAATACGCGCCCTCAAACGCACTCTCCCCCTAAAGCGTTGTCGTACCCTCACCTGGATCCTAAACCGTCCCCGTCCCCTAACCCTAACCGTAGCTCGAACCCTAACCCTAACCCTTCCCCGAACACTGACCCTCTCCCGTCCCCTAATCCTAAACCGTACGCTAACACTAACCCGTGCCCTCACACGCACGCTCCCCCTAAAGCGTTGTCGTACCCTCACCTGGACCCTAAACCGTCCCCATCCCCTAACCCTAACCCTACCCCGAAACCTAACCCTAACCCTTCCCCGAAGCCTGACCCTCACCCGTCCCCTAATCCAAACCCGTACGCTAACACTAACCCGCGCCCTCACACGCACGCTCACCCTAAAGCGTTGTCGTACCCTCAACTGGATCCTAAACCGTCCCCGTCCCCTAACCCTAACCCTAGCCCGAACCCTAACCCTAACCCTTCCCCGAAGACTGACCCTCTCCCGTCCCCTAATCCTAACCCGTACGCTAACACTAACCCGCGCCCTCACACGCACGCTCCCCCTAAAGCGTTGTCGTACCCTCACCTGGACCCTAAACCGTCCCCATCCCCTAACCCTAACCCTACCCCGAAACCTAACCCTAACCCTTCCCCGAAGCCTGACCCTCACCCGTCCCCTAATCCAAACCCGTACGCTAACACTAACGCGCGCCCTCACACGCACGCTCACCCTAAAGCGTTGTCGTACCCTCAACTGGATCCTAAACCGTCCCCGTCCCCTAACCCTAACCCTAGCCCGAACCCTAACCCTAACACTTCGCCGAAGCCAGACCCTCACCCGTCCCCTAATCCTAACCCGTACGCTAACACTAACCCGCGCCCTAACACGAACACTCCCCCTAAAGCGTTGTCGTACCCTCACCTGGACCCTAAACCGTCCCCGTCCCCTAACCCTAACCCTAGCCCGAACCCTAACCCTACCACTTCGCCGAAGCCTGAACCTAACCCGTCCCCTAATCCTAACCCGGACGCTAACACTAACACGCGCCCTCACACGCACGCTCCCCCTAAAGCGTTGTCGTACCCTCACCTGGACCCTAAAGCGTCCCCATCCCCTAAACCTAACCCTACCCCGAACCCTAACCCTAACACATCTCCGAAGCCTGACCCTCACCCGTACCCTAATCCTAACCCATACGCTAACACTAACCCGCGCTCTCACTCGCACGCTCCCGCAATAGCGTTGTCGTACCCTCACCTGGACCCTAAACCGTCCCCGTCCCCTAACCCTAACCCTAGCCCTAACCTTATCCCTAACCCTTCCCCGAAGCCTGACCCTCACCCGTCCCCTAATCCTAACCCGTACGCTAACACTAACCCGCGCCCTCACACGCACGCGCCCACTAAAGCACTGTCATACCCTTACCTGGACCCTAAACCGTCCCCGTCCCCTATCCCTAACCCTAGCCCAAACCCTAACCCTAACCCTTCCCCGAAGCCTGACCCTCACCCGTCCCCTAATCCTAACCCGTACGCTAACACTAACCCGTGCCCTCACACTCACGCTCACCCTAAAGCGTTGTCGTACCCTCACCTGGACCCTAAACCGTCCCCGTCCCCTAACCCTAACCCTAGCCCGAAGCCTAACCCTAAACCTTCGCCTAAGCCTGACCCTCACCCGTCCCCTAATCCTAACCCGGACGTTAACACTAACCCGCGCCCTCACACGCACACTCCCCCTAAAACGTTGTCGTAACCTCACCTGGACCCTAAACCGTCCCCGTCCCCTAACCCTAACCCTAGCCCGAACCCTAACCCTAACCCTTCCCCGAAGCCTGACCCTCACCCGTCCCCTAATCCTAAACCGTACGCTAACACTAACCCGCGCCCTCACACGCACGCTCACTCTAAAGTGTTTTCGTACCCTCACCTGGACCCTAAACCATCCCCGTCCCCTAACCCTAACCCTACCCCGAAACCTAACCCTAACACTTCACCGAAGCCTGACCCTCATCCGTCCCCTAATCCTAACCCGTACGCTAACACTAACCCGCGCCCTCACACGAACGCTCCCCCTAAAGCGTTGTCGTACCCTCATCTGGACCCTAAACCGTCCCCGTCCCCCAACCCTAACATTAGCCCGAACCCTAACCCTACCACTTCGCCGAAGCCTGACCCTAACCCGTCCCCTAATCCTAACCCGGACGCTAACACTAACCCGCGCCCTCACAGGCACGCTCCCCCTAAAGCGTTGTCGTACCCTCACCTGGACCCTAAACCGTCCCCATCCCCTAACCCTAACCCTAGCCCGAACCCTAACCCTAAACCTTCGCCTAAGCCTGACCCTCACACGTCCCCTAATCCTAACCCGGACGTTAACACTAACCCGCGCCCTCACACTCACGCTCCCCCTAAAGTGTTGTCGTACCCTCACCTGGACCCTAAACCGTCCCCGTCCCCTACCCCTAACCCTAGCCCGAACCCTAACCCTAACCCTTCCCCGAAGCCTGACCCTCACCCATCCCCTAATCCTAAAACGGACGCTAACACTAAACCGCGCCCTCACACGCACGCTCCCAATAAAGCATTGTCGTACCCTCACCTGACCCTAAACCGTCCCCGTCCCATAACCCTAACTCTTTCCCGAACCCTAACTCTAACCCATCCCCGAAGACTGACCCTCACCCGTCCCCTAATCCTAACCCGTTCGCTAACACTAATACGCGCCCTCAAATGCACGCTCCCCCTAAAGCGTTGTCGTACCCTCACCTGGATCCTAAACCGTCCCCGTCCCCTACCCCTAACCCTAGCCCGAACCCTAACCCTAACCCTTCCCCGAAGACTGACCCTCTCCCGTCCCCTAATCCTAAACCGTACGCTAACACTAACCCGTGCCCTCACACGCACGCTCCCCCTAAAGCGTTGTCGTACCCTCACCTGGACCCTAAACCGTCCCCATCCCCTAACCCTAACCATAGCCCGAACCCTAACCCTAACCCTTCCCCGAAGCCTGACCCTTATCCGTCCCCTAATCCTAAACCGTACGCTAACACTAACCTGTGCCCTCACACGCACGCTCACCCTAAAGCGTTGTCGTACCCTCACCTGGACCCTAAACCGTCCCCGTCCCCTAACCCTAACCCTACCCCGAAACCTAACCCTAACCCTTCCCCGAAGCCTGACCCTCACCCGTCCCCTAATCCAAACCCGTACGCTAACAGTAACCCGCGCCCTCACACGCACGCTCACCCTAAAGCGTTGTCGTACCCTCAACTGGATCCTAAACCGTCCCCGTCCCCTAACCCTAAACCTAGCCCGAACCCTAACCCTAACACTTCGCCGAAGCCAGACCCTCACCCGTCCCCTAATCCTAACCCGTACGCTAACACTAACCCGCGCCCTCACACGAACGCTCCCCCTAAAGCGTTGTCGTACCCTCATCTGGACCCTAAACCGTCCCCGTCCCCTAACCCTAACCCTAGCCCGAACCCTAACCCTACCACTTCGCCGAAGCCTGACCCTCACCCGTACCCTAATCCTAACCCATACGCTAACACTAACCCGCGCCCTCACTCGCACGCTCCCCCAAGAGCGTTGTCGTACACTCACCTGGACCCTAAACCGTCCCCATCCCCTAACCCTAACCCTAGCCCTAACCTTATCCCTAACCCTTCCCCGAAGCCTGACCCTCACCCGTCCCCTAATCCTAACCCGTACGCTAACACTAACCCGCGCCCTCACACGCACGCGCCCACTAAAGCATTGTCGTACCCTCACCTGGACCCTAAACCGTCCCCGTCTCCTAACCCTAACCCTAGCCCGAACCCTAACCCTTACCCTTCCCCGAAGCCTGATCCTCACACGTCCCCTAATCCTAACCCGTACGCTAACACTAACCGGCGCCCTCACACTCACGCTCACCCTAAAGCGTTGTCGTACCCTCACCTGGACCCTAAACCGTCCCCGTCCCCTAACCCTAACCCTAGCCCGAACCCCTACCCTAAACCTTCGCCTAAGCCTGACCCTCACCTGTCCCCTAATCCTAAACCGGACGTTAACACTAACCCACGACCTCACACGCACGGTCCCCCTAAAGCGTTGTCGTACCCTCACCTGGACCCTAAACCGTCCCCGTCCCCTAACCCTAACCCTAGACTTAACCCTAACCCTAACCCTTCCCCGAAGTCTGACCCTCACCCATTCCCCTAATCCTAACCCGCACGCTAACACTAATCCGCACCCTCACACGCATGCTCCCCCTAAAGCGTTGTCGTACCCTAACCTGGACCCTAAACCGTCCCCGTCCCCTAACCCTAACGCTAGCCTTAGCCCTAACTCTAACCCTTCCCTGAAGCCTGACCCTCACACTTCCCCTAATCCTAACCGGTACGCTAACACTAACCCGCGCCCTCACACACACACTCCCGCTAAAGCGTTGTTGTACCCTCACCTGGACCCTAAACCATCCCCGTCCCCTAACCCTAACCCTAGCCCGAACCCTAAACCTAACCCTTCCCCGAAGCCTGACCCTCACACGTCCCCTAATCCTAACCCGTACGCTAACACTAAACCACGCCCTCACACGCACGCTCCCCCTTAAGCGTTGTCGTACCCTCACCTGGACCCTAAACCGTCCCCGTCCCCTAACCCTAACCCTAGCCCTAACCCTATCCCTAGCCCTTCCCCGAAGCCTGACCCTCACCCGTCCCCTAATCCTAACCCGTACGCTAACACTAACCCGCACCCTCAGACGCATGCTTAACCTAAAGCATTGTCGTACCCTCAACTGGACCCTAAACCGTCGCCGTCCCCTAAACCTAACCCTAGACCAAACCCTAAACCTAACCCTTCCCCGGAGCCTGACTCTCACCCGTCCCCTAATCCTAACCCGTATGTAAACACTTACACGCGCCCTCAAACGCACGCTCCCCATAAAGCGTTGTCGTACCCTCACCTGGACCCTAAACCTTCCAAGACACATAACCCTAACCCTAGCCTGAACCCTAACCCTAACCCTTCCCCGAAGCCTGACCCTCACCCGTTCCCTAATCCTAACCCGGACGCTAACACTAACACGCGCCCTCACACGCACGCTCCCCCTAAAGCGTTGTCGTACCCTCACCTGGATCCTAAACCGTCCCCATCCCCTAACCCTAACCCTAGCCCGAGCCCTAACCCTAACACTTCCCCGAAGCCTGACCCTCACCCGTCCCCTAATCCTAACCCGTACGCTAACACTAACCCGCGCCCTCACTCGCACGCTCCCCCAATAGCGTTGTCGTACCATCAACTGGACCCTAAACCGACCCCGTCCCCTAACCCTAACCCTAGCCCGAACCCTAACCCTAACACTTCGCCGAAGCCAGACCCTCACCCGTCCCCTAATCCTAACCCGTACGCTAACACTAACCCGCGCCCTCACACGCACGCGCCCACTAAAGCATTGTCGTACTCTCACCTGGACCCTAAACCGTCCCCGTCTCCTAACCCTAACCCTAGCCCGAACCCTAACCCTAACCCTTCCCCGAAGCCTGATCCTCACCCGTCCCCTAATCCTAACCCGTACGCTAACACTAACCCGCGCCCTCACACTCACGCTCACCCTAAAGCGTTGTCGTACCCTCACCTGGACCCTAAACCGTCCCCGTCCCCTAACCCTAACCCTAGCCCGAACCCCTACCCTAAACCTTCGCCTAAGCCTGACCCTCACCTGTCCCCTAATCATAACCCGGACGTTAACACTAACCCGCGCCCTCACACGCACACTCCCCCTAAAGCGTTGTCGTACCCTCCCCTGGACCCTAAACCGTCCCTGTCCCCTAACCCTAACCCTAGACTTAACCCTAACCCTAACCCTTCCCCGAAGTCTGACCCTCACACGTCCCCTAATCCTAACCCGCACGCTAACACTAATCCGCACCCTCACACGCATGCTCCCCCTAAAGCGTTGTCGTACCCTAACCTGGACCCTAAACCGTCCCCATCCCCTAACCCTAACCCTAGCCTTAGCCCTAACTCTAACCCTTCCCTGAAGCCTGACCCTCACCCTTCCCCTAATCCTAACCTGTACGCTAACACTAACCCGCGCCCTCACACACACACTCCCGCTAAAGCGTTGTTGTACCCTCACCTGGACCCTAAACCATCCCCGTCCCCTAACCCTAACCCTAGCCCGAACCCTAAACCTAACCCTTCCCCGAAGCCTCACCCTCACACGTCCCCTAATCCTAACCAGTATGCTAACACTAACCTGCGCCCGCACACGCACTCTCCCCCTAAAGCGTTGTCGTACCCTCACCTGGACCCTAAACCGTCCCCGTCCCCTAACCCTAACCCTAGCCCGAACCCTAACCCTAACCCTTCCCGGAAGCCTGACCCTCACCCGTGCCCTAATCCTAACCCGTACGCTAACACTAAACCACGCCCTCACACGCACGCTCCCCCTTAAGCGTTGTCGTACCCTCACCTGGACCCTAAACCGTCCCCGTCCCCTAACCCTAACCCTAGCCCTAACACTAACCCTAGCCCTTCCCCGAAGCCTGACCCTCACCCGTCCCCTAATCCTAACCCGTACGCTAACACTAACCCACACCCTCACACGCAAGCGCCCCCTAAAGCATTGTCGTACCCTCACCTGGACCCTAAACCGTCCCTGTCCCCTAACCCTAACCCTAGCCCGAACCCTAACCCTAACCCTTCCCCAAAGCCTGACCCTCACCCATCCCCTAATCCTAACACGTGCGCTAACACTAACACGTGCCCTCACACGCACGCTCCCCCTAAAGCGTTGTCGTACCCTCACATGGACCCTAAACCATCCCCGTCCTCTAACCCTAACCCTAACCCGAACCCTAACACTAACACTTCGCCGAAGCCTGACCCTCACCCGTCCCGTAATGCTAACCCGTACGCTAACACTAACCCGCGCCCTCACACTCACGCTCACCCTAAAATGTTCTCGTACCCTCATCTAGACCCTAAACCGTCCCCGTCCCCTAACCCTAACCCTAGCACGAGCCCTAACCCTAACCCTTCCCCGAAGCCTGACCCTCACCCGTCCCCTAATCCTAACCCATACGCTAACACTAACCCACACCCTCACACGCACGCGCCCCCTAAAGCATTGTCGTACCCTCACCTGGACCCTAAACCGTCCCCGTCCTCTAACCCTAACCCTAGCCCGAACCCTAACCCTAACCCTTTCCCGAAGCCTGACCCTCACCCATCCCCTAATCCTAACACGTACGCTAACACTAACACGTGCCCTCACACGCACGCTCCCCCTAAAGCGTTGTCGTACCCTCACATGGACCCTAAACCATCCCCGTCCTCTAACCCTAACCCTAGCCCGAACCCTAACACTAACACTTCGCCGAAGCCTGACTCTCACCCGTCCCGTAATCCTAACCCGTACGTTAACACTAACCCGCGCCCTCACACTCACGCTCACCCTAAAGTGTTGTCGTACCCTCATCTAGACCCTAAACCGTCCCCGTCCCCTAACCCTAACCCTAGCACGAGCCCTAACCCTAACCCTTCCCCAAAGCCTGACCCTCACACGTCCCCTAATCCTAACCCGTACGCTAACACTAATACGCGCCCTCAAACGCACGCTCCCCCTAAAGCGTTGTCGTACCCTCACCTGGATCCTAAACCGTCCCCGTCCCCTAACCAAAATCCTAGACCGAACCCTAACCCTAACCCTTCCCCGAAGACTGACCCTCTCCAGTCCCCTAATCCTAAACCGTACGCTAACACTAACCCGTGCCCTCACACGCACGCTCCCCCTAAAGCGTTGTCGTACCCTCACCTGGACCCTAAACCGTCCCCGTTCCCTAACCCTAACCCTAGCCCGAACCCTACCCCTAACCCTTCCCCGAAGCCTGACCCTCACCCGTCCCCTAATCCTAAACCGTACGCTAACACTAACCCGCGCCCTCACACGCACGCTCATCCTAAAGCGTTGTCGTACCCTCACCTGGACCCTAAACCGTCCCCGTCCCCTAACCCTAACCCTACCCCGAAACCTAACCCTAACCCTTCCCCGAAGCCTGACCCTCACCCGTCCCCTAATCCAAAACCGTACGCTAACACTAACCCGCGCCCTCACACGCACGCTCGCCCTAAAGCGTTGTGGTACCCTCACCTGGATCCTAAACCGTCCCCATCCCCTAACCCTAACCCTAGCCCGAACCCTAACCCTAACACTTCGCCGAAGCCTGAGCCTCACCCGTCCCCTAATCCTAACCCGTACGCTAACACTAACCCGCGCCCTCACACGCACGCTCCCCCTAAAGCGTTGTCGTACCCTCACCTGGACCTTAAACCGTCCCCGTCCCCTAACCCTAACTCTAGCCCGAACCCTAACCCTACCACTTCGCCGAAGCCTGACCCTAACCCGTCCCCTAATCCTAACCCGTACGCTAACACTAACCCGCGTCCTCACACGCACGCTCCCCCTAAAGCGTTGTCGTACCCTCAACGGGACCCTAAACCGTCCCCGTCCCCTATCCCTAACCCTAGCCCGAACCCTAACCCTAACACTTCCCCGAGGCCTGACCCTAACCCGTCCCCTAATCCTAACCCGTACGCTAACACTAACCCGCGCCCTCACACGCACGCTCCCCCTAAAGCGTTGTCGTACCCTCACCTGGACCCTAAACCGTCCCCATCCCCTAACCCTAACACTTCCCCGAAGCCTAACCCTCACCCGTCCCCTAATCCTAACCCGTACGCTAACACTAACCCACGCCCTCACACGCACGCAGCCCTTAAAGCACTGTCGTACCCTCAACTGGACCCTAAACCGTCCCCGTCCCCTAACCCTACACCTAGCCCGAAACCTAACCCTAACACTTCGCCTAAGCCTGACCCTCACACGTCTCCTAATCCTAACCCGTACGCTAACACTAACCCGCGCCCTCACACGCACGCTCCCCCTAAAGCATTGTCGTACCCTCACCGGGACCCTAAATCGTCCCCGTCCCCTAACACTAACCCTAGACTTAGCCCTAACTCTAAACCTTCCCTGAAGCCTGACCCTCACACTTCCCCTAATCCTAAACCGTACGCTAACACTAACCCTCGCCCTCACACACACGCTCCCCCTAAAGCGTTGTCGTACCCTCACCTGGACCCTAAACCGTCCCCGTCCCCTAACCCTAACCCTAGCCCGAACCATAAACCTAACCCTTCCCCGAAGCCTGACCCTCACACGTCCCCTAATCCTAACACGTACGCTAACACTAACCTGCGCCCGCACACGCACACTCCCCCTAAAGCGTTGTCGTACCCTCACCTGGACCCTAAACCGTCCCCGTCCCCTAACCCTAACCCTAGCCTGAACCCTAACTCTAACCCATCCCCGAAGCCTGACCCTCACCCGTCCCCTAATCCTAACCCGTACGCTAACACTAATACGCGCCCTCAAACGCACACTCCCCCTAAAGCGTTGTCGTACCCTCACCTGGATCCTAAACCGTCCCCGTCCCCTAACCCTAATCCTAGCCCGTACCCTAACCCTAACCCTTCCCCGAAGCCTGACCCTCTCCCGCACCCTAATCCTAAACCGTACGCTAACACTAACCCGTGCCCTCACACGCTCGCTCCCCCTAAAGCGTTGTCGTAACCTCACCTGGACCCTAAACCGTCCCCGTCCCCTAACCCTAACCCTAGCCCGAACCCTAAACCTAACCCTTCCCCGAAGCCTGACCCTCTCCCGTCCCCTAATCCTAAACCGTACGCTAACACTAACCCGCGCCCTCACACGCACGCTCACTCTAAAGCGTTGTCGTACCCTCACCTGGACCCTAAACCGTCCCCGTCCCCTAACCCTAACCCTACCCCGAAACCTAACCCTAACCGTTCCCCGATGCCTGACCCTCACCCGTCCCCTAATCCAAACCCGTACGCTAACACTAACCCGCGCCCTCACACGCACGCTCACCCTAAAGCGTTGTCGTAACCTCACCTGGATCCTAAACCGTCCCCGTCCCCTAACCCTAAACCTAGCCCGAACCCTAACCCTAACACTTCGCCGAAGCCTGACCCTCACCCGTTCCCTAATCCTAACCCGTACGCTAACACTAACCCGCGCTCTCACACGAACGCTCCCCCTAAAGCGTTGTCGTACCATCACCTGGACCCTAAACCGTCCCCGTCCCCTAACCCTAACCCTAGCCCGAACCCTAACCCTACCACTTCGCCGAAGCCTGAACCTAACCCGTCCCCTAATCCTAACCCGGACGCTAACACTAACACGCGCCCTCACACGCACGCTCCCCCTAAAGCGTTGTCGTACCCTCACCTGGACCCTAAAGCGTCCCCATCCCCTAAACCTAACCCTACCCCGAACCCTAACCCTAACACATCTCCGAAGCCTGACCCTCACCCGTACCCTAATCCTAACCCATACGCTAACACTAACCCGCGCTCTCACTCGCACGCTCCCGCAATAGCGTTGTCGTACCCTCACCTGGACCCTAAACCGTCCCCGTCCCCTAACCCTAACCCTAGCCCTAACCTTATCCCTAACCCTTCCCCGAAGCCTGACCCTCACCCGTCCCCTAATCCTAACCCGTACGCTAACACTAACCCGCGCCCTCACACGCACGCGCCCACTAAAGCACTGTCATACCCTTACCTGGACCCTAAACCGTCCCCGTCCCCTATCCCTAACCCTAGCCCAAACCCTAACCCTAACCCTTCCCCGAAGCCTGACCCTCACCCGTCCCCTAATCCTAACCCGTACGCTAACACTAACCCGTGCCCTCACACTCACGCTCACCCTAAAGCGTTGTCGTACCCTCACCTGGACCCTAAACCGTCCCCGTCCCCTAACCCTAACCCTAGCCCGAAGCCTAACCCTAAACCTTCGCCTAAGCCTGACCCTCACCCGTCCCCTAATCCTAACCCGGACGTTAACACTAACCCGCGCCCTCACACGCACACTCCCCCTAAAACGTTGTCGTAACCTCACCTGGACCCTAAACCGTCCCCGTCCCCTAACCCTAACCCTAGCCCGAACCCTAACCCTAACCCTTCCCCGAAGCCTGACCCTCACCCGTCCCCTAATCCTAAACCGTAAGCTAACACTAACCCGCGCCCTCACACGCACGCTCACTCTAAAGTGTTTTCGTACCCTCACCTGGACCCTAAACCATCCCCGTCCCCTAACCCTAACCCTACCCCGAAACCTAACCCTAACACTTCACCGAAGCCTGACCCTCATCCGTCCCCTAATCCTAACCCGTACGCTAACACTAACCCGCGCCCTCACACGAACGCTCCCCCTAAAGCGTTGTCGTACCCTCATCTGGACCCTAAACCGTCCCCGTCCCCCAACCCTAACATTAGCCCGAACCCTAACCCTACCACTTCGCCGAAGCCTGACCCTAACCCGTCCCCTAATCCTAACCCGGACGCTAACACTAACCCACGCCCTCACAGGCACGCTCCCCCTAAAGCGTTGTCGTACCCTCACCTGGACCCTAAACCGTCCCCATCCCCTAACCCTAACCCTAGCCCGAACCCTAACCCTAAACCTTCGCCTAAGCCTGACCCTCACACGTCCCCTAATCCTAACCCGGACGTTAACACTAACCCGCGCCCTCACACTCACGCTCCCCCTAAAGTGTTGTCGTACCCTCACCTGGACCCTAAACCGTCCCCGTCCCCTACCCCTAACCCTAGCCCGAACCCTAACCCTAACCCTTCCCCGAAGCCTGACCCTCACCCATCCCCTAATCCTAAAACGGACGCTAACACTAAACCGCGCCCTCACACGCACGCTCCCAATAAAGCATTGTCGTACCCTCACCTGACCCTAAACCGTCCCCGTCCCATAACCCTAACTCTTTCCCGAACCCTAACTCTAACCCATCCCCGAAGACTGACCCTCACCCGTCCCCTAATCCTAACCCGTTCGCTAACACTAATACGCGCCCTCAAATGCACGCTCCCCCTAAAGCGTTGTCGTACCCTCACCTGGATCCTAAACCGTCCCCGTCCCCTACCCCTAACCCTAGCCCGAACCCTAACCCTAACCCTTCCCCGAAGACTGACCCTCTCCCGTCCCCTAATCCTAAACCGTACGCTAACACTAACCCGTGCCCTCACACGCACGCTCCCCCTAAAGCGTTGTCGTACCCTCACCTGGACCCTAAACCGTCCCCATCCCCTAACCCTAACCATAGCCCGAACCCTAACCCTAACCCTTCCCCGAAGCCTGACCCTTATCCGTCCCCTAATCCTAAACCGTACGCTAACACTAACCTGCGCCCTCACACGCACGCTCACCCTAAAGCGTTGTCGTACCCTCACCTGGACCCTAAACCGTCCCCGTCCCCTAACACTAACCCTACCCCGAAACCTAACCCTAACCCTTCCCCGAAGCCTGACCCTCACCCGTCCCCTAATCCAAACCCGTACGCTAACAGTAACCCGCGCCCTCACACGCACGCTCACCCTAAAGCGTTGTCGTACCCTCAACTGGATCCTAAACCGTCCCCGTCCCCTAACCCTAAACCTAGCCCGAACCCTAACCCTAACACTTCGCCGAAGCCAGACCCTCACCCGTCCCCTAATCCTAACCCGTACGCTAACACTAACCCGCGCCCTCACACGAACGCTCCCCCTAAAGCGTTGTCGTACCCTCATCTGGACCCTAAACCGTCCCCGTCCCCTAACCCTAACCCTAGCCCGAACCCTAACCCTACCACTTCGCCGAAGCCTGACCCTCACCCGTACCCTAATCCTAACCCATACGCTAACACTAACCCGCGCCCTCACTCGCACGCTCCCCCAAGAGCGTTGTCGTACACTCACCTGGACCCTAAACCGTCCCCATCCTCTAACCCTAACCCTAGCCCTAACCTTATCCCTAACCCTTCCCCGAAGCCTGACCCTCACCCGTCCCCTAATCCTAACCCGTACGCTAACACTAACCCGCGCCCTCACACGCACGCGCCCACTAAAGCATTGTCGTACCCTCACCTGGACCCTAAACCGTCCCCGTCTCCTAACCCTAACCCTAGCCCGAACCCTAACCCTTACCCTTCCCCGAAGCCTGATCCTCACACGTCCCCTAATCCTAACCCGTACGCTAACACTAACCGGCGCCCTCACACTCACGCTCACCCTAAAGCGTTGTCGTACCCTCACCTGGACCCTAAACCGTCCCCGTCCCCTAACCCTAACCCTAGCCCGAACCCCTACCCTAAACCTTCGCCTAAGCCTGACCCTCACCTGTCCCCTAATCCTAAACCGGACGTTAACACTAACCCACGACCTCACACGCACGGTCCCCCTAAAGCGTTGTCGTACCCTCACCTGGACCCTAAACCGTCCCCGTCCCCTAACCCTAACCCTAGACTTAACCCTAACCCTAACCCTTCCCCGAAGTCTGACCCTCACCCATTCCCCTAATCCTAACCCGCACGCTAACACTAATCCGCACCCTCACACGCATGCTCCCCCTAAAGCGTTGTCGTACCCTAACCTGGACCCTAAACCGTCCCCGTCCCCTAACCCTAACGCTAGCCTTAGCCCTAACTCTAACCCTTCCCTGAAGCCTGACCCTCACACTTCCCCTAATCCTAACCGGTACGCTAACACTAACCCGCGCCCTCACACACACACTCCCGCTAAAGCGTTGTTGTACCCTCACCTGGACCCTAAACCATCCCCGTCCCCTAACCCTAACCCTAGCCCGAACCCTAAACCTAACCCTTCCCCGAAGCCTGACCCTCACACGTCCCCTAATCCTAACCCGTACGCTAACACTAACCTGCGCCCGCAAACGCACACTCCCCCTAAAGCGTTGTCGTACCCTCACCTGGACCCTAAACCGTCCCCGTCCCCTAACCCTAACCCTAGCCCGAACCCTAACCCTAACCCTTCCAAGAAGCCTGACCCTCACCCGTGCCCTAATCCTAACCCGTACGCTAACACTAAACCACGCCCTCACACGCACGCTCCCCCTTAAGCGTTGTCGTACCCTCACCTGGACCCTAAACCGTCCCCGTCCCCTAACCCTAACCCTAGCCCTAACCCTATCCCTAGCCCTTCCCCGAAGCCTGACCCTCACCCGTCCCCTAATCCTAACCCGTACGCTAACACTAACCCGCACCCTCAGACGCATGCTTAACCTAAAGCATTGTCGTACCCTCAACTGGACCCTAAACCGTCGCCGTCCCCTAAACCTAACCCTAGACCAAACCCTAAACCTAACCCTTCCCCGGAGCCTGACTCTCACCCGTCCCCTAATCCTAACCCGTACGTAAACACTTACACGCGCCCTCAAACGCACGCTCCCCATAAAGCGTTGTCGTACCCTCACCTGGACCCTAAACCTTCCAAGACACATAACCCTAACCCTAGCCTGAACCCTAACCCTAACCCTTCCCCGAAGCCTGACCCTCACCCGTTCCCTAATCCTAACCCGGACGCTAACACTAACACGCGCCCTCACACGCACGCTCCCCCTAAAGCGTTGTCGTACCCTCACCTGGACCCTAAACCGTCCCCATCCCCTAACCCTAACCCTAGCCCGAGCCCTAACCCTAACACTTCCCCGAAGCCTGACCCTCACCCGTCCCCTAATCCTAACCCATACGCTAACACTAACCCGCGCCCTCACTCGCACGCTCCCCCAATAGCGTTGTCGTACCATCAGCTGGACCCTAAACCGACCCCGTCCCCTAACCCTAACCCTAGCCCGAACCCTAACCCTAACACTTCGCCGAAGCCTGAACCTAACCCGTCCCCTAATCCTAACACGTACGCTAACACTAACCCACGCCCTCACACGCACGCTCCCCCTAAAGCGTTGTCGTACCATCACCTGGACCCTAAAGCGTCCCCATCCCCTAAACCTAACCCTACCCCGAACCCTAACCCTAACACTTCCCCGAAGCCTGACCCTCACCCGTACCCTAATCCTTACCCATACGCTAACACTAACCCGCGCCCTCACTCGCACGCTCCCCCAATAGCGTTGTCGTACCCTCACCTGGACCCTAAGCCGTCCCCGTCCCCTAACCCTAACCCTAGCCCTAACCTTATCCCTAACCCTTCCCCGAAGCCTGACCCTCACCCGTCCCCTAATCCTAACCCGTACGCTAACACTAACCCGCGCCCTCACACGCACGCGCCCACTAAAGCATTGTCATACCCTCACCTGGACCCTAAACCGTCCCCGTCCCCTAACCCTAACCCTAGCCCGAACCCTAACCCTAACACTTCCCCGAAGCCTGACCCTCACCCGTCCCCTAATCCAAACCCGTACGCTAACACTAACCCGCGCCCTCACACGCACGCTCACCCTAAAGCGTTGTCGTACCCTCAACTGGATCCTAAACCGTCCCCGTCCCCTAACCCTAACCCTAGCCCGAACCCTAACCCTAACACTTCGCCGAAGCCAGACCCTCACCCGTCCCCTAATCCTAACCCGTACGCTAACACTAACCCGCGCCCTCACACGCACGCGCCCACTAAAGCATTGTCGTACTCTCACCTGGACCCTAAACCGTCCCCGTCTCCTAACCCTAACCCTAGCCCGAACCCTAACCCTAACCCTTCCCCGAAGCCTGATCCTCACCCGTCCCCTAATCCTAACCCGTACGCTAACACTAACCCGCGCCCTCACACTCACGCTCACCCTAAAGCGTTGTCGTACCCTCACCTGGACCCTAAACCGTCCCCGTCCCCTAACCCTAACCCTAGCCCGAACCCCTACCCTAAACCTTCGCCTAAGCCTGACCCTCACCTGTCCCCTAATCATAACCCGGACGTTAACACTAACCCGCGCCCTCACACGCACACTCCCCCTAAAGCGTTGTCGTACCCTCCCCTGGACCCTAAACCGTCCCTGTCCCCTAACCCTAACCCTAGACTTAACCCTAACCCTAACCCTTCCCCGAAGTCTGACCCTCACACGTCCCCTAATCCTAACCCGCACGCTAACACTAATCCGCACCCTCACACGCATGCTCCCCCTAAAGCGTTGTCGTACCCTAACCTGGACCCTAAACCGTCCCCATCCCCTAACCCTAACCCTAGCCTTAGCCCTAACTCTAACCCTTCCCTGAAGCCTGACCCTCACCCTTCCCCTAATCCTAACCTGTACGCTAACACTAACCCGCGCCCTCACACACACACTCCCGCTAAAGCGTTGTTGTACCCTCACCTGGACCCTAAACCATCCCCGTCCCCTAACCCTAACCCTAGCCCGAACCCTAAACCTAACCCTTCCCCGAAGCCTCACCCTCACACGTCCCCTAATCCTAACCAGTATGCTAACACTAACCTGCGCCCGCACACGCACTCTCCCCCTAAAGCGTTGTCGTACCCTCACCTGGACCCTAAACCGTCCCCGTCCCCTAACCCTAACCCTAGCCCGAACCCTAACCCTAACCCTTCCCGGAAGCCTGACCCTCACCCGTGCCCTAATCCTAACCCGTACGCTAACACTAAACCACGCCCTCACACGCACGCTCCCCCTTAAGCGTTGTCGTACCCTCACCTGGACCCTAAACCGTCCCCGTCCCCTAAACCTAACCCTAACCCTAGCCCTAACACTAACCCTAGCCCTTCCCCGAAGCCTGACCCTCACCCGTCCCCTAATCCTAACCCGTACGCTAACACTAACCCACACCCTCACACGCAAGCGCCCCCTAAAGCATTGTCGTACCCTCACCTGGACCCTAAACCGTCCCTGTCCCCTAACCCTAACCCTAGCCCGAACCCTAACCCTAACCCTTCCCCAAAGCCTGACCCTCACCCATCCCCTAATCCTAACACGTGCGCTAACACTAACACGTGCCCTCACACGCACGCTCCCCCTAAAGCGTTGTCGTACCCTCACATGGACCCTAAACCATCCCCGTCCTCTAACCCTAACCCTAACCCGAACCCTAACACTAACACTTCGCCGAAGCCTGACCCTCACCCGTCCCGTAATGCTAACCCGTACGCTAACACTAACCCGCGCCCTCACACTCACGCTCACCCTAAAATGTTCTCGTACCCTCATCTAGACCCTAAACCGTCCCCGTCCCCTAACCCTAACCCTAGCACGAGCCCTAACCCTAACCCTTCCCCGAAGCCTGACCCTCACCCGTCCCCTAATCCTAACCCATACGCTAACACTAACCCACACCCTCACACGCACGCGCCCCCTAAAGCATTGTCGTACCCTCACCTGGACCCTAAACCGTCCCCGTCCCCTAACCCTAACCCTAGCCCGAACCCTAACCCTAACCCTTTCCCGAAGCCTGACCCTCACCCATCCCCTAATCCTAACACGTACGCTAACACTAACACGTGCCCTCACACGCACGCTCCCCCTAAAGCGTTGTCGTACCCTCACATGGACCCTAAACCATCCCCGTCCTCTAACCCTAACCCTAGCCCGAACCCTAACACTAACACTTCGCCGAAGCCTGACTCTCACCCGTCCCGTAATCCTAACCCGTACGTTAACACTAACCCGCGCCCTCACACTCACGCTCACCCTAAAGTGTTGTCGTACCCTCATCTAGACCCTAAACCGTCCCCGTCCCCTAACCCTAACCCTAGCACGAGCCCTAACCCTAACCCTTCCCCAAAGCCTGACCCTCACACGTCCCCTAATCCTAACCCGTACGCTAACACTAATACGCGCCCTCAAACGCACGCTCCCCCTAAAGCGTTGTCGTACCCTCACCTGGATCCTAAACCGTCCCCGTCCCCTAACCAAAATCCTAGACCGAACCCTAACCCTAACCCTTCCCCGAAGACTGACCCTCTCCAGTCCCCTAATCCTAAACCGTACGCTAACACTAACCCGTGCCCTCACACGCACGCTCCCCCTAAAGCGTTGTCGTACCCTCACCTGGACCCTAAACCGTCCCCGTCCCCTAACCCTAACCCTAGCCCGAACCCTACCCCTAACCCTTCCCCGAAGCCTGACCCTCACCCGTCCCCTAATCCTAACCCGTACGCTAACACTAACCCGCGCCCTCACACGCACGCTCCCCCTAAAGCGTTGTCGTACCCTCACCTGGACCTTAAACCGTCCCCGTCCCCTAACCCTAACTCTAGCCCGAACCCTAACCCTACCACTTCGCCGAAGCCTGACCCTAACCCGTCCCCTAATCCTAACCCATACGCTAACACTAACCCGCGTCCTCACACGCACGCTCCCCCTAAAGCGTTGTCGTACCCTCAACGGGACCCTAAACCGTCCCCGTCCCCTATCCCTAACCCTAGCCCGAACCCTAACCCTAACACTTCCCCGAGGCCTGACCCTAACCCGTCCCCTAATCCTAACCCGTACGCTAACACTAACCCGCGCCCTCACACGCACGCTCCCCCTAAAGCGTTGTCGTACCCTCACCTGGACCCTAAACCGTCCCCATCCCCTAACCCTAACACTTCCCCGAAGCCTAACCCTCACCCGTCCCCTAATCCTAACCCGTACGCTAACACTAACCCACGCCCTCACACGCACGCAGCCCTTAAAGCACTGTCGTACCCTCAACTGGACCCTAAACCGTCCCCGTCCCCTAACCCTACACCTAGCCCGAACCCTAACCCTAACACTTCGCCTAAGCCTGACCCTCACACGTCCCCTAATCCTAACCCGTACGCTAACACTAACCCGCGCCCTCACACGCACGCTCCCCCTAAAGCATTGTCGTACCCTCACCGGGACCCTAAATCGTCCCCGTCCCCTAACCCTAACCCTAGACTTAGCCCTAACTCTAAACCTTCCCTGAAGCCTGACCCTCACACTTCCCCTAATCCTAAACCGTACGCTAACACTAACCCTCGCCCTCACACACACGCTCCCCCTAAAGCGTTGTCGTACCCTCACCTGGACCCTAAACCGTCCCCGTCCCCTAACCCTAACCCTAGCCCGAACCATAAACCTAACCCTTCCCCGAAGCCTGACCCTCACACGTCCCCTAATCCTAACACGTACGCTAACACTAACCTGCGCCCGCACACGCACACTCCCCCTAAAGCGTTGTCGTACCCTCACCTGGACCCTAAACCGTCCCCGTCCCCTAACCCTAACCCTAGCCTGAACCCTAACCCTTACCCTTCCCCGAAGCCTGACCCTCACCCGAGCCCTAATCCTAACCCGTACGCTAACACTAAACCACGCCCTCACACAAACGCTCCCCCTTAAGCGTTGTCGTACCCTCACCTGGACCCTAAACCGTCCCCGTCCCCTAACCCTAACCCTAGCCCTAACCCTAACCCTAGCCCTTCCCCGAAGCCTGACCCTCACCCGTCCCCTAATCCTAACCCGTACGCTAACACTAACCCGCACCCTCAGACGCATGCTTAACCTAAAGCATTGTCGTACCCTCAACTGGACCCTAAACCGTCGCCGTCCCCTAAACCTAACCCTAGACCAAACCCTAAACCTAACCCTTCCCCGGAGCCTGACTCTCACCCGTCCCCTAATCCTAACCCGTACGTAAACACTTACACGCGCCCTCAAACGCACGCTCCCCATAAAGCGTTGTCGTACCCTCACCTGGACCCTAAACCGTCCCCATCCCCTAACCCTAACCCTAGCCTTAGCCCTAACTCTAACCCTTCCCTGAAGCCTGACCCTCACCCTTCCCCTAATCCTAACCTGTACGCTAACACTAACCCGCGCCCTCACACACACACTCCCGCTAAAGCGTTGTTGTACCCTCACCTGGACCCTAAACCATCCCCGTCCCCTAACCCTAACCCTAGCCCGAACCCTAAACCTAACCCTTCCCCGAAGCCTCACCCTCACACGTCCCCTAATCCTAACCAGTATGCTAACACTAACCTGCGCCCGCACACGCACTCTCCCCCTAAAGCGTTGTCGTACCCTCACCTGGACCCTAAACCGTCCCCGTCCCCTAACCCTAACCCTAGCCCGAACCCTAACCCTAACCCTTCCCGGAAGCCTGACCCTCACCCGTGCCCTAATCCTAACCCGTACGCTAACACTAAACCACGCCCTCACACGCACGCTCCCCCTTAAGCGTTGTCGTACCCTCACCTGGACCCTAAACCGTCCCCGTCCCCTAACCCTAACCCTAGCCCTAACCCTAACCCTAGCCCTTCCCCGAAGCCTGACCCTCACCCGTCCCCTAATCCTAACCCGTACGCTAACACTAACCCACACCCTCACACGCACGCGCCCCCTAAAGCATTGTCGTACCCTCACCTGGACCCTAAACCGTCCCTGTCCCCTAACCCTAACCCTAGCCCGAACCCTAACCCTAACCCTTCCCCAAAGCCTGACCCTCACCCATCCCCTAATCCTAACACGTGCGCTAACACTAACACGTGCCCTCACACGCACGCTCCCCCTAAAGCGTTGTCGTACCCTCACATGGACCCTAAACCATCCCCGTCCTCTAACCCTAACCCTAACCCGAACCCTAACACTAACACTTCGCCGAAGCCTGACCCTCACCCGTCCCGTAATGCTAACCCGTACGCTAACACTAACCCGCGCCCTCACACTCACGCTCACCCTAAAATGTTCTCGTACCCTCATCTAGACCCTAAACCGTCCCCGTCCCCTAACCCTAACCCTAGCACGAGCCCTAACCCTAACCCTTCCCCGAAGCCTGACCCTCACCCGTCCCCTAATCCTAACCCGTACGCTAACACTAACCCACACCCTCACACGCACGCACCCCCTAAAGCATTGTCGTACCCTCACCTGGACCCTAAACCGTCCCCGTCCCCTAACCCTAACCCTAGCCCGAACCCTAACCCTAACCCTTTCCCGAAGCCTGACCCTCACCCATCCCCTAATCCTAACACGTACGCTAACACTAACACGTGCCCTCACACGCACGCTCCCCCTAAAGCGTTGTCGTACCCTCACATGGACCCTAAACCATCCCCGTCCTCTAACCCTAACCCTAGCCCGAACCCTAACACTAACACTTCGCCGAAGCCTGACTCTCACCCGTCCCGTAATCCTAACCCATACGTTAACACTAACCCGCGCCCTCACACTCACGCTCACCCTAAAGTGTTGTCGTACCCTCATCTAGACCCTAAACCGTCCCCGTCCCCTAACCCTAACCCTAGCACGAGCCCTAACCCTAACCCTTCCCCAAAGCCTGACCCTCACACGTCCCCTAATCCTAACCCGTACGCTAACACTAATACGCGCCCTCAAACGCACGCTCCCCCTAAAGCGTTGTCGTACCCTCACCTGGATCCTAAACCGTCCCCGTCCCCTAACCAAAATCCTAGACCGAACCCTAACCCTAACCCTTCCCCGAAGACTGACCCTCTCCAGTCCCCTAATCCTAAACCGTACGCTAACACTAACCCGTGCCCTCACACGCACGCTCCCCCTAAAGCGTTGTCGTACCCTCACCTGGACCCTAAACCGTCCCCGTCCCCTAACCCTAACCCTAGCCCGAACCCTACCCCTAACCCTTCCCCGAAGCCTGACCCTCACCCGTCCCCTAATCCTAAACCGTACGCTAACACTAACCCGCGCCCTCACACGCACGCTCATCCTAAAGCGTTGTCGTACCCTCACCTGGACCCTAAACCGTCCCCGTCCCCTAACCCTAACCCTACCCCGAAACCTAACCCTAACCCTTCCCCGAAGCCTGACCCTCACCCGTCCCCTAATCCAAAACCGTACGCTAACACTAACCCGCGCCCTCACACGCACGCTCGCCCTAAAGCGTTGTCGTACCCTCACCTGGATCCTAAACCGTCCCCGTCCCCTAACCCTAACCCTAGCCCGAACCCTAACCCTAACACTTCGCCGAAGCCTGAGCCTCACCCGTCCCCTAATCCTAACCCGTACGCTAACACTAACCCGCGCCCTCACACGCACGCTCCCCCTAAAGCGTTGTCGTACCCTCACCTGGACCTTAAACCGTCCCCGTCCCCTAACCCTAACTCTAGCCCGAACCCTAACCCTACCACTTCGCCGAAGCCTGACCCTCACCCGTCCCCTAATCCTAACCAAGACGCTAACACTAACCCGCGCCCTCACTCGCACGCTCATCCTAAAGCGTTGTCGTACCCTCACCTGGACCCTAAACCGTCCCCGTCCCCTAACCCTAACCCTACCCCGAAACCTAACCCTAACCCTTCCCCGAAGCCTGACCCTCACCCGTCCCCTAATCCAAAACCGTACGCTAACACTAACCCGCGCCCTCACACGCACGCTCGCCCTAAAGCGTTGTCGTACCCTCACCTGGATCCTAAACCGTCCCCGTCCCCTAACCCTAACCCTAGCCCGAACCCTAACACTAAACCTTCACCTAAGCCTGACCCTCACCCGTCCCCTAATCCTAACCCGGACGTTAACACTAACCCGCGCCCTCACACTCACGCTCCCCCTAAGTGTTGTCGTACCCTCACCTGGACCCTAAACCGTCCCCGTCCCCTAACCCTAACCCTAGACTTAACCCTAACCCTAACCCTTCCCCGAAGTCTGACCCTCACTTGTCCCCTAATCCTAACCCGCACGCTAACACTAACCCGCACCCTCACACGCACGCTCCCCCTAAAGCGTTGTCGTATCCTCAACTGGACCCTAAACCGTCCCCGTCCCCTATACCTAACCCTAGCCCGAACCCTAACCCTAACACTTCCCCGAGGCCTGACCCTAACCCGTCCCTTAATCCTAACCCGTACGCTAACACTAACCCGCGCCCTCATACGCACGCTCCCCCTAAAGCGTTGTCGTACCCTCACCTGGACCCTAAACCGTCCCCATCTCCTAACCCTAACACTTCCCCGAAGCCTGACCCTCACCCGTCCCCTAATCCTAACCCGTACGCTAACACTAACCCGCGCCCTCACACGCACGCTCCCCCTAAAGCGTTGTCAGACCCTCACCTGGACCCTAAACCGTCCCCGTCCCCTAACCCTAACCCTAGCCCGAACCCTAACCCTAACACTTCGCCTAAGCCTGACCCTCACACGTCCCCTAATCCTAACCCGTACGCTAACACTAACCCGCGGCCTCACACGCACGCTCCCCCTAAAGCGTTGTCGTATCCTCAACGGGACCCTAAACCGTCCCCGTCCCCTAACCCTAACCCTAGCCTTAGCCCTAACTCTAACCCTTCCCTGAAGCCTGACCCTCACCCTTCCCCTAATCCTAACCCGGACGCTAACACTAACCCGCGCCCTCACACACACGCTCCCCCTAAAGCGTTGTTGTACCCTCACCTGGACCCTAAACCGTCCCCGTCCCCTAACCCTAACCCTAGCCCGAACCCTAAACCTAACCCTTCCCCGAAGCCTGACCCTCACACGTCCCCTAATCCTAACCCGTACGCTAACACTAACCTGCGCCCGCACACGCACACTCCCCCTAAAGCGTTGTCGTACCCTCACCTAGACCCTAAACCGTCCCCGTCCCCTAACCCTAACCCTAGCCCGAACCCTAACACTAACACTTCGCCGAAGCCTGACCCTCACCCGTCCCGTAATCCTAACCCGTACGCTAACACTAACCCGCGCCCTCACACCCACGCTCACCCTAAAGTGTTGTCGTACCCTCATCTAGACCCTAAACCGTCCCCGTCCCCTAACCCTAACCGTAGCACGAGCCCTAACCCTAACCATTCCCCGAAGCCTGACCCTCACCCGTCCCCTAATCCTAACCCGTACGCTAACACTAACCCACACCCTCACACGCACGTGCCCCCTAAAGCATTGTCGTACCCTCACCTGGACCCTAAACCGTCCTCGTCCCCTAACCCTAACCTTAGCCCGAACCCTAACCCTAACCCTTCCCCGAAGCCTGACCCTCACCCATAACCTAATCCTAACACGTACGCTAACACTAACACGTGCCCTCACACGCACGCTCCCCCTAAAGCGTTGTCGTACCCTCACATGGACCCTAAACCATCCCCGTCCTCTAACCCTAACCCTAGCCCGAACCCTAACACTAACACTTCGCCGAAGCCTGACTCTCACCCGTCCCGTAATCCTAACCCGTACGTTAACACTAACCCGCGGCCTCACACTCAGGCTCACCCTAAAGTGTTGTCGTACCCTCATCTAGACCCTAAACCGTCCCCGTCCCCTAACCCTAACCCTATCAGGAGCCCTAACCCTAACCCTTCCCCGAAGCCTGACGCTCACCATCCCCTAATCCTAACCCGTACGCTAACACTAATACGCGCCCTCAAACGCACAATCCCCCTAAAGCGTTGTCGTACCCTCACCTGGATCCTAAACCGTCCCCGTCCCCTAACCCGAACCCTAGCCCGAACCCTAACCTTAACCCTTCCCCGAAGACTGACCCTCTCCCGTCCCCTAATCCTAAACCGTACGCTAACACTAACCCGTGCCCTCGCACGCACGCTCCCCCTAAAGCGTTGTCATACCCTCACCTGGACCCTAAACCGTCCCCGTCCCCTAACCCGAACCCAGCCCTAAACCTTCCCCGAAGCCTGACCCTCACCCGTCCCCTAATCCTAAACCGTACGCTAACACTAACCCGCGACCTCACACGCACGCTCACAGTAAAGCGTTGTCGTACCCTCACCTGGACCCTAAACCGTCCCCGTCCCCTAACCCTAACCCTAGCCCGAACCCTAACCCTAACACTTCGCCGAAGCCTGACCCTCACCCGTCCCCTAATCCTAACCCGTACGCTAACACTAACCCGCGCCCTCACACGAACGCTCCCCCTAAAGCGTTGTCGTACCCTCACCTGGACCCTTAACCGTGCCCGTCCCCTAACCCTAACTCTAGCCCGAACCCTAACCCTACCACTTCGCCGAAGCCTGACCCTCACCCGTCCCCTAATCCTAACCCGGACGCTAACACTAACACGCGCCCTCACACGCACGCCCCCCTAAAGCGTTGTCGTACCCTCACCTGGACCCTAAACCGTCCCCGTGCCCTAACCCTAACCCTAGTCCGAACCCTTACCCTAAATCTTCCCCGAAGCCTGACCCTCACCCGTCCCCTAATCCTAACCCGAACGCCAACACTAACCCGCGCCCTCACAAGCACGCGCCCTCTAAAGCATTGTCGTACCCTCACCTGGACCCTAAACCGTCCCCGTCCCCTAACCCTAACCCTAGCCCGAACCCTAACCCTAACCCTAACCCTTCCCCGAAGCCTGACCCTCACCCGTCCCTTAATCCTAACCCGTACGCTAACACTAACCCACGCTCTCACACACACGCTCCTCCTAAAGCGTTGTCGTATCCTCAACTGGACCCTAAACCGTCCCCGTCCCCTATACCTACCCCTAGCCCGAACCCTAACCCTAACACTTCCCCGAGGCCTGACCCTAACCCGTCGCCTAATCCTAACCCGTACGCTAACACTAACCCGCGCCCTCATACGCACGCTCCCCCTAAAGCGTTGTCGTACCCTCACCTGGACCCTAAACCGTCCCCATCCCCTAACCCTAACTCTTCCCCGAAGCCTGACCCTCACCCGTCCCCTAATCCTAACCCGTACGCTAACACTAACCCGCGCTCTCACACGCACGCTCCCCCTAAAGCGTTGTCAGACCCTCACCTGGACCCTAAACCGTCCCCGTCCCCTAACCCTAACCCTAGCCCGAACCCTAACCCTAACACTTCGCCTAAGCCTGACCCTCACACGTCCCCTAATCCTAACCCGTACGCTAACACTAACCCGCGGCCTCACACGCACGCTCCCCCTAAAGCGTTGTCGTACCCTCACCGGGACCCTAAACCGTCCCCGTCCCCTAACCCTAACCCTAGCCTTAGCCCTAACTCTAACCCTTGCCTGAAGCCTGACCCTCACCCTTCCCCTAATCCTAACCCGTACGCTAACACTACCCCGCGCCCTCACACACACGCTCCCCCTAAAGCGTTGTTGTACCCTCACCTGGACCCTAAACCGTCCCCGTCCCCTAACCCTAACCCTAGCCCGAACCCTAAACCTAACCCTTCCCCGAAGCCTGACCCTCACACGTCCCCTAATCCTAACCCGTACGCTAACACTAACCTGCGCCCGCACACGCACACTCCCCCTAAAGCGTTGTCGTACCCTCACCTGGACCCTAAACCGTCCCCGTCCCCTAACCCTAACCCTAGCCTGAACCCTAACCCTAACCCTTCCCCGAAGCCTGACCCTCACCCGTGACCTAATCCTAACCCGTACGCTAACACTAACCTGCACCCTCACACGCACGCGCCCCCTAAAGCACTGTCGTACCCTCACCTGGATCCTAAACCGTCCTCGTCCCCTAACCCTAACCTTAGCCCGAACCCTAACCCTAACCATTCCCCGAAGCCTGACCCTCACCCATCCCCTAATCCTAACACGTACGCTAACACTAACACGTGCCCTCACACGCACGCTCCCCCTAAAGCGTTGTCGTACCCTCACATGGACCCTAAACCATCCCCGTCCTCTAACCCTAACCCTAGCGTGAACCCTAACACTAACACTTCGCCGAAGCCTGACTCTCACCCGTCCCGTAATCCTAACCCGTACGTTAACACTAACCCGCGGCCTCACACTCAGGCTCACCCTAAAGTGTTGTCGTACCCTCATCTAGACCCTAAACCGTCCCCGTCCCCTAACCCTAACCCTAGCACGAGCCCTAACCCTAACCCTTCCCCGAAGCCTGACGCTCACCCGTCCCCTAATCCTAACCCGTACGCTAACACTAATACGCGCCCTCAAACGCACGCTCCCCCTACAGCGTTGTCGTACCCTCACCTGGATCCTAAACCGTCCCCGTCCCCTAACCCGAACCCTAGCCCGAACCCTAACCTTAACCCTTCCCCGAAGACTGACCCTCTCCCGTCCCCTAATCCTAAACCGTACGCTAACACTAACCCGTGCCCTCGCACGCACGCTCCCCCTAAAGCGATGTCGTACCCTCACCTGGACCCTAAACCGTCCCCGTCCCCTAACCCGAACCCTAGCCCGAACCCAGCCCTAACTCTTCCCCGAAGCCTGACCCTCACCCGTCCCCTAATCCTAAACCGTACGCTAACACTAACCCGTGCCCTCACACGCACGCTCACCCTAAAGCGTTGTCGTACCCTCACCTGGACCCTAAACCGTCCCCGTCCCCTAACCCTAACCCTAGCCCGAACCCTAACCCTAACACTTCGCCGAAGCCTGACCCTCACCCGTCCCCTAATCCTAACCCGTACGCTAACACTAACCCGCGCCCTCACACGAACGCTCCCCCTAAAGCGTTGTTGTACCCTCACCTGGACCCTTAACCGTGCCCGTCCCCTAACCCTAACTCTAGCCCGAACCCTAACCCTACCACTTCGCCGAAGCCTGACCCTAACCCGTCCCCTAATCCTAACCCGGACGCTAACACTAACCCGCGCCCTGACACGCACGCTCCCCCTAAAGCGTTGTCGTACCCTCACCTGGACCCTAAACCGTCCCCATCCCCTAACCCTAACCCTACCCCGAACCCTAACCCTAACACTTCCCCGAAGCCTGACCCTCACCCGTCCCCTAATCCTAACCCGTACGCTAACACTAACCCGCGCCCTCACACGCACGCTCACCCTAAAGCGTTGTCGTACCCTCACCTGGACCCTAAACCGTCCCCGTGCCCTAACCCTAACCGTAGTCCGAACCCTAACCCTAAATCTTCCCCGAAGCCTGACCCTCTCCCGTCCCCTAATCCTAACCCGTACGCTAACACTAACCCGCGCCCTCACAAGCACGCGCCCTCTAAAGCATTGTCGTACCCTCACCTGGACCCTAAACCGTCCCCGTCCCCTAACCCTAACCCTAGCCCGAACCCTAACCCTAACCCTTCCCCGAAGCCTGACCCTCACCCGTCCCCTAATCCTAAACCGTACATTAACACTAACCCGCGCCCTCACACGCACGCTCACCCTAAAGCGTTGTCGTACCCTCATCTGGACCCTAAACCGTCCACGTCCCCTAACCCTAACCCTACCCCGAAACCTAACCCTAAACCTTCCCCGAAGCCTGACCCTCACCCGTCCCCTAATCCTAACCCGTACGCTAACACTAACCCGCGCCCTCACACGAACGCTCCCCCTAAAGCGTTGTCGTACCCTCACCTGGACCCTAAACCGTCCCCGTCCCCTAACCCAAACCCTAGGCCGAACCCTAACCCTACCACTTCGCCGAAGCCCGACTCTCACCCGTCCCCTAATCCTAACCCGTACGCTAACACTAACCCGCGCCCTCACACTCACGCTCACCGTAAAGCGTTGTTCTACCCTCAGGTGGACCCTAAACCGTCCCCGTCCCTTAACCCTAACCGTAGCCCGAACCCTAACCTTCACACTTCCCCGAAGCCTGACCCTCACCCGTCCCCTAATCCTAACCCGTACGCAAACACTAACAGGCGCCCTCACACGGACGCTCCCTCTAAAGCGTTGTCGTATCCTCACCTGGACCTTAAACCGTCCCCGTCCCCTAACCCTAACCCTAGCCCGAACCCTAACCCTGTCCCTTCCCCGAGGCCTGACCCTAACCCGTTCCCTAATACTAACCCGTACGCTAACACTAACCCGCGGCCTCACACGCACGCTCACCCTAAAGCGTTGTCGTACCCTCACCTGGACCCTAAACCGTCCCCGTCTCCTAACCCTAACTCTTCCCCGAAGCCTGACCCTCACCCGTCCCTTAATCCTAACCCGTACGCTAACACTAACCCACGCCCTCACACGCACACTCCCCCTAAAGCATTGTCGTAACCTCAACTGGACCCTAAACCATCCCCGTCCCCTAACCCTAACCCTAGCCCGAACCCTAACCCTAACACTTCCCCGAAGCCTGACCATCACCCGTCCCCTAATCCTAACCCGGACGCTAAAACTAACCCGCGCCCTCACACGCACGCTCCTCCTAAAGCGTAGTAGTACCCTGACCTGGACCCTAAACCGTCCCAGTCCCGTAACCCTAACCTTAGCCCGAACCATAACCCTAACACTTCCCCGAATCCTGACCCTCACCCGTACGTTAATCCTAAGCCGTACGCTAACACTAACCCACGCCTTCACACGCACGTTCCCCCTAAAGCGTTGTCGTACCCTCAACTGGACCCTAAACCGTGCCCGTCCCCTAACCCTAACCCTAGACCGAACCCTAAACCTAACCCTTCCCCGAAGCCTGACCATCACCCGTCCCCTAATCCTAACCCGTACGCTAACACTAACCCACGCCCTCACACGCACGCTCACCCTAAAGCATTGTCGTACCCTGACCTGGACCCTAAACCGTCCCCATCCCCTAACCGTAACCCTAGCCCAAACCCTAACCCTATCCCTTCCCCGAAGCCTGACCCTCACCCGTCCCCTAATCCTAACCCATACGCTAACACTAAACCGCGCCCTCACTCGCATGCTCCCCCAAGAGCGTTGTCGTACCCTCACCTGGTCCCTAAACCGTCCCCGTCCCCTAACTCTAAACCTAGCCCTAAACCTAACCCTAACACTTCCCCGAAGCCTGACCCTCACCCGTCCCCTAATCCTAACCCATACGCTAACACTAACCCGCGCCCTCACATGCACGCGCCCCCTAAAGCGTTGTCGTACCCTCACCTGGACCCTATAACGTCCCCGTCCACTAACCCTAACCCTAGCCCGAACCCTAAACCTAACCCTTCCCCGAAGCCTGACACTCACCCGTCCCCTAATCCTAACCCGTACGCTAACACTAACCCGCGGCCTCACACGCACGCTCCCCCTAAAGCGTTGTCGTACCCTCACCTGGACCCTAAACCGTCCCCATCCCCTAACTCTAACCCTAGCCCGAACCCTAACCGTAACGCTTCCCCGAAGCCTGACCCTCACCCGTCCCCTAATCCTAACCCGTATGCTAACACTAAACCACGCCCTCACACACTCGCTCCTCCTAAAGCGTTGTCGTACCCTCTCCTGGACCCTAAACCGTCCCCATCCCCTAACTCGAACCCTAGCCCGAACCCTAACCCTAACCCTTCCCCAAAGCCTCACCCTCACACGTCCGCTAATCTTAACCTGTACGCTAACACTAACCCGCGCCCTCACACGCACGCTCCCCCTAAAACGTTGTCGTACCCTCACCTGGACCCTAAACCGTCCCCGTCCCCTAACCCTAACCCTAGAACGAACCCTAACCCTAACACTTCCCCGAAGCCTGACTCTCACCGATTCCCTAATTGTAACCCGTACACAAACAATAACCCGCGTCCTCACACGCACGCTCCCCCTAAAGCGTTGTCGTACCCTCACCTGGACCCTAAACCGTCCCTGTCCCCTAACCCTAACCATAGCCCGAACCGTAACACTAACCCTTCCCTGAAGCGTGACCCTCACCCGTCTCATAATGCTAACACGGACGCTAACACTAACCCACGCCCTCACACGCACGCTCCCCCTAAAGCGTTGTCGTACCTTCACCTGGACCCTAAACCGTCCCCGTCCCCTAACCCTAAACCTAGCCCGAACCCTAACCCTACCACTTCGCTGAAGCCTAACCGTAACCCGTACCCTAATCCTAACCCGGACGCTAACACTAACCCGCGTCCTCACACGCACACTCCCCCTAAAGCGTTGTCGTACCCTCACCTGGACCCTAAACCGTCCCTGTCCCCTAACCCTAACCCTAGCCCAAACCCTAACCCTAACCCTTCCCCGAAGCCTGACCGTCAGCCGTACCCTAATCCTAACCGGTACGCTAACACTAACCCGCGCCCTCACACGCACGCTCCCCCTAATGCGTTGTCGTACCCTCACCTGGACCCTAAACCGTCCCCGTACCCTAACCCTAAACCTAGCCCGAACCCTAACCCTAACCGTTCCCCGAAGCCTGACCCTCACCCGTCCCCTAATCCTAACCCGGACGCTAACACTAACCCGCGCCCTCACACGCACGCTCCCCCTAAAGCGTTGTCGTACCCTCACCTGGACCCTAAACCGTCCCCGTCCCCTAACCCTAACCCTAGCCCGAACCCTAACCCTAACCCTTCCCCGAAGCCTGACCCTCACCCGTGCCCTAATCCTAACCAGTACGCTAACACTAACCCGCGCCCTCACACGCACGCTCCCCCTAAAGCGTTGTCGTACCCTGACCTGGACCGTAAACCTTCCCCGTCCCCTAACCCAAACCTTAGCCCGAACCCTAACCCTAACATTTCGTCGAAACCTAACCCTAACCCGTTCCCTAATCCTAACCCGGACGCTAACACTAACCCGCGCCCTCACACGCACGCTCCGCCTACAGCGTTGTCGTACCCTCACCTGGACCCAAAACCGTCCCCATCCCCTAACCCAAACCCTAGCCCAAACCCTAACCCTAACCCTTCCCCGAAGCCTGACCCTCACCCGTCCCCTAATCCTAACCCATACGCTAACACTAACCCGCGCCCTCACTCGCACTCTCCCCCAAGAGCGTTGTCGTACCCTCACCTGGACCCTAAACCGTCCCCGTCCCCTAACTCTAAACCTAGCCCTAAACCTAACACTAACACTTCCCCGAAGCCTGACCCTCACCCGTCCCCTAATCCTAACCCGTACGCTAACACTAACCCGCACCCTCACATGAACTCGCCCCCTAAAGCGTTGTCGTACCCTCAACTGGACCCTAAACCGTCCCCTTCCCCTAACCCTAACCCTAGCCCGAACCCTAACAATAACCCTTCCCCAAAGCCTGACCCTCACCCGTCCCCTAATCCTAACCCGTACGCTAACACTAAACCACGCCCTCACATGCACGGTCACCCTAAAGCATTGTCGTACCCTCACCTGAACCCTAAACCGTCCCTGTCCCCTAACCCTAAACCTAGCCCGAACCCTAACCCTAACCCTTCCCCGAAGCCTGACCCTCACCCGTCCCCTAGTCCTAACCCGTACGCTAACACTAAACAACGCCCTCCCACGCACGCTCACCCTAAAGCGTTGTCGTACCCACAGCTTGACCCTAAACCGTCCCCGTCCCCTAACCCTAACCATAGCCTTAACCCTAACCCTAAAACTTCCCCGAAGCCTGACGCTCACCCGTCCCCTAATCCTAACCCGTACGCTAACACTAACCCGCACCCTCACACGCACGCTCCCCCTAAAGCGTTGTTGTACCCTCACCTGGACCCTAAACCGTCCCCATCCCCTAACTCGAACCCTAGCACGAACCCTAACCCTAACACTTCGCCGAAGCCTGACCCTCACCCGTCCCCTAATCCTAACCCGTACGCTAACGCTAACCCGCGCCCTCACACGAACGCTCCCCCTAAAGCGTTGTCGTACCCTCAGCTGGACCCTAAACCGTCCCCGTCCCCTAACCCTAACTCTAGCCCGAACCCTAACCCTACCACTTCGCCGAAGCCTTACACTAACCCGTCCCCTAATCCTAACCCGGACGCTAACACTAACCCGCGCCCTCACACGCACGCTCCCCCTAAAGCGTTGTCGTACCCTCACCTGGACCCTAAACCGTCCCCATCCCCTAACCCTAACCCTACCCCGAACCCTAACCCTAACACTTCCCCGAAGCTTGACCCTCACCCGTCCCCTAATCCTAACCCGTACGCTAACACTAACCCGCGCCCTCACACGCACGCTCTCCCTAAAGCGTTGTCGTACCATCACCTGGACCCTAAACCGTCCCCGTGCCCTAACCCTAACCGTAGTCCGAACCCTAACCCTAAATCTTCCCCGAAGCCTGACCCTCACCCGTCCCCTAATCCTAACCCGTACGCTAACACTAACCCGCACCCTCACAAGCACGCGCCCTCTAAAGCATTGTCGTACCCTCACCTGGACCCTAAACCGTCCCCGTCCCCTAACCCTAAACCTAGCCCGAACTCTAACCCTAACCCTAACCCTTCCCCGAAGCCTGACCCTCACCCGTCCCCTAATCCTAACCCGTACGCTAACACTAACCCGCGCCCTCATACGCACGCTCCCCCTAAAGCGTTGTCGTACCCTCACCTGAACCCTAAACCGTCCCCATCCCCTAACCCTAACCCTTCCCCGAAGCCTGACCCTCACCCGTCCCCTAATCCTAACCCGTACGCTAACACTAACCCACGCCCTCACACGCACGCTCCCCTTAAAGCACTGTCGTACCCTCAACTAGACCCTAAACCGTCCCCGTCCCCTAACACTAACCCTAGCCCGAACCCTAACCCTAACACTTCCCCGAGGCCTGACCATCACCCGTCCCCTAATCTTAACCCATACGCTAACACTAACCCACGCCCTCACACGCACGCTCCCCCTAAAGCGTTGTCATACCCTCACCTGGACCCTAAACCGTCCCCGTCCCCTAACCCTAACCCTAGCCCGAACCCTAACCCTAACACTTCGCCTAAGCCTGACCCTCACACGTCCCCTAATCCTAACCCGTACGCTAACACTAACCCGCGCCCTCACACGCACGCTCCCCCTAAAGCGTTGTCGTACCCTCACCGGGACCCTAAACCGTCCCCGTCCCCTAATCCTAACCCTAACCTTAGCCTTAACTCTAACCCTTCCCTGAAGCCTGACCCTCACCCTTCCCCTAATCCTAACCCGTACGCTAACACTAACCCGCGCCCTCACACACACGCTCCCCCTAAAGCGTTGTTGTACCCTCACCTGGACCCTAAACCGTCCCCGTCCCCTAACCCTAACCCTAGCACGAACCCTAACCCTAACACTTCCCCGAAGCCTGACCCTCACCCGTTCCCTAATCCTAACCCGTACGCAAACACTAACCTGCGCCCTCACATGCACGCTCACCCTAAAGCGTTGTCGTACCCTGACCTGGACCCTAAAGCGTCCCAGTCCCCTAACCCTAACCTTACTCCGAACCGTAAACCTAACCCTTCCCCGAAGCCTGACCGTCAACCGTACCTTAATCCTAACCCATACGCTAACACGAACCTGCGCGCTCACACGCATGCTCCCCCTAAAGTGTTGTCGTACCCTCTCCTGGACCCTAAACCGTCCCCGTCCCCTAACCCGAACCCTAGCCCAAACCCTAACCCTAACCTTTCCCCGAAGCCTGACCGTCACCCGTACCTTAATCGTAACCCGTACGCAAACACTAACCCGCGCCCTCACACGCACGCTCCCCCTAAAGCGTTGTCGTACCCTCACCTGGACCCTAAACCGTCCCCTTCCCCTAACCCTAACCCTAGCCCAAACCCTATCCCTAACACTTCGCCTAAGCCTGAGCCTCACCCGTCCCCTAATCCTAACCCGGACAATAACAGTAACCCGCGCCCTCACACACACGCTCACCCTAAAGCGTTGTCGTACCCTCACCTGGACCCTAAACCGTCCCCGTCCCCTAACCCTAACCCTAGCCCGAACCCTAAACCTAACCCTTCCCCGAAGCCTGACCCTCACCCGTCCCCTAATCCAAACCCGTACGCTAACACTAACCCGCGCCCTCACACGCACGCTCACCCTAAAGCGTTGTCGTACCCTCACCTGGATCCTAAACCGTCCCCGTCCCCTAACCCTAATCCTAGCCCGAACCCTAACCCTAACACTTCGCCGAAGCCTGACCCTCACCCGTCCCCTAATCCTAACCCGTACGCTAACGCTAACCCGCGCCCTCACACGAACGCTCCCCCTAAAGCGTTGTCGTACCCTCAGCTGGACCCTAAACCGTCCCCGTCCCCTAACCCTAACTCTCGCCCGAACCCTAACCCTACCACTTCGCCGAAGCCTGACCCTATCCCGTCCTCTAATCCTAACCCGGACGCTAACACTAACCCGCGCCCTCACACGCACGCTCACCCTAAAGCGTTGTCGTACCCTCACCTGGACCCTAAACCGTCCCCGTCCCCTAACCCTAACCCTACCCTGAAACCTAACCCTAACCCTTCCCCGAAGCCTGACCCTCACCCGTCCCCTAATCCAAACCCGTACGCTAACACTAACCCGCGCCCTCACACGCACGCTCCCCCTAAAGCGTTGTCGTACCCTCACCTGGATCCTAAACCGTCCCCGTCCCCTAACCCTAACCCTAGCCCGAACCCTAACCCTAACACTTCGCCGAAGCCTGACCCTCACCCGTCCCCTCATCCTAAACCGTACGCTAACACTAACCCACGCCCTCACACGCATGCTCCCCCTAAAGCGTTGTGGTACCCTCACCTGGACCCTAAACCGTCCCCGTCCCCTAACCCTAACTCTAGCCCGAACCCTAACCCTACCACTTCGCCGAAGCCTGACCCTAACCCGTCCCCTAATCCTAACCCGGACGCTAACACAAACCCGCGCCCTCACATGCACGCTCCCCCTAAAGCGTTGTCGTACCCTCACCTGGACCCTAAACCGTCCCCATCCCTAACCCTAACCCTACCTCGAACCCTAACCCTAACACTTCCCCGAAGCCTGACCCTCACCCGTACCCTAATCCTAACCCATACGCTAACACTAACCCGCGCCCTCACTCGCACGCTCCCCCAAGAGCGTTGTCGAACCCTCACCTGGATCCTAAACCGTCCCCGTTCCCTAACCCTAATCCTAGCCCGTACCCTAACCCTAACCCTTCCCCGAAGCCTGACCCTCTCCCGCACCCTAATCCTAAACCGTACGCTAACACTAACCCGTGCCCTCACACGCACGCTCCCCCTAAAGCGTTGTCGTACCCTCACCTGGACCCTAAACCGTCCCCATCCCCTAACCCTAACGCTACCCCGAACCCTAACACTAACACTTCCCCGAAGCTTGACCCTCACCCGTCCCCTAATCGTAACCCGTACGCTAACACTAACCCGCGCCCTCACACGCACGCTCTCCCTAAAGCATTGTTGTACCATCACCTGGACCCTAAACCGTCCCCGTGCCCTAACCCTAACCGTAGTCCGAACCCTAACCCTAAATCTTCCCCGAAGCCTGACCCTCACCCGTCCCCTAATCCTAACCCGTTCGCTAACACTAACCCGCGCCCTCACAAGCACGCGCCCTCTAAAGCATTGTCGTACCCTCACCTGGACCCTAAACCGTCCCCGTCCCCTAACCCTAAACCTAGCCCGAACTCTAACCCTAACCCTAACCATTCCCCGAAGCCTGACCCTCACCCGTCCCCTAATCCTAACCCGTACGCTAACACTAACCCGCGCCCTCACACGCACGCTCCTCCTAAAGCGTTGTCGTACCCTCACCGGGACCCTAAACCGTCCCCGTCCCCTAACCCTAACCCTAGCCTTAGCCTTAACTCTAACCCTTCCCTGAAGCCTGACCCTCACCCTTCCCCTAATCCTAACCCGTACGCTAATACTAACCCGCGCCCTCACACACACGCTCCCCCTAAAGCATTGTTGTACCCTCACCTGGACCCTAAACCGTCCCCGTCCCCTAACCCTAACCCTAGCCCGAACCCTAAACCTAACCCTTCCCCGAAGCCTGACCCTCACACGTCCCCTAATCCTAACCCGTACGCTAACACTAACCTGCGCCCGCACACGCACACTCCCCCTAAAGCGTTGTCGTACCCTCACCTGGACCCTAAACCGTCCCCGTCCCCTAACCCTAACCCTAGCCTGAACCCTAACCCTAACCCTTCCCCGAAGCCTGACCCTCACCCGTGCCCTAATCCTAACCCGTACGCTAACACTAAACCACGCTCTCACACGCACGATCCCCCTTAAGCGTTGTCGTACCCTCACCTGGACCCTGAACCGTCCCCGTCCCCTAATCCTAACCCTAGCCCTAACCCTAACCCTAGCCCTTCCCCGAAGCCTGACCCTCACCCGTCCCCTAATCCTAACCCGTACGCTAACACTAACCTGCACCCTCACACGCACGTGCCCCCTAAAGCATTGTCGTACCCTCACCTGGACCCTAAACCGTCCCCGTCCCCTAACTCTAAACCTAGCCCTAAACCTAACACTAACACTTCCCCGAAGCCTGACCCTCACCCGTCCCCTAATCCTAACCCGTACGCTAACACTAACCCGCACCCTCACATGAACTCGCCCCCTAAAGCGTTGTCGTACCCTCAACTGGACCCTAAACCGTCCCCTTCCCCTAACCCTAACCCTAGCCCGAACCCTAACAATAACCCTTCCCCAAAGCCTGACCCTCACCCGTCCCCTAATCCTAACCCGTACGCTAACACTAAACCACGCCCTCACATGCACGGTCACCCTAAAGCATTGTCGTACCCTCACCTGAACCCTAAACCGTCCCTGTCCCCTAACCCTAAACCTAGCCCGAACCCTAACCCTAACCCTTCCCCGAAGCCTGACCCTCACCCGTCCCCTAGTCCTAACCCGTACGCTAACACTAAACAACGCCCTCCCACGCACGCTCACCCTAAAGCGTTGTCGTACCCACAGCTTGACCCTAAACCGTCCCCGTCCCCTAACCCTAACCATAGCCTTAACCCTAACCCTAACACTTCCCCAAAGCCTGACGCTCACCCGTCCCCTAATCCTAACCCGTACGCTAACACTAAACCGCACCCTCACACGCACGCTCCCCCTAAAGCGTTGTTGTACCCTCACCTGGACCCTAAACCGTCCCCATCCCCTAACTCGAACCCTAGCACGAACCCTAACCCTAACACTTCGCCGAAGCCTGACCCTCACCCGTCCCCTAATCCTAACCCGTACGCTAACGCTAACCCGCGCCCTCACACGAACGCTCCCCCTAAAGCGTTGTCGTACCCTCAGCTGGACCCTAAACCGTCCCCGTCCCCTAACCCTAACTCTAGCCCGAACCCTAACCCTACCACTTCGCCGAAGCCTTACACTAACCCGTCCCCTAATCCTAACCCGGACGCTAACACTAACCCGCGCCCTCACACGCACGCTCCCCCTAAAGCGTTGTCGTACCCTCACCTGGACCCTAAACCGTCCCCATCCCCTAACCCTAACCCTACCCCGAACCCTAACCCTAACACTTCCCCGAAGCTTGACCCTCACCCGTCCCCTAATCCTAACCCGTACGCTAACACTAACCCGCGCCCTCACACGCACGCTCTCCCTAAAGCGTTGTCGTACCATCACCTGGACCCTAAACCGTCCCCGTGCCCTAACCCTAACCGTAGTCCGAACCCTAACCCTAAATCTTCCCCGAAGCCTGACCCTCACCCGTCCCCTAATCCTAACCCGTACGCTAACACTAACCCGCACCCTCACAAGCACGCGCCCTCTAAAGCATTGTCGTACCCTCACCTGGACCCTAAACCGTCCCCGTCCCCTAACCCTAAACCTAGCCCGAACTCTAACCCTAACCCTAACCCTTCCCCGAAGCCTGACCCTCACCCGTCCCCTAATCCTAACCCGTACGCTAACACTAACCCGCGCCCTCATATGCACGCTCCCCCTAAAGCGTTGTCGTACCCTCACCTGAACCCTAAACCGTCCCCATCCCCTAACCCTAACCCTTCCCCGAAGCCTGACCCTCACCCGTCCCCTAATCCTAACCCGTACGCTAACACTAACCCACGCCCTCACACGCACGCTCCCCTTAAAGCACTGTCGTACCCTCAACTAGACCCTAAACCGTCCCCGTCCCCTAACACTAACCCTAGCCCGAACCCTAACCCTAACACTTCCCCGAGGCCTGACCATCACCCGTCCCCTAATCTTAACCCATACGCTAACACTAACCCACGCCCTCACACGCACGCTCCCCCTAAAGCGTTGTCATACCCTCACCTGGACCCTAAACCGTCCCCGTCCCCTAACCCTAACCCTAGCCCGAACCCTAACCCTAACACTTCGCCTAAGCCTGACCCTCACACGTCCCCTAATCCTAACCCGTACGCTAACACTAACCCGCGCCCTCACACGCACGCTCCCCCTAAAGCGTTGTCGTACCCTCACCGGGACCCTAAACCGTCCCCGTCCCCTAATCCTAACCCTAGCCTTAGCCTTAACTCTAACCCTTCCCTGAAGCCTGACCCTCACCCTTCCCCTAATCCTAACCCGTACGCTAACACTAACCCGCGCCCTCACACACACGCTCCCCCTAAAGCGTTGTTGTACCCTCACCTGGACCCTAAACCGTCCCCGTCCCCTAACCCTAACCCTAGCACGAACCCTAACCCTAACACTTCCCCGAAGCCTGACCCTCACCCGTTCCCTAATCCTAACCCGTACGCAAACACTAACCTGCGCCCTCACATGCACGCTCACCCTAAAGCGTTGTCGTACCCTGACCTGGACCCTAAAGCGTCCCAGTCCCCTAACCCTAACCTTACTCCGAACCGTAAACCTAACCCTTCCCCGAAGCCTGACCGTCAACCGTACCTTAATCCTAACCCATACGCTAACACGAACCTGCGCGCTCACACGCATGCTCCCCCTAAAGTGTTGTCGTACCCTCTCCTGGACCCTAAACCGTCCCCGTCCCCTAACCCGAACCCTAGCCCAAACCCTAACCCTAACCTTTCCCCGAAGCCTGACCGTCACCCGTACCTTAATCGTAACCCGTACGCAAACACTAACCCGCGCCCTCACACGCACGCTCCCCCTAAAGCGTTGTCGTACCCTCACCTGGACCCTAAACCGTCCCCTTCCCCTAACCCTAACCCTAGCCCAAACCCTATCCCTAACACTTCGCCTAAGCCTGAGCCTCACCCGTCCCCTAATCCTAACCCGGACAATAACAGTAACCCGCGCCCTCACACACACGCTCACCCTAAAGCGTTGTCGTACCCTCACCTGGACCCTAAACCGTCCCCGTCCCCTAACCCTAACCCTAGCCCGAACCCTAAACCTAACCCTTCCCCGAAGCCTGACCCTCACCCGTCCCCTAATCCAAACCCGTACGCTAACACTAACCCGCGCCCTCACACGCACGCTCACCCTAAAGCGTTGTCGTACCCTCACCTGGATCCTAAACCGTCCCCGTCCCCTAACCCTAATCCTAGCCCGAACCCTAACCCTAACACTTCGCCGAAGCCTGACCCTCACCCGTCCCCTAATCCTAACCCGTACGCTAACGCTAACCCGCGCCCTCACACGAACGCTCCCCCTAAAGCGTTGTCGTACCCTCAGCTGGACCCTAAACCGTCCCCGTCCCCTAACCCTAACTCTCGCCCGAACCCTAACCCTACCACTTCGCCGAAGCCTGACCCTATCCCGTCCTCTAATCCTAACCCGGACGCTAACACTAACCCGCGCCCTCACACGCACGCTCACCCTAAAGCGTTGTCGTACCCTCACCTGGACCCTAAACCGTCCCCGTCCCCTAACCCTAACCCTACCCTGAAACCTAACCCTAACCCTTCCCCGAAGCCTGACCCTCACCCGTCCCCTAATCCAAACCCGTACGCTAACACTAACCCGCGCCCTCACACGCACGCTCCCCCTAAAGCGTTGTCGTACCCTCACCTGGATCCTAAACCGTCCCCGTCCCCTAACCCTAACCCTAGCCCGAACCCTAACCCTAACACTTCGCCGAAGCCTGACCCTCACCCGTCCCCTCATCCTAAACCGTACGCTAACACTAACCCACGCCCTAACACGCATGCTCCCCCTAAAGCGTTGTGGTACCCTCACCTGGACCCTAAACCGTCCCCGTCCCCTAACCCTAACTCTAGCCTGAACCCTAACCCTACCACTTCGCCGAAGCCTGACCCTAACCCGTCCCCTAATCCTAACCCGGACGCTAACACAAACCCGCGCCCTCACATGCACGCTCCCCCTAAAGCGTTGTCGTACCCTCACCTGGACCCTAAACCGTCCCCATCCCTAACCCTAACCCTACCTCGAACCCTAACCCTAACACTTCCCCGAAGCCTGACCCTCACCCGTACCGTAATCCTAACCCATACGCTAACACTAACCCGCGCCCTCACTCGCACGCTCCCCCAAGAGCGTTGTCGAACCCTCACCTGGATCCTAAACCGTCCCCGTTCCCTAACCCTAATCCTAGCCCGTACCCTAACCCTAACCCTTCCCCGAAGCCTGACCCTCTCCCGCACCCTAATCCTAAACCGTACGCTAACACTAACCCGTGCCCTCACACGCACGCTCCCCCTAAAGCGTTGTCGTACCCTCACCTGGACCCTAAACCGTCCCCATCCCCTAACCCTAACGCTACCCCGAACCCTAACACTAACACTTCCCCGAAGCTTGACCCTCACCCGTCCCCTAATCGTAACCCGTACGCTAACACTAACCCGCGCCCTCACACGCACGCTCTCCCTAAAGCATTGTTGTACCATCACCTGGACCCTAAACCGTCCCCGTGCCCTAACCCTAACCGTAGTCCGAACCCTAACCCTAAATCTTCCCCGAAGCCTGACCCTCACCCGTCCCCTAATCCTAACCCGTACGCTAACACTAACCCGCGCCCTCACAAGCACGCGCCCTCTAAAGCATTGTCGTACCCTCACCTGGACCCTAAACCGTCCCCGTCCCCTAACCCTAAACCTAGCCCGAACTCTAACCCTAACCCTAACCATTCCCCGAAGCCTGACCCTCACCCGTCCCCTAATCCTAACCCGTACGCTAACACTAACCCGCGCCCTCACACGCACGCTCCTCCTAAAGCGTTGTCGTACCCTCACCGGGACCCTAAACCGTCCCCGTCCCCTAACCCTAACCCTAGCCTTAGCCTTAACTCTAACCCTTCCCTGAAGCCTGACCCTCACCCTTCCCCTAATCCTAACCCGTACGCTAATACTAACCCGCGCCCTCACACACACGCTCCCCCTAAAGCATTGTTGTACCCTCACCTGGACCCTAAACCGTCCCCGTCCCCTAACCCTAACCCTAGCCCGAACCCTAAACCTAACCCTTCCCCGAAGCCTGACCCTCACACGTCCCCTAATCCTAACCCGTACGCTAACACTAACCTGCGCCCGCACACGCACACTCCCCCTAAAGCGTTGTCGTACCCTCACCTGGACCCTAAACCGTCCCCGTCCCCTAACCCTAACCCTAGCCTGAACCCTAACCCTAACCCTTCCCCGAAGCCTGACCCTCACCCGTGCCCTAATCCTAACCCGTACGCTAACACTAAACCACGCTCTCACACGCACGATCCCCCTTAAGCGTTGTCGTACCCTCACCTGGACCCTAAACCGTCCCCGTCCCCTAACCCTAACCCTAGCCCTAACCCTAACCCTAGCCCTTCCCCGAAGCCTGACCCTCACCCGTCCCCTAATCCTAACCCGTACGCTAACACTAACCTGCACCCTCACACGCACGTGCCCCCTAAAGCATTGTCGTACCCTCACCTGGACCCTAAACCGTCCCCGTCCCCTAACCCTAACCCTAGCCCGAACCCTAACCCTAACCCTTCCCCGAAGCCTGACCCTCACCCATCCCCTAATCCTAACACGTACGCTAACACTAACACGTGCCCTCACACGCACGCTCCCCCTAAAGCGTTGTCGTACCCTCACATGGATCCTAAACCATCCCCGTCCTCTAACCCTAACCCTAGCCCGAACCCTAACCCTACCACTTCGCCGAAGCCTGACCCTCACCCGTCCCGTAATCCTAACCCGTACGCTAACACTAACCCGCGCCCTCACACTCACGCTCACCCTAAAGTGTTGTCGTACCCTCATCTAGACCCTAAACCGTCCCCGTCCCCTAACCCTAACCCTAGCACGAGCCCTAACCCTAACCCTTCCCCGAAGCCTGACCCTCACCCGTCCCCTAATCCTAACCCGTACGCTAACACTAATACGCGCCCTCAAACGCACGCTCCCCCTAAAGCGTTGTCGTACCCTCACCTGGATCCTAAACCGTCCCCGTCCCCTAACCCGAACCCTAGCCCGAACCCTAACCCTAACCCTTCCCCAAAGACTGACCCTCTCCCGTCCCCTAATCCTAAACCGTACGCTAACACTAACCCGTGCCCTCACACACACGCTCCCCCTAAAGCGTTGTCGTACCCTCACCTGGACCCTAAACCGTCCCCGTCCCCTAACCCTAACCCTAGCCCGAACCCTAACCCTAACCCTTCCCCGAAGCCTGACCCTCACCCGTCCCCTAATCCTAAACCGTACGCTAACACTAACCCGCGCCCTCACACGCACGCTCACCCTAAAGCGTTGTCGTACCCTCACCTGGACCCTAAACCGTCCCCGTCCCCTAACCCTAACCCTACCCTGAAACCTAACCCTAACCCTTCCCCGAAGCCTGACCCTCACCCGTCCCCTAATCCAAACCCGTACGCTAACACTAACCCGCGCCCTCACACGCACGCTCCCCCTAAAGCGTTGTCGTACCCTCACCTGGATCCTAAACCGTCCCCGTCCCCTAACCCTAACCCTAGCCCGAACCCTAACCCTAACACTTCGCCGAAGCCTGACCCTCACCCGTCCCCTCATCCTAAACCGTACGCTAACACTAACCCGCGCCCTCACACGCACGCTCCCCCTAAATCGTTGTCGTACCCTCACCTGGACCCTAAACCGTCCCCGTCCCCTAACCCTAACCCTAGAACGAACCCTAACCCTAACACTTTCCCGAAGCCTGACCCTCACCTGTTCCCTAATCCTAACCCGTACGCAAACACTAACCTGCGCCCTCACATGCACGCTCACCCGAAAGCGTTGTCGTACCCTGACCTGGACCCTAAAGCGTCCCAGTCCCCTAACCCTAACCTTACTCCGAACCGTAAACCTAACCCTTCCCCGAAGCCTGACCGTCAACCGTACCTTAATCCTAACCCGTACGCTAACACTAACCCGCGCCCTCACACGCACGCTCACCCTAAAGCGTTGTCGTACCCTCACCTGGACCCTAAACCGTCCCCGTGCCCTAACCCTAACCCTAGTCCGAACCCTAACCCTAAATCTTCCCCGAAGCCTGACCCTCACCCGTCCCCTAATCCTAACCCGTACGCTAACACTAACCCGCGCCCTCACAAGCACGCGCCCTCTAAAGCATTGTCGTACCCTCACCTGGACCCTAAACCGTCCCCGTCCCCTAACCCTAACCCTAGCCCGAACCCTAACCCTAACCCTAACCCTTCCCCGAAGCCTGACCCTCACCCGTCCCTTACTCCTAACCCGTACGCTAACACTAACCCACGCTCTCACACGCACGCTCCCCCTAAAGCGTTGTCGTATCCTCAACTGGACCCTAAACCGTCCCCGTCCCCTATACCTAACCCTAGCCCGAACCCTAACCCTAACACTTCCCCGAGGCCTGACCCTAACCCGTCCCCTAATCCTAACCCGTACGCTAACACTAACCCGCGCCCTCATACGCACGCTCCCCCTAAAGCGTTGTCGTACCCTCACCTGGACCCTAAACCGTCCCCATCCCCTAACCCTAACTCTTCCCCGAAGCCTGACCCTCACCCGTCCCCGAATCCTAACCTGTACGCTAACACTAACCCACGCCCTCACACGCACGCTCCCCTTAAAGCACTGTCATACCCTCAACTGGACCCTAAACCGGCCCCGTCCCCTAACCCTAACCCTAGCCCGAACCCTAACCCTAACACTTCCCCGAGGCCTGACCATCACCCGTCCCCTAATCTTAACCCGTACGCTAACACTAACCCACGCCCTCACACGCACGCTCCCCCTAAAGCGTTGTCAGACCCTCACCTGGACCCTAAACCGTCCCCGTCCCCTAACCCTAACCCTAGCCCGAACCCTAACCCTAACACTTCGCCTAAGCCTGACCCTCACACGTCCCCTAATCCTAACCCGTACGCTAACACTAACCCGCGGCCTCACACGCACGCTCCCCCTAAAGCGTTGTCGTACCCTCACCGGGACCCTAAACCGTCCCCGTCCCCTAACCCTAACCCTAGCCTTAGCCCTAACTCTAACCCTTCCCTGAAGCCTGACCCTCACCCTTCCCCTAATCCTAACCCGTACGCTAACACTAACCCGCGCCCTCACACACACGCTCCCCCTAAAGCGTTGTTGTACCCTCACCTGGACCCTAAACCGTCCCCGTCCCCTAACCCTAACCCTAGCCCGAACCCTAAACCTAACCCTTCCCCGAAGCCTGACCCTCACACGTCCCCTAATCCTAACCCGTACGCTAACACTAACCTGCGCCCGCACACGCACACTCCCCCTAAAGCGTTGTCGTACCCTCACCTGGACCCTAAACCGTCCCCGTCCCCTAACCCTAACCCTAGCCTGAACCCTAACCCTAACCCTTCCCCGAAGCCTGACCCTCACCCGTCCCCTAATCCTAACCCGTACGCTAACACTAAACCACGCCCTCACACGCACGCTCCCCCTTAAGCGTTGTCGTACCCTCACCTGGACCCTAAACCGTCCCCATCCCCTAACCCTAACCCTAGCCCTAACCCTAACCCTAGCCCTTCCCCGAAGCCTGACCCTCACCCGTCCCCTAATCCAAACCCGTACGCTAACACAAACCCGCGCCCTCACATGCACGCTCCCCCTAAAGCGTTGTCGTACCCTCACCTGGACCCTAAACCGTCCCCATCCCTAACCCTAACCCTACCCCGAACCCTAACCCTAACACTTCCCCGAAGCCTGACCCTCACCCGTACCCTAATCCTAACCCATACGCTAACACTAACCCGCGCCCTCGCTCGCACGCTCCCCCAAGAGCGTTGTCGAACCCTCACCTGGATCCTAAACCGTCCCCATTCCCTAACCCTAATCCTAGCCCGTACCCTAACCCTAACCCTTCCCCGAAGCCTGACCCTCTCCCGCACCCTAATCCTAAACCGTACACTAACACTAACCCGTGCCCTCACACGCACGCTCCCCCTAAAGCGTTGTCGTACCCTCACCTGGACCCTAAACCGTGCCCGTCCCCTAACCCTAACTCTAGCCCGAACCCTAACCCTACCACTTCGCCGAAGCCTGACCTTAACCCGTCCCCTAATGCTAACCCGGACGCTAACACTAACCCGCGCCCTCACACGCACGCTCCCCCTAAAGTGTTGTCGTACCCTCACCTGGACCCTAAACCGTCCCCATCCCCTAACCCTAACCCTACCCCGAACCCTAACCCTAACACTTCCCCGAAGCCTGACCCTCACCCGTCCCCTAATCCTAACCCGTACGCTAACACTAACCCGCGCCCTCACACGCACGCTCACCCTAAAGCGTTGTCGTACCCTCACCTGGACCCTAAACCGTCCCCGTGCGCTAACCCTAACCCTAGTCCGAACCCTAACCCTAAATCTTCCCCGAAGCCTGACCCTCCCCGTCCCCTAATCCTAACCCGTACGCTAACACTAACCCGCGCCCTCACAAGCACGCGCCCTCTAAAGCATTGTCGTACCCTCACCTGGACCCTAAACCGTCCCCGTCCCCTAACCCTAACCCTAGCCCGAACCCTAACCCTAAGCCTAACCCTTCCCCGAAGCCTGACCCTCACCCGTCCCTTAATCCTAACCCGTACGCTAACACTAACCCGCGCTCTCACACGCACGCTCCCCCTAAAGCGTTGTCGTATCCTCAACTGGACCCTAAACCGTCCCCGTCCCCTATACCTAACCCTAGCCCGAACCCTAACCCTAACACTTCGCCGAGGCCTGACCCTAACCCGTCCCGTAATCCTAACCCGTACGCTAACACTAACCCGCGCCCTCATACGCACGCTCCCCCTAAAGCGTTGTCGTACCCTCACCTGGACCCTAAACCGTCCCCATCCCCTAACCCTAACTCTTCCCCGAAGCCTGACCCTCACCCGTCCCCTAATCCTAACCTGTACGCTAACACTAACCAACGCCCTCACACGCACGCTCCCCTTAAAGCACTGTCAGACCCTCAACTGGACCCTAAACCGGCCCCGGCCCCTAACCCTAACCCTAGCCCGAACCCTAACCCTAACACTTCCCCGAGGCCTGACCATCACCCGTCCCCTAATCTTAACCCGTACGCTAACACTAACCCACGCCCTCACACGCACGCTCCCCCTAAAGCGTTGTCAGACCCTCACCTGGACCCTAAACCGTCCCCGTCCCCTAACCCTAACCCTAGCCTGAACCCTAACCCTAACACTTCGCCTAAGCCTGACCCTCACACGTCCCCTAATCCTAACCCGTACGCTAACACTAACCCGCGGCCTCACACGCACGCTCCCCCTAAAGCGTTGTCGTACCCTCACCGGGACCCTAAACCGTCCCCGTCCCCTAACCCTAACCCTAGCCTTAGTCCTAACTCTAACCCTTCCCTGAAGCCTGACCCTCACCCTTCCCCTAATCCTAACCCGTACGCTAACACTAACCCGCGCCCTCACACACACGCTCCCCCTAAAGCGTTGTTGTACCCTCACCTGGACCCTAAACCGTCCCCGTCCCCTAACTCTAACCCTAGCCCGAACCCTAAACCTAACCCTTCCCCGAAGCCTGACCCTCACACGTCCCCTAATCCTAACCCTTACGCTAACACTAACCTGCGCCCGCACACGCACACTCCCCCTAAAGCGTTGTCGTACCCTCACCTGGACCCTAAACCGTCCCCGTCCCCTAACCCTAACCCTAGCCTGAACCCTAACCCTAACCCTTCCCCGAAGCCTGACCCTCACCCGTCCCCTAATCCTAACCCGTACGCTAACACTAAACCACGCCCTCACACGCACGCTCCCCCTTAAGCGTTGTCGTACCCTCACCTGGACCCTAAACCGTCCCCGTCCCCGTCCCCTAACCCTAGCCCTAACCCTAACCCTAGCCCTTCCCCGAAGCCTGACCCTCACCCGTCCCCTAATCCTAACCCGTACGCTAACACTAACCCGCACCCTCACACGCACGCGCCCCCTAAAGCATTGTCGTACCCTCACCTGGACCCTAAACCGTCCCCGTCCCCTAACCCTAACCGTAGCCCGAACCCTAACCCTAACCCTTCCCCGAAGCCTGACCCTCACCCATCCCCTAATCCTAACACGTACGCTAACACTAACACGTGCCCTCACACGCACGCTCCCCCTAAAGCGTTGTCGTACCCTCACATGGACCCTAAACCATCCCCGTCCTCTAACCCTAACCCTAGCCCGAACCCTAACACTAACACTTCTCCGAAGCCTGACTCTCACCCGTCCCGTAATCCTAACCCATACGTTAACACTAACCCGCAGCCTCACACTCAGGCTCACCCTAAAGTGTTGTCGTACCCTCATCTAGACCCTAAAGCGTCCCCGTCCCCTAACCCTAACCCTAGCACGAGCCCTAACCCTAACCCTTCCCCGAAGCCTGACGCTCACCCGTACCCTAATCCTAACCCGTACGCTAACACTAATACGCGCCCTCAAACGCACGCTCCCCCTAAAGCGTTGTCGTACCCTCACCTGGATCCTAAACCGTCCCCGTCCCCTAACCCGAACCCTAGCCCGAACCCTAACCCTAACCCTTCCCCGAAGACTGACCCTCTCCCGTCCCCTAATCCTAAACCGTACGCTAACACTAACCCGTGTCCTCGCACGCACGCTCCCCCTAAAGCGTTGTCGTACCCTCACCTGGACCCTAAACCGTCCCCGTCCCCTAACCCGAACCCTAGCCCGAACCCTAACCCTAACCCTTCCCCGAAGCCTGACCCTCACCCGTCCCCTAATCCTAAACCGTACGCTAACACTAACCCGCGCCCTCACACGCACGCTTACCCTAAAGCGTTGTCGTACCCTCACCTGGACCCTAAACCGTCCCCGTCCCCTAACCCTAACCCTAGCCCGAACCCTAACCCTAACACTTCGCGGAAGCCTGACCCACACCCGTCCCCTAATCCTAACCCGTACGCTAACACTAACCCGCGCCCTCACACGAACGCTCCCCCTAAAGCGTTGTCGTACCCTCACCTGGACCCTTAACCGTGCCCGTCCCCTAACCCTAACTCTAGCCCGAACCGTAACCCTACCACTTCGCCGAAGCCTGACCCTAACCCGTCCCCTAATCCTAACCCGGACGCTAACACTAACCCGCGCCCTCACACGCACGCTCCCCCTAAAGCGTTGTCGTACCCTCACCTGGACCCTAAACCGTCCCCATCCCCTAACCCTAACCCTACCCCGAACCCTAACCCTAACACTTCCCCGAAGCCTGACCCTCACCCGTCCCCTAATCCTAACCCGTACGCTAACACTAACCCGCGCCCTCACACGCACGCTCACCCTAAAGCGTTGTCGTACCCTCACCTGGACCCTAAACCGTCCCCGTACCCTAACCCTAACCGTAGTCCGAACCCTAACCCTAAATCTTCCCCGAAGACTGACCCTCTCCCGTCCCCTAATCCTAACCCGTACGCTAACACTAACCCGCGCCCTCACAAGCACGCGCCCTCTAAAGCATTGTCGTACCCTCACCTGGACCCTAAACCGTCCCCGTCCCCTAACCCTAACCCTAGCCCGAACCCTAACCCTAACCCTTCCCCGAAGCCTGACCCTCACCCTTCCCCTAATCCTAAACCGTACGCTAACACTAACCCACGCTCTCACACGCACGCTCCCCCTAAAGCGTTGTCGTACCCTCAACTGGACCCTAAACCGTCCCCGTCCCCTATCCCTAACCCTAGCCCGAACCCTAAACCTAACACTTCCCCGAGGCCTGACCCTAAGCCGTCCCCTAATTCTAACCCATTCGCTAACACTAACCCGCGCCCTCATACGCACGCTCCTCCTAAAGCGTTGTCGTACCCTCACCTGGACCCTAAACCGTCCCCATCCCCTAACCCTAACTCTTCCCCGAAGCCTGACCCTCACCCGTCCCCTAATTCTAACCCGTACGCTAACACTAACCCACGCCCTCACACGCACGCTCCCCTTAAAGCACTGTCATACCCTCAACTGGACCCTAAACCGTCCCCGTCCCCTAACCCTAACCCTAGCCCGAACCCTAACCCTAACACTTCCCCGAGGCCTGACCATCACCCGTCCCGTGATCTTAACCCGCACGCTAACACTAACCCACGCCCTCACACGCAGGCTCCCCCTAAAGCGTTGTCATACCCTCACCTGGACCCTAAACCGTCCCCGTCCCCTAACCCTAACCCTAGCCCGAACCCTAACCCTAGCCCTTCCCCGAAGCCTGACCCTCACCCGTCCCCTAATCCTAACCCGTACGCTAACACTAACCCGCACCCTCACACGCACGCGCCCCCTAAAGCATTGTCGTACCCTCACCTGGACCCTAAACCGTCCCCGTCCCCTAACCCTAACCCTAGCCCGAACCCTAACCCTAACCCTTCCCCGAAGCCTGACCCTCACCCATCCCCTAATCCTAACACGTACGCTAACACTAACCCGCGCCCTCACACGCACGCTCCCCCTAAAGTGTTGTCATACCCTCACCTGGACCCTAAACCGTCCCCGTCCCCTAACCCTAACCGTAGCCCGAACCCTAACCCTAACCCTTCCCCGAAGCCTGACGCTCACCCATCCCCTAATCCTAACACGTACGCTAACACTAACACGTGCCCTCACACGCACGCTCCCCCTAAAGCGTTGTCGTACCCTTACCTGACCCTAAACCGTCCCCGTCCCCTAACCCTAACGCTTTCCCGAACTTTAACTCTAACCCATCCCCGAAGCCTGACCCTCACCCGTCCCCTAATCCTAACCCGTACGCTAACACTAATACGCGCCCTCACACGCACGCTCCCCCTAAAGCGTTGTCGTACCCTCACCTGGACCCTAAACCGACCCCATCCCCTAACCCTAACCCTACCCCGAACCCTAACCCTTCCCCGAAGCCTCATCCTCACCCGTCCCCTAATCCTAACCCATACGCTAACACTAACCCGCGCCCTCACTCGCACGCTCCCCCAAGAGCGTTATCGTACCCTCACCTGGACCCTAAACCGTCCCCGTCCCCTAACCCTAACCCTAGCCCTAACCCTAACCCTTCCCCGAAGCCTAACCCTCACCCGTTCCCTAATCCTAACCCGTACGCTAACACTAACCCGCGCCCTCACACGCACGCTCACCCTAAAGCGTTGTCATACCCTCACCTGGACCCTAAACCGTCCCTGTGCCCTAACCCTAACCCTAGTCCGAACACTAACCCTAAATCTTCCCCGAAGCCTGACCCTCACCAGTCCCCTAATCCTAACCCGTACGCTAACACTAACCCGCGCCCTCACAAGTACGCGCCCTCTAAAGCATTGTCGTACCCTCACCTGGACCCTAAACCGTCCCCGTCCCCTAACCCTAACCCTAGCCCGAACCCTAACCCTAACCCTAACCCTTCCCCGAAGCCTGACCGTCACCTGTCCCCTAATCCTAACCCGTACGCTAACACTAACCCACGCCCTCACACGAATGCTCCCCTTAAAGCATTGTCGTACCCTCAACTGGACCCTAAACCGTCCCCGTCCCCTAACCCTAACCCTAGCCCGAACCCTAACCCTAACACTTCCCCGAGGCCTGACCATCACCCGTCCCCTAATCTTAACCCGTACGCTAACACTAACACACGCCCTCACACGCACGCTCCCCCTAAAGCGCTGTCATACCCTCACTTGTACCCTAAACCGTCCCCGTCCCCTAACCCTAACCCTAGCCCGAACCCTAACCCTAACCCTTCCCCGAAGCCTGACCCTCACCCGTCCCCTAATCCTAACCCGTACACTAACACTAACCCGCGCCCTCACACGCACGCTCACCCTAAAGCGTTGTCATACCCTGAACTGGACCCTAAACCATCCCAGTCCCCTAACACTAACCCTAACCCGAACCCTAACCCTAACCCTTCCCAGAAGCCTGACCCTAACCCATCACCTAATCCTAACACGTACGCTAACACTAACACGTGCCCTCACACGCACGCTCCCCCTAAAGCGTTGTCGTACCCTCACATGGACCCTAAACCATCCCCGTCCTCTAACCCTAACCCTAGCCCGAACCCTAACACTAACACTTCGCCGAAGCCTGACTCTCACCCGTCCCGTAATCCTAACCCGTACGTTAACACTAACCCGCCCCTCACACTCAGGCTCACCCTAAAGTGTTGTCGTACCCTCATCTAGACCCTAAACCGTCCCCGTCCCCTAACCCTAACCCTAGCACGAGCCCTAACCCTAACCCTTCCCCGAAGCCTGACGCTCACCCGTCCCCTAATCCTAACCCGTACGCTAACACTAATACGCGCCCTCAAACGCACGCTCCCCCTAAAGCGTTGTCGTACCCTCACCTGGATCCTAAACCGTACCCGTCCCCTAACCCGAACCCTAGCCTGAACCCTAACCCTAACCCTTCCCCGAAGACTGACCCTCTCCCGTCCCCTAATCCTAAACCGTACGCTAACACTAACCCGTGCCCTCGCACGCACGCTCCCCCTAAAGCGTTGTCGTACCCTCACCTAGACCCTAAACCGTCCCCGTCCCCTAACCCGAACCCTAGCCCGAACCCTAACCCTAACCCTTCCCCGAAGCCTGACCCTCACCCGTCCCCTAATCCTAAACCGTACGCTAACACTAACCCGCGCCCTCACACGCACGCTCACCCTAAAGCGTTGTCGTATCCTCACCTGGACCCTAAACCGTCCCCGTCCCCTAACCCTAACCCTACCCCGAAACCTAACCCTAACCATTCCCCGAAGCCTGACCCTCACCCGTCCCCTAATCCAAACCCGTACGCTAACACTAACCCGCGCCCTCATACGCACGCTCCCCCTAAAGCGTTGTCGTACCCTCACCTGGATCCTAAACCGTCCCCGTCCCCTAACCCTAACCCTAGCCCGAACCCTAACCCTAACACTTCGCCGAAGCCTGACCCTCACCCGTCCCCTAATCCTAACCCGGACGCTAACACTAACCCGCGCCCTCACACGCACGCTCCCCCTAAAGCGTTGTCGTACCCTCACCTGGACCCTAAACCGTCCCCATCCCCTAACCCTAACCCTAACCCGAACCCTAACCCTAACACTTCCCCGAAGCCTGACCCTCACCCGTCCCCTAATCCTAACCCGTACGCTAACACTAACCCACGCCCTCACACGCACACTCACCCTAAAGCGTTGTCGTACCCTCACCTGGACCCTAAACCGTCCCCGTGCCCTAACCCTAACCCTAGTCCGAACCCTAACCCTAAATCTTCCCCGAAGCCTGACCCTCTCCCGTCCCCTAATCCTAACCCGTACGCTAACACTAACCCGCGCCCTCACAAGCACGCGCCCTCTAAAGCATTGTCGTACCCTCACCTGGACCCTAAACCGTCCCCGTCCCCTAACCCTAACCCTAGCCCGAACCCTAACCCTAACCCTAACCCTTCCCCGAAGCCTGACCCTCACCCGTCCCGTAATCCTAACCCGTACGCTAACACTAACCCGCGCCCTCACACTCACGCTCACCCTAAAGTGTTGTCGTACCCTCATCTAGACCCTAAACCGTCCCCGTCCCCTAACCCTAACCCTAGCACGAGCCCTAACCCTAACCCTTCCCCGAAGCCTGATCCTCACCCGTCCCCAAATCCTAACCCATACGCTAACACTAACCCACGCCCTCACTCGCACGCTCCCCCAATAGCGTTTTCGTACCCTCACCTGGACCCTAAACCGTCCCAGTCCCCTAACCCTAACCCTAGCCCGAACCCTAACCCTAAACCTTCGCCTAAGCCTGACCCTCACCCGTCCCCTAATCCTAACCCGGACGTTAACACTAACCCGCGTCCTCACATGCACGCTCCCCCTAAAGTGTTGTCGTACCCTCACCTGGACCCTAAACCGTCCCCGTCCCCTAACCCTAACCCTAGACTTAACCCTAACCCTAACCCTTCCCCGAAATCTAACCCTCAGTCGTCCCCTAATCCTAACCCGCACGCTAACACTAACCCGCACCCTCACACGCACGCTCCCCCTAAAGCGTTGTCGTACCCTTACCTGACCCTAAACCGTCCCCGTCCCCTAACCCTAACCATAGACCGAACCCCAACCCTAACACTTCGCCTAAGCCTGACCCTCACACGTCCCCTAATCCTAACCCGTACGCTAACACTAACCCGCGCCCTCACACGCACGCTCCCCCTAAAGCGTTGTCATACCCTCACCGAGACCCTAAACCGTCCCCGTCCCCTAACCCTAACCCTAGCCTTAACCCTAACTCTAACCCTTCCCTGAAGCCTGACCCTCACCCTTCCCCTAATCCTAACCCGTACGCTAACACTAACCCGCGCCCTCACACACACGCTCCCCCTAAAGCGTTGTCGTACCCTCACCTGGACTCTAAACCGTCCCCGTCCCCTAACCCTAACCCTAGCCCGAACCCTAAACCTAACCCTTCCCCGAAGCCTGACCCTCACACGTCCCCTAATCCTAACCCGTACGCTAACACTAACCTGCGCCCGCACACGCACACTCCCCCTAAAGCGTTGTCCTACCCTCACCTGGACCCTAAACCGTCCCCGTCCCCTAACCCTAACCCTAGCCAGAACCCTAACCCTAACCCTTCCCCGAAGCCTGACCCTCACCCGTACCCTAATCCTAACCCGTACGCTAACACTAACCCACGCCCTCACACGCACGCTCCCCCTTAAGCGTTGTCGTACCCTCACCTGGACCCTAAACCGTCCCCGTCCCCTAACCCTAACCCTAGCCCTAACCCTAATCCTAGCCCTTCCCCGAAGCCTGACCCTCACCCGTCCCCCAATCCTAACCCGTACGCTAACACTAACCTGCGCCCTCACACGCACGCTCCCCCTAAAGCGTTGTCGTACCCTCACCTGGACCCTAAACCGTCCCCATCCCTATCCCTAACCCAACCCCGAACCCTAACCCTAACACTTCCCCGAAGCCTGACCCTCACCCGTCCCCTAATCCTAACCCGTACGCTAACACTTACCCGTGCCCTCACACGCACGCTCACCCTAAAGCGTTGTCGTACCCTCACCTTGACCCTAAACCGTCCCCGTGCCCTTACCCTAACCCTAGTCCGAACCCTAACCCTAAATCTTCCCCGAAGCCTGACCCTCACCCGTCCCCTAATCCTAACGCGTACGCTAACACTAACCCGCGCCCTCACAAGCACGCGCCCTCTAAAGCATTGTCGTACCCTCACCTGGACCCTAAACCGTCCCCGTCCCCTAACCCTAACCCTAGCCCGAACCCTAACCCTAACCCTTCCCCGAAGCCTGACCCTCACCCGTCCCCTAATCCTAAACCGTACGCTAACACTAACCCGCGCCCTCACACGCACGCTCACTCTAAAGCGTTGTCGTACCCTCATCTAGACCCTAAACCGTCCCCATCCCCTAACCCTAACCCTAGCACGAGCCCTAACCCTAACCCTTCCCCGAAGCCTGATCCTCACCCGACCCCTAATCCTAACCCGTACGCTAACACTAACCCACGCCCTCACTCGCACGCTCCCCCAATAGCGTTGTCGTACCCTCACCTGGACCCTAAACCGTCCCCGTCCCCTAACCCTAACCCTAGCCGGAACCCTAACCCTAAACCTTCGCCTAAGCCTGACCCTCACCCGTCCCCTAATCCTAACCCGGACGTTAACACTAACCCGCGCCCTCACACGCACGCTCCCCCTAAAGCGTTGTCGTACCCACACCTGGACCCTAAACCGTCCCCGTCCCCTAACCCTAACCCTAGACTTAACCCTAACCCTAACCCTTCCCCGAAGTCTGACCCTCACCCATCCCCTAATCCTAACACGTACGCTAACACTAACACGTGCCCTCACACGCACGCTCCCCCTAAAGCGTTGTCGTACCCTCACATGGACCCTAAACCATTCCCGTCCTCTAACCCTAACCCTAGCCCGAACCCTAACCCTAACACTTCGCCGAAGCCTGACCCTCACCCGTCCCGTAATCCTAACCCGTACGCTAACACTAACCCGCGCCCTCACACTCACGCTCACCCTAAAGTGTTGTCGTACCCTCATCTAGACCCTAAACCGTCCCCGTCCCCTAACCCTAACCCTAGCACGAGCCCTAACTCTAACCCTTCCCCGAAGCCTGATCCTCACCCGTCCCCAAATCCTAACCCGTACGCTAACACTAACCCACGCCCTCACTCGCACGCTCCACCAATAGCGTTTTCGTACCCTCACCTGGACCCTAAACCGTCCCAGTCCCCTAACCCTAACCCTAGCCCGAACCCTAACCCTAAACCTTCGCCTAAGCCTGACCCTCACCCGTCCCCTAATCCTAACCACGACGTTAACACTAACCCGCGTCCTCACATGCACGCTCCCCCTAAAGTGTTGTCGTACCCTCACCTGGACCCTAAACCGTCCCCGTCCCCTAACCCTAACCCTAGACTTAACCCTAACCCTAACCCTTCCCCGAAATCTGACCCTCAGTCGTCCCCTAATCCTAACCCGCACGCTAACACTAACCCGCACCCTCACACGCACGCTCGCCCTAAAGCGTTGTCGTACCCTTACCTGACCCTAAACCGTCCCCGTCCCCTAACCCTAATCCTACCCCGAAACCTAACCCTAACCATTCCCCGAAGCCTGACCCTCACCCGTCCCCTAATCCAAACCCGTACGCTAACACTAACCCGCGCCCTCATACGCACGCTCCCCCTAAAGCGTTGTCGTACCCTCACCTGGATCCTAAACCGTCCCCGTCCCCTAACCCTAACCCTAGCCCGAACCCTAACCCTAACACTTCGCCGAAGCCTGACCCTCACCCGTCCCCTAATCCTAACCCGGACGCTAACACTAACCCGCGCCCTCACACGCATGCTCCCCCTAAAGCGTTGTCGTACCCTCACCTGGACCCTAAACCGTCCCCATCCCCTAACCCTAACCCTAACCCGAACCCTAACCCTAACACTTCCCCGAAGCCTGACCCTCACCCGTCCCCTAATCCTAACCCGTACGCTAACACTAACCCACGCCCTCACACGCACGCTCACCCTAAAGCGTTGTCGTACCCTCACCTGGACCCTAAACCGTCCCCGTGCCCTAACCCTAACCCTAGTCCGAACCCTAACCCTAAATCTTCCCCGAAGCCTGACCCTCTCCCGTCCCCTAATCCTAACCCGTACGCTAACACTAACCCGCGCCCTCACAAGCACGCGCCCTCTAAAGCATTTTCGTACCCTCACCTGGACCCTAAACCGTCCCCGTCCCCTAACCCTAACCCTAGCCCGAACCCTAACCCTAACCCTAACCCTTCCCCGAAGCCTGACCCTCACCCGTCCCGTAACCCTAACCCGTACGCTAACACTAACCCGCGCCCTCACACTCACGCTCACCCTAAAGTGTTGTCGTACCCTCAGCTAGACCCTAAACCGTCCCCGTCCCCTAACCCTAACCCTAGCACGAGCCCTAACCCTAACCCTTCCACGAAGCCTGATCCTCACCCGTCCCCAAATCCTAACCCGTACGCTAACACTAACCCACGCCCTCACTCGCACGCTCCCCCAATAGCGTTTTCGTACCCTCACCTGGACCCTAAACCGTCCCAGTCCCCTAACCCTAACCCTAGCCCGAACCCTAACCCTAAACCTTCGCCTAAGCCTGACCCTCACCCGTCCCCTAATCCTAACCCGGACGTTAACACTAACCCGCGTCCTCACATGCACGCTCCCCCTAAAGTGTTGTCGTACCCTCACCTGGACCCTAAACCGTCCCCGTCCCCTAACCCTAACCCTAGACTTAACCCTAACCCTAACCCTTCCCCGAAATCTGACCCTCAGTCGTCCCCTAATCCTAACCCGCACGCTAACACTAACCCGCACCCTCACACGCACGCTCCCCCTAAAGCGCTGTCGTACCCTTACCTGACCCTAAACCGTCCACGTCCCCTAACCCTAACCATAGACCGAACCCCAACCCTAACACTTCGCCTAAGCCTGACCCTCACACGTCCCCTAATCCTAACCCGTACGCTAACACTAACCCGCGCCCTCACACGCACGCTCCCCCTAAAGCGTTGTCATACCCTCACCGGGACCCTAAACCGTCCCCGTGCCCTAACCCTAACCCTAGTCCGAACCCTAACCCTAAATCTTCCCTGAAGCCTGACCCTCACCCTTCCCCTAATCCTAACCCGTACGCTAACCCGCGCCCTCACACACACGCTCCCCCTAAAGCGTTGTCGTACCCTCACCTGGACTCTAAACCGTCCCCGTCCCCTAACCCTAACCCTAGCCCGAACCCTAAACCTAACCCTTCCCCGAAGCCTGACCCTCACACGTCCCCTAATCCTAACCCGTACGCTAACACTAACCTGCGCCCGCACACGCACACTCCCCCTAAAGCGTTGTCGTACCCTCACCTGGACCCTAAACCGTCCCCGTCCCCTAACCCTAACCCTAGCCAGAACCCTAACCCTAACCCTTCCCCGAAGCCTGACCCTCACCCGTACCCTAATCCTAACCCGTACGCTAACACTAACCCACGCCCTCACACGCACGCTCCCCCTTAAGCGTTGTCGTACCCTCACCTGGACACTAAACCGTCCCCGTCCCCTAACCCTAACCCTAGCCCTTACCATAATCCTAGCCCTTCCCCGAAGCCTGACCCTCACCCGTCCCCTAATCCTAAACCGTACGCTAACACTAACCCGCACCCTCACACGCACGCGCCCCCTAAAGCATTGTCGTACCCTCACCTGGACCCTAAACCGTCACCGTCCCCTAACCCTAACCCTAGCCCGAACCCTAACCCTAACCCTTCCCCGAAGCCTGACCCTCACCCGTCCCCTAATCCTATCCCGTACACTAACACTAACCCGCGCCCTCACACGCACGCTCACCCTAAAGCGTTGTCATACCCTGAACTGGACCCTAACCCATCCCAGTCCCCTAACACTAACCCTAGCCCGAACCCTAACCCTAACCCTTCCCCGAAGCCTGACCCTAACCCATCACCTAATCCTAACACGTACGCTAACACTAACACGTGCCCTCACACGCACGCTCCCCCTAAAGCGTTGTCGTACCCTCACATGGACCCTAAACCATCCCCGTCCCCTAACCCTAACCCTAGCCCGAACCCTAACACTAACACTTCGCCGAAGCCTGACCCTCACCCATCCCGTAATCCTAACCCGTACGCTAACACTAACCCGCGCCCTCACACTCACGCTCACCCTAAAGTGTTGTCGTACCCTCATCTAGACCCTAAACCGTCCCCGTCCCCTAACCCTAACCCTAGCACGAGCCCTAACCCTAACCCTTCCCCGAAGCCTGACCCTCACCCATAACCTAATCCTAACCCGTACGCTAACACTAACCCGCACCCTCAGACGCATGCTTAACCTAAAGCATTGTCGTACCCTCACCTGGACCCTAAACCTTCCAAGTCCCCTAACCCTAACCCTAGCCTGAACCCTAACCCTAACCCTTCCCCGAAACCTGACCCTCACCCGTTCCCTAATCCTAACCCATACGCTAACACTAAACCGCGCCCTCACACGCACGCTCCCCCTAAAGCGTGGTCGTAACCTCACCTGGACCCTAAACCGTCCCCATCCCCTAACCCTAACCCTAGCCCGAACCCTAACCCTAACACTTCCCCGAAGCCTGACCCTCACCCGTCCCCTAATCCTAACCCATACGCTAACACTAACCCGCGCCCTCACTCGCACGCTCCCCCAATAGCGTTCTCGTACCCTCACCTGGACCCTAAACCGTCCCCGTCCCCTAACCCTAACCCTAGCCCGAACCCTAACCCTAAACCTTCGCCTAAGCCTGACCCTCACCCGTCCCCTAATCCTAACCCGGACGTTAACACTAACCCGCGCCCTCACACTCACGCTACCCCTAAAGTGTTGTCGTACCCTCACGTGGACCCTAAACTGTCCCCGTCCCCTAAGCCTAACCCTAGACTTAACCCTAACCCTAACGCTTCCCCGAAGCCTGACCCTCACCCAGCCCCTAATCCTAACAGGGACGCTAACACTAAACCGCGCCCTCACACGCACGCTCCCACTAAAGCGTTGTCGTACCCTCACCTGACCCTAAACCGTCCCCGTCCCCTAACCCTAACCCTTTCCCGAACCCTAACTCTAACCCATCCCCGAAGCCTGACCCTCACCCGTCCCCTAATCCTAACCCGGACGCTAACACTAATACGCGCCCTCAAACGCACGCTCACCCTAAAGCGTTGTCGTACCCTCACCTGGATCCTAAACCGTCCCCGTCCCCTAACCCTAATCCTAGCCCGTACCCTAACCCTAACCCTTCCCCGAAGCCTGACCCTCTCCCGAACCCTAATCCTAAACCGTACGCTAACACTAACCCGTGCCCTCACACGCACGCTCCCCCTAAAGCGTTGTCGTAACCTCACCTGGAACCTAAACCGTCCCCGTCCCCTAACCCTAACCCTAGCCGGAACCCTAACCCTAACCCTTCCCCGAAGCCTGACCCTCACCAGTCCCCTAATCCTAAACCGTACGCTAACACTAACCCGCGCCCTCACAAGCACGCTCACTCTAAAGCGTTGTCGTACCCTCACCTGGACCCTAAACCGTCCCCATCCCCTAACCCTAACCCTACCCTGAACCCTAACCCTAACACTTCCCCGAAGCCTGACCCTCACCCGTACCCTAATCCTAACCCATACGCTAACACTAACCCGCGCCCTCACTCGCACGCTCCCCCAAGAGCGTTGTCGTACCCTCACCTGGACCCTAAACCGTCCCCGTCCCCTAACCCTAGCCCTAACCTTATCCCTAACCCTTCCCCGAAGCCTTCCCCTCACCCGTCCCCTAATCCTAACCCGTACGCTAACACTAACCCGCGCCCTCACACGCACGCGCCCACTAAAGCATTGTCGTACCCTCACCTGGACCCTAAACCGTCCCCGTCCCCTAACCCTAACCCTAGCCCGAACCCTAACCCTAACCCTTCCCCGAAGCCTGACCCTCACCCGTCCCCTAATCCTAACCCGTACGCTAACACTAACCCGCGCCCTCACGCTCACGCTCACCCTAAAGCGTTGTCGTACCCTCACCTGGACCCTAAACCGTCCCCGTCCCCTAACCCTAACCCTAGCCCGAACCCTAACCCTAAACCTTCGCCTAAGCCTGACCCTCACCTGTCCCCTAATCCTAACCTGGACGTTAACACTAAACCGCGCCCTCACACGCACGCTCCCCCTAAAGCGTTGTTGTACCCTCACCTGGACCCTAAACCGTCCCTGTCCCCTAACCCTAACCCTAGACTTAACCCTAACCCTAACCCTACCCCGAAGTCTGACCCTCACCCGTCCCCTAATCCTAACCCGCACGCTAACACTAACCCGCACCCTCACACGCATTCTCCCCCTAAAGCGTTGTCGTACCCTCACCTGGACCCTAAACCGACCCCGTCCCCTAACCCTAACCCTAGCCCGAACCCTAACCCTAACCCTTCCCCGAAGCCTGACCCTCACCCATCCCCTAATCCTAACACGGACGCTAACACTAAACCGCGCCCTCACACGCACGTTCCCACTAAAGCGGTGTCGTACCCTCACCTGACCCTAAACCGTCCCCGTCCCCTAACCCTAACACTTTCCCGAACCCTAACTCTAACCCATCCCCGAAGCCTGACCCTCACCCGTCCCCTAATCCTAACCCGTACGCTAACACCAATACGCGCCCTCAAACGCACGCTCCCCCTAAAGCGTTGTCGTACCCTCACCTGGATCCTAAACCGTCCCCGTCCCCTAACCCTAACCCTAGCCCGAACCCTAACCCTAACCCTTCCCCGAAGACTGACCCTCTCCCGTCCCCTAATCCTAAACCGTACGCTAACACTAACCCATGCCCTCACACGCACGCTCACCCTAAAGCGTTGTCGTTGCCTCACCTGGACCCTAAACCGTCCCCGTCCCGTAACCCTAACCCTAGCCCGAACCCTAACCCTAACACTTCGCCGAAGCCTGACCCTCACCCGTCCCCTAATCCTAACCCGTACGCTACCACTAACCCGCGCCCTCACACGAACGCTCCCCCTAAAGCGTTGTCGTACCCTCACCTTGACACTAAACCGTCCCCGTCCCCTAACCCTAACTCTAGCCCGAACCCTAACTCTACCACTTCGCCGAAGCCTGACCCTAACCCGTCCCCTAATCCTAATCCGGACGCTAACACTAACCCGCGCCCTCACACGCACGCTCCCCCTAAAGCGTTGTCGTACCCTCACCTGGACCCTAAACCGTCCCCATCCCCTAACCCTAATCCTACCCCGAACCCTAACCCTAACCCTTCCCCGAAGCCTGACCCTCACCCGTCCCCTAATCCTAACCCGTACGCTAACACTAACCCTCGCCCTCACACGCACGCTCACCCTAAAGCGTTGTCGTACCCTCACCTGGACCCTAAACCGTCCCCGTGCCCTAACCCTAACTCTAGTCCCAACCCTAACACTAAACCTTCCCCGAAGCCTGACCCTCACCCGTCCCTTAATCCTAACCCGTACGCTAACACTAACCCGCGCCCTCACATGCACGCGCCCTCTAAAGCATTGTCGTACCCTCACCTGGACCCTAAACCGTCCCCGTCCCCTAACCCTAACCCTAGCCCGAATCCTAACCCTAACCCTAACCCTTCCCCGAAGCCTGACCCTCACCCGTCCCCTAATCCTAACCCGTACGCTAACACTAACCCACGCCCTCACACGCACGCTCCCCCTAAAGCGTTGTCGTACCCTCAACTGGACCCTAAACCATCCCCGTCCCCTAACTCTAACCCTAGCCCGAACCCTAACCCTAACACTTCCCCGAGGCCTGACCCTAAACCGTCCCCTAATCCTAACCCGTAAGCTAACACTAACCCACGCCCTCACACGCACGCTCCCCCTAAAGCGTTGTCGTACCCTCACCTGGACCCTAAACCGTCCCCATCCCCTAACCCTAACTCTTCCCAGAAGCCTGAACCTCACCCGTCCCCTAATCCTAACCCGTACGCTAACACTAACCCACGCCCTCACACGCACGCTCCCCTTAAAGCATTGTCGTACCCTCACCTGGACCCTAAACCGTCCCCGTCCCCTAACCCTAACCCTAGCCCGAACCCTAACCCTAACACTTCGCCTAAGCCTGACCCTCACCCGTCCCGTAATCCTAACCCGTACGCTAACAATAACCCGCGCCCTCGCACTCACGCTCACCCTAAAGTGTTGTCGTACCCTCATCTGGACCCTAAACCGTCCCCGTCCCCTAACCCTAACCCTAGCACGAACCCTAACCCTAAACCTTCCCCGAAGCCTGATCCTCACCCGTCCCCTAATCCTAACCCGGACGTTAACACTAACCTGCGCCCTCACACTTACGCTCCCCCTAAAGTGTTGTCGTACCCTCACCTGGACCCTAAACCGTCCCCGTCCCCTAACCCTAACCCTAGCCCGAACCCTAACCCTAACCCTTCCCCGAAGATTGACCCTCTCACGTCCCCTAATCCTAACCCGTACGCTAACACTAACCCGCGCCCTCACACGCACGCTCCCCCTAAAGCGTTGTCATACCCTCACCTGGATCCTAAACCGTCCCCGTCCCCTAACCCTAACCCTAGCCCGAACCCTAACCCTAACACTTCGCCGAAGCCTGACCCTCACCCGTCCCCTAATCCTAACCCGGACGCTAACACTAACCCGCGCCCTCACACGCACGCTCACCCTAAAGCGTTGTCGTACCCTCACCTGGACCCTAAACCGTCCCCGTGCCCTAACCCTAACCCTAGTCCGAACCCTAACCCTAAATCTTCCCCGAAGCCTGACCCTCACCCGTCCCCTAATCCTAACCCGTACGCTAACACTAACCCGCGACCTCACACGCACGCGCCTTCTAAAGCATTGTCGTACCCTCACCTGGACCCTAAACCGTCCCCGTCCCCTAACCCTAACCCTAGCCCGAACCCTAATCCTAACCCTTCCCCGAAGCCTGACCCTCACCCGTCCCCTAATCCTAACCCGTACGCTAACACTAACCCAAGCCCTCACACGAACGCTCCCCTTAAAGCATTCTCGTTCCCTCAACTGGACCCTAAACCGTCCCCGTCCCCTAACCCTAACCCTAACCCGAACCCTAACCCTAACACTTCCCCGAGGCCTGACCATCACCCGTCCCCTAATCTTAACCCGTACGCTAACACTAACCCACGCCCTCACACGCACGCTCCCCCTAAAGCGTTGTCATACCCTCACCTGGACCCTAAACCGTCCCCGTCCCCTAACCCTAACCCTAGCCTTAGCCCTAACTCTAACCCTTCCCTGAAGCCTGACCCTCACCCGTCCCCTAATCCTAACCCGTACACTAACACTAACCCGCGCCCTCACACGCACACTCCCCTAAAGCTTTGTCGTACCCTGACCTGGAACCTAAACCATCCCAGTCCCCTAACACTAAACCTAGCCCGAACCCTAACCCTAACCGTTCCACGAAGCCTGACCCTCACCCATCCCCTAATCCTAACACGTACGCTAACACTCACACGTGCCCTCACACGCACGCTCCCCCTAAAGCATTGTCGTACCCTCACATGGACCCTAAACCATCCCCGTCCTCTAACCCTAACCCTAGCCCGAACCCTAACACTAACACTTCGCCGAAGCCTGACCATCACCCGTCCCGTAATCCTAACCCGTACACTAACACTAACCCGCGCCCTCACACGCACACTCTCCTAAAGCTTTGTCGTACCCTGACCTGGACCCTAAACCGTCCCCGTCCC